>NC_088689.1:30852500-32102500 GCF_028017835.1 Emys orbicularis | reverse complement strand
GCCTGAAGTATGGGGGTGAGATTGTCTGTCTGCAGCCCCAGTGCTGAAGATGGAGGGAATGGGACAGCTATGGTGACTTTAAGCCATCTTTGTGTCCTCCTGATCCTCAGCTGCTCTCTGGAGTGAATTACAGCAGCCTCCCTAGGCTGACCTATTAGCTACACACTACCCATAATCTCCACAGTTCTGCATGATTCAGCCCTGCCCTGGCACATCCCTACACTAGAGCTTGCAAGGTTTCTCATATGGCAGCTTTTTTGGCTGTCTTCCACAGTTCCTGCTCCAGGGGAATTCTCCCCCAGCTAGACATGAAGTTTTTAGGGCTCCTTTACACCATTCTGGCCCTTTTATCAGGTATAAAGGAGCTACAGTGAGGTGAGAATCTCACTCCAAGGCCGGATGGTTGTGTACACCAGTCATGTATACATGTATTTAAGGAAAAAATGTAAACTGAGAGTAGAAGTGACAGCATAATATAAAGTCTTATGTTAAAAAAATTTAAACATTTTTTTTTCTTGACACAGGACACCGCTATGAGCAAACTATGGTTCAAGCAAGATGACAAATTCTTCTTGCCAAAAGCTTGTCTCAACTTTGAGTTTTTCAGGTATGCAGTATATTAAGTATATCGCAGTATATTAAGTGTATCACACTAATTGAACTCCCAAAAGTTTCTTATTCTTTACAGGAAATCTGCATTTAAGTTGCAAAAACTTTCATGCATGCGTTAACTCTTCAAAATGATCTAGAGTACTGGTTTATTCTGGTTTGGTAATATTAGACAATAAAATACATCAGGAAACCTCATATATTATGCAATAGTTGAAGAAAGAAGCAGTTGGTGTTCAGATAAATATTTATGAGAAGCTGGTAATAACATTAAATACTTAATCCAGTCTCAAAACAATATATCTTAATCCTTTATTTGCTATACCTGAAACACATCTGACAACAGCTACTGCTTATTATTCACTTTGCTGTTTCAAAGATGTTATATTTTAAATTATGAATAAATTACAAGTTCAGTATTTGATGGTAGAGCTTTACATATTAAATATGCTGATGTGGTTTTATACACTTTTTATATAATCACAAATCAGAGTAGGTTTTGTTTAGTTTCTATAATGCATACATAGATAAGATTTAAACATTATTCAAAGTTTTATTTTTATGACTGTTATCAAGTCACTTTTTGATTTTGGGGGAAACAGATATGGGGATCCCAAATGAAGATACATGACATCACATTGGCAGCACATACAGTAAAGTTAAATCAGGTCTTATATTATTTTCTTCATGGGGAGTTGTACCATTTAAAAAAATTGATAAAGGCAAGAAAGGCCAAGGCAAGAGATTTACTTCCAGTTGGAATTCTCTGAAAATAGTTCTGGGAATGTGGAAACCTGTCGATCTTTTTAGTGTTGTGGATCTTTCTTTTGGAGCAGTCATTTTCAGCTCTTGGTTTTGAAGCAGTATTGACTGTTGAATGTCATGTGACAATGATTCCCATGCTGGGCCAGAGAGCGTCTAAATTATTTCAGAACCTCTCCTTGTTTTTCCTGATGGATCAGAGTGATGATTTTTAAAAGACTAGAGTATGAGATGTTAGTCACTCATGGGTACACTATTGAATGTTTGTCTTGAATCGCCATTAGGAGTGTGTTGTAGGTGCTATTGGCAGACCTTTAGGAGTTTCTTCAGTATCCTAACAAACATCCAGCATAAAAAAATTGCCATCCATATAATATAATCAAAATCAATAGATCATCATATAGAGCCATTCTAAGAAAGTCCGTTACTGTCTTTCACTGTTGTGTGTGCAACAGAGGTCATGCTCCCTTCATCAGAAAATAGCAAATAATATGTGTAGAGGGCCTTGTGATAGTTGCCTTCCAAGTTCAGGCATATTGTATAAGGGCATGGGAGTGAAGACTGAAAAAACTGTAGTACTTGCCTGTAACTCTTACCTTCTGAAGATACTTTGAATGTCAACAGTTATCAACCCACCCTGTCTTAGGAAACCTATTTCCTTTTCTAAATATTTAGGTGCAATAAATTACCAGTCTGTATCATACTTGGCTGACTGACAAGGTCAGGTTTCACTTACTACAAAGTTCCAAGCCATTAGAATGCTTGCTAGTATGGGGGCCACTAGCCTGGCCAGACACTGCCTTTCTTTCCACCTCCCTTTTGAAGCTACAGGACAACCACTGAAAGTACAAAACAGAGCAAACTAATTCATATTTATGTCTAAGAAAATGGTGGGAGGATAAAATGGTAATCTGTTGGGCTTTCCTATCTTACAAAAACAAGAATTAAAGGTAAGTAACTTCCCTTCTCCTCTTTCTCCATTTCTACCTGCTGCAATAGATACCCACTGCAATATGTACGTCCAAAACTGGGCACTTTGGGATGCACAGAGACAAGTTTTATCTTCTACAGGTTTATGAAAGGCTGTGAAATAGCTTCCAAATGAACTGTGAGGGATGCCATTTGCAACCCAGTGTATGACAAATGAAAAAAGTAATTAAAACAGTTCTAATGTAGAGCAAGTGAAGGGATTCGCTTGGACATATTCACAACAAACTGTGAACCTTTTGCCAGCTGAATTCATAGACTCTCCTGGTATGTTCTTTCTGAACAGCTAGAAGGACTTGAAATACCCTATTTAAAATGCCAGAATGATCCATCTTCCTTCTCTGAGGAGCAATGATCACAGGCGAGGAGCCAGAGATGGGATCAAGAAGGTGTCCTGATTTTATATGATCAATTCTGAGGAGACATGTGGCTTGGTGAGATTGACCACCATCATCTCCAACAGAAGTGGAAACCAGATTTGTCTGTGTTAATATTTGACAATGAGGTTACATTGAACATTTGTCTCTCTTGAGCTTGGCCAGGACTGCTGTCACAAGAAGTAAAGTGGGACACTAATCTTTCTCCATGGGAAGATGAAAGCATCCAGGGGTTTTCCGGTCTTTGTTCTTTCTCTTGAGCAGAATAATGACATTTTTGTGATCAGAGGTGTAGTGAAGAGGCTTACCGCAGAGGTCTGCCTTCCTTGCAAAAGATTTGAGCCACCATGACCTGTTCCAGAATGAGTTTACTTTGAATCAGTGCAGTTCAGTGGAACCTATTGAAAAATAGAGTCTCCCTCATTACATCAGACCCCACTATACCCCAAAAAAGTTGTCTGGAGTATAGCCTTTGATCCTTTAGGAGGATTTCTACTGCCTGCAGCTCTGAGCAGCCAGGATCCCTGGAGCACTTTCTGGCTGAATGATGCTAACAGTACCTGTTGTGTGGATGAAATTAAAATTAGAAAATGAGGATAGTCAATCATTCCCTCTCATCCTCAAAATTTTCAGCATGGACCAAGGATATGGAACTCTGTAAGGTTCTATGGGTTGAAGACTCTGGAAACCCTGGGATGCAGGCATCATGTGAAACTTGTATTAAAGGCCTCTGGATGCAGGCCTTGTCAGACACTCCATAGGGTGTTAAATAGCCTCGGGTGTTGTCTAGACTATGATTTAGGAATTTTGACAATCAGTCATTTTTAAAAAGAGAAGTAAAATAATGGTTTAATAAGGAAGTTTTCCAACCTTTTGTTTAAGGTGGCTGTAGAGTCATTCACACTGGCAGGGAAACCAGGAGGCCTACATTTTAGATTTCCCAGGGTTTAGGCAGATGGCTATTAAAATTCGGTGCTGTTTTTTTTTTTTTTCCAATGGGCATAGTCTGCATTCCTATTTTGGAATTTTGTTTATTTGGAAACTTATATTGGCACGCATCACTGAGCAACAGAGTGCTTTACATTTATAAAAATAATAAATTGTAAAATAGCCAAATGCTAGCATTTTAGCTTCAAGGCCAGTGATGCAACTGTCTGCTCCATTTGACCGGAGGGAAGGGTTTGAGGAGGAAACTAGGCTGGGACTTTCAAAGAAGCTTAAGGGGGTTAGGTGACTAGTTCCTGTTGACTTTCAGCAGAAGTTGAGTGTCTGACTCACTTAGGCTTCTTTGAAAATCCCAGTGCTGATCCCCAATCCTCTTATTAAACTCAGCTCAAAAGCTTTCAAAGGCCTGAACAGATAAGTCTTATACTGGTGGCCTAAAGCGTGGTAAAGTTTAGCACTGGCAGACCACTGGAGAGAGCAGGTTCAAAAGGCCTGAGTCCTTCACTGAGAATTCCCTGCCATCAATGGAAAGACAGAAGCAGGAAGGGGAGTTCTCTTTGATCTCACACCATTTACACTTCGTATATCATTGCCCGCATCTTGAATTTCATGTATAGAGTATTGTTGTTTGTGTTTAGAGGGCCTTGCCTCTATTGTGCACTAGCTGAAGTTTCTAGGTATTTTGTAAGTATAGGCCTTAATAATGTGTTTTTAAAATAATCCAGTCTGCAGGTTATAAAAGTGTGAATTGCTGTGGCTAGATCAGCATCACAAAGGAACTGTCAAAGTTTTCCAGGCTAACCATACATGGAAATAAGGCACTGTTTGCAAAAGTTGTCACTTGAGGAGCAGCAGTGGCTTCAGTAGGAACCCCTAGATTGTGAAATGTACTGGCAAAGATTGGACATACACCTCCAAAAGAAGGTGTATACCCCATTTTTGCCATTTCCCAAAGCCACTTCTTCCTATCTATCAGCATCCTTTCTAATTTATCTGGATTAAGCATAAACCACTTTTCTCCCATCTACTTCCCTGTCTATCAGGTACTAGAAAAGAAACAGTTATACCTTGGTTTGACCAAAAATAAATAACTAAATAAAGTAGATCTCTATGGCATAACGTATCTATGAAAGTACAGGCCAGAATGTCTCACTACTGCCCCTAGCAGTTATACATACATATGGGACAGACAGGTTAAAAGGTTGGGGTCCTGCTTAATGCACAAGAGAAGAATAACAAATATTCATTGTCACATTTTGGGATCTAAGAGGAGAAACAAACCTTATAAGAAGAGCCTTTCCATCTCTGCCAATAAGGCTCCATAGGCAAGTCAGAAGCCTTGTGGTTAATGCTATTGAATGACTGCTGATAGAGCTTAAAAAATCAGCAAGGACGCTATCTGTGTCATTGCTAGGAGGAAGTCAACAACCATGCACAAAAATATTGGATATGTACTAAACTCATGTCTGAAACCAGGCTGGTAAGAGCAGGACATCATCCGTGAGATCAAGATGTGACTGAATTGCTCCAACAACACTTTCTCAACAATCTTGTTTAAAAATGCTAGATTAGAAATTAGCACTAGCTGGTGAGGTTGGTAGCCTCAAAAAAAGCTGCTTAAGCAATGCCCTTACTATCACCATTTTAAGGATGGCTTACATTCTGTTTTCATAAAGTGAATTAATAGTCCTAGTCCCAAATGCCCCTATTGGTCTTCACCAGCCAAATGAATAGCAAGAGTTATAGTTGCTATAGATACTGAAAATAGCCCAGAATAACAAGTCTTGGTTCCAGTATCACACTTGAGAAGAATTCAGTCCATTTGGGGGGTAATCTAGGAGTCTAAATGGTTGGCTGGTATATTACCTTGATTTCAGTATTTTATCCTGGGAGATGTATAAGTGGACATATTCAAATTAATCAGTTGTTGGGATGTTCCTTATATAGATAGAGGGAAATGCAAATAACAGCCCCATCCTACCTTGACTCCTTCTAGGCTCATGCTAAGTATTCAGAAAAGGGCCAGCCAAAACAGAGCCTGTAGCTTTGTAGTGGGTTGGCAACTTCCATTGAGTTGGAAATCCGACTCTGAAGGGCCACTCAATTTCTGTAATAGAAAATGTATCCTTTTAGTTCCTCTTGTCATCCCATTCCCTAACTTTAGGGGGTTGGGAGAGAGACAGAGATCCAGGTTTTGCCAAAAAAAATTAGGAAATGTTAATGTTTAAAAAACATCTGCAGTTCATCTTTAAGCTTTGCCACAAATGTGTGTTGGAAATGGGACTTGTCTTCATGTATATAGTGAACACTAGTATGTATTTGGTAATCAATACTTCAACAAGGAATTATTTCATGTACTGCTTATTATGTCTGTCACATTTTATTATAAATTTATGTACATACACATGCATATAATGCTATTAAAATAAATATCTGACCAAAATAGGAATAAATTATTGAGAGTATTGACTTAGCTTGTGGTGCTCTAATAAATACCAATATGTAACAGATATCAATATTGTTGAAACATGGCTTGAGTCTTTGAGTTGCCTTTCTCTTTTAAGAGATGTATGTAGCTACTGTATAAGATTAGATAATACTAACAAAACACTGGAACTTGTACAGTTGTTTTCATTAAAAAGACACCATTTATCTCATACAGTTACTATACCATGGAATGGGAGATGCTGCAGTTATTTCCTGCTCTGAGTATAGGAAATCCTGCAGTGCCTTGCATACAGTGGTTTGGTAACTGTTCATCTTTATACATAACAACTATTGTATTTTCTGATAGCATGAAAGAATTAATCTGCTTAATGTTTAGTAATTGGATTAATCTTAGTTATTTATGTTTAATACTTAGGGTTTATTTAAGTTAATTATGTACTTGATGAGCTCTGACTTCAGCAGCAGAGTTAATGTAGCATGGTATGATTTACCAGTTTAAAAAGAACAGGAATTTAAATTAAAGTCCTGAATGTATATTTATAACGGGGCAACACTGAAACCGTACGAGAAATCAACCACTATTTTTGGTTATCTGTGTGTGTTGTTTTGAAATAGTAATACTTCATAAGGGGACCCAACAGCATCATTTAAATATTAAATTTTCTTGTGCTAAAACTTAAAGGGCCAAAAAGAACTGGGAAATAATTAAACTGGATATTTTACTTTCAATGTTTTCTTCCAGCCCATTTGCTTACGTGGATCCCTTGCATTGTAACATGGCCTATTTGTACCTTGAACTACTCAAAGACTCCCTCAACGAGTATGCATATGCAGCAGAACTAGCTGGCTTGAACTATGACCTCCAAAATACCATCTATGGGATGTATGTAAGTACCCAAATCAAGGAAAATCTTAGAGCCTTTAATCTACTTCCACTCATCAAGATTTTTATATTGATTTGATGGAAGCATTTTTATTTAAAAAATGGCTTTTTTTCCATCGATGGTCTATGGTTTTATTTTTACTCCTTTTTTAAATCTTGATAGCTAACCATACTTTCTCATAATTTGAATGTTAAGTTGAATCTTGTTCTAAGTCTTCAACAATATTTCCATGTATACTAAGCAAATTTACTCCTTTCTTTTACACCATTCATCAGATTAGCTAGCTGTAAGATTTGCTCTTACTCCAAAAAAGAAAAAAAAACAACGTGA
Organism: Emys orbicularis; assembly: GCF_028017835.1. NCBI lineage: Eukaryota > Metazoa > Chordata > Testudines > Emydidae > Emys > Emys orbicularis. Next base: position 32,095,158 of record NC_088689.1, on the reverse strand, counting down.
TTCATCTCCTAATTCTGAGTTTCGATTTAGTTTCATTCTGTGTCAGATAGCTATTGAAAGACTTTCTGACAAAGAAAAAAAAATCTTCACATTGCTGCTAAATAAATGGTTCACTTCAACTTTCTTTTCTAAGAGATACTAATAATGAGGCTGCATATACATACTCTTCAGTCATGTTTCTTCATCCATTACTATGTCACTGCTTGAGGTATCAAAGCATTTCTTTTGTTTTTCTTTTTGTTAGTCGCTACATTTATGCTGATCCTCTCCATTGCAACATGACATACCTGTTTATCAGGTTATTGAAGGATGATTTAAAAGAGTATACATATGCAGCACGCCTCTCAGGTTTGATCTATGGCATTGCATCAGGAATGAATGCAATTCTTGTAAGTAAGAAAAAAAAACACAGGAAGAAGTGAAGACCGCTTGAGAGTTAAGTTGAGCTTGGGGAAAACATTGACTTCTGCATTTCTAAACAAGATGGTTAATGATTTTTTCCTTGCATCTATCTCATGACGATTAAAAAACAGTTTTTTAATCATCAGTAAACGATTTGGTTAATTAGTGAATGTGTGCACGCTGCAACTGTGTGCGTTCTAATTCACATTTTTTACCTGCTTACATAGTAACCCTGAAAGTGTGATGGTGTGTTTGTATATAAAATGGATTAATTCTGAACTTTCAAAATAAAAATTATTTTGTGTTGTGTGAATATTAACCCTCTAGATTTCCTATATACTTAGTTCCTCTAATTCATCAGCAGTGAGCTATGAATCCATTTGTGCATGTTTGTATCAGACTGATACATTTTTGTGAATTTCCTTTGGAGTTGATTTTTGTCAACCATTTTAAAATCCAAAACTATGGCAATTTTTGTTTAATAAATATTAATCTTATGATGTATTGTCACTTCTTTAGGCGTTCCTAAGATATTTCTGATAAGTTATCAAAACCTAGCTTGCAGGTGTGTTAAAGGCCTTTTATTAACAATCTTTATGTAACACACCGACATCATCACATTCCTATAGAACACAATGCTACTTCAAAGAAAAGCTTAGTGGACCGAGTGTGCTATATATTGCCTTTGAATTTTCTGTGCTCAAAGGCTTGTAACATCTTTGTCGTAGTGACTTTTTTTAACGCCACAAAATCCTGTTTCCAGTGGTTCCACGTAATTGGCTGAAAACGTATACATATTTTTATTCTGAAAGCTTGCTGACATTTTCAAGTTCAGTGGTCAGAGTTAATTCTAAAAGAAATTATGCTCATTTACTATCAGATTTTTAGTTTTTTATTAGCAGTTAAATTAGTTCATATTTTGGAAACTTATTTTAAAATTATGTGAAGTTTCATGCTGTAAAGTGATATTACTCTGAATTGGTATCTGGAACCCTCAGTTTATATATCAATATATATATATATATATTTTTTACAGTGTAGAAGAAGATCTGTGATAGGTATTCTGCAGTTCTGTAGTATATGCTGTACATTAGACATGCTTTTATAATGTTGATATCCTAAAGAAGGATGAATGTTATACTAAAACCAGAGTGTTATATGTGATATACATACATTTCTATAGCACACATTATTGTAGTATCTGAGTGCTCAAATTGTTTATGTTCAACTCAAGTATATTATTTTATTATGACTATATATATCAACCTTTGTCATAAAATGTATTTTTGATATCTACTTCAAAATCATATGGTAGATTATTCAATATTTTAATAATAGTGAAGAAAAAACCTTTTCTACTATATAGGATGAAATCTTCTATCTGGATCTTCCAATCATAACTATAATATTTTATTCCTTCCTTGGAAAGATTGTCATTGCGTCCTGGAAGATTCATAGGAGGCACAAAGGAGAGATAAGGGAATATAGAGGCAACATCTAATGGACATCTTAGATGTCTGTATATTAATGCAAGAAGTATGGAGAACAGGAAGAACTAGAAATATTAGTGAATAATCACAATCATGACATAATTGGCAGCACAGAAACTTGGTGGGATAATTCACATGACTGGAATATTGGTGTAGAAGGGTACAGCTTGTTCAGGAGGGACAGGCAGGGAGAAAGGGAGAAGTTATTGTCTTGTATATCAAAGATATATACACTTGCACTGAGATCGAGATAAAAGTGGGAGGCAGACCTGTTGAAAGTCTCTGAGTAAAGATAAAAGGGGTAAAAAATAAGGGTGATGTCTTGGTAGGGGCTTACAATTGGCCACTTAACCAGGAAGAAGAGGTGGATGAATTTTTTTTAAACAACTAACAAAATCCTTCAAAGCACAGGACTTGATGATGTTAGGGGACTTCAACTACCCAGACACCTGTTTGGGAAAATAATACAGCAGGGCACAGATTATCCAACAAGTTCTTGGAATTGCATTGGAGACAACTTTTTATTAGAGAAGATAGAGAAAGCAACTAGGGGAGCGGCTGTTTTAGATTGCATTTTGATAAATAGGGAGGAACTGGTTGATAATTTGAAGGTGAAAGGCAGTTGGGTGAAAGTGATCATGAAATGATAGAGTTCATGGTAGGAGAGAAGAAAGCACAATAAAGCCAGTGGATTTCAAGAAGGCAGACTTTTGCAAACCCAGAGACTTGGTAGGTAAGAAGCAAGTCTAAGGGGCAAAAAGAGTTCAGGAGAGTTGGCAGTTTTTAAAGAGACATTGTTAAGGGCACAAGAGCAAACTATTCCAATGCATAGGAAAGATAGGAAGTATGATAAGAGAGCATCCTGACATAACCAGAAGATCTTCAATGACCTGAACTCAAAAAGAGTCATATCAAAAGTGGAAAATAGGTCAAATTATGAAAGATGAATATTAAAAAAATAAAAACCCACTAGAAGCTTGTAGGGACAAAAGTAGAAAGGTCAAGGCACAAAATGAGATTAAACTAGCTATTGGACATAACGGGTAACAAAAAACATTTTACAAATATATTAGAAGCAAGACAAAGACCAAGGACAGGGTTGTCCCCTTACTTAATGAGGGGGGGGAGGCAATAGGAGAAAACACCGTGAAGGCTGAAGTGTTAAATGCCCCCCCCCCTTTTTTTTTCTTTCCAATTTTCACCAAAAGGTTAGCAGTGATTGGATGACTAACATCACGGTAGGCTCTGAGGCTAAAATAGGAAAGAGAAAAAAAGTTAAGAATCACTTAGACAATTTAGATGTCTTCAAGTTGGCAGGGTCTGGCTAAATACATCCTAGAACACTTAAGGAAATGGCCGAAGAGATCTCTGAGCCATGAGTGATTATCTTTCAGAATTTGTGGCGGATGGGAGAGATCCCAGAGGACTGGAAAAGGGCAAATATAGTACTTATCTATAAAAAGGGGAATAAGGACAACCCAGGTAATTATAGACCAGTCAGCTTACCTTCAGTACCCAGAAGGATAATGGAGCAAATAATCAAACAATCAGTTTGTAAGCACCTAGAAAATAATAGAGTGATAAGTAATAGTCAACATGGATTTTTCAACATATGTTAAACCAACCTAATATCCTTCTTTGACAGGGTAACAAGCCTTGTGGATGTGGGGGGGGGGGAGGGGGCGCAGTAGATGTGATATATCTTGACTTTAGTAAGGCTTTTGATACTGTTTCATATGAACTTGCAGCAAGAGAGATTTAGGTAGACATTTGGAAAAACTGTCTCACCTTATGGTGGTTAAGGACTGGAACAAATTACCTAAGGTAGTATTTTTCAAAGTTCGGGTACTGGGTCGCGGCATGTAAGGCACTGGGTCACTTTCCTTAGCACCCAGGGACCCTTGTGGCTCTGGTCAGCACCGTTAACCGGGACATTAAAAGTCCCGTCGGTGGTGCTGCCCAGCTAAGGCAGGCTAGTGCCTACCTGTTCGGACACCGCACTGCACCCCGGAAGCAGCCAGCAGTGGGTCCGGCTTCTAGGCAGGGTGGCCACGGGGCTCCACGCGCTGCCCCCGCCCCGAGCACCAGCTCTGCACTCTGCTGCGGTGGGGGGGAGTGCCTGCGGGTGAGAGACCCCTCCCACACCTTGAACCCCCCATTCCCAGCCCCACCCCGCAGCCCTCACCCCTGCACCCCAACCCTCTGCGCCAGCCCTGAGCCCCTCCCACACCCCAAACTCCTCATCCCCAGTTCTGTTGGGTCGCAGGCATCAACAGTTTTCTTCAACTGGGTCCTCCTGGTAAGTGGTGCCAGGCCGGAGCCTGTACCCCGAGCCCCCTCCCCTAAGCCCCCTGCCACACCCTGCGCCCCAACCCCCTGCCCTGAGCCTCCTGCCGCACCCCAATCCCCTGCCCTGATCCCCCTGCCGCACCCCTTCCTGCGCCCCAACCCCTTGCCCTGAGCCCCTTCCTGCACACCGCACCCGCTCCCACACTCCAACCCTGGCTCAGCCCTACATTCATGGCTCTGTATGCAATTTCCCCACCCAGATGTGGCACTTGAGCCAAAAAGTTTGCCCACCCCTGGTCTAGAAAATACTTAGTGCTGCCTCAGTGCAGGGGACTAGACTAGATGACCCATCAAGGTCCCTTCCAGTCCTACATTTCTATGATTCTGTGATCATAATGTGTGTGCCCTCTTTTGATTCCTGCAAACAGGACTTACATCTTGTATTTTCCTTTGTTTGGAGCCTTTTCTCATCAGATATTCTTCATAGCATGAAAAATTATGTAGCCTTTCTTTGTATTTTATATATATTCATTTTGTAATTTAGGTGATTAATACCAGGTGCATATTACCCCATATGCAGCCTTATCAAGACTTTGTATAGAGGTACCCATATCTCATAACATTTGAGACTAACATTGGGGATTGGTCCTGCTTTGAGCAGGGGGTTGGACTAGATGACCTCCTGAGGTCCCTTCCAACCCTGATATTCTATGATTCTAACACCCTGGGTTTTGTAAGCTAGCATCATACTGACTTCTATGACTGCAGGTGTCCACACTGACCCTAGTCTCCTGATATTATTTACTACCATCCCAGTAAAATATATTTATTTATGGGTCATGAGGGAAAATTAAATATAGAGTTGAAAATAGGTTTCTGGGGTAACATTTGAGGAGACTAGGAAGCTAGTTTTTATTACTATAATGAGAAGTCCATAGTGAAAAACATTTTTGAGTACTTCAAACATACTTTACTGACTAGAGCCCATACTAATAAACAGTTAGTTTATACTCAGACACATTGCTGCTTTATTAAGCTACAGTGAATTTATATTTGTCCTTTGCATGTAAAACCACCAAGACATACAGTATTGTCTTCATCAATATTATACGGCCTTGTGAGTAAAATTGATTTTAAATTGATTTAGTCAAATACCTGTGTTTTTTCTAATTGGGATGTATGAGTTTTAGGCCATTATAAACACTTAAAATTATTTTTTTTAGAAATTGCTCTTTGACTTTTCAAGTTTAAAGAAACTTATGCACTCTTTCCATAGCTTTCTGTAAAAGGTTATAATGACAAGCAGCATATCTTGTTAAAGAAGATCATTGAAAAAATGACCACCTTTGAGATTGATGAGAAAAGATTTGAAATTATCAAGGAAGCGGTAAGCTCTATGGAATTTTAATGTGATTGGGATAATTTAAAACAGAATATATTGACTATGAGTGAAATGTGAACATTTTAATGGAATTTGAGAGCTAAATCTGCCCAAAAGTATAGGGTGAAATCCTAGCCCACTGAAGTTGATGGGAGTTTTGCTATTGGCTTCAGTTTTGGGTGAACTTCTAGCCAAGTATTTAAATGACAGTTGTACAACTTCAAAAGTATTGGCCCTACAGTCTTTATTCAGGCAAAATGTGTGGTGAACTTTTTGTAACTGCTGGATTATGCCTTTCATTTATAAAAGGAGTAGAACAGTGGTTCTCAAACTTTTCCATACTCCGATCCCATTTTCAACAAGAAAAAGATTTTAGGATTTCAGTCTGACCTAGCCATAAAGAAACAGGATAGATAGGAGGGATGGTTGTGACCCCTCTGGACCCAGGGGATCATAACCCATTTCATGGTGTAGGATGAAGTACATGGATATGCAGGATATGCAGAATTCTGGAAGTAAAAACTGGCACAAAATTCAGTGATCCATATTCATATACTGCATTTTACAAATGTTTTTTTAAAAACTTTTGAAATAGGTTACAACTTCTTTGTTACTTCTGTTAGTTCAGTCTAGAAATGTAATTGTTTACATTGGAGTTGTCTACATAAGAAGAAAGCATTATATAATGCAACAGGAAACTTTTAATTTTAATATTCAAATAGGTGAACATCAAATATAAGGAAGATTTAGTCTAATATCAGGGTCTATATATATATGTGGCACGTTGAATCTCATTACTGTGGTAAACTGACACACATGGCAGCATAAAACAGATAAAAATTAAATTTAAAACTAAGGAAAACCCCAAAGAAATTTCTAAATATATCTATACATTATCTATAATGCATACTTCTTGGGGATTTTCCTTTATTATGAGATATTTTCTCATTTATGTCTCCAGAACTCAGGGGAGTTTTATCTCAGAATTTATTTTTCATTATTTTGCATATTTTGTGATAATGTACAATTTTTATTGTATGTATATCCATGTGTGTAACAATATAAAGGAAAAAAAAAATCAAAATCTAACTAGGAAAAGTTGCATTTTCTTCTCCCACAAGCTCATCCATGTTAAGAAAGGGTCAGGTCCTTTCTTCTTATGAAACAGGGAAGGCAGTCTCCACCAACTTTTTCCTCTTTGTCCCAGAAACACAGAAAGAAAGACAAGATGCAAGGGATGTGGTGCCATCAGCCCTCCAACGCTGGTTCCAGCCCCCACCCTCCCCTTGTATGAAGGTTAAGGGGCTGTGTTGCAGCAGACACTTGGAGGCCTAACCTTGTTCCCCCTTTTCTTTAGGGGATGCCTTCCCCTAAATCCACTTCCAATTCCAGTTTTACACAGAACTGGACCCCTATGGAATGAGTAGCTGCACTGGACACCTGGCATCTTGAACCTTACCTCCTGATCTACTCTACCAGGTCCCTGAGCTGCTATGGGGAAGGAAAAAACACTCACACTCACACTCCCCCTCACTGCCAGATTGGTCATGGTGGGGTGTAAGTCATTCCCAGTCACAAATGAGGCAATTAGTACAATGCCCATAACAGAGGGGGGGAAATCCAGACCTAAACTAATCCTGGGTTAGGAGGGGGCTCAGCTGGAGGGAGTAGGGTTTATATACTCTCTCCAGGTGTGCAGGGGGCCAGTGGCTTACCTAAGTCCTACTGACCTGCCTGCAGGCTTAGGTGATCCCTTCCACCCTCTCCCAATTCCCATGTGGGGGGGGACTCTTAAAGGAGACACTGCTCTTTTTTCCTGTCAGTCCAGACAAAGCCCTCTCACCTTATGGTCTCAGGGGTTGTATTTCCCACCTACCCACTGGCCTCTGAAAAACAGCTGACTTTCTCTTGTGAAATTGAGGCTATGCTTACCTGTGGCTGTATGGGGACCCAGTAGATCCCACATTGCCAAGACTGTTAGCTTGCTCTTTTCATTCTTTCTGTTTGAGGAGATGACTGTGTTTATTTTGCCTGGATGCAAACTGAACAAAAGAACAGTTGTCACAGCCCTGCTCACAAGGATAGATTCTTTTCTTGTTCCTCTTGTATGTAGCTGCCCCTGCCTCTGTCTGACCGTGTGAGAATAGGGCACTGGACAATTAGTTATAGTTTGCAGCTAGCAATGAATTTGGTAATAGTTGCCACAGAATGTATAGGCCTTGATTAGAATAATTAAAAATATTGGTCATAATGAATTAATGGAAAAATGCACTCTGAGAATACATGTTTTTGTCAAAATTGAAACTAGCTTAGTTCCTAGCTTCTTCATCATGTAAGCAAAGCTGCATCATCATGAGCATAGTTCAATCCAATTACCGTATTATGCTACTCAAGAAAGTACAAGTGTAGAATAGTTGCTGGCATCTTGAATGTGGGGTTTTGGGTTGTATACAAAGCCAAGTAATTCAGGGTGATGTTGCTGTTATATTCAGAAGCTAAGCTTTGTAATTATTGAACGTCCTATTTCAACTTTGTTAGTACATGCGATCACTTAACAACTTTCGAGCTGAACAGCCTCACCAGCATGCTATGTATTATCTCCGACTGTTGATGACAGAAGTTGCTTGGACCAAAGATGAATTAAAAGAAGCTCTAGATGGTGAGTTCCTGCCAATTTTTAACTGTTTGTTTCTTTTACCGAATTCACTATTTTGGCCTGTTTTGACTTTTGTCATGTTTAGAATCCTGAGCTTTGTATTGTTTTAGTAGAGTTAAGAGTTTCCATTTTTGAATGGGGACATAGTCTGTTGTCCTCACAAGTAATTACTTAATCAACATTAATGGAGCTACATATTTTGAACTCTGAACCATATTTTGCAACGTTTGTACAGCAGTTGCCTCATAGTGTGTTTAAAGTTTGAGAAAAAACTATTAATTTTTTTTAGTTACTAAATTTTAGTTTGGGAATTTAAGATTTTTTTAAAATTATGTATTTATTTTTTGATGACCGCTGTCTCAAAAATATCTGGAAAAAATCCTATAAACTTTTCATGCAAATAGTCCTTAATGAAGAACAGATCCCTCGCTATATTCACTGGGGAGGGTAATTTAAAATATAAAAATTACTAACAACTTCAAAATAATCTGAGGATGTATTTATAATTTTAGCAGAGGTGAACTTTACATGTAGTACCCCACTCTGGCCTGACATGAGAATGGGCTGCTGTTGGAGCAGTCTGCAGAAAGAAGATTTTCCTTGGACCATTCCCAACAAATCTTCCAAAAGATGTAAATTAGGGCCAAATCTAGCTTGCCTTTCTCATGCAAGTTTTGACTTTGTTGGGACTGCTCATATTAGTGAAGTGGGCAGGATTTGGCCCTATATTTCTATCTTTTGGTAGCTGCTTCCCATCTTCTAATTTTCAGACATCTTACCACCCTATTAAACCAGCCTTACTAAATACTGCTTTCAGCTGAAGGCCATCATGAGCAAAGATGTGAACTTGCCCTTCCCTCCCCCTGTTTCCCTTGATGAGATATTTATAAAGAGGTGAGTGTGCACATCTTGTACACTTGCTACTGAGGCAGGCTTAAAATATATTGGGCACTGTATACCCTTTAATTATTGCAAGAAAAAGCTTTTACCAGAAAAATATCAGCAACAAAATTTAAAAACAAATTGTATAAATCTTTTCCAACAGGAACTCTTGGGAATACCTCTGTGGTTGTACAGTGCACAATGAGGCCCTGTTTCTGATTGAGGCTTCTGGGTAGTACTGCAGGATAGTTATTTAATCATTCTTGGTTGATGTATTCGACTCTAAAAGATGCCAATGAAAAATCGTTTTAGAGGGAAAGAAAAATCCAGTATGGTCAGAAACTCACTATACTGTATATTGTTGCATCCCACTATTTAAGGCTCTGATCCTGAAAGCTGCTCCATGCAGGCAGTCCTCTATACACGCTATAGGGGGCTTTAGGGTTGCCACTTTTGGTTGGACTTACTCCTGGAGGTTTCATCACATGACATAATCTTTAATTAAAGATTAATCTTTAATTCCTGGAGACTCCAGGCCAATTTTGGAGGGTTGGCAACCCTAGGCTTTATACTAGTGCACGGCCTGACTGTACAGAGTAGCTTTGGGACGGGGCCCTAAATATTTTGTTCTGTTGTCTGTACAGTGTTAAGTAAGGTGACTCTCAATGGGCCCTACTGAAGTCAGTGGCAAAACTAGCATTAATTTCAGCGAGAGCAGGGTCAGCCTGATAAATGACACTCCTTTCCTCTTCCTAGGAATTGCAGATCCTTTTTTATATTTACTAACTTCTGTCCCTTAACATAATCCATTTAAAGTTTAATACTGAGTGTCCATAACATGGCAATTTAACACTGAATTGCTGTTCAAAGAGGTTAAAGTCTAACTGTCTTGCAACATTAGAGATCTGCTTGAGGGACAATGATTTTTTGGTTTGATTTTTACTACTATCATCCTCACCACCACTACCAGACGACCCCAGCCCTATGTACTGCTGACAAATGTTTGTCAGAATTAAGAGACTAATTACACAAACAATAAGAGACCCCTTGCCTTTTCCAGGAGACAAAGTTTAAATATAAGATATGACTAACAAAGTGAGAGCAACTAATAATTGATTTGGGGTGAGGAAAGAAGTGGAAATGGTGTGTGTTTTTGGGAGGCCATTTGTTGGGGTTGTAGTAAGAGGAAAAATTATTAAGTATTGATGATAGGTAGATATTTTTATCCTAAAATAACTTAGGTACTTATATGCCTTCCATTACAATAGTAACTGAGAGCCTCACAGTCTTTATCCTTAGAAACACCCCTTTGAGATAGAGAAGTGCTATTATCCCCATTTTACAGATAAGAAAATGAGGCACAGAGAGAATAAGGGACTTTCCCTAGGTCACACAGGGAGTCTGTGGCAGAGCCAGTGAATGGACCCCAGGTCTCCTGACTCCAAAGTCAGTGCTCATACCAGGGGACTGTCTCTTAGTCTGCTGATTCTGCCTATTGATTCTAATATGTAACTTGTATTTTGCTTTATGGATGAGTAATACTGATTGTAAAAGTGTTTAAAATATGAAAATCAGGTGTGTGTGTGTACATGTACAGGTATGTATATATATTTTACAAAAAATAATTCTTAATTTACATGATTTATTGCTAATTGCTATAAAACTGAAATTTGAGTTCAGAAATTGTTTTAGTCTAGATAGTAATGTACTGTAACTTCCAGGAGAATTGTAAGCCACATGTTCTTTATGTAGTTAATAGCTACGGCTTTATCTCTCAGTCCCACCTAAATGATAGTAACTATTTTCTCTGGAGAGTGAATGTGTGTTCAGCATGATTGGAGAGCAGGGTTGTTGTTGTTTTTCTTAGTGGAATCTGGGTCAGATGTTAAGTGAATTCTAAGCAAAGCAAACTATGCAATGAGTGCTGATATTTAAACCTGGAAACTTTCCAACAATGAATTTTTAAGGAAAAATCCATTGCTTTTGACTATTATGATTTTCCCTTTTCTCCAAGAAACGGATCATATCTGCTGAAGATGAGGTCAATTCCCTGTAATGTAAAAAAATCATGTGATTAATTTAACTGTCTATTTATCTATTCTAGATGTCACTCTTCCCCGCCTCAAGGCCTTTATATCTCAACTGTTGTCACGGTTACACATCGAGGCTCTTCTCCATGGCAATATAACAAAACAGGTCTGATATTTTCTTTAATAGAAATAGTTTGTATTAAAAACAGGATTTAAAACCAAGGGTTTAGTTAATCGTCCCAAGTTTTAAATCAGTTTTTGCCAAATATGATTTCATAGTCTTCACTTAATTTTTAGCTGTTTTACAGCAAGTATATCATGATGACGTTTTGTCTGCTGTCTGTCAGGCTCAATGTCCCTTTGAATGTTGGTATTTGAGATTTACTGTAATAGAAAACAGTTTATGATCTAAATATTTTAAAGTCTGCATTGCATGTCATTACAGTAAGTAATTAGACTGCAAAAGTAACTGTATGCTACAGCTCCTGATTTTCCATTTACAAGCTTCAGACATGTGACTCAGCTGACTAGCAAAGTTTAAAAAAATCAGAATCCTTCAAAGTGAAGCATTAAGTACAAGGCTAAGGTGTGTGGGTCCATAAATCAGACTTCTAGTTCCTTTTCCTTGTGAAAGTAAGAGGGCACTGCTAGTAAGAGGCACAGACTATTTAATGTGTCCTTCATTAAAACTGTAATGAGTTGCACTTCTGTCATGATACTATTGGGAATGCTGCTATATCAGCCCCATGGGAATAGATGCAGCCATTTTAATATTTTAACTCTCTCACAAAGCTATTGTCACATGCAGTATTTGTAAATGCACTCAGATCTTTGGATAAATGTGATACAGACATGCTTCTATACTAGTCTAGTGAAAGTACACTAACACTAGACTATCGTATCTTAAAACACTGCAGGTCAGCAGTGAGTGCGTCGAGAGGGAAGTGGCCAGCAGCAGTGAGGGAAAGAGCCAGAAGGATAGGCTATAGAAAGTTGGAGCTTTAAATAAGAGCTCCAGGAAAGTTGTTTTTTAATTTTTTTACATTTTTTGTGTGGAAATGTAAACTAAAGAATAATCCCATCTTCCTCCTAACCCCCTCTATATGTGAACAAGATGTGATTAAATTCCTCTATAAAGCACCACAGAATTACTCAGGACCGAGTCCTGTATTGTGCTGACATGTATTATGCGACCCAATCATGAGAAAAAGATGTTTTCTGTAAGCAGTCGTGTGGGTGGCTTTTGGAGGGATAAAAATATACATCGCTGCATATGGTGCATCTATGTATTTGGAGACCATGGTGATCAGAAATGAACTGCAAGCTTCTTCTGAGTTCCTTGCAATCTACCTGTCTGCTTAGACTTCTATTCTGACGTTTGTATTTTGCCACAATAGGGTGTTGATTTCTGCTTAGTAGTAGGCTAATGGTGCTCACAGTGACACCGTGTTATAAATATTCTGTGGTAATTTGTTGTTTTCTAGAGTAGAATACATATTATTTTGGCTTTGCCTTGAAATTTCCTATATTTCCCTCATCCCTTTTTTTCCATTTCTTTTCCTTCATAAATTTAGAGATCTTTTGCAGGTTTTCTGCAAGAAACCATTTTGTGTTGTGAGTTTACATGGCAGAACAGAGTAAGAGGTTTGGGCTTCTGCATAGAATTTTGAAGCAGATTTTGTAATAAGTTGCTATACTTTTCAACATGTAAGCCATGGCACTTAGCAATCAAGCCGTTTGAAGTTACACATCTAAGTGAGGCCAGACTTTTAAAAAATGTTGGCATACATATTGTTCACACACACCCTGTCCGCCCCCTCCTCCCCCATCATCACAGTCAGGTTTTAAAGACTTTTTTCATTGAAGTGTAATTTTTAATGTAATTTACTGAAATCCCTGCTGCTTTTTTTTTTTTTTTTTTAAAGACCAACTTTTCATAAAACCACCTGAACTTCAAATAGCCTATGTATTTGATGCTGTTTAGGTTGAAACTGTAGATTTACTGAAAATGGCTATAACTTTAGAACTGCTTAGGAATAAACACTGTATTGTGTATTTATAAAAAGCTAGGTTTCAGAGTAGCAGCCGTGTTAGTCTGTATCTGCAAAAAGAACAGGAGTACTTGTGGCACCTTAGAGACTAACAAATTTATTAGAGCATAAGCTTTCATGGGCTACAGCCCACTTCTTCGGATCCGAAGAAGTGGGCTGTAGCCCACGAAAGCTTATGCTCTAATAAATTTGTTAGTCTCTAAGGTGCCACAAGTACTCCTGTTCTTTTTATAAAAAGCTAATTATATTTGACAGTAAAGGAAAATCTGAATTTATCATTTTAAGAACTCCTATTCAATTAAAATATTAATTAACATCCACATTTAATAACTAAAGCACAGCAATGTAGTCTACATCTGTGGGTATACTCACATATTGGAGCATCTTGATAAAATTTTCAAAAGTGCCCAAGTGACTTAAGATTCTATGATTCTTTTTCAATACTAGCTTAGGCACTTAGGAGTCTAGGTCTCATGGACCGTCGATTAGGCAGTTTTATAAATTTTACTCTGTCTTTAGAACTATGACCAACGTTGCATCCAAACTACATTACTTCAGCATTTCCTGCCATGTTAGTTGCCATGTATTGATGTTTGTATGTTGTATACTGTAGTGTATTTTTAAAAAAAAATCTGGTAAGGTTTCTGAAAGAACAAATGAAGTTTATAGTTTTCAATTAAAAATGGTAACAGAGCTGGTCTGCTACCCTGTCACATACCTTCTCTCTCTCTTTTTTGACTTCTTAATTATGTGTGCTGTGTTTGTGGGCACGAAGGCACTAACTCAGCAAGGTCTTTAAGCATGTGAGTCATCCCATCCCTATACAGTAAACTACATGCTTTAAATTCCATTGACTTCAGTGGCACTGAAGTTTGTGCTTAAGTGCTTTGACAAATAGGGGCAGGATTACTCACATGTTTAAATGCTTTGTTGAATTGGGGTCTAAAAACTGCTTCCTGCAGCATCTCTGTATGCCAACATAGCCTGCCAGGCTAGGAGAAGAAAATTTTAGTTGACTTTTCCCTGGGAAACCTGGATCTCAGATTTGAAGAATAAGAAAATATGGTGGTCCTAATTTTTTTTTACTCAAGATGCTCTAGTTTATTTTTGAAACTTGTGTTGTCCCTCCCTACAGGAAATATTTAGGATTTTAGGAAGGGATTCACCTAAGGGAGTTAGGAACTTCTCATTTATTTTTACTAGGAGTTGGAGCCTGATTCCATTAGACTCTTGAAAATTCCAGCCCTAAAGTGCGGGCCTGCAACTGTTAATCTGACAGCAAGTAAATTTCACTTGCGTAGACTGAGTTATCAGTTGTCACTGGCTGCTGGATAAAATTATTTTTCCTATTCTCCTTACCAGCAGATGGAACAGGAAAAAAAAAATCTTGTGATTTTTTTTTTTTTTTTATCCCCATATAAAAGGGACTGCCTTGATCCCAACAGTCCCAACTCCACCAACGCAACAAAATGGGGTGAATAGCTGTGCTGATATAGAAAGACTTGGAGAAACCAAATTAACAGCTAACAAAATGTCATTTGTGTTTATAAATTGGGAAGTACGTATGCAGTTTCCAAGTTTGCACAGATAAATACTTCAAGGGTAAGAAAGTGAGAGCACATTAAGAATAGGTCCAAAATGTTTAGCTAAATGTGTAAAGATGAATGTAGCTGAAGGTGCTCGCCAGTAGCACTGGGTTACTATAAAATAAATAATAATAATAAAATAAATAAATAAAATAAAAATAAATAAGCTAATGTAGGGAAAATAATCTCACTTATTTCCACCTTATTTTTCACTTTCTTATACTTTGTTTTAAATTAACCATTCCATCCTTCCATTCCTGATTTTGCATCTTACCAACAATAACTGCGGTCCTTCAGTGTGCTGCCAGATTTAGGATTGTCAAAGACTAAATAAACAACTTGAAATTAATGTCTTCTTTTCCAGGCTGCATTAGGAATTATGCAAATGGTTGAGGACACTCTCATTGAGCATGCTCATACAAAGCCCCTCCTTCCCAGTCAGCTAGTAAGATATAGAGAAGTGCAGCTTCCTGACAGTAAGTTGAATCATTTTTTCTATGTTATAAAGCAAATAATTTAAAGCTGTTTCCTGGTGTCTTCTAATGACTTTTGAAGTGAATATTACCTGTAGTTTGTCTAGAAATCAACTTCAAATGATTTTGCACTGTAAATCTTGCAGAATTAAATGGGAAATATCATCATATGAAAAGTAGTATAGGTAGGTCTGTGACATTAATCTTTCTGTTATGCTCAGTAACTGTTTTTTGTAGAACTATAAAATAGTATTTAGCTGCTTAATATATTGGAGTGTTGATGTGAAGGATGAATACAGACATGTGGCTTGCACAGCAGTTTGAAGCAAAATAACATTAAAGTAACAACTGTTCTTTGAGTGGATGCAGACATGTATTCCATTAGGTGTGTGCGTGCTTAGTGCGCCGGAGCCAGAGATTTTGCCTAGCAATACCTGTAGAGGGACAGCACTCATGCCTCATGGCTGTGGCCCCATCCCTAGCTATCTGAGGTGGCACCACCCTGACCCCTTCCCCTCAGTTCCTTCTTACCGCCCATGGCTGAAGTCGGAGCTCTGTGTGGTATTACCTTACATCCTTGCAATCAGATTTAGCATAGTTGTTTATTGTATATAGTTGTAGTTAGCTTTAGTAGGTTTTTTTCCCTGTTGATGCCTTCACCAGGGTTTAAACACTGCCCTTCATGTGGGGGAGCGATCTCTAACAACGATCCTCACGCACGGTGCCTGCTCTATCTTGGCAAGGACCACCTTAAAGAGCATTGTTTGATCTGCAGATTGTTCAATAAAAGGACTCAGGTGGCCTGGGACTTTCACCTCGGGCAGGCCATGCAGCCTGATCTGGTACAGAGGCCTTCATTAGGCCAACAATTACCCTCAGGCTCTGAGACTGCGACTGCTTCACGTGTGGGAGCAGTGCCTCTCTGAAGAGGTGGAGAAGCTGTTCCCTGTCAACTGTGCCGATGAAATGTCACATAAGACCAGCCACGACCACTCTAGTTCTCGGGGTAACTCTTTTGCCTCCTTCAGGAAAAGCGCAGACTGACATGGAGCTGGTGGTGGTGGGCAGGAAGGCATGGGTGCCTGTGACCCTTCCCCGGTACTGAGTGGGAAGGTCAGAAACCACCCCCGGGCATCCCTTGAGTCTGTTACCGATGAGGGAGATGCCAGTACAGACTGTGTTTGTTCATCAGCGTACCAGGCAGCCGCAGA
Organism: Emys orbicularis; assembly: GCF_028017835.1. NCBI lineage: Eukaryota > Metazoa > Chordata > Testudines > Emydidae > Emys > Emys orbicularis. Next base: position 32,078,707 of record NC_088689.1, on the reverse strand, counting down.
CCTCCTTTGCCTTTTGGTCCCAACCTCACCATTGGTCTAGGACTTTTCCAGGTCTGTGCCATCTATAGCCCGTCCAATGGAGCAAGCCACTGAACCCTCATGCCTGTTGGCACCACATCCCAGCACTCCTCTTCCAGTAGTAGGGATAGAGCTGGTATCAGAATTGGTATTGGAGGACCCCAGTGCCAGGAACCTCCTCTGCAGTTGGCGCCACACATGCTTCCCTGGCAGCTTTCACCACCCTTGGCGTCAGTACAGTAGGGCGCTCTGGTGCCATTATTCACGTCAGGACCGACACTGCTGTGCAGTTTTCTTTCTCTCTTTCTGTCTTTCTCTCTTTCTAATAGCTCTAGTGTATTGGGGTTTTGGTGTGGAACCTTGAAATTTTGACAGGGTTAAAAGGGTTTTTTAAATGTACTTCGTGCATTTGCAGTGTGTTTTGGTACAGTATAACGATATTTGTAATTATGTGCCAACATTCTCCTTGCTTTGCACATGCATGCATATGTTAATTGACACAAATTTTACGTTTAGTGTGTAGGTGCATGTGAAATATAATCTGAGCCCTTCCTTATTCTACACAGTCAAAGTGAGAGCCCTGCCTCATTCTGTATGAGGTATTAATGTCCACATTGAATGACCAGAGCTCCTGGAGAGCAACTTTCATTTTTTGCATTTGTACGCTCAATGATATGCTGCTGCCTTTGCTTCATTGAGTAAAGTGTAGTTTCTATCCAAATAACTTCTTGCCATGTCTAATAGCTGATTATTTTTTAACCTAGGGTGATTTTACAGAATTTATTTATAGTACTCAATTTTTTGTGCACTGCCAAAAAGTCAAGATTTAAGCAATAATTACTACGGAGATTGAGGACAATTCCTGAGAATATGTACGAATAGATAGCTAATGTACAGCCAAAGGCCATAATCTCTAGCTGATCATTAGCCTATAGGAAATGCCTTGTACCAAAGAAGCTATTGGTATTACTTGTTGAATTACTTTTAATGCTTATAAATCTGTTGGATTGACTGTCGTAGAAATTGAAGTCTTCTGTTTACAGAACAAACCAAGCACGGGAGAGGCAGTGCAAGCTTCCCCTCCAACCACACAAATGTACCTCAACCCTGATCCATAGGGACCACCTCTAGGTAGGGATATGATGGGTGCAGTAGTCTCCAAGTCTAATCAGTGGGAAATCAGCAGAGGCATTTGAGATCATTATAAGAGAGGAGACATCGGCATGGTGTTCTCTGCGAGGACCCTTGGCTTTTGGAATTCACTTACCTATGTGACTCGCCAAGCTAGGATTTGTTAACCTTGTGAACATACTATAAAAGTCTTTCTCCCACAGGTTGCCTGATTATTAATAGAAGATCTGCTTTGAATCTGTCTCTTTCTTGAAATCAGATTCTATCTGCAGCTAGACTGTCTGTTTTTTCTACTTGGACTCTATTTGGGAAGGTGTGTGTATGAGAGAGAGCCTAATTACTTTAATTTTCTCTTTTAGGAGGTTGGTTTGTCTATCAACAGAGGAATGAAGTTCATAACAACTGTGGCATAGAAATATATTACCAAACAGATATGCAGAGTACTTCTGAGAATATGTTTTTGGAGCTCTTCTGTCAAATTATATCAGAGCCTTGCTTCAACACTCTGCGTACTAAGGAACAGTTAGGTGAGTTTTCCCAGAGTTATCCTCCATATCTCAGTAATAAATAAGGATAAGTATGATGATAGACTTTCTATAGCTCTGCTTCTACCCTGCTCCCTGAATGCCATTTAAAGGACATTTGGTAAACAAGTTATTTTAACTAATGGAGACCCCAAAGACTATACAGTTCACAATGGTAAACTGAGATGAAAAAAGCGTAGCTTTTAAGATCAAGACTGAAATATTTGAAGACTGCCTCACTCCAGAAAAAGATGGTGTCTTACTGGCTATATAGAAACCACCTCATCTAAAGAAAAGCTTCAAAAACAGACTCCAACAAGAAACTGCTGAACTGGAATTAATTTGCAAACTAGATACCATTAACTTGGGCTTGAATGGAGACTGGGAGTGGCTGGGTCATTACACAAATTGAATCTATTTCCCCATGTTAAGTATCCTCACACCTTCTTGTCAACTGTCCGAAATGGGCCATCTTGATTATCACTACAAAAGTTCCCCCCCCCCTCCTGCTGATAATAGCTCATCTTAATTAATTAGCCTCTTGGAGTTGGTATGGCAATTTCCACCTTTTCATGTTCTCTGTATGTATATATATCTTCTTACTATATGTTCCGTTCTATGCATCTGATGAAGTGGGCTGTAGCTTATGCTCAAATAAATTTGTTAGTCTCTAAGGTGCCACAAGTACCCCTGTTCTTTCATCTAAAGCTGTGAATGACGGGAGAGGGTGGGATTATTAGATCAGCTTCCCAAAGCTAAATGACTGCCAGAAGAAAACTGAGCAATACTGACAGAGAATCAGTCACACTGCCTAAATAAATTTGTTAGTCTCTAAGGTGCCACAAGTACTCCTGTTCTTACTGCCTTTATGGGAAGTGGTAAGCAATAATGCTTACAAAGCCCTAGGTATGACTTATAGTTAGTAAGGATGTGACTGCACATGTATCCGAGCTAATTCAAATGAAATTTTCCACCAATGCCTCTACAACTCTCTGATTCCTCTTCCATTTCAGAGACAGAGCCACTGTTTGCCTGTGTTTTATCCAGTGGCTGCTATTAGATTAGGCAGAGACACTACCACACAAGAGAGAGCTTAAATTATCAAATTGCAGCAAAATGAAAAAAATGAAGCCTCACAGTCTTCTTGCTGAGTTCCTTAAACTGCATTCACTAAACTTGCCTCTCTGTTAGGCGGGTGTTTACAATAGTAAAACCACTCTTCCTTTCCCAAAACTGTCATTGCCCTTTCTTCCACAACACACACTACACATGGAATGGTCTTTTTTAGATGGCATGCCAGGCTGCAAATCATACCTTAAACAATCACTTTTAGCTTAATATCTACAAATAATTCTTTGGAGCATGAACTTTATCCATATCCTCCTTAGTACAGCACATAGTACATTTTGGGTGCTACTGTAATAACAACAATAAAAGCTGTATGTTGATAGAACTTTTCATTATGAAGGATCCTATTCTTAGGTAAACTGATGCTATGTTTGAAGGACAAGTGACCAACCATGTAAGCAGTATGGGGGGGGGTGTGTGTGTGTGTGGGGGGGGGGGGGGGGGGGGCGGGGGATTGCATGAAAATGCAAAATACCAAGCACAAAATGCCCTGCTAGGCTGAGTAAACACTTTGAGTAAATCCCGTTTGCCACCCAGTATTAAAATATAATGTAAGTTATCAACTTGGAAAAGATAGCTTTCAAAATGAATATTAATTTGGAGATATAAAAAAATCTATTTGAACCCTATTGGTCTTTTAACTTAAACCTATGTAAACATGGACATGAACAGTTAAGGGATCACATTTCTAGTATCTAGGCACAGGTCTGTACGGCTGCATAATGTTATAGATGGGGGGCCCATTGTGTGTAATAGAGGTATTAGCCAAGTATTGGAGGTTTGATCATTTTACTAAGAATTTCCCTATTTGTATGGATTTCAACAAGGATCACTGGCCTTCCTCTGTCCTGAGAATCTTAAGTTTTAAACCATAGTGATATTTTTCAGTATATAATACATTGGGAGAGTAGTACAGCTCTATAGAGGAAACAACTGCTGGAATGTTAACCATAACATGGCTACAGGAACTGATAAATCAGGGGTTCTCAAACTGGGGGCGGGACCCCTCAGGGGGTCGTGAGGTTATTACATGGGGGGTCGCAAGCTGTCAGTCTCCACCCCAAACCCTGCTTTGCATCCAGCATTTATAATGGTGTTAAATATATTAACAGTTGTTTTTAATTTATAGGGGGGTCACACTCAGAGGCTTGCTATTTGAAAGGGGTCACCAGTACAAAAGTTTGAGAACCACTGTGATAAATGAATAGGACCACTTAGTAAAATTCCTTTTTATAGTCTGTGGAATGAATTCCAAAATCATTTCAGTGCATTGCTGGGTGTAAATTGCACACAGTTGAACCAAACCTCAGTGGTGAAGGTTTAACATGGAAAAAATTACTTCAAAATGAGACTGTTCCGCTGGGGGGGGGGGGGGAGGGGTGTAATGAAAGTTTATAAAACACAGAAGTAGTAACTAGATAGAAATAGTAGATCTAAGTAATTATTCTGAATGCTCAACCTAATAACACTTACTATCTGGGTATCAGAAACTAATAATGACAAACAACCTTTCTTCATTCTTTTTTTTCCTCCTCTCTAGGGCAACCACATCCATTTCAGGGAAATAAAAGAAAACTTTGAAAAATACAAGATGTAGCTTCTATTTTTTGAACCCTGCAATGTTTTATTCATGGAATCACACACAATGTAAAATCATACATTCAGTTCTAGTGTGTGACACTTTGAATAACTTCCTAAAATATGGGACAGGGTGTGTTGCTTGTTGACAAATAAGGAACAGATGTTCACGGTATCCTACATTGTTAATAGCCAGCATTCATTGAAGAGGAGGCAAACTGAAACATTTTTACTGGACATAGATATAGATGTAGTTAACCAGTTGCAATTTTTCTCTTTTGTCAAGGTTACATTGTGTTCAGTGGTCCCCGACGGGCTAATGGCATACAAGGACTGCGGTTTATTATTCAGTCAGAAAAACAACCGCACTACTTGGAAAGCAGGGTTGAAGCTTTCCTAAAAACCATGGAGAAGTGCATTGAAGACATGTCAGAGGAGGCCTTCCAGAAACATATCCAAGCTTTAGCAATTCGTCGTCTAGACAAACCAAAGAAGTTGTCTGCAGAGTGTGCTAAATACTGGGGAGAAATAATTTCCCAGCAGTATAACTTTGACAGAGGTAAGAAAAACAGAAAATTGTCAGATGAAAATGTGAAATTGAGGGCTGAAGTGCTGAAACATACTGTTACTTTCACTTGTATTTAAATATATAACAGATTTTAATAACTGAAAATTCTTGCATTTCTCTTATCCGCTTGTCACAGAAATGTACACAGAAATATTCTCCAGGAATCTCTCAGGGACACAGTAGATAACTTGAAAGGCAAGAAAAAAAGAGGAGTCAAATATTCTTTACGTTTTCAGTGAAGATAATGGGTGAAATTCTGGCCTCACTGAAGTCAATGGCAAAACTCCTGTTGACTTTAACAGGGGCACTATTTCACCCAATATATTATAAACCACACAAGGGACCCCACTTAGAATGTTTAACAATTTAATTAGGACAGTTCAGGCTATTAATGAATGCAGCTATATAAAGGAGAGAGCTGAGAGCAGGTAACGCTTCTCTTACAACTGGAAAACTTACAGGTTACACACTGATATTAACACTGTAGGCCCAGATAAGTAAGTATCTTTAAAAAGTTCTGTATCACTTGTTTCTAAAAGTAACATTTGATTGCAAATTGGTTACAACTACAGCTGCACTGAATAGGAGTGAATTTATTAGAGACCTAATCTTTTGCCTTCTGTACATAATTTTATGCATTTCTTTGTGGTGTGAGTGCTTTTAGTCTTTTCTTTCTACCCTGGGAGATATCCAATAGGATACCTGAGTTTGCAGTATTTGTCAGGGGACGTTCATAGTGGAGGATCCTATGCTCTGAAATTTACTCTCCCCATTGGTTGGACTGAGCCCACGTTCATTGATCTTCAGCTCTTTTTGCAGAGTTCCATGAGCCAATAAAGTAGGCCAAGGGTGTTAAAGGATTGGATATATGATAGGAGGCTTTATATATTGACTTTGTGTCAGCCTGAATTATTTTGTATGTATTTTTAAAGATTGTACTACATGTGCACCTAGTGCCTGTGATAGGTGCAGTCATATTTACCTTGCACAGTCCTTATGACAATGCATACATTCTTAGCCTTTATAATAGGCTTTTCCCCGCTAAAATTTCCCACCGTTTCTGCTACCAGTGCAGCTCTACTAGTGCTAGCAACAGTGGGAGCACTAGTGTAAGCCACAGCTTGTGTCTGAACCACCATGTTGTCTGTCTCTGTTCTGAGCAGGTCTAGATGTCACTGGAAGATTTAATCTTGTATTCTAAAGGTTACAAACATTACAGGAGAAGTGTTTAGGGTGAGAATAATAGTATTCTCACTGAAAATGAATTAAAAATCATTTATATCAATATTGAAACATTTATCTTCTAGCTCATCCTTTTAAACTATTTTTTTTCTTTTCACCAGCAAGTCCATAATCTTTATCTGAAATATTCTGAGCTAGATAGAGTATCATTTTGTATTACTACTTAGTACACCTTGAAACAGAGAAAGCTAAATTGGTTTTGCCATAAAAAACATGTTTCTCTTCCACTCCTCCCAAAAGGTAAAGAGAAAAAGAAAAGGAAGGAATGGAATATTCTAGTTTAGATTTTGGCTTTGTTCACTATTTACTTAGTAAACCTTTTAAAATACAATTCATGACAAGAAAGATAAATCATTTTGACAGTTAAAACATATATTATCTTCTCAAATAAAAGACTTGTCCCATTTTAGGTTTTAGGGCCAGATCTACTCTGCCTTATATTTGGTGTGTGTCTGAATGTTACTGCTCAGAAGTACAGTCTCCAACCTTCCTTTATTTACTAAGGTTCTGGGAAACATGATCTGTACACTCTGTGGCCACCTTTCCCACTGTAGGCTTCTCCACTGCTTTCCATTCAACATGCTGTCCTGTCACAGTACCAAGTTCAGCTTTGTTGGGGGTAGTCAGTGTCCTATTAGAAACTGCTTTAACTGTGTATCCTCCTGTAGTGTCCTATACATTGGCCTCAGTACAACTTTCAGAAAACACTTTTTGAAAGGAGTGAGGGCCCTTGGTATACTGGCAATGAGATGTCACTCCAGGTGTAGGGAGAAGCATGAAAATTCCTACTCTCTGCTGCTTTTTCATCTCGAGTAGGAGCGTTACACCTTGTCTGTCCTGCTTTCCAGTGTCATCTGTTTTTCAGATGTCCCCATCCTTCGCTTTCTTGTTCATATATCTTCTCTTTCCAGGATGACTCATTGCTATCTGTAACCTTATCCTTGATCATCTCTTCTATACAGATGATGCCCAGTTCTTTATTTCCTTGACTTGTTCCCTGATCCTTTTAGTTCCCATCTACCTACATTGATTTAGAAGAATTTAGTAGAAGGTTTTTGTGTAACTAGAATTGACAAAAACAGAAGTTAGTCAACTCATGCAAAGGGGAAAAAAGTCCCCTCTTTGTCCCAGGTTTCTTACTCTTTCACACCACGTGATTCAAACTTAACTTTCCTCTAAAGGCTAGAAGTCTGAATCATCTTTCTTACCTAACTTTTTTTCCCCACCCATGTTTACTTATCACCATCCCAACCAGGGCAACATCTGTTCAGTTATTTTCACTGACTTCCCATCATCTCTGAATTCAATTAAAAATTCCATTCTGTTTTTCAAAACTCACCATGGACTAATGCCAATCTGCCTCTGACTTCTTAGTCATGTATGTTTTAATTCTTAAATTGGATCCTCCTGCCCCACAAGTCTCCTCATTTGAAGATTGCTCTTTCTTTTATGCTGCCCCTTATGGTAGGCTCTGTGTTTCTGTAATAATTATACTTTTATAGTGGCATTATACAATGGACTTGCATACCTTTAAATGTATCTGTATTTAGTAATATACTATAGCTACTGAGTCACTTCCTCTGCAAAACTAATTTTTAAGACCTTCCTTTTCACTTTGGACCACACTGCACACTAAAGATCACGCACATTTTCTTTCTTCTATTATATATTTTAAAACTCATGCCATCTTGCTATTTCCTAAATAAAAGGTTACCTAAGTATAATAAATGTGAATAAAAGCTATCTATAAAATCAGTATCTGTTATGAATCTGATTCACTCTTTTTTTGAAGATGGAGTTCAGAAATAGATATGCCTTTTATAGCACATTTAATCAAAACGGGCTCATTTTGTGTAATTCTTTAAAGCTTCCACTGCTATTTATTTTTCATAGACTCAAATAGTAGCTTGTAAGTTAAGAATGAAAAGCGTGTCATTTGCAGTCAATTGCACTGTCTAAATTTGAAAGAAAAGTACTTTGAAAAAATATCATGATCATAACTAACTATTATTTGCAGACTTGTTTTAATTAAAACTTATTGTTCAGATAACATTGAAGTGGCGTATCTAAAGACCCTGACCAAGGACGATATCATACAGTTCTATAAGGTAAGTTAGTCATATATTTAGAACTTTATTACTAAGACACATAGGCACTAAAGGAAAATATGCTTGGGATTATTTGTGTGAATTACAAGTTAGTACGTTTATGCCTGTCTTATAAAGGTAACATGATTGGTCCAGATGTCTTAATATTACAGTTAGGAGTCAATGTGGAACTATTTATCTACAAACTCCTGATGATTTTAGTGGGAATTTGCATACCTAATGGGAGTATGGCTCCCCCGCCCCAATGATTTGCACGACTGTATGCATGTATTGCAACTCACATTAGCATGACAACTGTAATAACACTATATATATCCAGTATTGGAAATTGTAAACATGTTTCTTCTTCGAGTGCTTGTTCACGTCGATTCCAATCAGGTGTGCGCAGGCCACGTGCACAGTTGCGGGAAATTTTCCCCCCAGCAAGCCAGCAATGATGCCAACATTTGCCAACAATTTTTCTCCCACGGCAAGCTGACAATGATGCGCCCACCTACATTGCCAGGTCACTGATCCCCGGCACTGAAAAGGGGGCACTGTCCTGATTCCCGGCACCGCTCAGAGTCCCGGCGCCGCTCTTGCTCGCGGCACCGGTTGAACTTGTGGCACTGGTCCCTGGATCATTTATGCTCAACAATCTATTCGCCTCACATTTTGCGGTGAGACTGGCAAAGAGCTCTGTGTAGCTCGAAAGCTTGTCTCTCTCATCAAAAGACGTTTGTCCAATAAAAGATATTCCCTCACCCACCTTGTCTCTCTAATATACTGGGACCAATACAGCTACAACTACACTACACACATCAATTAGTTAAACACACAGAGACCTGTTAAAAATCAAAGACAGCAAATAAAAAATTACTAAGAGATTTCTTTAACAGATGGTTAATAAGTGATAACCGATGTGGTTGTCCAAGGTACCAGTATTCGTGGAATCCTACTCCATCCAGTTGGAGTAGATTTATTTCTATCCATTTTAATGTTTGTACTAATACACAGTGCATGATTATCCAGTTGTCCCAGGATGCGGGAGGGGACACTAGAAACATTTACATAGTTAGGTGAGCTGGCCCAACTGACTTTGACATCTGTGCTCAGGGTTGATGTGCTTCCCCAAGGCTGCTGGGCTCTGCCGTTAACAGCTCTGTAGAAACTTTGTAGGACCAAAGATCTAGTGTGTAATCCTGATTCCATAGAAATCAATGGCAAAATTCCCACTGATTTCTGTGGAGCCAGCATTTCACCCCTAGTTCCTTGCGGCTTCTGAACTTCACAAGACTGAATCTCTCATGCAGCTCTGTTCCGAAATCATTAAGAGCTGTGAAGGACTGGAACTTTGGTTAAATTTCCAGGGACAAGCCCAACATGGGTTCAAAGAACCAAAATTTACTATAACATTAATTACCACTAAAGTTGCACATTAAATAGTTGCCATCCCTTTGTAATATGTAGACAACAAAGGGCTTCCCTTCCTGATAGCAGCTAGCTGTCACTTAGATTCTGTTGTGGAATAACTGACCTTGCTGCTTTCTGCAGGAGATGTTGGCAGTAGATGCTCCCAGGAGACACAAGGTATCCGTACACGTCCTTGCAAGGGAAATGGATTCCTGTAAGTATTGTATTGCGTAGTTTTTTTAATTTATTCCTGTTCAAGTCAGACATAGTGCAATACAGCAGTGTGTTGTGCAGTACAAGTACAATGCACTATGAAACCAAATTCTGGAAAGGAGGTTTATATCTTCTTGGAGAAAGGTATTTTTCCACAAGGATATTTAAAAATAGTTCATTTGAGGGAAATTCAGATAGTTGTGGGTTTCCAGCCACAATAAAGATGATGAGCCTGCCATTGCTTCACCCATTCTGAAGTGTCTGGCTATGTTAAAATGGTATGTCCTAAAATGTACAACTTCTATTTTTAATAACAAGACATTAAAAAAAACCCTGCAAACACTTTGCTCTGGAAAATAAAATATACATATTTAGTATGTCCATGTAGAAATGGAATAGACTGTTCTGATCAACAGCGAAATGCCAGTCTGTTATTGGGGCATTTCTGAGGAAAGAAATGTATAAACCTCCAACTGGTAATATGAAACATATTATTCTATACTTGAAATACACATACTAATAATTTTATTTAGATTTTATTTCCAATTAATTAACTAATCAGTTGGAAAACAGACTGAGTTGTCATTTATTATTAACTATCCTATTCCTCTCTAGAGTTAAAATGTAAAAAATAAAAAATGGTTTCACTAATTATCTGCAAGATTGGTGAAGAATTTTCCATGACATTTTGTGCAAAATTATTTGTCAGTTTGCATCAGGTTGTGTGTGTTTTGTGACACAGGCTCTAAGATAACTTTCCCATCTCTAACTTACATGACTGACTGATCTTCATTAAGTTCTTTTAGCTGATAATAAAATGCATGAGTAGGAAGAACATAAATATGCTTTTAAAATGTAAAAATAAATTAGAGTGGTCTGCCATCTTTTTCCAAGGGAGTAATAGTTGTAGGATGTTGGGTAGCCCCTGGAAAATATATAGGGAACACAGATGTATGATTGTTGTAACTGGCCATGAGATGTTATCCTTGCTTCACACAAATTCAGTCAATGGTATATGTAGCTATCAATTAACTACTGATTCTTCTAGAAGGTGATTAGAAGTGGCATTGACTAGTGTTCACAAAGTCTTTTATTTAAAACCCTCTTAACTATTTATTGATTGGGGTATTTAAGAATATAAATTAGGTGGTGGGTTCTGCTAAGCAAAAACTACAGGAAGGGATCTTGAAATTCATAAACTGTACTTTTAGCTATTTGTCTAACTTTACAAAGTAGTTTATTTGAGAAGATATTTTAGAAGCTGCAGTCTTTCTAAGTTAATTTTGTTTAATAGGTCCTGTTGTTGGAGAATTTCCAAGCCAAAATGACGTAAATCTGGCACCAGCACCCCCTTTGCCACAGGTAAAAAAAAAAAAAAATCTGGATACTAAAAATTATTTGATAGTATAGAAAAATGGGCATTGAGTGAGGGTACAGACTGTTTGAAATCCTGCCTGTGACATTATCATTACAAATTGAGGTTCAGGCTCACAACTGTCTCAGAGCTTCTACTTTTTTACAAACACATTGCCTGCTTCTGTACGGGTGGATTTTATCCTGTGTTTTGAAACAGAAGAGGAAACTTCTGCTTTATGCTGGGCTTTCCAGTTGCCCTTGTCCCTATTAATCCATTGTAGAAGCAGTAGATGGAAGTAGGTAATTGTATGCTGAGCACCTACACTATAGAATAAATGTATTATAAATATAGTCTGAAATAATTTAGAATAAATCTGAAAGTTCTGATTGGGTTCAAAGCTTAAAAGCCATTTTATTATGTTGTGAGTGTAATAGTAACACTGATATAGCAAACAGGATTTGTGCGTATATGGATAGAACAATTAAGTGATAAAATCTGAAAGTGAGCAATTTCTCATGTTTTATTTGATACTAAGCAGAGGTTTTTTGTTTTTTTGTTTTTTTTCAAATAAACTTCTCTGCAGCCTGATGTGATTCAAAATATGACAGAGTTCAAACGCAGTCTACCACTCTTTCCATTGGTGAAACCACATGTCAATGTCATGGCTTCAAAACTGTGAAGAATCCCAATGGATGAAGAAATGCAAAGGGATCAATTTCAAGGGGTTTCATTATGAACAAACATCTTAAAGATTATTAGGATAAACAATCCTGTCCATTCTGAGAGTCCCTGATTCACTCTTGGTTCATTCAGCATTAATGGTGTGATAGGGATACAGAAAATTAGAAAATTAGTTGTAGTCATGTGTCATTTATATTACAAAACAACTGTTGAAAACCAAAATCAACCAGAATATTAAAGGCTCTTGTAGATGCAGTATATTTTTAAAATAGTATATCCCTTAAAATTTTCATTTTGATAACGGAATTTGAAGAAGCCTCCAGACCAAATTGATCTTGCTTAAAATATCCATGTTATTCTTGCAAAAGGCCATTGAAAATAGCTCTATAATAATTTTTTCAGGGAAAAAAGTATTAAGCCTTTTTTTTGGGGCGGGGGGGGGGGAGGGAGGAGAAAAACTTTTCATAAAAAGGAGCCTTTGACATTTTTTGAAGGATAAAGTGTTGAATGATACCTTTTTTTAATTGATCCTCAATGCAACCAACTTGTTTTCTATTTAAGATTTAAGTAGATCAGTGGAAAAGAGGAAATTTTGCAACAAAATAATAAACAAGGGAGTTGTCTTTAACAGAAGAAGAGTAATTAAATATATTGGCATGGTTTTAATCTTTATATACAAATTTGGGGACATTTTATATTCAAACTAGTAAAATGCTGGAAACACTTGGGTAGTCCATCTTATTTTTGTGAGTGCTATGCTTGTCTCTTGATTGTTAATACCTCATTCAATTTCTCAGGGTTGCTCTGAGTTGTTTCCTTCTGGTTGAATAATAAAAATTGTTTTTTGTTTTTTTTAATTGACATCATTTTTGTTTCCAGTTCATAAACTGGATGAGGTCGCCAATGTTTTTTTGCTCAGTATATTGTTATATTAGGCCTCTATCCAGCAAAACACTTAAAAATGTACATAACTATAAGCATGTGCATAAGTGCTTTACTAGATCACAGCCTCAGTTTTTGACATAAGCACAGATAAAGTCAAGTTTGGCCCCATGAATGCATCAATTGAGTTTTCCGTATAAAGCTACATGGCTTAGATGCTCAGTCTTCACGCTCCTTTTTCTGTCATTCAGACATTCAAAACAAAACAGCAGCACAACACTCTAGTTAATTCAGGTTATATTACAGGATCAGCACAGAAACACAGTAGCCACGTGTATAAATCATAATTTTAATTCATAAAGAAAATACCAGAATAATATATAATGAATCCAATTCTTCACCCTTTACTGAGCTTAGTGACTTCATTGGTGGTTCTGCCTCAGTAAAGAAGGCAGGATTAGGCCATAAAGTACAAAAAGGATTTTTAAAAGAGTTATTTTTAGTCTTAAAATATTTTGTTACATTACTAAATTTTCTTGCCTTTTGAATGTGTATAATTTACTGTACATGTTTAGGCAGGGCAGGATGTGCTAATCACTGAAAACTTAAGGACCTAATCATGTGAACACTTATTATCAGGCATAGCACTTAATATCATAAATACCATTGACATCTTTGAGACTTTGCCCACTATTAACAGAACCTGAACCTTTGGCCCTAATCTTGCATATAGTTAAATACATGTGTAGCTTTACTCACATGAGTAGTCCCTCCCATTAGCCCTTTGAGGTTAATGGGACTACTCACATGAATAAAGCAAAACATTTACTTCAGTGGGATTACTCACATGAGTAACATTACATGCATGCTTAAGTGTTTACAGAATCATGGCCTGAGTTTATATTTATCCAAGAAATGCTGCTTTAATTGAATAAATATTATCAACTTAAATGCTGTTAAAAGGTTTACAGCATAAACTGTTTACAAAGAATAATTTTGAAAATGTGCTGTTTCCATGTGATGTTTACTTGTTGTCAATGAAGGCCAATAGCATTTCTCTCTAGTGTGAAGGAAAAAATATAAATACACTATAGGAAAAAAATGAAATGCTGCTACTTTTTACTCTTTACCATATTCTTCATGAATGTTTCACACATTATGGCTTTCTTTGCCCATAATTCATTTTTTTGTTTATAATTTCCTTTTGGTTAAGATTATTTGTATTATAGGTATTAAAAATAAATGACTGCACACTATACAAATTATATATTTTGGGATTTAGTATTTAAATGTAGCACTCTTTTATGGTGAAAAGAAATGAAACAGCCTCTATTTTGTATAAAAAAAAATATAATTAAAGTGATGTGAACTCAAATTTTAACAATTTATAAATATATATGCCCCCCCCCACACACACACATCTATACATAAAAATTGGAGTGATGTTATATTTAACACAGTACCACAAATCATTTTTTCCAGAAAAGAACATTTAGTATTTTTAAGTTCTGGAGTGAAAGTGGGAATTCATGTAGCGTGACAGCAACTTTTAATTGCTTTTAAGTGTTCTCCAGCATTTTACAGTTTCTGAGTTTGATATAGCAGTACAGTTTGTTAACTCAGGCATATTAATGGATTCATTTGAATGGATCCAAAGCTGCAGTGTCTACAAGCAATAACAGACTACCTAGAATACACTGTAATTCAGTTTCAGTGCTTGTTAAATTAAGTTTATGTAACAAACCATAAATGATTAGATTGCAGTAATTTTTGCAAGTGCTATTTTGAGCAGTTGATGTGTAATTGGGTGCATGTGACACAGCCAGTATGACAGAGTGCTAGAGTTACCCTGTTTACAATAAACAATCTGATTTAATCTTTGGAGTTCATTTGTTTTATTTTTATTTGTTCTGTTCTGGTAATGTATCTATCCGCTGAAGTGTTGGTTTTTCTATAGCATTGATCAGGCAGTCCGGTCAGCAGTACTTTATGGACTGGCTGTGATTGCTTTTGAGAGCTTCCAATTCATTTCTGCTAGGGAAGTGCCAGAGGGCAGTGCTGCATGTTGCATAAATATCCTGATGGCTTCCCTACATAAAGATTAGAAGATTTTTTAATATATAGATTTTGTATCTAGGCGGATGTCTCTCTCTCTCTCTCTCTCTCTCTCTCTCTCTCTCTCTCTTTTTTTTTTTTTTTTTTTTTAAAGTAATTATAAAGGAGAATTTTAAAATTACCAAATCTTGAACTGGCAATCTCGGAGCAGCCTATTAGACCATATCTGCAGCTTGATAGTGTTATACTTCAGTAGCTTATCTTTGGTAGCTATTGTGGTCATTTTATCTATTTTTTTTATATGTATAAAGTAAAATACCTGTTACTAGAGTTAGAGATTAGTGAGGTTACTGCTGGAACTATAAATGGTGTGAGTTCTGAGTGCAAAGACTTAGTGTCAGCCTCCTCTTTTGCTGCCCCTGCCGGTGGGAGGGCTCCTAGAGAAAAGTATCTTTTAGGTTGCAAGGAGAAACAGTCTGAAGGGTGACAGCTGGTATTGGGAAGAGGGATTAGAAGAACTTGAAGTGGGGTTACAGGATTGTCATTAGTGGGGAGGAGGATGCCAAAAGGATTTGACTTTTGAGAAATGAACTCTGAAGACCACTCATTCACCCAGATCCACCTAGTCCAGTATCCTGTCTCAGATAATGGCCATCACCAGATGTCTCGGAGGTGCAAAAGCTCTGCCAGAAGGCAGAGGTGAAATAATCTGCCCCCCAACATTAGGTCTTATCCTGATCTCTAATGGTTAGAGATTGGCTTAAATCCTGAAACATTAGGTTTAAATTTCTCTTCGCAAAATGTATTAATTATAAGTCTGGATATTATTGATATCCACAAAAGTGTCCAGTTTTTCTGAATCTTGTTAAGTTCTTGGCCTGAAAGATTTCCTGTGGCAACGACTTCCACAGTTTAAACACACGTGTGAAAAACTATTTCCCTTTATCTGTTTTGGAATTTCCTACCTCTCAATTTCATTGACTGTCCCATTGTTCTTGTGTTATGGGAAACTTCTGTTCTCCCCGTCTCAATCCACTTTCTCTAAACCATTTTTTAAATTATGTCTCCTCTTATTCATCTCCTTTCTTGAATCTCTTCATATGAGAGTTTTCTATGCGCTTTTTTGATCGCAGCGTAGTGAGCAGAGGCCTTCATTGAGCTATCTACAATAATGACCAGGTTGACTGTTTTTTGAGTCAACAGAGTTAATTTATTATTCAAATCAGTTTCAGATTTATTATTCAGATTTAAATCAAGTTTTGCACATTCTGTGGCTGCATGCCCCAGAATACACAGTGCTTCTATACATATGAGATATTTTAAATGTATGATTCATGGAAGCTCAACAGATAGGACCTCAGATCTACAGGCCTTTTCCTATGTTATTTTAAAGGTAGAAGAAATGTGAATCTTAACTACCTCTCCTACCTTTTGATATGATTTCAGAAGAGGCCAAGCATATGAGTCTGTCTGCAGTGCTCCAGAATACACACAGTTTGAAATTGATAGGTGACAGGTGTGCACAAAGCACAAAGTATGTAAAATTTGAATTAAAATTTAAAGAGAAACAATTAACCTGAGTAGGAAGTCAAGGGTTCCTGGAGAGTCAAAAAATGTTAATATTAAGCATGGTAAAATCATATTGGACCATCTTAAACTGTGAGTATTTATGAATTTTTAAATTCATTTGGCAAGGAAATGTTGGAGCCAGTTTAAAACACCAGGAACTCGTAAACATTTTGCAGCTGCATAACTCAAAAATGGCTCATTGGATGCTGTTGAGCTTTCCAACTTGCCTTGGATATGAATGAAATTTAGCATGAGAAATATCAACCCAAATGGATATCTTTTGGTGAAGCTAGAAAGGGTCATAAGGTATTAGTTCCTCCAGCTTTGGAGTCACTGTGAGATGTCAACCAGTTCTGCAGTTCCTTTTGTCTTTACGAAAATGTCTGGCCTGCTAACACCAACATTCTGAGCCTTCAGCATCACAGAAGGAAATTGTTCCTCACAATGCACATGGAGTTCCAGGAGGACTCAATTGTGAGGTACTTAAATGTGGTCATTGTGACCTTCACATCACACTCTTTCCATTATTATTCACTGATGTATAGCTGTTAAAGCTCAAAGTTCAGAAATCTGAAAACTCTGTGAAAATGACAATGCCATATCTTGCATATTTGCTTAATATGAATTTCCTTAAAATAATTGGAGAAAAACTTAACTCTGACAGGACTGCAGCATCAAATGAGCTTCAGGCACATAGGAATTGTTGTATTTGTAGCTGGCTTCAACATCTCCCCAAGCTGGGTGCCTAGCTCTGGCTGCTGCTTCCCCCAGCTCATTAGCTGAGAGGGCTCTGGCCTGTCATTCTAGCCATACCTACAAGTTTATGGCCACGATGGATTGGGTGCATTTGCTTAAGGATACGTTTCTGTGCTTAGTGTTCGCCTGGCTGGGTCCTGGTGAGCTCTAACCATAAATATCACTCCTAGAGCAAGTGATCCTAACCAAGAATATTCAGCCTCGAGTGTTTCCTCAGCTCTCCAAGCCAGGAAATGTAAACGGCTAGGCAGGAACAGTTCAGAAAGCAGCTGAAACTGGAGCTCCCCAACCAGAACAGGAGTCTGAACAGATCAGCTGAAGTATATAGCCCAGGACTTGTAATGTTGTAATGTGAAACCTAATAAGAATGTACATTAAGAATCCTTTATAGGGGTACAGACTATAATGTACTTAAGGGTGGAGTGGTATGTGTAGCATAAGGCTTTGTATTTTGGAATTCCTACTTTGGAATTAAACCTAATTACTAGCTTAGGCCTGTTATGAAATTTAAAATATAGACAATCATATCTAACTAAATGTATACAAAATGTACACTGTATTATGGTGTTTGCCCACACCCTGCACCAACCTAATAAAAATAAAAATACAGTTAAAAAATTAAAAGTTGAATTATTGTAACATAAATACTGTGCGTATAAGTTGAAAGTAGATAATTGAAGGATATATTGCACCCCTTTCTATGATAACACTCTGTCATGTAATATCTAGTTTAACCTATATTATAAACTTTTTGGGGAAGGGCCCATGTGTGATGTTTATAAATTGTCATGCACTTCTATGGCATTGCATAAATCATAATCTTTACTAGACGGTTTAAATGTTGGATCCAGTAATTAAGAGTGAATAGAAGACCTGTCTTTATTGCAACTCTTAGTATCCTATTAGCATTTGTTTCTTCGAGCTTTGAAAGTATCAGAGTGATGTATGGTAGGATCTCTTACCACTTTTTAACTTCGTCATTCCCTCTGGAATAAGCCAAAAGAATAAAGAGGAATCAAGAAAATCATAGTTTGGGAATTAAATCCTCCCTATATTGTGTAATTAAGCTGCCTAATATATGGAGTAGATTAATTTGTTGCATAGTATCTAAACATAATTAAAAATAATGGCATTCCTCTTCTGCTCCCATAGTTTCCAAAATATGTAGATTGTAAACTTATTTTTGTCCTAAAAATCTTTTGAAGAGCAGTTTAATATAGCAGAGTTACTAATATTTGAATAGTGTCATAGCTCTGGCATTATAATATATGCAACATTTTTTTTCAAATGACCAGATTAGGACCCAAGCCATTGGAAAGCACTCTGTGCAGACAGACCCTTATGCTTACAAAGAGTCCCACCGGTTTCCCACTTTGCAGGATTGGGCCCTAACTTTGTAATGGCTCTGTAGACCTGTAAGTCTCTTTTGTCTTAATAGCATACAATGACTCTTGTCTACTTTTTAAAAAAACCCTTCTAAATTATATAAATAATATCTCTTTTCAAAATTGGGTAGAGAGCTATTTAAGTGTCTGATGACCTAGTAGTTCGGGATGATGTAACTTGTTTAGAAAGTGAACGGCAAAGCAAAAATTAAAATTGAACTGGATCTTGATCTATGTGACGAATACCCCACTAAACAAGAATGTAGGAGATACTTAGTAGAGAAATTTTAAATAAACTGAAAATAATTTCCCCCACTCCATTCGAAATTTCTGGTTCATTGAAGATCTTAGGATAAATCATTGAGTGATATTAGAGATACCATACGTCAGATACCAATGTTAGCAGAAACATGCACCATTCTCAGAAGAGTATTATTTAATTGTTGCTGCAGAACCTAAAGGAGCTAGCCCCAATGAGTGGCACCGCAGGATCTGCTGGCCAGTGGCACCCCTCCTGTATTAGAAGAGCTGCCACTGATGAATTCCCAGTGCTTCTTCCTAGTTCTGGGATTAGTTAATGAATGAGAGGGAGGAGGAGCAGAGGAGACCTTCCCCCAGTCTCATTGGCTCCCTGCCATTCTCAATGTTTCTAATGTACTCTAAAGAATTATGGCTTTTGATGGCTAGGGAGAGTTAATGTTTGCGTAATAAAATTTTGCATCTTGGGTTTTTTTAATGCCCAGTAAGTAAAATTTTGAGGTCATTCCTTAACATAGTATAATTAAAGTGTAGTCCTACTCTGAAAAATAACTGCATTAAACCAGATCTTCTTAGTCAGCTATTCTGTTCCCTATGCAAATTTAGAGTAATATCAGTTTATTTTAGTGACAAGTTTTTACTACATTTTAATCCTGTAAGCCCTGCAACTAAAAGAGAGGGATTTTGATTCTATTCCTTCTTTTGCCCAATTAATAGGAATCCTTGTTAAATTTTCCAGTTGCACAGATAATCAGGTTACAAAATCACTGGATACAATGCGACCCCAAACCTGGGAACACTTACATGGGTGCTTAACTTTAACACTGACATCAGTGCAGCCACTCACATGGTTAAAATTAAGCATGTACATATTAGCAATTTCTGAGTTTACTTAATCCTGTGCCAAATTTAGGCCTTGATCCTGCAGGCACTTTTGTTTCACAGGTCTAAAAGAGCAGAATTTGATCTGCAGAATCTTGTACTGGTGACGATGAAGGACAATGAAAGACCACAGTTTGATTTTCAAAACCGAAGCTGAGTTTGCTGAACTGGCATTTAGAAAACTGTTTACCTATAAACTGAGCAAATTTGATATTGAAATCATTGAGACAATAAATATTGGACCTCACAGTTCCATTTTATAGTCTTTTTTTTTTTTTTTTTTTTTTAAGAATAGACCTAAACTTTAAATTATAATTTGAGGAGGAATGTTCAGATTTGTGGCCTAGACAATTAATGACCGTTTACTACCCAAGCCACGGCTACAGGGTGCGTATGGGTGGGCTTGCTTTACAACCCCCTTCCCTCCGCACTGGGCCAGATTAGGGTTGTGGAGAGTGCACATCATGTAATTGGTGGGTTGCTTTAGTAAAAAAGTTTGGGAATAACTGGTCTAGTAGTACATTTGGTTCTTTGTTCCCTGAGCCAGCTGTGGATGTCACACTCCCCTTATAGTTTCAAACCGTTAAAAAAACCAACAACAAACACCCACCCCACCCCATTTATGTATTATGTGCCACTTAGAACCTTGTTAATTGAATTTTTAACACTTTTCTGAGCTTAACATAACATGAAAATGATGTTTTCTGTGCTGTTCACAGTTAAACTTGAGAGGTTCTGTTGGCATATCATATTTTTGGCATTTACGGGCTGTTATAAAGAGCATGGTGATTAATTGTTCTCCATGTCTACTGAAGGTAGGACAAGAAGTAATGGACTTAATCTGCACCAAGGGAGATTGAGGTTAGAAATTAGGAAGAGCTTTCCGTAAGGGTAGTTAAGATCTGGAATAGGCTTCCCAGGGAGGTTGTGGAATCCTCATCACTGGAAGTTTTTAAGAACAGGTTAGATAAACACCTGTCAGGGATGGTTTACGTATACTTGGGCCATCCTCAGTGCAGGAGGCTGGACTTGGATGACTTCTCAAGGTCCCTTCCAGCCCTATGAGTCTATGAACATAATTTTGGAGGGTTTCATTTATAGCTTTTTTGATGTATCAAAGTTTAAAGAAAATTTGCTATGCAAAAAAAATATTAAAAGTTGTAGTTTATAATTAAAACATACTTTCTTTTATAGAAGTATGTTTTTAAAAAAAAATAGCTTTTTTTTTAAAAACATACTTCTATAAAAGAAAGTATGTTTTAATTATAAACTACAACTTTTAATATTTTTTTTGCATAGCAAATTTTCTTTAAACGGAAAGGTTAATTTAGTTGCTTGGAAAAGAATGTAATAATTCTGTATAAAAATTTCCTTAAAATCAGCTATGAATAGTGATGCTTTCTTGATATCTTTCCTTCACACACACAACTGTGATTAAAATTCTTCTTGGTGCTATGAGGGAACATTTTTTTTTTTTTTTTGGTTCTTGTTGTTCCACCTGCTCTTTTAGACCTGTGAAGTGCTTGAAGAAGTTGTGCATCTCACCTTCTTGTGCATGAACTGAGTTTCTTCATGTTTTCATGAGGAAAATCTTAAGAGGGGGTGTGTATGTGTGTATGGTTTTAAAAAATAAATGGTAACCTTAAGAAGAAAATTTTAAAATGTTTGAGATAATGAATTAGTTCACAATCACAGCGTGCTGCACTTGTGAGGAATGTGTTATTATTTTATAAGTAGTACAACCATTGAAGTTCTGTCTCTTCACAACTTTACTGTTATGATGTCTGTCATTTGAGTGTCTAAACTGATTCTCTCTCTCTCTCTCTCTCTCTCTCTCTCTCTCTCTCTCAAAAGTCTGTTATTCATTCTGTGTTCTTGTCTCCTTTGTCCTGACAGTCTACCACGTAATATAAATTCCGTTAATGTTTTTATCCTCTTTCTTTATATAACTTCTGTTTGTCTTGATGCCATAGATAAGTATGATGGTTAGTACAAAATAAAGATGTTGAACATATCCATGGAAATGTAGTTTACTTCCATTTCTACACCTGTGCTGAGTTTGCGGGGCTGAATTTGTTTACAGAACATGTAAGCATAGCTCAGTTTCTCCCTGCTGAATAGTGGCAACTCTGTGAAGCTTGGGGTGTCTCATTGTCTGTAGCATATAAGTTACTGGCATCGGAAATGTTGAATCATGAAGCTGACGTTAGCATAAGCATTGGTGATAAATAAAATAATTCCAACCTCATTTAAAACTTCTTGTGCTATTATTTTTGTGTCCCGCATTTTGGGTCCGTGTTCCCAGTTTGGGATTTGACTGAGATGCAGGGTTGTAAGTCTGTGGCTACTGAAAACCTTTTCCTTTTATGCAGGTGACTGAAATCATTTCACCAGTTCTACCAAAATGAAGTGAAAATGACCTTTTAGTACTAATGACAATCCTCACAGAAATGACTTTTGCAGAGGACGGTTGTTTGGTCTGCAGCACCACTACATAAAGCTAAACACAGGCAGGACATGATTCTATGGCACTGTACTCTCCTGTTTTTCCTGGGTTACTCCTGATTTTAGCTGCCGTCTCCTGAGGAGACAGGAGGACTCCGTGGGAAGTGGGGTGAGATCCTCTACCTTTATCCACTCCTAATCTCAATGATCGCTAAATCAGAGACCTGGAGTGTGAGAAATCCCCGCTTCCAGAAGTAGCTCTGCAGGAGGTACCCTCACCACAGCAGCAGCTGCCTGCCCCACTTGATACTGGGCTTCTGCACCTGAAGCTGGGGCAGAGCTGACTATAGAGGAAACCCAGTGTCTGCTGCTCCCACTGCCAAAGGCCTGCTGGCCCTGGTTGGTACCTGCTATTCCAGCTGTTGCCTTGCAGCAGCCCTAAGCCCCGTTCCCCTCTCATGCACCGGATGGGGTCTGTAACCCCAGCACAAAACATTTTCAGCCTTCTAGGAAGTAGAAACTTGTAATGCAATAAACCCCCAAATACCATCCACTTAAATACTATCTGACTGTAGCAGTCATGAGAGCTGGGAGTAGAAAATGTTAAAAAAGGGTTTTAAATTGCGTACATTCCTCTTCCAGCCTTGCTATAGCCCAGGAGTCGTGATGGTTGAGTATAACTAATTTACTCCAGGCCATACTGTCCTTTCGTGTGTATGCGCTCGCCCTGCTCACTGTGCTGCTGTGCCAGGTTGGAAGCATGGATGAACACAGCCTTCTCCAGAGCACAGAGTTCTTTTC
The DNA here is from genome assembly GCF_028017835.1 of Emys orbicularis. NCBI lineage: Eukaryota > Metazoa > Chordata > Testudines > Emydidae > Emys > Emys orbicularis. The sequence continues at coordinate 32,055,734 of NC_088689.1, read as the reverse complement.
TTTCCCTCGGTGAACATGGATTCTGCAAGAGGCACAGTTTGGTGCTGTGGCGCCTGTGCACTGCATGGGCTCAGGCTGAATCAAGACTATTAACGTTTTTTCTTCTTCAAAGCAGGACGTTCTGGGGTAGGTTCAAAGCAGGACGTTCTGGGGTAGGTTCAAAGCAGGGTGTTCTGGGATAGGTTCAAAGCAGGGTGTTCTGGGGTAGTGGGGGCACATTTAAAAGGAAACTGCAAGTGCAGAAATTAGACTTCAATCAGACACAAGGCGAGAAGAGGATCAGAGAAGAGTGTGTATTCTAAAGCTGCAAAACTGAAATTCCAGGTTTACTTTGAACCCCAGCTTCATATATGTAGCTTTCTATGCTATTTTAAAACAAGGAGTCTGGTGGCACCTTAAAGACTAACAGATTTATTTGGGCATAAGCTTACACCTAACAGAACACCACTCTCTAACTAACAGAACACCACTGGCCATCACATACAGCCCCCAGCTAAAACCTCTCCAGCGCATTATCCACGATCTACAACCTATCCTGGAAAATGATCCCTCACTCTCACAGACCTTGGGAGGCAGGCCAGTCCTCGCTTACAGACAATCCCCCAACCTGAAGCAAATACTCACCAGCAACTACACACCACACCACAGAAACACCAACCCAGGAACCAATCCCTGTAGCAAACCTCGTTGCCTACTCTGTCCCCATATCTACTCTGGTGACACCATCAGAGGACCCAAACACATCAGCCACACCATCAAAGGCTCATTCACCTGCACATCCACTAATGTTATATATGCCATCATGTGCCAGCAATGCCCCTCTGCCATGTACATTGGCCAAACCGGACACTCCCTCCGCAAAAGAATAAATGTACACAAATCGGACATCAGGAATGGTAACATACATAAGCCAGTAAGTGAACACTTCAATCTCCCTGGTCATTCTATTACAGATTTAAAAGTCACTATCATTGAACAAAAAACTTCAGAAACAGACTTCAAAGAGACAGCAGAACTAAAATACATTTGCAAATTCAACACCATTAATCTGGGCTTGAATAGGGACTGGGAGTGGCTGGCTCATTACAGAAGCAGCTTTTCCTCTCCTGGAATTGACACCTCCTCATCTATTATTGGGAGTGGACTACATCCACCCTGATTGAATTGGCCCTGTCAACACTGGTTCTCCACTTGCGAAGTAACTCCCTGCTCTCCATGTGTCAGTATATAATGCCTGCATCTGTAACTTTCACTCTATGCATCCCAAGAAGTGAGGTTTTTACTCACGAAAGCTTATGCCCAAATAAATCTGTTAGTCTTTAAGGTGCCACCAGACTCCTTGTTGTTTTTGTAGATACAGACTAACACGGCTACCCCCTGATACTTTATGCTATTTTAAGTGTGCCTGGTGCTTATAACTGGGAGACAATGTCCCTGTTCTAAAAAGCTTATGAGCTGAATAATTTTTGTTACTAAACCTGCTGCAGAGTGAGCCTCATCTTATCTTAGCCTCCCCATGTCTGTGTAGAAAAAGAGCCAGGTGGAGGAAATGGAGCTAGAGATGGAAGGTGTTTTAATGAAAGAAAAATCAGAAAAAGTGTAAAGAAAGTGTCAGGGAAAGCTGAGGGGAGCCAGAATAGGAGAAGAAAGGGAGTGTAAATAATATAAAGCAGAGGTTCTCAAATTGTGGTCCATGGACCGAGCTCCATTCAGGTGGTCCGCGGATAGTTCCCTCTAAGGTGCGTTCCTGGGCGGCTGCCACAAGAGAATGAAGACAGGTGTGGCTCCACTAATTAGGTGCCTGGACCCTGGAGAAGATGCACATGTAAGGTGAGGTGGTGGCCTTGGGGGAAATAGGGGATAGATGGGAGGGGGCAGTAGGATGAGAAGAGGGGATGGGGGGGAGTTTGGGACGTGCAGGGCTGCGGTGGCCAGAGAAAGAGACGACTTTCCCCAGCTCCTGGGCTGCGGCTGCCAGGGAGAGACACCCCCCTCCTTCCCAGCCCCAGCTTGGGGGCTGCCGCGGCGGGGGGGGGGGGGAGGGCACATCCATCGCATTACAAAGGTAAGACTACTGATATTAAAATATGAGTTGTGTGCTTTTATTTGTAGAACAAAAAAGGTTTGTTTGTTTTTAGATAGCGCTTTGGATAAAAGTGCTTTACAATCGTTAGCTAACGGTACAAATAACATTTGGAAAGATCGTTAAGTGGTCCGCCGAGATCCTCAACAATTTTCAAGTGGTCCGCAAAAAAAAAAGTTTGAGAACCACTGATCTAAAGGGTTCTTCATTAGTGTGCTTGCACAGTGCTTTGGCTTTGTATGTGAGGACTCTGTATATGTTTAATGCATTTTAATCTAAATGGCAAAGGTGTTAGTTTTTTCTAAGGTAATTATAGTGCTTTTCATCTCAAAGAGCTCTCCATTAGTGGGGATCAGGAGCCAGGCATATAAAACAGTGGGAAATTTTGCTTAGGACACCAAGGGAAACTCGTCTTCTGGAAAGCACTGTGGCATTTTTCTGTCCATGCAGAGCAGATAGATAAACAATTTACTGCTGTGTTGAGCTTTACAGAGGTACAGCTTCATCCATTCAGAAATTAAAGCTGATGCAGAATGTGGCAGCTGGCTGGTTATGTGGACTGTCTCACAGTGATCAGAACTGACTGCCTATTAGTTTCCAGGTGGAGTTTCAGGTGTTGGGTTTGATGTACAAAGTACTAAAAGGCTCAGTGATCTGATGGCCTTCCTGGGAGGACTCATCATATTTGAGAACTTAATTTAGCTTGCTCACTCCATGAAAATATAAAGATTTTTTTTTTCTGGTTTGGGGAAATTGGACCCAATTTGATACTCTGGCAAGAGTATAAAAATATTGTAGAGGAATAAATAGTACTTTTCAGAACTGGAAGGTGGAAAAAGAACATTGCAGAGTTCTTGGCTTGAGAGAAATTGTGCTTTATAAACATACTCTTGAAGATGGATTTGAACTCTTGGTTGAGCTCTCAACTGAATAATTGCTCTGTATGATTTGAAACATTTTGAATTATTTAAATTCTAATTTGCTGTAATTGAATAACATTGTGGTTGGTGATTTAAAATGTTGAATTAATTATGACATTTTATTAAATTCTCTTTTGTCTTTTCTCATGTCAGTTTTACTTTTTACTTTAGCAGATTCCTTTAAAATATGTGAGCCCAATACAGGAGTGATGTTAGCTTTCTATGTTCTGATGTTTACCATTGTTCAAGAGAGTCTAAAATGGTGTAACTAGCATATGAGGGAATCAGAAAAAGGTGCAAATTAAAGGTCTGTTCCAAATTGCACCTTCTTTTCCTTGCTAAATTCCTCTCTTCTGGCCACTTGGTGTGTGAATTGCACTAGAATTGGTTAGACTCCCTTACAACACTTGCTTATAATCAATGGACAAATTCAGAAGTGATGTATATGGGAACATATAAATTGCAGGTTGGTAAGTGGCTGCAAATCTAAGGGAGTTTACAACGAGTCTAAATTTGGTGCATCAGACATTTTTGAGAGGGCCACAAAAACGTGTTGCTCTAGCTCCCCTCTTGACTCAAATCTACTTTTGAATTTTGCTTTGTTAAATCTAAAGACTGCCTAAACATTAGTAATATCTGTGAAGATCTTTTTAGGACATTGGATGTCTCTCCATCACATTCCAAATCTCAGCTGAAAACATATCATTGTCCCTTTCTGGTATCTTGTAACTCCTCTCTGTGCTGTTCTCTCTCTAACTTTATTATTTGTCTCTGGCATAATTCAGAATAACCTAATTATGAGGATGGGAAGGGTTGTTGGTTTGGAAAAAGGGATATGGTTCCTGCCATATACATTGTCTAGGAGGAAAGAGACCACAATTTCAGCATGGACAGAAGCATATGTGTACAAGGAAGAAAGATTCACACCTTTTTCAGGTTCCTTGGCATTCAAGGGCTAAACCAGAATGTGTTTGCTCTCTGCTTCTTTTAGTTGTCCTAATATTACAGTACGGCATGGTGATAGGAGAGCAGGGCACTAAGTTTTTTGGAGACCCAAACACCAGTTGGTGGATAACCAAAGGAACAGACATAATTTCTGATGCAGGTTTAATTGATTTCTTGTTGAACTAGGGGTCATTTAGGGTTAGAGCAGGAGAAGCCCAAGGGTCCTCTGAAGCCCCTTGTTTTCAAAATGTACAGTTCAAATTTGACTTCAAGGTTCTATGCTTCCATGCTGTTCTGTGTGTGCGCTATACAGTACCATAACCTCATCAATACACTAAGGTATGAATAAACAGATGTTCCTCTCTCATCTATCACACAGCATGTTTTATGGATTATTACAGTGACATTTTACTTGGGTTCCTTATATGCCTAAAAATGTTCCACTCTTAATGTTATGTCGTTACTAGTTCTAGATTGAGAAATTTATTGCAATCACAGTGAGACATTCATTTTTAGTTTAATAAAACAGACACTCACTTTATTACACCAAACCTGTATGTAGCCTACTACCAAAAAATAAGGTTTACACTTCTTATGGATCAGAGCTGTAGTTCTTGCATCTTTTACTCTTTATAGGCTATTCGTTAAGCTCAAAACATTATTCACTGAGATGTCAAATCAGTAGGTTTAAATAGTACAAATCACACAAGAGGTCACTGAATAAAATGTGTTCAAATTATTCACCAGATGGTTGGTGGTAGCCATTTCATAATAGGTAGAATATTGTTTTTTGACTTGCAACCTGTAGATAAGTAATGCTTAATATTTATATAGAATAAAGATCTTTAATAAGGAGCTATCATTAAAAAACTTTAAATAAAAAATGAATTGAACTCTTAATTCAGAAAATGGCATAGGTAAAGAAAGGAGAAAGAATACAAAGAGTAAAAGCCATGAGAGAGAGATTCATGGCCCAGATCTGATGTTTGCAGATATCCAGATTCAGAAAGCCTCCTTAGATATCAACTAGAAGGCATCTACAAAGGAGAAATCCAGCTTTCTTCCAGGATTCTTGTCCCCAGACTAAACAACAACTGTCCTTAAAGCCATCCCTAAAACATCATTTCATTTGGGTTCCTCATCCAAGCAATAAATAAGAATCCCAAAGCTTAACTCAGGATTTGGTCCTCATGAGCCCAGCAAAAGTACCAAAGTAGAGAATTTCTAGACTCAACTCTTCTTGCTAATTTGACAATTATAACTAGACGTTTTCCCTTTAGGTTCAATTTAAACCACTGGCTACTATTCATCTTAGGAAGGTTTTGTTTGCCTGCAACATGAAAGCTAAACCACTTAGAGATAGGACACAACTACTGTAAGTTGTGTTTAGGAACTGCAGTTGGTGGGAAGAACCTGATAAATGAAGGACCAGAAGGGACAACTATAATCATTTAGTTTGACCTCCTGTATAACAAAGGCCCTAAGACTTCCTTGAATTAATTCCTTTTGAACTAGAGCATATCTTTTTAGAAAAACATCCAGTCTTGATTTAAAAATTGCCAGTGATGGAGAATCCACCACAATCCTTAGTAAGTTGTTCCAATGGTTAACTACCCTCACTGTTAAAAATGTGCATCTTATTTCTAGTGTGAATTTGTCTAGCTTCAATTTCGAGTCATTGGATCTTGTTATGCCTTTGTCTGCTAGATTGAAGAGCCCTCTATTATCAATTTTCTGTTCTCCATACAGGTACTTATGGACTATGATCAAATCATCCACCCGTAACCTTTTCTTCCTTAAGCTAAATAGTTTGAGCTCCTTGAGTTTTTTAATATAAGGAATGTTTTCCAATCCTTTAATCACTTTCATGGCTCTTCTCTGAACCCTCTCCAATTGTTCAACATCTTTCTTGAATTGTGGACCCCAGAACTAAAAGTATTCCAATACTGGTTTGCACCAGTGCCAAATACAGAGGTAATATAACCTCTCTGCTCCTGCTTAGTATTCCCAGGTTTACACATCCAAGCCCTTTTGACCACACCATGATCTGGGAGCTCATGTTCAGCTGATTATCCACCATGATCCTCAAGTCCTTTTCAGAACCACTGCTTTCCAAGACAGAGTTCCCCCATCCTATAAATATGGCTACATTCTTTGTTCCTAGATGTATGACTTTATATCTGACCATATTTGCTTGAGGATTGCTCTGTATCAGATAGACTCACAATACACTGACACAGATAGGGGGAAACTGTATCCTTCAAACTGAACAATACTGTATTTCATGACTTATAGATATACAGACTCATGCACAACACCCTATTACATACATGCTGCTCACTGATTGGCCCTCATAGGTATATATAGTAAGTATAAGAAAAGGAATTGGTGTGTGTGTGTTTTTTCCTTCCCTTACATGTGCTGTTCATGCAGCTGTCAAAAGGGATAAATTCAGATGTTGTGCAGAGCATTTTAGAATGCATTGTTAATTTACCTGGGGGATCATCAGGCAGAGCTAATTATCCTGTAATGAGGCTCCTGAAGCTGACTGCAGTACAGACTTTTGAAGGCGTCCAATTTATTAGACATCATAATTTGTTTTGACATTCTTCATACAGCTAAGATGTGGATGCCACAAATGTTTGTATGCATCAAAGACAGGATGGGAAATCAGACACTGTTAAGACAGGAGAATTATATAATAGTTATTATAGTAATGAGAACTAGTGCTACAAAGATGGAAGATGGGGGGGTTAATTTTACTGATTATCAGTTTGAGTGCTAGCAGGTAAATAAGGATCTTAGCACTCAATATGAAAATAAGGAACCTGTAAAGTCAAGGTAATAGATACATATTGTGTTATTTCATGGTATTATTGGAAAGGTTTATATCCAGTTCTAACGGTTTCCTAGAGCCACGCTAACTGCACCTCCAGCTGTGATCTTGTCAGTTTTTCCTAGCGAAACATAGGCTAGTTTAGTACATCGGTGAGAAACCTCTTGGGGACAAATAGGTGCTATAAGAAGGAGTGTTGGTGGTCCAGTAGGACGACTTCTAAATCAGAGGAGGACACTATCCTGATGTGGCGCTGGCTGCACTGTGTTGCTGACTTTTTAATTAGATGTAATTCTGAGATTCATACCTCCCCCATGGCACTTTACTCTTTTTTTTTTTTTTTTTTTTTTTTTAAAGAGATGTTAACCCCAGCACTGGACCGAATTCCAGTTTGCATAATTATTTTATTTACCTAAAATTCCTCTGCAGTTTCGATTAGATAGGGTATGCTGCACTTCTGGCCTAATTATTCTGTAGTGTTTGTGTGCAGTTAATGGCTCCTACATTGCTAGGTAAAATAACTCCAATATAGTAGACACACACTCTAGCTCAGCCAGTTGTTATGGGTTTGATGCAGGAATTACTGTATGAAAGTCTGTGGGCTGTATTATGCAGGAAGTCAGACTTGATCATCACGTTACCTTCTTGCCTTAAAATTTAAGTCTGTAAAGTACTTTATCCTTCAGCATGAAAGGAGCTGTATTTAAAATGTTGTTACTTACAGGACATCAAATTAATTTAGAAAATATTGTTTCAAGTGTTTCACCATCTATCCAAAGCCAGCGTTTTCAGCTCAGACAATTTGGGAAAGAAGAGCCAAATAAGTTTTAATTTAACCTTCTGCAAGTGCACTTGAATTCCTTGTGAACATACCACAGCTGATAAATACACACTTAGGATTTCCTTTTGTCTAATTTATTTGTTAAGAAGAATCTTGTATTTTTCTTTTATACATTGAAGTTTAAGTCGGCTCTCTCTGAGCTAAGATCAAGTGTAAGTAGTCTCTTGGCCTATCCAAGGCCATGATCAAGTGTCTTGATGTTTTTGGTCTTTTGGCCTTGAGATGAAAACGTTGTCTGTGTCTCTGGGACCTTGAAGTAAAAATATTATCTAAGTTATATCTGTGGCTAGGGATCCTACAATTAAGATTCTTTTCTTAGCTCAATCCCAATCCTGACAAAATAGAAAGCAAAACCATGTCCTCCATTCTTTAAAAGAAAATGTTTAAGCAGAAAGGAAAGTTCTGATAATTCTAAGGACAATGCAAATTTGAATTACATTTATCTCAGCACTTGCCTTTCCCCTCTCAGCACTCCTACCTCCAAATAAGCCATGTCATACTGAATATGACTTAGCTGTAGTACTGTCAGCTCTTGCTGTCCAGGGAGTTTACGGTCCAGCTCTGAGCCTTAAACTCATCTTCCCTTCATGATGGTGCATTGTCCTATCACTGAAAGTCAGAGAATTTTTCAGGATCATTTCCTCATGTTCAGCAAAAGGCTATTATCCCATAACTTCCTTTCCGGGAAGCAACTGCAGCAGAAACTTTCTTCTCATCCAGAGAGATGTATAAGGAAGTGTCTGCTGCACAGTAATGTGTATGCATGTACCAAGCCAGATACTGTCTCCAGAATTCCAATTACAGTAGAAGTGTAAGTACATGGGAGAGGTTACACTCCCCTCCTGCACCACCACCTTTTTGTTCTAATTAGACAAAGGTAGTCATGAAGCATCATCTGCATTTGTGCTTGCCCAGACTCTGAGAAGAGTAGCTTCTCTTTGCTTGAGGATGTGTGCTGCTTTAAGAGAAGTCAACTCACAAGAAAAAAAAACAATCAGATCAAAAGCAAGTTGGGACTTTTAACCACGTTTCATTAAATCAGCATGTTCCTAAATAGGCATTTGTGAATTCAGCATAAAGTAAAATGTTCAGAAGTGGTTAAGTCCCATTTTCAAAAGAGACAGGCACTCAGGAGTCTAACTCATTAAATGGCATTAACTCAAGATCCTGGGTTACTACACACTCTTGAAAATTTTACCCACAATCTGTGTTGTGAATCATGATAGCAAATGCTACCTGTTTGTGGATGTGAGGTAACCAAATGCCATTTTATAAGTCAGATATTAGTGTAATGTTAGTCTTACTATTGAAAACAGCCCAAACTGGTGGTGGAACAGCTCCTGGTTGACAAACAATGACTTGCTTTACTTTGGTCTGAACATAAGAATGGCCATACTGGGTCAGACCAAAGGTCCATCCAGCCCAGTATCCTGTCTACCAACAGTGGCCAATGCCAGATGCCCCAAAGGGAGTGAACCTAACAGGTAATGATCAAGTGATCTCTCTCCTGCCACACACATCAGAGACACACCATAGATGACTGAAGCAACAACTGAGGTGGAAGGAACCCTTCACCCTTAATTTGTTCAGAAGAAGGACTAAGGTATGTAAATTGAAATGAAAGGAAACGTGATAACCTTGCATGTTAAAGTGGGGCCAAGTATGAATATGAAATTCATCCAAAAACCTGAATGCTGCGAGGTGAACATAGGTCACTACCAATATATAAACCAGCCTCAAGGTATAGATCTTAACCCAGCATCACTAATGGAAAGGGAGTCTATGGAGGCTTCTCTCTATATAGTATTGCTGAGGACAGTTGGCACCCTGATTAATATTTCATTTCATTTTTGTTGAAAGATATTGATGCTGCTTTTCAGTTGTGCTGGGGATGGGCTCCCAGTGCAGTGACTAAAGCTGGCATGGTTGGCCAGGGGAGTTTTTTTTCCAGTGGGATGGAAATGGAGTACTAGCTCACACACCAGTCCACTTCCCCGTTTCCAGAATGGGGAGCATGAGTGGGGCCTCACTACATGTTAGCGAATCTTGGCTACTGTAATACTGTCTGTTGGGGGGACACTGACAAATAGAGACACACGGGCTGCTAACTTACAGTAAGGTCCCAGAGCAGTGCACAGATGGCCCCAAGTCTAAAGCTGCCTTTGCACCCCCCCTGCTCCTTTGTGCACACCTCTTAGGTGGAGTCAAGGATCAGTAACCGTGCTGAGGAGATGGAATGGCATCTAAAAAAGAGAAAACATACTGTCTGGTTTTTGTATGGATTCCACAGTCTATAAATGTCACTGAGGCACTGGGAAATTGTAAGATCAGTAATGGGGCTTGATTTAAAAAAAAATAAAATTGTAAACATAATGCTTTGTGTGGAGGCCCACTACTTGGAGGGACATATTGTTTTTCCCTGGCTTAGTCTGCCAGCTTTAAATGACATGCCTACAGGAAATGTATGACAGGTGCTGCTGTGCTGGGGCATTCTCAAGCAATGTCTTTGTGCTTCTAAAATTGAATTTTTCTACTGTTCTTCTTTTAGTTGGTACAGCATGAACAGAAATAATTCCTTTCAGCTAAGGGTACTGAATGGGGGCAGAAGCAATGAAATGTTCAGAGCACACAAACACCTTTAACTGACCAATGGACATTGATAAGCTATAGATTCTCAAACCCTCTCATGGGCTGGACCATATTTCTAATAGAAATTGTCCAACTGACTCATCTCCCATTTCCTTGTAGAAGTAATTTTGGGGGAAATGTGTAATTTTAGCTGTCTTTATCAGTTGGAAATGAGGTGGTAAAGCCAGCACCATGTGATGCCAGCTAGGACTCTTTGGGTACGTCTATACTTACCTCCGGTCCGGCGGTAAGCGATCGATCTATCGCGTCTTGTCTAGACGCGATAAATTGATCCCGGATCGATCCCGGAAGTGCTCGCTGTCGACGCCGGTACTCCTGCTCCGCGAGAGGAGTACGCGGAGTCGACGGGGGAGCCTGCCTGCCGCGTCTGGACCCGCGGTAAGTTCGAACTAACTTACTTCGACTTCAGCTACGTTATTAACGTAGCTGAAGTTGCGTATCTTAGTTCGAAGTGGGGGGTTAGTGTGGACTGGCCTTTGATACTGGTTTTGTTTGTTTTGGCCTTTTCGGTTAAAAAACAAAACCCTCCCCAATGGGTACTCTTTAATATCAAAAGGCCTGCTTAGATTGTTTTTATCCAGGCGGAGGGGAAGTCAAGGCTGGGCTCACCTGTGCTGCCACATCTGACCACACAAGGGGTGCACTACACCAGCTTTTACAAAAATACTAAAATGAACATCTGAGGAAATATTATGTAAGCTATAGCACATCAATAAATGGGAAAGCAAAAGCAATTCATGTTAGTGGTGTCCTATGTATAGTTTTTCAATATTGTCTCTATTAGTCATTGTTTATATTTATAGCTGTTTAAACCAATATTCAAGATGTCTTGTAATAAGAGAAAACTAACTTTTATTGAAGATAGCAGCATTACAAAATAATGGGTTTGTTCTATTGAAAATTCAGTAAAAAAAACTGAGCTATGTGCTTCTACAAATCAGGCAGAGACTAAATGCTTATTTTCCACAAGTAGTTACGCACCTTCAACTTTCTCCTGCGTTATTTTCTGGCATCATTCTCCTTGGGGAGCAAAAAAAAATCCACCTCTAAGTGATTGAGAATTCCTAATCATCTAGAAGAGTGTAGAAATCGAATGCCTTCTGCTCTTTGCCATGACCTTTAGAACCAAAAGATCATCATATAGGTATAAATGTATATATTAACCTGCAAATGATAGTTGGAAGCTTTAGCATTATAGCTAATTCAAAGTACCTCTGATAGTAGGAACTGCAGCAACTCTTTGGCTTCAGTAAATCCTTTTTGCATAGGTTGCCCATATTAAAGTGTCCACTAAGCTAAAGAGACAAGGAGTTGTTATTCTAGAAATATATCCTAAAAAGACTACAATCCAGGATGGGAGCTCCCACAAAACAGGCTGTAAGTTCAGTTACTACTCAACAGTGTAACTGAAAGCAGCCAAAAGGGCAGCTCTGGAACCTGCTTGGCTCTCTGAATTTCTGGCAATGACAAAAGGCAAGCAAAACCACCCTTAATGACCTGCTAGAAGAAAATAAGCACTCGTTTGTCATATCTGAAAGACATCCAATATAGGGACCAAAAAGGTATATTGACTGTGTCATTAGACAGACCATGACCCAGCTGATAATTATATGCCCCTTCCTTGTTATCTTCATCAATTTAATAGCTATGCAAGCAGGGAACCAATGCTCAAGGTGCATTTTCAGCTCTGAGGATAAAATGCCCTAATAGGAATATTTTCTAATTAAACCAAACCACAAGAATCTTCAGCTTCAGGAAGCTTTTCCAAGAGTTAAGGTCATTATAGCACCTTTTGAAACATTTTATATAGAGGGGAAAGGGATCCTCAAACTGTCTGCTGTTGTCCTTACCTACCAAGGCCTCAATTCAGAAAAGCATCCCTATACAGCACTTAAGCACATATGGATGTTTAAGTTAAGCATAAAGTTCTTTCCTGAATTTAGGAAAGTCTACACTGAAGTTGGGAGGTGTGGTGCCCAGTTTGGGTAGACGGACTCATGCTAGTTCAGCCTGAGCTAACACACTAAAAATAGCAGTGTGAACATTGCACATCTGGCTTTGGCTCGGGCTGGCCACCAGAGTCGAAGCCTACCTGGCCCTCTGGGTCCAAGCTTAGGTGGCTAACCCAAGCTGTTGCCAGTGCCACAACATCCACACTGCTATTTTTAGCCCACTAGCTCGAGCTGAGCAAGCGTGAGTCTAACTGCACCACCATCACACCTCCAAACTGCAGTGCAGACATAACCATCGTTTCCCTGCTGGGTACGTGGCTGGAAAGGTCTGTGATAATCAGAACTCAAAAGGTGAAAGATGGGCAGGGGCAACAAAGATGTAGGATTGACCTTCAGCTGCCTTTTAAGATATGACTCCAAGCTACAAGGATATACTGAGACAGACAGACTCCCTAACACAAACTCAGAAAAGCAAGTTAGCACAGCGAGAGTGTTGGCACAAACCTCTTCAAACCAAAAATAGGAATGAAGAGGACAGAAAGGCCCCCCTCTCAATAACGATGAGGCTTAAGATGTAGAAGACAGACACACATTCTGCTTGCAAATCACTGAACTGGTCTCCAGAAAAAAGCAGCGCCTAAATGTTTATGTCATGGAGGGCAAAGACAAACCAAGGTACCGAATATGTGATGGAATAGCGTAGGCCAGTGCTCCTTGCTCTGAAAGTAGTGGGATGCACATGGATCACTAGCTAGTACTGGTTTCAGGTCTTCACACACTATCCTCCTCCCTCATTGAGCTGTGTATTTTCCAGGTACATTTTGTACTGCACTACCAATCCAGAGCCATCCAGTCCTGCCCAATCCCAAATCAGTGTTAGACTAAGTCCTTCAAATTATAGTAATGGCTTTGATTTTATAAAAAATAGGCAGATTTCAGATGATGCACTCTTCATCATTTATTGATAACTGATTCATGAGAGAAAAAGAGTAATGCTTAAAGTTCAAATCACAAACTAAATGGAGCCTTAGGTCTCCACCCCCCAAAAAACAGTATTTCTTAAATTCCATAAGGTTAACCATGGGATGTCTATTTAAAAAAAATGGTATACTACTTTCTGATTCAATAGTCATCAATTTTAAAACCTACTTCTGTCATAGGCTTTGGCACTATTTGTTCAATGGACAAAATACACCTAAAGAATGTAAAAATATTTATTCAACCTAATCCATGTGGTTATAATTAATACTAAAAACAAGATTTTACAATACATCAACAAAAGTAATAACTCTCTCCCACTAAGTTTAAATCATTTTATACTCCTTTTATAATCATCTGATGTACAACAGGTTCAGTTTTCAAAGAAGACAGTTAGCTTTCCTACAGAACAAAATGTTAAAACAAATAATTTGCACTAGTAAATTCTGCATGAGACTTTAAAAAACAGTTATAAAGTGTTTGGAAATCTATACAGTGAAGACCACTGAAAAGTCTTCTCCTTGCACTGAGGAATTCTGCAAGAAATATGTATTACATTGTTTGAAAACTTATATTACAGAAAATCAGAGGTGGCTGCTGTGTACATAAATATATAAAAAAGTCAGACCAATCTTTGAGACCAACATAATCAGCAGACTTACGAGATTATAGTAATTTATCAATAATTTTAGCAAGATTCTCAAATTATCAGCTATGCATGTATAATTTTCAACAACTATAGTTTCTGAATACTAGTTGGCCATTGTATATACTTTTTATACATTTCTAAAATATTACATTCTCAATATTTAAGGTAACATATAAAAAAGGTACCATATTTTTAAGTGTCACTAACATACATTATTGCAATCAGACATGAAGTCCACTCTATAGTTGCTTCATTTGTGATGAAAAGCAACATTTACTTACCAATACTTCACTATGGGGAATGCTTACCCTTCTCCATGCATTTGACATACTATCATGAATAAAAAAAAAAAAATAGGAAACAACTTTAAGAATGAGAACTTTAAAAAAAACAACAACATTCAATTGTTATGCACTGGGAACGGCAATTACTGTAAATCCAGGCTAAGTCTTGCATTAATATGAAATGGCCACATTGTTTGTCAAATAGGACTCAGAATTAACACTAACATTGGTATAGTAATTGCTAATTTCCATTGAAAAATGTGGATTTATGAACAAGTAAAATTACTGATTTAAGTGCTAGTGTCTCCCCTTTTGACATATCACTAAAATCTGCATTTTTACGATAGGCTTTTACTGTTTTCATTATTAAATTATCTTCATTTATTAGAGAATTAAGCTTTATCCTTTAGTCTGTACACTGACAGACGAGAATCAAGTTACCTGCTCATTGTCCAATGCTCTCTAGCCTCTACTACTATTTATTTGAGTAGTTAATTGCATAATCACAAAGGAACTCTCAAAATACAATCTCGCATTACTAAACAGCTGTTCTAATTATAAAAATAAGTGATTGAAATTCACTTTCCCAAGTAATTTCTCTAGAGGTGGATGGAATAATAATAGTTACAAGACAGCAAAGGAGCCATGACATAGCAATACTAGACACTGTATTGTCTGCAATTAGATAGTAGCAAAATTAGCTGGAAGTCATATCCTAACTCATACTCTAGGTGGTCAAAGTTGGCTTATGTGGCCCCTTTAGAAAAGGATCGGTCTTCTGCTTGTCTATCCAATATTTTGTTTACATTTTAGGCGTCCTGTTTTACATCTATTTCAGAGCTTCCGCTGCGAACAAGGGAATCCTTATTGGATAAAATCCAAGAAAAATTTCTCCTGGGCAATAAGCTACTCAAACAAAATTTCTTAAAAAAAAAAAAAATCCCTCCATGGTATCCTTAGTGTTGAATTGGATGGTCTGTGTATGCAAATATTGTGCAGATACTTTATTAAGCGTACAAAAAAGGGATTTGGATACAGTCTGTGCATTGATCAGTAACTGCACAATTTCATTTTTCCTTTTTTTTTTTAAATTCAGCATATGTGGTATGATTCAGATGCCTGCCTGTCAAAGGAAATACACAAAAATGAAAACAAATCACATTCTTAGGTTCAGTAATTACTGAGCGGATTTACCCTGCCACAAGAAAGTGCTTTATTATATTTGAAAAAAAAAAAATAGGAGCAGCAACTTATCACAAGTCTCCACTACTGTGCAATAACGATGGAATCTATACAACAAGAGAATCTGGTAGATGAGATTGTATGACAGCTGGAGATCACAGCCTTATGCTCCTTCTTGCTCAGGGTAATTTAAAATTTTGCGGTGAGCTTGACGTAAATATTGCTGTTGTTTGAAGTAAACTTTAAAAGCTCCTTTTATAGCAACAAAAGCAATTCCACCCTGAAATAAAGAGAGACATTTTTAAGACTTACAGAACAAGTTCAGAATCACATCTTCTCAGTTTTCTTCTTAGTTGTAAAAAAAAAAAAAAAAAAAGTTTTCTGTCACAATAGAGTACTACAGATGTTCATGTTACATAAAAGGATTACATGCTGGGTTTATAAATCATTTTGGAAGCTTTTATTCACTTATGAGTTTTGACAAAAAATGAAAACCCATCATATTAAATAACAAAAATGAGACGTTTTCCCAGAATATAAAATCTAGAACACACTAATTAATAGTCCCACTAAAAACTAATCAGAACTTGAAAAATCCACTTGCTAGGGGCAATTAGGGAACTTTCTCTGGCAAATACAGAAGGGATCAAAAACCATCAATTTCTGTAAAACTTAAGTTTTCATTAAAGATATGTCTTTAGTCCGCACGGTTGTAAAAACCCTTCAAACACATGAACAGATCCCAAGTGGTCTTCTCTAGGTCTTGTCCACACTAACTCAAGTTAGTCTGGTGTGAAAATGCCTGCATATATAAGATGCAATTCATTAGAGTGCACTAACTTTGCATTTAATGCAAACCTTGGAGTCCTCTTTCAAACCATACTGACTTCAATGTAAATTGAGTTAGGGCCGTGCACTGCTTTGACAGTCCTCAAACTGCTATCCCGCACTCCTTTGCAGGTGTCTCTTATGGAGATGTCTCTCCACTGCTCTAGGGTCAAATTGACTAGATACCCCCCCACACACACACAAACCTTTAAAAACTGGCACGGGGCCAGGGCCAAGGCTAAGGGTGAGGGCGGGGAGCAGAGCTGCATCCAGCCTCAGGCCCAGCTGCTGCCTCCACTGCAGCCCGGCTGCGGCTCCTGCTCCACCCCCTGGCCATGGCTCCATCCCAGGTCCCACTCTGGGCGCCAGGCCCATCTCCATCTCCAGCCCTGGCCCCCTTACCCCGTCCACTCCTCCCCTCCCCCAGCCGTAGCCTCACTCCCGGCCCCTGCTCTGGGGGAGAGGGGTGGGACAAGAGTAAGGGGGGCATGACCCTCAAAAGTTTGGAGACCACTGCTTTAAAGATCTATTTCATTGTTGTTTTAATTAAAGTTTTATTTATGGTTATGTAACAATTTGTTGTTTAATAATACAATCCATTAAAAATTCATTCATAGCGCGTCCACAATTCATGGTACATAACATGCAAAATTTACGTTTTTTTTGTAAGTATAAAGGTGTACACCCAAGATACACTAAGGAGTTCCACAACGTGCCACTTCTACCACCCATCAAAGAGACTGCAATTCTGCTCACTCCTGCCCAGGATAACAGCTAGATGCACATTGTCAGGCCTGAGACTCAAAGTAAGAGCAGTAGGCATCCTGACGGTACTGCCTCGCTGTTTCCATATTCTAGAGTATACCTTGCTGGCTGTTCAAAAAGTTGAGCAAGTCTCTGCACCTCAGCCTCCCACGAGCCATTAAGGCTTTCTCCCTTACTCTCAGAAATACTGTGCAAAATACAACATGCAGCTATCTTCTTGGGCAAGGTTTTTCTTGCAACTTCCAACCTAGCCCATAAACAGCACCATTTTCCTTTCAAATGTATGCTCCACTGTCATTCTGTAACAGTTAAACTGTTCCTTCCTTCTATCCCAGAGGCCAGGGAATGCCTTCATTGACCAGGTCTCCCAGGATAATGTCAACAGGGGGGGCAAACATCCTTTATTCCTTAAGGTAAACATAGCTGAGTTCTGAAAGATCCTAGCATCGTGGACCTTTCCAGACCATCCTGCATTTATTACTGTAAACCTGACATGGTGGTCAACAAGCCCTTGGTGCAACACGGAGCAATACCCTTTCAGTTTATAAACGCTGAGGCCTGGTGCAGGGAGCAAACGATAGGCACATGGATTCCGTGAACTGCCTCAATATAGTTTGGGAACCCCACATGTGAAAAGCCATCAATCTCCTGAGTATTACCAACCTTTATAACCTGGTGCAACAGTACCTTATGCATGGCATCAAATACCTGCATGACAATAGCCCCAACAGTCAATCTCCCTACACCAAAACTGGGTTGGCTATCGACAAGCAACCTTTAGAGGTAGCCAGCTTACCCTGGAAATCACTGGTGGGTCCCTCCCCATCATCTTCCACATCACCCTCTGGTTACTTTGTTTAGATCTTCGACTTGTAGGTTTTTTGGTTTGTCTGTTTAAGTCCTGTCTAGGATTCTGGGTCGAGATTAATTTACCATTTTAGATTAAATTACATTGGTGATTCCAGCCCACCGTATAGACCAGGGGTTCTCAAACTTCATCGCACCGTGATCCCCTTCTGTCAACAAAAATTACTATATGACCCCAGGAGGGAGGGACCCGAAGCCTGAGCCCCGCTGCCCCGGGTGGGAGGAGAGGGGGGGACAAAGCCTGAGCCCCACCGCCCAGGGCAGGAGGGCCCTAAGCCAAAGCCCCACTGTTCCATGTGGGGGGACCAAAGCTGAAGCCCAAGGGCTTCACCCCCAGGTGGGAGTCCTGTAACCTGAGCCCTGCCACCCAGGGCTGAAGCCCTTGGGCTTCGGCTTCAGCCCTGGGCGGTGGGGCTCAGGCTTCAGCTTCAGCCCCAGCAAGTCTAACATCAGCTCTGGCAACCCCATAAAACGGGGTCGCGACCGACAGTTTGAGAAGTCCAGACAAGGCATCTTGAAAATACTCATCCTATGAAAAAGCACATCAGTCAAATACCATTCTAAATTCTACTTCCATGTATGTTCCTTTTACCTTCTGCTCACACAGAATATCTTAAATCATCTTACCAGGATTGTCCTTTGTAAATTAGAATTAACACTGCTGAACATCAGCTTGCCAACTATGGTGGCAATGGTTGGAAAGACAAGAGCTCCACACAGAATACGAGTAGCAGAGACATGATCTGCTAGAGGGTTGGCCTCAGCTGGAATACGAGGAACAGGACATCCAATTCCTAGAGAAAAATCATATTGCCAGCTAACAAACTGAAGACTTAAAACTTAAAACTTTGTTTTCATTATGAATCTAGCCTTTCTAGTCTAATTAGTTTTCTACAATCTAACAATTTTATTATAAAGCATCCCTCTCTCCAGTAAGTATTCTATTTCTATTAAATGAAGAAATTATTTTTAGGCATCAACTTTTAGCTTCTCACTCTAAAATTTCATGTATAGTTCTTTTATTTTAATATTTGCACTACAATAGAGCATAGAGGCCTCAACAGAGTTTGGGGCCCTATTGGGCTAGGCACTGTACAATCACACAGTAAGAGACAGTCCCTGCCCTTAAGATCATATAATCAAAATAAACTAGACAGAGGATCAGAGGGAAGGGAGCATTATTATCCCATTTAAAGGGAAACTGCCCTCTACACCCCACCTCACATGGGCAGAGCACATACTTCATATTTCATTTAGAAATAATTGCATTACCTGGAAATATACTGTTCAGAATTTGCAATTTGTTAGAATATTTGCGCCACAGTCTGAGCACATAGTCTTCCCAACGAATCATCTTGCCCAGTATCAGCATGACTGGGATGGTGGGAAGTCCAATCAAAAGAAATAAAGGATCAGCTCTTTCCATGACATCAAGACCTTCTTTATGACCTACAACCTGTGAAATGTTCAAAAAGTTTTAGTGTCAAATGGCTATTGTGCAGTGGACATACTTTAAGTGTCTAGTTTTGAAAGATTTTACTGCAGGGGTAGGCAACCTATGGCACGTGTGCCAAAGGCGGCACACAAGCTGATTTTCAGTGGCACTCACACTGCCTGGGGTCCTGGCCACCGGTCCGGGGGGCTCTGCATTTTAATTTTATATGAAGCTTCTTAAACATTTTAAAAACCTTATTTACTTTACATACAACAATAGTTTAGTTATATATTATAGACTTCTAGAAAGAGACTTTCTAAAAATGTTAAAATGTATTACTGGCACCCGAAACCTTAAATTAGAGTGAATAAATGAAGACTCGGCACACCACTTCTGAAAGGTTGCCAACCCGTTTTACGGATTTGTATCAAACTGTCCAGGCATCTAAACTTTAAAATAATCCTATTAAATTTTACATGAAGCTTAAATCTCTTATGTGGTGCCCTTCACTACTTATCAAATTTGCTGTTGGTGACTTACCACTTCCAGTTCTTGCGTGACTCATCTTGCATTAGTGAGTCATTACATAATTAACTTCTTCTTATCCAGAAAGGGGCAGATGTGCTTCTCTATGTACTTACTCCTAGTTGTGTTTACATATAAATAATGTAAAGTCTCTGAGATACACCTCTACCTCGATATAACGCGACCCGATATAACACGAATTCGGATATAACGCGGTAAAGCAGTGCTGCGGGGGGGGGGGGGGGGGCTGCGCACTCCGGTGGATCAAAGCAAGTTCAATATAACGCGGTTTCACCTATAACGCGGTAAGATTTTTTGGCTCCCGAGGACAGCGGTTATATCGAGGTAGAGGTGTATTTTAAAGCTACCTTATAGTACAATAGAATGTTTTCTAAAATCCCCAGGAGGCCACATAACTTTGGAAAGATTAATTTTAATTCTGGGATTAAAAATTGCTCATCAGCTATGATTTAAGAATACAAATCAATAGCTGAATTTTCTGATTAATGGTTAGAAGTAGAGCATGAGAGGGCACACTAGTAATGTGTATTCCTTCTCTGTGCATCATAAAAAAAAAATCTGTTTTCCCACTATGACAACACCAGTTGCAATTGCAGCTTCTCATGTAAATGAGCCTTTTTTAAAACTAAGGTTAACATCTGATACCATGCAACAAAAACAGCAATTATACTTTTAATTCTGTATGCTACATACTAATCTAAAATAAAAGATTTATCTTTAGTTGGACTTCATAATTTTATTACCGAATGATTTAAGATAATTTCTTACTGCAAAAAATCAGATTTTATTGTTGCACTGTCAAAACTACAATTAAGGTCACACTTGAGCCTCATGGTAAAGTGACTATTAGTCATATATTTTTAGCAAAATGTCACTCTTAAATAGGGACAGTTGACTTGTATTTAATGTCCTGCATTTTAACTGGTGGGTCAAGACCAGCCAAGCCAACTGTCAGACTAAGTGCTCTCGTCTTGTTTAAACAAGAAAGAGACTTGAAATGGTCTATACATTCAAAAAGCTCAAATCTCTACTCAGATTTAAATACTTGTTAAGATGTAGGCACACGTTCAAAACACACAGTTTTGTAGACAGTCTTTAGAGTAGACTTTTGATAGGTTGAGAACTCAGACATTAAATTTTGAAAATTGTACCTGTCCTCTAGGTCTTTTGGCAAAACTGACCAAGGCTGCTACCATCACTGATGCACTTCTAGAAAGAATTAACTTTTGCATGACCTTCAAATGACAGTCCAGGCAGAGCACAAAAGTGAGAAATGTAACAAGCACTGGTTGTCTTAGACATTGGCTGTCTTAATATGTTTGTATCAAAACAAACGAGCAGCACAGGCTTTATTTGGTACAGCACAGAGAATAGACTGTTTAAGATCACTTGAAAAAAACAAAACAGAAACAGAGCTTCAGTAGAATGGGTGTGATGGCAGGTAAGAAAATATTGTGAAGATAACTAGCCACAGCACAGCTCTCAACAGCATTTCTGGAAGTTCTTTTTTCAGTTAAGTAGGCAAGTCTACTTTACTTTTCAAAAATTGTTGAAGGGTGCATTAGTCAACACAGCCTGTAATACTGATTGTATTAGCTGAAGTTACTGTGGCCCAAAAAATGCTAAATGAGTACATTAATTCTTAGAGCAGCGAAGACAATGCATGCAGAATTTGTCTTCAGCTTCCTCACCAACCTCCTCCCAACTGAGAGTTAACTAGGAGACTCTTATCCTGCTCCTCAACTTCCTCTCCCACCCCAAGGATTCAAGCCTCTTATTCTCTCTCTTCTGGCCCACTATGTCCCTTCCCCCTGGGGCTGCAATAGTTTCAAAGTGCCTACCTCCTTTATTTCTTACTGGCCCAGCAAGCCAGTGAAGTAGCACTATCTGCTCCATATCAATTCCTACCCAGTTGTAGTTTAATATCTGCAACTAACTTAGGCCTGGTCTACACTACGAACTTGCATTGGTACAGCTATGTCTCGCAGGCATGCAAAAAATCCACACCTCTGAGGCACCTAGCTATACAGACTTAACTCCTGGTGTAGACAACACTAGGTCCACAGAAGAATTCTGTCGACCTAGCTACCGCCTCTTGGGGAGGTGGAGTACCTACGCCTACAGGAGAAGCCCTCCCGTTGGCATAGGTAGTGTCTACACTGAAGCGCTGCAGCGTTTTAAGTGTAGACTTACCCTTAGTGCTTCTCTCCTCTGGCCCTCAGACAGAGGGAGAGGGATCTGACACTTTTAACAGGAGAGAGGTTACACTATCCATAACCAAGCGGGGCCTAGGAAGAGGAAAAGGGAGTGAGTGTGAATTCACTCTTCATACAATTCTAGCCTGCCTCACCTTATAGCGAACAAAAACCTCACTGGTTCCCCAGCATAGTGCCCCCAACCTGCCATTCTCCCAATCAAGGACCACAATAAATCTTAAGAAATTAGCCAGCTCAGATTAAACACCTGGGATTTAGCTAATTTCCTAAGGATTAGACTCATATTAAGTGGCGCATATTTAGGGTTACCACTATGCCGGTTTTGATAGATCCATAATTTTTATTTCCTTAAAGCCAGGTGCCTATTTAAAAAAATTGAGGGATAACCTGCCAATCCTGTCAAGTTTTCACCAAGCAGTTCTAGAGGAGCTGGAAAATGTTAAACAAACTTTCTTAATGTTGCCCCACCTCCATCCAGATATAGCACTGAGAATCCACTTTCATAAACTCCAAGTTTAGTCACTAATAAAAAGCCCATTACTGTATCTGGCAGAGAAGACTCAGTATACAGCAGTAGAGAGACCTAAAGGCAGGGGCTGATACCTGTATCACTAAATAATAGCTTTATTATTAATAAAGTTACAGTTCTAAGTAATGTAATCCAAGTTGCAATGGCCCCATAAAGGCCATGGCAGCAGCCGAAAATATGCGAGCCGGGTGAAGAGTCAGCAACATAAAAGTAATTTTGTCATTTCTCTGCCATCTGAGGCAACCCCCATCATCGGGGGATTCCAAAGTAGCCATTTCTGCTGGGTTTATGCAGCCCCTTTACACTGGCAGAGCTATCATCAAAGGGATCACACGTAACCCCAAATTGGGACCTGAATCTTCCATTTACTGTATGCAAATAGTACCTTCCATCCTGAAAGGGCCTTACAAGCATACACAGGAATGACAACAAAATTGTTCATCTTCCTGAGGTGGAGCACAGTAACTGTTTTGAAAGTGCACAGCAACTCTACCAAAAAACAGGTCAGGCCAGGAAGAAAATAGCTGGAATCCCTGTTGTACACATCAGTATCAGGCTACTGTTTTAGAATCTTCTACCCACAGTGCTTTTACAGTCCTTTCATATGTCAAGAAATCATTGCCTCTGAACTAAAGAATAGATAACACTAGTTACTCTGTGTCACACTCAGCTGGATGTGTTTCTAAAGTTGTGGCTGTTTCAGCTCTAAACTATCACCAGTTTTAAAATACAAAAGGAAAAAATTCAGCTAAGAGAATCTTAAGAAAATTATTTCAGAAGTAGTAACATGTAAGAAAAAAGTGAATTTGAACCTGCATCACTGTCACAGCTCCATAGGTGACAGCTGTCCAGTAGATCGAGCCCACCATTATTCCTGCTGCAGCAAATGGACATGATTTTGAGATCAGCCGATCTGCAAGGTCCAAGACATAAACAACTGGACCTACAATAGAAAGGAGAAGGATGTTTCAAAAAGGATATTGTAATAAAAAACCAACAATTGTACATTATTTAGTAAACTGATTAATTTAGCATACTTTAGAGTCACAATCAGAGTTTAAGGCCAGGGTGGGACCACCAGAACATCTAGTCTGACCACTTCTATATCACAGGCCACTAAATGCCACCCCCACAGCAAGCCAAACAACCAGAACTAGATCAAAGTATTACAGCCCTAAGGAGACACTTGTGTGCCACAGATAGAGAACAGGAGGGACTGAGGTGCACCAATCCCTGAGGCCCCATAATTGGCAAGGAACTGATTTAGTGAGATATACCCAGATGATCCTAGCAAGTGACCCCTGCCCCATGCCACAGAAGGCTAAAAAAACCCTCGGTCCCTGTCAATCTGACCTGGGGGGAAATTTCTTCCCAACCCTGAATAAGGTCATCAGTTAGACCCTGAGCATGTGAAAAAGTCAGACTCAAAACACATCAGGTATTCTTTAAAAAACAGGAAATTTCAGTCAAGGGGGCAATAGCTCTAATAGTATTAACAGAAATTCTCGTTACAATAATGTGTACACAGACACACACAACTTTACCTGATAAAACATGTTGTATCGGATTATCAAATGAAGTATATGATTCCAATAAAGTGTTACCTTGGTAATGCTTTAATATAGTTGGCGGACATCTTCTGTATGTGCATGAGCAACAATTTTTAATGACCTAACCCTCCAATTGTACAGGTACATCTGCCATTTCTGGGGACTTGGGATTTTTTTTTTTATATATACTTAGCATTTCAGAGGATGTCCTGAATAGGCATTTAGGCTAGGAAAGCTGCCGAAGAGGCTTGTGCCCTGGCTGAGTGGGTGATGACAATTGCTGGAGGTGACACCTGTGCCTGATCGTAGCAGCAGCGAATGCAGGCGGTGATCCAAGAAGAAATTCTTTGAGTGGACACTGGATGACCTTTTACCCTGTTGGCCACCGCGACAAACAATTGTGTCAACTTGCAGAATGGCTTGGTCCTTTCAATGTAGAAGGCTAGCGCCCTTCTGACTTCTAGGGAATGCAACCTACGCTCCTCCGACGTATGTGGCTTTGGAAAAAAGACAGGTAAGTAAATGTCCTGGCCCATATGAAACTGTGAGACCATCTTGGGCAGGAAAGCCGGGTGAGGCTGCAGCTGGATCTTGTCTTTGTAAAAGACCGTACAGGGCGATTCCGAGATAAGTGCCTTAATCTCAGAGACCCGGCAGGCAGATGTTATTGCAACCAAGAACGCGACCTTCCAAGAAAGGTGAAGGAGAGAGCAGGAAGCCAGAGTCTCGAAGGGGAGCCCAGTGAGCCACAACAGCACAAGATTCAGATCCCCTGGAGGGACGGGTTTCCTGATGGGAGGGTAGAGGTGCTCGAGGCCCTTGAGGAACCTGGCAGTCATGTCCTGGGTGAAAACTGACCTACCTTCGAGCAGCTGATGGAAGGCCAGGATAGCAGCCTTGGTAGATGAAAGGGACAGGCCTTGGAGCTTGAGATGCAGAAGGTAGTCCAGGATTAACTGCAGAGAGGCCCACTCAGGCGGAATGCCTTTATCCGAGGTCCAAGAAGCAAACTGTTTTCCTTTGGCCAGGTAGGTTGTTCTTGTGGAGGGCTTTCTGCTGCCCAACTGGGCCTGCTGGACACTGGCTGAGCACTACTGCTCCTCTGCATTTAACCATGCAGCAGCCAAGCCGTCAGGTGCAGCAACGCCAGGTTTGGATGCAGAAGACTGGTTTTGGGACAGCAGGTGTGGCCAGAGCAGTAGCTGTAATGGAGCAGCCACCAAAAGGTTCAGAAACGTGCCGAACCAGTGCTGGTGCGGCCAAGCTGGCGCTATGAGGACCACCATCGCCCTGTCCTGCTTGATCTTCATGATGACCCTGTGAATTAATAGCACTGGGGGAAAGGCGTACAACAGAGCCCCCGACCACGGGAGTAGGAAAGCGTCTGACAGGAAGCCTCTGTCAATCCCCCGAATCGAGCAGCAAATGTGGCATTTCCTGTTCTGCCTGGATGCGAACAGGTCCACTTGGGGAGTTCCCCACCTCTGGGGGATGATGCTGACCACTTTTGGATGGAGGGACCACTCGTGACGAGACGAGAAGGTCCTGCTGAGGCGATCTGCCAAATCGTTCCTGGCCCTGGAGAGATGTGCGGCTACGAGATGGATGCCGTGTTTTACACAGAAGTCCCAGAGCTGGAGAGCTTCTTGGCAAAGGGCAGACTATCTGGCTCCGCCTTGCTTTTTGATACAGAACATAGCCACTGTATTGTCTATCAGGACCTGGACCGCCCTGCTTTTTATGTGAGGTAGGAAGTCTTGGCAGGCCAGGCGAACCGCTCTGAGCTCCCTGACATTGACATGTAGGGAGCAATCGTGACTCGACCATCACCCTTGCATGCTAAGATCGCCCAGGTGGGCTCCCCACCCCAGGTCTGAGGCATCAGGGATGAGAGTCACCAGCGGAGACGGAGCTACAAAGGGAACTCCCTCCAACACCGATGAAGGATTCTGCCACCAGGTGAATGACTAAGTTAGTCTCTAAGGTGCCACAAGTACTCCTCATTCTTTTAGTATGTGGTCTGGGACCCAAACCACCCAGTCCATGCTGTGTCTGTTAGGGACATAGACTGATGCCAGCCACACCTGCAGGGGCCTGAGACGGCGCCACACATGTCAGACCACCTAAGCGCAGGCCGCCATGGGGCTCAACAATCACAGGCAAGCATGAGCAGTGGTGAGAGGATGGGATTACATGCACTTAACTTAAAGGCCCCCTTTTTCTTTCAGGATCAGGAAGTAGAGGAAGGGACCTCCACCACCACCCCCAGGCGCAGGAGATTCTTAACCTCTTGGACAAGGAGTTGCTTGTGAAAAGGATCCCTGAAGAGGGATGGGGAAGAGGGGTGGGAGGGAGGGTCAGCCACAAACTGCAGGGTGTAACCTGAGGATATTACTTCAAGCACCCAACGGTCTGAGGTCAGCCAAGACCAGGCCGACTGGAAGGGGCAGAGGAAGTTGAGGAAAGAGTGGGAGGGTGCATCTTCGAGCCCACCCCCAAAATGACTGCTTCTGGCATTCTTGACTTCTGGAAGGCCCAAATAGCACAACCCAGGCCGGGGTGGAGGAAGATATAACGTTAAAGAGGTTGTTAGACTCCTCCGCAACCTCCTCAATTTTTAAGTTCAAGTTGGTAGCCACCATTTTAAGGAGGGCCTGGTGCTCCTTGAAGTTGTTGGGGGACTGCCCATTTGGGAGGGACCTGTCACCGCTTTGTCCAGAGACGACGACGATGAGTACACCGCTGGGGGAGGGGCGGGTTCCCCTTCCTTCTCCGGGGATGGCTCCTTAGGTGCTGGAGTCCGATGTGCTGCCTCCATGTCGGATTCAGTACCGTGTTCAGACTCCGGTATCGGTGGTAGTTTGTCTGAGGCAACCAGGGAGGACTGGTGGGAATATGGAATCAGCAGTACGGCCATTGAACAGGCCACTGTCCCTGCTGGCATGTTGTCGCTGCAGGCACCGCACCAGCTTCGCAGATCAGCAGCGAATCACCCCTCCTTGGTGAGGGGCTGAACTCCCGGTCCAAGTCCAACCATTGTTCTTCCAGCGACCAGAGTGGAGCCGTCAAGGTCTGAGTCTGCCAACTGACCCTGGTCAGCGACCAGCGAGGCGAGGATCGGTGTCTGCCTGACAAACAGAGCCGGTGGAATGGAGACCGGTGCCGCGACTGGGAGCGACTCGCCCCAGTGGGGACCATCTGCGAGACCGTCTGGGCAAGGGTGACTTGCGCTGTGGAGATCTTTGACGGGAAGCTTATCGGTACCGGTAGTACAAGGACGGGTGCCTCGACTCCGGTGTCCCATGTCTCATTCGGGGAGAGCGTGGTGTTGGGGATCTGGGCCTTCTAACCGGAGACCAAGAATGCCATGCCGGGGTTCTAGGCTGCAGAGACGGGGATCTATGCCTGCGTTCTGAGGCTGCTCCACTGCCCTATGGGGCGGTCCCATGCCTGGCTTGCCCTTAGGCACTGGGGCCTTAGCCGAGTCCGGCACCTGGCGCAGTGTCTGCGGTGCTGGTTGGCCTGCTTGTTCTTTAGCCGCCGTGGCTGCTTCGAGCAACGAGGGCCCTAGGAGAAGTCGGGGTCGCTTGCCACTCCCGGGAGTCAGAGGCGGATCCCTGGCTGGGCTAGGGGTTCCGACCTCACAGGTACTCCTGTGAAGCCCCGGGGCGGGCACATGGCCTGACACAAGTCCTTTGCCCAAGACCCCTTTCCCTTCCAGTGTCATGGAGGCTTTTCTTCTTTTCTCGTTTCTTCGGCACCAACAAGGGGGAACAGTGCCGGGCAGAGCCTGGTGCGCTCCGCACCGATGCCGAGGCGCTCGGCGTGGGATCCGAGCGGGAGGGCTCTGATGCAGGACGAAGTGCAGCCTCTATAAGGAGGACCCTCAAGTGAATATCCCGCTCCTTTTGGGTTCTAGGGCAAAAGTTCTTACAGATTCTGCACTTGGCCTTTCTATGGGACTCCCCCAAACACTTCAGACAACTGTCCTGGGGGTCATTAATAGCCATCGGCCTGTTGCACGATGAGCATGGTTTGAAGCTGGGAGAGTGAGGCATGCCCCGTTCTGGGGCAAAGTCCCAGCCAGGCCTCCAACTACCAAACACTTAACTTAAAGGCTAATTAAGTACCTAAACTATATACGAAGACAACAAACAATGGGCTGTTGAAGAACCACTAATGCTCTTGCGATTGCAAGACAAGGTGCTCCGACCAACCGTCATGGGCGGTAAGAAGGAACTGAGAGGATGTAGGGTCGGCGGCACCTCGATACCAGTACATGGGCACGGCCCTCAAGGGTGCACCACAGTTGACCCTACAGATACTGCTAATTTACATGAGCAAGCACTCAAAGAAATTCTGGATCCTTAACATATAAATTTTAGATCTAATGTGCTGCAAAACACTAGGCCTTGACCATGGATTCCCGTACTGTGACACTTTAGAATTGAAAGGATGTCCTTATTCAACATGGTGCACAGATACTCTAATATATCTTAATTAAAAAAAAAAAAAAAAACCCACACACTAGAGAGAGCAGCAGATAGTTAAACAGAAAATAAAGTTAATTTTACAGTTACAATCGAACAACCAAGAAACAGGACTACTTGCATACAACCACAACATTTACTAACAAAATGGTAAGGATATCACAGATTTTCTTTTAAATAAGACTCTGCTCCCCTTAGACTCATCCATGGCATAAGGAGAACCTGCTGCTTCTGGTCTTCAGTTTAATTCTAATAGTTACTTCTAAGGACTTTAATTTTTTTTTTTTTTGTTTGTTTTTTTTCCAGTCAATGTAAAAAAAGCTAACAGACATCAGCTTTGCTAAGTCCTGATGAATCTGTCACAGTACAGTAAGATTTCACTAGGAATTGTGTCTTTGGAACAAACATTAGTCCATGAACTCAGACACTCAAAACTGAAAGTATGTAACTACAGTAACTCCTCGCTTAACGTTGTAGTTAGGTTCCTGAAAAATGCTACTTTAAGCGAAATGATGTTAAACAAATCCAATTTCTCCATAAGAATAAATGTAAATGGGGGAGGGGGATTAGGTTCCAGGGAATTTTTTTTTCCACCAGACAAAAGACATTCTATAAATATACAGTATAAGTTTTAAACAATTTTAAACAATTTAATACTGTACACTGATTGTGAAGCTTGGTTGAGGTGGTGGAGTAAGACGGTGGGATATTTCCCAGGGAATGCCTTGCTCCTAAATGATGAACTAGCATTCGGCTGAGCCCTCTCAAGGGTTAACATGTTGTTGTTAATGTAGCCTCACACTCTACAAGGCAGCATGCACCGAGACAGGAGGGAAGAAACACAATAGATGCACGGCAGTGGCTGCAAACAATTCCCTGCGGAAATTGAACGTGATGATGAACTCACTCCATCCTGCTGGAGCGCACCACTCCCTCCTCCAGACAGCACATGCACAGGCACTGACTTTCCAAAGGGCTGGGGGGGGGGGAGGGTGCATGTCTGTGTGTGACAGAGACATGCGTTGCCCCTTTAAGTATACTGACCCCACTTTAAGTATGCTGCCCTTTTAAGTAGATCAGCAAGTTCAGACTCAGCAGCAGCTTCCAGCAAGCTCCCTCCATCCTGAGCTGTCGTGTGTCTTCCCCCTCCCCCGTCCCTGTGAAGATGGGGTACAGGAGCAGGGGGACACCCTGACATCTGTACCCCTCTCCCCCACCTCTGCACAGCAAACAGGAGGCTCCCGGGAGCAGCTCCAAGGAAGAGGGCAGGAGCAGCACATGGCAGTAGGGGGAGGGACACCTGAACCGTGGCAACTGAGAGCCCAGCCGCACACCTACTTACAGGGAATTTAGGGGAGCTGATGAGGGGCTGCTGGCTCACTCTGGTTCCAAGCCCCCACGAGGACAGGGTGCTCTTCCAGAGAATCCTGCAAGCAGTGGACAAAGCAGGCAGACTAATGTTGTTATAAGGGAGCATTGCACAACTTTAAACAAGCTTTTTCTCTAATCGATCAGTGATGTAACAACGAAAAAACGTTAACCAGGATGATGTTAAGTGAGGAGTTGCTATACCTTTCTGGATTCTGATACAGTAAGGAAAAAAAAATAGCCTTCAAACGACTCTTACTTTCAGCAACCAAACTGACAAAATTAGAACCATTTGTGTTGTGATTACCAGTCACTTATTTTTAGCAGAACACAATGCTGAGGCGGACATGTTAAGAAAAGCCAATTCCTTCAAACCACCAAAGAAAATAAAGCAATTTCTAAATTTAAGTGGACTGTTGCTTTGCATATTTTGACAATATATTTATTCTTGTAGACCATGCCTGACTTTATTTTGGTTAATAGAACTAAGTATATTTTTTTCAGACTGCATTATGGCAGACAATGGCAGCACCCAGAGACCCCACTTACACGAGACTTATCTGTGTCAGATGTTGTACAATACTGTGGAAGCAAAAAAAAAAAAAACTAACAAAAGAAGAATTGCAATGCATAACAGTTTGTTAGCAAAAGTCAGGCTAACTGTAACCCTAATAACACGAAATTTGTAAAAGCAAAAAATGTGTAAGGCAAATAAAAAAAAAAAACTGTACAAAAAGTTGTTGCAACCTTGTGTAAATAATATGGAATGTAGACTAAGAGTCTACATTAGTAAGCAAAACAAAATATCAAAATAACCTATGTATAAACAAAATGCAGCTATTGCTCATTATTGTCTGTAACAAAAGGTATAAATGCTTGCTGTAATTGTTTACCTGTTAAAAGACCTGTTTAGCTCTCTCCCTCTATGCAATTAATAATAAAAAAAATAAAGTATCTAATTTGCTGTACCCACACAAAAAGTAAGAACTCTGTTATTCTCTGACAATACAAAGATAGACACTCATTCTAATCTGAAGACCTTGCATTTTAAATGCTATACAATTGACATTCGATTACATAACAGGAGTCATTCTAGATACATGAGTGACTAGACAGGCAAGTATAAGGCATGTAAGAGCAGAGCAATGTGGAGTATATTTTCTGTCTCCCCTGCAGCTCAAGCTTTACTACACTATTTAAAAAATTTAAATTTGTTACCATTCTTTAGATCTTCAAATGTATGCGTCCATCCTTTGCCTAGGCAAAAACTCTAGGCCTTGCCTTAGTGCAAGGAACGATATCTTCCTTTGTGTCTTGTACAATGGTAAACACTCTGTCAGCACTTAAGTCTATCTAGGCTCTTATATTAACCAAACTGACTTTTTTTAAAAAAAAAACAAACACTTCAACTATCCTAACTGGTGGATTATTGTGACAGCATAACAACTAAACTACTAGTTGATTCTGAAATTGAGCTGATTTTTTCCTTTGCTGAATAACCAGAAAAAAATAGGTAAATTATGCTGTAAGTGAGAAGATAATATATCAAGAATGTAAAGCATCAATGAGTTTGAACAAGTTGTTCAGTTTCAGTAACAGTAATCTTAACTGTCCCACAGCGACCATGAAATTGTTTTAAAAGGAGGACTATTAAGGTAGGAAGGAGGAGAGGTAAGTTGCGACCAGTGCAAATTTGAACAAGATGTCAATGACTAATATCCAAACAGCAGAAGAATGCCATATAGCACAGGAAACAGACAAGACAAAGTTTACAGCCCGGGGGGAAGGGCTGGTTGGGGGCTAAAATGGCTTTAAGCCACAGTTGCACCCTTCCAAAACATAACTGTTCCAGGAGCTGGAGGGTCCCCAATACAACATAGCCATGGGAACCTGTCTAAATTACAACAGTCTTCCCAGAGCTGCCTAATGGGACACCAAGCTGTGTACTGTAGCCCCACACCTCGCATGCTTCTCCCAGCCCTACTGCTGGCATGCCTTAAGACAGTCTTCCACAGTGCTTACCTGGGGGAATCCTCCTTAAGATAAATATAGGGCTTTTAGGGCCATTTTATGGTGCTCCAGCCCTTTTATGAGGCTTAAGGGGCCAGAGCAGGGGAAAGATCTTGCACTAAGTTTAAGAGAATTTCCTTGGCAGCACAAGGCATAGGAAAATAAGCATATACAGTTGTGTACAGAAGATGTGACTACACAAAGCAGACATTATCTATTTGTTTTTAATTCGTTAGGTATACGATTTGTTGTGAAGGAATCTTATACCATGAAAGTTAAATAAAAATATTTCAAAAAGCAAACAAGTTTTTTCCCCATACTCATGAGGCACAATATTACTACTTTAAAAGGTAGGATGGAGATCTGTGTCTCCTACAAACTGCTACACACACAGTACTTGAAGCTGCCATCTTGAAAATCTCCCATTTTTGAAGCTTTAAAAAGAAAGTATAGGTTTTTGTTTTATTATGACGATTTGAGCTTGAAAAGCTTAATGGATTGCCTAGGCAAAAAATAAAAAAAAAATCAGTCTAAAATGTGGAGCGCCCTGAAGGACACCACAAAACACTAGCTTGTCCTGTGGACAGCAGCAACTGAATCAGAAATAGGCAGGAGTGTGAAACACTAAAGATATCAGTAATTGTACCTGAAGATGATTAAGTTAATGTATCAAAATAGGCAAAACTATAGAATTACTGCATGGAATCCTGAAACAGAAGGTTGGAGAGATTATTGATCTAATAACAAAAGAATTCTGAATAGCCCCTTGGAGTGAGGTCAGGAACAGAAAAGTAAACAACCTCACCTTCAGAAATGATTAGGGGAAAACCCAGGAAATTAAGGAATTGCCTACTTCCAACTTAAATTGAATTGGCTCATTAGCACTGACTCTTCCCCCCCCCCCCCCCACTTGGTAAGCCAACTCCCATCTTTTCATATGCTGTGTATTTATACCTCCCTACTGTATGTTCCACTCCATGCATCTGATAAAGTGGGTTTTAGCCCACGAAAGCTTATGCCCAAATAAATTTGTTAGTCTCTAAAGTGCCACAAGGACTCCTCGTTGTTTTTGCTGATACAGACTAACACGGCTACCACTCTGAAACCTGACATTCCAGTGTGAGAGGCATGAAGGGGGGGAAATTACAAGATTAATTTTACTAGATTAAATATGTTTCAGAACACAAATTTTCTCTGGCAAACCTGGAGTTTTGTTTAGATTTGTTTAAAGCTAAAAGAACAGATGTACCTCGATTTGAAAAATGGCGATGAGATTACTGTATAATAGGCAAATACAATAGCTTAGAGTCTAAAATAAAAAGGCCTCTTCTTTCTCCTCAAACAGTAAAATAATTGCCTAGGTGACAGAGGAAAAAGTAAAAGGTAATAGGCCATAGTTAGAGATGAGGAATGCATTCAGTAGCATATTGCAGAATCACTATGACTAGTATGCAGTGCACTGACTGTAACTACACAATATCAAACTTGATATGGAATTGCACTTACAATGGCAAGATTCTGGCTGTGCTTTTAGTTCTTTCCCACTAATATCATATGCAAAAATATTGTATAGGTACTCTTAGGGAGATATCTAGGCAGAGTCTAGGAAAAAATTGTATTCCTTCAACAGAAATGGATTGTCATTAAATTGTGTGTACAGAACTTTGGAATGAACTCTGCAACACATACATTCTGACAGTCACAGTTATTTTTCCTTTATTTGCTTGGAATGGTTCAATCCAGTTAGCTACCTTGTGATTTATATCGATGGGTTACTCCAGCATTTGTCTTCCGATTAGTAAGATGTCAAATGTAGAACGAAAGATAAATTAGAAAAAGAAAAATTAGCCACAGAGATATGAAATCTATAAAAAACAGCCATGATATAGAAAGTTGTATCATGTTGAACTTAAATATCTAACCATTTTCTATAGTGTCTTTCATATTAAATATTCTTTAGATACCTAAATTACAAGATTACAGAAAGTATATGGTATAAATTAGAGATATGGTTTTAAAGACTTTGTAAGAAGAAACAAAAGGCACTGGTGAAAATTTATGGGCAATCACACCACATCCCCCCAAAATGAAAGAGATCTAGTAGAGAGAAGTAACACATTAAGAAGAGATGGAGATTTAATGAGTCTGATGCAAGGATACTGTTCCAGATAACAATTGCAAAGGTGTAGACTCTATTATCAATGGTGATATTCTGTGAAAGGGCAGCATGATGGGGTATACAGTCCCCACACTATTGCAGCCAGGAAACTGTTAATAGATGGATCAATTACTTCTCCAGCTGCAACTAAGTAGTG
Source organism: Emys orbicularis (assembly GCF_028017835.1). NCBI lineage: Eukaryota > Metazoa > Chordata > Testudines > Emydidae > Emys > Emys orbicularis. Next base: position 32,021,496 of record NC_088689.1, on the reverse strand, counting down.
GTCCATTAGCAACAGCTGGGATAAAAGGCTGCAAGCTCAGGTAGCAAGAAAGGGGCTACTAGAGAGGCTGAAAATTGCCTTGAGGAAGCACCTCAGTAGCAGATTGGGAGGAAACTGCAGGAAATGGAGCTCCAGGAAGAAAGGACTGCAGAGTGCAACTTTGTGAATGACACCTGTGAACAGGCAACAATAGGAGTAGTGGAGGATTGTAAGAAGCAGACCTTAGCTGTCTAACACAGGGTCCCTGCGCTAGAACCTAAAGTAGGAGGTAGGCCTGGGTTCCTCTACCACTCCCCTGCAAGAAGAAGGTATAAACCTCTGGAGTAAAAGGGCAAGACCTATTGAGCCTAGATTAGACTTTAGGTTTTGTTTGGACTTTTTGGACTTTGGAAGGGGTGAGGCTAAGCGACCTCACTGAGGAGCTGAGTCACAAGAAGAGAAAAAGCACTGGGTGGCCCGAGCTCCTGCCAGCAGGGGGTGACAGACAGGGGCTGCTACACTGAGCCCAGGCACAAGGGAGCACGCTAACCAGTGAGTGAACCTTCTACAGATATAGAGGAGTACTTTGCTTGATGAGCTAGAGAGGGAATAGGATAAGGTCCATGACGTGGGCTGAAGCAAGCCCATACGTCTTACAACCAGAGCAGTTCTGAAGTGGATTCTGAAATTTGGGAGCCAATGTATGTTTTCTTGAGGATGTATGGAATTTCTTAGTATACGTGAGAATTGGGACAGTAGAATTCAGCACATGGATGGACCTGGAACTGGAAAGCCACAGAGAAAGGAGTTTCAATAGCAAAAGTTGAGAAGACAAAAGCATGGCTGAATATTTCAGCAGAGGCAGAGTTAAGGAAGTGGCATATATGAGGGTTTTTTTTGTTTGTTTGTTTTTGGGGAGGTGGTCAACTTTTCATTAATTTACTCATATTAGAAGATATAGTAGTACACAGAGAGATAAAGTTATCATCTGCTTTTCATTGCCCTGTAGAGTTAGGTAAGAAGGGCCATGTGGAGCAGCTTGTTTATGTACACAAGGATTTCCTTTGAATCCTCCTGAGAGATCATGATGAAACTTTCATGGAGGTACTCTGAAATCCTCTCCTGAAGGTGTCTAGGGAGCACTGCCTTATTTCTTCCTCCGTGATAGGATACTTTTGCATGCCAGTCAGCAATAACTTGGGCAGGTACAACTGCAGTACACAGGCAGCAGCATATGGGCCCACCCAGCTTCAAGACACCAGCAGTAGCTGTACTCTCTCTGCCTTTGTTACCCTAAGGAGTGAGATATCAGCTAAAATTACCACCACCAGTGGAAAATGGTGCCAGTATTCAATGCCATTGCCCTATACTCAGTTTCATGCAACCAAGCAATTCCCTCCTCACCCCTGGTGGGCCATACTCACCATGGCTGCAATGAGAGTGGTGCATGTACAAGCAATCCCAAACAGAATTGTCAATGAGCATGTATTGTTTAAAACTTTATGGGAGCAATGGATGAGAGGTCTGAATCTTAAGTTTTGCTTTCTGTTGTGAATATACTGACAATGGTACCTCTGTATGTTTTATCTGCAGCTTCTGCCATTGCAGCCTTTAGGGATTCCCCTTCCACAGAACACCTGAGCCAGATGAGGAGGAGAAAGAAGAGGACTTAGAATGACACATTCAATGAGATCCTGCAAGCCAGGGCTGCATCAGACAGTGAGTACCAGGCCTGCAGTTTGAACAATGCAGACAGCCTAGAGAAAGAAAGAGAGGAGAGGAGAAAGGCCCAGGAGTCCCAGCAGGGAAAGAAGGAGGAGATGCACCAGGCCAGCAAACACAGATGCTGCAGACTCTGGTGGACCTACAGGTTTAACAATCCCAGGCTGACCTCCCTCTGCAGTCCATGGAGAACTCCATTGCAGCACCTCCCTACAGTCTCCCTCACCATTCCACATGGCCTCCCGGGCTGCTGCACTATCCTCACCATGCCATCCCAGGGGACATGAAAGAATCACAGCTTCACATACAATGACCCGTGAAAGGTTGGTGTATGTGTAGCTACAATGGATATGAATGTTCTTTCCCCTTTATAAGTTCTGTTGTATTAATGTATTAAGTTTTAATCTATTTGCTTAAAAACTGCATGGATTTTTCTCTTCATTGATTTTGTTACACATTAAAATTCTATTGTTTTGAACATAATTCCTCTTTATTAGTTCAAAACATATGCTGCTGAGTGCCTTAGCCATTCGGAAAGCAACCAATTACTTGTTACTGTACAGTGTGGCAAGTCATAGGATCAGTGACAAGCAAAATTAATAGATGCATTGACAGTGTTATATTTATACATGTACACCAAGCAATCCCTAATAGGCCACAAAACAGCAGGGCCAGGTAAAGCAGAGTACACCACAATGAATTACAGTGGCTCACTGCTGAAAAGCTCTTTCAAAGCCTCCCTGAGTCGTATAGCTCCGTATTGAGCTCTCTTAATAACCCAGACAGCCGCTCCACCTCAGTGAAAACTTTTCCCCTTTTGCTTCACAGATATTATGCAGGACACAGCAGATAGCTATAAGCCAATGGGATATTTTTCTCACTGAGATCCAATTTTGTGAATAAACAACGCTAGCGACCCTTCAATCCCCCAAAAGCACATTCAACTGTCATTCTGCACCTGCTGAGGCGATAGTTGAATCTCGGTGCTGTCATGAGCCTGAACCAGGGCAGCAAGGGATAGGCTGGGTCCCCCAAGATCACTATTGGAATGTCAACATTCCCAATGGAAATCCAGTCAGGAAAGAAAGTCCCTGCTTGTAGTTTTCTGAAAAGTCCTATGTTCTTAAAGATGTGAGCGTCATGCACCTTCCCTGATCAGCCCACATCAATGTCTGTGAAGCGTCCCCAGAGATCCACTAATGCTTGCATAACCAGATAAAAGTAGCCTTTTCTGTTGATTTACTCTGTGGCAAGGTGGTCTGGTGCCAAAATAGAGACATGCATGTCGTCTATTGCTCCACCACAGTTCAGGAACCCTACTGCTGTAAATCCATCCACTATATCCTGCACGTTACCAGGAGATACAGTCCTACATAACGGGAAGCGATTAATGGCCCTGCACACTTGCATTACAATGACCCACATAATGGATTTTCCAACTCCAAAATAACTTCCGACTGATTGGCAGCAAAATTGCATTGCAAGTTTCCACAGTGCAATTGCCACTTGCTTCTCCACTATCAGTGTAGCTCTCATTCTGGTGTCCCTGTGCTGGATGGCTGGGGTGAGCCTGGCACACAGATCCAGGAATGTGTGCTTGTGCATCCAAAAGTTCTGCAGCCACTGCTCATCATTCCAAGCCTGCATTACGATGCGATCCCACAAGTCATTGCTTGTTTCTCAGACCCAGAAGCAGCACTCCACTATCTGAGCTGCTCCGTGACCACCACCAACAACTTCCAAAAAGTTGTGTTCCACTGATTTGGTTCTTCTTGCAAATACCAGAGGATTGTATGTCCTGTGCTTGCAACATTCATGACAACAGTTCAAAGCTGTGTAGGCTCCATGATGCTCTCAGAGATGGTGGATAGTAAGGAGAGCCGTACAGATTTGTATGATTTTGAAAAAGACATGAAAATTATGGGATATAGATCAGTAGTTCTCAGCCAGGGGTCTGGGGGCCTCGAGTAGGTTTTTTGGGGGGGTCTACAAGCAGGGCCAGCATTGGACTCGCTGGGGCACAGGGCTGAAGCCCAGGTCCCTGAGCCCAGTCACTCAGGACTGAAGCTGAAACCTGAGCAATGTAGCTTCGTGGGGGCCCCAGGCAATTGCCCTGCTTGCTACCCCCTAACATCAGCCCTGGCTTTTATATGCAGAAAACCAGTTATTGTGGCACAAGTGGGCCATGGAGTTTTTTTTTAATAGCATGTGTGTGGGGGGGGCATCAGAAAGAAAAAGGTTGAGAACCTCTGATATAGAAGACATTATGGCATGGAGACAGTTGCACACTGAGAAGCTGACCCCTTGCTCCCAGTCACCCCGGCACAACTTGTTTCTGCTCCACCATGCATTGCCAAAACTTTGCCAAAAAACAGTGCACTGGACGGTGGCAGGTTGCACACTAGCAAATCTATCCCTGGTGCACTGCACCGTGCATCAATACAAGCACTTCTGATGAGCGTATGCACCACTGACAAAAGGAGCCAAGTATGCACACGCACAAGTGATATACTAACTGCAGCGGCTTTAAGCCAACGTATCTGCATCGACCAAAGTTTGTAATGTAGACATGGCCTAACATACCAACAAAACCGTTAATTCTCAGCTGAATACAATGGGATAAACAGAAGCAACAGAGTTGAATATTGTTCTGAAAATCTTTAATATTGGTGATGACGTGAAGAATCTGGGCAAGCAGACCCACCCTTTAAAGCAGAACTAATAAAAACTGGAATACTGTACTATAAAGTCATAACCCTGGCCCTTTTTTTAAATATAAGGGACAACGTCAGGTTAAAAAATGTATTAATAATCTAATGCACTGGTAACAAACAAAAAAAGTTTAAAACCTAGTTTAACTTTTCACCATTTAGGGTTTTTGTTTTGGGGTTTTTTTTACACTGCATACAGCTTAGACAATGAAAATAGATTAATATAACTTATTGGTTTTACTGGACTAGCCAATACAGAAACATCTGGGTTCTAGATACTGCAGCAGAATTTTTAAATCAAAATAAAATGACTGAGTGCAAATATTTTACTACCACGTTTTGTCCAAAAGAATATACCGGTATATAAAATTTAATGTTTGGGCCTGAACTACCTGACATCTTATTTCAAAGGATTAAAAAAAAAAAAAAAAAAAGGGGCAACACAGTCACCTCTCAATGGGAATTGGGCACCTAGCCACCCTTTGGGCCTTTTAAACTCTCTCCCTCGTTTACACTGTGATGTTTTAAATAATATCTAGAACAAATAAAGGACCAAGTCCTTCACCAAATACAGTGGGGGCAGGATTTGGCCCAAACTTGATACATACCAAAAAGTTTCACAACAATATAAACTACTTCAGCTTTATCTAAAACTGAAGAGACAAAAAGAACGAACGGACTTATTAAAGAGAAAAAGGGTGTGATGGAAGAAGGAAAATACTGCTATGACAACTCCATTTGTTACGGTGTTCCTCACTTTGAGAAGGTCAGCTGATATTATCAAGAAATCCTGCTCTATTCTTCACTGCAAATGGCTGAGCCAAATCAAGCCAAATTATTTTTAAAACAAACTTCATGACAATGCTCCTACAGCACCTTCTAATGAGGAACCAAAGTACTTCACAAATGTAATTATTTCAACCTCAGAATACACTTGTAAAGTAAGGCATAAAACTTGCTCAAGGTCACAATGATATCTATGGCAGAGCTAAGAAGAGGGCACAGATCTCCTGGTTCTCTATCTTATGCTTTAAACAAAACCATCTTATGACCGTTAACCGTATTTTTAAAATTCTTGTTTGAGTAAACTGTATTAAAATGGTAAATGTTAATGTCCTTTGCTACATCTGTGCAGCAGTGTTGATTACTATACAGTGAGTCATTCTAAATGTGCTTTAAAAATCAGCATTACAACATAACATATCATGTTAAGCTTACTAGAGGTTTATCTTTATTGAATATTTAAGAATCTGTAGGTTGAGGATTTTAATGTGTACACATGCATAGTATTTACTTAAATGACAATCACTATAAGATTTAGTGAAATAAATATTTCTTATTTTGCTACTCAGTCACTTTGAAAACTTATGGCCTGATTTCTGTAGTAGCTGAATACCTAAACCTCAGACTGAGGTCACTGGGACCTGCACATGCTCAGCACCTCTGAAGATCACACCATTACAAGTTTTAAGTTGGTTGCTAAATTGAGCCTTCTTTCTGTGCATGCAACTAGATTTGTGAAAATGAAGGCAATTACAATCCCACCCCACAATCTGGACTACTACATCCCCGTTCATCATAAATCAAAGCAAGTTTCAAAACTATTTCAGATTCTTCCTCCTGTCCCAAAACTTTCAATCCCTGCCCAGCAACAAGAATAGGGAAAACTGAGGTAACAGAACGGGCATCCAGACTGCAGTAAATCTGCTAGGTAACTCAACGTTACCAGAGAAACTGCAGCTGAAAAGTGAAATACAATCTAAGAAAGATCGTAGATAATGTTTTCACCCAAATGCAGTGTAGCCAACTCTTACTATTGTTATGGAGTCTTGCAATAGTTGGTGTTTTCATAAAGACCCAGCTCTTTAAGGGAAGTGATGACACAAGAATTCAGCTCTCCTTTTAAAAAAAGTTTCTAGCCCATACTGTTTTATTCAGGTCTTATACCACAGTCATCATGGTAGTATCTAGGTGGCTTCCAGTTGTACACTAAGCAATACAACTTACATCTGTTATGTGTGGTTTGTCCTTTCTTTCTCATCCTCTCCTAAAGGGGTAGAATTGTGTGTGTATTATACTGTTTTGTTTTGGTAGGGTTTTTGTTTTTTAAAGTACATGCTTCTATGTGTTTATATGCAAGATGGCAAGATCAAAGCAGCATGCTATCCACTCAGAGTGGCAAATGGTAAGATTTATGATTGGCTTTTGTTCCTGTGGAAGTCTTGGATTGGCTCTCAAAAGCTTGTCTAGCAGACTAATTTTGCTTGTGTGAAAAAGAGCCTGGGGAGCAGAGTTGTTAACCATGGTCTTCATCCTGGAACTTTAGGTGATCCTTCAGACATCCTGGGCTGCGCAATCTATGACTTGAAGGTAAGGACTGAGACCTTGAACTTAACTCAGTATTCTATGGGAAGCCAGAACAGAGGACAGGTCTGATGTGCTCATGATATCCTGTGTAGCTGAACAGACACACTGGAGCATTCAGTACTACTTGAAGTTTCCTGATTGCCGATGGCTTCATGCAAAGGTATACTGATTTGCTGTATGGGAGGCGAGGAAGGTGTGTATAACTGAGGCCAGTTAATCATCTGCCTGGACAGGATAGAATTTCCTTACCAAAAAGAGATGATAGAAAGCATTACTTGCAGATGCTACGAGCTAACTTAGCATCAGCAAGGAATCTAGGAATACTCCTAAACCTAAGGAATGAATTGACAAATTGTAGGTTTGCATCTTCACCCAAAGGAGAATGCACTGTGCCTGCAAATTAAAGGGCTTTCCTCTGTCTCCGAACATAACCTCTCCCTTCATTGGATTGAAAAACCACGAGTTTATCTCATCCAAGCACTGGGCCATCTTGGTGATGGTAATTCATATGTGGTGAAGAAGATATGACACACTTGCATATTGCGGACAATGGAGTCCAAGGTAATGGAGAAAAGCCTGAATATATGAACAGTGTGCACTCTATAGGCTCAGTAACCTGAATGCAAATAAAAATAATCCAACGTTTTAAAATCATGATTTTTGAAAGCTTGGGGTTGGCAGTGCAGCAAATGGTTAATAGTGCTTGTTGCAAGAAATGTGACAAAATACCCTAGTTTTCCTTTCATCCTAACGTGAATGAGAAGAACACAGATTGTTTTCAACCTTAGGTAAAAGTAAAGTGAATTTAAGATTTTAAAATTGTAAGAAAGAAACCAAATGTTTTGTCGGTATTAAAATATTATTAGATTATAACTCGTTGTACAGCACGCAGCACTTGAAAAAATACTTTGCATGGCTGATGGTAATATAATCATGTATTTTAGCTGTTCATGTTTATGTTCAATATTTGTGCCACTAACAGAATGACTTGGTAGCAAGGAAATGAAGTGTCTAGCGAGACCTAATAGATTCATTGTTAGTGTCTGACAGCTATGCTCAACTGCATACATTTAATTTATATTTGGATATATAAATGGAGTGTACGGAAGGTCCAAATAATGGGAAACCAACTTCAAACATGTGAAGGAGGAGAAATAGCAAAACAAACTACAAAACAGATGGAGTTAAAATGGATTACTGAAGAGGTCAGTCCTCTGAGGTGGGGTCCAGAGGAGAATGAAAAGTTACCTTTACGGTATCCGTGTTCTTCAACAAGTGATCCTCTTCTAAATTTTATTTTTCCCAAATTTATATTACTTTTCTTTTAAACCCTTTCACTGACGTGTTCATAAGTATTTGTTCTCCTGTGAAAACTGGCTCGGCATATCCTCACTTGTAGAATACATAAGCATCTGCGCTGAGCCTGGAACCATCAAGAAAAACAGTGACCAATACGGCTTGTGCAAATCCCTTCATGGATCCAAATGTACAGACCAGCAGCTATCAAGAAACATGTGGCCCCAACTGCCCTCCGTTTTTTCTTACCTGGCTAGCTGAGTGTCAAGCAGTGTGTTGCAATGCCCGTTGCGATCTTTTACTTACTAGGCTTGTTTTTATTTGTGAGCAACTAGGTCTGTTTCCACATACTCTAACAAACTTCCTGGTACCACACGCTATGTTCAGTTCTTTGCATGCCAAAGCTCTGGTTTATGCTTTGGTATTGTTTAATGGCTTATATAGCCTCTATTTCCCGGTTTCATTCAAAATGTCTGATTTCCGACAAGGAGGCATGTTTTTAAAACATGAGACAGTAGAAGATATGTAACATACCCACACGTTCACTGCCTCGTGTGCCTGGGAAGGTCCCTCTCTCTCCAGTTTGTAATTGTGTCTGTACATTTCCCCCCCCACCCCCCCAAAGCTGCAAAAGAACAAACTAAAACCTTTCCTATTGCAGGAGACTTGAAAGCTCAATCTGCAGGTCAGTCCACAGTACATCTGAGTACAGCAGAGATCCTGGACAGTTGGGTTCCATTTCCATTGTGTGAAAGCTGGGGTTGACTACTCACTCAGTGCTGTAAGATGGTTTCTTGTTTACACTTGTGGCTTGCATAGGCTATGTGTAGCTGCATGCTGCAATGAAAGGCAGGCTGCATCTTCGCTGTGGTATGTAGCTACAAGTAGCAGTGAAAGGCTCCAGCAGCTCCCCACTGCCTATCCCTGGTTCTAAGAGGACAGTGTTGTTTAGTGGTTAAATTACATGAGGTGACCCAAACATATACTGAGGACAATCTGAGAGGCAGTATGACTAAGTGGATCAGACTTGGGTCTGGCATAATAGAGACAATAAGATATGATGGAAGCTATCCCTATGCTCAAACAAATCTCTAAAATCTCATCTGTAAAAATCTAAAATGGCAGAGAAGAATGTCCATTCATAATGTAGTCATCTCATCCAAATTTTTGTTCACTTTGAAAGTCTATATTATATATAAATGGATTGCATAAAACAAGCATCCATTGTCACTTACATGCAGAAATATTTGTGGATTCCACTTCATTTTGAAACTAATTTTTATTGCCAATCATAATTTTGAGAAAAAGAATAGTTCGCTTTCATACTTAATGCTTTAGCGAATGCTTTTTGGAACAATATTTTCCAGTAGCATGGGGGAGTTGAGTTCTTGATGTACAGAAGTTTTAACTGTGGCACATGGGGAAGTTCTGTCGGTTGCCTTTCCCTCCCTCATACAACCCTGGTGCCTCTTGGAGATCACCACCAGCAATACCTCCAAAAATATACTTACTGCTGCATAAGAAAGTGCTGCTGGTGAGATCCTTTGAAGACTGGTTCTCTTCTAACTCTGGCATAATGTGACCTTGACTGCCTTCTAGGGCTGCCAGTAATAAGGGCTATAGTGGTGAGAACAACAGTCTGATAGTTAGGGTGCTGGTCTGAGGTTTGGGAGACTTGTGTTCAATTCCCCGCTCTGCCACAGACTCCCCATGTGACATTATACAAGTCAATTACACTCTCTCTGCCTCAGCACCCCATCTGTAAAATGGGAATAGGGGGTGTTCTGAGGATAAACACATTAGATTGAGGTGCTCAGATACTGAGGTGATGGGGGCCATACAAGTCCCTTAGACTGATTTTTTTCAGCAGCAAGCTGTGGGTTTTACAAATAAAATAGATAAAGAAAAATCAGGAAAGAATGCAAGGTAAAATTTAATTAGATAGGGAAAAGCACACCTGGACAATGCTCTAGAGTTTTGATTTCCCCTCCCTTGCTAAGATAAAATGTAGATGCAGTCCTAATCACTACTTCGCTATCCCATAAAAGATAGTCAATATTTTAAACTAACTTCAAACATCAAAAGCAGTTTATTCAAAAACCTAATGCAAAATGCTAGCATATAGGGTCATTCTTTATCAGAATGCTGTTGACTTACATCAACCTGAGGCTCCTTTTTATCCAGAGAAAAAGATCCTTCTTCCCCATTCTTGGAGCCAAATGATTCTTCTCATATGAAGAATTTTGTATTAACAGGGTATTTGTACAACTGAATTCAATTTAGCACACTGCTCAGTCTTCCTTTATCAGACAACTCTGCACATACCAGATCTATCTTCCTTATTAAAGGCATCTATTATGGCAACATACAATTGCCCAAACATAACTGGGACCCTATTGTACTGGGCATTGTATAAACAGATAAGACAGAACCCTGCTCTAAAGAGCTCACAATATAAGACACTCCCAATTTTTGTACTGGACCAAGGTGACAAGTGGCACTTTAAAAATGGAGCTGCAAGTCTTTATACATTTGCCTTCAATATAGCAGTGAACTATGATCCTCACCTCTATGCAGAATAGCTGCCCTTGTAAAATTTAATGTAGATGGTTAGCATAATGTGCCAAACAAGTAACTACACAATTTTACTTTGTGTATTCCTCCTTCTTCCCTTCCTAACATCTTTCCCTGCATCCTTCTTTGTCATGCTCACACTTGTTTTAAGCTTCTTGGGGCAGGAACTATATTTTCTTTAGTAACGCACTATTTATTACCTCTGATGCTAAATAAATAACTAAAATAATGAATCTCCCAAAAGCCAGCTAAAGCCAAACATTCAACATACAGATATAAAAGTTAAGGAAAAAGCTTAAAACTAGATGTGCTGCATCAGGATGATGCTCTGTGTCTGGCTATTAGGAGAATTCAGGGAATCTTAAAATCTGCAATATGCCTGTAATAAAACTACTTCTTACCTGCTGCATGCAGAACTCAGGCATGTAACAAAGTGTCCAAATGATTCTACATTATTTAGTGACCACAGTCATGGTTCTGAAAGAGTCATTACATGCCCATATATCATACCAACATTTCTCTGAAGCTACTATTTTGAATCTTAGCATTCATTTATCAGTATTGCCAATCTCAAGAGATCAAATATCAAGAGTCAGTTCCCTGAAAGTAATGAGATTTTTTTTTTTTTAATTTGAGTTGATTTTTTTTTAATCGTGTCTTGACTAATTCCCTTGGATGCCTCTGCCAGTATGTACATGTGATTAATTTCAGGTTGAAAAGTCAACCTTTAATGCACACAAATGTGCACTTCTCCCTGGATACTCCACTTCCTCGCTCCTCCTTCAGACGGGGCACTACCATCCATTTCCTACTGTCTTGACTCTCTCCTCTCCCAGTTTTCCACCTTTCCTCCATATTCTCCTCCTGCAGGAGGACTACAAAATGGAACTGGAAAATGAACAATGAACATCCAAGAAGCACAAAGTACTCTATGTATCAAGTTTTCCAATTATTTTTCAATAAATCTTTGTGTGAGCCTCAAAGATCTTTACATGGAAGAATGTCTTTACAATATCAACCACCTTTGGTAATTGCAAAAACCCTAACCCAAGCAGAGCTTTCTGTAACCCTATTATATTCTATATAGGTTCTTACACCACACATAGCCATAATATCTGAGTGCCTTCCGGTAGTGCATTGAGCAACATGGCTACACATCTGTCATGTGGTATTTGTTTTCTCATCCTCTCCCGGGGGACAAGCATGCGCAGTTAGGTGTCTTAGTAGGGTTTGGTTTTTGTGAGTTTTTTTAAACAAACTATACCTGTTTCTAAGTGTTTGTTAAAGAAGACAATGTTAAAGAAATGTGTCTTGCACTTGGAGTGGAAAATAGCGAGAGTAGTGATGGTCTTCAGTTCTTGGGGGAGTTCATTTCATAGTCTCAAACTATTCCTGGATAAAGTTCTGTTTCCCTATTAGACAAGCTTTAATCTTATTGAGGAGAGTTCCATTGTGCCACAGGAGCGTAGTTATCCACCACTGTCTTCATCCTGAAGCTTGAAGCTGTCTCTTAGATATCCTGAGCCAATGCTATGGAGTAATTTGACAGTAAGGCCCGAGACCTTTAACTTGATCCGAAACCCTATGAGAAGCCAATGGAGGTCAGGTTTGATGTGCTCACAGTAGCCTGTGTTGCTGAAAAGATGCGCTGCAGTGTTCTGTACTAGCTGCAGTTTCCAAAGTGCTGAAGACTTCATTCCCAGGTATTGCTGTAATCCAGCTGAGACATGCAGTAATGTTTTTTTTTTTTAAATTAAGGATTATAAATCAATTCTCATATTCAAAGCGCTTCAAAAATAGGTCATTCTACTTTTTTGCATAATTTTGATCAGCTACGTATGTGTCACCCTACTGCAATACAATGTTTTTTTAAAAAATCTCAAGTATCCAAATAGCTAAAAATAATGTGTACTTTAATTATCCTTCCCTTAAATTACCCTGAGGCTTCTCCTCTGCCCAGAACTGCAGCTGCAGGACTTCCCCAACTCCTCCGGAATGAGCAGCTGTTGGGTTCTGGGCAGAGGAGAACTCCAGTGGGAGGCAGGGAAGCGTTGCTGTTGATTCTGGTGTCCTGGACCCAGCAGCAACTTCTCTCTGACTCCTGCATGAAGGGATTAGCCCTAAGTGGCAAGGTCAAATCCAAGTTCTCAGCTACACAGGGTATATCTACACTGCAAATAAAAGAGCTTCAGCGCAGGGTCTCAAAACCCAGGTCAACCGATTCAGGCTTGCAGAGCTAAAAGTAGCAGTGTAGTTGTTCACCAGGTTTCAGAGCTCAGGCTCCAGCCCAAGCCCAAACATCTACACTGATATTTTTAGCCCCACAGCCAGAGACTCATGAGCCCAAGGCAGTTGACCCAGGCTCTGACACTTTGTGCTGTGGGATTTTCTTGGCAGTGTAGACTCACACAGGCTCCGGTACAGAGCTCTGCCCATGCATCCAGACCCGAGAATCGTGGGGAACGGATTTGCCTCTCATGTCTTCGCAACAAATCCCCTTGCAAGCACCAAAATACTGGGATTCATGATTAATTCACAAGTGTTAGCAATACTGATTTTTAAACAGAAATTAAGTCTCTAGCTGTCATGGTTGCAAAGAAAATCTCAAAAATGCGAACCGAGGAACTGATGCAGACATGAGTCTAATGAGAGTCTGGAACAAAAAGCACTGAGGTGCAAACTACCCCATTTATCTTAGTGCAGTGTTAACTTAGATACCCAGTGATAATTTAAATGCCAATATTGTTAACTGTTTCATCTTTCATGTAAGGAAGGAGGAGGAGGAAGATCGAAGAACTGCACAATTTAGTGACATCTCCATTTTGTGCCACAAGTTAGTGGAGTTTAGACATACCACACTTGTATTTCCCCTCACCCCCAATCAAGAAGGAGCCTAACAGAGACCAGGTACAAGTTGTAGCCCCACAGAAGGTAACAATCTATTGTGAGCAGCATTTTGTACTCTTGGGGGAATTCTGCGCCACTGCAAACGCACAGAATTTATGTCCCCCGCAGATTTCTTTGCTTCCCTGCAGAAAAATGACTTTCTGATGGGGAAGCAAAGGGAAGCCACAAGAGTGGTCATGTGACCTTCCCCAGCAGTATGTTTCAGGTGCCCAGGGCAGCCGGCAGAGAGGTAAATCACTGTGGGGCAAGGGAAGACCCGGTTGGTGGCTCCTAACCTGCATTGGGCTCAGCTGCTAGTCCTGGCTAGGCTGGGAAGGACTGGACTTCCTCTTCCCCTGCATGGCATCTGGGGCCATGTCACACCCACCCCCAGATTTCTCCCCCAGCTGTAGGAAGCTCTGCAAACTCCCACCCCGCCCTCGCACTTCCTGCACCCATTGCTCCTCAGCTGCAGAGGGAGTGATCTCTGTACAGGGAGCTGCTCCCCCATCCACCCAACCCCTGTGCATCCAGACCCCATCAAATCCAGACCCTCCCGCTGAGCCTCAGCCCCCCTTCACCCAGAACCCCCCCACAAGCCCCACTCCCCCTGCACCTGGACCACCAAACGAGCTACCTGCACCCGGATCCCAACCCTACCGAGCCCCAACCAGCTGCACTTGGATCCCCACCCCACTGAGCCCCACACCCCCAGCATCTGGACCCCCCACACCCAGACTCCCCTGCTAAGCCCCAACCACCTTCACCTGACCCCCCTGCAGAGTCCCATTACTGTTGCACCCAGAACCCCCCCAACAAGCCCCCATGCATCAAGATTCCCCCCTCTCACCCAGATCCCCCACTGAACCGCCCGCACCCAGATTGCCCCACACAGACCCCTCTCAACCAACCCCTGGACCCCCCACACTAAGCCCCTCCACACTTGGATCCTGCCTTGCTGAGCCTGCCTGCCCGCCCACACCTGGTGCACCTGGCACAGAGGGGCAGGGCACTGGGGTGTTTCTGGGGCAGACCCAGTCCTTACGCTGTGTCAGGGTTGGGTGCAGCCTCACCACTGAGTCCGTGTCCTGCGGGGGAACAGCACAGTGATCTCTCACTTCTGTGCAGCCAGTGGCCTGTGCTTCCCAATGCCATGCTGGAGCTTCCACATTCATTTCCACAGCTCATCTACAGGGCAGAAGCTGTCTAAAGTTTTCAGGATGCGGTGAACTAAACCAGGACAGATGCATTACTTGCAAATTTCTGCATCAATTTTCCAAAGAGCACCAACAACTTAAATGATGAATTAGCAAGTCCTCGTGTGTTTCACAACACAGAAGTTTACATGCCAAACAGAAGTTAGATACTGGAAGTTTTGCATAAAATAAGTAGAGTATAAATATTGATACAATTACACTGTATCTGAATTTAACTGCACATCTCTTACCTAGCTTTGGAAATACTATTAAGTATTCTGCATTGCACTGAGGACATGCAACTCGAGCTGTACTGTTTCCTCTCTGTTTTTCATCCACCCAACGCTGTAGACAAGTCTGGTGAACCCATTTTGTAGAGCCTCTACACCTGCAAGGTCTCACCCACTCCGCTGTTCGATCATCTTCATCGGTGGCAAAACACACCCAGCAACTTCTGTAATTAAAACAAACACATATCAGACAAAAGTACCAATGTATATAAATAACACTTATAGATAATATTTTTACATGTAAAGCAGTTTAAAACAAACAAACAAACAAACAAAAACCTTGAACCTGGAGAGGGCAATTACACTTGTCACTCCTTGTATCACCAAGAACACCAATACGTCTTTTGCAGAGCAAACTTTTCCTATTAATAATGCAATAATGTTTGTCAGCAAAATATTAGTTTTAAAATATTTTTGAATACTTAAGCACTATTAATTCAGTTTGATAATTGAGCAATTAGTCAATGTCAAAGTTGTAGACTCAAAATCTGAATCACTTGATAGATATTTGCAAAGTACACGTTCTTAATGTATTATCCATGCTTCTACCCACCTCAGAACCACTGCAAAACACATGCTTTGCTGTCTGCTTTAATCAAAAACAGACAGCTATGCCAACAGTACGGTCCTTGCAAAACAAACTCAAAACCACTGTGTGTTTGTGATGAAGGCTAACACAAAGTGTAATGCATCATATTGGTATTAAACATCCAACAAGGAGAAGAGTTGAGGCATCTGAGTATGACAGTATCCCACTTGTCTATCACCAGAATGTTACAAAAGCACCAAAAAACACTTTAGTTACAAAAATAACCACAATGCTGTAAGTGTTATCTGGATATAGTATCAATACTTGGAACTTATAGAGCACTTCTCATCAAAGTACCTCAAATTATTTTACAAAGGGTGGGTTATTTACAGTTAAGCAAAATTACGGCATGGAGAGGTTATGAGATCTGTATAGGAAGGAAGAGAACAAGTTCCAGACCCCATTCTAACCACTAATGCACTTTGTCTCTAGGCACCCGGGATATAGTTTTCAAAAGAATATGAAATATGGTTCTGGCTTAAAGTGTTTATAAAACTTCAAAATTAACAACTCCATGATTTGTTTCACACTGAACCAACTTTTGCTGCCTTATTTCATATATTAATTAATTTTAAAGGTAGAGCCTACAAATATTTCAGATTCCATGAGTAATTACCTGCTTGTTCACTATGTAGAAGTTTACTATTAAGAAATAATTGCAATAAAAGTCGCAAATCTTTCAGTGGCCTCATTAAAATTATGCCCCCATCATCTCGATTTTAAGAAGCACTATCATAGTCTAATTTGAGATATCCATGGTGTCCTCAAAACATAAGCTCCAAAATTAGATTTTGAAAAAGAAATTTTGTTAAATACTTACTGTTGAACATAAGAGTTTTCAGGAAATGTTTTACTGCATATTGTTTAATTTAAACATCTTTCTGCTATGTTTAGCACTCAAATACTGAGTGCCCAAGAACCAGAAAGGAAAAAATGATTAGTTTATATTGTTTAAGCAGCTGAATGGCATACCAAAGGTAAACACTAGTTAATGAGCAGTGAAAAATAAGTTAATTTTAACAAGTTAGGATTTTACCATCTTAAGTTATTAAACTGTTCTAATAAAGTATAATTAACTAGTGTCCCTTTAAACCGTTTAAAACATATTAATTTTATTCAGCTGTTTACTGACTTTTAATGTAACTACATTTTTATTGCTATAAGTACTCGACCTGTGTGCTGAATGAGGCAGGGATTTTGTAGGGAAAAAACCCAGTCTTGTTTATGTAATTAAAGATTAATGCATATGCACAAGGGGTCTGAATTAAGGTTGAATAAGCAACCTTATTACTGGCATTTCCTAGCTTTTGAGTGCTTGCCTTTGCAACCTTAATGTTATTAACTAAGTTTTCAGTGTTTACGCTAAAAAAAATAAAATAAATTTCATCATGTGGTACCATACTAACCCCTAATATGGGTCCTGGGCAAGGCTGAGATCTTTATCCACGGTAAAGTCCTCTACTACTTGAGTAAACAGATGCAGTAAAAGTCTTCTTATGTGTACAACTGCCACTAGAGGGGAATGGAGACACTCTGCCAATGAGTTTCACAGCTATTTGCTAGACAGCAAAGGAACACTGACTCATGACTAATGGGTTCAATTCTAGGTTATTATGGACTCTGTTCCTGTACAATCCTCCCCTTCCAGCTCCTGCCTTTTTCCTATCCCCCTATTGTGCCATATTTATAAAGCTTGACCTCAAATGTTGGATTTTTCCTCCCTGATTATTTCTTTATACAGAAAAGCAGCTTTTAACACAAAGTTTTTGATAGAGACTTACAGATTCCACATTAATTTTTTTATTTAAATGTTTTAAGAAATTATGTGTTTAGGCCTTAACATTTTATATTAAACTCCGATTTCATTTTAAACAGGTTTAAACAGAAAAGCGTATAATTTAAACAAAATAAAAATCCAATTTCTCTTATTTTTTTCAAATAAATCATTGCTTTTTAGATGCCCTGCTGTGCTGCCTGGGGAAGAGCCAGGGAAAGCATTGAGAGGAAAGGAGAAAGTCTCCCTGAGCTCAGTTCTGGTACCACAGCTGCCCTTATTAGCTGGGAGGACCAATTGCAGGGAAACTCCTACTCGGACCCCAAGGCCTGTGAGGTAGGTACATATGTCATTTTTATGGGATGTAGGAGCTGTGTGGTATTGAAGCATGCTCAGTACAGATGGAATCATAAAAAAAAAAAATTAGCTACCAAACTAACAAGTCTCCACACTGCACGTATGAACTGAGATTTTTCAGAGGCTCAGTCATAACCTGGACAAATTTTGAGTTTTTTTTCCTCCACTGAGACAGCAAAAAGTACATCCCTGACCAAGGCAATCCTATGCTCCAAAGCACTTATATCCATCTAAGGCTTTTGTTTTTTAAATAAGCAAATATATAATTTTTCCTTAATCTTATTCTCAAATGGCTGAACCATTTTAGATTAAAAACTAGTCTGAGGCAGATATGCATAATAGAAAATTTCAGCTCAAACTGTTTAATTTTGGCAAAATTATAATTAACAAAAACCAGCATCTTTTAAGGGAAAATGTTGGGCTACCTTAACTATAGGTGTTGCTACCTGTGCCACCTATAATAAATTTCCTTCCACACTATTTTAGACATTTAGATTGTACTATTTGTATTTGCCAACTAAAACTTAACTTAAAAAGAACCATTCTCTACTAAATGAATGAATTATATTAACAATGTTTTATTGGTGTGAGGAAAGAACTTGAGGTATTACACTTTTGCCTCCAAAATACCAAGCAAAATACTGAAAATGTATAGTGCAAAAAAGAGACACTTTCAGTTCAATAAGAAAAACTATCGTGTACATAAAGTAGTATTTTAAAACAGTGAATAAATGCTACTTCTATATTCCAACCAAGCTAGAATTAAACCACTAGCGCACCTTAGCTATATCAGTCACTGCTGTCAGTTCTGCAGCTGAACAGAATTCATTTATCAAATGTTCCACACAACAATTACCCCAAGATCATATGGGTATCATTGCTTAAAGCAAAAAAGAACAGATTTAGAATATAGTCAGCAGTTCCTAAACGTCCAGCTATTCGTACTCTGAAGGGCCACAGATTATTTATCAATGTAGGGAATCAAAAATAAATGTACTAATGCAAGATAATTATAAGCAGATGCCAGCTTCCCAAAGTATGCTCTCAAAACAATTAAATAGGCAGATACTAAGTCACTTTTGCAGGTGAAATAACTTTAAAATATGTAAGTCTACTCTGCATTTCTTTATGCTGCATTTACTTGGATCATACATTCAATATGTATTATAGATAGCATGCACAATACATTTTAACATAGTTTAATGCCACACCCAATTTGCCTGATATTTGTATGTGATCCTGAACTGCTGGTTGAGCACCCAAGTAATAATGCCTGGTAAAGCCTTTAAAATGATAATTAACATCTGTGGCTTAGATCCAGATGTTTGGATAGATGGGGTTCATGTCACTGTCCTGTGTGTTTATTCAGATTGACCAATCCAACTTCTGAAAATTTTGCTCAGTTCATTCAATTTTCAAAAGAGAAAATTACAACCTGCCATAGTCTGCTACTTCCAATTTAGCATACTAGGTCATATTGCTTTTTGGGTAGAATCAGAATTAGGAAGTCAGACTCCTGCAAGTAAATCAGAAAAACCTCTTTTGCATGGTTTTAGAAATAAAAAAATGGGTAAAATGACGATCCAACCAAAGCTTTAGGACAGGGTAATATTTTTTAAAAGATTTCGTTCTTTTGAGTTGTTTTCAGTTTATGCACACACTTGTACATGCAAATTAGGTATCTGCACACAGAAATGGCTGGATGCATCTGCATGCACTGATTTGCCACACAACTGTATGCTCACATTAAATTACGGTAATCGGGGCCTGATAAATTCCTCAAGTGGTGGTACCTGTAATTGTGAGCTAGGAGACTTCAAGTTCAAATTTGACATACGGACTTGACTCAGATCCAATGCGGATTCTTTTTTGCTGCAATATGGTACATTGCTTTCAAAAGGTTATACCCAGCTCCCTTTGCTTGTCCTTAAATTAAAGGTTCCACAGTATTTTGCAAAAAGCATGCAAAATATGAAGGCTCTCCAGCTTAAGAATTTACCAGACCAAAAATTTAGTTAAACTGGAGTTAAGGCTGACAACATGTCAGTGATTTAAGGATTAAGTACTGTTAAAACACCGTGGTTAAAAGCCAGTCATTAGAATCAAGGACAGTCAGACTAATCTTAACTTTAAAAGAAACCAAAGCATTTGAAGCTATGGAAATGCAGTTAAGTCACTCAAATCTTACTTCTGCCCCATACCTAATTAACACCACCCCACCCCCCATTTTCTCCTCTTTATTCATATCTACTTTGTAAGATGTTTTTGGATCCAGAACTGTAAAGGCTTTCAGGCATCTTCCACATGCTGGCGTCTTCCACATGCCAACTTCTGCCCCTAAGTTACACCCATGGAAGTATACCAAAGACAGGTTGCACAGAATAGACAAGATGCAGAATTTGGTCTGCAGAATCTGTATTACTGATGTAATACCTGCAAAGTAAAGGACCCAGCTTGACATTCAGATTCTAGACAAGTGTGCAGGGCAGGCAGTTAAAAAATTCCATTTTTTTCCTTTCTAAACTAAGCAAATATGGGCTGGAGTAGATAGAGACCACAAAGAACTCACAATGCTATTTTGTGACAAGGGCTGCTGTGTCACCCTTTTTTAGCCTTTGGCCTTCTGTACACTTGCAAATTTCACAGCTATAATACATCACTAGTGCAATTCCCTAGTAATAGCAATGGTGGAAGCTGTAAATAGAGGCAGGACACAGATATTTTGTTCACCATGTTATATAACCATACTAAGTGTGGCCTGCATCATGCGGGAGGTCAGACTAGATGACCATAATGGTCCCTTCTGACCTTAAAGTCTATGAGTCTATAAGTCTGAGCACTATCTCCACTTCAGCTTCCAGTATTGTTAAAACTGGTGGAGCTGCACAGGTAGTGAATTATGGCTATGAAGCTTGCTACTGTACATGCACTCTTGTAGTTTTTAGCCCTTATGCTTGTGAAGATAAGCACTGCATCAGTACACACTGAAAAGGCTGTGTGTGGTCCTCAGTCTAAAGAAAGATATCTTGATACAGACATGCTAATTGTTTCTGTTCATCTCAATGGGGAATTAACTCTGAAGTATGACTTTGGCTGCTTCTGCACTTTTTTTTTTTTTTTTTTTTTAAAGGAAGTGTCCCACTGTTGCAGGCTCCAGCAGCAGTAATGCCACACGCATTTTTATAGCCTTGTTGCCCTTATGTGCCCAGAGTATGTCCAAGTGACAGGGTGATAAAAATGCCCCAACAGTCAAACCACAAGATGACAAGAGACTGGGGGGAAGTGGTGAGACCACTATTAACAAGTAAAATCAGTGCGATTAAAACCTGTCAGAGCCATCTTAACCACTGACTGATGCATGGTGGCTGGTAAACAGGGAGTTATCAGCTGATAACTCCATCCACACAGTGAGACAAACCAAACACGTAACTATTCATAAAAATATTCTCAGACACTGCACTCTTCATAATATTTCTCTCTGATCACCTGAAAGTAGAGTCAGAAATTCTATGAAGTAACCATCATTTATTGTAGATAACACCGTTCTGTTATCATAGACCACTTTTAGGAAAGTGCCATCTCCCTCCAATTAAATGCTGGATGAAGGAAAAGTCAAAATAACCACTTTACTCCTGCTTCTGCTTTTAAACAAAATCTGGATTTTATTCGTAACAGAGAGAGAGCTGGCTGTAGGGATCAGATTGAATAATTGCTATAAGAGTATTAAAATGAAAAGTTAAGATTCCTACAGAACTGTTTTGCTTTCTTACAGTGATAAAATTTAACCTTGACACCAAGGAGTTGATTATATATGCGACTAATACAACAGAGACATAGGCTATTTCAATAAGGACTGTAACAGCAATACAGGAATTGAACCATTCCTTAGTTATCTGTGACTGTACTGCAAAATCTATATGGAACTGGGCAAGCCATTACATGGTTTTCTTGAAGAACAATGCAGCATTAATAGCCGCTCCTGGCTGAGAGTCTACACATCTGAAAATCCCTAAGGCCGTTTGCATCTTCTGGTCCAGAACATCTCCTGAAGTATCTGCATCTAAGCAAATTACAACTAAGAATTTAGTACAACTAACTAGAGAGGGATTTATATAAACAGTTGCTAGGTAGGATTCCCAAATTTCCTCACTCAATTAATATTAGATTTTTGTCAGGCACTATTTCAGCAATACATGGAGCTCGATTGTTACCCCAACATCTTTTTAAAAATAAATGTTTTTCTACTCTTGTCTTTCAGATATATAGGGAGAGCACTCTGTTCTGTCCAGTGGTTCTTTCAGTCCTGGAAACCTATTTCGACAGTACTAGTTCTCCTGAGACCAAAAATTCGGGGATTTCTGCCTCAGAGGCTGAAAAGTTTATTTGCCCTTTTTATGAGTCAGAGGATGGAAAAGTGGAGACTGGAATTTCTAGCAGTCCTGCTGGTAAAGCGATCCTCCAACAGAGACCAGTAGGCAACAGCAATCAATGGAGCACCCAAGCCATGACAGAAACCACACATGGTCTTCTGGAGATAAAAGGGCCAGAGAACCTTACTCCTGTAGTTGCTACTTCCTAGCAAGACAAAAGCCCCAGACCCACCACCTCCATCCCCAAAAGATGTTGCTGCAGTCATGTAGCTCCTCCACCACTGGGATCTGCGAGTCATCCTTAGAAATCCAGTTTGGAGCTTTTATTCTTGATGAATGAGGTTCCACGGCAGAGCTGGGTAGTTGAGCTAAAGCTGTGGACTGCAGTACTCAAGATACCATCTAACCAAATAAGTTTAAGGTCTATGCAAATACTGACAAAACAAAATGTCAATGCAGTCCTGCAAAGTACCACTGCAACACCTATTGCATTAGTCATTAAATGAGTACCCTTTGGATGAAGCTCCATAGAGGTTTTACACTCAAAATATAATGGATTTTTTTTTTCAATTAAAGAAGTTTTCGTTTTTTCATATGGTAATAGAGCAACAATATATGCATCTTTTAAAAATGATTTTCTAGTTACTCCATCCAGTTTGCCAAGCAACTATTTAAACCATAAAAGACCTATGAAAAGAATCACGTAATATCCTTTATATACTTAAACCTTTAGCCAGTTATGAATAATGAATAACAATCCCTTGTATTCTGTCATCAGCTTTATCTCTCTCTATTGACAGTGGCTGCAGCAGAAAGGGCTAAATAAAACCACTTGGTTCTTGCCAGATTTTCCATTTTCTTGTATTGAATAAAACATGACCTTGATCTTACTACTGAATCAGGTCACTACTCAGATAACAACCTGAAATAAAAAAGGCTGGCTAAGTGGAACAAACCATCATTTCTGACAAACTCAAACCTCTTTCCTTGATGCGCTCTATAAAATCAAAACATTAATGTATTTTTCAACACTGTTTTGACTCAAAAAAAAAATCAGCCTATATAATTATTTCAGCCTTGGAGTTATGGTTACAGCTACCTTCTGATTCTCTCCTATGCTTGTAAAAATCTCCAGTCTCCAAATATCTTTCTATTTTGACCAGTAAGAATTAAAAAAAAACAAAACTCTCACCAATTCAGTTCTCTGCAAAACAAACCTAAAACGTAAGTTGTTTTTAGGAAGAAAGTCTGTATGCAATAAAGAAAACCTGGAGGGAGGGAAGAGCCCCTCAAACTCAAAGCTCCTATACCCCGAGCACCAAATAAACAATCCTCAAATTCTCCAATGTCACAAGCTAATTCTTGCTTAAGAGCAGTTTTCTTCAGAGCCAAGCAATTCTTTAACACTAAGAAGGCCCCATATACACCTGTACCAGCTTGACAGCATATCTCCATTGCCAAGGGGGCTCCTCCAACATTAAGATCATCCCCTCACGAACATACTGCTCTCTGCAGGCAAGATGCTTTGACACAGTAGGTTACAACACCAACAGGTTCAATAATTGACAATTATTTCTAAGAATGGATCTCTCTACCAAGTCTGGTATATGTCTCTGGACCATCAGGTGGTCCAGAGACATATACACGGAG
The DNA here is from genome assembly GCF_028017835.1 of Emys orbicularis. Lineage (NCBI taxonomy): Eukaryota > Metazoa > Chordata > Testudines > Emydidae > Emys > Emys orbicularis. The sequence goes on along the minus strand of NC_088689.1, from coordinate 31,997,735 downwards.
CACATCATGGGACACCGTCAGTACCAGGTCGAGTAATAGAGAACGCCGGTCAGGGAAATAACCCACTTCCTTCCTTCCTTGACGAACCAAGGGATGCATCCCACCCATCTACTTATTCACTACACCAATACTGACTTGGACTCTAAATACATTCTATGAGTGGCGTACCCGAAATCACTTATCCACTGACGCTTTAAAAACTCCTGCACCCCAATCTGGGTCTATGCTGGTTATGTACTACGTATATATCTCATGAACCTTGTAACCGACACTTGTAATCCCTCATAACCCAAGCCTGACCCCAGATGTACAGTACCTTCCTCTTAACTTGTGTAAATCTGATTTTAAACATTAACTTTAATAAAAATTTTAAATCTGTTATATTGACCTAACCTCCGGTATAGACAACACTGTGTCAATGGGAGAGCTTCTCCTGTCAACATAGCTACTGCCTCTCACATAGGTGGATTAACTACGCCAACAGCAGAAGCTCTCCTGTTGGTACAGTAGCGTGTTCACTAAAGCGCTACAGTGGCAAGTTGCAACAGTGCAGCTGCGCCGCTTCAGCACTGCACGTGAAGACAAGACCACAGGATTAGAGGCTTTCCAAACATTAAGTTACCGACCTCCCTTGTTGGCATGAAAATATTTCTCTCTCTAAAAAGAAAATATTTAGCTGTTCTGAACGTTTTTAAAAGATTAACTCTAAGTAAAATTAATGTTTAAATAATTTTTATTGTTGCTTTAACTAACTATATTACATACTAAATAAATAATTACATTATTTGTATTATATTATGCAATCAAAATAACAATTAAATTCAACACTTCTAAAACTGAAACATAAAATGTGGGGGATATTATTTGAAAAAAAGTGTGTCTTATCAAGTAGTCAAATGTGTAGATTTAGTGGAGTTTCCATGATTTGCATAGCATTAAGTTTTTGCTTTAAATTTACAATGTTTTTTAAAACAGTGTGCTATATAAATACCGTTAAGAAAAAAAGGAAGAACATTTTTCCTTTCTGGCAGCCCATGCTCCTAGAATGTAACTTTAATGGAGGTCCTGAAACAAATCCAGGAAAGTACACCTGAGGGACTTTAAAAAAAAATATATTTTCTTGGATATCGAAACATAATTTAAGACAAACATTTAGAGGTTATTTACAACTAAGTTATTTTGTTAATTCTAAATTGCCTGTAATGATTAGGGTCCATCTATAAACTATAAAATAAATTACATGTTGTGGTTTAGAAGCTCGACTACAGCGAATAAAATGAAGAGAAGAAAGATTCACTTCTGCCGCCATTTCTTTCAAAGTAAACTTTCAGCTGCATGATTATTCAGGTCTGGCTGGGAAGGTGATGGAGGCTAGAGTTGGGATCCAGCAACAGCTCCTGTGATAGGAGCCCTCTCAACATCTACCCTGGTTGGGGGAAGGAAGGTAACCATGGCATAAATTTCTGTTCCTGGGAGAGACAAGAGTCCAGATGGTAAGAAGGGCAAACGTAGCCTATTATAATTGATAACATGACTGTTACGCCTACTGGGTTTCTTCTGAGGAGCTAACCAGAGGCATCTAATCCATGGAAAATTACAGAAAAGGCACTTCTTAGCAAGGGTGGGTTACTAGCTGAGGTTAAAAATCTTCCATCAGGCTCGGTGAAGCACCCAGATTAAGTAGAGGAGGATTATTGGAGACCTTCAAGCAGAAACTATTTATTTTTCAGATTATAGGCAATTTTTGTCATGATTAATCTACTATATGTATTATTCACTAATTCTTAAACATCTTTAACTTTCTGTCCATACCAGATTGATACTATATATATTTTCCCCCTTGAACTAACCTTGACTTTTCATGCTGCTATGGTTCCCCATTACATTCAATTTATTTGCCAGATGTTCATCATTAATTGTAACAGATTATAATGCATTAAAAAAAAGTCACTTAAACTGCAATTATTTGGAGCTTCTAGAAAAAAATATTCTTCATCATGCACTGTCACCATGACCTGAATTATACCTAATCTGGAAAGAAAATCGAAAGCCACTGAATCACTGTGATCAGTGGGTCAATATATTCAGTACCCTGTCATGTTGGACCTGGCACAGGAACACTAAAGTTGGAGCTTCTTCCATGTCTTGATCTGTGAGCTTGATCCAAGTGGCATTTTCAATCCACAAAAACCGTTCCTTCAGCTCTACATCAAATGGCCCAAACTCAAAGAAAACAGAATAGGAAAAAGGAGACCATCAAAGATATATGCAGGAAATCTGAACTCAAGCCCTCAAGTGCTTGGAGTAATCACAGCTGTGATTTAATGATGAAATACCACTACAGTTCGAACGAACATTAGACAACAGCTTCTTTGGAATATCAGAGTATTATTCTTAAACCATGTCTACACAACAAAGTTACATCAACTCAAGTTACGTCAGTATAGAGCTTCCGCAGTTAGTATATTGCTTGCATGCGTGCATACCTGGCTCCTTGTGTTGGCACTGTGCAAACTCACTAGAAATGCTTGTGTAGATGCAGAGTGTGGTGTGCCATGGGTAGGCATCCCACTGTGCAACTCGCCATGGTCTAGCGCACTGAATTGCAGGAAGTTAGGACTATACATGATGAGGCTGAAACAAGTCACACAGGGGTGACTAAGAGCATGGGGCCAACTTCCCATAAATATATCTGTATGCAATTATTTTTGTGCCTGTTTTCAAAAATCCCACAAACCTGAACAACCCTCTTCGCTGTCTACCATCTCTGACAGAAGCATGGAGTCTGCATAGCTCTGCACTACTGTCATGAGAATTGCAAGCACAGAGTGCACGATCCTTCAGTATTTGCTGAGCCGCAAGAACCACCGAATGAGTGGGGAATATGACAATTCCTTGGATGACAGATTGCTACAGGAGAACCAATTCAGCTGCAGATGGCGGAGCAATTCTTCTATGCCCAAGCAACAAGCACTGACTGGTGGGATCACATCATAATGCAGGTTTGGGATGACAAGCAGCGGCTGCAGAACTTTTCTACGTGCAAGGCCACATTCCTAGATCTGTGCGCTGAGCTTGCCCCAGCCTTCCAGCACACGGACACCAAAATGAGAGCTGCACTGACAGTGGAAAAGTGACTGGTGATCGCACTATGGAAACTTGCAACACCAGATAGTTACCAGTCAATCGGGAATCAGTTTGGAGTTGGGAAATCCACTGCAGGGGCCATTGCGATGCAAGTGTGCAGGGCCATTAATCACTTCCTGCTACGCAGAACTGACTCTCCGCAACGTGCAGAATATAGTGGATGGCTTTTCAGCTACGGGGTTCCCAAACTGTGGTGGAGTGACAGACAGCACGCATATCGCTGTTTTGGCACCAGACCACCTTGCCACTGAGTACATCAGCAGAAAGAGCTACTTTTCTCTGGTTATGCAAGCATTGGTGGATCACCAGGAGCACTTCACTGAAATCAATATGGGCAAGTCTGGGAAGGCTTACAGGACTGTTCAGAAAGCTACAAACAGGGACTATGTTTCCCGACCGGCAGATTACCACTGGCAATGTTGAAATGCCAATAGTGATCCTGGGGTACCCAGCCTAACTCTTGCTCCCCTGGCTCACAAAGCCATACACCAACCACCTCAAGAGCATCAAGAAAAGGTTCAACTACCAGCTCAGCAGGTGCAGAATGACAGTTGAATGTGCTTTTGGTCATCTGAAGGGTGGTTGGCATTGTCTACTCACAAGATTGGACCTCAGCAAGAAAGATATCCCAATGGTAATGGCTGCCTGCTATATCCTGTATAGTACCTGTGTAGCAAAAGCGGGGAAAGTTTCTGGGGTGGTGGGCAGAAGTGGAGTGGCTGTCTGCTGAATTTGAACAGTCAGACACGGGAGCTATTAGAAGAGCTCAACATGGAGCTATACAGCTCAGGGCGGCTTTGAAAGACCATTTTAAAAGTGAGCCAGAGTAATTACATGTAAGAATAACACATTGTCAATGCACCTATTAATTGTTTTTGTTACTGATCCTATGAGTTGTGTGATACTATGCATTTACAGGTAACTGGTTCCTTTCAGAACTGCTGAGCACTCAGCAGCATATGTTGTGAACTGATAAAGTTGAATTATGTTCCAAATAATAGATTATTATTCTCTAACAAAATCAGTGCAAAAAATGCACCATTTTAAAGCAAATACATTAAGAACTTAATAAAACTTAAATTTATAGAACAGAACGTATGAAGGGGAAAGAACATCCGTGTTCATTTCAACTGTACATACACCAACTGTGGCTTTCACAGATCAGTGTATGTAAAGCTGTGATTGTTTTTAACATCACCCACGGTGGAGTGGTAAGGGTAGTGCAGCAACACCTGATGCCATGTGTGATGTTGGGGGGGTATAAAGAGGTCCCGATATTGAGCTCTCCCATGGGCCGCAGAGGGAGGTGAGCCCGGGATTGCTGAACCTGCACGTCCACCAGAATCTGCAGTATCTGTGTTTGCTGCCTGAGAAGCCCATTATGTCCTGGTGCATCTCCCTCCTTTTCCTGCTGGGCCTCCTGGGCCTCTCTCTTCTCCACTCTTTCCTTCTCCAGGCTGTCTGCAATGTTCATCCTCCAGACTAGGCCCTGTGCTCATGGTCTGATGCAGTAGTGGCTTGCAGGACCTTACTGAACAGGTCATCCCAAGTCCTCTTCTTTCTCCTACTCATCTGGCTCAGGCATTCCATGAGCATGGGGTGGGGGGGGGGGCAGAGACCATGAAGTCTGCAGTAGCAGCAACTGCAGATAAAACACACAGAGGTACCATTGTCAGTATATTCACCAAGAAAGCAAAGCTTACAATGCCAAACTAATTCTCCTTGGGATTGCTTGTGCACAACACTAGTCACAGCACCAGTCATGGTGAGTATGGCATGCCGGGTGTTGGGGAAACGAGGAGGGAATTGTTCAATTGCATGAATCTAGAAGTATAGGGCAATCACACTGAATACTGGCACTATTTTCCACAGGCAGTGATGATTTTAGCTGATCTCTCACTCCTGAGGGTAACAAAGGCAGAGAGAACACAGCTGCTGTTGGCATCCAAAAGCTGCCAAGGGCCGTATGCTGCAGCCTGCATACTGCAATGGTGCCTGCTGAAGTCATCGCTGAGCGGTATGAGCAAGTGCCCTACCACAGAGAAAGAAATAAGGCAGCCCTCCACAGAAACCTTTGGGAGAGGACTGCAGAGTACCTCCATGAAAGTTTCATCGAGATCTCTCAAGAGGATTCAAGGGATATCCTGGTGTACATAAACAAATTGCTCCGTATGCCCCCGTCCCAACACCTGCATAAATGAAAAGCTGATAACGCCTCAATCTCTCTTGGTTGTACCATTACCTCTTCTAGCACAAGTAAAGTAATGAAAAGTCAAAAGATGTGTCCTACTTACTTTGGGGGTACCATCCCTCTAACCATTTATTCCTTCCCCTCCACTGGGCTCACTTGTGCTTGACTGGCAGGACTGACTGGACTGCAGTGGAGTCAAAAACAGGTCCTGGCTCCCTGCGCAGATGGATTCCCCCTCCCCCCGGTCACCTGATCCCCATATTTCTCTTCCTCATCTACCACCTCCTCATCCTTGCTGTTCACGGCAGGGGCCTGAGATTTGGGCTACTCAGAAGTATCCATGATGCCGTGGGGAGGTGTTTCCCCATTGAATAGGGCACGCAGCTCTTCATAAAAGCAGCAAGTGTGCGGCTTGGCACTGGATCGATTGTTGGTCTCCCTGGCCTTCTGATATGCCTGCCGCAGCTCCCTGGCTTTCACACAGCACTGCTGCTAGTCCCGTCATAGCTTTTATCCTGCATCCCCTGAACAATCTGCTCACAGATGTTGAGGTTTCTATGGCTGGTTCAGAGCTGTGCCTGCATAGCCTCTTCTTCCCACAGGCTCAGGTGATCCAATATCTCCAGTCTACTCCAAGCTGGAGTGTAGCCAGCATGGTCAGCTGGGCAGTTGCACTCAACAATGGAGAGCTGCTAGACGTGCTCGCCAAGCCAGGCAATCAGGAAAAGGATTTTCAAAAATTCATGGGGCTTTAAGGGGAGGATGGGCTTTGGGTCCATGTGACCTCCTGCTGGAGGCCTCTCGGTCCTGCCATACTCGTCCCAGAAAACTGCAGGAAGCCCAGGAGGACCCTATAAAAAGCAGTGCAAGAGACAAATGGTTCCTTGCTGGAGCTAGAGAAGTGCAGGTGGTGCTCCTGGCTAGCCAAAGAGAACTCCAGTACAATGGACAGCTCAGTGCTAGTAGGGACTAGGGGAGTGAGGAAGAACTGCCTGCCTGCCATCTGGTCCTGAACTTAGAAGGGCCCTGAACTAAAGGTAAGGTGTCAATCAAGGCTGGGGCCAAGAAGAAGTGGCCCAGGGAACCGAAAGCAGTTTTGTTAAAGGGACACGGCAGAGCATGGCTGCTATTCTTAGGGTCTCTGGGCTGGGACCCAGAATACTGGGTGAGTCCGGGTCCCCCCCTCCCCCACAGGCCAGTGGGGAAGGGCCACAGTTAACAGCGGTTAACCCCCAGAAGTGGACTGAACTGTGAGGAGGCCCAGCTGGAGCCGGAACAAACCAAGAGGGTGAAACCAATTGCCTCCAGGGAGGAAGCCCTGGGGGTATGGCCCAATACCAGGGCTGGGACTGGTTTAAAAACTGCAGGCACACCCGAACAGAAGGGGGCACTCATGAGCGGTGGGTGACACGCCGTTACAACATGTATTGTTACACTGCAAGATATCAAATATTTAATTTTAGTTTAAATGGCACTGAATTATGTTTTGGGAAAATGCCCCTGCATATAATAAATAGTAGATGGACATTACAAATGTAAGAAATAAAGGACAGGGCAACTGTTGGGTATGCTAACTTTGACTTTTAAAATCTTTTCAAAAATAGCAGCAATAGAACTTAAACGATTGTTCTATGACAAAAACAAACAATAAAAGCCAGGAAATGCAAAGATAGATTCCATTAATAAATTGTGTGTTGCATTAACTCAGATGACCCCAAGCTCTTTCAATAAAGTTTCCAATTTCATTTAGGTAGTGCAAGGATATACGCTCTCTAAATTTATTTTTAAATAAAAAATATTTAAAACAAATGCATTAAAAAGGGACATCGACTTACAAGCCATATTTCTGATATGTTCTTTTTACCTGCTGTTACTGAGGGCAACTGGAGATCATTATAATTGAAAGATAATTAAAAAAAACAACACACCAGTTTGTTTACTTTTTCCATTTGACAACACTTTGTATATATAGTCTGTTTCACTAGCTTGACAGGGGAATCCACTCAGCATAAACTTTGTGTATTTTTAAAAAGCCTTTGACAGCCTCCCTCACAATTCATTCTGGAACATCTTGAAGCATTCTGGTATGCCAATAAAAAATCATCAAAACTTGATATCAAGGTGCAGCATGCACAGTTTCAAGCAAATGTGGACTTGGCCGAATGATTTAACAGACACTGGTGTCTCACAAGGATGCATTCTCTCACCTCTATTTGGCATTGCCTTTGACTTAGTTACGAGGAAAGGTTGTAACACATATCACAAGGCTAACAGTACACTAGTACACTTAGAAGAACTACGTCAGCAGCAAACCCTAGAGTGACAGCTCAACCAACATGGAAACAAAGACCAAAAGACTGTACAGCATGCAAAAAAAGTCTGGGTCAATCAGTTATGAAAATCAAATATATAAGTACCCTAGAAACTCTCATCTCAAGCATTTTGCTAGAAGGTAAAGGAATACAAGAGGTGGGTCAATTCACATATCTTGGCAGTAACATGCAAGCCAACAGAGATATCCAGAAGGAAATCATGTCACAAACTGGCGAGGAAGTAGTGGCATTCACCAGCTTAAACAAGATTTGGTCATAGCAATTCTACAACTTAAAGACCAACTACAAATCTTCATCTTATATATTATTTCCAGTTCAAGGTATAGATGTGAAAGCTGGATCCAAATGCCTCAGAAACACACTCAGTGTTAAATAGAAATGAATGTATAACGCACACTGAGATTTGTTACAGTTCAACAATGCATCTCCAAAATTATTCAGAAAATGAGGGAAATATCTGTTAAGAATGAAGCAGGATCATCTGCCATGGCAGGCATGCCATTGGGCAGCTGGAGCAACATTAAGGGGTCAATCTAGAGAATGCCTCTATCAAACAGTACAAAGGGAAAATGTATTTGACTTAACAGAGGACATGCAAAGAGTGGCCCAGGATGGACAAGGATGGCAGAGTCTTGTTTGTACCCTAAGCCATGACTGACAGTGCAGGAAGGATTCAGATTGTCACATTTATGTTTTGAACGTAGGTTACCATGTTAGAGACTTAATAATGTAATGCAACAGTGTAATTTGTTTTTAATTAAGAAAATTTTTCTTCGTTTAAAAAATCCCACACTAAATGCATTTTATTTATTAATATTTCTTTAATTTATAAAATGCAATGGTTTGGTGTTTTTAGGGCAAGTGCACTCTGAATATTGGATAAATGGTAACAGCTAGTATGTCTGCTTCAGCCATATGTGTCAAATTTAAATAAACATTGAAATAAAATATGAAAAATAGGTTCATCTGAGAATTGTCACTCTAGAGGGATACCAGAAATTCCTACCTGCCCCTAACACTAAAATCTAATTTGTAAAGAGGAGATTAAAAAACAAAAAAACACTGTTCTTAAATATTTACTGCTTACTATGTAGTGATCAAATACTTCAACACCAGAAATTCTGTACACAGAATATCCTATACTTATATATTCCTGCAATAGTGTATTTATTCAAAATCTATGCCTTGATATCAATGAGAAAAAGAAACAAATTGAAACCAGAAGTGATAATCGTACTCAAAGTGGACAAAAATTTACTTTATTTAAATCAAGTTTTTAAAATATATTAATTTTTCTTTTTAAAAATAAGAATATTTAAAATTAAATTTGAAATGACAAACAAACTATATTAAGGCCTAAAGTTACTAAAATCTATCAATCATTTAAATTAAATTAAAAAAATAAGCAGTACAAGTTTGCTGCTAAAGTCAATCCATAGTGAAAATCACTGGCTCAACACCTGGAACCAGAGTTTGTTAAAGTGCTAAACCAGCTTTTGATAGCAGTAGCCTCTTCTGCAGGTACAGAGAGAATATTTTCTTCATTTCAGTTTATTCAGCCTACTAGTACCATATAATGATTAGTTCATCCAAAGCTGAAAAACTGACTGGGAACTGAAAAAGTAGAAAAGCTTGTTTTCCTCTACCAATATATGAATAAAAATGAGGTGCGATAGGATGAGATCTATTATTCTAAAATTGTGAAGGAGATGGTGATCAGAAATAATCAGTTCAATTCATTAACCACAGATACTACTTTGTCTAAATCAGTTTTAGATGTAAAGCACGTTTTCATAACTTCTTTATTTAAATATTTAAAAAATAAAATAAAATGCTATTTTTGTGCATTTAATTGAATTCCAATTTCCACTCCCAAAGCAACTTAACATAAATGGCAAACAAAAAAATCAAAAAAAAATCTAGTAAATAAGAAAAGCATCATTCACCATTTTCTATCATAATAATCCAAATAAATGTATGTTGAGCTATATAATTGCTTAAATAAATGTGGATTGGTATAGTATCGCCTCCTGATCAGCAAAAAGTAATGTCTATATTTAGCTACAAATCAACGAGAATCAACCTTTCTTTAGGAAAATAAGAAGATTAAAATAATTTCTTTATATCAAGATTTCCTGCTTGCTAATTTAAATCATGATTAAAAACTGATTAAATCCAGCCACCCTGATATGGTGTTAATTATAACAGTATTCATTCAGGTGATGTTATCATACACTAACACAGTGATTCTCAACTTTTTCCATACCAGCACACCCTTTTCCAACTGCAGTAGAACCTCAGAGTTACGAACTGACCAGTCAACCACATACCTCATTTGGAACCATAAGTACGCAATCAGGCAGCAGCAGAGAGGAGGAAGAGGAGGAAAAAACAAAACAAAAATACAGTACAATACTGTGTTAAATGTAAACTGTTAAAGAAATAAAGGGAAAGTTTAAAAAAAGATCTGAAAGGTAAGGAAACTGTTTCTGTGATGGGTTTCAGAGTGGTAGCCGTGTTAGTCTGTATCAGCAAAAAGAACGAGGAGTATTTGTGGCACCTTAGAGACTAACAAATTTATTTGGGCATAAGCTTTCGTGGGCTAAAACCCACTTCATCAGATGCATGCAGTGGAAAATACAGTAGAAGATACAGATAGATAGATAGATAGATAGATACACACACACACACAGAACATGCAAAAAGGGGGGTTGCCATACCAACTCTAGCGAGACTAATCAATTAAGGTGGGCTCTTAGCAGCAGGAGGGAAAAAACGTTTATAGTGATAATCAGAATGGCCCATTTCAAACAGTTGACAAGAAGGTGTGAGTAACAGTAGGGGAAAAATTAGCATGCGAAAATAGTTTTTAGATTGTGTAATGACCCATCCATTCCCAGTCTTTATTCAAGCCTAATTTAATGGTGTCCAGTTTGCAAATTAATTCCAGTTCTGCAGTTTCTCGTTGGAATCGGTTTGTGAAGTTTTTTTGTTGAAGAATTGTGACTTTTAGGTCTGTAATTGAGTGTCCAGGGAGGTTGAAATGTTCTCTGACTGGTTTTTGAATGTTATAATTCTTGACGTCTGATTTGTGTCCATTTATTCTTTTGCGTAGAGACTGTCCGGTTTGGCCAATGTACATGGCAGAGGGGCACTGCTGGCACATGATGGAATATATCACATTGGTAGCTGTGCAGGTGAACGAGCCCCTGATGGTGTGGCTGATGTGATTAGGTCCTATGATGGTGTCCCTTGAATAGGGTTTCATTTAAATTCAGAGGGTTAAAAGCAGCATTTATCTTCTGCATAGTAAAGTTTCAAAGCTGTATTAAGTCAATGTTCAGTTGTAAACTTTTGAAAGAATAATCATAACGTTTTGTTCAGAAGTTACGAACATTTCAGAACTACTAACAATCTCCATTCCAAAGGTGTCTGTAACTCTGAGGTTCTACTGTAGCTGGGTATCTACCCAAGAACCCCCTCCCATTTATCAACAGGACAAAGTAGAAGGAAAGGGTGGCTATAACTCCCTTGACATTTGTTCATAACCCAATGCTGAAAACCCATGCACTTATCGTATTTTTTGGTGCCAAATATTAAGATTTCTCTTCTTGTTGACCACCATACAAAACATAATGAAAGCAATGACACATATCTATATGACCTTGGCAAGTACAATGTGTAGGAACACTACCCTTCTCTGTGGCTTTTTTAACCTTTCTTCAATCAGAAAGAAATACCACTGATGTTATATACGTCAGTCCCTCTAAATTCCCTTTTCGGGCACCCTGCTGCATTCTCAATTAAATTCAAACTCTTCAAGGCTTACTCCTTCTTACCACTCTGTAATTTTCTCATACTTTCCTCTGTACTATCTTTCATGCTGCCAGTGTACTTAGAGCCTCTTCTCCCATCCTGGTTGCAAAAAAGGTGACTTTCTGCTTGCTTTTTACCTTAGAAATATCTGGAGCATCAAGTCTAGTATTCCCTAGTTTTGCTGGAGGAGTTCTTTGGGAAGGACATTGTCAGTGATGTGTATGGTGAGCTCACACATCTCGAGTAAACAGGTTGCATGTAAAATCTTTAACAAAGACATCCTCTTTCACCAAAGTGTTCATAAGGCATAGGAACTAACCAATATCATGGTCAGATTAAAAATCTCTTCCCCTTCAACTGTTCATCTTTAAGTCTCTTGTGACCTTTAACTTAAATTAGTTTTACATCTGCCACAAGCCTGGTCTACTCTAGGAAAATTACCTATTGCTGACAATGGATGCAGTTGAACTGGTGCTGAACATGGTTTAACTGCAAATGCAGACCTGGCTTCTGAAACATTGCTGAACATGTTTGTTACTGACACTTGCCAATGGGTAATTTTTCTAGTGTAGGCAAGGCCCTAAAGAGTCTTCCATGATACACAAAACCTGAAAAAAACAAGCCAAAAATAGTTTTTACTTAGAAAAAACATTTGTGCCGTCAAAATTCATAAAGCAGCAGCAAAATACACCACAACCCCAGTGTTTGTTTGGTTCCTCCCCCATTTAAAGGTCACTGTACCCATTTACCAGTCTAAGCACTCAACTGTACCAGCTACCACCCATTACCTCCCATTAACACAATAGCCCACAATGGAGATCATGAGGCTGAGTGTAAAGCAACTCAGGTTGTTACCACCTTAAAAGAGTTGTTCACTGGAACAAGCTACACAGTTGTGATGTGATATTACATCTGTATGTGGGGCTGCAATGAGCCTCCAAAATGTGTTTTAGGTCTCATGTACAACAGTAAAGCACCAATTTTATCAGAAGCAAGATTAAAAATACTAGCATTACAAAGAGGGAAATCTAGAATAGAATTTAGATACTGAAGTACAGGTGGACGCATTCCATTGTTTGAGAACCTGTTCTGTTTTGGATTTGCAATGTTCTCCCAGATCTTTTTTTTCCACAATGTTCTTCCTTTCTCAGTCACAGTAATTCTACCATCCTCTCCACACCTTTGTTTTCTTCCTTGTCTCATCTCTCCTTTACTTCTCATATCCATGTTGTTGTTCACCTTGACACTGCTTCCTCTCAGTAGCTCCAAAATCCAACTCTTTCTTTCCATTCCTGCTTCCAAAACCATTGGTAATCTCTTGCCTACATTACTGCAACCTCCTTGACAATCCCCTGCCTAGATTATAACCTTTTTCTCTCTGGCTGGCCTGACTTTAACTTTGCACTCTTCCGTCCTACCCAAAATGCAGACACCAAATTTATCTGCTTTTCTCTTTCCCACTACATCACCCTCCTCCTCCTACAAAAACTCCTCATTCTCACCTTAAATGCTGCACACAGCTCTGCCCCTTCCTCACATAATTTAGTGTCCATCACTCTTCTGATGGCAGCCTACATTTCACTAATTCCACTTTTCTTAAAGGTGACCTGTAAAGGAGAAACACATTGGGTTTGTGCCCTATTTGCTTCCTTCTAATGAAGGCCTGACAGGTTCTCCAACATAAATGGCATGGAGAAAATAATTAAGGAAGTGTTATTTACCCCATCACATAACACAAGAACTAGGGTCACCAATGAAATTAATAGGCAGTAGGTTTAAAACAAACATAAGGAAATACTTCTTCACACAACTTATAGTAAACCTGTGGAACTTATTGCCAGGGGATGTTGTGAAGGCCAAAAGTACAACTGGGTTCAAAAAAGAATGAGATATTGGTGGACTTACCCTCCATGAACTTAGCTATTAGCCAGAATGGTTAGACACACAGCATTATGCTCTCAGTGTCCCTAAACCTCTGCCTGTGAGGATTGGCTAACAGGGGGTGGATCACTCAAAAAAGTGCCCTATTCTGTTACTGTCATCTGAAGCATCAGAAGACAGGATACTGGACTGGATGGACCATTGATCTGACCCGGTGTTGCCATTCTTATGCATCAGCTAACATCATAAAGCAACAACAAATGCACAAACCCATTTGCTTTCTTTTGCAGGTCACGTACTCCTCTTCTGCAGCCTTCTCCTACCTGCATCTCCAAACTTTCTTCCATGAGGCCTTCTATGCCTACAGTGTCCTCTATAACCCTCACAAGTAATCCTCCTTTGCTTTTACATCCCTTCCCAAGTCTTTCTTGACACACATGTCCCACCATCAGCTTAGTACCTAAGCAACTCACAGGTACTGATTAACTTCTCCTTACACCATCCCTGTAAGATAGGAAAGTGCTATCACCAATATTTTATAGATAAGGTACTGAGGTCTACGGAAACATGTGTACACTAGCACTTTTGTCAGTCAGGGGTGTGAAAAAAATACTCCCTGGGTAAGTTTCACCGACAGAAGCACCAATGTGGACAGCACTATGTAGGCAGGAGACATAGCTACCACCACTCATAGGGGGTGGTTTAATTATGCCAACAGGAGAACTCTCTCCCATCCGCATAGAGCAGCTACGTGGGAGACCTTACAGGGGTGCAGTTGTGCCGCTGTAAGGTCTGTAGTGTAGACATAGCCTGTAAGTGATTTATTCAAGGTGAGAAAGGAAGTCTGTGGCATAGCCAGAAAGTATCTTGAATCAGTGCCTTAACCAAAGGCAAACGTTCCTCCACTTCTTTCCATAGTCTTTCCCACAATTCTCTCATGCCACCCTCATGGAATTAGAATAAACACTATACAAAAACAAGTAATCCCACAACTTTACTTTCCATAAAGCTCCTGGTACATTATCTGATATCATCTCTCTGATATCACCTAGATGTAGTCTCCCTGAAGCGCCTGGTACACACACAGGTGAAACAATCAAACACCGGCGACATACAAGAGCTCCCCCACGTTCCCCTATATCTGTGTGGTTACCCCCACCACACGCACACTCCCCCACTCCCTCTATGTCTCCCCACCACCCCAGGCATGGACGCACCCGCTCACACACACGCCCCCCTCTCTCCCTGTATCCATGTAGGTCTCTATCTTACCACCACCACCCACGCACCCTCTCTCCCCCGTACCTGTCCATGGTCTGCTGCAGCGCCAAGCCCGTCTGGTCCGACATATTCTCCGGGTGCGGGGACCCCGGAGGCCCCGCTGCACCAGCGGTATCAGGAGGAGTCGGCCTAATATAGGGCCCGAGGCCCGACACTAGCGCAGGGGATGCGGGGACCTCCCCCCCTTGCGCAGCTCCGGCAGGCCCTCCCGCAGCAGGCAGGGCGCAGGATAGGCCGCTAAGGCGAGACAGGCCCTGGGTGAGATCCGGGCCGCAGGCTCCATACGCTGCGCGGACTGTGAGCGGAAAGGGGGGCGGCACCTCTGTGAGGTAAGAGCCAGGCCGCCCCCTCCCGCGCGCGTCAGAGCGCTGGGGAAGGAGGGCGACCGGCGCACCATGGGAGATGTAGTCCCCGCGCCTGCCGCTACTGAGGGGATTTAAAGGCCCCCGGGGCGCGCGCTGTGGCTGCTGCTACCGTTCCCCGGTGTCGAGTGCGGGGCAGGTGGGCGCTGCCTTCGGAGGGGGACGCGGCGGCGGCGGCGGGATGGCCGTACTTGCTGTGGGAAAGGTCAGCACCCTGTCCCCTCTCCTTCCTCGCGGGGCCGCTCTCTTGCTAGCGCCTCCCTTCCCCGAGGGCCTGGGGGCGGAGAGGGAGAGAAGAGCCCTTTCACTCTCTTCCCTCCTGGTAAAGTGGCTGCTCTGTCCCAGTCCCCTCGTGGACGCGCGTCACGCTCCGGGGCAGCGTGGGGGTACTGGGGGGAGTCTCCCCCAAGTACTTCATTGTAAACCTGCAGCCCCACCCTGTCTCCCCTTCTCCAGGACACAGGAGAGTCCTCTCCGCCCCAGTGTGACATAAACAGGTGCTGCTATTTAGTGTCTTGTCCTCCAAAGCGGCTTTTGCCCCCCGCGAGATTCCCCCTTTCAGAAGAAAGGGGTCTCTGGTAAATCATGAGTAAGCGAGAAAGGGATTCGTGCTGAGTACCTGACTTTTAGCTTAACAGGCTGCTGAGGCGGGTGGTGATCGACATGATTCAAGTGAAATTACCAAATATTTGTTTCCTTATGGGGGTTTATTGCCAATAACAAATAAACACACGCACCCTTTGTTAATGTCCTCTCGTACTTCATTAAAGCCTTGCACTTAAAAGTCCTCATTAAGGGTATCCTTAAGTAAATAACTGAAGTGGGGCTTATGCAGCAAAACTCCCCTCCCCTAGCTATACGAGGCGCAAGGGAGATGCCGAGAAGGAATCTGGGAATAGTGTGAATTTTCTTGTTTTAGCTTGTAGGTATACTTTCTCATGGAGAAAAAATAACTCCTTTCTAAAAAGTCATCCTAGCATAATGTAATGTAATGTCCGTATTTCTCTAGATGAGGCTGTGATGCCATCTCTACATCTACAAAATCTCTCCATTCTTCCTTCCTTACTGTCCTTCACTCTCAACTCTCACTTCTGTACTGATGTACGAAGATCCTACATTGTGTCACTTTGGCCTAGGCTGACCAGACATCCCAGTGTTAAGGGGTTTGTCTTATATAGGCAACCTATTACCCTACCCCCCGAAAAAGAAAGTATCCTGATTTTTCACACTTGCTATCTGATCACGCTACTTTGGCCAAGGAAGGGTTGATGCCATACTTTCCATGATGTTTGTCAGAGGTGGTTAATAAAGAGCAGTTTGAGGTGTTCTCATCCTTAGAATACCTATAGAGAGCATCCCTGTAACTTAAGTCTTGTTAGACAAGGAATGACCAACAGTGACTGGTACCTGATCCACATGATTGTCTTGTTATTTTGTGGCTATAATATACAGTAATAGGGTTTAGTGTCTTAATATTTTACCAAAGCACTTCTCAAACTGTAAACATACAACTACACCACAGTGCAGGCACTTCTGGGAGATTGCGGCAAAATGGCAACTTCTTGGTAGGAATTGGACACTGCACAGCTGGGGCTGGGGGGAGGAGGGACAGTGAATTTTATTTAATCTTTTATTATGCTTATCACAAACTCTAAGAACATAACAGTTTTAGTAAGCCTAAAGTTTAACTAATACATAAATTAGAGATAAAGATATTGTGGGCTTCTTTATATAATATAATTGCATAGCTCTGTCTCCTACAAATTTAGCTAAGGATGCTAGGGTACAGGTCAAAGGCAAACACACTATCAGTTGTATTACCTCACTAATATTAATTGTTTATTTTAACTTCTAGTTCTGTGGTAATAACACTTCCTAAAATTAATTTACTTTAATTTTAAAATGTTAAAGTGCTAGCTGTAGTGCGTATAGATATTGTTTAAGGCTATGATACGGCAAACATTTAAAATACTTGCATAACTTTACTCATGTGAGTAGTCCCTTTAACTTCAGTGGACATGTTTCACTAATATAGTTACACATGTATTTAAATGTTTACAGGCTCAGGGGCCAAGTTTTCCTGCACAGCTCTGTTAATGTATGTCATTTAGTAATATTTTATTGACATGAAAAGTGCTTCCACATCAGTCCTATCCTCCACTGCCTTGTTAATCTAGTCCATAAATGTAGCCTAGTAGGGTAAGTCTGAAAACAATTTCGCAAGGCCCACACATTAATGTAACTAGCTTCTGTCCCCATTGATCACTTCACAATGCACAGAACAGGACTTTTTGAAAAGGGTCTACAAGCTGATTCTTTGGTGTCTCCCAAACTAAACACATTTATTTTATGTAAAAAGGAGATCTTTGGGTTACCATCAACTGTCTGTACTACGGTCTGTTTGTACTTGTCAACAAACACCTTAAATCAATTTCTCTAAGCCTGAGGCCCCCTTTTATCTGAAGGTTTTGTACGCACCCTACTGAATTTTAGGTTACATCTTTTCTTCCAGTAAATTCACTATGGAATATAAAATAGCCAGCAATATTTCTAGACGAGTTCAGAACAGTTGTCTTATCACTTTCTCCCAAGCTTACACATATTAGATATCTGTTACAGAAGTATGAAAAAACAAGAGGATAAATAAACAAAATTTCACTTGCCAAAAAGTTCTCTCTGAATGGCATAGCAAAGGTCCTAGTGGACTTTGTGGAGTCTTTGACTCTTTTCCCTTCCTGGATATAGGAAATTCTGATGGGGTAATTATGTGGGTTTTGTTTGTTTGTTCACTTTTGTCTGGTGGTAATCGTTGTAAATTTCATTCTGGCTATGGTGGAAAAGCTTTATCAAAGAGCAAGGTATTCATAGATTACAAAGACTGTGAAGGAACCATTATTTTAGGGATGTGATTTTTTTTTTAAGTGGTACAAGCCCCAATGTATATGTAATGTATCAGAGGGGTAGCTGTGTTAGTCTGAATCTGTAAAACGCGACAAAGAGTCCTGTGGCACCTTATAGACTAACAGACATATTGGATCATAAGCTTTCGAGGGTGCTTCCGATGAAGTGGGTATTCACCCAAGAAAGCTTATGCTACAATATGCCTGTTAGTCTATAAGGTGCCACAGGACTCTTTGTTGCTTTTAATGTGTATGTAGTTACACTGGTGTAAAGGTACCTTATACTGATATAGCTTATTCACCTTCCTGTATGGGAATAGCTATACTGGTATAAAGCACTTTTATACCAATATAACTTCATCCACACTAGGGGGATTATAGCATGTGAACTGTCCTGTTATAACAACGAGGAGTACTTGTGGCAATTTAGAAACATCAAGAATTATAACATTCAAAAACCAGTCAGAGAACACTTTAATCTCCCTGGACACTCAATAACAGAATTAAAAGTTTCAATTCTTCAACAAAAAAACTTCAAAAACAGGCTTCAATGAGAAACTGCAGAACTGGAATTAATTTGCAAACTGGATACCATCAAATTAAGCCTGAATAAAGACTGGGAGTGGATGGGTCACTACAAAAACTAATTTCCCCCTACTGTTACTCACACCTTCTTGTCAACTGTTTGAAATGGGCCACTCTGATTACATTGGCCTCATTACCACTACAAAAATGATTTTTTCCTCCCTTGGTATTCTGCTGTTGAGAATAGCCCACTTCCATCTTAACTGAATTGTCTCGTTAGTACTGACCACCCCCCACCCCTTGGTAAGGCAACTCCTATCTTTTCATGTGCTATGTATTTATACCTGCCCACTGTATTTTCCACTCCATGCATCTGATGAAGTGGGTTTTAGCCCACGAAAGCTTATGCCCAAATAAATTAGTTAGTCTCTAAGGTGCCACAAGTACTCCTTGTTGTTTTTGCTGATACAGACTAACACGGCTACCACTCTGAAACCTGTCCTGTTATAGTTAAGGCAATACAACTTTCTAGTGTCAGTTTTCCCTTTCCTTTTTTACCTGTTTGAAAAATAGCAACACCTGCCTCACAAGCTTTCTATATTATATGCCATTCAATATACATACCACCTCTCTCTCTTTCTCTTTGTATATATATTTGAATATGTAAAATTTAATTTGTGATGTGTTATATTGAAAGTCTGCGAACATATTTTGTGTGTCAGAGTTAAGGTTGTTGGAAGGAACTTGCACACGTCAGTATTTCAGTGAATGGTATGTGTGAACAGTAAGAACAGAATATTTAGATAAATTGTCTTTACTAATCTCTTTTAATACTTATTTAATGGTAAAGTTGTAGTTGTGTTTTTCATAAGAGTTTTATATTATGTCAGCAATCTGAACTTAAAGTTAACACATTTTAATGGGAGAATGTCCTTGCTTTTTATTAGAAGAAAACATTAGCAGTCTTGAAAGTTCTTAAATTATTTGGCATAGGAAATTACTTGAGTGCATAGTTTTCTGCAATACCAGGCTCCTACGGGTTCATGTAAAAAAAACTATGCACCATATGAATATATTTCTCTAAAGCTCTTACCAAGCATCTGACATGAATTTTTCCAATCTTCTGCTTCAATAAATGGGCAGAGGCTAGGTAAACTCTCTTAGATCTCAGCCTAGTTTGGGAGGACATACAAGGAAAACTGCTCATAGCATAGCCCCTGATCTTGCAAATGTATCCACATGTTTTGGACTTCTGCACTTGCACAGAGGTCATTGACTTCAGTGGATCTCTGAATGGGAACAAGTGTCTGCCTTGGCGGATGCATTTGCAGAATTGGAGTCTAAATCCGTGGAGCATTTTATGTGTTTAAAATATTAAACACTTAATTGGCTCAATTCAAAGCAGGTTTCCTTGAATATATTCAAAATGTCAAGGAGCTGAATAAGGTAAAGATTTCTTCATACTCTGCAGAGCTTTCCAGAGTTAAGGGTCTATATGGGCTGCCTCCCAATTGTTTTCATAAATATTTTCTCTGTTGCCTTTTCTAACATTAACAAAAGCCATTTCGAAAGATAATTCTCATAACTTTTTATTGGGAAAAAACACTATCTATGCTTGACATTTTATTGCCATGAAGAAGGAGTCCAAAACATTTTTTTTTTTTTACATTTCAGAAAGGAGTAATTTTTAACTCCTAAAATAATGAACAAATTTACTTGTCATACCTAATACAATAATTAAAACGCCACTTGAAAAAGCTCAGTGTAACCTTAATGATGACACTGTTAACAACACATCCATAATGAAGTCCATATAATATCGATACAAAACATGATGACACAGCAGAACTTCAATAGGAGTAAATCATGCCTTGTAAACCCCTTAAATTTTATTTGAAAGAGGAACAATGGAAGGAACAATGACCACTCAAATTTGGTCCAAAATTCAGATTTAGTGAAAACAAGCTTTTAGCAAAAAAAAAACTTTAGGGGGGTCACCAAAATATCAGTTACATGGGAACAACTTTTAATAGGGAGCAGAGCGGGGCTAAATTAAAAATGGTGACCTACAGGTAAGACTGTAGTTCCTTAGCAATGTCCTTAGAGAGCATTCAGTGCCCTAGTAATTCAAATGTTACATCTTCAAGAATGATGCTTGCTGTCAATTAGTTTAACAAATATTTGTGAGACTGTAGAGGAGTGCTGGGTATCAGAATTCCTGGGTTCTCATCATGATCTGTATGTGGTCTAGTGGTTAGAGCAGTGGTTACAGACCAGTTAGTCAAGCACATAGATTTGATGCATTTCTTCTGAAAGGCAGCAGAACAAGACTTGTGACCTGGGTTCTGTTCACAGCTCAGTCTTGAAGTGATTTGTGCAACTTCTCAATTACCTTATTTGAAAAATTAGGGAAATATTAGTTGCCTAGCTTTTAGGGTAGAGAGATGAGGTCATCCTAGTAGTAAGGCTTGTGAACAGCACTCAGGAGAAAAGGTGAAACCAGAACCCATGATCACCTGATTCCAGTCTCAGCTGAAGGATAGTCTTTGAGGAAGGGTTCTACCTCGTTCTGTCCCTTGAGATGTGGGCAGATGTGACATGGCTGCCTAAAGCCTGCATTCTGAGATGCACAACACTTGGCAATGTGTACATCACTGCATTGCAAAACCCAAGTATTCAAAAATCATGAGGCAGAATCCAAAATATAATATTTTAAAATTGTGGGTTTTGCCTGTTGTCCAATTTCACCATCACCACCATGTCTTTTATGAGGAAGCTCCCATCTCCAATTTGTGTCTGATCAGCCTGGGTCCATCTTCAATCTCAAATACATACAAAAATGCAGTTTCCATGTTTACTGCAAAGTAGGAACTTGCCTTCTCCTTTCCCTGACCTGGGGAGCTTTTATTGTAACCTCCTCTATCTCCCTCCCTAACAAGGCAGCTACCCACACTCACATGTTTCCTCCATACTCCACCGCCCAGTACCAGGTTTACAATGGTGCCAGTGGTGCCATGGAGCTGGGCCCATGCTCAGAAGGGGCCCCGGCCTGCTCTGCTTGCATTGTGCCCTGAGACCCCGCTGGCTCCCTCCCTCCCGCCACCCACCACTTGCTCCTCTCAGCCTGTCTGCCGGCCAGCCAAGGGCTCCTCTCCACCTGGCCCCACCGCTGGCTTCTCTGCCCCCTGGCTGAACCCCAGTGCATCTCCTGGCAGTCTCTGCTTCCTTGCTCTGGGGACCGACCCCCTCATGCCATGCTCCATTGCTCCCCTGGGGGCCCACAAATATGTTTGGTGCCAGGCCCGCAAAAAGTTAATCCGGCCCTGCCTCTGCCTGTCTCTTTATGTACGGGAGTCCCCCCACACACATGCATTTCCCTTCCTCTCCTCTCACTGTCTCCTACTCATTGCATTTTCCCTCTCTGCCATGCCATATTCCACTACAAACTTCCTCAGTTTGCTTCCGGATCCCCTCACGTTCCTCTGACTACTCAGTTTCCCATCCTGTTTCCTAGCACAGTCCTCTTCCCTGCTGCTGCCAGAGCCCCATTCACTGCACCTCCACATTCTGTCCCCTGTTCAGCCCTCAGTTGGTGACTGGAGGCCCATCTTCTTCCCTGAGGGCAGCCATGCTTCAGCCCAATTGGAAATAACAGGAAACTGTGTCCATCTTTTCTGGGAGCAGACTCACTATCCCCTACAGAAGTTAGAGAGATGAGTGCCATCTTACTGAGGATAGCCCATGGCTTCTGTTCTACAGACAGTAATTGAAGATGGCAGCCATTTTGGCTAAGGGCAAAATTTCAAATTGGAAGGCAAAAATAAAAAAATGATGAGAATCTTTATTTAAGAAAAAAAAAAAAATGGCAGCACTGACTGAGCCCCAAATTAGGCCCTATGGTTTTTAAGTTGACAGTGTACACTAAGACAATACAGATAGTAGAAAATTAAATCACTTGGTAACAAACTTATTTTGACTTTAAAAAGTCATTTTGATAAAGTACCTCTGTTAGATAATAAAGGAATATCTAGGGATCTGTAATGAATAGTGACCAGTATAACTTCTAATAAGGACCCAGTAGAGGGGCTGAATAGCAAAGTGACCATTTTCTAATGGAATCATTTTGTTTAGTCAAGAGTAGGAAGAATCAAGAAATTTGAGAGATCTAACACAGCTAAGTAACTGGGAAATATGAAAGCAGTTAACATTTAATATTCACAAAGGAGAGATAATTCAGCATAAGTAATATTTAAAATAACACCTGACAGAGGAGGTCATTCAGTCATTCATACATACTTTGTCCCATAATTAAGACATATGGCACCAGTTTCATTTAAAGTTTATTTTTAATTTAGATTTTTCTATTCAACGAAACTCAGTGCCCCATAATATATTATTATATTTCTACTAGCTTTAGTAAGCTAAAATGCCTTTGTATATAAATAAGAACAGTATCTGTAGTTACATAGCTAGGATCAAATTACAAATGTGGGAATAAATTGCATTAAATACAAGGTATAAACTGACTGAGATCAAGAAGGCACTTTTCTCATAATAAAATACTGCAAAATTAGGTCCAGTTGTTTATTTTTTCACCCTAACGATCCTTTTATTAGGAGAGGGACTCTCGGCACCCAGATTCTGTCGTCTTCTTATGGTGGGCTTTCCCCACTTTTCCTGATTACTGTATATGGGAAGGGGACATAGATAATATTCAGGTTGCCTGGACCCTCCTCCTCCATCTTCTTGGCTGACCTGCAGAGTGAAGCTGTCATCATGGAGACCTGAATGGGTTTAGGCTGCTGCCCCTTCAAAATGGAACTTTCACTTTCAGGTCATACATATGTTGACTGGGCTGCCTGACATCAGACTTCGAATGGGAATCCTTACAAAATATCTAAGACAGCATTCCATGGCTACTAGAGATGATTACATCAGTTATTTCAATTTAGGAACATTTCCATGAGCTAGAAGCTGCAGTGGTGGCTTTCACCTGAATAGAGTCCAAAATGTAGTGAACTTCACAGTTCTGAACTTTTATTGTCATGAGGATTTGGTGGGGTGCAGGAAGTGGATGGGATGACAGGGGCCGATAGGGCCATCAGAAGATATGAGAGGAGTGCAGCTCTCCAGATGTCTGATGGAGAAGAAAGACTATTGGATAAGGAGATAGTGTATTGGTAGATAATATATTGCAGTTGTTGCCGATATTCAGGGACATACAAGGGATAATGCAGATAAATCCTGATTGTTATCTGTGGGAATAGGAGCAGTGTATATAATTATTTTAAAAGCTTGGAAATTAACACACAAAAAGTTTTGGCCCAGTCAGGTGTATCGGGGCTCTGCTCCATCTGTCCTCAAGGTTGCAGAGAGCCATTTTAGCTCCCAGTGCAAGTTAAACCACTCTAGAGTTTGCTCTTGCTTGAGTTGTCTTGGAACAGCTCCCTAGAGGCAGTAATACTGGTCCGGCCATATCCTTTTCTGCTCTGGCACTCTGCCCATTTGATGGTGGGGTGGCATAAGGGAGTGGCATAGAGTCAGTATAACCAGTTCTATGCTAGTCAGATTCCCTGTTCAAAAGAATCCTCAGATGCCCTACTAAAGCAGCTTCCTGGCCCATTTGTGCAATCAGAGTGGCAGCAAAGAGTCTAGGAATGGATGCTGAGAATCTGGTCATTACAGCTTTGACTTACAGTTCCTAGACTGCATAGCCCACCAACTCAAACTGTAAAAAGCAAAGAAATAAGCAGTTAAGTCACTTGACGCCTCAGCTACAATTCCACTCCTTTCTCCTTCTTAGCTTTAACTGTCTCTCTTCCAACGATTGCTCATATATCTCCAGCCTCTGTTGAACAACCAGCGTGCAGCCACACGCACCAATGTTCACACAATGCAGATTTAAATTTTGTAATGAAAACTAATTATTAACATTGATGACATGTTAATATAACTTTTCCTGACACTTTAGGAAAATATATTGTAGCCAACATTTCCAATCTGACACATTATCTCAATTATACAGGAATACAACATACAGAACTACACCGAATGTAATTTATGAAAGTCACAACAGTGTTATATTAATAATCGAAACAACGGAACATATAACCAATTAATATGGTTTGAGGATGCATATTGATCTCTGAAGAGGAGCTGGAGAGATGTGGGTGGTAGAAGGGAGGTAGTGGAGGAGGAACTGCTGACTGATGTGCAGACGGAGTGTTAAATTACTTAACTGCTTGTTTACCCTCTTTTTTGTAGCTTGCATTGATAGGATATTCTGTCTAGTAACATAAACTCAATGTTGATGACTTTCTCGTGTGGGAATCTACCTTGGGCATTTATATAGCACCAGTAACCATAATATGTAGATATTGATCTTAATTTACTTTTAAAATCTCACATAAAACCTGTTAAGTTATACCCAGATGATGTAAGACTATATTTTATCAAGAATATTGTGACTGCAATATAAAACATTTATTTCAGCTAAGAAACATTGTAACTAATATTAAAAAGTAGTGTCTTATCTCTTCATAGTGGAAGTCAGGTTGTGATTTTGCACTAGAATAGTTTAATTAACTAGCTAGTGACTAACATTTAATTTATTATTTTGGGTAGCTGTATTTGATCTGTTTTATCTTGATTTATACATCTGTCAGACTGCTGGAGGCTTTTATTGTAATTTCGATGTCCAGATCAATGTATCCCATCAGTTTTTCTTCTGAAAGCTAATGATTTTGGGCTGCATTAATTTTAAATGTAATCCGGGTTGCAACGACTTCCCCCTGGAGAATGGATGTATTTGATCTCGCCTCCTTTCAGTACTGTAGTTCTCCCAACATGCAGAAGTCAATAGCCGTATGTGGAAAAGACTTCAATCCCCATAGTTCTTTGGGTGAGCATGCGCCATAAGCTTGCAGTTGTCAAAGTGCTCTTGCCAGAGCGGTCGCCTATTTGTTATATAGCAAACCCGAAAGAAGAAAATAAATACTGTCATTGTATTGATCTTTAAATACAGAACACTCAAAGGTAACTGTTCCTAAGGAATTTCTGCGTTGACTGCTTGGGTTACTGCATACGAACGGAGCTGGTATTGTTATGGGGATATAGATTTCCTGTACTGGACTGTAAATTTGCACAAATACTTATACCAGCAATAATCAAGAGGCACCGCATATTAGCCCAATATTAGACATTGGTTGGCCCGTCTTTCAAAGTCATTTATTATCCAGTGTTTCTCCATTCAGACTGGCTTCATTCATTAAAGGTAGGTCTTGACCTTGACAAGAGGGTTGAATTTGTGCTGAAATTTTACCTTTAAGGAGTAATGGAAAACGGATGTGGATTACTATCCTCAGGATAAAGTTAATATACAAATAACTAAGGAAAGATATGTATCTGAAACAACTGCTGGGGTGGCCACTGTACGATTACTTGGTGAGTTAGTGAATCAAGTACACTTTATTGAAGGCAGGATTTTAACCTTTCAATTGTTTTTTGTAGAACATAACTTTCTAAATGGGTGCATCAAAAAGTAAGGAAGGATTATAGGTGTTATCTTTTCCCCCCTTTATCCTATGGAATGCCCAGCAATTTTATTTAGTTCTAACAGTTATGGTGATTTTGATAGAAATTCAGCTAATGGAAAGCTACCCGAAGCCTGGGATATTGTGGCTTGCTGCAGTACGGCTTTAAACTGCCTCGAAAGGTTTCCTGCACCTCTCTCTCTCTTCTATCCCCCCCCCCCCCCCCCCTCGCAGCAGCAGCAGAGCTGCGTGATACAGATGCAATAGTTTACTCCTTTCTTCCTAGGAATTTGGCTTAATGCTGTATCACTGTATGGACTGTTAAAGACATAATTGTTGGACTTACTTATTTGAATAGAGAATAAAATAAACAGAAAACGTAACGTAACTGGTAGCAGAACCTGTCCCGTCAATTATCTCTAAAGCAAAAGCGTGTGTATGTATATATTGTGTGAATAAAATATAGAGTTTGAACTAGATGGAAACAGCTAATATTTAAATAATCTTTGTAAAGTGCAATCTTAAACGAAAGCCATGGGTCATATAAAAATGGCTAATATAAGAAATTAAACTTTGTCTTCACGCTCCTTGACACCCTTCCTAACCAGCTGTTTAATTTGACATCACGTTATTTTGCTGCAATTAAATAGCAATCTAAAAGTCAAGTGCTTTTTAGAAATACAAACGCCATATGGTTAGAACAATTAAAAATGTGCTTAGGGATTCAGAGATGCCTACTTTTATTGACATGGCTACTTGATTAAAATTAGTCATAAATTAATAGACTTATTTAAAATATTGTCACGAACTTTTTTTGTGTGTGGCCTCTTTAATTGTAAATACGTCTGCGAAATTTGGGGGTGGTTGCTCTGATAGTTGCTTGCAGAGGTCGAGGAGTAGCGAATGCATATACCTTACTCTGGTACTGAGTTTTAAAATAAGGTTAACATTTGTATTACTTGACCTGATGTATTTTATAAGAAGTACCTTTCTAATAGGTATAGGACTTGCTCACACTACATAAATTTAATTTCATAACGTTTTAACTTGTTTATATTTAGTGATTGACTTGTCAGTTGCATCTTTAAATCATTCAGTCCCTTTCATATGGAAGAAAGGTGGTTTTTAAAATGTGTGCGTGTATAAATGTATACATTAAATGTTTTGATTCGCCCCACTTTTTAAATGTTGTGTTGAAAGGAACAGAGACTTTAGTATTTAAAATACTAACTCCAAGCTCTGCTTATAATTTTGGCCTGAGATCTTAAAAGTATTCTATTCTGTAGATTTCACATATATAGTCCTGTCTGTAGTGAGTATATCCGATATACACAAGGAAGGGACTGTCCTAGGATGCAAAAACCCTGTTTTATAGAGAATAACCCTGAAGTGAAAAATCTTAAGGTCATCAGAGGCAAATACAACCTTGTTTTGTTTTTCAATCAGAGTTGATGCTTATGCATCTGGCCAAACAGTAAACTGTCAGGAAAGAAAAGGCCAGTAAATGATGTGCAGCTAAGAACGTCTTCCATTATCAGCTCAAGAGTCTGAGCATGTTGTGTGGTGTTAAATGGAATAATTGAAAACCTGTTTGTTAATTAAGGGAAATGGGCATCCTGCTCCTTTAAAGGTCTCCTCGTATGGAAGGGGGTGGAGGAGAGTAAAGGCTGGTGTCTTTTTAACCTTGCTGAAGGACGCAGCAGTATTTATTGACGTATGCAAATAACTGGGGAGGAGGAGGAGGGTGCTTGGAAAAACAGGAACCAGAATCAGTTTCTCATTGCAGGGTGAGAGCTCTGAGTTCCGGTGTAAGAGAAAAGAGACGTGGCGAAATTGCTGTATATCTCTGCCCTATAAGCACATCTCTCATTTAGATTGAAAGGAATCAAGGCATCAGAAAGGGTGAAGCCTCTTAAATTATATTTGAAGGCAAGCTAGCACGATCACACTGATTAAACATTGCACTCCTAAATGGGGGAGGAGGGGGAATTACGGATTTGCCTTGCAACTAGCAATGGCACGGGATTTTAGCAAGCAAAATACCAAAGCAGTGCGGCTAGTGGTATGAATGAGAATAATAACCTGTCTTTGTGTTTCCCCCCTCACCCCCCACCACTGTTTCAGCTGCACAAACCATGCAGGATGATTTACTGATGGACAAAAGCAAAGCCCAGCCCCGGCAGCAGCAGCAGCAAGATCCAAACGCAGCAGAAACCCCTTCTACACCCATCTCATCAGAGACGTCTAAACCGGAGGACAGCAGCCCAGTGACTAGTATCGGCACAGCAACTTCTGTCCAAAATAGCAAGGAGAAGATGCAGATGGAGTCCCCCATCTTGCCTGGCTTGAGTTTTCACCAGCCTCAGCAGGAACCTACACCCGGCACCTCGTTGTCTCCGTCCTTCGGCAGCACCTGGTCTACAGGGACCACAAACACAGTGGATGATAGTTTTTTCCAAGGGATTACCCCAGTCAATGGCACAATGCTTTTCCAGAATTTCCCTCACCATGTCAACCCTGTGTTTGGTGGCACTTTCTCTCCCCAGATCGGCCTAGCTCAGACTCAGCACCACCACCATCAGCAGCAGCAAGCCCAACAGCAGCAGCAAAGGAGATCACCTGTGAGTCCCAATCAGGCACCTTTTGCCCAGAGAAATGCTGCTTACAGCCATCAGCCCATTATGACCAGCAAACCGTCTTCCTCCTCTGCCTCTTCCTCTTCCTCCTCCAGCTGGAATAACCACCAAAATGCAGCCTGGAGTACACCTTCCAACCCCTGGGGTGGGTTGCAAGCTGGCAGGGACCCTCGAAGGGCAGTAGGAGTGGGGGTTGGGGTAGGAGTGGGGGTTGGGGTGCCTTCCCCCCTCAATCCTATTTCACCCCTCAAAAAACCTTTCTCCAGCAATGTCATTGCCCCTCCGAAGTTCCCACGGGCTCCACCCTTAACCCCCAAATCCTGGATGGAGGACAATGCCTTCAGGACCGACAATGGCAACAGTCTGTTGCCTTTTCAGGTAATGTCTTAATGCACCTTTTGCCCTTGTGACAGATATCTCAATGTTTTGTTTAAGGTGCACTCTGCACCAATATCTCATCTAGAAGGTAACATGTCATTTTCACCTTCCTCATAGCTCATGAGTATTTACTTCTTCTGAAATCGTACTGGCTGCTCTCAGAAATTGCACACTCAGATCCAAAATCTTGCATATGGACAATAGCCCTATTTTTCTTCTAATTTCACTTTTTTAAATTACTGCAAGGGGTTTTAACATTAGAAATCTGGTTGCTTTCAGGGAACATAGTTTCTATAGATTTTATATTCCATTCCTGTGGATGATAAATGTGTGTATTTAACTTGTATAGTATTTGCAAAAATCCTATATTATGTTAAATGGTGAGGAATATGGGGCTATTAATGTATAATAGCTGGCTTCAGATTTCTAACTAGAAGGCTAATTTTAAACAAAGATGCTTCTGAACCTGATATGCAGCTAATTACTTTTCACCATTAAAGAGGTTAATACTTATTGTTGAGATGTGGTTTAAGAAGGACTGTATTCACATAATGTATGCAATCAAATGTTGGAAACTTATCAAATGTGTAATCCAGTGTTGCATCCAGGGTGTAGGTTTTTGATACATCTAGAAGCGGCGTAGGTGTGTACAGAAGGAGTGCCGTATCTGTTTTTTTTCTAATAAGGAGATCTCTATTCAAATTGACATGATTTAGAAATGGTAGGGCAGTATTTATTATTTTGTAAATTAAAACATGTTATGCAGTTCAGTATATTTGCAGAGAAAAGAGACAATAGGACACGACCTTCAGAGCCATATTGCAATGGAGTCTATTTACTAGCTACATAGCTCTGAAATATTTAAAGCTGCAGTGTCCTTCACCAGTTTGGTATCTAAGATGACAAGGCGGATAAATTACAATTGAAACTGAGGGAAATAGAAGCTCTGCAATTTTAATGTGGAGTGAGGCTTGTCTTGGTGTTAAATACCTTTTTAAAGTGGAATAAATTAGGGTAGGCACTCTCACGTGTATCTGCATGAGATGAAAAGAATCCCCCTTTGTGCCAGTTATCATTTCCAGTCTCAGGTCAATTGGAATGCTTCTGTTTTACAATATTAAGTGATATGTATGCTTTTGCTTTAGAGAGACACTTTCTCAGAAGTTACAAACTGCTAAGTTTTTAACATATTACTGGTAATAATAGGAATGATGTTTAGATTGATACTTTGTGTTAGAAATGTAGGAAATAAGTAAAAAAGTTGATCAGCTTTAATGGATATTACTAGTCTAAAAAATATGCATTCCTTTGCATTTTCTGCAATTCAAATAGGGATGTTAAAGTGAGCCTTGAGACTTCATTTTGCTGCTTCATTCTGTTTAAAGGGAGACTTGCTAATTTCTTATTGGCTACCCTCAGTGGAGGAGGAACAGGTTTTATTGAGCTGCTGTCACTGTCTCTGTAGCATCAAAGAGTAAGCAACTCTTGAGACATTCTTTTCCCTGCTGAAGTTGTTACATCACCATGTTCTGAACAACATGAAAGGTTAATTGACATTAGCTAGCTTTTACCTATTCCTAAAGGTGACTAGTAGATGCATCCAAACTGGTACCCATACTTAAGTTCTCTAAAAATAAGATTTTACAAAATCTAAGACCAATAGCACTATTTGTGTGGTTTTAGTTACGGTAATTCTAATGGGAAGTGTCTTTTATAAATATACATTCTCCTGTAGTATTTGCAACCTAGACATAAGCAGTATTGTGCTAGTGCAGGAGTACCAAAAGTGAAAATTAATAGAAAATGCCATATATTAAACTTCTCATTCAGAAACAGGGAGCAGACCGCATATGTAGTGAAAAGTTAATTAGATTTTTAAAATTCAGTTTTGAAAGTCTAGGTGTTGTAACATAGGTCAGAAAAATTTACTTTCTTCAACATGAATTTTAACCTGCTAGTGGCCTATTAAACTAAAAACAAATATGTGCCAGTGACTACTTTTATGGCCAGGTGAAATATGAGACTCAAAAATTTTTCTAGTTGTCACAATGACCTTTTATAACACAAAATCTTGAGTTTTGCTTGAGGTAGTCTCCTGGATTAACAATTATTATTCCTGTCTGAGTCGTTTTTTCATCATTACTACACAGAATTTGCTGGAGAAGGAATCTTGTAACCGTAACATGGATTATATAGACAATTGTCTGGTTTTTATGTTTGCATAATTAAATTTCAGTTTCCTTTTTGTAGTGTAGTGACAGTTTATTTTAACATCTGTTGCCTGATATTTTGTCTTAGAAAAGTTGGGCAATGTGTTGGCACATGAAGGTTTGCTTATTGGCACTATCAAATAATTCTGGCAGGTTCATCAGTCTGTTAACCTTAATTACTTTGGTGGGGTTTTTTGTTGATTACAATGGTATCTTGCTGAACACTCTCTATCAATATGTTAGAGTGCATTAGTTAACTACTTTTACTATCTCATTTAATTTCCCCATGTTGAAATTTTTTAAACTGTAGACATATAACATATTAAACATAATAGAACGTATAAAGCAATGTTTTAAACACCCATATTTGCCTATTTATTGTTTGAGTCACATTGCTGTATCTTGCATTTCACAAACATTATGAACGAGGTCATTGCTCCGAGGAACTCAGTTTTGTTCAGACAACCTAGTTGAAGGATTAAAAAGTCAAAGGAGTTCTGGCAACATCTGAATTGTGACCAGTTTTGAGAGGCAAGTAAAAGATGCTTTGAAGGAGAAGGTTGTTCCTACCATAAGGGGCATTGTTATAAATAAAATAAAGGTGGAAAGCTGAAAGCAGAAGACATAAACAAAAAGAACAGTTGAAACAGGACTGGGTAAAACACAAAAAATAAGATGAGAGAATAAGAGAAGATGGGCAGACGTGGGGTGAGGACAGATGTATAGAGCCTACAAAGTGTCGATGGGAAACTTTTACTATATGAGATAGTGAAGGGATTCGAAGAGGTAGGGCTGATGAGGCAATAGAGGAAGATGATTGTCAGAATACTTAATAGTATCATTTTAACAAATTAGTGGAAGAGTCATTTCTCAGAAGTAGAACAGTTTCAGCATACAAAATATTCTGATGACCCTGCTGCTTTCCTCATTGTGCTTTTGATACATGTAAAAATACACAATTACAAGTTACATTTTGAATACATATAGGTATAACATAACATTTTGCTTCTACTGTGTGTGTGTGTGTGTGTGTGTGTGTGTGTGTGTGTACACACATACACAAGCATCTAATTGTTTTTCCAGTTTTTGATCAAACCCAGCTTTACTGACATATTTCTACTAGTGATATATTTAAAAGAATGTGAACATATCGCTTTTATATTTGATTTTAAAATACCATCTTTTAAGACTGATGTTGATCACAGCTAGAAGAAAGAGACTGCAATAATTATTTACATGGGGATTAATGGTTAGTTAGGTTGAGGCAATAGGGAGTCTTCCCACTGATTTTAATGGGAATTGGATTGGACCCATACAAATTTGTTAACTAAATTTAGAAAATAACTTCAATTTTGGCAATTGATATTTAATATTAAAGTGAATTTATAAATTCATAAATTAACACTTTTATATGTATTTAGTAGTGAAGCTCATTAATAGGTGCAAGTACTCTGCCATATGTTGTGCTGTCTTTGCTTACCAAAGTGAAATGGAGGGCAAAGGAATAGACACTATATCATGGTTACAATTCCAGCAAAATAACTTTTCCACCTGCTGATGGACTGCTCTTTAAGAAGCTAAGAGGCTTCTATCTGTCTTTTTAAATGTATAAGGTACTTCATGTTTTAAGATATTGGTATCTTTTTGAACTACAGCTATATTGCTGTTAATGTATATCCATGAAATACAATGATGCATAGAATAATTTTGTCTTCAAGCCCTAGAAGACCATTGCTAACTAAACTCTGCTAGCTTAAAAATAAGAGAACACCAGCTAAAATGTAACCTTTTTCATAAGGTAATGAATTAGTTATTTCACTGTCACAGTACAGTAATCGTATTTCTTGCTTGGTATTATAGTAACTTAAACAGGTCATCATATAGAAAATGATGGATGAGTGGCAATGAGAGTGCCCATTGAGAAATTTTTCATGTCACCAAATCTCCAATATGAAATGAATTCCATGCAATTTTCTACAGCCCATTTGTTAAAACTGAAACATTAATTAGTGCAATAACTATTAAAAATCCCTTTCCTTTTCTCTTAGATTTTAAATGTCTCTCTCATATAGTATTCAGGGGTCACTGTCCTTTTGGGGAATTTTAGGGTAGGTGTAAATCCATTTGCACAAGTAGGTTTTTTTTTTTTTTTTTTTTTTTTTTTAATTTTAATTCATAGTTCTAAATCTGACATTCTGGGTTATAATTTTTCTGATATGAGGTTAGTAGATTGACATTAAGTATGATTTGCTATGCAGTTACTGACATCAATACAGTCTTTTACAAGCACTCTTGAATATAGACAGATTCCTATTTCTTTGAAATAAATTTTTTTACATCAGCATTTAAAAACAGATTATCAAGGAAATTTTGCAAGATTAATATAATCAGATGTAACAAATATTTGTTTGAAATATATTTTTAAATCCTAAATTCAACCTGCTGTAGGTGGGATGTGTAACTATTATAAAAAATGGTCCATTTTGTTTGGCCTCACTCTTGTATTTCTGATTTTTTTTTTATAAGCAGTAGATGCCATGTTGGTCAGTGAAATATGTTGTTATAAAATGTTGTTAATTCAGCAAATTACTGAAAGATTTGAAATGAGTTTTTTAGATCTTTCAGGTTATGTACTATGTATTAGTACTTGAAATAAATGGAAATGTATGGGCAGTTGGAATTCCAGCTACATAAAAGCAGAGAATGTGCAACTTCTTGAAACACTAAAGGAACATTTAGTTGTTGTAGGAGTGACACAATCCCTTTTCCCCCTTGGGCAGGTTAGATACTTACCAACATAAATTATTCATTTACATGGTGAGTAATCTGATCAGAAATATTAATATGTGATCATTTTTTCCCCTGTCATCCTAATGATACTTTTAGCTCAACAGGTAAAGCTACCATACTGTTTGTAGCTAGTGACTTCAGAAATTGTGAATGGTTTTATCTTGTTTCGTTCAGACAATTAATTTGATTGTGTTCTACTATCTGCATTTCTTAGAATTACTGAAAATGTATTGGCATACTAAAAAAGAACTTGCAAAGACTAACATTCATAGGAGCTGATACAACGAAAGGCAAGTCTACACTACAGCTTAGGTCAATCTAATTTATCTTGCTCAAGGGTGTGAAAAAGCTCCCCCGTCAACATAACTTGCGCTTCTCAAAGAGGTTGAATAATTATGCCGATAGGAGAGCGTTTGCCCGTCAGCATAGTGCATCTTCACCAGACACGCTACAGTGACGCAGCTGGATCGGTGCAGCTGTGCCAACGTAGCGCCATAGTGTAGACTTGCCCTAAGACTAACGTTTAATATCTGGGTTCTTGTACAACTTCTGCATGCAACCACGAAATCTAGTGGCCTTCTGCACATAACACTCATCCCGAGCTTATTACACCATTTATTATTTGAAAGTGTCAAAATTTGGTCACTAAGTACTTATGGGCGAGTAAATGTATTTTTGATGTTATTTAATAAAGGTGGACTTTTAATTGATTCACTTAAACTCTTTGATTTATTGTGCTATATTAAGACTTTTTTCAATAGCTATGTTTTTGGCCAGGAACAATTGGGTAAGAGAGAATGACAGTTCCTGCTTCTGTGGGGAGATTATGCTAGTTATCCCTCCTCTTTATCCTCTTGCCCTTCCAATGCTGGGTGGTTGTTGCTAGAAGGCCCTACTTGTGGATATGGGAATAGGAATAGGTGGTGAGTGACTGGAGAGTTTGTAGCCTAGCAAAAGGAGAAGATATTATGAGCTAGCTGCCTAGATGGTGACCATTTCTATTTCTTAGGAGCTAGCAAAGTAGTTGTCCAATCCACCTTTCACACAGGATGTCTACCTTTCCTTTCTGGATACAAAGTGCCAGTAGGGAACAAATGCCAGTGGTATCTAATGTGAACTTCTACAATGACTGAATTGTGTGAATCTGCGCTTGTTTGGATTGGGTGATGTTGCCATATTTTGAAAGCATTTCTTTATCAAATAATTTGTGGGCAAGGGTAAATATGGCTAAATTTATTTAATATACCTTGATGGTGACCTTTCAAAGGTGAGCTAAGGCTGTCTGACTAGTTTTGTTCTCTGTCGTCTGGTTGAGGTAGTCATTACAAGTTTGGAAAGCCTATCAGAAAAAATCTTACACCTCTTTTTCGATTAAGAAACAAAAGAAAGGACACTTGTCCTAGATCACTAAAGTAAGTAAATTGTTTCCCAAAATTGTGAAATGAAGACATCACAAACTTCACCACCTTATGCTTCTTTGAGCTTGCTTTCTCAGACATAAACTCATACCAATGTGCACATATTTAAGAAGCGGGGTGGCGGGGGAGGAAAAACCCTACCAATCCAAAACACTTCACTGCACACACACATTTCATTCTGGAGAGAGGATGAGAACAAGAATAAACCACACATGACAATTTGTAGTCATGCTGCATAATACAATACTAGAAGGTGCTCAGATGCTACAGTGATGAGAGCAGCCTAAGAACCTGTTTAGAATTTATTAGAATGATGCTACAATACATCTGTAAGTGAAATGCAAGTATGCAGCTAAAACAGTATCTTCCTGTAGGAAGAATGAAAACTTTGATGAAATGAAGGGTACTGCTAATATAGTCTTTTAGTAGTTTCAGTCATTCTTTCTATTCATCCCGTATGTTATTGGCAGAATCAGGAGCTTGAATCAGAAGCTATTTTTCTCTCCCCCATTGTGAACCTAAGGATTACTAGTGAGCAACCTTAGACTCCAGTTGGTAGGAATAGGAGCAACCGTAAGTAGGGAGTGCTGCACTAGGAGGAGGGGGTAAAATGGAACCCAGATGATACTACTCCTCACTTGTGGACCCAGAACTGTGCAGGATGGATGGGCAGACACACATACCTACTCTGGAGGCATGAGGATCCAGGTGGCGTCTCTCCTCTCTCCTCAAGTGGTTTTAGGAGAAAACTGCAGACAGGCACCAGCCAGAGACTCCAGCCAGTAGGAACAGGAGCAGCCAAAGCAGGGACCCTTTTCACCTTTGGTCACTCCAGTGAAAACTGTAAAAAGTTCTCTGAATTTCTCTGCCTTTGGTGATGGCTGTTTGTGTCAACACTCCCCCACCCTCACAGTCCCTACACCTCAGCTTCACTTCACCCTCACCTGCTTCTCCCCCGCTCTGTCCCCTGATTCTCCTTCCTTTCAGTTTTCTTTACATTTAGCTGTTTCCTTTCCTAAGTAAACCCACCCACTAAATAAATAAATCATGGAACTAACATGACTTTTTCTGTTAACATTTTGTCCACTCTGCTTGTATGTTATACCCCTTCCCCCACCCTGTGTCTGTCACGTCTATTTAGATCATAAGCTCTCCGAGGAAGGAACAGTTTACTACTCTGTACAGTGCCTAGCACAATGGGGCCTCACTCTTGGTTGCCCCTTAGGCAATACCATAATAAGCATGATGATGATAATAAAATATTGCACTATTGGCTTCAGATTTTTAGAACATTGAAACATCTCTTGAGATAAGAAAACCGTGTATAATTAGACTTTGTAAATAGTTATCAGGAAATCTTTTTTGTGTGGATACTGTGATCATTTGGTAGTGCAAATGACCACACTTACCTCTTTTTCAACTTGCTACCCAACAAATCCCTGTTTGTGCTGCATGAACCAGCAAAATGCTTCTACCTTTAGCGACTGAGCTTCTCTGCCTGCCTTTTTCTTCTTGTTTTATTTATTTATTTATATTATCTTAATGCCTATGAGGCTCAGTCATGAACTAGAACCCCATTGTGCTAGGCACTATACAAACAGAACAGAAAGTCCCTGCCCCCAAATAGCTTACAATCTAAGTTGTAAGACAAGAGACAACAGATGGACACAAGCACCATCAAGGGAGTACAAGGAAACAATGAGCAAATATTGGTCAGCGTGGTAGACTGTAGTGTCAGCGCACCAGTTTAACTATATCAATTTATAAACAGATTTTAGTTAGATTAATCCAACTATTGTGTGTATGCGAGGCTGCATTCAGGCCCTAGTGGCAAAAGATTAGATCTTCCATTGTATCCTGAAGCTCACACTATCTGGGCTCTTGTAAACCAAGAAGGGAAGCAAATTCAGAGCCAAGGATTCTTTTGCAAAAACTAATTGTCATAGGCCCTCTCCTTCTAATAACAAGAAGGGTGGTTAGCTTGATCACCTAAGAGTAGCTTAACTGTTGTGCTAGCAATCAGATAGCTGGGCCAAAAACTGTTTTAAGACTTAAGGTAAAAAAAAAACCCTAAAACTTCACTCGGAAATCAGCTGGTAGGCCTGTGCAGGTAAATGAGCAGAGGTGTGATATGCATTGTATTTGAAACCCACTTAAGCTCACTACACTTCTGAATGATTTGAATCTCCTTGCTAAACACAGATGATAAATGTGCTTGACAGCTGCTGTTATCTTGGAAACCAGCAGCTGCTGGTGAACCATCATGTTTTAAACAAATTCTAATATAGTGCTGTTTTTCTTTCTATTACCAAATCTGCTGTTGGGTGATCTTGAAGAGTTTGAGATGGAACTTCTAGTCTTCCTTCAAGTTAGAACTCAGTATGTTGTGATTAAATGAAAATAATCAGAGTCCCTCTGGAGTAGTATGTGAACTTGGACAGAGACTTTCCTACAGTGGCAGCATGCGACTTGGCAGGCTCTGTAATCGGTCTGAACAAACATGTCTGTCATAAATAAAATGGTTCGGTTGAGGAAGCAAATTTTAATCAAATGCTAAAAGGAAGTTAGAACCTATATTTTATTGGTCCAAGAACTATTTCTAGTAAGTATTAATTTTAAAAACAAAATATTTGCAAGTAGCTCCATTTATAAAAATACTCTGAACAGGTTATGGGTCCAATGGTGCATTTGTCTACTTGTTATTGTTTTGTGATACAAAGGATGAATTTGACCCATTGTGTGTATTTTGTCACTTTTTTTTATTGGTTTATACTACTAATCATCTAGGATTGTGTCTAATGTGAGTGTAGGAAGAAAAGTAGCTTATTAAATGTTATGTGTAAATTGCACATACAATTGGTTCTCACTGCTGACTTGTATAATTGTTTTCAGCATAACATTTCATTTTTCAAAACTGGAATAGGAAAACATTTTTGCTCATTTGTAAAGAGTAGAAATGCAGTCAACCGTAAAACAGGATAAAATAACTTATTTAAAAAATTAGTGAATTTCAAGATGTGAAAAATTAAAGTAGGCAAATAACTGTTACTCTCCACAGTCTCCTGTTGCTAGATAGATTCAGCATATAACTCTAGTATTTACAGCTGCTCTCCTTAGTATTATTTTGGGAAGCAGTGACTCTGGAAGCATTTCTCACAGAAAAGTTGCCACTATGTCTGTCAGTCAGTGTTGTCAGATGTGGTAGTGCCCCTGAAATTGTTCATTTTGATGTAATACCTCCTAGAGTTGTCATTGACGTTAGTGCTGCACATCAGAACAGGAAGAGGCTGAGTTCTTAAAATGTTGACACTACTTGTTCAGTCTTCTGAATTTCCTGAAATTTCAAACTTTCATGTATAGGCATATTTTAGGTACTTTTTTAAATCTAATTTTTTATGAATTTGATCAAGCCTTTCATGTTACTTTGCATAAAATTTTAAGGCCATATATCTTTGTTTTGTCAAGAGATCAAAGGACAAGTTTGTATTTCCATCATATGTTGCTGCCTGATAGTTCTGAGGATTCCCTTTCAGCAATTGTCCCGTTATAATTTAGCAAGTTCTTATTCTCAGTTATACAAATATTGCACACACACAAAAAATACCTTGAAAGAACATTATTAAGGTTACAAAATCAAGCACTCAGAAGTTAGGAAATTCTAAAATAATATTGCTTGTGCAACATTAGTTTGGCCACCTTCTGCATATGTATTGTGGTAGTCTTTAATTAGATGATCACATTCTATTTTTTCCTCATTCACTGTGTAGGATGGATGGTGATTGTTTTCTTCTCATTGTTCAGCATGTGGTCCCAGGCCTTATTCACTGCACACCATTCAAACTCTGCTATGAAGGACAGAATTATAAATTTCCTTCTTATTTGGGCTTTTCAATGATGCTCATCACTATAGTATTCCAAGTACTTCACAGACATTAATGAATTTATCTTCACAGTACCCCTGTGCGATTGGGGGGAGGGGTAATTATCTTCATTTTACACATGGGAAGCTGAGGCATAAAGAGCTTAAAGTCAAAAGTATACACACATTTTGGGTGCCCAATTAAGACACCTAGGACCTGATTTTTTTCAGAGTACTTGGCATTATATAGCACTTCATATTTTCAAGCACAAGTGACATTGACTTCAGTTGCAGTCGTAAGTGTTCAGAACTTCTACAAATCAGATCCCAGGGTCTCAAGCTGGGCATCCAGAAAATGAGATGCACAAAAGATGACCAGTATGAAAAGTATTGTTTTAAGTAAATTGCCTAGCATCACATAGGAACTTTGGCAGAATCCGGAGGTAGAATCCAGTTCTCCAGGACAGCAGTCAGTTGCTTTATTCATGAAGTTGTCCTTTCTCTTCCTGCAATCCCTTGCCTCATTGCCACACACTTTCTACCAGAGCATGTGGCTGTCCACCCTGCGTGCCTCCTGTCATGTGCTCCAGGAGGTGAGGGCAGCCTTGCCTTGTCTCTTGCTTCTCTTGTTTTCCTCGAATGGGTCCTCAAGGAGGGTGCTCCCCACCCACATCTCACCTCTGGCCCTCCAGAACTCCTCTTTGCGTCTCTGCCATGTGAGCCTCCCTGGCCACCCCAAACATGCCACTTGAGCCACCTGCATGACCTCCAGCCTGTCCACCTCTGAACCACACCCAGAGAACATCTGTACATGCTCATGCTTCACACCATCCACTTCCTCGCCCTCATGTCCTGGCCTGGCACCAAGTGGCAGGGCCTGCTGCCACCAGAGGAGTGTGAGGAATCCTGGTAGGTCAGCCTGTATTCCACTCTGGCTCCACAGCCCGCCAGGGATATTGGCAGGCGGCTCCTCCATGGAGTCGTAAGCATGGGTATGTGACTGGCACGGTTCATGAACTCCCCTGACACCTGTCCCTTTTGCGGCGAGAGGGAGACCCTGGAACGCATCTATGTAGGGTGCATCCGATTGCAGCCCTTCTTCTGGCTCCTCCAGAACCTCTTATTGAGGTTCTGGCTGCACTTTTCCCTGCACTTCTTGATCTACTGTCATCCCATCTGTGGCCCCACAAAGTTACCGTCCCTCCTTGTCAATCTCCTCTTGTGCTGGCCAAGATGGCCATCCATCACACCAGGAGGAGGAAGCTGGATAAGGAGGTGCTGTGCGACTGGGGTCTATTTCACGTCTCTGGGCAGAATTCCTGTGAGCAGTGTCCATCGACTCTGTAGATGTGTTTGAGGAGTAGTGGGCGCAGTCCAGGGTTCTCTGCTTGGTGTCCCCCTCTGGCTTCCTTATTTTTAACCTTTGACCTCACTCCTGGTCCTGTTTTCACTTTTGTTGTCTCAAGAAATCATGTGTTGCCTAGACTTAGTGGTTCCTCCCCCTTAGCTGAGGTTGTGGACCTTTAGTTATGGGCAGCCTAGACCCACCTGTCCCAGTACTACTAATAGTACATTATTTCCAACTTCTGCAACAAATAAGGTGGGGTCCTACGGACAAGTCTCCTTCACTACACAACGCTGATTCATCTCCAGAGCAGATCCATCTTGTGTACAGAATGAGGCAGGAGTCCAGTGGAAAAAATGTGTGATCAAATAATCAAAGATTGTCTCATAATGCATATGCACAAGGGTGCTGAGTTAATGTTTCACAAACAGTCTTAATGCTGGCATTTCCTAATTTTCAGTGCTTGACTTTGCAGTCTTAATAATGTGCTTTCAGTGTAGTTATTTGTGTGTAATTTCATAGATTTTTAAAAAAGCAAACAAAACCAAATTCCATCATGTGGGTGTCAATGTATGAGGCCACATGATTCATCAGCAGGGTTGGAACCTTTAGAGCGACTGCACAGACCTCTGCCATTTGAGCTAATGGAGTAACTGATAGTAGTAGTAGGTTGTCCGCCTCTCTGTGGACGAGCACTAAAGAGGGATGAGATATGCACTTTGCCAGTGAGTTTCACAGATGTTTGCTGACAGCAGAGGAAAGCTGAGACTCAGGAATCTTGGTTCTATTCCAGGCTCTGGAGGAGTGTTCTCTAGTGGACACACTCTTCTGCCCCCATTCCACAAGCTTGACACCTTTTGCTCTGTCTCCAATCAGTATCCCAGTCCTACATCAGTCTCCACTCTTCAGGCTTCTCATCCCAGTTCCAGTCTTTCCCAGCTTTCCTGGCTCTTTGTCAGATCTCTCTTCCTTGAACACCCTTACCACGCCCCTTCTCCGAAGGCCCCACCCACCCCGCTCACTCCATCCCCCCTCCATCGCTCGCTCTCCCCCTCCCTCACTCACTCGCTTATTTTCACTGGACTGGCGAGGGTCCCTTTTCAACCAGGTGTTCCGGTTGAAAACCAGACACCTGGCAACCCTCTACTTCTTTCCCACCTTCCTGGTCTGGCTTTTGCCCCTCTCCATTTCAAATTAGAGTGCTTCCACTTTCATGCTGCCTGGTTGTCAGTGACTGGGGAGGGTCATTGGGAGCAGAAGAAAGATTGGCTCCCTACTCTTAGTTCCAGTAGCCTGCCGCACCCCAACCTGGTGCAGGCATTATAGGGAAAGTTCTAGGCTGCGCTCTCTAGCTCTGGGCTGGGTATGCTTAGTCAGTCTGTGAGGATGATATATGCACAGTTGGTCTGTACTAGGAGCTGTAACACTCGAGCCTGTTTAGAGAGGTTGGAATCTTGGAGATTTTAGCTGTGAAGCTCTAGCAATTCTCTACTGAGCATGTGCCTACTGAGTTTTTTCAATATAACTAGCTTATAACTTGGTCTAATTCCATTGCAATTTTACTGGGATAGCAAAAGACACATCCCCAACACAAAGGCCACCCCCTGCAAAATTTCAAGTCCCTGCTCTAAAGCTTGGGAGCACTAGAACAACTTAAAAAAAAAAAAAAAAAAAAAAAAAAAAGTTTCAAGAATTTTTTAACATGGGCGAAACAACATATTTTCCCCTGGCCTCATTCTCAAAAATGGCTGAACTATTTTGACTGAAATGTCTTGAAAATATTTAGTTTGAGGTAGACACTTGGCATAGAAAATTTCAGCCCCAAGAGTTTGTTTGGCAAAGTTATACGCAACTAAAACCAGGGCTTTATATAATGGGAAGTGTTGGGCAACATTTACTGATGGTAAAATTCTGCACTTGGGTACATGTGCACAATTTCCATTGAAGTCAGTGATAGTCCAGGTGCAATACTGAGCATAGAAACTTATCTGACGTTTTTTGGGAGGTATCTAAAACTTAATGGAAAACACTTTTTACGGTTACTTTGCTGGCTAGGTGAGGGATGTGTTTCTTGTTACAGTCACGGACATCATTCTAAATGGTATAGTTCCTCCCATGTGGGCAGGACCCCCTTTTCAGGAAGTAATTCTGAGAGGAAGGTCAAGTGGATGATTGTGCCTTTTTCCTATTGGGGAAAGCAAAACTGTTTTTACCATCAACACCCAGCAGTAAGAGGGGTGCTGGCTCTGTACATTCTTGCATAATACAGTGAGGTTTTGTTTAACTGAGCTTGTGCCTGCTTCATTATTTCAGGGACTGCCTGACTGCTTAGACAATATGTGACTGAATTTAAAAAATGCTACACTATTTGTAAGTTGGTGTTTGGGAATATCAGCTAGGGCCTAGATCCCACAGTGAAATGTGGGTGAGTGGACTGCTGTGCTGGCAGTGAGTGCAGGATCAGGGCCTAAATTTCCACTATGACCAACTTCAACTTTTTGATGTATGTACTTAAAAAACCTCTACAAATATGATTTATTTCTTTGATGTCTCTTCTTAAAACCTTTAATACTAAACTTTCATCCAGGGAGAACAGTTCTTTTGCACGTATCCTCTAACATTACTTAGCTTTTAGGAAAGTAGGAATTAACTTACTGCATCAGACCACAGGTCCATCTAGTCCAGTATCCTATCTCCAACAGTGGCCAATATCAGATGCTTCAGAGGGGCAGGTGTTAAAATCCTTCATTAGACAGATGTGGGATAATCTTACCCCCAATTTAGATATTATCCTGGTCTCCAATAGTTGGAGACTGGCTTAAGCATGAGCTTTAATGTCCCTTCCAAAATTTTATCCTTCATTCTGACTCTGAATATTCCATAAAAATATCTAATCTCTTTTTGGATCTTGCTAAGTTTTTGCCCTCCATGACTTCCTATGGCAATGAGTTCTACAGTGTAGCTATGCATTATTTGTTAGGTTAATTTATTTCTGCATTTAACATTATAGTTGAGTTTCCTGACTTGTGCATGTAAAATCTATTATGGTTTGAAATGCAACTGTAATATCACTCTCTCTGTCTTGTAGTACTATATATAGTTGTATAATTTGGGCACATAGAGGTTGCTTGGCAACCATATACATGGATTTCCTAACGTTTTATGCATGTAAAATCTCAACTAGAATAATTAACATAAGGGTTTATTCTTCAGCCATTTCACCTGTCACACTAAGCAAGGTCAGACCTAGCTAATGCTTTGTGAGAGATATCAAAGTGGCAATCAGATGCTGAAGGAAGTGATGGTGGTGATTCTTTAGGTTGTTCTTTTCCCTTTGAGCTAGCAAGTAAAAAGAAAATAGTATTGGACCAGATTCCCAGCAGGGTGTTAGTAAGGCTATTGATTCAATAAATAATCACAAGAGCTGATGAGCATTCCCCATGCAGCATATGTAAGTTCCATCCCTTACTGTAATTAGGGGTATGTCTACAATTCAAACTGGGTGTGTTATTCCAAACGTGTTCTATATATAATTTTGAGAATCTCTGTTCCTCTTCAGTTTATGGTCTGAAAACTACTTGGGACAGGAGAAGGCTTGAACTTGATTACTCAAATGTCCATATATATTCAGTTAAAACATCACTGCCTGCTTTTCCAGTGAGAATGGGTTTTATTATAAAAAGTCCAAGATTTATCTGAGACATTAATGTAGCCTTATCTTCCACTGTGGAACTTCAGGTCAGTGGCACTAGATCTACTACCCATCCCATAATATTTAAAGGATGGAAATAAAGCCTTTCTCCATCACATTTTGAATATTTTCTACCTAATACAGTGTACAGATCAAAGTCCATTTTCTAAATGATCGTGATGCTGCGGAGTGGGTCATTCAGATTAATTTTGGTTTTGGCTGGACTCTATTTTGATTCAAGAATTTATTTATTGGTGATTGGGGCTATATTGCATTTTGTTGGGAGGAACAACAAT
Organism: Emys orbicularis; assembly: GCF_028017835.1. Classification (NCBI taxonomy): domain Eukaryota; kingdom Metazoa; phylum Chordata; order Testudines; family Emydidae; genus Emys; species Emys orbicularis. Next base: position 31,953,144 of record NC_088689.1, on the reverse strand, counting down.
CTTTTTGAAATTTTAGCTTTTGAGAGAACTTATTTTTGTACACCTGCCTTTGGGTTAGAATACTCTTACAAAAATATTCATTTAAAATAGAACTTGCATGTTGCAATTTTGCAGGCCATCGGACTCTATAACATAATTGTACATAAACAAAAAAAGCTAAACACCCAAGCTTCTATTTTTGTGTACTCTTAAATCTCAAATGGATGGCCTAACACTTTCCTGCATCCGCTCCCCATTGTTCAATATCTTCATTAATGATCTGGAGGATGGCGTGGATTGCACCCTCAGCAAGTTTGCAGATGACACTAAACTGGGAGGAGTGATAGATACACTGGAGAGTAGGGATAGGATACAGAGGGACCTAGACAAATTAGAGGATTGGGCCAAAAGAAATCTGATGAGGTTCAACAAGGACAAGTGCAGAGTCCTGCACTTAGGACTGAAGAATCCCACGCACTGCTACAGACTAGGCACCGAATGGCTAGGCAGCAGTGCTGCAGAAAAGGACCTAGGGGTTACAGTGGACGAGAAGCGGGATATGAGTCAACAGTGTGCCCTTGTTGCCAAGAAGGCTAACGGCATTTTGGGCTGCATTAGTAGGAGGATTGCCAGCAGATCGAGGGATGTGATCATTCCCCTCCTATTCGGCATTGGTGAGGCCTCATATAGAGTACTGTGTCCAGTTTTGGGCCCCACACTACAAGAAGGATGTGGAAAAATTGGAAAGAGTCCAGCGGAGGGCAACAAAAATGATTGGGGGGCTGGAGCACATGACTTATGAGAGGCTGAGGAAACTGGGATTATTTAGTCTGCAGAAGAAAAGAATGAGGGGGGATTTTATAGCTCCTTTCAACTACCTGAAAGGGGGTTCCAAAGAGGATGGATCTAGACTGTTCTCAGTGGTACCAGATGACAGAACAAGGAGTAATGGTCTCAAGTTGCAGTGGGGGACATTTAGGTTGGATATTAGGAAAAACTTTTTCACTAGGAGGGTGGTGAAGCACTGGAATGGGTTACCTAGGGAGGTGGTGGCATCTCCTTCCTTAAAGGTTTTTAAGGCCCAGCTTGACAAAGCCCTGACTGGGATGATTTAATTGGGGATTGGTCATGCTTTGAGCAGGGGTTTGGACTAGATGTCCTCCTGAGGTCCCTTCCAACCCTGATATTCTATGATCTATGATTCTATGACTTTCAGATTTCTTTCCTCTCTTATGTGCATGCAAAAATAATTGCAGATAAAAACTTTGAGATGTTACTATTGTTCCAAAATGAATTTTTATGGCCAAACTGTACTCAGTAAGGGACTATATTGTTTAAATTGGCAGTAGCTAATTTCTAACCGTTACAGAATCATGTAGACTTTCTGAAGAACACCATAGAGCATAAAAGGATAGTGTCCACTTAACAAATTCATTTCCATCTGAAAAATTTAATTGTCTCTTAAGCAAAGTAACCTTAGGTTACTATAAGTGTGGGTGTTTTTTGTTTTTTTTAAATTGTTCCCTTTTTTGCATTTGACAACATGGTGAATATATAGTAGATTCTACTGTTTAGCTGAAATTCTATTACACTAACATGACAACCTCTTTCATGCACTGATCTGGAAGGAGCTTAATGCAAAGGGGCCCCAGTCATGGATCAGGCTCATTTTGCTCGGTAGTATACAAACACATAACAAAGAGATGGTTCCGGCCTCCAAGAGCTTACAATTTAAAATGTGTCCTGTCTTACCTATCTTCTGCAATAGTGTGTATTCTAGTAACAGTAGCAGCAAAGCTGAAACTGAAGAGGCAGCAGGCAGCTGTGTGAACAGAGGGAAGGGAGGACAGGTGGACCTGATAATGGCTGGTGGCATCTGCCTTAAAAGTTCTTTTAAACAGTAGATCATTTTCTGCTCCTCTCCCAACCCCTCTCTTCCCCCACTCCTTTTTTAAATTAATTATTTATTTATTTTTCGTGTTAAATTTCAGGATATACTATTGCTCTATCAGAAGTCATGTTGACTATTTGTTTTCTTAAAGGGACGCAAAGAATTTACTGAGCAGAAACATTTGCATTTGAGCATGTGTGTGCTCCTAATCACAGTCTATCAACACAGCTAATGGTCATTGGAGAAAACTATATTATATTGACTGCTTGTTTACATCTCAATATCTGCTACTTTTCATACATTTAATATCCCTTTGCACTTGGAGAGTTCTCTCTGAAATCGCTTTCTGTGGATTAATAATAGTTTATTAACCTGCAGAGGATTTGGAGGTTTGAAGCTATAATATCTGATTAGAATAAATGATCACTGTTTGAACCTCAAGTAAGTACTAAAAGTCTCAAGATGCCAGGAAGATTGATGACCAACAAGATAAGAAAATATGCATTGTTTATAATAGATACAAAAAAATGACAGAAATAATTTATCTTGGCTTCCTTTTCCTAAACCAGAAAGACATTTTAATGAGCATATTACATGCTTAAATAAGTAAATCTACTCTTGACAATTCTTTTCTTATGAGTATTACTTATGTGAAAACAATGCTCTTTTTTTTTTTAAATGTCAGTCAAGTTTGTCTTTCTGTGATGGGTCAACCCAGCAGAAGTAATAAACTTGCTACCCAGTGTTGTCCTGCAAATGTTGAAGTTCATTACAGTGCTAGTTTGCCTAATGTAGTTGAGATGTTTAGCCGTTGTGTGACCTAGTGTCAGATTTGAACTCACATCGCTAAGTAAGAAAGCTTAGTATACAGGATCTCACACGTTTCATAGTGTGGCCCATATGTTAATTGAAAGTGTCTCATGCCTCTCAAGATTTCCTGAACCGTCTTCTTTCCTATTTGCAATCACAAAAACATCTTTGTAGCAACAACAGTTGCATATGTGGGGAAATATTTTAAGTGTATTGTCATGGATTCACATGATCTGTGCTACTCCCCAGCTTTTAAACAGTCCCTTGGAAGAATCCCTTCACTGTGCCAGACTTTCAAGAGGTCCTACTCTTCCTAAAGGGTAAGCCACACAGCTTCAACACCTCCGAGGCTGAGCCGTGGGACTCTGGCACTCCTGTTTCACACCAAGAACTCTGCTGATAGCGACCAACTGTGAGAGGTTACTGATTGGAGACTTTTACACTCTTCAGGGACCAATGCACATCAGCAAACATTTTCAGTGACACCAGGCAGCCTTTTCAAAACAGAGCAGGATTTATTAGTCAACTGGAACACAGCATTAGGAAGTCCTTAGGTTGACTTAGAGAAGCAAAGGTGTTAAGACATAATCCATACTGGCCAAGCCATGCAGTTAGCCAACCACAGTGCTATGGAATCCATTTCTGGTTCTGCTTCTCTCACACTGTCAATCAGGCCCAGGTAAGAACTCTGTCTTTCCAACAGCCAACTCTTATTTTAGCCACCTGACACCTTTCAGTCCATTGTCCAACTCTTGCTGACCCATGCTGAGTTCATATGCTCTGCCTGTCAGAGTTTACCATTGTTAGGTGTCAATTGTTCAGTCCATGGGGCTCCCATTTTCTTTGTGGATCCTCCATTGATATCGTTTGGTTTCAGCTTGTCCTTTAATGACCCATTTGTTCCACCCCAGATAGTTACACAACACTTCATGTCTCTTGCTCTGCCCCAAGTGAGCAGATTTATACCTTCTGCAACCACTGCGTAGCAATACAAAGTACAGAGGGAAACTGAGATGTGCATAGGAATCATAAAAATATTACAGAAAATTACCCTTCCTCATGTGTGTATTTTAGCTGTCTTCTAAAATACAGTTGAGCAGCTGGAAGTAAGGTGGATAGTCAGCACCGTGTGATCAGTCAGCTCTCTGCATACCATGATTGAGTGTTTAATTGACTGCCAGCAGTCTACAGGCTACAGTTTAGGAACCTTTTGTCTCAATATGTTTAAATCAAGGTGTGCCTCCCTGGTTTCATAAGTGTATTTTTATTTGTTAAAATATTTCAATTTTTATAATGCTCAGAGCTTTCTCAGAGATCCTTTTAATGTAGTATTTACTTTGAGATGGAAGACTTCATTAGATGCCTTTATAAAGTTAACATATTTGAATGGATAGGGTTTCTACTGTGTAATATAAAGTATAAGCTTTATATTAAAGGTACATTTGTAAAGGGTTAATGAATGGTTAATACATTAGTCAATTGTTACAATCCAGCAGATCAACAGATGGCTTATAACCAAGTATAATACCATCTACTGTGCTTAGTAACCTTAGTAACACATACGACTCATGTCTGCCACATGCTTATATCTATTAAACATATAACTCTTTTTAAGCTTTTTAGCATTAAAGTGTGACAAATAAAAATCTCTGAAAAATATTTTTCAAGGTCAGAAGAGGCTATTAGATCAGTGATATAAAGCAAGTCAGACAAGGTGGTCATTAAATTTCACTGAGATTACCCCTATATTGAGCCTGATAACTTTAGTTAGACTAAATCTTTTCAGTCCTCAGAAGACTAAACTGTTATGCCAAAAGCAGAGAACAGGAGAGACAGAGGTGCCACCAAAGTCTAAGACTCCTGCAATGCCAGAAATATGCCCAGATATTCTAGTAGGTAATCTGCAGAGGAAGGTGAACACCCCCCAAAGATCCCTCCCAATCTGATCTGAGGAAAATGTGTTCCTAACCCCAAATTTGGTGATCAGTTTGACCCTGAGTATTTGAGCAAGACATACCAGATAGGCAGGGCCGTAGCAACAAAGAATGTGGTCCCCTCCGAATGGTGGCCCCCTCTGAACATATGTCCGGGCGGGGCCCCTTACAATGCAGAAACTGGAATGCGGTATTTATTTTGCCACTTTTAGGGGCCCCCTTCCTTGCGGGGCCCCCTCTGGTCGGAGGGTATGGAGGGCGCTCGCTACGCCTCTGCAGATAGGCAACTAAGAAAGATTCTCTGCCACCTAGATACGCTGTCCAATAGCCCATCTGCAGCTGTTGCCAATTTCTGATGCTTCAGAGGAAGGTGAAAAAACTCCCTGGAATACATCTGACCAATTGTACATCAGGGGAAAAAAATACTTCCTGATCTCTGCAGGCAATTTGATTATCGTCATTGTCTTAATGCAGAGCTGGGAATGTTGAGGGCAATGCAGGCAATCCTGTTCTCCCCATCACCCATGAAGAAAGAGAATCAACAGAAGGATTCATAGATTCACAGACTTCAAGGCTGGAATCACACATAGGCTGTAGAATTTCTGTCAGAAGCTGGAGTAAAGCATATATTTTGGAAAGATAGCTAATTTTATTTTAAAGACTCCATGTAATGGCGAGTAAACTACCTTCCCTGGTAAGCTGTTTCAATGTTTAATTACCCTCACTGCTTGGAAATTGCATTTTATTTCAAGGACGAACTTGTCAAATTTCAACATCCAGTCATTAAATCTTATTTGTCTGCAAGATTGAAAACCCTGCCCCCTGTCGTCTGATATCTTTTCCATGTGTGATTCCCTATACCAGGGGTAGGCAACCTATGGCACGTGTGCCGAAGGCGGCACGCGAACTGATTTTCAGTGGCACTCATGCTGCCCGGGTCCTGGCCACCGGTCTGGGGGGCTCTGCATTTTAATTTAATTTTAAATGAAGCTTCTAAACATTTTGAAACCTTATTTACTTTACATACAACAATAGTTTAGTTATATATTATAGACTTCTAGAAAGAGACCTTCTAAAAAGGTTAAAATGTATTACTGGCACACAAAACCTTAAATTAGAGTGAATAAATGAAGACTTGGCACACCAATTCTGAAAGGTTGCCGACCCCTGCCCTATACACAGTGATCAAATCACCTCTCAACCGTCTCTTCAGTAAGCTGAATGGTTTGAATTCCTTAAGCCTTGAATCATAAGGTTTGCTTTTCCAGCCCCTTGATGAAATTTTTGTGGCCTTTCTTTTGAACTCTTTCAAGCATTTCATCACCCTTCTTGAAGTATGGACACAGTATTCTAATTGTGGTCTGGCAATGCTGTGTATAGAGGCAAAATTATTGCCCTACTTCTACTTGATATTCCCTTTTTATCCATCCAAGGATTGCATTAGCCCTTTTTGCCGTAGCATTGGACTGAGAGCTCATGTTAAGGCTACAATAACCTCAAAGTTCTTCTCCGAGTCACTACTTTCCAAAGTAGTCTCCCATCCTGTAGTTATAGCCTGCATTCTAGGTTCCCAGATGTATTACTTTGTATTTGGCTATGTTAAAATGCATTTTGTTACATTTCTGTAACAATGACCTGTCCTCCTCATTACTTACTACTTCTCCAATCTTTGTCATTTGCAAACTTTACCAGCCAAGACAAAAATTGACCAGTTGACAAAAATTCTGAATAGCGTTAGACCAAGAACTGATCCATGGGGGACTCTGCTAGAAATGGTCTGGCTTCTTGATATCTCCCCATTAACAGCTACATTTTGAGATGTCAGTAGGCCAGTTTTTAATCCAACTAATATGTGCCCTATTAGTTCCATATAATGCAAGATTTTTAATCAAAATGTCACGTTGTACTAAGTCAAATACCTTGGATAAATCCAAGTATACTATATTAACAGAATTGCCTTTATCAACCAGACCAGTGATATAGGTTTAACATAAAATTTTATCTTCTGCATTGCTTTGGCATTGATTGCCCAGACCTTTATATATCTTGTACACTTTATACAGGATTTCTGAACTCCTCCTGTCAATTTAATTCACAATATGTGGTATTATTTAGGGTATACAAACTTCAGTGGCTTTTTCTAGTCTAAGAGGAAGCACCAGTGTCAAGTACTGTGCAGTATTCAGTACTGTCCAGTGTTTAGAACATAGTGTGGTGTTCTAGGCATTTTTTTGCTTGAGACAACTTGTATAACTCTCATCACCAGGGCCGGTTCTAACTTTTTTGCCGCCCCAGGCAAAAAAGAAGAGCGCCGCCATACCACCCCCCGCGAGCGCCGCGCAGCCGACCCCCCCCCAGCGCCGCGCCACCGAAATCCCCGCCCCCCCGAGCACCACGCCGCCCGAAGCCCCACCCCCCCGAGTGCCGCGCAAGCCCCCGCTCCCCCGAGTGCTGTGCCGCCGAAACAAAAAAAAAAAAACCCTTCCAGTGCTGCCCCGACGAACCAAAAAAATTTAAAATAAATAAAAACCCGAGCGCCGCCCCGCCCCAAGGTGCTGCCCCAAGCACATGCTTGGTAGGCTGGTGCCTGGAGCCGGCCCTGCTCATCACTCATGTTTGTACTCGCCAACGCTTCCCTCTATGCTCCCATTTGCACTCTAAATTTTGTTTTGAAAAGTAATAATGGATATGAGTATGCACAGCCATTCAGCAAACAGTTTCTTACTTGAAGTGTTAAATTAAAATCCACTACTAACTGGAGCTTTTCCATGATTGGTGTAATTGGAATGCTCACACAGGGTAAATTCCCTATTGTGCATTCAGAGTTGGCTCTGAAATGAATTTGCTTGCATATAATAAATTTAGGGACAGTTGTGATCTCTTTTAAAACAAAAATAAGACAGACATCCTCCCCCCTAAAACAGTGTGTTCTAGAAGAATGGATTCTCAGTATCTTGTATTAGCCTTTCCTTTCTATCTCCCTCTAAATGGAATCTTTGATATCCCGGAATCTCTGGACATTTGGCATCTGATATCTATTATTTCCTCCACTGCCCAGATACAGATGAAATATCTACAATGGTATTTCAACTGAAGAAATACTTTAGTGACATGTGGCTAGAATATAAGCTTCACAGCAGAGACTCTCCCACTAATGCTTTTTTAATTAAAGGTGCATGGTAGCTGTTAAGCCAATCATTTTCTTTAAATCCTGGGGGGAATTTTTTTTTTTATTTTTTTATTTTTTGTGTGTGCTAGAGTAGAATCTGACCAGAAGGCTGAAAATATCAACTTTCCCCCTTTTCCTGTGGTTCTTGTTCCTTGAGCGCTCATGAGCTTCCTATTTTAATGTGTTACTGTTTTGATAATATGAAGTAAGTAAATAGCCTCCTTCTGTTTCCCTAGTTGTGCTCACGGCACTGGCATTTCTCCCTGCGCTTGTTGGTTTTCTTTCAGAAGGAATGACTGAATTATTCTCTTACCTGTAAAGGTTTTCACTCCAGACAGTGTTTGGGTGCATTGCCCTAGCAATGTAGTGATACTGGTTTTTGACCTGAGTGGTTAGCCAAAATACAGTGTCCTGTGGGTTTTTCCGTTAGGAGGCAAGATTGATGGAGTCAAGTATTTCTTTGATGCAATCTTGTTTACAAAGAATTTCCCTCAACACAGTAGGGAATCAAACAGGAGATAGTTTCTTTGCACACAGTTCCAAGCCTTTTCTCAGCCAGAACTGTACCCAAAAAGCTCTCTGGGCTTTTTCTCAGAGTCGCACATCCAGGTCTTGTTCTGGCTGTCTGCTTGGCTTTCTGCTCCTTCTCTCTATTTCTGTGGTGTTTCTTGCTGCTGCTTTCTCTCACACAGAGCTCCACAAATCTATTCTGTGGTATCCCCTGCATTTGCTATACCAGCCCCCAGGGAAACACATTAGGCTGAATGGGTCAGCTTCTACTCAGGTCTTTGCATGTGCTTGTGTTTCGGGTGCTGCTTCTCCTGACAATGTATCAGCATTACCATATGTGTGCCAAGGCCTGTGTGTGACTGAAATCACAGCACTGCAGTTTTTTCCCAAACACTTGGAAATTTGCCCCTCAGAGTTTCAGAATCTAATGAGTCATTGCAAGGATGCATGGTCTATCCTGACCACAAACTTCCTCCCATACAAATAGTGGAGAAAATGTATAGAGTTAACCACTGCCAGAAGTTCCTTTCAGGTGGTGCAATAATTTCTCTAGAAAATGTAAGCTTTTGCTTTATTAAGCCTCCATCCCTCAAATAGTTCTTGTGTCAATACTACCCCTGAACAATGAGCATCTGCGTCCAATACAAAATGGGGGTTGAAACACGGGTAGATCATGACAGGAACTGTCAAACTGTTTCTTTTTAACTCTGAAAATGCCAAATCACACTGATGACCACTGAAATGGTTTCCCTTTCTCACCTAACTTATGCAATGGTTTTGCAATATTGACAAACCTACAAATAAAACTTTTGTAAGAGCAGGGCCGGCTCCAGGCACCAGCGAACGAAACAGGTGCTTGGGGCAGCCAATGGGAAGGGGCAGCACGTCTGGGTCTTTGGCGGCAATTCTGCAGCCGGTCCCTCAGTCCCTCTCAGAGCGTTGGACTTGCCGCCGAGGAATGAAGCGGCACGGTTGAGCTGCCGCCGATCGCGGCTTTTTTTTTTTTTTTCCCTTCGCCGCTTGGGGCGGCAAAAAAGCCTGAGCCGGCTCCGTGTAAGAGGAGCAGGGCCCTATAACACTTTGCACATCTGTGAGCATGTGGGCCAGTTCTGAACAGTTCCCCTCACTAATTGTGCACCCAAGATAAATTACCTCTTTTTGAAACAACTCATGTTTCTTTGGGTTCAACTTGAGATTGGCAGACTTTAGCTTATCACGGACCATTTGTAAATGTATTGGTTCTTGTACAAAGGGTTTTAACGTGCACCAGGATATCATCTAGTATAGCAAACAGCCAGAGGCATGCCATACAGGTAGACTCTATTTTGTGGCAGGTGCATTGCACAAGCCACAAGCCCTCACTTTAAATTGCCACAGACCTTGTCCTGCTGTGAAAGCAGTCTTTTCACTATCCTTTGAATCCACTTCCGTTTGCCAATACTCCCTCTTCATATCCTGTGTGGAAAATCAGATTGAATCTGCTACAGCATCCATTATCACAAATAGATGATACTCTGGATAAGAATCCTTTAAAGTAAATTGATTTAGTTTTCAATACTGCATATGGAATCTGGTGCTGCCATCTTTTTTTCTTAACCAGAACTATGGGTGAGGCCCAGGGATTGGTTGAAGGTTCATTTATGTTGTCTTGATGTATTTCCTCCGTGGCCTGTAACACCTCTTCCCTCTTTGCTATTGGTAAAGAGTGAGGTGGCTGTTATCATGGTCCGGTTTTCTCCCAGTGTCAATCTTGTACTCAACCATTCAGTACAACCTATATTTTTGTTGAATTGGGGAAATGGCTCCTGATTCCTAACCATAAAGTAGCTTAGATATTCTGCTGTCTCTCACTTCAGTGTGCTGCCCTGTGCCAGAAGAAGTCCCTTAGAAATTCTAGAAGCTCACCTTCTCTCCCTCCACACACTTAGTTTTCTTCTATACCAGTAGTTTCTAGATCCACTGATTCACATTTTGCAACTGTGGTTTCCTTTTTTTATTTGCTGCTTGTCAGAAACATTCAGCAAATGAAAAGGAATCCATTCCTGAATCAGATCTGCAAGAATTTCAACAGCTAAGATTCCCTGGACACCCTGGGTCTCAAAGCAGGTTTCAACCACTCCCCATCTTTCCTCTGCTGGAAAACTACTAAAACAAGTAGGTGGTTTCTTGATTTCTGCCTTTGGAGGCAGGAAAACTTGTTCATTGCAAACCAATTACCTATAAATCATTTACTTCAACTAAGCCACATCAAAAGGGAATTTCCACAGCCTGAATGTGTAGGTCATCTTTTCTGTCATTTATTACACAGTTACTAGCTATAATGAAATCCAAACTGATTTAGCTCTTCCACTATCTTGACTACCCAAACTTATTGCTCAAATGGCAGAAGTCCAATTTTCAAACCCAGTTTTCAGTGGGTGCATGTTCCCCAGTCAGTGTCTCCATTTGAGACTAAATAGGTAGTTCAGATTTGGATTCACTGTTCCCTGACCTTTTTAGCATGTCTGGTCTAATAACTTATGTTTGAGTCACTGTCTCTTATTCCTATGCAGTTCACAGATCTCATTATACACTTAGTAGCCAAACTCCCACAATTGTTCAGCTGCCCAGATTTAAACACAAACTGTGAAGCTGATCTTTTACCTCCAGGTTTCCCCCCTTCATCATGGTGTTCCCTGTGTCCCAAACTGGGCAAGAGACTTGCAATAGGAACTTGTGATGCTTTGTCCTAACCTGCCTTATAAGTGTCCGTTTTTATGGCCATTTTCTCCCCCACAATACCAGTATTTAATTGAACTGCTTCTCTTAATTTTTATCTTATTGTCAGTTTCCCTTGTTTACAAACTGAATTTATTTTTTCTAATCATTCAAAAATGTTATGAAGCAGATTAGAATCCTCTTGTCCATCATACAGATTAGACAGCTGTATTTACCAGGCTTATAGTGATCAGCTTCCATCTTCCTTAATAGTGGCAGCTTCCTCTTCTGAGGAGCTGCTGCAAGGAAACAGTCTGGTTCCTTGGCAAATTCCACAGCCTCAGAGTGTCTTTGGTCTCCTTTTGCTGATCTAGATCTGCAAGTCCTAGTCAAGCAGAGTATCTATAAACTGCTCCATTGCCAGTGTTACCTGGAAGTCCTCATTAGCATCTGGATATGATAGGAACACAAATCTCCTAAGGTCCTTTGTCAATTTGGGTAGAGTCCCTTCTTTTCCTCTCCTTGTAGGTGCTAGCTCAGATTGATGGCTAGCTCCAAATTACATATCGACAGCTTGGATCAGATTTGGAGAATTCTACCAGTTTCAAGGGGTAATTTCTACAGCACCATCAGAGCTGGGCCATTCAATTTGGCTCCTTGACAGAAAAAGGGTTTCTATCTTCCTAGCCATTCATTTGAGCTATGGTATTGAACTGAGCCAAATAAGCGTCCCAGGAGTTTTTCCTTCAAAGATGGTGGGATTTTGCATTATTTGAGATGGAATCCAACCATTCTCCTCTGGGTCTCTGTGGTTACAAACAGGATAGGAAACTCTTGTAAATGTCGGGCCTTACCCAAATCCTCTGGCTAGCTTAATTCTACATCCAGGTGTCTGGTTTCCATTGTGGTTTGTAACCTCTGATTGTCTTAAGATGACATCTCAGTTCCTCCCCCACATCTTGAGTTAGTGAGCAGGGAGAATTCATGGGTCAACATCAGCCTTCCCTAGCTTTGTAACACAAATATCATTCTACTAGATGGAGGGGTAGAAGCCCAGAGGTAACTTCTGAATGTTGAGCTCCTGAACAGCAGGACAGCAAACCAAACCCTCACTTTAATAGCTCAAATATATATATGAGTGATCTTGTAAACCCTAGTGCTGAGGTCTTTTTTCCACTTGTTTTTGTGAATTGATGACCATCTTAGATGTGACTGTTTAATCCTACAATTTTGTAAAAAAAAAAAAAAAAAAAAAAATGTTTGAATCACTTTGTTACTAGAATTAGTAACTAAAATCAGCATGTCAGTTTATTAAAACCTATTCAGTAACTGGACTGTGAGCAGACTTTTATCTAAAGCCTCATGCTGAACAAAATATAAATGTAACCCTAAATGCTGTCAGTGAATACTCACTGACTTGTAATGTCTGTAGATAATTCCCTACAGTAGAGCAATGCATGTAGGAATAAAGGCTGTTTTTTGACTCTTTGACAAACACTGTCCATTCCTTTTTATAATTAGAAGGGAAAGGAAATTTGCAATATTGATAAGCGTATTAACCTCTGTATGGCAGAAATAAATAGGATTCACCTTTGGAGCATTGGACTAATGGTCTAGGTGTTCATCTCTAACTGTGTGAATATTACTTGCTGGGTACAGATGAAGTACATCCTCAGAGACCATCTTCCTTGGTTTGAAAGGGAGAAATAACACTCATGCTGATGTAAGCAGTCAGTTTAACATATTAGAAAAATATGTACATTACATAACTGAACTGCAAAATATTTGAAATTTTATTGAAAAAAAATCAAATAAAAGATCTCATAATACAACGCTAAATTCAGGCTGGGTGAAACAAATATTTTCAGAATAAAGGAATAAACACGCTTTGTTCATATCCAGCAGGCGCATGTCATAGTTTATTCCTGACATGCCACAATATTACTAGGCCAAAGTTTCCCAAGTTTGGGAAAGCTGTTAAAGTATTCCCTTCCCACCCACCCCCACCCAACCCCCAGGATCAAAGAATCTGTTCCATTAGTTCACTTGTCCACTGTGGGGAAGAAATTCGTATTCAATATTTAGAATTTGTCAGTTTGCTCTAGCAAAGTGTTACTTATGTCATACCCTAAGCTCAAAGAAGCTTTAATGTTTTAATAAAAATGTTGAGAATGAATTGAATTCACACAAAAGGGGAAAACATCTATACCTGTGAAGAAACATGAGGCTTAAATTAAGTAGTTCCTTATAACACTTATTAACTTAATTTATATACTAATTTTTTTTAATACTACACTGTGCTTGTCTATCTTTCATGATTTATCAGTGTTGTTTAGCTCAAAGGCCTAACTCTATCCATACAGGTTTCACCAAAAAGCTAATGGATTTACTATTTTGAAATACTTTATTCAGCTTTCATCACTGACTGTATAGTGAAGGCTAGATTTAAAGGAAACTGTTAACAATTGTATTTTTCCCCCTTGAGCCAATTGAATTCAATAATGATTTCTGACTTCCTCCCCTCCAACTCCTCCCTTGGTCCCTCAGGTTGTTAAAATAATCACAAAGATTGCTACACATGTGATCAAAAATATATAGCTACACACCAAAAATCTTAGTGCCTACTCTGTGCATCAAACAGGATCTACACATAGTGGGCCAAACTTAGTTTAATTGTATGCTTATCCTTAGCAGACATTGTATTTTTTTATTTAAACTTCTACCCCCAGCCTTTAATTATTGATTCTTGTATCAGATATCAGAAACAAAATCATGAAAGTGAAGTTATAGAAAATTCTATATATGGTACGGAAAAGAACTTCTACATTTCCTTTCTGTGGGCCTCCCTTATACTTCCTTTGCTCCAAACCCTCCAGCCCCCCAGGGGATTACATTTGCTTGCCCCACGATGCTCCAGTTTGGAGAACTGAAAACTTACACTAAGACAGTATTTTGGTATAGTGTCATCAGTATGCTGGCTTTAGAGAGGTTAAAAAAAGCAAACAAATCATAATTCTGCATTTTCCAATTTAAAACAAAACACTGTTAAAATACTTGTCTAATTCAAAATTCCAGATATTACAAGAGCCAGAGTAGCGTGTGAGGCAGTTCAATGTCTGTTGCAGTACTTAAACATTATTTGAATTATATGGTGGAATGCTTAGCTTGAATTTTGCACCTAAAATATTCATGGGTGCAATTCTAGAAGCTTTTTCTAATTACTAATTTGCTTGGTTTTAAACTCCTATTACATTATGGGAACAATTCACATGTATTCACAAAAGCAGCACAAATGTTATTACAATCTCCCTGAAATAACCAGCTCAACAGTACTTAAAAAAAAAAAAAAAATCAACCCCCCCCCCCCCCCGAAACTTCCAACATGAAAAGCATTGAATAGCTAAAGAATAGAAATGAACAAATGTATTAAGCCATTTGCTGGCAAAGTGCCTTCAGTAGTGACAGTTGTGGACGTTGGTCAACTATACAGTACGTAGGAACTTTGCTGGGTTCCCCCCCCGCCCCTCCCCCTCCGCCTCCATCAATATATTTTCCATTTTATCCCTGTGTTTTCAGTCACCCTCCTTCCTGCAACTTCCTAGTTTTTGTTTGTTTGGTTTTGTTGTGTTTTAACTGAGAATGCTCCAGGCCAGAGCTTTCCTTGTAATTGCTGTTCCTGGCTGTGTGGACTGGATGAGGCCAGGTGCTGGAACTGACAGCAGGGAGCTTGTCTCTCCTGTGCACTCAGTGACTTTCCTGCTGGTGACCAGGCAGTGTGGAAGAGGAAGATGGCTGACTTGAATGCAGATAAAATAAAAGCTGGACCAGGGGGAGAGGATAAAAGTATATTGGGACAAGGAGCTGATGAAGGGTGAGGGGGACTGGGACTAGAGGCTCGTGGAGGTGGGGAGAGAGAAACTGGGACCAGGGTTTGGGACATACGGGAATTTAGGGGACTGGGAGGGAAAGACTGAGACAGAGCCGGTGACAGCAGGTGATTGGGACTTGCTGAAGAAGGAGACTGACAGGGAACGTGTATGTGTTTGTGTGTGTGGGAGAGGGGAGAGAGACTAGGACAAAAAGATGGAGGGGAAAGATTGAACAAGGGGCTTGGAGAGAGAGGCTGGAACTAAGAGCTATGGGGCAGATGGTGGGGAGGAGAGAGACACCAGATGAGGAGCCTGGAATGGGGAGACGGACTGGGATGAAGAACCACTGGTACTGATGCAGGAATGGAGGGTTGGAGAGGACAGGGCAGAAGAGGTCAAGCTTGAGGAAAATGGGAAGAAGTCTGTGCCCACTAGAAAACAACTCCCTTCCAGACCCTGGATTTCTGAGTCTCGTCATTCCTCTGCTGTCAGCAGATATTTGTGAAACTTGCTGATAAAGTACCTCCCGTTCTATTGGCTGGTCCATGTACAGGATGACAGCCTACCACTGCTATCAGTTACTCTTAGTTCATGTGGCAGAGGTCTTTGTGGTGGATCTGAAGGTTGCAACCCTGCTAATGATCTATGTGGGTGTCGATATGATGCCACATAATGGAATTTCTGTTTTGCAGTTTGCTTATTTAGAAACCTAGGAAATTACATGCACACCAAAGCCTTATGGTAAAAGAACATATTAGGCATGAAAAATCAGGTAGTCAAAAGTTAGGAAATGCCAGAATTAAGGTTCTGAAGACACAATTATTAATTTACTCATCGGCTTTTTTATGGCACTCACTATAGTATCTGAATTCTTTATTAATATTAACGAATTGATCTTCATTAAGGTGACGGGGCTATTCTGTCCATTTTACATCTGTAAAGTGGGGATGAAGGAAAGAGATTAAAGGCAAAAGTATGCACTAGTTTTGGATACCCAATGTGAGATACCTGGGACCTGATTTTTTTTAAAGAGTACTTAGCATTCTATACTACTTGATATGTTCAAACACAGCTCCCGTTGACTTCAGTTTGCAGATGTGAGTGCTCAGCGCTTCTGAAAATCAGAACCCAGGATATCAAGTGGAGTGTGTTCATTATTTCACAATTACTGACCACCATTGAAAAGTTTTTTGGTTTAAATGACTTTGCTAGCATCACTTAGGAATTCTGTGGCAGAGATGGGGTAGAATCCATTTCTCCAGGGCAGCATGCAATTATCTTAACCATAAGACTGTCCTTTCTCTTCCTGAGATTCCATGCTTCATTCGCTACCCACTTGCAACAAGAGAGGCATGGTTCCTAAAGACAGCAATCTCCTTCACTACACAAGCATGATTCATTCCCAGGGCAGGTTCAGCCTGTGCACTGCCACAGGGGCCTGTGGGAAAATATAGTATGTGATCATATAATTAAAGAATGTATTATCATGCATTCAAAAGGGGGCCTAATTAGTATTACATAATTTTATATAAATGTATATAAAATTGCAATTTTTTTTAAAAGTTCTACAGTGAAAATGACTAGAGATAGAACATTGAAATTTGGCTTAAAAATCTTTACTGAGAAGTGCCTTTAGCAGCTCAGTGAAATTTTGGTTAGGATTTGACTGAGTTATGACACTTCAAAAATCCCATGCTGTATATATTTAATACATGTGTTTTTTCACTGAGATTGTAAAATGCACAACTAAGAGGCTATGCTGTGTGTGTGTGTATACACAGGTAACATAGCTGTGTAGTGAGAAAAGTACTCAAGGTGTGTGGGCTGACGCAAGGACTTGAAGTTATGGAATCCATGGCTTCTGTGAGCATTGTTACAAAATGACTTTCTTGCAAAACTGAAGTATTTTGGACTTACGATGTGCTGCGCAATGAATAGGGAGGATTCAGCTGCCACCAATAGCAGTGCACAAGTAGACCTATCCTAGCCAGCTGGACTTCCTCTTTTCTTGGCATGACGACTCCTGTTGCCCAATGGAGATGCCTACCTTGCCAGAGTTTCTCTTCTGTGTACAACCTAGGATGTCTGTGTAGGTTTAGGCTTTGTGGGTTTCTTCTGGCCCCAGCAGAATCTGTAGATTTCTAGCTAGTTTTCCCCCTGCCAGAACCTTACCTCCATAACTTGATTTGTGTTCCCAGTCCCAGGTTTACTTCCCTACAAACATCCTAGCTGCTATTGAGGATCTTTTGTTGAGTGAATTTTGATCCATTGTTTCTACTGTGTTCATTCAGCTTATTTCTGGTGAACTCTAGAAGGACTGCAAAGAGGCAAAGCTAAGAGAGGGAACACAAAAGCCCAGGTATTAAGCCTGCGGAGCTGACTCAAAGGCTGAGGTATAAGGGACTATCTTCCCACATGGGTAGGTGGGTAGACCAAGATTTTCAGAAAATAGGAGCCTAAACTTAGGTTCTTAAATAAATGGTCTGACTGTCCAATGTGCTGAGCATTCAAGAGCTCCCACTGAAATCAATGGAAGATGTTGGGTGCTCAGCATGTATGAAAAATCTCACTCACTGAGGAGCCTAACTTTTGACTTCTATTTTTGAATATCATGTCCTTATACTATAATGTGTGTGATATATGTATATAGGGTATATGTGTATTGTATACTAAAGCATGTATGTCAAGTATCAGAGGGGTAGCCGTGTTAGTCTGGATCTGTAAAAAGCAACAGAGGGTCCTGCGGCACCTTTAAGACTAACAGAAGCATTGGAACATAAGAACATAAGAGGCCGTACCGGGTCAGACCAAAGGTCCATCTAGCCCAGTATCCTGTCTGCCGACAGTGGCCAATGCCAGGTGCCCCAGAAGGAGTTAACCTAACAGGCAATGATCAAGTGGTCTCTCTCTCCTGCCATCCATCTCCACCCTCTGACAGACAGAGGCTAGGGACACCATTCCTTACCCATCCTGGCTAGTAGCCATTAATGGACTTAACCACCATGAATTTATCCAGTTCTCTTTTAAACTCTGTTATAGTCCTAGCCTTCACAACCTCCTCAGGTAAGGAGTTCCACAAGTTGACTGTGCGCTGAGTGAAGAAGAACTTCCTTTTATTTGTTTTAAACCTGCTGCCTATTAATTTCATTTGATGACCCCTAGTTCTTGTATTATGGGAATAAGTAAATAACTTTTCCTTATCCACTTTCTCCACATCACTCACGATTTTATATACCTCTATCATATCCCCCCTTAGTCTCCTCTTTTCCAAGCTGAAGAGTCCTAGCCTCTTTAATCTCTCCTCATATGGGACCCGTTCCAAACCCCTAATCATTTTAGTTGCCCTTTTCTGAACCTTTTCTAGTGCCAGTATATCTTTTTTGAGATGAGACCACCACATCTGTACACAGTATTCGAGATGAGGGCGTACCATCGATTTATATAAGGGCAATAATATATTCTCAGTCTTATTCTCTATCCCCTTTTTAATGATTCCTAACATCCTGTTTGCTTTTTTGACCGCCTCTGCACACTGCGTGGACGTTTTCAGAGAACTATCCAGGATGACTCCAAGATCTTTTTCCTGACTTGTTGTAGCTAAATTAGCCCCCATCATATTGTATGTATAGTTGGGGTTATTTTTTCCAATGTGCATTACTTTACATTTATCCACATTGAATTTCATTTGCCATTTTGTTGCCCAATCACTTAGTTTTGTGAGATCTTTTTGAAGTTCTTCACAGTCTGCTTTGGACTTAACTATCTTTAGCAGTTTAGTATAATCTGCAAACTTTGCCACCTCACTGTTTACCCCTTTCTCCAGATCATTTATGAATAAGTTGAATAGGATCGGTCCGAGGACTGACCCTTGGGGAACACCACGAGTTACCCCTCTCCATTCTGAGAATTTACCATTAATTCCTACCCTTTGTTCCCTGTCTTTTAACCAGTTCTCAATCCATGAAAGGACCTTCCCTTTTATCCCATGGCAGCTTAATTTACATAAGAGCCTTTGGTGAGGGACCTTTGTCAAAGGCTTTCTGGAAATCTAAGTACACTATGTCCACTGGATCCCCCTTGTCCACATGTTTGTTGACCCCTTCAAAGAATTCTAATAGATTAGTAAGACACGATTTCCCTTTACAGAAACCATGTTGACTATTGCTCAACGGTTTGTTTTTCTATGTGTCGGACAATTTTATTCTTAACTATTGTTTCGACTAATTTGCCCGGTACAGACGTTAGACTTACCAGTCTGTAATTGCCGGGATCACCTCTAGAGCCCTTTTTAAATATTGGCGTTACATTAGCTAACTTCCAGTCTTTGGGTACAGAAGCCGATTTAAAGGACAGGTTATCAATTAATTCCAAAACCTTCTCTCGTGACACTTCAATCCGTGACAGTTCCTCAGATTTGTCACCTACAAAAGCCAGCTCAGGTTTGGGAATCTCCCTAACATCCTCAGCCGTGAAGACTGAAGCAAAGAATCCATTTAGTTGCTCCGCAATGACTTTATCGTCTTTAAGCGCTCCTTTTGTATCTTGATCATCAAGGGGCCCCACTGGTTGTTTAGCAGGCTTCCTGCTTCTGATGTACTTAAACATTTTATTACCTTTGGAGTTTTTGGCTAGCCGTTCTTCAAACTCCTCTTTGGCTTTTCTTATTACATTCTTGCACTTAATTTGGCAGCGTTTATGCTCCTTTCTATTTGCCTCACTAGGATTTGACTTCCACTTTTTAAAGGAAGTCTTTTTATCTCTCACTGCTTCTTTTACATGGTTGTTAAGCCACGGTGGCTCTTTTTCAGTTCTTTTACTGTGTTTCTTAATTTGGGGTATACATTGAAGTTGGGCCTCTATTATGGTGTCTTTAAAAAGCGCCCATGCAGCTTGCAGGGATTTCACTTTAGTCACTTGCATCTGAAGAAGTGAGGTTCTTACCCACGAAAGCTTATGCTCCCAATACTTCTGTTAGTCTTAAAGGTGCCACAGGACCCTCTGTTGCTTTTCACTTTAGTCACTGTACCTTTTAATTCTGTTTAACTAACCCCCTCATTTTTGCATAGTTCCCCCTTTTGAAATTAAATGCCACAGTGTTGGGCTGTTGAGATGTTCTTCCCTCCACAGGGATGTTGAATGCTATTGTATTATGGTCACTATTTCCAAGCGGTCCTGCTATAGTTACCTCTTGGACCAGCTCCTGCGCTCCACTCAGGACTAAATCTAGAGTTGCCTCTCCCCTTGTGGGTTCCCGTACCAGCTGCTCCATGAAGCAGTCATTTAAAGTATCGAGAAATTTTATCTCTGCATTTCGTCCTGAAGTGAAATGTTCCCAGTCAATATGGGGATAATTGAAATCCCCCACTATTATTGAGTTCTTAATTTTGATAGCCTCTCTAATTTCCCTTAGCATTTCATCATCACTATCACCGTCCTGGTCAGGTGGTCGATAATAGATCCCTAATGTTATATTCTTATTAGAGCATGAAATTTCTATCCATAGAGATTCTATGGAACATGCGGATTTGCTTAAGATTTTTACTTCATTTGATTGTACGTTTTCTTTGTCTTGCGTCTGATGAAGTGGGCATTCACCCACGAAAGCTTATGCTCCAATGCTTCTGTTAGTCTTAAAGGTGCCACAGGACCCTCTGTTGCTTTTTAAAGCATGTATATTTGATACAAATATGATGCAAGGGTATTGTGAGGATAAACATCCATTAATGATTGTCACTCAAATTCTGTGGTGATAAGGGTCTCACAAATAGCTGATAAATTAAATTTATCACGTGTATATCTCTGCTGTGTGTATGTAATTTTCTGTTGACATACATAACACTTTCAATTTCTGAGGGGAGGGAAGTATTAGAATTTTTGAAGTTAGAAGGGCTTCTAACAAATCTGCACCATAGTATGAAGTTGCAAAATATATACAACTCTCACCATCCTTTAGGTGTCTGTTCACATGTGTAGTCCTTGAAAGGCTATTGACCACATTAGTAGCCTCAAGAGATTTGTTGGTAATGTGCACTTTATTTTTCACCTTGAAATAAAAAACAGGAAGAGGCCACTACTTTTAAAATGTAGGCTGTTGTCTCCATTGTACTCCTATTATTCTGAACTCTCATTTAAGATTTTTAAGATATTCATCTATAGGCACATCTCCATGGAAAGCCTATAAATAAAATAAGTGATGTATGTCTCAGATGGAGACTCTTCTAGACAAACAAGTATGTCTCACTACCCTTTCTGTTAAAAGGGTTTTTGGTCACCTAAACCAAAAAGGAACCAAATTGCTAGCATATAAAATCAAAAAGGTTGTAGAGGAGTTTTTAAATAAGGGCTGGGGGGAAGCCAACAGGTACAGAAGAGCATATGGTTTGGACAGAGATCCCTTAGGGAAGGATCTATTAATGGAGATTCTCTATATCTTAGAAACGAGGAGAGGAGTGAAGTTGATGAAGTACAGGTAGGAATTGAAGAGAAACAGTCAAATGAAAGAATCCCGTTCAATTACATCACATAATGGCAGACCGCTAAAAAGTGTAGAATTTTATAAGTGCTTGTATACAAATGCTAGCAGTCTAAATACTAAGATGGGTGAATTGAAGTGCCTGGTATTAAGTGAGGATATTAATATAATTGGCATCACAGAAACTTGGTTGAATGATGATAATCAATGAGACACAGTAAGAGAGGATATTGAGCTATATGGACCATTGGTCTGACCCAGTACGGCAGTTCTTATGTCTAAATTACTATATCTCTCTATCTAGTCTTCATTTTTATTGCTATTTTCACTGTGAAAAGTGAGTCCAGTTGAATTTTTACAACTTTCTTAGTTTTATATTGCATGTTAGTGGAAGTTAGATTTATTTTCCTGAAAAGACATGCTAATCAATAGCAAAAGATCTTTTAAATGTAAAAACTTTCAGTGTGTACACTTTGAATTGTCTGTATTGGGAATTCTGCTTTGTTCTTGTCTGAGCTAAATCTGCTTAAATGATCATTTTAAAAGAAAATATGGTTTGAGAGGTGTTGGATTCTTCCACTGATTACATAATTATTTCTTTTAAGTTAAAATGTTCTTTAATGATTAATTACATCTCATAAAAGATTTATATTCCTAGAAAATATTTTGAAACCAAATTAGATTTAAACAAAAGTCTGACTTTGTTATGAATATCTGAATTCTTAATTTGTGAAATTTTGTGACACTTTGTAGGTTGTGGTTTTAATTTATTTTGATAACACATTGCCTCTTAAGTGTCCATTTGGCAAGCATTCTAGGAAATACTAATGTTCTAAAGTGACAGATGCAGTTCTATTTTTTTTTTAAAAATCTCATTGTAAAATAGCAACCATTGAACCAGGCCTCTCAAAAATCTAGCATTATAAATGTTGAATGCAGTACTTTAGATTATATGTTTGGTGTCTAAATTTATTGTAATGAACCTTCTGGCTCATTGTTGAATACCTTCCCCCTCACCCTGGCTGAGCTAGAGGGAAAGGATCTAGCCAGTAGAGGGCTCTGCTGCTCAGTTCAACATGGAGCCACTAGTGGCTCTGTAATCTCCAGAGTGCAGGAAAATGAATTAATATTCTGAGATCAGAAGGAATCAGGCTAGAGACAGAGCATGTGTATCAGCTGAGCTGGAACAGCTTGTGAGCCTTTGGAGGGAAGGCCATGGGTAGCAGGCAGTTTGAGAGGTAGAACTGAAAGCTGAGACTTAGGCTACGTCCTCACTATGGGGGGGGTCGATTTAAGATACGCGAATTCAGCTACGTGAATAGCGTAGCTGAATTCGACGTATCGCAGCTGACTTACCCCGCTGTAAGGACGGTGGCAAAATCGACCTCCGTGGCTTCCCGTCGACGGCGCTTACTCCCACCTCCGCTGGTGGAGTAAGAGCGTCGATTCGGGGATCGATTGTCGCGTCCCAACGGGATGCGATAATTCGATCCCCGAGAGGTCGATTTCTACCCGCCGATTCAGGCGGGTAGTGTAGACCTAGCCTTAGGCAGTGATGTAGCCTGTTGTTGGAAGAGGACTGCAGTAGCAATAGCATGTGACCTGCAAGCAGGTGGTATGAGGAAATTGCACTATTGGTTGGCGAGAAGATGGTGTTAAGGAATCGCAATGAGATACGGTTACCTTAATTTTTATTGATTGATGGTAAGGGTTTAAGTAATTGTGACACAGATATTGGTCTGCTTTTTTTCTGGCAGCTCTAGAAAGGTAATTCTCCGCTACTTCCTCATAACCCATAATTATTAATGGGGATCCAAGGGTATGTCTACACTGCAGTGTAAGCTGAGACTCTGGCTCAAGCCCAAATCCCACTTCCATCTATGCACAATTCTATCTGACTTGGGCCTGAGACCCAGGACCATGTAGGGTGGAGGATTTGAGCCAGGGTCCCTTGGGAGCTCAGGCCCAAACACCATTATTCTGCAGCATGAATGCAGCTTGGGCAGGCCCCCCTGGACTCAGGCCCTCAGAGTCCACCAATGCTATCCCACAGTCTCATAGGCCAGTGTTCTTTGTCCTCTCCATCCCAAGCATAGCAAATTGAGTCAGTGGAAACAGAAGCACACCCCTTTCCCCCTTGTTCAAGTACAGTAGTTCTGTGTTTAACTCTTCCATTTTATTCTGACCGCTGAGAAGCAAATGCATTGAACTGTCTTCTGCATTTGCAATGGCCATGGACCAGAAGAAGTCCTTTGACAAGTGTGCTGCCTCCTGGACATGGGAGCACAGCTACGTTTTGGTGAATCTGATGTGAAGCGAGAAAAAATTCCAGGAATGACTACTTGTACCAGGAAATAGAGAAGAAACTGGCAGCATTGGGGATTCACTGCAGTGACCAGTGACCACTGCAGGGAGAGGATTAAGTGGCTCAAGACCAACTATTGGAAAGCCAGTGATGGGAACTTGCTCTCTTCCTGTCTCTATCCTGAGGAGTTTGACTGGGTGTTTGGTACTGTGCAAAGTGCAGAGCCACCAACTCTTCATGACAGCCTGGTCAGCCGGGATGGTGACTTTCTCACCCATGAATCCAGTATAAGACTGGAAAGGGGGAGCCAGCAGGCACCGGATGAAGCTATTGAAGTGATTTGCTGAAACCAGCTCCCAAGGAGGTTTAGCCACTAGAGCAGCTGCAGATCATCCTGGGTGTCTACTTGGAGGAACTTTTTGATGTCACCCCTGGAGGAGCAGCCTGCTGTAGAACTGGCAGCAGAAATGCAAGAGACAGAAGTACCCCCGGAGCATGGTAAGTTTGCCTTCATGTTTTTATTAATGTAATAATGGGAGGGGTTTCCAATGCAAAAGTTAATACCAGCCTCTGGTAGCAGCATGATCTGTGATGGTTGATTGCATGCCAGAAGCTTAGCACCCTCCTCTCTCCCCTCTCCACTATCAGTACCATCTGGAATTCAAAATGGAGATTGGGAAGTACAAACTGTGAAACAAGCATTTAAAAACAAAGTTTTAATAGAAACTCACACATTCATGCTATGATGTGCCAGGGTGTTAAAATGTGAACCTTCTGTTGCTTTCTCTGTTACTATGCTGCTGTGTACCAGCCCAACGGTTTAACAAGCTTCCTGTAAACCGTGAACTGTATAGGGAGGGAGAGTGAAATGCAGTACATTTAAGCTAAATGTAGTCCATGTGTGACAAAATCATTTGTCCAAAATACAGTTGGGGAGTTGTATGCAGTTCAGAACTGTGCTGAGGGGATGGAAGGTTGCTGTGAAGTTCTTGGCAAGTCCATATTAGCATATGTGTTAGCATGCAGTCATAACAGGCTGTATCAGAAACTGAGGAGGCAGTAATCCATGTGGGTGCTAACATAACATCCTGTTGATTGCCCCATGACTTTTGACCTAATACCAGGTACTGATAGCTGCAAACTTTTCCTGTAGCAAGAACTCCAGATAGGCAGACACATTTTGGGGAAGGGCATATTTTTGAGAGTCACCTTGGTACATGACCAGGCCAGTCCACCCATAAATGTGCTGTTCAGTCAGCATAAATTTGAAAACTTCTGTGGCACATACAGCTGGCTTGCAATGAACAGCTTGGAATAAAATATCCCTTTACTATTCTGGAACCACAAGAATTGTTTTGTCCTCCAAAATGTGAGTGCATGAAATGATAGAGAGGGCCTTATGTAATAAGCTACAGTCCAACCCCTCATACACACACCCAAAAAAGCCCAAGATGGTTGGCAATTTCTAAACAAAAAACAATGTTGATTTTTAACTTCTCATTCTCTGTGCACTCTTTTCACTGCAACTAACCAGATTGTGTCTATGGAACTTTTAGGATCTGGAGAGTTCCTTTCTCAATATATTGAAGTTTAGTTTTACAAAGTGCCTTGTTGTTGTTGTTTGTTGTTGTTGTTGTTGACCCTGACATTCAGGGCTGGCTCCAGGCACCAACAAAACAAGCAGGTGTTTGGGGCGGCACATTTCTAGGGGCAGCATTCTGGCGCCGACTCCGGGGCATGGGAAAAAGTGCCCCCGCCGCCCTAGCTTGCTGCCCCAGCTCGCCTCTGCTACGCCTCCGCCCGCTCCCCTGAGCGTGCCGCCGCTGCTCCGCTTCTCCCCCCTCCCTCTCAGGCTTGCTGCGTGCGAAACAGCTGTTTCACACAGCAAGGCTGGGAGGGAGGAGAAGCCGAGTGGCGGGGCACTTGGGGGAGGCGGCGGAGGTGAGCTGGAGCAGGGAGTGATTCCTCTGCCCCCCCACCCTAGCTCACCTCCGCTCCGCCTGCTCCCCTGAATGCACTGCCGCTCCGCTTCTCCCCCTCCCTCCCAGGCTTGCCACGTGCGAAACCGCTATTTCATGCAGCAAGGCTGGCTGGGAGGGAGGGAGGAGAAGCCGAGCGGCGGGCGCACAGGGGAGGCGGTGGTGGAGCGGAGGTGAGCTGGAGCAGGGAGTGGTTCCTCTACCCCCCCATTACTTCCTGTGCCCCCCCCCACCCTAGTTCACCTCTGCTCCACCTGCTCCCCTGAACGCGCCGCTGCTCCGCCCTCCCTCACCTGAGAGGGAGGGTGGAGAAGCGGAGCAGTGGCACGCCCAAGGGAGCAGGCGGAGCGGAGGTGAGCTAGGGCGGGAGGTCGCGGTGGGCCCGCAGGAAGCAGTGGGGGGGGGGGCGGAAATGCGGCATGCCCAGGGGAGGAGGCAGGGTTGGGGATTTGGGGAAGGGGTTCGGAAGGGGTGGAGTTGGGGCGGGGCAGGGGGCACAAAAAAAGGGGTGGCGGCCAAAAATATTTTTGCTTGGGGCGGCAAAAATCCTAGAGCCGGCCCTGCTGACATTCACAAGGATTTTTCCTATGCTTATGCACTGAACCATCTGAATTATTGAGACAATAATGTACTGTTTTATGTCTGCTTTCAGGACCCTCAACCTGAATTGGCCATTCTACCTCAGTAGCTCAGGCACACTTAGGCAGAACTCTGGGTCTCAGAACCCTCATGGATCAGTTGAAGAGGAAGTGTTACCTTGATGAACTTATGGTTGACATTCTGGACAGGGCCAGCAAGCACGTGCAGTCCCAAAGAGAAGGATTCACGTCATGTGGAAAGTCACAAGCAGGCTGCAGAGCTTGAGGACAGAATTGCAGTGAGGGAGCATCACAGTCCCTGGAACAGGAACATCACTTGAGGGAGGAAGACCGAATGTAGCAGAAAGACCTGTTTGAGAGGCAGCTTTCGCTAATGGCTGCGAAAGCGCAAACTCCTGCTGCGCCTGCGCCTCAGCCTGAGTCCCCTCCACAGTACCACACACTACAGACCAGGAACACTTTGGATAGTTGCATGATTGGATGGCATATGCAACTGGGATCTAAGAGCTGCTGGACAAATCTACCCACTTGCTGTCCTGCACCCCCATCCAAGCCCCCTTTCCCCTGCATACTTCAACCACCGTGCTGACCCTGGCCCACTTGCAGGCCTCCATACCTGTGCAGTGGCACCAAGTGCATTCTAAAGGAAGGGAAGGAAAAACATGCCAGAAGACATGCAAAATTTAGAGGATTGTTTTGATAGCACTGGTTTCACTGTTTGCACTGTTCAGTGTTTGGTTTATGCATTTTGTTTTATTACTGGTTTGGTGTTGGTTTATTAATGTTTTGGTGTTCTAATGGCAGTTGTAATGTAAGATTTTGTAGGTTGTTTGTAATACATCCATGTTCACAAATAAAGGATTTTATTTAATTAAGAAAATTTATTGCCGTCGCTAGGTCACATCATATAATGTGTGTTTTGAATAATAAAGATGAACACATGGTAAGGCACAACAGGGAGGTTGTATTCTAACAGTCTTTCTATACATCTGTGTACAATAATCCATAATGTAAATGTGCAGCCTGCTTCCATAAAGTCATCTCATCCTTATGAAAAATTCATAACAATCAACTCCCCATTCACCGTGTACAGTGACAGTATCCCCTTTTATTGCATGATGTGATAGTACCTCATGTACTATAAATATTGCTGTACAAAAACATTCATAAACTCTACTATTCTCCCTCTTCCATTGGCCTATGCAAATCCACAATGTGGGCACACAGAGTATCCCAGATTTCTGTTGCCCAGGTGCATCATGCTCCAGCTGTCATAGGTGTAGTTCAGCAATCCATTACTGTCAAAGCTCCATAATCAGGGGCAAATGGCTCACATTTGGTTTCACAAAGATGTTGAAGAGCCTAGCAAGCCACAATGAGGACTGCATTGATGACCCAGGCATTTAAACGTGTCTGTAAACAGCACCAGCGGTATTTCAGTCTGACAAACGCACATTTAAGCACCATTCTGGACCTGCTGAGAATGTAATTGAACCTTTTTAGCATTCTTTCAAAACCAGCAATTAGTTCAGGGATATTGTTTATGCCCATTACTTTTGGGTAAATCACATGCCTGATTGCCTCAGAAACCTTTGCCACCATTTTACCCACAGTTGACTTTCCACCACCAAACTAGTTAGCAAAGGACTTGTAGCAGTCTGGGGTTGCCAGCTTCCAGATGGTTATAGCAACCCACTTCTGGACCGATATGGCCATCCTCATGTGTGTATTGTGATGCTGAAGGGTCAGGGCAAGCTGATCAGAAAGCTCCAGAAGTGTAGCTTTCTTCATGTGAAATGTCTGGATCCTCTGCTGGTCATGCCAGATCCACATATGGAAGGGAAAAAACTCACATTAAATATGCTTTATGGATATTGCTGCTTTCCCAAAGCTGTACTTAACCTCCTGGGCTGCATGAGTGATTTTGTGATGTCAGAGCATAGAAGAGAACTTTGACTCTGTGATTCTTAGGTCTAAGGCAGATGTTATTCAGTTGGCACAGAGGAATGTTGAATCACTTTTATTTACTGAAGGAGGAAGTGAATGTAACAGTAGGAAATAATCTAATGCTTTCTGCTACCTTCTACCTGCTCCTTCCTCCCTATTTGTCAGTAACAGCGTGAGTGAATTGACTGAGAATATAAAGGTTCGGGTTTGTAGTACATTTCCCAATTGATTACTAGAATGAAGTATCTGATGCATTTAAGTTTAATTAAATGAAGTTTGATCACTCATAAAATCCTAGAATTTAGAGATGGAAAAGTCCTATAAGATTACCCACTCCATGTCCTTATCAGCAGGATGGTGCCTTGCATAACATTCTCAAGTGCTTTGTCTTCAGTTTAAATAACGTTGGCAGCAGGGATTCCATCACTTCCTTAAGAAGATTATTCCATGGTCTAATTGACCTTGTTGTTAAAACTTTTTCTTGCTGTCCAGCCTTAAAAGTTCTTTTGCTCAGTTTCATCCTGTTACATATTATTCCTTCTCAAGCAGTTCTTCCATTTCCCTTATATTGGTGCCCTTTAACAGTGTAAAGAATTTTTTTAATCCTAGTCCCCTGTAGTCTTTTTTTTATTTTATTTTCTAAGATCAGCTATATGTATATATTTAGTTTTAGCCTGGTGTGCTAAAAAAAAAAGTTAGAGATTGTGTTTATTTAAAGAAACTTGAATCTTCTATGTAAAATCTCCGAGGTTAAATTTATAGATTCCTAGGTTAAATTTATAGATTCTTTCTGTGTGTGTGTGTGTGTGTGTGTGTGTGTGTGTGTGTGTGTGTGTGTGTGTGAAATTCCACCTAATTTCTAACCTTTTCCACCAACTTGCCCACATTGAGTAGCCACTCCTTACAAATACTATATTGCAGTGGCAGGATAGTGGATTAGGTAGTTGATGCAGTAGCATCATCTCTAAGCATATAATTTGATGTCCTTCTGGTGAAGTTAAAACAAATGTCCGTTGCCTCATGTTAAGTTCTCAATTTAAAATGTGTGGTTACACCCATTATTGTATGAAATGTAGTTGTAGCCATGTCGGTCCCAGGATATTAGACAGATAAGGTGGGTGAGGTAATATCTGTTAGCTGTGATGCTCGGAATACCTTTCCCAGACCTGAAGAAGAGGTCTGTGTGGCTCAAAAGCTTGTCTTTCTCACCAACTTCTGTTGGTGCAATAAAAGATATTACCTCACCCACCTTGTCTCTCTGGTTATACCCATTTCAGCCCTCAACAAATCCTTGAACTGTAGCTAGCGCTTTGTGAGTAAAACTAGAACCAGCGTTTCTTCTCCAAATATGAAATTTGTCATTTTAATTTGAGGTCAAATTAATCCTTAAAGATTCAAAAAGCAGAAGGTAAATAAAAAAGAATCTCAAATTAATAAGGCTTAATCATGGTATTTAAAAGAAATCTCTTCAGGTTTTTTTGGTGCCTGACTCCATATTTTTGAACACTTGAGGCTGGCAATACTGCCCCTCTTAGCTCTCTTGATTTGCCTTGCACCCTGTTGTGTACCTTTATAATCTGAGAGTTTGCCTCTGCACTGTTAAACTTCCATAGAGGAAAGCAACAATGTTCTGCTGGGAAGATCTGGTTGCCTGAGCACTGATTGCTTCTGCACCATATATGCTCAGAGCAGCACTATGTCAGAAAATGAAGGCAGAAGCTGGAAACAAAGAAATACAATTTTAAAACTCTGCATGTCACTCTTTCTCTCCCCCTTCCTCCCCCCCCAAATGTGTGTGGGAGGAGGGGTTATTTCCAAACCCTAATTAAATGTAGAGAATGTTATTGGGGTAAGAGTTGTACACACCTGTTTAGAGAGAAGTAGATGTTAAAACTCTTACCATATACTATTTTCAACAGTCACATGTATTATCCCTTTTAACAGTATATTTACAAATATCACAATTATAATTTATCTTGTTTTATTATAAATGTTAAAAAGTATCATGGAGGAAAACCGTATAACTGGTAATGCTGAAGTAATACAATGTATGAAGTGTGCTTGTGTTATGAAATGATTACATTGTAACAGTGTTTTTCTTTCTGTCTCTTTTTCTTTTAGGACCGGAATAGGCCCTATGACACTTTTAACTTGCACTCTTTGGAAAATTCCTTAATGGATATGATAAGGACTGACCATGAGCCTCTGAAAGGTAAACACTACCCTCCCAGTGGCCCACCAATGAGTTTCGCAGATATAATGTGGAGGAATCATTTTACAGGTTAGGAATATTCATATGTCCATGCTTGCTTGGTGTTTAAACAAAAAAAATCAACTTTTCAATAATTGCTATACATTTTCTGCTAGTAAAGCAAGTGGTGAATATTTAAAGCTGCTATTTGCCCATCTAAAAAATATGACTCAATAATCTCAGATGACCAAGGCTAAATGTGTATGAATGTAGTATGCCATATGTGCAAGATGATGAATTCCAATGTTATCTAAGCTTTAGTTTTAGAGGCTTGTTTCTGTTTTCAGTCTTAAAAAATTGCTCAGTAAGGTTTTCAACTTCAGTCTTCTATTTCAGAAAACAAGCAATTAACAAGAGTCCAGTTCAATTTTTAATTTTGTGTAACTTTTTTTTAAAGTAATAGGCCATTGTGCATGAATCATTAAGTTAGAAGATGGCTATCTAAAATATTCCCTTTATCATGGATATTAAAACAGAATTTAAAGAATATCTTTTTTTTACACACACACACACACACACACACACACACACACACACACACACACACACACACGTATCGTAGCAACTGTAGTAATATTTGTGTGATCAGGTGTGAGATCCAAGTTTGACAGCTGGTATTGTGATCTCCAGACTGGCATTGTTGTGAAAGCACTATGCTCAGCAATAGAGGTTTTTTATGTCTCACCTACCCAGACAGTTGAGTGATAGTGCTGACAAGCTCCAAAGTATGATGGCTGTGACACAGGACTGCATGTGTAGTGGCAAAAAACTGAAGGAATGGAACTTTGAGTAAAGAGAACTCAGTGGGGAAAAAAAGTTTAAAGAGGTGTATCAAAAGGAAAAATATTTCTTGCTAGTGTGATTTATACACAGTAGATTGTATTGTATTGTATTGTCTGATGCAAGAATTGAAATGGTCATGTGTACGCTACTCAATTAGGATGTGACATATAGGAACAGACTACTCGTCCATCAAGTAATCAAGTACAATATCCTGACTTGAGCAGTTGTTACTACCCAACACTTTCATTATCTCTGCATGTAGAACTACAATTGTTGTTGGTGCTAAAGTTGGGTGATAATTGCAATTAGCTCAATATTTGCTCACTCAAAGACTGTTACTACTTTCCATCCTCAAAGTAAAAATCCTTAGCAATTTTGAAACAAGGATGTGCAGCTATTCTCAAGTTTAACAAGTCCGCAAAGATTATAAAAAGATAGATGGATCTGTAGATTGATTTGCATGAATTAGTAAACAAAAAGTTCCCCAGACCATAGATATAGATTGTGTGTGTGTGTGTGTGTGTGTGTGTGTGTGTGTGTGTGTGTGTGTGTGTACTAGAATTAAAACCCAAATGGATGGATTGTAAGTAGTGTAACTTATTTGTTTGATGGATGCTGGGAAATATTGATGATTACTTCTGCTGCAGGAGCACATCTGTCCTTTCAACTGCCGGGGTACAGATTAAACTACTTCTGCCACTCAGCTAATGCCACATGAGTGAGTGGTCTGGGGAACTTTTTGTTTACTAATTCATGCAATTGTAGTTATACATGCAGAGATAATGAAAAGGGATCTAGAGGTCATAGTGGATCACAAGATAAATATGTGTCAACAGAGTAACATTGTTGCAAAAAAAGCTAACATCATTCTGGGATGTATTAGCAGGAGTGTTTTAAGCAAGACACAAGAAGTAATTCTTCTACTCTACTCCATGCTGATTAGCCTCAGCTGGAGTATCGTTTCCAGTTCTGAACACCACATTTCAAGAAAGATGTGGACAAATTAGAGAGAGTCTACAGAAAAGCAACAAAAATGATTAAAGGTCTAGAAAACATGACCTATGAGGGAAGATTGAAAAAATAGGTTTGTTTAGTCTGGAGGAAAGAAGATGGAGGGGGAAGGAACATAACAGTTTTCAAGTACATAAAATGTTGTTATAAGGAGGAAGGGAAAAAATTGTTCTAATCTCTGAAGATAGGACAAGAAGCAGTGGGCTTAAATTGCAGCAAGCGTGATTTACGTTGGACATTAGGAAAAAATTCCTAACTTTTAGGGTAGTTAGGCACTGGAATAAATTGCCTGGGGAGATTGTGGAATCTCCGTCATTGGAGATCTTTAAGACCAGGTTAGACAAACACCTGTCAGGGATGGTCTAGACCAGGGGTCAGCAACCTTTCAGAAGTGCTGTGCCGAGTCTTCATTTAATCACTCTAATTTAAGGTTTCCCGTGCCAGTGATACATTTTAATGTTTTTAGAAGGTCTCTTTCTAGAAGTGTATAATATATAACTAAACTATTGTTGTATGTAAAATAAATAAGGTTTTTAAAATATTTAAGAAGTTTCATTTAAATTTAAAATGCAGAGCCCCCCAGTCCGGTGCCCAGGACCCGGGCAGTGTGAGTACCACTGAAAATCAGCTTGCGTGCCACCTTCGGCACGCGTGCCATAGGTTGCCTACCCCTGGTCTAGACAATACTCAGCCCTGCCATGAGTGCAGGCGACTGAACTAGATGACTTCTCAAGGTCCCTTCCAGTCCTATGATTGTATTAGAGAGACACACAGACACGCACACCAATAAATATTTGAGGGCAGCAGGAACTAAATTTTTCCACTGTTATTGATCTAAGATCCAGGTATCCATGGTGAGACTGGTGAGTTGGTTTCTAAGTAAAACAGCTACAGTATGTGTAAAAAGCTAATAAATATATCTTTATGTGGAATACAAAAAAAGTTTCAGAACAGGCAAATCTGAATCAGCGGTCATGGATAACGTTTTGTGTTCTGTGCAAAGGGTAGTTGCCAAGTCATCAGCAAGGATGGAACATGTTCTCCTAACCAGTCAGATCTAGTAGGTGGAGTTTTTCACAGATGCTGCTATCCAGGGCCAGCATTGGTAGGAAATCCAGAAGAACTTTCAAACTGCAAACTGTCTGGATCTGTGGGGCCATGTGACTTTAGTCAAGGTGGGCCAGGCAGATAGTTCTTCAAAGTGTTTCCCTCTGCCCACAAACATAATCTGTCTTCCTAGGATTCAACTTCAGGCAGTTCTTCCTCTTCTGTAGATGCTGGAGTGTGTTCTGTCTTGTTCAAACAAGCTACTACAGATCATTTCATGGGGAGTAATACTCTCATAGTAAGTAACTGAAAGCTTCAGAGAGACTGACGGGTGGTTTAAGACTATACTCTCAGTAAGTGGGCATGTCTCATTTAGTTCACTAGGTAGAGCTACCACTCTAAAATCCAAACATTTCAAGTTTGTTTCAACTGAGATGGATCTCTCCCAAATTAGGGTATCTTGCATTTAAGAAGATTACCTTTTTAGTTAATGAATTGCTCACCCTTGGTAAAGTAGGCTAATTTGCCTAAATTACTCTTGCTAGTATGCACTTGTATATCAATTGGCTTTATTAATCAGACTAGTTTTAGTATTGTACAAGCTTTCAAACAGATGGGAGAGGTGAAAAGACAAATAGCAAAAGCACTGTTTTTGGAAAATAGAGGCAAGCATTAGCTCATTCTAGTAAAAAGTTTCACTCTGCCTTCCAAACTATACAAATCTTGGAAGCTTCAGGCCTGTTGCAGAGCCAATATGACTATTTCAGAGAAAATGTCAGCCTGCCAGTGGGCAATGAACAAACTTTTCAGCAAATGTTCAGACTTCTTTGAGATGGCCTATGCATATTCACACTTATGTGATACCTTGCTCCTAGTACTGCAGAGCTTCAGAAATCTTCTGGGAAAATAGCGTCTACGAGGGCCACAGTCGCCCTGTTGTTTGCCAATAGACTTTTGAAGTAGAGATAATAAAAGAGGAAGTGTGGCCCCCAACTGCTTCTGTTCCTTCCTTTTCAAGGGCCAGATGGGAATGTAGGGATTTTCTCTCTGCCTAAATTTTTTTGACTTTTTTACCCCGATGGAGGGGTGTGGGGTGGTGGTGGGAGGTGATTCTAAATTCTTTTGGGTGTACTTTAGTTGTGCCATTATATATCTAGGCCAAGATTTTCAAAAATAGAACCATAAAGTTAGGTCAAAAATCTTGGTCCTAGTTTTTACTTTGAAGTAGGGTTCTGGAGTACAACCAGAAGGTCTAATTGACTTTAAGGATTCAGATCTGAAGGGCAGAATGAAGTGGTGTGTGATATATTGCTCCCTCCTTGGAGATATCTAAGCCCCTTGTGCTCTGCCATTTGTTCTATGTGGAGAAAATCCATTCCTGGATCATTGCACTTGTAAGGCCTTCAATCAGAGGCCTGTACTAAAAGGCAGTGAAGGCACCATGCCTTTCTTGGCTCTGACCTATGATCAGGTGTTTGTCCACTTTGTGCTGGGATACTTTGAGTTTGTCTCCTTTGTGCTTGGTGCCAACAAAATTGGTAGAGGACGGACAGGAAAAGTGCAAAGGGATCTTCAGTGCCGGAGTTCTCAGCACCAACCTGGAAAAAGGGGAAAAAAAAAAAAAACTTAATGTGTCTAGAGAGTATGCAGTTGAGTTATTTGTCATGGCACTGCCAATGCAAGGGACTCATTCAGCTTTACTCATTTTCCTGGTCACTAGGATTCCTGGTTCTTCTCCAGTGATAGTCAATATTAGTCTTTTGGTACTATCTCCAGAGCATAGACTGGTTCTTTTGAGTGCACTTTTCTGGGGAAAACTCAATATCCAATTCTGATGAGGCTGTACTCCGACAGAGTCTCTGATACTCTGTTCTGTGAGTTGTCCCAGTCTGCCTGGGCTTATAGGCTGTCAGGGACAGCTCTTGGATCAGGAGTGCTCAATATCCTGGGCTCTTACTCTCTTGGGCTCCAAGGAGTTCTCTCAGATTCTCCAGCCTCTTGGGGCACCTTCCCTTGCCCTCCCTCTTGCCCAGTGGCTAGCTGGCCATACTGATAATTTTCCTTTGCAACCATCAGGATCTGGGGATCCTCACTTTCTTCATCTCCCAAGTCAGTTAAGGTGCCATTTCCCCAGTCACTTCTTGTGCCACCTAGACCAGTTGGCCTTGTCCCCTCTTTTGGCCAATGTTCCTAACCAGCTGTCATATTCAGAGGAGGAAGAAGGGGAAAGGAATTGGAACAACCATTTTTATAGTGAGCAAAAGGGGATTTCTTCAGCCTCAAAACTTCTAAGCATATATGTGTGACAGACTTGCAAATATCCTATAATATCCTGAACAAATATTATAGCTTTAAGATAAACCTTATTGAATTAGGGTTAATACCTTTTGAGGTACATTGTATTAAAATGCAATTGTGTATGTGCTGTTGTGGCACTGTGTGTATGTTCTTCAGTACAGAGGAGTGATCCTAATGAACATCCTCCATTACCAGCCTTTGAAGTTCCCCTGGGAGGAGGGAAGCATATACTAGTTCAAACTGGATTCTCCAGAGACCGAGACAAAGAAAAGACTTTTGGATAAATAACTTTAGTTTATACTAACTGAAGGCCTTCTTCCCGATCCAGCAAATGGACAGGATCCCTGGCCCACAGAGGACCCCAGTGGTTAGGGGACGATTGGAAGGATTTGGCCTACTGAGGCCTCATAAGACAATGTACTTGTTCTGAGCTGAAGCTCTGATGGACTTGTAACCACAAGGATGCCCTTAGGGTGGTGTATTAAACTGCATTTCCCAGAGTCAGTATGAAAGTTGGGAGGAATTCTGCTGAGCTTATTAGCATGCATGTAGGTTCTTTTATTGTTTTTTAATACGTTTTCTCTGTAATGCTTTTTACCTTAAGAATAAAGTTGGCTTGCTTAGGAACTGCTACATGGTACCTTACATCTGTAGCAATTGGACTGTTACCTGCCTCTGAAGAGAAAGTAAGCAGGTGTCCTGTCTGTGCAGGAAAGGACACAGTGAAGGCAGGGGAACTGTCCAGTCTGGGAATACCACAGTCAGAAGGGAGAGAGACTCGCATCTCCGTCTGAGAGGAGAAACAGTTGGGGAGCTGAAAGCCAAGAGTGGGTATCCTTACTGAACCACTGAGTGGAAATTTGCAGTTGCAGTTTCTCTGAACTGAGACAATATAGTCACTGTTTCTCTTTCACAACCACTTTCAGGAAGTTTCCGGGGCTATTACAACATATATCCAGGGGACCTGGATTTGGAATGTTTATTTGACCAGGAAAAGATAAACTGGGAGTTTGACATCTGAAAATCCTAAAAGAAAAGGAAATGCTCTCCCTATTAATGATGAGCTACTGGACATGGCTAAGGATATTTGGTTGATATTAGCCTTGTTCACAGCCAGATGTAAGAGGGCAGATGGCTTTTATCAGGTGCCAGGATAGAGGGGGTAATATATCTTAACCTGCCCTTCTTCTAGCTCATTAATGGTGTCAGAGCTGATGAAAGGAGGAGAGGTTCCAAGACAAGTTTGGGCTATCATATCAGACAAGGATACTAAAAAGATTTGCTTTTGGATGAGGGAAGGGTACTTTGAGTATCTCAGTAGCCAAATTCTGTCATGAGCAAGATACCAATTTAATCTTATGGGCCACCTTCTTGAGGAGCAGATAAAGTAGCTGGTGACTAAGGAGCATGTAGTATCCACCCACATCCTACTGGCAGTTGAAGTTGCTTCAGACTATTCATGGCATCAGCTATTTCTTTCAAATGATACTTTTGCCTCTTTTTGAATTAGGCCTTTCATCTAAAGCTTGGTCTTATGTGAGTCCTCCTGTTCAAGGGGGGAAGAGTCTTTTCAGCCTCAAGATGGGCAAGATGCTGGAGAAAATGGAAGGACATCAATTCCACAGCTAGGTCTTTCTGACTCTTCCAACATGGTCAAAGAGAAAGGCTCGCACATTCTCTTCTTGTGTCATCCTCAGGCTTCCAGCCTCAATTCATGAAGATATCACCGCAAAAACATCGGAAGAGGCAATAGTAAACATCTGTGATGAGGCAGCTGAACAGTGATGGGTCAGCAGAGTGGTGTGCTGAATCTGCTACCGTGTTGTTGGTTTTTCCCTCTGTTGTGCTCAGGAACATGCAAAGTCATCAGCAGGAGATTCTGTGGCAATTCAGAGGAGAGTTAGAAAGAGCGGGCCACAGAAGCAGGATGTCTGGCCTCTAGGAAAAGTGTGGTATATGAAGGCAAGTTGAATGATATTGAGACCCCGCACATGCTAGAGGCATACAGCCTTAGCAGATGAAGTACCTACGGTGCATGCCTCAGTGCCCCAGTTGTACCCTAGTTATTGGGGACTTGCAAGACAAGGTTTGGTACTGCAGCACGTTAAAGACCTCACAAAAGATCTACAATTACATATTTAATTACCATAGAGTGCTGGGTACAAGAGATGCCTGGCTTGGATATACAGTTTAGATCTTCCCCATGTTGCCTCTTACCCCGTTTTAGTGATCCTCCCTAGGCAAAATTGCTCAGAGCAGCCAGGGCCGGCTCTGGCTTTTTTGCCGCCCCAGGCAAAAAAGCCTCTGGCCGCCCCCCCCCCCACCCCCCCCGCGGGGGGGGGGAGGGAGGGCGGCCGGAGCCCCGGGGGGAGGGCGGCGAGCCCCGGCGGGGGCTCGGCTCTCCCCCGGGCGGCCAGAGCGCCGGGGGCAGGGCGGCGAGCCCCGGCTGGGGCTCGGCTCTCTCCCCAGCGGCCAGAGCGCCGGGGGCAGGGCGGCGAGCCCCGGCTGGGGCTCGGCTCTCTCCCCAGCGGCCAGAGCGCCGGGGGCAGGGCGGCGAGAGGGCGGCGAGCAGAGCACTACTACTAAGGGACATAAATCTGTGCATGTGACCTCAGCTGACTGGATTTAGGTTACTGACTCCACATGTTCCAGCAGAGAAGGGAATTTATTTATTTATTTTAATAATTGCATCTTTACCAGGATACTCTCCAGTTACACAATGACCGGTAATGTAGAAGACTAGGAATAAGGGCAGCCAGATTTTCAGCACATTGTTGCTTATTCAACCTATACACATTTAATACTTACACAGCACTGTACCAACATACTGGGCAAAAGAATTACAACAGTAACAGCAGCAGTGCTATAGTTAATGGTCTGCTGTATTTCCATAATAAACATTTTAGAGACTTACAAAAATTCAACTCCATTTGGATGCTTCCGAATTTTAAGAGTATCAAGAAGCAACTATAATTTAAGCACCTATTTCTAACCTACAATGTGTCAACCTAATGTGTGCTCACAGAACATGGAGACTACTGTTTACCACAACCAGACATGAGGATCTATTCATCATAGTTGTCATGGTATGCGATCATTTTCTCACTGTACAAATGAACATTATGGTGACCTGCACTGTACATGTCTGACAACCACCAGTTATGAGAATAGTTTGTATTAATGTGAAGAAGCAGAGGCCTAGACAGTTTAAAAGCTTGTTACTGAGTAAGTTCTTCTAACTTGCATTGAATAGACAAGAAGATATGCTGTTCCTGAGTAGTGAAAGCCAGCATCAAGAGAGAGCAATAAAATATTTATTGACAAGCCACATATTCCTCATAGCCAAAATACTTGTGCTGCTGTTATATAGATGCCACATGCAATATGTGAGGATCTGCAAGCAGCAGAAGTATATTTAGCTCATAAAGGGTCACAGTTTTCATAACATTACTGTATCTAGTACATCAATTTTACAATAAATCCTACTGAATAGGAAAATAAAACAGGAATTATGGCTTCAGTCAAAGGGGATAGGCAAGTCTTCCCTCCACCCCCCATGTACATATCTTATGTGTAGCATCAACACTGTGTTAGACATCTTGGTTAAGCTTCTTTTATTCAAAGTTGAAAGAGGGCAAATTCATAACCTTACTAGAGAAAAATTAGCCTCCCCCACAAATATTTTTTAAAATATTGCATAATTTTCTTTATAAGATGCTGGATTTTAAAGTAGGAAGGAGAAAATTGAGTTATCGGAGCTGCAGATGCACATGAAGCCATAAATCAATGAAAGGATGTGGCAGGGAAGATTTTAAAAAGTATCAGTTAATGTCTGCATCCCCAACCTAACAAAGAGACAAATAAAAGACTCAGCATCTAGGGAAACATGTCAGAGAATAGATACACTGGATGTAGGCCAATAAGTGGTAAACATGCTCATGGCAGTTACATTAGATAAGTTTGATTTTTATTTATTTTTTTAAGAAGAGGGTTATAAACCCTCAAGCTTCAGGGCAGAACCAGACAACTATATGGTTTTATCGGGACGTCTGGTCACCCTAGACTAGATGGACCATTCATTTGATCCAGGAAGGCAATAAGTGTCCACACACAGGTGGAAAAAGAAAAGAAAAAAAGTCCTTTAGCCCAGTGCAAAGATTAAAGGAAACATGTATTTTGTTTCCCTTTGAACAAACTACTGAACTAGCCTCTTTTTTCCCCCCC
Source organism: Emys orbicularis (assembly GCF_028017835.1). Lineage (NCBI taxonomy): Eukaryota > Metazoa > Chordata > Testudines > Emydidae > Emys > Emys orbicularis. The sequence continues at coordinate 31,913,369 of NC_088689.1, read as the reverse complement.
TCAGTGTCCCTTCTTCATCAATGTTTACAGGAAGGGCACTGGTAGGGTGCGTCAAGGGAATGAGACATTAAGAAGTGGATAGTATGCTGGAATTAGTTTTTCTACAGCAAGTGTTGTGAAGAATTGACCAGTGAATACTATTTTTAGAACTGAGATTCCAACGTAAAACAATTTAGGAACATTCATTTCACTTGAATGGGGAAATTGTGAAATTTAGTGCAACATAAATAAAGTTCAGCTTCAGATTGAGAGAACACAAATATACGATCCTGTCTCATTTCCTCTCACCTTCCTTCGGTCATGCCACAAGACTCTAATTTCTTTGCCAAAGCATTCTCCATAGAATTAGAACAGAAAGTGGGCTTCAAGGTAAAAGCCAGCAATTAACTGAAGAGTAGGATGTAAAATTGACTGTCCCTTCTGTGACAGATGCCACTGTACTCACAAAACCTATGAGATTAATTAACAATATAGCCTGGATAAACTAAACAACTTAAATAATTGTACAAGTTGTACATATGACCCCTGTGGAATCACTATAAGGACTAGAGAAGTAATATTGTTGCTATTTATATATTTGTAGATGGATGGAAAGGGAATAGCAGTTACATGTACAATTTACAATAATTAGATAGAATTATTCTAGTTGCCATACCAACTACAGAGATTTATTCTCCAATGTTATTCTTGACTACGTTTCAGAATACTGGAAGCGAAGATACCACAACATGGCCTTTAAAAATGTATTCAAATCACACTTGTTTTTAAAGGAGATCAGTCATTTTTTTGGCTTCTAAAGAGATTTCTAATAAGAAACAAAGTTTTCATCCCTAGAAAAATGTATCTTTGTCTAGAATAACTTCAAATTATAAAACATTAAAACTTTAAAATATTTTTATTGACTGAAATAACACAACATAACAGGAAGGAGAATAAAGATCTGATAAGAGAGAAAAATACCGGTAGTTTATTGTTTGGTAGTTTACATGGGTCCTATTGTATATGGAGGCAAAGGAGGGCTTTGCTACAGAACACTGTCTTAGCTTAGTCTCCACTAACCCAGTAAGCCTTTTAAAAACAGGTAAATCTCTCTATTACCATTGCAAACAATATAGAATTAAATGCACAAGGCAATATTAATGTGATATAGCACTGAAAATTTAGATGAAAGGCAGGACATTCAAAGTTATTAAAGTTTGCTTGGAAAACATCTTGCCTCTGAGTATCTGATGTATATGTAGTCAGAGTCTCAATTCAACAATCACAGACTAACATAGGTATATGGGAAAGTGTTCAGCAAATATTATTTTGCAATGATGTGCTAAGTGGCAACAGGGAAATAGAAAATAGTGTACAGACTATTTCTAAGTTTTCACAAACAGTAAAACCCACCTTAGTAACTATGATTTGAGTGTGTTGTCTCTGCATATTTATACTTGAGGAATATGCCTCCTGGTGCCTGTGAACAGAAGCCTTTTCTTCTGTAAAGCTGAGGCACTTCTTCCAAGGCCCACATATTTAACAGAGCTTATCGCTGCTCTCAGGGCCGGCTCCAGGCACCAGGCAACCAAGCTGGTGCTTGGGGTGGCACCTGGAGGGGGGCGGCGCGGCGCTCGGGCCGCCCGGGAGAGCGGGGCCACAGCCGGGCTCACCGCCCTCCCCCCGGCACTCTGGCCGCCCTCCCCCCCCCGCGCCCTCCCCCCGGCTTTGCAGAGCACTACTACTAAGGGACATGGCTTCTGATTTCAAATTGGATGGACTCCAAGGAAATAAGAAGCAACTGTCATTGGGATGGGATAAATCAAAATATATTCTTGTTTAGGCAATTGTAAACTAAAAAATTCCTAGTTTTAACCAGGAAGAACAGGTGGTACACAGGTTTCTTTACCAAAACTTTTTCTTATCTAACACTGTCCTAAGAAGGTTTACAAATGCAAACATATTTAGGACCCTTTTATAGTATTGGCAACTACATTAATCACTATTATGTAATACGAATGTTGAAGCTTTCAAGATAAATTTAGCATTGGTCATGAAATCCAATTTTAGCCACCATCATTTTTATCCATTCCTTCTGAATGTAATGTATTACAACATTAATTGAATACATAGTATAATATTATGTACTAACTTTCTTGAACAAAATGAATTGATGCATATGAGGCCGCGTTTTATGAATGTAAGAAATTCTACTTTTTACAGCTCTTAAGGTGTGCAGATCCATTGTACAGTACTATCCAAATGTGATAGCCTGCTGCCAGTCTTAATTTGTAACTAGTGTGACTATTGTGTCCTCTTATAATTTGTAACTAGTATCAACAATTACTCTGAGAGCTATGCTGACAGGGGTTCTTACTCCTGTTAGGATAACCTAAGCTGGCAGGTCAAAGGGTAGGGATCAGACCAAATGCAGTCCTTTCTTCCTCAAGGTTGGGGGTTGAGTGATAAGCCAACAACCTGTGCTCATTTTTTAAAAAAAGTTAAAATACAGAAATAAAGCAAGATAGCCATTCCAGCAAACATCATGACAAAGTGATGGACTCTTGCTTAAGAGGAATTGAGAGTCTTGGTGAACGCCACCAGGAAGCCAAGACTCTGAGAAGTTTTTTTACTAAAGCTAAAACAAACTATGAAAGTAGGTTTCTGGAACATTAGACCAATGGCTCTAACACCAAACCCATGCAGGTGATGGAGGAAATGGATGAATATAATCTCCAAATCCTTGGAATAAGCAACTGTTGATTCCAGGAGCTGAAAAAAATTCAAAAATGAAAATAGTCTTAATATATGCAGGGATTCAAAATGGTTGTTACTCTGAAGGAGTAGCTTTAATTATGACTTGCAAAGCAGAAAAATAACTTGTACACTGGGACCTAATTAACAACTGATCTCTCAAAGCTATGTTTCAAACACAATAAATTAAAATGGCAATATTATACTGAAATGGAAACTCCACAACATTAAGAAGGAAGCCAAACTTAACAGTGAGCTCTACTTCCTGAGCAAATGCAAGAAACAAAACATCATCCCCAGGGGACTCACCGTCTATAATCCTCTGACAACTACATACCACTCAGAAATTGGTCCTATAAAAATATATTACCTCAACCACCTTGTCTCTCTCATATCCTGGGACCATCATGACTACAACAACACTGCAAACAATATTTGCACCAACAAATAACTACGATGATGATATTAAAAAGTCAGTTGTACATTTGCCTTCAAACGCTGACAATTTTCTCAAACATGGCATCTGTTTAGTAATGGGGGACTTCAATGCCATGGGTGGGGGTGATAAGAGAGAGGAGAAAGCAGTGGGAAAGTATGGCTTTCGTTGCCAAAATCAGAATGGTGAAAGACTGATAGAACTGTGCTTAGTATCAAGGATCCTAATTGGCAGTAAAATGGAATTCCTTAGAGGGAGTAACCAGGAACCAGATTGACTCAACAGTGTGCTGGAAGGAAATTTAGATCTGCCCTGTGGGGTGTCTGAGCATACAAAGGAGCTGATGTGTGTCAAGCTTGAAGATCAAACTTAAGAAAAACAAAACCACCAAAAGAACCAAGAAAACTGACAGCAAAAACCTACTAGACAGGACATTACAGTAGCAATTTGAAATTGAACTGAAAAACAGATTTCAGATGGTACAAGACTTAGATCCATCACAAAAAGTCAACATTAATGTGTCATGGTGCTTTTTGCCTGACAGTACTATAGATGCCAATGACTGTAGTTTTTCCCACACAAGCAAACATCAAGACTGGATAAGTGCAGGTACGTTGAACTCTGTGAAATAAAGGAAACAAGTTAAAGCAAACATTAGCTCCTCAAAAATACTCCAGAAAAAAGCATTGGCAAAAATCTGTATGAAATAAAGGATAAAGCCATGTAAAGTAGCACAAGAAGAGATAAGAGGAAATGCATAGACAACAATGTCAAAGAAGCTGGAGTGCCTACTGAAAGAGGTGGTGATAAAACACTTTACCAACTCAACAAGGCTCTAAACGGCAAGTTTACACTAGCTTGGGGGCCATGTTAGTTGGGGGTTAGGTCCTGCTTTGAGCATGGGGTTGGACTAGATGATCTCCTGAGATCCCTTCCAACCCTGATATTCTATGATTCTATGTTAAGGATAAACAAGGAAAGACTCTAACAGAAAAAGAGCAGAGACCGATGGGCAAGCACTCTAACTCCACAAGAAACTGTTAACTTTGTCAAAGAATTTAAATAGCCAGAATTAGACATTGTAACATCTCATATCACAAGCAAAGAAGTGAAAGACTCAGTGAAAAAGTTTTAAAATCTGGGAAAGCTGCAGACCAAGTCACTAGAGAAGTGTTGAAAGCATGTGAGGATGAAACCATTGATAAAATCACTGAACTTTTCAGCAAAGCATGGGACTAGGAAAAAGCCTCTAGAACAATGGAAAAATATCATTATACTGTAGTCAAATACCAAAGAAAGATGACATAAGTAACTGCAATAACTGGTGAGGTGTTACTGCAGAAGGCTTTGCCTGTCACTGAAGGGAGTGTATCATCTTAAGCAGAAAAAAAACAAGTAGTTGAGGCAAAGCTAAGGGAGGAGCAGGCTGAATTTTTACCTAGAAAATCATGTGTAGACCAGATTTTCACCCTAAGAATAATCATCAAAGAGCATTAAATGACAGAAACAAATAATCACAAATGTATTCGATAAAAGTATTTGACGGTATCAGTCACAATTCACTCAGGAAGTGTCCTGGTATGCCAACAAAAATATCAAGACCTTATAGCAAGGTTCAACATGCATGGTTAAAGTACATGCAGACTTAAGTGAATAGTTTAATATAGATACTAGTGTCAAAAAGGATGCTTTTGCCCACCTCTCCTGTTTGGCATTGACTTCATTATGAGAAAAAGTGTAGATGGATACCATGCAGACATTGTGTGGTTCAGTAACAGTACACTAGAAGATTAAGATTTTGCTGACATATCTTCTAATTGACAGCTCAACCAACATGCAAGCAGACCAAAAGACCAGCATTGCAAGAAAAATTGGGTTAATAATTAGTTGTGAAAAAACAAATCTAATGGGAAACCCAGCAAAGCCCAACTCAAGTATTGTTAGAAGGCAAAGAAATAGAAGAGATGAGTCAATTGACATACCTTACTAGTGCAAGATAGTAGATAGTGCAAGATAGTAGAGATATCCAGAAGAAATAATATTTAGGAATTGGCGATAGCTGCATTCATCAGCTTAAAAAGATTTGTTCATTGAAAATCTACAACTTAAAGACCAAACTATGAATCTTCAACTCAAATGTTATTTCCACCTTAACATATGGACGTGAAAGCTGGAAAAACACAAATGGTATAGACAAATGTCTAAATGCATTCAAAGGCAAATGCCTCAGGGAAATACCGGTATTACGTGGAATAAATTTATAACAAATGCCAAGATTCATCAGAGTTCAACTCCTTATCTACATAGTTATCCAGAAAAGAATATGGAAATATCTGGGATGTGTCAAGAATGATGCCAGAGTGTCTGTCATGGAAGGAGTCCCTTTGGGCAGCTGGAGGAACATGTAAAAAGGGCCAACTAAAAGAATCCACAGTCCTTGGAAAGGGAAAACTTATGAGACATAACACAGAGGACTTGCAGAGAGCAGCTCAGAATAGATGAGGGGAGGGGAGGGGGCTATGGGAGGAGCCCTTTTTGTGCCCTAAGCAACGTCGCATGGCATGGGAAAGATTCAGAGATTGACAATAAGCTTTTCGTAATGGAGACAGATACAATTTTTGCAGCCTAAATATACCAATTACAGATGTAGTAGCAAAGTACATAATTGAAACTATGCAGATAAGTGTGAAACTAAGACTAGCAAACTGAAAATGGCAGGTGTGACTTGAGTACAAATATTGATTAAATAGTTTTCAGAAGACTTTTTTTTTTATGTGACATGAATGAGACGTGAGTGTCCATGCCTAATTTTCAACTCCTAGCATCTTTTGTTCCAGACTTCTCTTGCTGCATTTCTGCCTGTTGCTTTCAAAGTTAATTAATAAGAGGAGCTGTTTTGGTATTCCATGGTGTTGACACTATAACTGGGTATGTGGTATAGTTCTTTAGGAGTGCAAGTATAATACTTGATCTCCAAAATTGATGACTTTCCAAATCAGTCATACCTACTTTTTAACACAATCTTCTCCTTGAAACATGTTCCTGGTTTCAGATGGCAGATTTATACAGAAGACTTTGGCATAAGATAAACTTAAGTACATAGCAAAAAATTAAAATGTTGTTGATGCTGAAATGCTTATGTGACATTTCATCATCTGCTTTTGGCCTACTATTTTTACACTGAGTAATTTGCCATAAAATATAATAATATATTTTGCAGTTAATGCAATACAATGGACACTCACAGCTTTGAAAAGACTCAAATAGTATGGGATAGATTCTTATTAGATCACCCATATTTAATATGGTATTAATACAAGAGTGAATTTTCCACTATTTTGCTGTTTATTAAGGCAATTAAATTATTATTTTTGGGTGGGGGGGCTTCAATGGCATGATGAGAATTTTCCCACAAGGTCACTTAGCTCAGTAAATGCATGTATATCTCCTTGCTTGTACAACCTACATTTTTGCTACTCTTGAAAGATAGCTGAAAAGAAAACTTAAAAATAGCAGGCCAAGGGCAGGTGACAAAATGTCATGCAGGCAGCACCTGGCATAGTGATTGCCTGAAAAAAATAACCAGATGTTTCACACTTGATTCTATTTTTGTAGCTTGTTAAACAGCAGAATTTCAGCTTTGGCAAAGAAAAAACAGAGGTTGGGAGGGGGGAGAGAAAACCCAAACCACCTGCATCAGCATTGGAATTTCTAGTTTCTTTATAACATTATCAGTTTTTTCAACTGAAAACATAATTGTAAAAATTAAATAATTGGTTTGCAGTACTAATAACTATAATTAATTCTTGTATTATTTGGCAGAGATTGGTATGTATGTAACATTTGTAACCTTGTACTAATTAATGTACTTAAAGGGTACTGTAATAACTTTGACAAGAATATAGAAGTATTTTTCATATTCTTACACTAACTAAAATAATGGCTGTGTCAGTGTTTCTGCAGCATCAGGTTAACATAAGAATACACTGTGAACTTTAGTAGTTTGTCTCCAATTGGAGAGTCTGAAGTATTTTAATGGAGAGCTTCTAAGAACTTTTGACTCAGGAATTTGGAAAATAAAGTGAAAATTCTGTGTTGCCACTCCCTACCAAAAAAAGTGAAGTGCCACTTCTTTCTTTATACTATTGTGGTGTTATGTAGCTTTATTTACTGTAGCTTTTCCAAATTAATTTAAATGATTAATTATGAAAAAATTGTTTTTTTCTTAAATGCTTAGTCAAGTCATAAGTGTCTTGAAACAGAATGTTGCATCTGTGCACTAAGAGTACTAATTATAAGAGGATAGTCTTCTGTGATTTCAGATTGAAGGCTTTCATTTCTAGGTAGAAACTGAAAATATGGGAGAAGGAGAAACAGATTGTCCTCCATTCTTCTTTCAGGGTACACTTTCTAAAAACAGAGTGAGGTTTTAATTTTATCTTGAGAATCGTTGGGTAGGAGTGGGGAGGGACATCTATAATAAAGAAACTAGTTGGCTATATTGTTCCTTTAGCAGAGTAGGTGTTGAGCTCTCAGTTTCAAATCCTAATATATCAGGATTTTCCCCCCACCAGGCGATAAATATTAGCCTTTTACCTAGCTCTTCCTGACTTAATCACAATTCTAAGAGCAACATCAGAACATGGACTGAACCACAATACTCTTAGTCAAGAGTCCATTAGTAAAGTTGATTATAAGTGGATGTAATTACTCTGCTATTCCTGATTTATTTTTTTTCTCTTTCACGTAGCATGGAAAAGATCACATAATAGCTTTCGGTTGACTGGGATTTTTTGTTCAGAAAGTCCTATAATAAAGTTTTCAGTGTTATTTCCCCAGGGCATGTTTTAATATTTCATTAATCAGATAATCTCTAAGTGAAGATGAAGATTAATCTTAACAGAAGTAGAGCTAACTTCTATTTCTTGCTCTTTGAAGTCAAGACGACTTTTTGTGGACCCTCTCTCTCTGGGGACAAAGTATCACTACTTTGATTCTTCCTTGCAATCTCTAGTGATTGGAATATCCAGAGAAGAACTCAGTGTTGTGTGGAAACTATCATGGAAAACACTGAACTCCTTGTTGGCATTGCAATTTTGTGGGGTTTCTAAAATGATTTGGTCACTTATGCTACTTACTTTGAAGGCTAACCTAAAAGATGCAGTTTCAGTGAAGTGTAAGTACAAGCTTGAGTAATGAAGTTCTGTCTCTTGTATAAAGCATAAGGCAAATTGAGAGAGTTCTTAGAAAATCATTATTACTGTCTGCTTTATTCTTCCAGTTGCTTTGTTGCTTGATCTACAGTATTTTAACTTTTTATACTTCCATTTTATATATTCTATATTTTAAATCTACGTTCACCTAGATGTTCATTCTGTCAGACTGAAATTACAAATAACATGACCTGTTGCAATGGCAGTATTTAACTTTGGAATTCATTCAGTTTCAAAATAAGATACCGAATTTTAGCCTTTGTGTGTGTGATGTGATATTAATAAATAATCTCTGTTTACTTTGTAGGGCGTATGGGAATAAACTTCCATCATCCAGGAACAGATAATATTATGGCTCTTAACAGTAAGTAGTTTGTGTCTATAACAAATTTTTGACATGAGTAATATTTTTTTACAATATGTTCTTATACTTTATATATGTATATATACACACACACACACGGAAATAGTTATATTTTGAGGTGACTATGACTAAAACCACTATTGAGAGAGCTGCTCAATAGTGTAGAGGGGAGGAAACAATCTGAAAAACCTGCTGCTGTGCTTTGACATGAATACTGGTCTTGGGGAGCATGTGTGTTAATTATTTTTAACTTAGACATTTCAATGCACTGACTGCAGTCTTCTGTGTGATAGCATTATAATTGTGACAGTGCAAGTATTAATTTTAATTGAATATTTAATTTTTATAAAATAAATATGAATACAGGATAAATTCCTGTAAAATAGTGGTTACTGAAGTGAGTGTTCGGTATAAACGTTAGTTCCCAAATGGAACAGCAATAAATATCATTGAGCTTTTTATGCAAACTCTTCCTTTCTAAGTGGTTGAACATATTCTACTTTTATAATTATCCATAGAAACAGGTAACTTGTTTCTTCAGAAAAGAAACATGCTGTCTTCTTTTTTTTTTTTTTTTTTTTTTTTTTAAAGGAGAAGGGAAATAAAAGTATAATACTTCTTACCTCATACTGAATCCCTTTGAGAGTTGGTGTTCTACAGTAGGTGTTATGTCTTATTGATTTTACTAATGATGATAATGGACCCTTTCAAGCCCAGTTTGAACATATATGAACAGGATATATAATCCAGTTGGATGGTCTAAGTATACTAAATAGAATGATTATCATACATATTTTTATTATGTAAATTGTGGAATTGTTGAAAATTTAGCAGTACATACAAACGTTCATAAACAAAGATTTGGAAATATTTATAAAACGTATACATAACTTTTGCAAAATAAGTGAAGAGGTGTATTTCCTTCACCTGAGTCTTGTTTCTTTGGATTAAATTCACCACAAAGTCTAAAGCTTGCAGAAGGTCCCCAAACTATGTTTAAGTCCCATGTTAAGGATTAGATTGGGGTGTAAATGGTTGGGTGGGCCTTTGTAAGCCCTCTGTACTGAGGTAAATATAAGCATAAAACTTGTTTTTTGTTTTTTTTAATTTTGAAATTTCTTGTATGATTTGCTATTGTCTATTTAATGTGTTTGTTTTACTGTTAACTGCAGATATCTAATCTAAGCATTCCTGACAAATACAGAACTCGATTTTTATTTGTTTAGTCACATATGACAGACTATCCTACTGCTGTAAGGTGTACCATGAATAAATAGTCCAAGTAGAAACATCTCTATACCCTGCCAAAATAATCACACTTTGAATCAGAGAACTCCCCAATGGAGATTTCAGTTGAACTGTCTCTGGGGGTAACTGGAGAACTGACACGGTTTCTTAAGTCCATTATGATGATCAAATTTAAACATAATTTATATGCAATCTCATACTGGCTCCTTGAGTCAAAAAACTCACCCAGTATCTTCTATTTATAGTGTTTAGCCAGGTAGTCAAATCTGAAAGTGCTCATGGATAGATTGGGAAAATAATGACCACTTTGAGGTAATGAGCAGATAATACAGTTCCTCTGTGGGATGGAGTAAGGCTATAAACATTCCTTATCAAAGCAGCTTAAAATGGCCAGGACCATACTTGAGCAGGGTTTTGAAGGAGATCATACTGTCACTAGCATCTTAGGCCGTGTCCACAGAAGGAGTGCTTTACCAGTATAGGAATACTGTGTTAGGAGTCATACCTCTTCTTGCCCCTGACCAACATAGTTATGCCAGCAGAGAGATATAGTGTGGACCTGACCTTAGTGCAAGATTAGTTATCAGTGGTTGGAGTCAACAAATGTTCTATTGGGGGTGCGGGGAAGGAGTGTGTGTGTGGGTGTTCAGGAACAGTAATAATCACTGAGATAGAAGGGGAGGTAGCTTAAAGCTAAATGAGTTAAATAATTATGAATGCTTTTCTTATTCTTGCTGTTAGTGGCATTCAGCACATCTATTATAGTGGCGTGGCAGCGCAGCTATAGTTAAGGTTGCATCATGACATCTGTTTAAAGGTTGACATTTGGATTGGCAGCTTAAGAAAAATCTGTATTTTACTAGCCTGAGAGGTGGAGGCGTGGCTACTTCCTGATTCTGGGGCAGATTACTATGGTGTGTCCAAAGAGACACAGTGCGTAGGTTTGGATAGTGCCGTTACCTTGACCACTGAGAAAAAGAGAACTGTGTGCTCTGCCAGGGTTTTCAGTGTGTGGATTCTGGTTGATTCCTGGATCATGAGATTGCAGAAATTTGCTGGAGAGCAAGTTGCACACCATGCCCTGGGGATGTCTGATTTGGCTATGTATGCAAATTGAGGGGAATAAATACAATTGCTAAATGACTACTAATTCCTGCCAATAATATATCTTTTCTGTTCAACAAACTAAGAAATTCAGTGGTAAAAATCCCATTAATGCAGAATTAAGGTTGCTTGGTGGTATATCATCCTCTTGCAGAATGTTAAGTTGAGCAAAACTAAAATTTCTGAATACCAGGAAATACACAGGCAAGGTTGTCCATGGCAAATTTAACTCTGCCCTGTTTCAGCGGTGCCCCGATATGCCTTGTTAACACACACACACACACACACACACACACACACACACACACACACACACACACACACACCTACCTTTAGTCTGCCAATCACACAGTTGCTGAAATGTAAAAGCTCTTCATCTCCTTTGACAAACCACTCACCCTCACCCACAGGATTCTGTCTAACACTATTAAAGGCCAAAAAGGGGGGGAAAGTTGCTCATGCCACCTTCCCTCTGTTCCCCTGGAGCTGGCGATAACCAATAGGAATTATTTGCATACACTCCAAGAGCAGTCAGTGCTTTAGATACACCTACACTAAACCCAGGCAGTAGTTGGGCCTGCTTGGAAAAGGTATGTTTGTGGACTGAGGACCTGTGTGGATTACTTTGAGGTGTGTGACAGATTATAATATGAAAAGATCTGTTTTTCACCCTCCAATGTGTGTGAGCAAAAGGAAGAGCTGCATGTGTACCTTCAGGATACATTATTTATCATTTCTACAAATACATTAGAAGCAAGAGGAAGGCCAAGGACAGGGTAGGCCTCTTACTCAATGAAGGGGGAAAAACAATAACAGAAAATTGGAAATGGCAGAGCTGCTTAATGACTTTTGTTTTGGTTGTCATCAAGAAGGTTGGTAGTGATTGGACGTCTAACATAGTGAATGCCAGTGAAAATGAGGTAGGATCAGAGGCTAAAATAGGGAAAGAACAAGTTAAAAATTACTTAAACATCTTCAAGTCATCTTCAAGGGCCTGATAAAATGCATCCTAGAATACTCATGGAGCTGACTGAGGAGATATCTGAGCCATTAGTGATTATCTTTGAAAAGTCATGGAAGACGGGAGAGATTCCAGAAGACTGGAAAAGGGCAAATATAGTGCCAATCTATAAAAAGGGAAATAAGGACAACCCGGAGAATTACAGACCAATCAGCGTAACTTCTGTATCTGGAAAGATAATGGAGCACATAATCAATTTGCAAACATCTAGAAGATAATAAGGTGGTAAGTAACAGTCAGCCTGGATTTGACCAGAACAAATCTTGTCAAACCAACCTGATAGCTTTCTTTGACAGGGTAACAAGCCTTGTGGATGGGGGGGAAGTGGTAGATGTGGTATATCTTGACTTTAGTAAAGCTTTTGATACTGTCTTGCATGACCTTTTCATAAACCAACTAGGGAAATGCAACCTAGATGGAGCTATTATAAGGTGGGTGCATAATTGGTTGGAAAACTGTTCCCAGAGAGTAATCATCAGTGGTTCATAGTCATGCTGGAAAGGGCATAACGAGTGGGGTCCTGCAGGGATCAGTTCTGGGTAAGATTCTGTTCAATCTCTTCATCAATGCTTTAGATAATGGCATAGAGGGTACACTTATAAAATTTGTGGACGATACCAAGATGGGAGGGTTTGCAAGTGCTTTAGAGGATAGGATTATAATTCAAAATGATCTGGACAAACTGTAGAAATGGTCTGAAGTAAATAGGATTAAATTCAATAAGGACAAATGCAAAGTACTCCACTTAGGAAGGAACAATCAGTTGCACACATACAAAATGGGAAATCACTGCCTAGGAAGGAGTACTGTGGAAAGGGATCTAGGAGTCATAGTGGACCACAAGCTAAATATGAGTCAACAGTGTAACACTGTTGCGCAAAAAAAAAAAAAAAAAAAAAACATAATTCTGGGATGTATTAGCAGGAGTGTTGTAAGCAAGTCATGAGAAGTAATTCTTCCACTCTACTCTGCGCTGATTAGGCCTCAACTGGCGTATTGTGTCCAGTTCTGGATGCCACATTTCAGGAACGATGTGGACAAATTGGAGAAAGTTCAGAGAAGAGCAACAAAAATTATTAAAGGTCTAGAAAATATGACTTATGAGGAAGATTGAAAAAATTGGGTTTGTTTAGTCTGGAAAAGAGAAAACTGAGGGTATGTCTACACTACGAAATTAGGTCAAATTTATAGAAGTCGATTTTTTAGAAATTGATTTTATACAGTTGATTGTGTCCCTCACCCCCCCCCCACTCCAAGACCATTAAGACCATTAACTCGGTGGAGTGCTCCACAGTACTGAGGCTAGCGTCGACTTCCAGAGCGTTGCACTGTGGTAGCTATCCCACAGTTCCCGCAGTCCCCGCCGCCCATTGGAATTCTGGGTTGAGCTCCCAATGCCTGATGGGTCAAAAACATTGTCACGGATGGTTCTGGGTACACGTCGTCAGGCCCCTCCCCCTCCCTCCCTCCGTGAAAGGCAATGTCAGACAATCGTTTCGAGCCTTATTTCCTGGGTTACCTGTGCAGACGCCATACCATGGCAAGCATGGATCCTGCTCAGCTCACAGTCACCGTACGTCTCCTGGGTGCTGGCAGACGTGGCACTGCATTGCTACACAGCAGCAGCTCATTGCCTTTTGGCAGCAGACGGTGCATTACAACTGGTAGCCGTCGTCATCGTCGCCTCCTGGGTGCTCTTTTAGCCGACCTCGGTGAGGTCTGTCAGGGGCACCTGGACATAAATGGGAGTGACTCCAGGTCATTCTCTTTTTAAGTTTCGTCTCATGGGGATTCAGTCCTGCCTGCAGTCGTACTGCACCGTCTTCTGGCAAGCAGCCAGGGGACGACGATGGCTAGCAGTCGTACTGCACTGTCTGCTGCCAGCCTAAGATGTATAAAAGAGAGATGGAGTGGATCATAACAAGAAAGAGACCAGATTTGTCTTGTATTCATTTGCTCCCCCCTCCCTGAATAGTGGGGGGAGGGGATAGCTCAGTGGTTTGAGCATTGGCCTGCTAAACCCAGGGTTTTGAGTTCAGCCCTTGAGGGGGCCATTCTGTGTGACAGTTGTGTGTGTTTCTCCTTGATGCAAACCCACCCCCTTTATTGATTTTAATTCCCTGTAAGCCAAGTCGCCCCTCCCTCTATCAGAGCAACAGCAGACAATCGTTTTGCGCCTTTTTTCAGTGCAGACGCCATAGCACGGCAAGCATGGAGCCCGCTCAGATCACTGCCGCAATTATGAGCACTGTGTGACGTTGTGCAGTCTATATGGTTTTATACAAATAGGATAAGTGAATATAATGTAACTGGGATATGCTTCATGCAAAAGGTCTCTTGTAAGGTATCATTACAAAGCTTATAATCTACTGAGTGTGATAATCCTATTTGTACCACTCTTGTATCTAAAACTAGAAATATAAAATATAACTCTGAGGGCCTATTGTAATTATTCAAAATGTGAGCCATTAATGGTGGTTTGGAATCTTGATGACTTCCATTAACCAGGACCATTGTCTGCAGATGGCTGTGTTTTACCTGTGAGTCTTCTTGTATATGTGTGTGCTGGCAAGTGGGTAATGAAGTCTTGTAGTGACATGTGATCATGTCACCTGAACTGGAATCCATCTTTAACCTGGTGCTTTTCCAGTGAGGGGGGGTGGAAACCCAGAGGGACAAAGGGTTCCCGCCTTATGCAAAAGATATATAAAGGGGTGGAACAGAAAAAAGAGAGAGAGAGGAGCCATCATGAAGAATCCCCTAGCTACCACCTGAGCTGGAACAAGAGCTGTACCAGGGGAAAGAATTGTGCCCAGGCCTGGAAGGTGTCCAGTCTGAGGAAAAAACTTACTAAAGCGTTTCTGAGGGTGAGATTATCTGTATTCAGTTTGATTAGACCTAGATTTGAGCATTTTATTTTATTTTGCTTGGTGACTTACTTTGTTCTGTCTGTCACTACTTGGAACCACTTAAATCCTACTTTCTGTATGTAATAAAATCACTTTTTTCTTATTAATGAACTCAGAGTATGTATTAATACCTGGGGGAGCAAACAACTGTGCATATCTCTCTATCAGTGTTATAGAGGGCGAACAATTTAGGAGTTTACCCTGCATAAGCTTTATACAGGGTAAAATGGATTTATTTGGGTTTAGACCCCATTGGGAGTTGGGCATCTGAGTGCTAAAGACAAGCACATTTCTGTGAGCTGTTTTCAGGTAAACCTGCAGCTTTGGGGCAAGTAATTCAGACCCTGGGTCTTTGTTGGAGCAGACGGGAGTGTCTGGTTCAGCAAGACAGGGTGCTGAAGTTCTGAGCTGGCAGGGAAAACAGGAGCAGAGGTAGTCTTGGCACATCGGGTGGCAGCTCCCAGGGGGGTTTCTGTGATCCAACCCGTCACACACTGTAAATACCACTTGCATTATCCTGCAGTATATGCAGAACCAGAACCTGCAAAAGCAAAACCAGGTGAGGAGGCGACGGCAACGCGGTGACGAGAGTTATGAGGACATGGGCACAGACTTCTCTCGAAGTACGGGCCCCGGCAATGTGGACATCATGGTGTTAATGGGGCAGGTTCATGCCGTGGAACGCCAATTCTGGGCCCAGGAAACAAGCACAGACTGGTGGGACCGCATAGTGTTGCATGTCTGGGACGATTCCCAGTGGCTGCGAAACTTTCGCATGCGTAAGGGCACTTTCATGGAACTTTGACTTGCTTTCCCCTCCCCTGAAGTGCAAGAATACCAAGATGAGAGCAGCCCTCACAGTTCACAAGCGAGTGGCGATAGCCCTGTGGAAGCTTGCAACACCAGACAGCTATCGGTCAGTCGGGTATCAATTTGGAGTGGGCAAATCTACTGTGGGGCCTGCTGTGATCCAAATAGCCAACGCAATCAAAGAGCTGCTGATAGTGTAGTGTAGGGTAGTGACTTTGGGAAATGTGCAGGTCATAGTGGATGGCTTTGCTGCAATGGGATTCCCTAACTGTGGTGGGGCGATAGACGGAACCTATATCCCTATCTTGGCACCGGAGCACCAAGGCAGCCAGTACATAAACCGAAAGGGGTACTTTTCAATGGTGCTGCAAACCCTGGTGGATCACAAGGGACGTTTCACCAACATCAACGTGGGATGGTCAGGAAAGGTACATGACGCTCGCATCTTCAGGAACTCTGGTCTGTTTCAAAAGCTGCAGCAAGGGACTTTCTTCCCAGACCAGAAAATAACCGTTGGGGATGTTGAAATGCCTATAGTTATCCTTGGGGACCCAGCCTACCCCTTAATGCCATGACTCATGAAGCTGTACACAGGCAGCCTGGACAGTAGTCAGGAGCTGTTCAACTATAGGCTGAGCAAGTGCAGAATGGTGGTAGAATGTGCATTTGGACGTTTAAAAGCGCGCTGGCGCAGCTTACTGACTCGGATAGACCTCCGCGAAACCAATATTCCCATTGTTATTACTGCTTGCTGTGCGCTCCACAATATCTGTAAGAGTAAGGGGGAGACATTTATGGCGGGGTGGGAGGTTGAGGCAAATCGCCTGGCCGCTGATTATGCATAGCCAGACACCAGGGCGGTTAGCAGAGTACAGGAGGGTGCGGTGCACATCAGAGAAGCTTTGAAAACCAGTTTCATGACTGGCCAGGCTACGGTGTGAAAGTTCTGTTTTGTTTCTCCTTGATGAACCCCCCTCCTTGGTTCACTCTACTTCCCTGTAAACTAACCACCCTCCCCTCCCCCCTTCAGTCACCGCTTGCAGAGGCAATAAAGTCATTGTTGCTTCACATTCATGCATTCTTTATTAATTTATCACACAAATAGGGGGATAACTGTCCGGGTGGGATGGGGGAGGAGGGAAGGTCAGGCCACACTGCACTTTAAAACGTATTGAATGCCAGCTTTCTGTTGCTTGGGCAGTCCTCTGGGGTGGAGTGGTTGGGTGCCCAGAGGCCCCCCTCTGCGTTCTTGGGCGTCTGGGTGAGGCGGCTATGGAACTTGGGGAAGAGGGCGGTTGGTTACACAGGGGCTCTAGTGGTGGTCTGTGCTCATGCTGCCTTTCCTGAACCTCAACCATATGCCGGAGCATATCAGTTTGTTCCTCCAATAGCCTCAGCATTGCCTCTTGCCTTCTGTCAGCAAGCTGACACCACCTATCATCTTCAGCCCGCCACTTATTATCTTCAGCCCGCCACCTGTCCTCGTGTTCATATTGTGCTTTTCTGGACTCTGACTCCATGCATTCTGCTGGGCTCTTCCAGTGTGGGAGAGACTGTATGAGCTAAGAGAACATTTCATCGCGAGTGCGTTTTTTTCGCCTTCTAATCTTTGCTAGCCTCTGGGAAGGAGAAGGTAGTGTGAGCGTTGAAACATTTGCAGCTGGTGGAGGGAAAAAAAAGGAGAGCAGTAGTTAAAAGACACATTTTAGAGAACAATGGGTAGACTCTTTATTTAAAATGGGTTGGCAATTTAAAAGGAGGGGCTGCGGTTTTCGGGTTAACATGCAGCACAAACCCAACTAACCTCCCCCCATTCCCCCACACACACCCAATTCTCTGGGATGATCGCTTCACCCCTCCCCCCGCCGCATGGCTAACAGTGGGGAACATTTTTGTTCAGCCACAGGCAAACAACCCAGCAGGAACGGGCACCTCTGAACATCCCCTTAATAAAATCAACCTATTTCAACCAGGTGACCATGAATGATATCACTCTCCTGAGGATAACAGAGAGAGATAAAGAATAGATGTTGTTTGAATGCCAGCAAACACCAGGACCATACGCTGTGTTATGCAATGATTCTAGACTTCATGCTACTAGCCTGGCGTGGTAAAGTGTCCTACCATGGAGGACAGAATAAGGCTGCTCTCCCCAGAAACCTTTTGCAAAGGCTTTGGGGGTACATCCAGGAGAGCTTTATGGAGATGTCCCTGGAGGATTTCTGCTCCATCCCTAGACATGTTAACAGACTTTTCCAGTAGTTGTACTGGCCGTGAATGTCAGGGCAAATTAATCATTAAATTTGCTTTTAAACCATGTATAATATTTACAAAGGTACACTCACCAGAGGTCCCTTCTCCGCCTGGCAGGTCCAGGAGACAGCATTGGGTAGGTTCGGGGGGTACTGACTCCAGGTCCAGGGTGAGAAACAGTTCCTGGCTGTCGGGGGAAACGGTTTCTCTGCTTGCTTGCTGTGAGCTATCTTCAACCTTCTCCTCCTCATCTTCCTTCATGTCCCCAAAACCCACATCCCTGTTGCCTGCTACTCCATTGATGGAGTCAAAGCACAGGGGTGGGGTAGTTGTAGGGGCACCTCCCAGAATGGCATGCAGCTCATCATAGAAGCGGCATGTCTGGGGCTCTGACTCGGAGTGGCTGTTTGCCTCTCTGGTTTTTTGGTAGGCTTGCCTCAGCTACTTAAGTTTCATGCAGCACTGCTGTGGGTCCCTGTTATAGCCTCTGTCCTTCATGCCCTTGGAGATTTTTTCAAATGTTTGGGTATTTCGTCTTTTGGAACGGAGTTCTGATAGAATGGATTCGTCTCCCCATACAGCGATCAGATCCCATACCTCCCGTTCGGTCCATGCTGGGGCTCTTTTGCGATTCTGGGACTCCATCATGGTCACCTTTGCTGATGAGATCTGCACTCACCTCTGGCCAAACAGGAAATTAGATTCAAAAGTTTGCGGGCCTTTTCCTGTCTACCTGGCCAGTGCATCGGAGTTGAGAGTGTTATCCAGAGCGGTCACAAGGGAGCACTCTGGGATAGCTCCCGGAAGCCAATACCGTCGAATTGTGACCACACTGCCCCACACTATCCCAAGGTCGATTTCAGCACTGATCCCCTCGTCGGGGAGGAGTACAGAAATCGATTTTAAGAGCCCTTTATGTTGAAAAAACAGCTTTGCCGTGTGGACGGGTTAAATCGATGTAACGCTGCTAAATTCGACCTAAACTCGTAGTGAGGACCAGAGCTGAGAGGGGACATAACCATTTTCAAGTACATAAAAGGTTGTTACAAGGAGGAGGGAGAAAAATTGTTCTTCTCAACCTCTGAGGAGAGGACAAGAAGCAATGGGCTTAAATTGCAGCAAGGGAGGTTTACGTTGGACATTAGGAAAAACTTCCTAACTGTCAGGGTGGTTAAGCACTGGAATAAATTGCTTAGGGAGGTTGTGGAATCTCCATCATTGGAGATTTTTAAGAGCAGGTTAGACAAACACCTGTCAGGGATGGTCTAGATAATACTTAGTGAGTAGGTGTAAGGGGGTTGTAAAAGGCTGTGAAGTGGCTCTTAAATTGTGTATGCGTAGTGTTCTTTCTGGGTAGTGAGTTAAGTGTGTGTATGACAGGATCTGGAACCTCCTGAGTCTGACAGTGTCAAGGGCCAGTGTGAGTCTATGTACATTTTGAGGCACTCCTTGAAGAGGGTAAGGGGAGGGAGGCATGGGCAGCCTTTTTACTTTTTGCCCTTTAATAGTGTTAGATGGAATCTTGTGAATGACAGTGAAAGGAAGTGAAGAGCTTGTACATATCAGCAACACTGGGATTGGCACTCTAAAGGTATGTGTATTAACGTGTTGTACTGGAGCATTGCTGAACGAGGGCAAAGTTAAGGTTGCATGGTCAACCTTAACCGTGTATTTCCTGGTTTTCAGAAGTTTGAGTTTTGCTCAACTCAGCATTCTGCAAGGGCATGATGTACCACCAGGCAACCATAACTCTGCATTAATGTAACTTTTTAACCATTTAATTTTATATTTATTCTTATATATTAATTTATATTCTGGT
Source organism: Emys orbicularis (assembly GCF_028017835.1). Classification (NCBI taxonomy): domain Eukaryota; kingdom Metazoa; phylum Chordata; order Testudines; family Emydidae; genus Emys; species Emys orbicularis. Next base: position 31,893,459 of record NC_088689.1, on the reverse strand, counting down.
AGTGCCCAAAAACCCCAATCAAGATTAGGGTCCCATTTGGCTCTGTCTCCCTGTGTGTTTGTATAGCACGTCTCGAAGAAATTACAATCTTGTTTAGTAAGGGAGTAATCCATGTGAACTGAAAAGTTATTAAATCTCTGTCCATCATTTTTTAAAGTCTGTAAATTTGTGAACAGCTGGCTGGTGACAGAAGCATCTTTCTCTTAATGATGGGATACTGTACTGTTCTAGTGATGCATAGGGCTAAATTTTCAGAGGCATCAGCCTCTTCTGATATTTTTCTCAGAGGTTTGTATGCACAGAAAGGACTTAAAGATTACCTGATTTAAATATGCTGCTTTTTAAATATTTGGTCCTTCACATTCTCATGTTCCTAGAATTAAGATATATTTTGTTTGCAACCTCCTGTATTGAAATATTAGCCTTGACCACTAGACAATATTAATAGTGCATTTTCATTTCCATAGTTTTCCTACATGCTTTGTTAAAATATTGAGGTTCATACTATTTAATTTCCATTCCTGAGATTTAAACAGAATATAAATTTTTGCCAGTTTTTCATTCCTTCTTTCTGCTGTGTTAAAGTATTAACCTATATGAAAGTGTGTGGGCATGGAAACAGAAAGATGGCTTCTGGCATACAAAATAAGATTTGAAAACCTGTTAGTTTTAACATTAAGGTTCTGATTTAACTAATGAAAGTCAGGAAGTATAGGGTGGATGCTCAAAACTCAATACTTAACACACCAGTTGTGTTTTTGTATTACAAGGATCTCTGAGTAAAGTCTTTGGAACCAATTCAGCTCTGATACAAGTGGATACAACTTGCACTGAAGTCAGGGATGAGTTTTATGAAAATATAGACTCGATTAAGTAGTTCGTTTACGCAAATGCAGCTAAATGGCAGAGTTCAAGCCAGTAAAGTACTCATTAAGATAGAGGATCACATTTTAACTACATTCAAAGAGCATAATATGAGGCAAGGTGGAAATATCATTTTATAAAAGGAAGGCACTTTAAGGAGACCACTTCTACTGGTTATGTCATACATTTGGCAGTGCAGTGGCTCTTGATGCACTTCTATGAAATGAACAGAAGCCAGGGATGATGAGTGCCTGTGTGCTGGAAGCTGGTTGCACCCTCAGGCCATGTCTACACTTGCTGGGGGTGGATGCTGCTGCGATCGATGCAGCGGGGGTCGATTTAGTGTGTCTAGTGAAGACCCATTACATCAACCGCAGAGTGCTCTCCGGTACTCCACCGGAATGAGAAGATTAAGGTAAGTCGATGGGAGAGCATCTTCCATCAACGCAGCACAGTGTAGACACCGCAGTAAGTCGACCTAAGCTATGTCAACTCCAGCTACCTTATTCACATAGCTGGAGTAGCGTAACTTAGGTTGACTTACTGCAGTAGTGTAGACAAGGCAGCAAAGTCATGGGATTGTGCTGCCACTAAGTGACTTACACCTGAAGGAGTAGTGGGGTAGTGGAAAGAGGAAGTAGAGATGACAAGAGAAGAGGATTAAGGAGGTTCTCCATCCCAGACCTAGTGGTGGGAAGGAAGTGATCTGGATAAACTTGGAGGCATCTAAAACCAAAAATAATTGAAAGTATATCTCCCCCTTCTGTCTCTCTCCTCCCCGACCCTAAGTTTTCCTGTGTTAGATCATGTTTTACGCCTTTCCTATTGCTTGTACATATCCAGATGCTTGATTTGACTCTTACTGAGGGCAGTGTCTCCTGTCAGTGACTATTGAGGCCCTTTTTCTAGTACAATGGGATTTCTTAATCTTTCTGCTTTTTTCCCCATCTCATAATCCTGTCTTTTTTCCCCATTTGTTTTCCCAGTCCTCCTCCTCCCTGCCTTACATCTCCCTGTAAATTTGCATTCCTTTCATCTCTTCAAACCTGTATACAGCATAGGAGTACCATCTGCTTTCGCAGCACTTCTGCTCAGGGCTCCCCAGGCTTTGTGTTGCACGATACATGTGAATCTGAAGAGTGGGGAGTGAAGCTCCAGACTGGGCAGGGTCAGACTCAGTAGTTTGGAAGCAGTGTGAGGAGAATTCCCGTATAGTTGCCTATTAGTTGTGGATTGGAACTTTACTTTACCTCAGAACCAAAAAAATGTACAGTGGGGAAGGGAAGGCTTTAAGATTCTTGGCCACTGGCTTTATGCCACCCAGCATGCATGTAAAATGAAGGTATCTGCTTGTAAATGCACAGTTCATATATTCAAACTTCATAGTAAAAAAAAAAAAAAAAGTACTTTTGCAATTCACGTCCTGATGGAGTACTTAAAAGGATACCTTCCTGTGGTATTGGAATCAAACAGCAACAGGGAACTGCTAGGTTGTAGGTGCTACTGTAATACAAACAATTAATAATAATAATAATAATGAGGGAAAAAAAACACATGAGAGCTGAAGAGAAGTCCAGAAAACATTGCAGCTGTCCAAAAGAGGACTCCTAAAACTAGAAACAAATGCCAACTAGAGCCAGGTTGGATCAGCGAGAAGACCCTCTGCTTCCAATATTCAGACCAATATAGTCAATAGTAATAGAAAACCTATTGTCATGCATGAACCTGACTTAACAACAGCAGGACTACCAGGCGATAATTAACTTCAGTATGAATTATTCATTCAGAGCTGAGGATAACAGCATATAATATGTCAGTGTCCATTTATCTTTGAAAAGAGCGTGTCACAAAGGGGACTGTTGGTATTTGAGATCACTATTTTAATTTGAAAGTGTATTTAAAAAAACTAATTCTTCTTCAAGTAGTATATCTATGGTGTTCCACTTCAGGTGTGCATGAGCCTTTGATTGGAGTGTTTTGGTAGCAATACTTGCTCAGCTCACGTTTGGGCTCCAAACATTGTTATGCCCCATACTGATGCTATGCAGAGCCACGCAGGCAAACCACCCACAGTTCCTTTTCAACCACACTGGCCTGCGATAGAACATTCATCATGCCTACTCTAGCCTAGCCTGTTGCTTAGCCCTTTTAGCTTAGTTCGTAGAGATAGTTTAGTTTATTTGGAATTCTATTTTTAATAGTTATTTTCTATCAGCCTCCTCCATCCATTGCTGAGGGGCTGTCTTTGGGGGTTGTCATTGCTGGGGTATACAGGAATTCCCAGACTTCAAGCACTATCTCTCCTGCTGGGAATCTATCCCAGTTAGTGATGGTCATTCTTGGTGCCTCTGCTGTTTGGGAAACACCCACATACCAGCCACATATAAGATCTGCACATCTTTAAAAAGCAGATTTAGGAAAAATAGGGAAATTAAGTTCAAGTAGCTCAGGGATTGCTCCATCCTGAGACCAGACTCCAATCCAGGCTCTGAGAACCCCCCTGTACTCCAGCCTTCAAGCACGTTTAGTGCCCTGTCAACTTCTGTATCCTAGGGTATGTCTACACTACGAAATTAGGTCGAATTTATAGAAGCCGGTTTTATAGAAATTGTGTGTGTCCCCACATAAAATGCTCTAAGTGCTCTAGTCGGCGGACCGCGTCCACAGTACCGAGGCTAGCGTAGACTTCCGGAGCATTGCACTATGGGTAGCTATCCCACAGTTCCCGCAGTCTCCGCCGCCCATTGGAATTCTGGGTTGAGATCCCAATGCCTGAATGATGCAAAACAGTGTCGCGGGGGGTTCTGGGTACATGTCGTCAGGCCCCTCCCCCTCCGTCAGAGCAACGGCAGACAATAGATTCACGCCTTTTTACCTGGGTTACCTGTGGAGACATCATACCACGGCAAGCATGGAGCCCGCTCAGCTCAGCTCACCGTCACCATATGTCATCTGGGTGCCGGCAGACGTGGTACTGCATTGCTACACAGCAGCAGCAGCTAACTGCCTTTTGGCGGTAAACAGTGCAGCATGACTGGTAGCCTTCATCGGCGATCTGGGGGCTGGCAGACGTGGGGCTGGCAGCCGTAGGGCTGCATTGCACCAGCCCCTTGCCTTTTGCCTTTTGGCAGTAGATGGTGTATTACGATTGGTAACAGTCGTCATCGTACAGCAGTGGCTGGAACTCCGTATGTCCCCCAGTCCCCCATCCCCCCCAGTCATATTCTGCTGCCTTCACAATGACGATGATGGCTATCAGTCGTAGTATGCCATTTTCTGCCAAGCGCCCAGAAGAGGCCGAGGGCGATTTGGGTGCTGGCAGACGTGGGGCTGGCAGACGTGGGGCTGCATTGCACACAGCAGCAGCCCCTTGCCTTTTGGTAGAAGATGGTATATTACGACTGGTATCCGTCGTCATCGTACTGCAGTGGCTGTCAATCATGGGCACCTGGGCAGACATGCTCAGTCCTATCGAACTGTCTTGATGATGATGGCTATCAGTCGTAGTATGCTATTTTCTGCCAAGCGCCCAGTATTTTCTCCCAAGCATCCAGAAGATGCCGAGGGCTATCAGTCATGCTGCACAGTCGTCTGCCAGCTTAAGATGTAAAAAATAGATTTGTTCTGTATTCATTTGATTCCCCCTCCCTCCGTGAAATCAACGGCCTGCTAAACAGAGGGTTTTGAGTTCAATCTTTGGGGGGGGCCATTCTGTGTGACAGTTGTTTGTGTTTCTCCCTGATGCACAGCCACCTTTGTTGATTTTAATTCCCTGTACCTGTACGCCATGTCGTCACTCGACCCTCCCTCCCTCCCCCGGTCCGTCAGATACTAGTTTCGCGCCTTTTTTCAGACCAGACGCCATAGCTTGCACTGGGATCATGGAGCCCGCTCAGATCACCGCGGCAATTATGAGCACTATGAACACCACGCGCATTGTCCTGGAGTATATGCAGAGCCAGGACATGCCAAAGCAAAACCAGGACCAGCCGAGGAGGCGATTGCAGCGCGGAGACGAGAGTGATGAGGAAATTGACATGGATATAGACCTCTCACAAGGCACAGGCCCCAGCAATGTGGAAATCATGGTGTTACTGGGGCAGGTTCATGCCGTGGAATGCCGATTCTGGGCCCGGGAAACAAGCACAGACTGGTGGGACCGCATCGTGCTGCAGGTGTGGGACGATTCCCAGTGGCTGCGAAACTTTCGCATGCGTAAGGGCACTTTCATGGAACTTTGTGACTTGCTTTCCCCTGCCCTGAAGCGCCAGAATACCAGGATGAGAGCAGCCCTCACAGTTGAGAAGCGAGTGGCGATAGCCCTGTGGAAGCTTGCAACGCCAGACAGCTACCGGTCAGTCGGGAATCAATTTGGAGTGGGCAAATCTAATGTGGGGGCTGCTGTGATCCAAGTTGCCAGGGCAATGAAAGACCTGGTGATATCAAGGGTAGTGACTCTGGGAAACGTGCAGGCCATAGTGGATGGCTTTGCTGCAATGGGATTCCCAAACTGTGGTGGGGCCATAGACGGAACCCATATCCCTATCTTGTCACCGGAGCACCAAGCCACCGAGTACATAAACTGCAAGGGGTACTTTTCAATGCTGCTGCAAGCCCTGGTGGATCACAACATCAACGTGGGATGGCCGGGAAAGGTACATGATGCTCGCGTCTTCAGGTACTCTGCTCTGTTTCGAAAGCTGGAGGAAGGGACTTTCTTCCTGGACCAGAAAATAACCGTTGGGGATGTTGAAATGCCTATCGTGATCCTTGGGGACCCAGCCTACCCCTTAATGCCATGGCTCATGAAGCCATACACAGGCAGCCTGGACAGTAGTCAGGACCTGTTCAACTACAGGCTGAGCAAGTGCCGGATGGTGGTGGAATGTGTATTTGGACATTTAAAAGCGCGCTGGCGCAGCTTACTGACTCGCTCAGACCTCAGCGAAAAGAATATCCCCATTGTTATTGCTGCTTGCTGTGCGCTCCACAATATCTGTGAGAGTAAAGGGGAGACATTTATGGCGGGGTGGGAGATTGAGGCAAATCGCCTGGCCGCTGATTACACGCAGCCAGACACCAGGGCGGTTAGAAGAGCACAGCAGGGCGCGGTGCGCATCAGAGAAGCTTTGAAAACTAGTTTTGTGACTGGCCAGGCTACGGTGTGAAACTTCTGTTTGTTTCTCCTTGATGAACCCTCCGCGCCCCACCCCCACCCGGTTCACTCTACTTCCCTGTAAACCAACCACCCCTCCCTCCCCTCCCCCCTTCGAGCACCGCTTGCAGAGGCAATAAAGTCATTGTTACTTCACATTCATGCATTCTTTATTAATTCATCACACAACTAGGGGGATAATTGCCAAGGTAGCCCGGGATGGGTGGGGGAGGAGGGAAGGAAAAGGACACACTGCAGTTTAAAACTTTAACTCTTATTGAAGGCCAGCCTTCTGATGCTAGGGCAGTCATCTGGGGTGGAGTGACAGGGTGGCCGGAGGCCCCCCCCACCATGTTCTTGGGCGTCTGGGTGAGGAGGCTATGGAAATTGGGGAGGAGGGCTGTTGGTTACACAGGGGCTGTAGCGGCGGTCTCTGCTCCTGCTGCCTTTCCTGCAGCTCAGCCATACGCTGGAGCATATCAGTTTGATGCTCCAGCAGCCGGAGCATCGACTCTTGCCTTCTGTCTGCAAGCTGACGCCACCTATCATCTTCAGCCCGCCACTTGCTCTGTTCATCCCGCGATTCAGCCCGCCACCTCTCCTCTCGTTCATATTGTGCTTTTTTGCACTCTGACATTGACTGCCTCCACGCATTCTGATGTGCTCTCTCAGTGTGGGAGGACATCTGGAGCTCCGTGAACATATCCCGCGTCCTCCGTTTTCTCCTTCACTAGCCTCTGTGAAGGAGAAACATTTGCAGCTGGTGGAGGAGAAGGGAGAGGTGGTTAAAAGACCCATTTTAGAGAACAATGGGTACACGCTTTCACGTTAAATTTTGCTGTTCACATTACACAGCACATGTGCTTTCATTACAAGGTCGCATTTTTCCTCTTATATTGAGGGCCTGCCAGTTTGGTGTGAGAGATCACTCACGCAGTGCCAGGCAACAGATTTCGGCTTGCAGGCAGCCATGGTAAGACAGTCTTTTGGCTTTTTTAACCTTCTTAACATGTGGGAATGGTTTCAAACAGTAGCGCTCTCATTTCCCATACCAAGCACCCGTTGGGTTGGCCATTTAAAATGGGTTTGCAATGTAAAAGGAGGGGCTGCGGTTTCCGGGTTAACATGCAGCACAAACCCAACTAACTCCCCTCCCCCCCCACACCCAATTCTCTGGGATGATCACTTCACCCCTCCCCCCCACCGCGTGGCTAACAGCGGGGAATATTTCTGTTCAGCAGAGCAGGAAGGTGCACCTCTGAATGTCCCCTTAATAAAATCGCCCCATTTCAACCAGGTGACCGTGAATGATATCACTCTCCTGAGGATAACAAAGAGCGATAAGGAATGGATGTTGTCTGCATGCCAGCAAACACCGGGACCATACGCTGCCATGCTTTGTTATGCAATGATTCCAGACTACGTGCCAATGGCCTGGCGTGGTAAAGTGTCCTACCATGGCGGACGGGATAAGGCAGCCCTCCCCAGAAACCTTTTGCAAAGGCTTTGGGAGTACATGAAGGAGAGTTTTCTGGAGATGTCCCTGGAGGATTTCCGCTCCATCCCTATACACGTTAACAGACTTTTCCAGTAGCTGTACTGGCCGCGATTGCCAGGGCAAATTAATCATTAAACACGCTTGCTTTTAAACCATGTGTAATATTTACAAAGGTACACTCACCAGAGGTCCCCTGTGTGCCCTCAGGGTCTGGGAGCACGCCTTGGGTGAGTTCGGGGGTTACTGGTTCCAGGTCCAGGGTGATAAACATATCCTGGCTCTTGGGGAAACCGGTTTCTCCGCTTCCTTGCTGCTGTGAGCTATCTACATTATCTCCATTCTCCTCTTCCTCATACCCCGAACCCGCTTCCCTGTGTGTTTCTCCAGTGAGGGAGTCATAGCACACGGTTGGGGTAGTGGTGGCTGCACCCCCTAGAACGGCATGCAGCTCCTCGTAGAAGCGGCATGTTTGCGGCTCTGCCCCGGACCTTCCGTTTGCTTCTCTGGCTTTGTGGTAGGCTTGCCGTAGCTCCTTAATTTTCACGCGGCACTGCTGTGCGTCCCTGTCATGGCCTCTGTCCTTCATGGCCTTGGAGACCTTTTCTAATATTTTGCCATTTCGTTTACTGCTACGGAGTTCAGCTAGCACTGATTCATCTCCCCATATGGCGAGCAGATCCCGTACCTCCCGTTCGGTCCATGCTGGAGCTCTTTTGCGATCCTGGGACTCCATCACGGTTACCTGTGCTGATGAGCTCTGCGTAGTCACCTGTGCTCTCCACGCTGAGCAAACAGGAAATGAAATTCAAATGTTCGCGGGGCTTTTCCTGTCTACCTGGTCAGTGTATCTGAGTTGAGAGCGCTGTCCAGAGCGGTCACAATGAAGCACTGTGGGATAGCTCCCGGAGGCCAATAACGTCGAATTCTGTCCACACTACCCCAATTCCGACCCGCTAAGGCCGATTTTATCGCTAATCCCCTCGTCGGAGGTGGAGTAAAGAAACCGGTTTAAAGGGCCCTTTAAGTCGAAAGAAAGGGCTTCGTCGTGTGAACGTGTCCAGGCTTAATTCGATTTAACGCTGCTAAAGTCGACCTAAACTCGTAGTGTAGACCAGGCCCTAGTCACAGAGCGCATTGCAGGATAAGACCACAGAGAGTACTCATAAGACTCCAAGGAAGGGGAGCTCTAGATCTCCTACCAGAGAATCTTCAAAGAAATATTGGTCATCTCACAAAGGGACCATTTCAGAGACCTCAGGTCCCAAAGCAAGTATCATTAGGTCCCTATGCTGTTCCAGTATCAGAAGTTCAATGCAAACTTCAACCTTTTCCAAGTGCCGCGGTACCAAGCATACTTTAGTACTGAAACCTCCCTTGCTACCAACTAGACATGACCATCCAGAAGAGAGACTAAGCATTCTGCTTCGAAGAAGTCTGTACCATATTCATACTCCTCTGTTCCACCCTCAGTACCCAACCCAGTGTCCCAAGCTATTACACAGGTATACCAGAAGACGACGGCTTCTTCTATACTATTTTCAACCTCCACACATGCACCACCAAAGCTTTCAGCATCCTCATACTTATGCCATCTCATCAAGCACTGCTGTCCTTGGTACATAGATAGGTAACTTTAGGGTCCTGTCTCAGCTTAGATATGTCCGGTATTGCAGTAATTCAGATATTCCAGATATCTATTTGTTTCAGAGGTGCTGGAATCTCCATTGTTGTCCAGCACTTGAACGGCTGTCAGTACTAAGATCTTCTGGATCACAGAGACCATATCTTTCCCTGGTGCCTTCCAGCTCTCCAGTATTTACCACACAGGGCAGACAACCATCCCCATCTCCATTTCCCACCCCACCTTTAGATTATGTTGAGAAGGATTGCTCTGATTCCCAGATTTCTGTCTGTCTGCCGTGGAAAGGACTATTCCTTTGGCCTATGCTGAAAGGAAAAAAATGATCTTGAGCCCTATCTCATTGGTATGACCAACAGTGGATGTTGCCTCCCCTATTCTATGGGTCGCCTCTGCGAACTTATTGGGATCTTTGGCTGTTTATTGCCAACAGTTCTCAAAAGCCCCTACTTTCTCCCTGGGGGGATCATAGAGAGAGTCACTTGCCTGATCCACCACTTCATCCTCAACAGCCCGAACCTCTCAGAGAGGAGACTTTCAAGGGGCAAGAGGAAAAAACAGACAGGAGGTGACACCTCAAATGAATATTTCATTATCGTCCGCAGATGAGGCTGTAATACCTCCACCACCTTCTTTGGCTGGCGATTTTAAGCAATTTCAGGAGCTGATGAAGTGCATTGAAGACTGGCTCCAAATTCTATTAGAGGAAGTTGTGGCACATGGGCCCATTGGTGCTAGCTGAAAAATGGTTCATTGTTCTTTACAAGCAACTCCTGGTTCAGACCTTGCAAACTCACTGCATCTAACAAATCACTTTCATGGTATTATCTATGAAGAGTAGCATGTGAGGTCTCTACTGAAAGCTTGTAATTTCTCAGTCCTCACAGTCATTGTGAGATGTGTGTATGAATAATTTTTTAAAGAATAATGTAATTATATTTAAAACTATGCCTTATGATCTTGAAGTAAAAGTTAGTCACCCAGGGAATCGTACGTCTCTGTGATCGCCCATTCAAGCAAAAGGTTGAAACTGGTTAGCTGGTGATGTTTATTATAACTCTTACAGCTATAATGCCGTTGTTAGATTCCAGAGATTGGTTCACAGCCCTTGACCTTCAGGACACTTATTTTTGCATTTCACCCCCTCACAAGAAGCTTCTTTATTTTACATTCAGGCCAGGATCCATCACAGAAAACAAATTGCTTGGTTTCTTTGTCTCCTAAGGTGATGAATAAAGATGGAGTCTTGGTAATTTTTTTTATATCCCCAGAGGGATTGTCTTTGTTTTTACAAGTCAGGAAGCCCTCCTATGGGGTTCAGCTTGACTCTCTGCTTGCCATGTCCCCCCGGGAGCTGACATCATGTTGATTTTGCAGTCTCCTGTGATTTTTACAATACAAATGCCCTTCCTGCAACCTCCAATGCAAATGAAAAGTCCATTGTCCATGTTACCAGTCACAATTGGCTCAGTTTGCCACTGAACTAGAGATGTGTCCCTTCCCCTTCATCTGGAAAAACCTGTTTTGCCTCCTTTGTCTGTTTAGTCTCCAAAACATACCAGAGAGTATCCATAATTTCACCTAAACTGTTGTTACAAACGTTTCACAGTGATATTAATAACCAGCGTGGTGTTAGTTTTCCAAAATCATTATATGACACCTTTCAGATACACATTATAACAATAGTGAGTTGGAGAACACTCAGCTGGTCAGGCCAGCTGAAACTCACTGCCAGGGGGCCCTTTGCCTTCTGGGATAGGGATACTGTTAGGGTCACACTTCCTCATTCCTTGGACAAGACACATATGGTATCCTTACTTGATTCGCCCTGCTTCTTGTCCACCATTGAAAAGCTGTTCCACATCTGCTTTCCCAGGATTCCAGTTGGATTCTTCATCCCAACGCTAGAAAGTTTTGACTCAAAGCTTGGCTCCTCAGTGGCTCTTGAGTATAGAGACATTCTACTCAGCAGAAGTACAACAGGTATTGTTCAACAGCAGGAAGCTATGTATGTGAAATGCTTACCTTCAAAGAATGGTGCATCCTGCAACAGTTTTTGCTTGTTCATTCTTCCCTCTCCACTGTTCTCCATTACTCATTGGAATTGAAAAAGAGTAGTCTTTCTATAAGTTCCATCAAGGTTCACTTGGTGTCTATCACAGCCTTTCGCTCACTGATAGAGGGATATCCACTGTTTGCCAATGCAACAACAGCAAAATTTGTCAAGGGATTGATGAATTTGCAAATTAGAGCCCACCCCTGTATTGGACTTAAACTTGGTACTTAATTACCTTATGAAACCTCCCTTTGAGCCATTGGCCATGAGTTCTCTGTGTCACCTATCTATGACGATGGCTTTCTTGGTGGCCATCTCTTCTGCCTGGAGAGTCAGAGAAACTGGAGCTTTAATGGTAGATCTTCCCTTTACAGTTTTCTCCAAGAAAAAAGTTTTATTGTGGCCACATCCTAAGTTTCTACTTAAAGTATCTTCTGAATTTCAAATTAATGAGGTTATTAATCTTCCAGTTTTTTCCCACAGCCACATCTGATCAGAGAGGAAATTGCCTTCCATACCTTGGATGTCAGAGGTGCTTTAGCCTTTTATTTGGACAGAAACAAGCTGTTAAAGTCTACCAGACTCTTCTATTTCTTTTACAGACATATGCAAAGGATCCACAATTTCCACCCAAAGAATCTCAAGGTGTATCTTGGTATATTATATTTTGTTATGGGTCTCAACCTCCTTCTCAAGTACTTGCCCATTCTACAAAGTTCCAGTCTATCTGTATGGCGCTATTTGAAAATGTTCCAGTTGTTTAAATTTGCAGAGCTGCAACCTGGACTTCAATACATACTTTGTCCAAATGTTACGGCTTGGTTCATGCTTCCAGTCAGATGCTGCGGCTGGCAAAGCAGTTCGGTCTTCAGTATCAGATCTGACTCTGAAGCGCCCTTCTCCTTCCAGGGATACTGCTTGGTAGTCACCTAAGTGGAGCAAACAATGGGGACCTATTCAAAGAAGAAGTTACTCACCTTATGCAGTAAATGATCCAATCTAATCATATGATCCAATAACAGACTGGCCCTCTTGCCTTGTGAAGTACATAGAATATAGAATAAAAACAAATCCTAATGAACATTTTAAACATCTTGGTGGGAGATACACATGAGAGAGTCTGTTTCATTGGCTTTCTTGAAGAGTTTTAGTATGTTACATGGAAGTTAAGGGCTTCTAATTAATAGTATAAGAATACTACTAAAGATGAGTCAGAGTGGCAGAATGTAGTCCATACTTTGATCCCGATCCCCATCTAGTTAATGTGCTTATCTCACATTCCTCCAATGCATTCTCAGGTGCTAAAAGGCCCAACTGTTCCCTAAACAGTTGCCAAAAACTCCAGCTTCCTGCATGACAAATTCTGTGATGCAGTTATGCTTTGTTAATACAAAAGTATTGTACATACTGAAAACTGAATGTGGAGGAAGCATAAAATAAATCTATTTTAATAGGAATTTTTTAACTTGAAAATTGCCCTTCTGTGTGAAAATTGTATCCCTACTATAGTTGCAACTAACACTTAAGGCAATCAACTTAAGTTAGTAAACAATTTTCCCTTTGGTTTGAGTTGTATTTCAAGCTTTTCACATGACTTTGTGTGTAATCAGTTTTGCTGTTTTCCCTAGATAGGTCCCCATCCTGGAAACTGTTCCATGTGCCTGTGTAGGACAGTTTGCAGGATCAGGTACATAGTCAATAAATCCATTTCTCTGTTGTTGAAATGACCTTTATAAAGTTCACAAGAGAAAACCAAACCTTAATCTTCATTTAAAAAAAGTAATCTGGAAATTTACATTTAAAGGGTTATCAGATACTGTAATTTTAAAAAATTACTCTGTTTTTAAAAAGTTCGAGTGTCTAATATTGAGATAACATTTAAAATCTCTATTTTAGAATTTAAATTAACTTACTAGAGAATTTCCAGTCATTGCACCAATGTGTTGTAGAATCAATGGATCTTGCTTCAGAATTTAGGGATCTTGAATCTTGTATTTTGCCCATCATTTAGAACTTAAGGGTTTTCCCTTGTTTTGATAAAGGAAATGTCCATGCCCCCTGCTTAAGATTTAACATACTTACTTTTTTTGGTAAAGCTTTATTAAAGTAGCTTGATTTATGACAACAGCCAATAGAACTCATTTTACTGGCATCACAAATGTTTAATCTCCAGCAAAGTAGCAGCCTCCAGTGGAAGCTGCGGCCTTCCATGATTGGCAGGATGCCTCTTGGGGGCTGAGTAGAGACTGCTTGCAAAGTGGTGACGAGAGCAAATTAAGTTAACATTCATTTAAAATTTATAAATTAGAAAAGGTAAGCATGGGTGACAATTACTTAATTCAGCCACGCTCTGACTTTGGTTCCCTAAGGCTTTTACTGGAATTTTATTGGAAATATTCTACCTGACTGGAAGTCAGTCACAGAGATGGAATAGGACTCAGATATCCTGAGGCCCAGTCCAGTGCCCTAACTATCAGACCAGGCACTCTTCCGCTTACTGGAAAAATTATCCCTGAAAACTTTTAAAATGTTAGTAGCTATGCAAGAGGTAAGAGTTTCCTTCTTGACCTGGAGAAGGTCTGGAGAGAGGGGCAGGGAAACTCAATTGCTCATTTTATTATGAGACACTTGTCTTCTCACACCTTTTGGATGAACTGCATCACACAGTTATTGAGATTTTTTTTTTTTTAATGTATGAGTTTCCTTTCTGTTTTGTGAAAGGGTGGGTATAAACAGAAGCCAAGAGTGATTTAGGCGAAGATAAGGGAGTCTTAAACTAGTTAATGCCTTTCGTTCACAATATTTCCCAATTTTACTTGAAGAATGAAAGAGTGCAGAGGAGGAATTAAAACTAAAGGGAACACTCACCACGGTTTTGGAGAGGGAAAGAGAATACGTTTTTAGCTTTCAAAGATCCCTTAACAAAAAAAAGTAGAGGATAGAAGCCGTTTTCTTTGCCATGTAATTCCCTAGAACACAGATGATGGAAAGTGAAGGAAATAGCAACAGTTTCTTAAACTACTGTGTCATATTGCCCATCATTTTAAAAAAAGCTACATAACAATTCCAGAATTGTAGCATGTTAAAGTAAAAACACTTGTACATATTGCTTTTGCAACATAATAAAATAATAATAGAAAAAACTTAATTTGGAAGCAGTTAAGGTTGCTACATATACAGCATATCTGACACAAACTCACAAAAGCAAGGAAACAAAAAGTTAATTTACCTAACAGAACCCATTCTCTACTCCTCCATCCACGGCATACACCACAGTACAGCACAGGCCATCCTTCACAACCTTAGCTCTGTTCCCTCTTTCATCCTTCCACACACGTCCTTTTACCAGGCTTTTCCCCCGGTACTAGTAAGAGGAAAATATTAGCTAATTAACAAAATATGCCATTTTATAATGAAAACACATTTTTTTCTTTCTTCATTTAAAAACAAACAAACAAAAAAACAACCAAAAGTGTTCATCAGAAAGCAGGTATTATTTTCAGACACACACAGCCATTTGGAACATATTTATAATGCATAACAACCGCACTCATTTGGCGTGAAATTGCTGAGGCAGATTGCTTGACAACAGGATGCTTTGCAGCTATTCAGTTCACATTCTAGTGAACAATGGGAGGTGTGGGATGGAAGAAAGCAGAGATTCCATTTGATACTATTTTAATTGGATAAGAGATTGATTTTCACTTACATTTGTATTATCTAAACATCTGTCAGTTTAATGGGGAAAGATATCAGAATGCTTCTTAAATAGTATTTGTAAATTGGGATTTTTGTACATTTAAACATTTCAAATGGCCATTAAAACTTATAACAATAATTGATAATGTTAATGTTGTTTGTTTTGCATTTTATTATGGTGATCTGATTCTGTCAGTTATAGAAATGTAAGCAGTAGATCCATGTTTTCCTACAGCATATTAAGTGTCTCTACTTGATCGTACAGTTCTTGCACACAAACTTATATTAACTAAAATGAACATTTGGGGTTAGCAATAGAGCTGGGCAACATTCTTGTGAAGCAATTTTTTTTGTCAAGAATGCATATTTGAGTTGATTGAAATTACTGAAAGTTTACATTTTGTAAACTTGCTAAATTGTTTTGTCTGGGGGAAAAAAAAAGAAAATAAAATTCTGAAAAAATCAAACTCTTTGGATATTTTTGTAACAACATTTTTGTTTTGATTCAAAACTGCTTTTTCTATTAAATTATACTTCCATTTGTATTAAAAACAAGTTTAAAAAAACATTAGAAATGAAACATCTTTTTGTTTGGGGTCAAATGAAACATTTCATTTGACCTCAAACAGAAAGTTACTAGAAAAATAAAAAAAATTTACTTTGGGAACCCTGAAATCTGTTTGGTTTTGGTTGAGCCACCAAGCCAAAAAAATCATTTACTCACACAACAAGGAATAGTGGACTGTATATTAGAGATGCCTGTAGTTATATAAATACGATTACTTTGTAATATGACAGCGATCCCTATAGTTCAGTTTACACAAACTCTCTTAACTTTAGCTCTTAGTCTCACATAGTCCTAACTTTCCGAAAAATTTACTGTTTCTTAGATTAAACTTTCCATGCTTAGCTTCCATTCAAAGATGAATATACTAATAAAAAAACCCTCACACATTTGGTTCCTTCTTTTCCGACAAGTATTTATATTACTAAGTAAGGGAGATTCCAGTTTTCTAGTGAGAGAAACATTTGCTTCTAGCCCTTCAGCTCTCTAGAGATGTTGGACTTTAAAACTGACTTTTTTGAACATTACAAGACTTTATTGGGTCTTTTAAAAAAAAAAAATTAAATTCAATATATTTTTCTTTGAAATGCATATACTTGGATTCATGATACTAAGGAAGTGTGGACCCCCAGATCCCTTTTCACAGTACTCCTTCCTAGGCAGTCATTTCCCATTTTGTATGTGTGCAACTGATTGTTCCTTCCTAAGTGGAGTACTTTTGCATTTGTCCTTACTGAATTTCATCCTATTTACTTCAGACCACTTCTCCAGTTTGTCCAGATCATTTTGAATTTGAATCCTCTAAAGCACTTGTAACCTCTTCTAGCTTGGTATCATCCGCACACTTGATAAGTGTACTCTCTATGCCATTATCTAAATCATTGATGAAGATATTGAACAGAATCAGACCCAGAAACTGATTCCTGCAGGACCCCACTTGATATGCTCTTCCAGCTTGACTGTGAACCACTGATGATTACTCTCTGGGAGTGGTTTTCTTATCACTTATGCAGCTACCTTATAGTAGCTCCATCTAGGTTGTATTTCCCATGAAATGGGGGGTTTGAAAATTGATCCCAATAATTAAGAGAACTAGAGAGTATTTTTAACTTTCTTAAAACTCTTTAAAATAGGTCTTTAGTAAAACAAGTTGCAATACGAATACTAGATGTTGTGGTTTTATATTTGCTTGAATTTGGAATGACCTGAACAAATTAACTTCTGGCTTCATCACCCATCAGTGGTGTGGATTTCATTCCGTTGAAATAACATTTTTCTGATAAACAGTAACAATGTGTTTGTGCTATACAAGATGTAGACATTATCCCTGCCCTAATCTTAAGAGAATGTCTACACTGCAATAAAAGCCTCACAGCACAGCTGCAGTTGGCCTGGGTCAGATGATTCAGGCTCTCAGGGCGGAGGGTGCAGGACGGTAAAAATTACAGTGGCTCCAGCCTGAGCCTGAACGTCTACACTGCAATTTTATAACCCTGCAGCCTGAGTCCCACAAGCCCGAGTCAGCTGACCTGGCTCTGGCACTTGATGCATCGTGTCTTTTATCGCACTGTAGACATACTCTAAAAGGAAAAGATCAGACAAGAAATTTCAGGGAGATGAAAAGATGGTGGTAATTCAGAGAATAAATAATTTCCATTTTGGATAAAAACGTCTTAGGACAAAACTGTGTGGAAGTTTAGGTCTGCAATGAGGAAGTTCCCCACTCTTAACAGTAACGGGAATGTGCTTAATAGTCAAGACTACTTCCACAGTCCAGCTTGTTTTATAGAATTTAACTATTAGTTTTATAGTATTCTAATTGGCCAAATCCCCCAGCAAGACATACCAACCAATTCTATAAAGTACAGAATTTAAAAGAACGGTCCTATAATTGTATAGCTTTAGAAAAGTTTAATTCTGCTTAAGCCATCTGATCAGAGAACCAGGGCACCCATCTACATCTCAGCTGAAGATTTCTTTCCTTGCCAGTAAAAGGGAAAGTCCGTAGAAGTCCAGATGGATACTATTTCTGAGTAGGTGTTTCATGTTCCTTCTGTTTCTATTAGGAGTCCTCCAGAAGGATATATACAATTTGTGGTTGTAGATCCTTTTACATATCTCACACAAACTGGTGACCTTTTTTGTTCAAATCTGGCTTAAAGACCACTTCTCAACAAATTAATCTGGCATCTGTACCATTTCCTACCATGCACATATTGAAAATAGACTAGCTTCTCTATAGACCCATGTGATCAGGGTCATAACAGGGTTTAATGCATTTGAAAACCTCTTCCAAAAAATCCCCCATGTTACAAGCTATTAATGTGGACATAACTAAGCTGCTTAAAGCTCCCTTTGATCTACTGGGTATGTGAACTCAAGTTTCGTACATGGAAGATGATTTTCTTGGTGGCTGTGTCTTCAGCTTGTTTAAGTCTCTAGTGACTTAATGACTTTACAATAAACTTGTCAAAATTAATTTGCTACAGACTTACCTTAAGGTGTTTCCAAAGGTGGTTATGGAGTTCCAGTGCAACTAGTTAGAGCTGTATGCATGCCCATCCTGAGGAAGCCCTTCCCCTCATGTTCTAAAGCTTTAGGCTTTTAACTGCAGTTGACTAAAGTTCTAAGGGAGCTTACTCAGATTTGTTTCACTTGGTGCTAATTGACTAACTTCTTAGAGTACCATGTCTAGAAGACTATTTTTCACTTTTCACTGCTACTGACTGGAAAGCTTAGCTCTTGAAGGTCATGTCGATGTCCATTATGTGTCAATTCAGTAGATTTGAAAGTAAATGGTCTTTTCAGCATATGTTTACCAAGCACTATTACTTAAGTGCATTCTCCAGAGACAAAATTGTAATTGGATTGGCTAATTGGTCTTTCTTTTTAAAAAAACAAAAATCCAACCCCCTACTTTCTCCACCAACTATTTTCAGTATATTGAGTGCCCAGACTTTCCACCTTGTTAGAGTTCAATTTATTTTAGGATGCTCTTTGATTTCCTTTGCCCACTATGGCATTCTTTTGAGAAATATCTTATTCCTGTAAACACGTGTGTCTGAGTGTAAAATATGAAAAGTTGTTGCTGTGTACTATTCTAAGCATATTTATCTATTCTGGTTTTGTCCTTTGGCAAGATCTCTGTTGTCTCCAAGAGTAGAAATCCATTAAGACAAGTATCTTTGAAGAAAAGTGTATTCCTCAACATGATATTGGTAGCAGTACCGGCCCTTAATAAATATGTTGTTATACAACTTCAAAAGGAGGAAGTGGGTGCTAAAGATTAAAGCTCATGGTTGAGTGTCAAGAGTTCTGGGTTCTCTTCCCAGCTCTGCCAACAGGAAAAGGGAATAAAAGCTATACTGGTAAAAGGCACTTCTATACCAGGATAACTGCATCCACACTAGGATTTGTTTTGTACTTGTATAACTATAATGGTATAAAAATAATACCCCTAACCAATATAGTTACACTATACTCAAAAATTATGTGTAGACCAGGCTTAAGTCTTTACAGATGCTTTCATTATGATAACTTCTAATGTTCCAGTTCAGTCTTCTTAAGATTTGCTATTGTTGAAATGGTGCAGCTAATTCTTGAGACCATATGTATCATAAAAAGAAATAAGGTTTAAATGTTTTTTTTAAAAAAAACATACAAAAGACCGGATATTCAGCAATTCCCATAGCAACTGTTACTCTACCTTCTTGTACACATGCAATATGATAGTCTTTCAAATGCAATTTCATGCCAGTTTTAGATTTTGTAAGCAGATATGTGGGGAAATAGCAGTCCTTGAAACTCTGCTTTTTTTCATCAGATTCACAGAACTATTTGAGATGCAGTTAAAATTGCAGTGCTTCAGTTTTCTTCCTTTTTTGCTTCATGGAAACAATGGATAGCCTTAGTGCAATATTGTCACTACATTCTACTTGTCTTCATCCTAGATTTGCTTAACCAAATAAGCAACCTTTCAAAACTGGCCCTAGAAATTTGTCGCACATTGTTAAAACATTACATTTACCTTGCAAAAGTGTAAGGTTTTAAAAACCCTGTGTGTTCTTCAAGTTCTTCCCTTTCATGCTTTAAAGGATGTTTTATTGGCATTGATGAGGGTGTGTGGCTAGGGAGGAACAGTCCCTGTGTATAGGGAATGAGTGAATAAAGACATATGTTGGCATTGTTGACCTGAATTTGATGGATTAGTTCTTATGGCTTGCCACTGATAGCATCTGGACCAGAAGATTTATAGGTTCTTGTCCAATTCAGACTACAGAGTTCAAGAACTCAGAGAGTTGTATATCGGGAGAGGACTCTCGGGGTGCTTGGCAAGAACGCGTACACTGAGGACAATACCAAATTGATAAAATAAGAAATGCAATGAAACTTATAACTGCAAAACAGTAAAAGAATTCCAAAACTCCTGGTAGTAACATTTCTATTATAAGTACCTTAACCTAACATACTCAAACCCTTCCTTGAAGACCCAGTAATAGGAGGTGAAGGACCAGCCTCGCTCCTGGCATGCCCGATTATGCAATGGTGCTGGCTTCCCCAATGGTTAGGAATGTTGAGTAGTTATACTATACTGCACAAGCTGAGCTGATAGCGTGATAGAAGAAGAAAAGAACCAACTCCAAAGCAGCTACAAGAAGAAGATTTAAGAAAAGAACTCACTAACTTAACTCTCTTACAAGGTATTTTATAGGATCCTGACCTATGTAATTCAGGTCCAACCTACTATACCCAAATCTTGTTTCCGTACCCTAAGAAATTTATGGGTACCCTTCTCCTATAGGTTAGTGGATTATGACACTTACTTTCTAAATATATTAATAAGGATTATCTCACTCCAAAACTGCCAACCTAGGCTCTCTTGATGACCTTGAGTTGTGGTGTACCCTGCGGTTACCAACTGGTTGTAGAAGCTGGATAAACCTGTGATGTGGATAGTTCCTCCCTTTGGTTCCCCAAAGTTCAGGGACCATTCTTATCTGTGCCAAAGGTTGCCAGCTTTTATGCTGACATAGTTATAACTAATTCTGATTTTTACTATATAGCACATCTTACTGGATCTTACAGGCCCGTAGGCTTCTTGCATTTCAGCAAAACTTATTAGGAAACACATGCCTCAACACATCCTAAATTCCAAGGAATTAATACTGATAAAATATAAGAATAAAATGGATTAACTTCAGAAAAAGAAACATATTTTTAATACTGCTGGCTGGATTAGTAGGCTATAATAGCTAGCAAAATAATCCTATGGGCTACAGGTCACACTGAAATTGTGCCACAGACAACTAGGTAAGGTTCAAAAGTCCCGACAAGGCTGCCAGTTTTTAAGCAAAACAGAAAATAGTCTGTGAATTGCTGTTCCACAGAAAATTATATACAATAAACATAGTTGCCTTTTTGTAGCTTTACTATGCTATATACTGACTCATTTGTCCTTGGATGGTATTTTCTTATACCATTCTTCTGTTATGAATGTAAATACATGGGTGGAGTGAGATTTTACTTTTTATAAATTGTTTTTCACTTGGAAATAGTACATATAATTCCCACTTCCCCCATGTATCCCATTTGTTTTATGACATTTTTTACAGACTGTTTCATGGAATAAACTGTTAAAAACTTTGGTATAGCTTGTCTTACTGTTACAGCAGGTGGAGTGATACAGCTCAATATTGGCAAAGGAATATAGATTTAGTAAAAATGCATCCTGGGCTGGTGGAAAGCTGTTGCCATCTAATAGCTGTTCAGTGATCTCTGTGAAATGAGTGGGTCGCAGTCCATTTCCTAGTGCATATATTAGCATACCAAAAAGTGTCACCACAATTAACATTAGTTAGCACTGTTGTTGGCAGTTCCAGTGGACACTTTAAGGATTGATTGGGAATGGAGACTGAAATACAGACTTGAATATAGAAGTGACCTCTTCAGGCTTAGATGAGGCATGTTGGCAGGACAATGTAGAGAAGCTCTATATAGAGAATTTCTGTCTCCAGAGCTTCCAAACTGGCACCTGTCATGAACACAAACTTCTCTACTCTATGTAAGAGGATAATTGGTCTTCATGCCCATCCTTATTCTTTCTGAGAGACAGTAATGGTGACAGTAAAGATAGTAACCCATGCAAAGTGAGATGGTCCTGAACTGCTCTTAATTAACTGCCTTTTTATAAGAAATAAACATTGTAAGCAAAATTATTGAATTACTTCAAAAGAAGCTCCATTAAAGTCATTAAAACATCTTCATACTGTGAAGGACATAGCATTTACTCTATGTAACAGTTTTGTAACTGAGCACAGTTAGTACATTATCCAAATACCTTAATTTTATCATCTATATATGACATCACAGTTAGTGATAATAACCATATCCTGAAATCTGAGACTAAAGGCTTCTGAATCTGATGCTATGGACAGTACTATAGTAATTACTGAGTTAACACAAAGCAGTTTCATGTTGGCTGGTAATTAATATAATGTGAAATGTCTTCTGCTGTCTCTTGTTACATGTCATCCAACTAACATGACCATGTTTCAGACTTAAGTATGGGACATATAACCACATTTCCCCCCTCCCCCCCCCCCCCCGCTTCCCTACCTCCTTGCTTTCAGAACAGGTTGTATTTACCTTTTGGCATCCGCGTTATTGTGCATTATGTTGTGATAGCTGGGCCTACAAATATACCCTAATTGTCAGCTCAACAATTAAAAGTAAGTGAAAGTTCATAAACTGTCACAATGTCCTGTTATATAAAATTATTTTTAAAAGATGCAAGAAGATGACAAAAAGACTAAATTAATTGAAATAGAAAGTATTTTACTGATACCATTTAAGTATGGTGTTAAGCTTATGACCACTCCCACCCATGTCAACTAACTTCTTCACTTCCCCCCAAAAGCACAGTTATTACCATCGTTGATACCACAAAAGACTGTAAAACAAGGGTTTTTCCCCTCCAAAATTCTCTCCAGCTAAAGCAAAAGGGAACAAAGGATGTTAAAAGGAATGCCTTATTTAATACTTCACATTTAAAATGCTTTAACTGTTTTTTCTTTCTTTTCTTTCATCTTTTATAAAAGGTTAAAAGGATTTTTTTTTAATGGTGTGTTAGCCATGGTACTAAAGCTGACATCTCTGTATTCCAAACCTTGTTAAAAACTGTTTAATATTGGATAGTGATTGGGTTATATTAATAACTTTGATTCTTTAGACTACTATTAATAAATCAGCTCTCATTTCCATTCTCTAGGCTGTTAAAATAGTCCCTGCTCCCTTTTAAAGATCTGTCTCTCTCAATGCTTATTCCTAGTCACAGTTCCAAGTCTTAACTTATTTATTATTACTATACTGTCACAATCCTCTGCCCTGCATTTTATGTTACTTTGGCTTTACTAATTACATCATCCTCTAGACTCACTCACTCACACTTGGTGTTTACCTTTTTCTGTTTTCCTACAACACGATGTGTGTGTGGCTTAAAAAAGTGCTGGTTTCCCCTTCTGCTACAGTATGCTCGTGTTTCTTTTCAAGGAGTTAGTTTATGCAGTATGTGATTATTACCAAGTTAACAGGAAGCACTTTATTGTACTGGAAATGTGCTTGTGGTCCTCTCAGTCATGTATGACTTTTCTACTTTTAAATTCTTCTCATATTATCAATTGCTCTCAACTCAACTTCCCATCTATAATCCCTTTCCCATTTTACCATAGTCTTCTCCTTTGTGTCCTTAAAGAAGGCTTAGAATCCTCAGCTTCCTCTCTCCCACTTCCTTGTCATACAAGCAATTCCTTGTTCAATTAAATTATATTGAATTTCTAGAGGTAGGTGAAGTGGTGGGCTCAGGAAGGGAGTCAGAAGTTGAAGTGGCCATGTTCGTTGTGGAAACATGAATGGGACGTAACCCTTTAGAATACCTAGATCTGCATAATTGCTATACAATATTTATGCAGATCTCTGCACTCCAAGTTGTTGTCTCTCAGTTTCTGGCCAGCGTGCAAATCCCTGAATTCTGATAAATAACTCTGCTGTCATTATGCAAATCATACACCACCAAAGGTCAGGGAATTGCATAAGTGAGAAATAAACATCCAGTTATGGTTTTGCAGTTGTATAACATCCTTACTGTTTGCCATGGGTGAGTCTGTGCCAGTATAATTCCTGGTAAATAGACTCTTCACTTCTCAAAATAGCAAAATTTTCATGTATGCTGTGCTTGTATGTGTATATATAAATTACACTTTATAATAGCTATTAAACCTGTGATATCCAGCCAATCTGGTATAAACAGGACAATAGTGTCCATACTAATTGTTTACATAGTTTCCCAATAGGAGGAATCCACTAATTGCTAATGTTATTTCAGTTGCACATTCATTAAGTTTACACTAAAGAGTCAATTTTGAAAAACTTTTTATTCTATCACTAAAATATGGTGCTCCTGAATTATATCTGTTCATATTGTAGGCTGTCTCATTTACAGTGTACCCGAGACTGCCACTCGTCTTTGATTTGCATGTTGAAGCTATTCATAATATGATTTATGAAAATAGGGCCCTATATTTGGCACCATGGGCAGTGCATTTTGGGGGGAGTGATTGTCATTCTCTGGTGGCTAAAATCTGTTGCCACTTCCACCATAGTGTTTTTTCATAAGCAGTAATAACCGCACAGAAATGTTGTACTTGTGATCTTATTGATTACAGTAAGTAGATGATTCTTTCATTTTCCTGTTGATGCATTGCTGCCTTCCCACAGCAATAATTTCAAAACTGTTTAGCTTCTAAGTGTTTTCTCCCCATTAGTGTTTGTAAACTACATTTTGGGCAAAGCCTGTTGGAAGCTCTCTACATTCAGATTTGGTGAGTCACACTTAGCTGAAATCCATACTACCAGACTAATACTAATTGAACTATTCCTTCTAGCTAAGTCTGCAATGGCCTGGACTTTGTGCTGTAAACAAGGCAGGGTACTATATAATTTTTATCTCAAATTGAACATTCTTGTTTTGTATCATGTGTAACAGTGACATTGCTGAATGAAATATAAAAAGTACATTTTGACTCCCAAATTCCCTGGTCTAATGACGTTTTAGCGCTTTTTAAAAATCAACTTGAATATAAATATTGAATAGAATTGTCCAAAGGAATTTTCAAATAAATGTTTATATTTTATGACCAACTTTTATCACCACTATATATTTTAAAATGAGGAAATTGGTCTTATTTCATTCATATGGGAAAAATGCATATGGTTTTCTATTTAAATCTATTGTGTGTTATGATTTTATTAATTTGGGATTTAAAAAAATAAACAGGCCCTTCAGGGTTGATTTTAATCATGTTTATATTATAGCATTTCAGTGTTTGTTTTACCCATTTCCGGCCTCAGTCAGCTGTCCCAACTAGATAAGCACTCGCCTGCTGCATTATCTTTTATAGCTTAATTTTAATTGTTTATATTAGTAACCCATGAGTTCCTTAATATCATAATCCACTTTCTGTGATGTTTGCTTGAATAATTTTTTTGCATGGCAGCATCAAGTTCTGTTCAGATTATTTTAGACCAATTAGTTTGGGAATATTTTACATCTTGTAAAAGGACTCATTTATTTTTGGGTTATTTTAATATGATACTTGAAAAGCTCTTTACTGTAACACTCACTTGCACACATGAAGCTTATTTTGTTATCATTTTGTTGTCATTCAGTTTATTTTCCATAACACTAAATAATTAAACAACATTTTGAATAAAAATGTATATACAGTGTAGTTCCTCAGCTTCTCTGTGTCATTTCATTTTTTCTGTATGCATTTTGTTAGTCAGCATATCAGAAAACCTGAGCATTGTTGTCACTAAATATCTATCTTTAGGTCATTTTATAAAAGTCTTTTCTGAGAAATTTAGGGTGTGTGTGTGTGTGTGTGTGTGTATGTATATAATATTAGTACTTTCATGTTTTTAATGGTATAAATATGACATCCACCGTCCCATATAGTAAATGTGTAAATAAATAAGATAGTAACACTAGTAAGGCCAGTGTAGCAACGCTGCATAACCTGATGAGAGAGGGGGTGTCTTTCAATTAGGTTAGCTTAAGGCTACAAGATGGTGAGCTAACACCACTTCTGACATGTTAGCCTGCATTTTAACAGTGCTTTTCAAACATGCCAAGTTATCATGATTGGAAAAATGCACCCATTTTGCTTGTTGAGACATGCCCATTTATTGATGTTGCTTGTGTAAGGAATGTAATGTTGGACCATAGTCTGGATGAGACAATAGAGGAAATTAGAAATTAAGCAATTCTAGTGCAGTAGCCTGGTACTCTTAAGTACTTAGAGGGAGGAAAATAAACAGTCTGAAATGAAAATGTGTATTAAAAATTAAGTATAAATTTCAATTGCATTCATAATTATGGCATTCTTGATAGTAATGGTATAATTGTCTATATCGTGTTCCATTATAACCCAGTTTCCACACATACATAGCTCCATGATATTTTTTCCTTTGAAATGGTGATAAAGCATGGAATTGGGAGGGGGGGGGGAGGAAAATACAAGGAAAATCGCTCATGTTCTTGGTATTTTTACTCACTAATAACTTACAGGGATGAACCAAAACATTCTCAACTTATTTTGTGGGTAAAGTACATTTTGAGGAAGGTTGTTTCATATTTGAAAGGAATAAGTGATAAACAATTGAAAATCAATTGTGAGCATGCTCATTGTGTAGCTATTACGATTTTTGAAGTCTAATGAAACCTGTTTTCCATTATGATCTCACAATATATATTTTGTCTGCCTAGCCAGGGACTGTTGTTACTCTCATTCTGCTACTGGGACAATTTGCAGGAACGTGATTGTAAATGTCCCAAAAGCTGAGGAGGGGAACAAGCAAAATCTCCAAAATGTCTAATTTAACGTTAGGCTAAAAGACAAACAAACGCAAAATTCAGTTATAGAAAATTAATATCTTGCTGGTTGAAGGGGATTTGAGCAGTTGTTTGTTTTTGCTACATTTGTAATTGGTTGTACATCCTAACTTTTGCATTTTAAAAACAACCTTTTGCCATTAGGAAAAATACAACCCGTTATATGCTTTGCTACCCAGCCTTGCAGAAAACTTTCTCCAGCAGCAAAGGTTTGAACTATGAGTGATTCATCAATATGAAAACTGGGACCCATAAATCACCACTGGTGCAGCATAACTGTATTGAAGCAATAGCAATGATGGATTCTGTAGTTTAGAAAAGACTCGGTGGATTTTTATCGCCATGTTGTCAAACCTTGCTCATAGTATAGAGCAGAGGTGGGCAAACTATGGCCCACAGGCCACGTCCAGCCCGCAGGACCATCCTGCCCAGCCCTTGAGCTCCCGGCCCCTCCCCTGCAGCCACACCGCCACAGATGCAGCGCTCTGGGCGGTGGGGCTGTGAGTTCCTGCCGAGCAGAGCGGCAGCGTATCTAGCTCCGGCCTGGCAGTGCGGCTGCCAGACATGCTGCTCTGAGTGGCATGGTAAGGGGGCCAAGGCTGGGGGGTTGGATAAGGGACGGGGGATCCTAGGGGGCAGTCAGGGGACAGGGAGCAGGGGTCGGTTGGATGGGGTGGAGGTTCCGTGCGTGCGGGGGTCAGGGAATGGGGAACAGGGGGGGTTGGATAGGTATGGGGTCCTGTGGGGCCTGTCAGGGGGTGGGTGACTGAGAGCAAGGAGGTTGGATAGGGGGTGGGATTCCGGGGGTTGGTTGGGGTGGGGGTACTGGGAGGGGGCGGTTAGGGGACAAGGAGCAGGGGGGGTTGGATGGGTCGGAGGTTCTGAGGGGGCTGTTTGGGGAGGCACAGCCTTCCCTTCCCGGCCCTTCATACAGTTTTGCAACCCCAATGTGGCCCTCAGGCCAAAAAGTTTGCCCACCTCTGGTATAGAGGCAGCCTAAATGTTAACAGTAAGCATAACCAACTGTCTTTCATTTTTTACCCGAATCCTACAATATCATTTATACTTTGGTATTTTGGCTGGGTTTTGTTCTAAATTCATTCAAAGAGATGAAGAAATGGTACATGTAGTTTGAAGATGACCCCCTTCCCATCAACCAAAAAATCTGCTATCAAGGGAATGATGCAGCTCTCCTCCAGTAGGATGATGACCTTGAATGAGGCCGCCACCTCAGATGAGTAATAACAGGAAGGGTGGAAATTTCCCCTCAGACCAGCTCTCTTCCCTTCCCCCCCGCCCGCCAACTCTTACCTTAAAGAATTGGTCAAGCCAGTATGCAGCCAGGCCCAGTGCTAGTCCATCTTCCCTCCAAATGTTGCACCAGGAAATTCCAGTTCCAGGCCTAAACAGCCCCCAACTATGCAGTTACAGATCATGAATCTTATTAGGAGCACTCCCCATTCTGTACTTCGCATGAATACTCTCCACCCTGCCCACAATACCAAACAGAAGTGGCAGAGCAATTGTCTGCCATATACCTAGAGTTTTTTGGCTTCTATTACAGATTGACCTTTCTTCCCATGGATGGGAAATTTGTGATCCATGGCCACCTGCATTGTAAATATTTTGGAAGGGCACAGATATGTTCTGTTGGGCTGAGTTCTCAGTATAGTTTTGAAATACAATGCTCCAAACTATTCTATGATGCATTAAAATTTCAGAAAGCAAATTTAAATGCATTTAGCCATTTCAGTTTATATCATATACTGTGTGTGTGACTTCATTTTGCAATATGCAGATATCAGAATAGTTTTATAATTTTTGGGATTTATTCATAAAAAAATTCAAGTTGTATATTGTAGCCATTCAAATCAATATGAACAGGTTTGGATGACCTACTAATTATTGAATTTATATCACTTTTGTAGAATGGCTAATTGTTTAAATCCCTTGATGTTTAAATATAGTTTTTCAAAACTATAAATGTTTTTTTCCTGCACAATTACTCCCTTTAATTAGAATTACTATAGCTTATGTGCATCACCCCTTCCAACACCTATGAAGGATTTGTGTGGCGTCATAATTTTAAAATATTCTTTGCTATCTGGAATAATGTTGCATGGCATATGTGCTTAGAATTTTATCTTGGCTATGTCTTCTTAAAGGTATTTTTTTAGGGTTGTTTGAAATGTCTGAACTACATTCTTAAAAAAAAATGCGGGGAGAGTGCAAAGGGAAAAACATAAAAATCTACATTTTCCTTATTTCTGAATCTAAATTTAATTTCTGTTCCATGACAAAAGTACCAACAATTCTCTTCTGTGTTTACATGCAGCCAGGAGCTATGGGCGGAGAAGAGGTAAATAAAATAAAATAAAAATGTGTTAAAGGTTTTGCCTGCCAACTTAAGGATGTGGGAGAAACAGATATTTAGTGCTGTTCATGTTATGACAATATAATAATTTTTCAATCTCTTTGGTTCATCAGTTGCCATAAATATCTCAATTGATTTTTTTTTTACTTTGTTTTCAAAATAAAGCTCTTAATTCTCATAATTTAAAACAGTAAATGATGATTTCTAACCAGTAGCTTACATTTTTAAGCAACAAACTGGATCTTAGGTTATTTACGTGTTCTGTGATTGATATGCTGCTTTTAATATTGTTTAGTGGTCCAAAGGGGAAATAAGTTCAAATTCTCATTGTATTTTTTGAAAATGTAATGTTAACTGGTTCATTGATAAGCTTCAAAAGGAACACTTTTCTGCATTAGTGAGATTTGTTTTCTTTCAGTAAATAAATAAATTTGATTGTCTCAATCAAGATACTGTCATTGCCCACACTGGTCATCTTTCTTAGTATTACATATCTGTAATTAAACAAATGAAGGAAAACTTGATTAAATTTAAACACTTGTATTACATCTCAACATTCAGGAAACTTTTTTCTACTTTGAAACTGAAAATAATTTGCAAAGATAGTACATCTATCATAAAGTGCTGCTACATATTTATTCTTTGTGGACAATTTCAAGCTTGTTAACCACCCAACCCTGACCCCCCTCTCCCCCGTACCTTTAATTTACCCTGTATGTAGATACACAGTGCTGTTGTGCCATGAGATGTATTACATTGTAACTATCTTGTGCCTCCTATAAAGAGCTAATGCTGTGTGTCTAGTATAAAGCTTTTTAAAAAATCAACTAAACAGAAGCTCTTAAGTTTATATGAGCTTATTGATTGATCCTAGGATGGTTTCAAATTTTTTTGTGTCTTGATGAATTGCTAATTCAAACCCTACACATGCGGTATAAGAGAAGACCAGACACATGAGTCAGATGACAATGGTACACATAGTAATTTGAGTGAGAGCTGACAACTTCAGTGTTTGTAGATTCTTGAAATAAGAACACTGCTATAGGACAATGACTTTCAATTTTTTTAAGTGAATTTAAAAGTCATGAAAATGAGCAATTAATATCAATGGTACTAGTCAACAATAATGAAATTAGACTGCTGGTAAGGAACTGTAATTCTGAGGCTTGAAGTATTGATTTATTCCAGTTCCAGGGTTTGAACCACCTTTTTACTTAGCTAAACTTTCAGAAATTTGAATGACCTTTTAAAAACCATTTTTTCTCTTTATTTAGAAAATCTTTTAAGGGAAAATATAGATTTAAAAAAAAATCTACAACAGCAGTTAAAATATTTTTTTTAAATGGCTTATTGAATATAAGATACAATGCTGCGGATTGTAGATTTTGGCACCTATAACTTGCAAATACTCTTTATTTTTGATTACATGACACTGAAATAATTTAAAAATGCATTTTAGTTCTGTCTAGGCAGTGAAATATATCACTGACTATATCATGGTGGAGTATTTTATTTTATTGGGTGCAATCCAGAGTTTTGCATTACATTGTGAAAAAAACTGAAGACTTAGGTGGACAGATCAGAGGCTAGACAGGTATATAGATTGCATGAGCTTGTGATTTGAAATTATGTAGGGAGACAATCTTGGCCATAGAATGTGATTACATTTAAAGCTGGAATTTTTAGTAGGTTTTAATAACTAAGTATCCATCTTGCATTTTTAATTTAATATCTTTGTCCTCCAGGGAAAAAATCTCTAGTTAGGTGGGCAATATGTCAACATGATAAACCCTTCAGTGCATTCATTCACTGCCACAGTACTCCTAGTCTGTTATACAACCATTGTAATTAACATAGGCATAAAACAAGGGTATGGAACTATGGGCCCCATCTATGCATGTCAGCACTGGGAATGCAGAAGAAAGTTAATCTTTTAAAATTGAGGAGAACCCTCCCAAAATTATAGCAATTAAAACTTAGCCCCCAAAAAAGTCACTTTGATACCATTAACCACTCTTGTATCTCCAGGCAGAAATTTCAATTTACATGTCTTATTAGGTGAGTGAAAATCCTAGAATGTGGCACTAACTATGGTGACTGTGTGACAGGGTATACAATTAAAGCACTATAAAACTTACAGTAAAGGCAAAAAAAAAAAAAAAAAAAAGACCCAAGTTCTAACAGTTGTGACTCCCAATATCCTTTCTTCACCTAAAAGATCTTTCTTCATCCCATCTCAGTTTCTTCCCATGTGAAATACTCATATTGTAATTGGTGGAGTAAAGAACTGTTTATTTTTGTTAATGAATCTTGCTCTTTAGATTTCTCCTGAAATTTGCATCCATTTTTTTCTGTCTTAGTCAACTGCCATATAAAACTATAAATCACCACATTATATTAGATGTTTATGCTTTTTCAGAACTATGAATTCATATATATAGGAAATTGCTTTAAGCATTGAGCTGTCTTATACTTATAAAACTTTTCTGCAGAGGCTATTTTATTTATATATAAAAATATATAGATAAAAGCTTTTAATGAACCCTCTCAAAATTATAGCAATTAAAACTTAAGTTTCTGATCTATTATTAGAGAGACAAAGTGGGTAAGTTAATATCTTTTATTGGACCAACTTCTGCTGGTGAAAGAGACAAGCTTTCGAGCTATACAGCGTTCTTCATGTCTGGGAAAGATACTCAGTGTCACAACTAAATACAGTAGAATCTCAGAGTTACAAACACCAGAGTTATGAACTGACTGGTCAACCACACACCTCATTTAGAACTGGAAGTACACAATCAGGCAGCTGCAGAGGTGCACAAAAAACCAAAAGCAAATACAGTACTGTGTTAAACATAAACTACTAAAAACGAAGGAGAAAGTTTAAAAAAAAGATTTGGTAAGGTAAGGAAACAGTTTCTGTACTTGTTTTATTTAAATTAAGATGGTTAAAAGCAGCATTTTTCTTCTGTATAGTAACTTCAAAGCTGTATTAAGTCAGTGTTCAGTTGTAAACTTTTGAAAGCGCAATCATAATGTTTTGTTCAGAGTTACGAACAACCTCCCTTCCCGAGGTGTTCATAACTTTGAGGTTCTACTGTACAAGGTTGAACAGCTTGTTTAGTATAAGGAATTCACCTTGAATGGTCTCTTCCAATATGTTAAGCAAGCAGTTAATACCTATGCAGTCTCGGAGAAAGGAGAGTTAAGTGGGTTATAAAGTGTTGTAATGAGCCATAAATCCAGTATTGTTGTTAAGGCTCATCTTTCGAAGGGGTTGTGCAGGTTTCTTTTGAGGACGAGGACAGATATGTCAGATATAGAGTGATCATTTGTGAAAAGTGTTTGCCTATCGGTGATAGTGTTTTTGTCTTAATTTTCTGTTTGAGTTAATTCGAGAGCATTGTGATTGTCTCGTTTCACCCACATAGTTATTGGGGCATTTAGTGCACTGGATGAGGTATTCCACATTTTGTGACAGACATGTGAGGTGTAAACTGCCCGCTTCACATGTAAGAGACCATTCAAACATATTAACTTCTTATGCTAAGCAATCTGATCCACCTTGTACTTAGCTGTGACAGATTACCTTTCCCAGACCTGAACAAGAGCTCTGTGTAAGCTCAAAAGCTTCTCTCTCTCACCAACTGAAACTTGGCCAATAAAAGATACTACTTTGCCAACCTTGTGTCTCTCATATCCTGGGACCAACACAGCTACAACAACACAGCAAACAGTGGAAGATATCCTTTATTTTTGGTTAACATTTTATGTTTTGGCAGCTCCTAGGGGCCAGTGAAGTCAGGGCCTTGTGCTAGGTGCTATATCAACATATAGTAAATGACAATTTCTTAAGTTTCTGATATATGATGGTAATTCCTTCTGCCACCGTGACTATTTAGGTTTTTTAGTAACCTCTAATGAGAGACTTTGTCAAAGGTCTTTTGGAAATCCAAATAAATTAAGTCAACTGTTTCTCCTTCATGCACTATTTTATAAGACTGCTCAAAGAACGCCAATGGATTAGTGAAATATGATTTTTCTTTGCAGAAGACATGCTGGTTAGACCGTGTCATGCCATGATCTTCAAGGTGTCTTTTAATTCTATTTTTAATTATTGTTGCCACCAACTTACCAGGTATAGAAGCAAGATTTATTGGTCTGTAATTTTCTGGATCATCCCTAGTGCCTTCTTAAAATATAGGTACAACATTTGCTAATCTTCAGTCATCTGTCATAGTAGCTGATGCCCTGTTTTTGCTACTAAGTCAGTCACTTTATTCTTGATTTCCTTCAGAACTCTTGGATGTATCATCTGGATCAGGTGACTTATTGCTTTTTAATTTAACTAGTTCCAGAACCTCTTCTTCTGACACCTCAATCTCTGTTACTGCCTCGTTGTTGTTGTTGTCTTCATTAAACAATTTTGAGGAGATGCCTACCCCAACCTACTATTTTTTTGACAATTGCAAGGAAATAATTTATTTTTCCAGCCTTATCCTTCTATTCCTCAATTGCTCCCTTTATCTATCCCATGGTGGTCCAGCATCCAGTTGTTTCCCAGGATTTCTACTTCTGATATACTTTCTTGTTTTTATATCTTTAGTTATTTGCTCTTGCAATTGCATCTTAAGCCTCCGAATTTCCTATACACACATCACACGCATTCAACTAAATCCTGTGTGTTACTTTGGGCTAAGTCAAGAATAACCTCTCCTGTTGTGTTCTCTAAATCTATCAATTCCATGAAACAGTTGTTCAAGGTTTTGAAAAATTGCTTCTCTAAACCTTGTCTCGCTGTGACATTTAACTATTACTATTATATTTGACTATATATGGGTAAAGTCCCC
Organism: Emys orbicularis; assembly: GCF_028017835.1. Classification (NCBI taxonomy): domain Eukaryota; kingdom Metazoa; phylum Chordata; order Testudines; family Emydidae; genus Emys; species Emys orbicularis. Next base: position 31,859,811 of record NC_088689.1, on the reverse strand, counting down.
ATTATAGTTTTATTAGACTTTGCCTCTTTGATCTCTCTCAACATTATGCCCTCAGTATCTTTTTTTTCCTCCTCTGGAAGCTGTTAATATAACCTTACTAGGATATTTGTATTCTTATAACTTGGGATTTTTATCACCAGTTAGAATATTTATCTTATTAGAGTATATGCAATCTTTTAGGTTCAGCACTACTGCTCCTTTACCTTCTTGACCTAATCTGTCCTTCCTGTATAGTTTGTAGCCAAATATTGCAGTATCCCATTGACATTTGCCATTTCACCATGTTTCAGTGATGCCTGTTACGTCAAGGTCTTTTTCGTTGCCTGACATTCTAGTTCATCTGTTTTTGCCTTTAAGCATCTCATTTGTATGTAAACATCTATAGTTTTTATTTTTGACCAAGTGCCTATTTTTAAACTTTTTTAGTATGAAACCTTGTTAAATTAACAGAAATTACCTTTGATCTTAACCTGTCCCTGCCCAATTCAGCTGTAATTTCTAGCCTATCCTTTACTGCTAGATACAAGGGATACCTTTGTGCTATTGACATCCTTTACCTGATTTGAGTGCTCCTCAGCACCGATTGGCTTTCTGTTAAGCTCCCTAAGTTCCTATTTTCCTCCATTCTATACCTCCCTACTTCATTAATAACAATATGTACCATAACCACCAACTCCTACCTAGCACTATCTGGAAGTCTGTTTAGATGTCTCATGAGATACAACATCTTTGCACCCAATAAAGAAGTTAATGAGTGTTTCTTCTGGTCACTGCATACCCAGCTATCTATATTTATAATAATCAAATCCTCTACAATATGTGTTCATCTTCCAATTACAAATCCATCCCCTGGAGCAACTGCCTCTCTATATGAGGGAAAATTCAGCTGCATCAGAGTTTGAACATGGGTCCCATCTAAATGAGGGAGTCCTTCCATTCCATCTAAGTCTCTCCCAATCATGAGACTGGCTTCTTCAGCTGCTCAGGGAAATTGGTTCAGAAGTGGGCAAGCTCTATGATGTTCCTTATATGCAGACCCTGCATCCCTCTGCTCCTCCACTTCTGCAACTCTGGACTGCAGATATGCTGTACTTTGGCTATGAGAGTCATGAGCTGCTTACATTAGGTGGGCACAAGCCAAGTAGTTATTTGGCACTCATTCTTTGCAGTAAACTGTGTAGTACCCACCCTGAATATTCTGCTGCTAGTCTACTACTCTCATGGTCAAACTGGGTGTTAACAGCAAGGGTACTAGCTTGAGCTAGGTGTAATTTTTCTTCTAGAGAATAAGGTTTTTTGTTTGGTTGTTTTTTAGTGATTTATCTAATTATTTGATAAAGGACTTTTAAAATATTTTAGCCTGCTAATCAATTAAGCTTCTTGCTAAACCACCCTACCCAACTTCCACTCAGTTCAAACTCCCCTGTTCTCACTTTGACATTTGACTCTCTGTTCTGGGTCTTTCCTCACTTGAATTTCCTGAGGGACAAGGTGATAGCCACAGCTTTTTGGCACACTTAAACTTAGCTGGGGAAAAACACTAGAAAATACGTTGTAGGGAACAATCCAGCAGTGGAGTAGCCTAATGATCTTGTGTATCTCTTGTAGCATTAATTTCTAAGAATCAGTGAAAATATTTTTTGTTGAAAACTTCACAGTAAAGAGTTTTGAGAGGGTCTGTTTTAAATTTAAATCTCACTCACAAGGCTCTCTGAGTAACAGTGCTAGACAGTGAAAGCAGATCATTTTCCTTGCTTTCATTTGTTAGCCAGCTGTAGTTAATAGTTTCCATATTTATAGCTGAAACATTTATCTCAAGTTAGAAGAAATACCTATTTCATACTTAAAGGTTATCCAACTGTAGCTTTGGGAAAATGTAAACGACACCTATAATAAAACACTTGCTTGAATGCTGGCTATTGGCAACAGTGGAATGTCTTTAATAGAAGAGTCTGTGTTTTAAGATAGTGAGCTAGTTATAGTTGAGAATTTTTGTTGCATATTTATTTTTGTAATTTGACTAAATAAGGAAAGAAAGGGAGAGTGGGATTAAAAACATAACTGCTTTAGCAGTGTGCTTATAATTACACTGAAAAAGATGTTTTACCTACTTACGTAAAAACCGACCTATCACCTCATTTTATTACAAAACAAAGGCAACTGTAATCTTGCACACATTCAATAGCTGATTTTATAATCTAGATAGTGATGGGCACTAGCATATGAGAGGGCTGTGCTCTTGCAGCTTATCCTGTAAACATGACCACACATATTGTTTCCTACCACCAACAGTCCTACTGAAGACAGTAGTACTGATGGTGGTGGTAGACACAATGTGTGGTACCATTTGCAATATCTGGCCTTTAGAGTAAACTGTTAATTCGGTTGAAGTAAAACATAACTTTAAAAAAAGGCAGATTTAAGTAGGCCTGGGTTCTTAAAGGAACATTTATTTCTCCAGAAAATTTTAACTCTAGAAACTCCCAAATCTGTTACAGGTCGGTCTTCACTCTTTCCTTTTGAAGATGGCTTCCTAGACGACAGTCACGGTGATCAGTCTTTATCATCGGGTCTCAGCTCTCCAACTCGCTGTCAGAATGGTGAAAGAGTGGAACGCTATTCTAGAAAGGTGTTTGTTGGAGGTCTGCCTCCTGACATTGATGAAGGTACTGTGAATCCGTGATGTGTACAATTGGTGGGGGTGGGAGTTGGTTTTCTTTTATAAAAATCCTGACTTTTCCTGGCTATGTGGCTGGCAGTGTGTTGTGATATTACAAAGGCAACTTGAGTTTGGGAATCTGCTTGGAATTTTTGCAGATTGCTATAGGTTGGAAGAGGCTGGCAGTCTCTGTGGAGGAGTAATGGATTGATATGCCCTAGTAAGCACGTAACCTCCACAGGAATGGTGTGTGTCTATGTATATAAAGTGTCTACATACATAAAGTGAAGAAATTGATGGAAATACAGGGTTAAATGACTGGTGAAAGCCCTCAAAAGTCCTGGACTATTTCATCTCTTAATCATGGTGGGAAAGAAAAAAAAGAGAGAAAAATGGCAGCCTATACTTGTTAAATATGTCCATCATTGTAATAAAAATAGGTTTTAGTTAATAAAATGAGACTCCACTTACTTGGGTATTTCTAACAGATGTTTACAGTGAATCAGTTTATAAATGTGACCTATTTAGTGTGGTTGCAAAAAGATATTTAGGTTATTGTCAACAATCATATTTTTTTGCATTGTGTATCTGTTTTATTAATAAAACACCTATTTTCACCACAGTCCATTGTGGATGTTCTTCAATTCCTGCCTACCACACCAAGAATCCACTATTAACTAAGCATGTACTGGAATTTAAGGATGCATCACAAGGGAAAGAGAGGCTTTTTTTGAAGCTGACTTTGTAGTAAGCTTTTTGCCAAACCATTTAATACCTTATGAAAGAAATAATATTAAACATCAAACATTGTGAAAACACTGCCCTATATTCCCATGGGACTTATTTTGACCAAGAGGTTTGAGTCTTGAGTTTCTGTTTAAGCAACTCCAACAGGAACAGAAGCCAGATCTCCAACCTTTGCTGTGAGTTACAGTTCATAAAGCTCTATTGGAATGCATAGTACAGGGAATTTTTTAAAATAATGAAATCTTGGTTTAGACTTGGGCTTTTCCTTTCTTCCAGATCCATTTGTTTAAGACTAATATTCTTTCTATAAAAAGAGTTGCAAAAACATTTCAGAAAAGTTACAGTTCCATGCAAAACAAACAGCCTGTAAATGTGGAATAACTTTTTTTCTTTCTTTGGTTGGTTTGATTTTTTGGGGTATGTATGTCTGTATTTAAAACAGTGATTAAATAATGTTTGTTTGGTAAGCTAATTACTTTTAACCACAAATATCTAGAGATAGGCCTCAACCAGAATTCAGAGTTCAGATCAGTGTTTGCAATACACACCCTTTCTAATAGATCAAATGCAGTTTCTGATTCTGAGTATCCCATACTTTGAGAAATCTCAGATCCAGATTTTGAATCCCCAAAGTCTGAGAGTTAAGATGGTTCAGATTCATCTTGTTTTGGTTGTTTTAAAAAAATAATGTGGCAAATCTGTATTAAGGCTTCTGGTTTTCATCATTACTACTACTAATACAGAAAATTCTGTCTTGTAACAGTGCTGCACATCTGCTTTTAGTCTGTGAAGCTGCATAGTGAAAGGCAAAACTAGTGGTATTTAAGCAACAAAGTATTGTAGAGGTAAAAAAGCATATTTATTTCAAGAAGGTTCACATATTCATCATTTCACTTTTTCCTGTTTTTTCAGTAGCTTCAGAAAATTCAGTCTCTAACATTTTCTTAAGCAAGAATGTTTGTTTTGCCACTTTTAATCTTCAGATTTTCTTTAAGATTCCTTATTTGTTTTTGTAGATGAAATCACTGCCAGCTTTCGTAGGTTTGGACCTCTTGTGGTGGACTGGCCTCACAAAGCTGAAAGCAAGTCATATTTTCCACCTAAAGGTAATTAGCTTAAAATAAGTCTACACAGGCTGTTCTGGAACAAGCAAATGCCTGCTGCTGCTTTAAAAACATTAAATCCATTAAAACCACCAGCTTTGACTCTTTAAGATGGTTGCAGTCTCTTTCAATTAAAATTCTTCTGCAGATACCTTGTGTAAATTGCAGTCCATGTAACAAAAAGGTTTTTTTCAACAGTGAATCTATGGAGTCCCATTTGATTGTACTCTGCTAGTGGAGGTTGCTCAGTTTAGTGAATCAGGAATTTGTATTTAAGCTAGTTTTATTCTGGGAGGAGGGTTGCAAAATTTCCCCTGTTAATTGAGCTCTGCCAGTTAGTAGCAACAATAAGAATGTTAATGTAAACAAGGCTTCCATGGCATTGAAACTTTTGAAACAATGTCATTTAGACCAGTTTGGGGTTGGGGAGGAGGTGGTTTGGGAGAGTTTCTTGGCTTTATACATTCCTTCTTTTTTTGAATACCCACAGCTCCTGCATTTTTGTAACTATTATATAGCATACCATCTGTAGCCACAAGGGTGGGTTAGCACTCATATTCAGAGATCCTTCCATTCTCCCCTGGCCATAAATATTCACAATTGTTCTTAAGGCTGGTTTGGCAGCACATTGTACTGTGTTTGGTCACTGAGCTATCACTCCTACTATACTTTTTACATGCACTTTTATGTGCAAACCGCTACTCTTACCAGAAGTTTTTTAAACTGCTTGAGGCATGGTAACTTCTTTGTGACAAGTAAGTCTCCTGCAAATACCATTTAGGACATTTCTGTCTCAAAAGAAAACTGCTGTCAGTGGTTATTTTAGAACAGGGGTTCTCAAACTGGGGGTCGGGGCCCCTCAGGGGGTCATGAGATTATTACATGGGGGGGTTGCGAGCTGTCAGCCTCCACCCCAAACACCGCTTTGCCTCCAGCATTTATAATGGTGTTAAATATATAAAAACGTGTTTTTAATTTATAAGGGGGGTCGCACTCAGAGACTTGCTATGTGAAACGGGTCGCCAGTACAAAAGTTTGAGAACCACTGTTTTAGAACATCTGCTCATGTATAAATAAGATGAAGTGAACATATGCTTTTGAGTGTAGTTCCTAAAAGTTGCAACTAACTAATGTAGTGCCTTACACAGGTTTAGGTTCTTTCTAGTCAGAGAGTTCCTATTCTAGCTTTAGCCAAGAGGTAAAATGAGTTCCTACTGGACCTGATATCTCCTAGACCTCCACAAGTTTGTTTGCTGTGACTTTGTGAATAACTAATTTAATTACAAATTTGTTGCAGATTAACATGAGACTTCATTAGTTAGGATCAGATTTGTTCTGTATTCCGGGAGGCTAAATCAGTCTACTGTCAGACTTGTAAAAATGTTTTTGAGTAAGATCTATTTTAGCGGAAGACAAGGGAATCCAGCCTCTCTTCTATTTCTGTCATGATTCTATTATGGGAAACAGCTTTCAAAGCCCCTGCCAGTTGCTCTAGAATGTCTGTCTGAAAGTGCTAAACAGTCAGTCCCAACTGTTCCTGATTATTTATAACTGGCTTCTTAGTTATCAATCAGGGCTTCAGCATCGTCCTTCCAGCATGCCTGTCTTTAGGATTCACTTGTAATTGTACTAAGCCTGTTGATCAAGTATATTTGACTTACAATATACTTGTTGACACCCTCAAAGAATTCTCATAGATTAGTGATGCATGACTTCCCTTTACAAAAGCCATATTGACTCATATTGTGTTTCTGTGTCTGATAATTGTGTTCTTTACTATAGTTTCAACTAATTTGCCTGGTACTGAAGTTAGCCTTACTGGCCTGTAATTGCCAGGATTGCCTCTGGAGACTTTTTAAAAAAATCTGCATTGCATTAACTACCCTCTAGTCATCAAGTACAGAGGCTGATTTAAGCGATAGATTACATACCACAGTTGTTAGTTCTGAAATTTCATATCTGAGTGCCTTCAGAGCTCTTGGGTGAATACCATCTGATCCTGCTGACTTGTTACTGTTTAATTTATCAATTTGTTTCAAAACCTCCTCTATTGACACCTCAATCTGGGACAATTCCTCAGATTCGTCATCTAAAAAGAATGGCTCGCATGTGAGGATCTCCCCCATATCCTCTGTAGTGGAGACCAATGCAAAGAATTTTCTTAACTTCTCCACAATGTCACATATGATGGATGGCCTTCTGTGTGGCACCCTCAATTACTGCAGTATCAGAAAAAGTTCATGAATTTTTCTGGTTGATCCATCTGCTAGTCATGAGGCTATGTAAATACCTGGATAGAACCTGGCCCTAGAGTGTAGAGTACTGTCAACGTAGCCTACTGACACTTATGTGATGGCAGAGTATTTGTAACAAAAAAACTGCGGGAAATTCTGGCCTTGTTCATCAGACATGACACTGAAAGGACTGAACCATGTATTTTGTCTAACACTACAAAATACTGTAATTGTCTGCATATATTTTAAAGGGTTTTCTAAATTGGTTTCACTGCATAAATGAGTAAGTATGCATCTGCCTTCTATTTTTAAAATGGCTTGGCTATCAATCACAAGTTCACATTTATGGATGTTTAAAAAAAAAAAAACCACCTGAGTAAAAAACAACAATCTATATAGTATGCATTTTGTCCTTGGTAAATACAGAATCTGGATTGCTGGGAGACGAGGGTAGTGGTGATACACAGCTGTTTTGTCACTAAATGTGTAGATTATGCACTTGAACAAGAGAAGCTGTTAGCAGCAGCTGACAATGTGTGTAAGAGGCTATTTCTAGTCCCTTGCACATTTAAATTACTGCTTTTGCATGGCATTTTTCTGCTTTGTGTTGAAATGCTCAATACTGTTTTTTTTATCAGTGCCTCCCATGAGGTGAATCAAATGCCTTGCTTCTGAATAAGGCCAAATTATTACTGCTGCCTGAAGATTCTTTAGGTGATTTGCATACTTCATAACCTATCCTAAACAAATGCTAAAAGAGACTGGCAAAATTATAAATGCCATGTGGTAGTCTTGGGAAAGCAGATGCTCAAATTGTAACACGTTTACTTGTATTTTATTGCAGAGTTTTGAGAATTTAAATGTGATTTGTGGTTGAGTTTTCTTTTAAATACTTATGAGATTTCAAGAAATAATGAGAAGTTCTAAAGAAAAATACTGGAAGCAGCAATACATAACTATGACTCAGCCACTTTAGACCTGGTAATCTATTTTATTCAGGCAAAAGCTGGACATTTAATTTAAATATGATGTTTTTTTGAATACTGGCCAGTAAATCTAGAGTCTAACGTTTTTAACTTGAGCAATACACCAAATGCAGTAATTAACTTGTTTCTTATACATTATTTTGTGTTAAGCAGATATGTTTTTAAAATAGTTTTACTTTTCCTTGTATGTAATACTGGCTTGCAAACTTGAAAAGAATATCTCCCCTCTTACTTGTTTCTCTGTGATAAGTATTTATTTTTCCGAAGACTAAAGTGACTGTGAAATTCACATGGTTAGTGGGAGCTGCTATGACACCTTCGAAAAAGGTGCCTGAGTGCTGCTCCCTTCACTGGATCATGGCTAGCAAGAATAGGGGAGGGAGGGAAGGCAGCCTCTGGTTTCATCCATTCCCCATTTCGAAGGGGAGGAGATGGGGAAAGAACAAATGGGCTCCAGGGACTGAAAAAGACGTAGGATGTGGGGTGGGTGGAGCTAATGTGATAATTGGGAGGCTTTTGAGGTCAGAGTGGAATTAAACACACAGGCAAAAATGAGATTAAGTGAATGGAGGGGAAGGGAAGAATGAGTGAGGTTGCCCCAAATTCCTCCCCTCCCTGGCTCCCTTCCAATACTTTTGTCCTGATCTCCTCTCCCACCAGTCACCTTCCAGTGCTTCTGAGGGATTTGGGTGAAATATACCATCTGCATTCCTCCATTCCGTTCACGCTACTTAATGGGGGACACTGAGGGGAAAAGAGTAACCTCTTTTCACCAGCAAGAAAATACCACACATGGAACTGCACCAAGCACTATTGTGAAGTCATTATCTTACTTTACTAGGAGTGAATGGACCAAGTTTAAGACTGGAGTAATATAAGTATAAACCCATTTGTTAAAATCCAAGAGGAGCCATTGGTCTATATTTTCTGAATATTTAGTACAATGTATTCTGTTTAACAGGAGTCCACTCAGCAATGCACTTTAGTATGCAGAAACACTAAAGAATTCCAAAATGAGATTCTAAGATTAATTAATGTCTTGTAATTAACCATAAAAGGATGCTGCCATCACTTTAAATTTATGCTTTTCCATTTTTATTGAAACTGTTTATAAAACATTTGAAGATCAAAACCTCTTTTTGGACATTTTGGCCAGTTTCCTTTGGGGAACACCGTATTTTGTGGTGGTTCTTCTGGTGCACAGGCAAAAATGAGTCTGTGTGCACAACTTGTATGACAGCATCCAAGCATAGCTTACAGAGCATCAGGCAGAAATTTTGTGATATAGAGTTAATCTTCCTATAAAAAATTTTTTTCTGGATTTTGTAGACATGAGGTGGTCTCCTACCTAATATAACAATCTCTTGTACTAGAACTACATTTTTTGGCTTAGTCTACTATTTAATATTAATTAATACTATTTAATACTAATACCATTAAGTCCTTGAGCAGCACAAATATCTTTATTTAAAAAATAAGCTTAGTGATCATAATGCCATATTGACTTGAGTGAAAATTGAAGTTATCCATCCACAGATGCAATACAGATATCAGCAATGCAAGTTCTTTGAGTATTTTTCCATGTGGTCCCATTGTAGAAACATGTATCTTTTGCACATGAGCCCAGAATCTTTTAGCCAGCAGTGTCCACTGGGGCTGTGCAGTACACCCTGTATACTCTTTCAACCCCTACAGCAAGGTTATAAAAGATGGATCAGCCCCAACTGGCACTCAGTTCATTCACACTGCCTGTGGTAGCAAGTTGGAACATAAGGGGTCTTTCTGCTTCATTGTAGCTTTGACAGTTTAGGATTGTTATTAGTGCAATTTTTAATAGTGTTTTTTTTATTGTTTTTAGGCAACCGGTTTAAATAAAACCTAACATTTCTGTCTTTAGTCTTGCCTCTGTACTGAGAGTAAATCTGGTGGTGGAAAACAGGTCTTTGGACTTTAAAATCTACCTTACCTGAGACAGCTTTGCTGCTAATGATGCACATTCAAAATGTTTGCTTTGTTTAGAGGAGTCTCACATCTTTATCAAATATGTAATGCTTTTTTGAAGCATACACGGAGGTCTCATTGATGCTCATTTAAAATGTTTTTTAATGGAAAAATGCATGTGGAGTACAGCTGATTCTGAGGGGTCCCCTCAAGAGTAGTCTCTTCTCGTTTTGAACCCAGTTTCAACAAGTGCCCAAACTACGAGAGAGACAACTCTGGGAGAAGAGATCTGCTGGCTCTATGAGAGCTCATGCTGCTAGCATGCTTCAGAGAGGTCTTAAATCCCCTGGTTCTCATCTTTGTGGCATGATATGCCTTCCTCTTATACAGTGCAGACCTAGCCCTCTTAGCTTCCATGGAACCCTCAGCCTCTTCCATCAACTCCTTATTTGGCTGCATTGAGGTCCAGAGTAAAATTGCTGCCACCTCCTACGGATCCTGCTGGAGAATCCTAATCATTTCATCAAGAGCTCCTGCAAACTGGTGAGTTAGAACCTCATATTGATGGGAAAGAGCTAATAGAGCAGTGGTTCTCAACATATTTACCATTGTGGGCCGTATATGCAGCTCTCTGTTATGTGGGCCACATCCACACAATACATATACAACTTGTATGGCCCTGAGGATGTGACATGGGCTGCAGTTTTGCGCTGATTGAGCCGCAGGTAGAGAACCACTGTAATGTAGGAATACAAGGATTAGCCTATTCTCTAGTCCAGGGGTAGGCAACCTTTCAGAAGTGGTGTGCCGAGTCTTCATTTATTCACTTTAATTTAAGGTTTCGCGTGCCGGTAATACATTTTAACGTTTTTTTAGAAGGTGTCTCTCTCTAAGTCTATATTATATAACTAAACTATTGTTGTATGTAAAGTAAACAAGGTTTTCAAAATGTTTAAGAAGCTTCATTTAAAATTAAATTAAAATGCTGATCTTACGCTGCCAGCCTGCTCAGCCCGCTGAGTGTGGGGGTGGGTTCAGGGCAGAGGGCTGGGTGTTGGGGGAGGGGGGACTCGAGGTCAGGGCAGAGGGTTTGGGGGGGTGGAGGTGCAGGGCACAAGGCTGGGTGTGGGGGGGGTTCAGGGCAGAGGGCTGGGTGTGTGTGGAGGTGTAGGGCAGAAGGCTGGGGGGTGGGGGGGTTCAGGGCAGAGGGTTGGGTGTGGGGGGGACTCGAGGTGAGGGCTGGGGTGTGTGGAGGTGCAGGGCACAAGGCTGGGTGTTGGGGGGGTTCAGGGCAGAGGGCTGGGTGTTGGGGGGGAGTCGAGGTTAGGGCAGAGGGCTGGGGCTGTGTGTGGAGGTGCAGGGCACAAGGCTGGGGTGCTCGGCTCGTGGGGGTGCTCCCAGCCCCCTGCCCTGAGTGGCTCATGGCAGGGGGCTGGGAGGGATATGCCCTGTTCCATCCCCTTCCCCAAGGCCCATCCCTACCTCTCTCTGCCTGCTCTACGGAGCAGGGAGCACGCTGCGCTCGGCTCGGCTCCTGCTCCCCCTCCCGCTCCCGCTCCCCCTCGCAAGGGCAATCGCCGGCAGGGAGAGGGAGGGGGAGGAGGAGGGGCCGGAATGCACCACGCTGTGGGAAGAAGCGGGAGAGGGGGGAAGCTTGGCTGCCGCAGGACCAAGCTTCTGCCTCGTGCCTCCGCAGGGGAGAGCGGTGGGGGGGGGGGCTGAGGGGGGCTGGGGGCCAGGACCCCCCCCCCCACCGCTCTCCCCTGCGGGGGCAGGAGGCAGAAGCTTGGTCCTGCGGCAGCCAAGCTTCCCCCCTCCCCCGCTTCTCCCCACAGCGTGGTGCTTTCCTGCCCCTCCGCCGCCTCCTCTCACCGGGCAGGCAGCATGCCACTCAAAATTGGCTCGTGTGCCGTGTTTGGCACGCATGCCGTAGGGTGCCGACTCCTGCTCTAGCCATATCTTTGGGCTTGTCTTCACTACCAGGGTAAGTGGACTTAAGTTGCACTACTCCAGCTACGTGAATAATATAGCTGGAGTCGACGTAGCTTAGGTCGACTTACCCTGGTGTCTTCACTGCACTGCGTCAATGGGAGATGCCCTCCGATCGATTTACCTTAATCTTCTCGGGGAGCTGGAGTACTGGGATTGACCGGAGAGTGCTCTGCCATCAATTTAGCGGGTCTTCACTAGACCTGCTAAATCGACCCTTGCTGCATTGATTGCAGCAGCGTCGATATCCCCGTAGTGAAGATCAGCCCTTTGTCATCATTTGACAAGGTCATGACTCCATCTAATAAGTTCACTATAGACTACTGTAGAATCTCAGAGTTATGAACACCTCGGGAATGGAGGTTGTTCGTAACTCTGAAATGTTCGTAACTCAGAACAAAACATTATGGTTGTTCTTTCAAACGTTTACAACTGAAATTGACTTAATAAAGCTTTGAAACTGTACTATGCAGAAGAAAAATACTGCTTTTACCCATCTTAATTTAAATAAAAGAAGCAGAGAAACAGTCTTCTTACCTTGTTAAATCTTTTTTAAACTTTCCCTTTATTTTTTTAGTAGTTTAACACAGTACTGTACTATATTTGCTTTTTTTTTTTTTCTTCTCTGCTGCTGCCTGATTACATACTTCTGGTTCCAAATGACGTGTGTGGTTGACCGGTCAGTTTGTAATTCTGGTGTTCCTAACTCTGACATTCTACTGTATTTCAGGTCCTGCCTATTAACAAAAGTGAATACTTTTGAGGCTGCTAACAACATGTGGCAGACCCCAGCTTCTATTTTGGCCACCTCTTAACAGGGCAAATTGCAGATACCAAGTCACCCCTAAGGGATCTGGTACTTTGGGTACACCCAGATACCTGGATCTTTGGTTGTAAGGGCAGTTCGTGAAAAACCTAAGTTTCTGGGTTCCCTAGGTCTACACTCAGGGATAAGGAGACCAAAAAGATGGATCTTCGGGAAAGAAAAGCTTACTCGTCAGTTAGTTTGCGGATTTGTATAGCCAATTATCATGCCTTATTGGCTAAAAATAATTTTCTGAAAGGGGACAAAGTTTTACAGCAGTCTGAAAGACCTCCTCAAGAGACCAGAAACTAATTGAAGGCAGTGACATCAGAAAGTGAGTTGGTGAAGACAGCTCTACAAGCCTCAGTAGATACTTCTGACACTCCAGCCAGGTCAAACTGTGGTCACTAGGGGAAGAAAATTACAGCTGCAGTCATCAGGTATGCCAAAGAAGATTCAGGCCATTATTGAAGACCTGCCTTTTGAGGGCCATGACATTTTTCGTTCTAGAACTGATGAAGTGTTTCACTGTTTGAAAGACTCCAGAGTGATGCTTTGGTCTCTGAGTCTTTACACACTGTGACAGAGAAAGCAAAGTGGCTTCATCATTCTCCAGATAAAGGCCTCTGTCATATCCTTATCAATGATGGGCTCCTGATTTTTTTTTTTTTTCCCCTAGAAAAAGACCTCTTTCAGAAGAAGGCCTTCTTTCTCCAGGGATAGTGCACTCTTCATCAGGCCAGAGTTTGAATGTTTAATATTTTGGTCAAGAGTCCTTGACCAGTTATAGAGGATCTTTATCCCTTCTCTCTTCCCTTTGACACTTGCCTTTCTTTTTCTGTGGATTCACGGGCTGCAATTACTATCAACCAGAGGTCTCTGAAATTGTCTAGAAAGGATACTCAATTCAATTTCAGCCTCTGACAACTCTGCCCCGCCACCCCATGCCTTTTCAGGGATTCTTCTGATGAAATCCTGCTGTGCTTGGAGATACTCTTCCTTGATTGGGTGCAGTAGGGGAGGTGTTTCCAGAGTTTCAAGGCAAAGGGTTCCGTTCTCACTACTTCCTCATACCAAAGAAGAAAGATTGATGGTGTTCAATTTTAGATCTTAAACATCTCAACAAGTTCATCCATAATCCCTTCTTTGATCCTATGAATTGTTTTGTTACTCTGGACTTGCAGGATGCTTACTTCCATGTGTCAATTCATCCAGCTCACAGAGGTATCTGTTTTGTTGTCAACAGACTTCACCATCAATTCAGAGTTCAAGTGTTCAGCCTTTCTACAGCTCCAAGGATGTTTACTAAAAGCCTGCATATGGTAGCAGTTCACCTAAGAAGACAGGGACTCCCTGTGTATCACTCTCTAGGTGATTGGCTGATTCAAGGTCAGTCAGCTCAACAGGGATGTTTTGCACAGTTCTACAGCTGTTATTCGAGCTTCAGGATCAATCAAGACAACTCTGCTCTCACCAGCATTTAGCCTACATAATTCATAGGGGTGGTCCTACGTTCCAGTTGCAAGGGCATACCTTCCTTAGGAGAGATTTTTCTATGATGAATCCCTTCATTTCTTGTCATTGGGCTCACCCAAGAACCACAACAAGTCTGCCTCAGCTGGGTCATGTGGCAGCTTGTACTTATGTAACTCTGTAGGCAAGATTATGAGGCTTCTTCAAGGTTGGCCATTGACAGTTTATCAGCTGAACAGATACAAAGTTGGACTTACCTTTAGAAGTTCTTCAGAAGGTACTATAATCTCTCCTTTGATGGACAGATCCTCTAAAATGTCTCCCAGGATATTATCCACCACCTTCAAAGACCCTAGTGATGGACATGTCCAAAATAGGCTAGAGTGCACATTTAGACTCTTTCCAAATTCAGAGTATATGATCCCAAGCAGAGTCTTGATTGCAGATAAATATACTAAAGTTCAGAGCATTTTGAATAGCCTACCAAGGCATTTCTGCCCCCCTTCAGGGCACCTCTACTCAAATCTAGATGGAGAATTCAACAGCTATGCACTATATAAACAGGCAAGGGGGTGGGTGGGTCAAGGTTATTCCTTTTTAAGTCAGGAAGTGAATCACTGGATCTCTTAGGGGAGAGAGAACAGTAAACTGGAAACAATTGGCTTATTATTATAAGTTACTCTTCCATTCGGTTGAATTGAGGGGCTTGATCTACCCAAAAGCACATATTTCACAGTTTTCCATTGGCCCTTTTAAATTTTGGGGAGGTATTTCCTTTTACTGCAGGTGCTTATTCAGTAACTATACAACTTAAGTATCATGGCAAGTTTTCTATCCATCCAAAAGGTGGCTTCGATCTTCAGAAAAGCCCATCTTTCCAAAGCCTTTTCTTGGAATTTCTTAATTTCTTCTTTAGCACTCTTAATTAAAATATACACTAAAAGAATTGTTTAAGAAGTCTCTTGGATCAACTTTTTGTTAATGCTTAAACTACTTAACAGGATAAAGTTTTCTCATATTTGTTGTAACTTGGTGATTATCTTCTGGAAGCTTTAGTCTTCTTTCTTCTTAAACTCTCCTCAAAAGTAATTTGACCGATAGGTTAGGGGGAAGTTTTGCTTAAGACTGTTAGCTGCTGCCTTAGACAGACTGGAAAATGTATGTTCCTCCCTGCCTGTGGTCACTTCTATAACATAGATGAATAAATATTTTGCTGCCCCTAATATTTAAAACTGCGTATTTTGTAGAGCTGTCTGTAGTCTTTATTCTTCATGCGGTCTTTTGTTGTTGGTCAGTATGTAACTAAAGTAGTCAAATTTTGTTCACTAGCTGTATACTATATGCCGTGGAGTGGATATATATACAAAAAATCCTGGCATAGAAACAGATTGCAGTTTGGAAAGCAGAATAGAAAGCAAAATTAGATGGGTATGTGAATGTAATGATACTGTACATATTACACAATGCTCTATAAGTGAACAAAAATCATAGATGTCTGAGACTGTGACTTTTTTCTTTAAAACAAACACCATGCATATACTTTAATTCTTAATATTTGTTATTCACCTTATTACATAAGTAGAAATAAAAGAACATTGTTTAAATTATGTAAACAAGATGTTCAGTGATGCAGTATACATTGTCATGTCACTGTATTTTTCCCTTCAAACCCTTAAAAGGAAACACTTAATACTTAAAACCACTGACTCAAATCTGTTGTATAACCACTCCAGATACTTACTATTTTCAAAGCAGCATGGCAATGCTGAGGTATTTATGGTATGATATTTGAGGTAGTAGGAAACTGGAAAAGGAATTACTGCTCTTCAGGATAATAAATCCTGAAGATAAAATAGTGTCTCATCACCTCCATGTTGTCTGCAAAGTAAGGTGTCACAAAGATAAATTCAGGACTGGCTTGATCCTTTTTTATCTATTTTAAATTAAAGCAGAGCATGAATAGTATGTGATGATGCTAGACGTGAAACTGTATGCTTGAACTAAATAGTCTCAACTACCACTGATTTAAAATCTGTAGTAGATTTTCATTAATTGTGTCTTTGGAAAAATAATTTAAGTGAATTTCAGAACAAATTTGTATTTAGCAGTACACCCCTTCTTTTCCCCAAGCAAACAAAAAAGTTCATTTCACAATCCATCTGTTGCTTTTCTTTGATTATTACTTCTGATACTGTTTTCTGATAACCAGTAAACATGTTTGGTTTTTAATATGCTTTTGTAATGTAGGAAAATATTTTTCAGATATTTACTACTTAGTGTGTTGGCACATGCTCAGAGTCCCCGGTCTCTACTACCTTTATCATAGTAATGATATAGCAAGGGATGCAGAAAGCCTAGGATTTCACAGGAGGGGGAAACAGCTGACATTAAGGTACACTACTGTTTATTTTTATCTTCAATAAAGGTCAGTCAAGCCTTTCTTAATAGAGGTATCCCAAAAGCAAACTTTGGCATTCCTCTAGTACATGGGTATATGTTGCCAGGATAGAATTGTATAACTCCATTTAAATTAATGGGACTTTAGTGTGTTGAAAGACGAATAGATCACAATTTTTGGTGGATTGGAACTTCCAACCACTACTGAAGAGCAGCAATGACCAACAGACTACAAAAAGTTTGTAATGTAGTTGAGGTCCACAATTATATAAGAGTGGGGAAGTAGGGTATTAGGAAGTGTTTGGGCATTCCTAAGGACTGCAGTGGACAAGTTAGAGATATTTATTGCTAGGAAATAACCAGTCCATGGATCTTTTCTCAACACGCCTTCCTGACCAATAAAAGCAGTTAGTGCTCTAGACAGCTGATTGTCATAATTTATCTTTGGATTAGGCCCTACAGCTTATTTTAAGACTGAACAGACTGCTGAAATCAGATCAGCTTGACTGGTCATCCAGTCTTTCTTCAGAAACCTGTGCCCCTTTTCCATAACAGCTGCAAACGCCATTCTCCTGAAATGCTTCTTTCTACCTTTTTAAATACGAGCCTACCTTTTTAAATACGAGCCTACATGTCAATCTGTGAATTTGCTGGCCCTGGAGTAAAACTGGTTCTCTCAATCATGGTATTGTGTGGTCCAAGATACAAAGAGCCACCAGTTGTAACTGTAACTGGTGCATAACCATGCAACATTTCTTATGAAGCACCAAACTCCACTTTTAAGTTGACAGAGAGACATTGCAGAGGAAGGATATTACAATGGGGTGATGGTCCACAGACTCCAGACCCACAGCATATTAAACTTTCCTGTGTGCCACTTAGAGTACATGCCATGCTAGTTGTCACTGCCTGTCACATAAGCAAAGTTTGAGTCCAAAGTCTATTATAAACTCTTATAAGCAGGGTATTGTAAAGGAATTGCTGACAAAACATCCATTGCAATAACTCAAATAGTGTTCTTACAGTAACATAGTATCAGCATAATGTTTAACAGCACAAAAATGTTGCATTAATGCATCAGTATACATTATTTATACAATGATGCTTGCAAGGTAGTTAATTTCCTTCCCTTAATGAAGTAGAAATCTTGGTGTGTTAGAGAATTTGATAAAAGCTTTTAAAAGTTAAACCTGTGAATTATAAACTCCTAAAAAGTGCTCAGCACTCCCCAAATGCCACATGTTCTGTTCTTTTAAAGAAAGTATATAACGGAGTTACAAAGAGTGATTTAGAGATTTGGAGAAATCTTCTGCCACTGAAGAAAAAGATGCAGCTTGAGAATCCCAGTCGACTTTACAGACAAAGAAACACGCTTGAGCAGCTAGAATGGGAAAGCAATACACACGTGGCTGAAAATCCAAAACAGTTATTTGTTTTTCTACTGCAGTGAAGTTCTGGTTAAAGTGACCATGGTTTGATAAGAAACTAGTGCTGAAGCTGTCAGCAATAGAACACGTTTTTGATGACTGAGAGTGCTGACAGCATAATAGACTTCTATGGAGATGATTATAATACGGAGTGACTATGACTTTGGGACATGTTATTTTTCAACATGGGTAAACTGCAGAATGCTAAAATCTCCATTGATCCCGAAGCTACAAAACAGATTAGATTAGTGGAAAATGCTGACATGCAAAATCTGTACTGTGAATGTTGCAAATGAAAATTTCAAATAACTCTTGCTAATCATATGTCTTCTTGCTCTTTCTACTGCTCAGTGCTTTTTCTCAAGCCAGGAACTAAATAATTACTCCTCTTTTGTCATCAGTGGAAAAGATTAAATGAAAGCATAAATTCTTGTTCTGTATTTTTTTCAAGACCTAACTGATTTAGTCTGCATAGTGCTGCTGCTATGGGATTATGCTAACTACAGTGAATAAAAGGGATGCCATCAAATTGAAAATCACATTTTTATCCAAAAATGCTGTACCTACTATTGTAACAAATAACCCCCAAAACTAATCTCTTCCAATGTTAGTAAATAAGAAAATATTTTTCTTCTTTCTTAAATTTGCTTACTTTGTGCATTTACTTTGTGTACTGTGTAATCATTATCAGTTTTGTTGATGCTGTCTGCAATTCCCCAGGTTTTGCAAAATGGTATTTATCAGTAACTACAGCAGCAGAGCTGAAACTGAATAGGTAGCAAGCAGCAGGCTTTTTGGGAGATACCAAATCACAAGTTCCACTTTTAAAGTTGTGACTTACCAAATTCTCCAACACACCAAGGTTTCCACTTTATAAAGGGAAGGAAATGTGAACTACTTTGCAGTCTTCATTATTGTCTAACTTATGGATAAGGCCCTACTTGAATTGTGGGATGATTGTCAAAAAATTGCAGCTGAGTTGCGGACAAGCTATGGAAAATTGTGGAAAAGTAATACTGGACCATATTATTTGTGGTAATAAAGTCCATTATAACTCTTCTGCAATTTTCCACCGTGGGCCGCCCGGAGCTGAGAGCGGGGGCATGGGGCAGAGAGCAGGGGCTCACACTCTCAGTGCCAGATTGGTCGGGGCACCCACTATCAGAACTGTGGTGGAAGCCTAATATTATGGAATCTGCAATATTACAAATTAAATAGGGCCTTACTTATGAAGTATTAACATTATGGTGCTATTAAATTGCATGCTGCTACTCTTTGTGTGCATAGAGAAAGAAGAGGGAAGCAGTAGGGATATCTGGTGTTGCTCTTGGGTCCATATAAAAGACCTTTCTAAATATAAACAGGTTAATAGAAAAACTCTTCACATTTTAAAAAAGGGTTTTACTGTATTGTAGTGCATTTGGCTGAGCAATGGCTGAAAATCAGGGTTTTGTGAGGTGGTTTTTGCTTGGATTAGAAATCAGTAACCGGGTCAGGATATTGTCATAGGCCTTGTCTTTACTGGGATCTTAACTCAAGCTGGCTAACTTGAGTTAAGAGCACAACTTTTTCTTTTTGTAGTGACGACATGGCCTTAGTTTTAAGCTGTTAATTTAGAGAACTTATACAAATCCTTTTCTCAGCAGTAGGAATAAAATTCACACAGGCAGCACTCTTTTTGCAGAAGCTGAGATCAGGTATCTGTGCCCTATTCTAAAACAATTCCCTACCTTTGTTTCTCTCCAAGGACTCTCACAGACTCATAGCAAAATGCACAAAATATGTTCCAGTCCCAGAATCTGAAACATAGAAAACACCATTTGAGCTGAAAATACCCCTCTGGACTGTGTGATCTTGCCAGGCAGTTCTAAACATCAGCCTCCTCCTTTGTCTAAAGCTGTTTTTATTCTACAAAGGAGCTTCACTTGGGTGCTTAATGTACCCATTGATTTTAATGAGATCTGTGATTTTCTTTGCCCTAAAAAGGGCATACTATTTAAATGGTGATCAGAAAATAATTACAAACTTTCTTGTTAATTAAAAAAATTGAAGTGCCTTTTAGTAAAAAGAGAAACTGAGATAACTTTTGCTCTTGACTTGCTCCCAGATTTTCTTCCTCCAAAACATGTATTGGATGTTGATTAAATTTTTAAGATTGTGCTTGCAGCATGTTTGAAATGGCAGCTGAAATCAAGTAGAGGCTATCAGTTTATATTTATCTAGATGCTTTCCACATTAGCATTACTTGGAGCAGGAGTAGAAATTCACTTTTCAAGC
Source organism: Emys orbicularis (assembly GCF_028017835.1). Taxonomy (NCBI): domain Eukaryota; kingdom Metazoa; phylum Chordata; order Testudines; family Emydidae; genus Emys; species Emys orbicularis. Next base: position 31,839,773 of record NC_088689.1, on the reverse strand, counting down.
AAAGAACGAAAAAATAAATCTGTTATTTAATCTGAAAGCTGATCTATTTTCAGCAGCCTGTTCAGAGTTAAAAAGGCCTGATACATACACAAACAGGAATAGATTATCTGTTTCTGCCTGGAGCAGTTTCTACATGTATTGCCTCTTAATCCTGAAACTGAAAAATTCAACTCTGTGTACCTTGAAAGCTTGTCTTTCACCAACAGAAGTTGGTCCAATAAAAGATATTGCATCATCCCCTTTGTTTCTCTCAAATTCAGTGTACTGCTTATTACTTATCTGATACTTATTTCAGTTTTAATTTTATGTACTGTAGGTTTCATGAAACAATATATACTGCCACAGAAAATTTTACAAATACAACTCTTACTTCCATTGTCAAAAGCTCATCTATGTAAATCATATCATTACTGGTTCATGTGATTAGTATTATAATTATGTTAAAATAAAGCCTTGTCTATACTATGAATGCTTTGCTGGTATAGCTGTACTGGCAGAGCCCCAGTATAGAGGCAGCTTTTGCTGACACAGGGTGTTTTTCTATTGGCATAATAAATACCATGTTACCAAACAAGAGTAGGTACATCATATGCAGTGTTGTTGTAACCGTGTTGGTCTTATGATACTAGAGAGATAAGATGGGTGAGGTAATATCTTCTGTTGGACCAACTTCTGTTGGTGACAGAGACAAAGGCTATGTCTACACTGCGCACCTTACAATGGCGCAGCCTTGCCGCTGCAGCCGCACCATTGTAAGGTGTGCTGTGTAGCTGCTCTTTATTACCAGGAGAGAGCTCTCCAGGCGACAAAATAAAACCACCTCCAAAGAGCGGTGGTAGCTTCATCACCAGGAGCGTGGCTCCCGCCGACGAAGCATTGTCCACACCAATGCTTTTTGTCATTAAAACTTTTGTTATTCAGGGTGTGTTTTTTTTCACACTCCCGAGTGACAAAAGTGGCGCTGTAGACAAAGCCAAAGCTACACAGACCCCTTCAGGTCTGGGAAAGGTACTCCAAGCATCACAGTTAAATACAAGGTGGGACAGATTGTTTAGGCTAGGTATTTAGCACATATTCAAGGTAGAATGGCCTGTTAACATGTTTGCAATCATAGGACAAAAAAGTCCATGATTTTTAGTGTCTAGCAGAATAATGAAATTAAGGCCTTGTCTACTCTACACAGTTTTGTCGGCAAAAGGCAGCTTTTGCTGACAATACAGTGGAGGTGTACACAGTAGAATGCTACTTTTGTCGGCAAAACAGAGTTTTGCCGACAAAATAAAACCACCTCAACAAGCATAGAGCTTTTTGTAGCAAAGTTAAAGCGACAAAGCATCAGTGTAGACACTGCCGTTCATTATATCGTCATAACTGGCCTCCTCCAGTATCCCACAATGCCCACCGTGACTGCTCTGCTCACTGTTTTGAACTCCACTGGCCTGCATTCCAGCTACAGAGGCATGCTCCCCTCCCATTTCAAATCTCCAGGAAGTTCTGACAGCTGAGCATGCCACTCCGGCAGCTAACAGCAAATCATTAATGTGAAATCTTGCTCTCCCCGGCATTCGGAACACAGTGGTTAACAGGCAGGCAGGGGCGGGTGGGTGTGAGGGTGTATGTGTGTCTAGATCCGGGGAGAGAATGGAAATGCATACATAGGAGAGATTTCCCTTGCATCACAGTTACAGAGCAGTGGTTCCCAAACTTTAACAACTTGTGAACCCCTTTCACTAAAATGTCAAGTCTCATGAACCCCCTCCTAAAAATGAATATTTCCAGGGATTTTTCTCCTTTACCTGAGTATAAATTATAAAAAGCAGTGATCTTGGAAATATAAAATGTGTTTTTATGACATGCTTATTACACACTATTATCAATTATTATTTATCATTACAGTATTTTTATTACATTATGAAAACGGCAACACTCTTCCAAGATCTCACTTTACTAGCTTGTATCACTTTGAATAAGCCTGTTATAAGACATGGCTCCTATGTTTCATCAAGGAGTATCAGATGTGAAACAGCATAAAGGTATTTAAGAAGCCAACTCAAAGAGTTCCTGCTACACAAGCATTCAGGTCTTGAGCAGTCCAGGTTAACAACGCACTTTACAACAAAGCTTAAACTTGTTCTTCATAATAATTTTAAAAACAATACTAGCTGCCTATTTATTTTAAAAACAGCAAAAAATATCCACCTCCCTTTCCATTTCTTATACGGAGTTTTGAAGTTTAAATCTTCTTAATGTGATAGATAGGCTTGCTTTGATCTGCTTCGCTCTTAGAAGTCCAGAGGCTCCGGGCTGCTGGCCCCATGCTGCCTGGGGTTCCTATGGACAGCTCTGTCCGCCATTAGGGAATTTTTTTCCAAGAACCCCCTGTAACACTTCGTGAACCCTCAGGGGTTCACGAACCCCAGTTTGGGAACCACTGTTATAGAGTCAACCTGGGTTGTTTTTTTTTTTTTTTTTTTTTTTTTTTTAAAGCTTTGAACAAATTACTCAGTATGCTTAGCTCTATGTGTAAAATAACAATGGTGCTCCTGGCGCCAATAAATGATTATCTTTTAAATTGTATTTATTTCTTTTGTAGTAAAATGAGAACTAAATGTCTATACAGGAAGCTAAGTAGCAAGCATATTTCCTGCAGGAAGTAGAATTTACAAACTGAAATCCTTGCTCAATGGCCTATGTGAAATCAGTTTGGTAGTTTAACTTCCATTCTTACTGGACAGTGAACCACATCATTGAGACCATGACCAGAACTGATACCCTTACTGGCCATAACAGTAGAGAAGCCACAGATTGAAAAAATATGGACAATGAACTAACTTCTAACCCCTAGCAATCATTCCTCCATATCAGAGTTGGCAAACAGCACAAGAATATTAGCAATTTGCTGCTTGTGTTTTACTTATTCTATGGATAAAATGAGAATTTTGGTCTTCTGTGCTATCAGTATGACACTGGTCATTGTATTACATTTGCACTAAAATAACATGGAGGGCCTGACTGCTCCATGTTGACAGTAAACATCCCTAACATTTTTCCTGAGAGTTTGCCCATGTGTCTATGGCCAACATTTCCTCTCCCCTTCAGTTTTGTGCAGAATGCTGTTGCTGTCCTCCATTTCAGAAGGGGGGTACATTTCAATTGTGTCATGGGCATCCTCTGGAATTAAAGTTTCCACATAAAATTTAGGAAGGATGCACCATGGTCTCCTCTGTTGCTGAGCTGCCATGGTGCAGGGTGGGAGACCCTGGCTGCAGTGCATCATGGAAGATTTCATCTGTCTGGGAAGAGAATGGGACATGAGACAACAAAGTAGCATTTCTGAAATGAAATTTTTTGGGTTTTGGCTAAATTTCTTCCATTTTCAACTGAAAACCAACAACTTTTTGGTTTTTATGAAAAGCCAAAATTTTCCAAGGAAAGGAGACTTTGCGAAAAACTTTTTGTCAAAAACACAATTTTCCATCAAACAGTTGATGGAAACTTTTTGGCCAGCTCATCTGATAACCAGTTATAGCTGTGTCATTTCAGTGATTGCATGTTGGGGGAAAATGTATATCAGTCATATAAATGTGGATTTGTATATTTTGATATGTGAGCACTTCAGGAAATACAAGTATTATATATTCTGGAGCTCCACACATCTGAATTTCACATTGCATATTTTAAATGGATGAAGTTATTTTTAATATACATTGAAAGAAATGGTAATTCTTAAGTCAGGAATTACAGATATGGTCCCACAGCAACTGTAACTCAGCCACTTTGCACAACACAGCACACCTATATTATGGTGTATATGCACTTTGGTTGTGGTGATGGTTTTGTGGGAGCTACAGCTTTGAATTTTCAGACCTGTTACATAAACTTTCAGCTATAATATTGTTGTGGCAATGATTGACTGGATGCCTTCAAATACTTTAGCTTCCTATGACCAAAACAGTCACCACAGGTCCTTCTTTGACATAGCTGTGGGGCAGAGAGAGACTGCAGCCCCTGTTATCCATAACCAGCATACAGGTTGTCACATTCTCCCCCTGGTAGTGGCCTTGCTGTAAGGGTCCAGATAATATTTTTTAATCAAAAACAAATCAGTTTAAAATAAATAAATAAAACAAAAGATCCATTTTAAGCAGAGATGGCTCAGAACTCAATTTCCAGGCAGAGGAAGGAATTCGTATTCAGTTTCTCAAATATGAACCACCTCCTATGGTTTTAGTTGTGGAAAGAAGAAACCTTTATTGAGACTCAGGTGCAGCTAAAATATTATGAGAATGACTGCCATGATGCTGGGAAGCTTGAAAAGTTCATCTTATGATGAGAGTGTCTATTTTTGGTCAGAAGAATGTTAAAATAGCTCATGAGAGTTTGGCACCATTAAACCTGAACACTCCCTGTGTTTCTAGTTCAGACACTAGCCTAAAACTTATTTGGACATGCATCTGAACACCACCTAATGTTTTCTTGGCTGTATCTGAAAATCAGAGAAAGGCAGAGGATAAGTTTAAACACCAACCATCCTTGAGGATATTTAAAAATCCTTCAAGACGGTCTGTGAAATGCACTGAATAATTGCATACAACTACATAGGGCATGGCTGAGAGCTCTGTTGCCTAGCAGCCAAAGCTATACCTTCCAAACCACATGTTTTGGTGTCATAGCCTAGAGGGAATAATGTGGTCTGTCCCAGAGACTTGCCAGTTATAGCCATTTAAGCACAGGTTGATATAATTATGAAAAGATGTTGGTGCGTGATGGTTGTCAAAGTACATATTAGCTTTTCATTAAGTTGGTGTTATAATTCAAAATTCTGTTTTTCCTGATACAAAATACATATTTGATATTTAATTTAAATTGCATCTTGTGTGATATAAAACTTCCTTGTGCAATGTTAGCTTAAGCATGGAGCAAGTGGTCTTCGTGGATATTTTCTAGTTAACTTTTGTATAGTTAGAGTTCAGGGAACACCTTCTGCCACAGGGTTTTATTCAATCAATGCAAATAAAAGTTCGTGCTTGGGAGTCCATGTGAGCAAGGAGTATCTCAGAGATCTTAATTTACAGATTAGTAATTCTAACAAACACGAACAACCTTAAATACTGAAAAGAGGATAGATTTTATGCAATGGATTTTAGTAGTAACAATACTTCACACATTCAGAACACTTTAAACATTAATTCTAAAATAAATAGTGTAGGTTTCCTATCTCAATGTGGTTCTCTCTTCTGACTCTTTGCTTCCCTAAATATTTTGATGAATGTGATTTTTTATATATATTTTTTTGATTAATTTAACTTTGGCAGAGATAGATGTTTTATTCAATTCTATCTAAGTTCTTATATGTGCTTATCAGTGTAGTATTTGAATTTAACTTCAGTTATTGAATCACAACTTTTAATTATAGTGGAAACCTGATTTCTGGAGGTCTTGGATGTCCAAAACCTTTCAATAATTGGGGGAGGCATCAAGTCAGCAGGTTTTGAAGTCCTGTGTTAGCCAGGTTTTTTTTGAGAAGCTGATTGGGTGGCCCAGCAGAGCTAATAGGGAGGGCTGTCATGATCCCAAAGCAAAGTGCGTAGAATCTCATTTTCAGAGACTCCATGCAGTCTCCGTATTTGGCAGAGGTAATATGCTCTAGAAGAGTGAGGCAGCACAGGTTTTGCGTTTGGGGCGAATTTTTCTGACTGCAGTATATAGGGCACTGAAGTCAGGAGAGGTCCTGACTAACCAGGACTGCATTTGTAGTCTAGCAGCTGAACAGAACAAGCCAAGGGTTTTTTGTTTAGGGTAATTTTTAATTGGATCATAACTACAAATACAATATTTACCATATCCAAAAATGGCATTCGGGTCTTGCTGCCACAAGTTCAACAGAATCTTTACTGTGAGGTAAGAAAATCAGGAGCATCTGTGTAGATTCCGATAAGAATCATCCCAAATCTTTCCCCAAATCTTGAAGTAAATATTTGCTGTTTGTTTTACATGGAAGGCATTCAGATACTGTGGTAATGAGGAGCAGTATAAAAAACTAATAAGTATAGATTTTTTTTTCTTTTCTATCTTCTATGCTGTGTGTTCCATCCAGGAAAGAAAGCACTCTAAAAAAAGACTGTTCAGACAAAATGTCCAAATGAATTTTGCAAACCAAAAATATTCATACAATGTATGGACAAGCATCCACATTTTGGAGTGCTTAGCTTAATCTCTGAACTTTGAGGTTATTTAATAACCAGTGGAAATATTGGTTAGAACCAGAATATTCTTAACATTTGGGGCTAATTTTTCGGACTGAAGTATATAGGGTACTGAAGTCTGCCTAAGAGTTTAAACACCATGCCTCCACCCCAAAAAAATGAATTGACCAATGAAATATGATTAGTGGTGGAAGGCGAGGGAATACTATAGTCCAGGGGTGGGCAAACTATGGCCCGGGGGCTGCATCTGGCTCTTCAGATGTTTTAATCCAGCCCTTGAGCTCCCGCCGGGGAACAGAGTCCAGGGAGTGGGGTCAGGGGCTTGCCCTGCTCTGCATGTGCTGTGTCTCCGCGCGGCTCCCGGAAACAGCAGCATGTCCCCCCTCCGGCTCCTACATGTAGGGGTAGCCAGGGGGCTCCGCACGCTGCTCCTGCCCCAAGCACCGCCCCTGCAGCTCCCATTGGCTGGGAACCAAGGCTGCAGGGACGGGGCAGCGCAGAGCCGCCTGGCCACGCCTCTGCATAGGAGCCGGAGAGGGGACATGCCACTGCTTCCAGGAGTTGCTTGAGGTAAGTGCCTCCCAGAGTCTGCACCCCTCACCCCCTCCCGCGCCCTAACCCCCTGCCCCAGCCCTGATCCCCCTCCCGTTCTCTGAACCCCTCTGCCCCAGCCCGGAACAACCGCCCACACCCCCAGCCGGAGCCCTCACCCCCCTCCCCACACCCCAACCCACTGCCCCAGCCTGGAGCCCCCTCCTGCACCCTGAACTTTGGCCCCACCCCAGAGCTTGCACCCCCAGCCGGAGCCCAGACCCCCCCCTCCTGCATCCCAACCCCCAATTTTGTGAGCATTCATGGCCTGCCATACAATTTCCACACCTGGATGTGGCCCTTGGGCCAAAAAGTTTGCCCACCCCTGCTATAGTCTCTTCCAAGTGTTCAGTTTCACGATTGGGGTGGGGGGCATTTGATAGGACAGATCAACTGCCAAACAGAACACATTTCTAATTGGGATAGTGAACAGATTTTACTTCTTACTGAGCAGGTTCATTATAAGGTGAAGAAAACATGATAGCTGCACAGATTGGAAAATAAAATGGAGATAACATGAAGACCATGATAAATACATATTCTGAATCCATTACAAGTCTGGGCACTCAAATTTCATGTGATACTGTGATTGGTCAGTTTAAACTGAATTAATCAATATATAAATTCAAATATTAAATTTCTTCAAAGATTAATCAGTTTGGTGTGTAGGCAGCAAGTTACTGTAGTGCTAACACAATGAACTGTGTGGCTTTTGTCGACAGATGCCATGGATTTTAATCAATGTCTCAGTAGATCATAGCTATAGTTGTTGCAACCTAGCAAGTGCCCAAGACTTTCTGAAACGCACTCCTTCTATGGTGAAATTTTAAAGGCTGTCGTCTGTTCAATGATGAATACACTTGACCTATTAAATTATTGTGCAACCTTTCTTTGAATATCTGTAGTATAAAGATGGTGAGCAGTAGAAAGTTGAAGTCTTGTAGGGAAATAACCTTTGGAGGGCAGAGAGGTTGTGCAATGTCCTGGTGAAAAATTGATTTTGAACACTAAATTTAATTTCTTAGTGCATGTACAAAATTTTAAAAAATAATTAAACAAGCAAAAAAAAATTGCACCAAGAAAGCTCTCCACAGTAACTACTTCAAAATTCTACTTGAGCTCCTCTTCACTGCTGCCTCCCCAATAAAACTTGGGAATGCAAATAGGCCTAGCCAGGTGCCTTTTTAGTCAGTGCCCCTGACTGAGAATCTTCTGCTAGCAGTCCTCCTGTGTTTCGAGAGGAATGTAAGCTCAAACAGTTGCTACAGAATTGTGTGAAGAAAGGAACTCTCTAAGGTAGGCAAGGTCCAAACTATGAAGGTGAAAGCCAATATCAAAACAGTGAGTGGGAAATCATCTGGTAGCTACTCCTAATTATTCAGCACAGGTGTAACACAGACTACTGGAAGTTCCCCACAACTGGGCAGCTGCATTCAATACTAGCTGTAATTACCAAATGGTTGTAAGATCTAATTTAGTGTAGTAGCATTGCAGTAATTTACCTTTCTTTTTATTCCAAAATTTAACCCGTTAGGGATATGTGTTAAGATCTGAGTCTTACCTTTATACTGTACAAAAGCTTGTCTCATATCTCAGTACTCTCAACTAAAATTAAAAATTTGTTTTAAAATATGATATCTTATCAGAAGGCACTCCAATTCTCATATCTCAGTACTCTCAACTAAAATTAAAAATTTGTTTTAAAATATGATATCTTATCAGAAGGCACTCCAATTCTCAATCCATAATCTTTCAGTTGTTGACAGCTTTCCCTCAAGATTACCTTATTTCATCAGTTTTTTAGAGGGGAGCTTTAAAGAAAGTCTGAGCCTTTGAGTGCTCTAAGCATGAGAAAGTTTCATGATCTAAAACAAGTGGTAATCTTTTATATATGTGGCAATTTAAAAGTCCAAATTAAGTAAATCATGGTCTTCAATGAGGATTGCGTACGTTAGGAGATTTGATTTAGAAATATATTTAGGAAATAAAGCTACAGTATGAATGAATGAGAATATACATTTTTCCCTTGCCAACATATGTATGTTCAGGATAGAAATATTCAGGTTATCTGTATGCAGGTTTTCATTCCATGGACCTTCCCACATAGTATTTCCCCCCTTGTATATCATCTGAAACTGCCTCAACACCATCGCTTTATTTAAGATGACAAATACTTGTAAGAGCACAAATATAGATCTGTTATAGTTGTGGGCTAATCTTCCACATTTGTTCCTGTTTTTTCCAGCCATTCTGTGTTTATTTGGAACCTTTAAAGTATATAAAGAAAACAAACTTTCCAAAGACTTTTTTTTTCTCCACTGTGATACCAACACTGTATGCAGCATCAAAACAAAAATAAGAGTGATGGTGGGGAAACCTGCTTTCTCCATGTGATCCTTTGGCAGGATTCCTTATGAAAGCATATTATTATTGGATTAACTTCAGTACAGTTAGCAACAATATTACACTTTTATTGCCATCTATGTATTGGGACAAATAAAGTAATTCAGAGTCTTAGTAAAGTGTCAAAACCAACTGCTTACAAGATATTTGCAGTTCTCGGATTTTCTTTTTTTGTGTTCTCTGTTTTGACCTATCTTTCAAAAGTTTTCATCTATTCTTTTTTTTCTTTTTCTTTTTGTGCCTTTGTCCTTTCCAAGGTTATGCCTTTTTGCTGTTCCAAGAGGAAAGCTCTGTACAAGCGCTGATAGATGCCTGTCTGGAAGAAGATGGAAAACTTTACCTATGTGTATCAAGCCCCACCATCAAGGACAAACCGGTAAGCAGTATACAAAGTGCCTTGGCTGTTAACCAACTTCCCCTTGCCAATTCAAAAGCAAATAAATATGCAAGCATTTTTCCCTTGATGTAACTGTTAAACTGGTTATGTTGGTGTTCCTTTACTAGGCTTACCTTCTTACGTTAGCATAATTTGGCTTCTTCAGAAGCTAATAAATGCCACCGTTTAATTAAACTTTTATGTTGGTACTTCCAGTACCATATCGTAACAGAATGTGTCCTGTTACAATGTCACCTATTTTTTTTTTAAAAAAAAAGAGTAAATGCTTTAGTTTCTTTGCCCATTCTACTGTTGTTGTTTTTTAAAAGCCCCTATGATTTAAAAAAGCAAACTCTTTAATAATTTAGGCAGCCTTGCCAGTACTTCATTGCTTTCAATTCTGCATATGCTAGCTAAGCAATTTATAATCTTTCATGCCTTTCACTTACTGTAGCAAGTCTGCTTTGACCCAGATTTGGTTTATAAAAGAAGGTTTATTAAAACCAATGAAAAGCATATAGTTGTGCACTTCTGATGGACAAATGAGGAGTAGGATAATACCAGAAAGAAGGAAAACATGTTTGAGGTATATTCTTGCTGAGTCATTTTGCTAGAGCTAATCAAATTTTAACTGGATTCTTCTAAAGGGATTTTTTAAATAAACATATATTCAGGCAGATATTCATTGGTATAGAAAATTAAATATATTTTTTCTAGTTAACATCCCTCAAAATGTATTGCTGGTTGAATGTCTGATACCTTTTAGTATTTCCCCCCTTTTTTATTCTAAATTACTTCCATAAAGACTCCCTATTGGCCTCTCAGACTTGGTAAGACAACTCCCACCTGTTCATGCTCTCTGTATGTGTGTATATATATCTCCTCAATATATGTTTCACTCTATATGCATCCGAAGAAGTGGGTTGTAGCCCACGAAAGCTTATGCTCTAATAAATTTGTTAGTCTCTAAGGTGCCACAAGTACTCCTGTTATTTTTGCGGATACAGACTAACACGGCTGCTACTCTGAAACCTATAATCAAAGATGAACAAGTATCCCTATTACTACTGAATCTGTTAAAAATGAATATTGGAAAAGACCTAGTTACTAAGATAATGTTTTTAAATTATTTAGAAAGTAAAGTGGCATTGTAGATGTAACCTGACTTTTGATATGTAAAAACCAAGCATTTTTATGTTGTCTGCAGTCAGAAATGAGCTGGTGGATAACCGCTTCAGTTGCTTGCATATAGTGGTGCATTACATACATGATACAATTCCCACTTCAGCACAACTGGCTCATATTACTCAGGATTGAACTAGAATAGAGACTTAATCTTGTTAAATTATACAAAGTGGTCCATTCTGATAACTGCCAATGGGACATTACAAGAAACTCTCTGGAATTGCTGGCACTGTTAAATCCTGGAGGTAGAGGACTTCTGTACTACCAGTCTTTTAAGTGGACAGGTTTACATAAAGAGGGGCTAAAAACTGCATGTGTGGTGGTGGTATTAAGATAGTTGCTACTTTATTAATTTACAGGAATGACAACATCCGTTTAGGGCGGCCATTAATATAAAGTATTTCTCTAAACATGTAGCCTGGGCCTAACTTTCTTCTGCAAGGGGTAATGTCAATCATTTACCACCTGTTTACGTCTGTAATTATGTACACAACTATTTATCACCCATTCCCATTTTTTTTTTAAATTGGGCATACTGAGGAGCTTGGGTTGCAATCTTGTAAATATTTAGTCAATGGGGCTAGTCATGTAAATAATGTAATGTATGTGCTTAATTTCTTACAGATTAGGGCCTTATTCTTTATATAATTGTAATTATTATTATATATGTTAAAGTTAATATATTATATGCATAATCCTTCCAGAGTAGTCCTTAATCAAATTCATATAAAAGGCTCACGGGTGCCTTTTTGAATTAGAAGATTAGACCTTGCATGGGTGAATGAAAATTGCAATGCAATGGCAAATCCAAATGATGCTTACACATTTCACTTATTCTGGGGTTGTAGTGATGAGCAGGCTTATCCAAATGGCTTTTGAGCAGAATTCTTAGTTCTGTACAATCTGAAGACTTTCTGTCTAACAGTCCACTATCTAGCTGGCTGCTTAACTAAACTGAACATTACATTTCTGAAATCCTCTTATTTTAAACATAGGAATTAATTCTACTTCCTCTTCCCTGTTTTTCAACTTTTAAAATTTTATGTGACTAGAAGAAAGCTGAATGTTCAACCGGCATTCTTAAATTCACACTATAAATGATAAAGCTCTTAATGTCCTTTTATATATTCCATATTCCTAATAAAGGAGGCTGGAGGAGGAAGCAGATTAGGGAGAGAATGGGGTAGCTGCATTTGCACGAGGAAATCTAACTCAAGCCTGGCCTCTAGAGGTGATAAATGTACTGTCCACATTTATCAAGTAAACACTGTAAACTGTACGTTCTGAATACCTACATAGATAAATGATATACTTGCATCGTTTTTACTTTCACATTCTATCATTTTACTATTTTATCTTTAAAAAAGAATGTGAATGTGTGTATTTACATATATTCTAATCAGATTTTACATATGTAAATGTTTAGCGGCTGATTCTTAATTCTTATTACTTTGTGTAGGGTAAGTTAGCAATGAAGTGAAAACAAAGTTGACATCTTTCTTTCAGGTGCAAATTCGACCTTGGAACCTAAGTGACAGTGATTTTGTAATGGATGGTTCTCAGCCGTTGGACCCAAGAAAAACTATCTTTGTAGGGGGAGTTCCACGTCCCCTCCGAGCTGGTGAGTTGAAATAGAAGAAAAGTTAGGCTAGACCATACGATCAGTAACTGGTTTCGGATTCTGAGACAATGACATTCCATCTGTTTCAGAGATTTTTGAAGAATTTGTGGTTTACTTTCTAAGCATATCAGTTTCTTCTGTCCTTAACCGTAAGAATATAACTTCTGAGAACTTCTGACCTTTGAAATTAACTACTAGTTAAGACAATGAATCAATTGTTTAGTACTAGAAATTAAGTAAAACTTTAAGGCTCAAATTTTCATATTGTCCTTGAATTTGGGGGCTGTTTTATTTAAGGTGACCAATTCAGTTAAGTACTTACTTTAAGCTCCCACTGACTTAAATTGGAGTTGTGGTTTCAACCGCTCTGAAAACCAGACCAGTTCTAATGAGGTCATTTAAAAAAAAATGGGCCTAACTGCTTTTGTCTACATTTTTTTTCCAGGCCTATTATGAATTGTAGTTCATATTTGAAGAATGCCTTCGAACAGTAAAGTTAGAATTTTTCCAAAGCAAGACAACCCATTTTTTGGTATTGATATATTAATTTGCAAGCTTCTAAGATTAGTTTTAGAAATTAATTTAGAACATTTGAAAGCAATACAGCAAATCTTTTTTTTTTCCCCCTGAATCTTATGGGTTCCTTTCACATTGACAGTATCTCTTTACTGTGACCAATATCATGGTTGCTTATTTTGGACTGAATTCCTACTGCGAATTCATGAACTCACTACCTAAAGGATGACTTTTCATATTTTATTAAAGAATCTGAGAACTTACTACATTATGCTATTATTTCGCTGTCCACCTGCATGGAGTTGGAGTCTATTTTGTTTGATAAAATTACTCTAATTTGTGGTTTTTGGTTTTTTTTACATTAAAAACATAGGAATTGGCATATACAGTTATCCCTTAGTGATACTTTTGTATCAGACGAAAAGTAATGTAATTAAACACATTTCCATACTTGTGTTATGAATAACCCCCCCCCCACACACACACACACAATTTGTAGTAGTTACTAGAATTAGAACACAAATTTAGTTATTTACTTTTTGCATTTCAGCCTGGAAAATAAAAATAACTAGTCTGGTGTAATCAGGAAGGCCAAAGCACAATTGACATTGCAGCTAGCAAGGGATGTGAAGGGTAACAAGAAGGGTTTTTAAAGGTATGTTAGCAACAAGAAGGTGGTCAGGGAAAGTGTGGTACCCTTACTGAATGGAGGAGGCAACCTAGTAACAGGTGATGTGGAAAAAGCTGAAGTACTCAATGCTTTTTTTGCCTCGCCCTTCACAGACGAGGTCAGCTCCCAGACTGCTGCACTGGGCAGCACAGTATGGGGAGGAGGTGAGCAGCCCTCAGTGGTGAAATAACAAGTTAAGGACTATGTAGAAAAGCTCGACATGCACAAGTCCATGGGGTCGGATGCAATGCATCCGAGGGTGCTGAGGGAGATGGCTGATGTTATTGCAAAGCCATTGGCCTTTGAAAACTCGTAGCGATCCAGGGTGGTCCCAGATGATTGGGAAAAGGCAAATATAGTGCCCATCTTTTAAAAAGGGAAGAAGGAGAATCCGGGGAACTACAAACCAGTCAGCCTCACCTCAGTCCCCAGGAAAATCATGGAGCAGGTCCTCAAGGAATCCATTTTGAAGCACTTGGAGGAGAAGAAGGTGATCAGAAACAGTCAACATGGATTAACCAAGGGCAAGTCATGTCTGACCAACTTGATTGCCTTCTATGATGAGATAACAGGCTCTGTGGATATGGGGAAAGCGGTGGACATGATATACCTTGACTTTAGTAAAGCTTTTGATACGGTCTCCCACAGTATTCTTGCCAGCAAGTTAAAAAAGTATGGATTGGATGAATGAACTAAAAGGTGGATAGAAAGCTGGCTAGATTGTCTGGCTCAACGGGTAGTAATCAATGGCTAGATGTCTAGTTGGCAGCCGGTATCAAACAGAGTGCCCCAGGGGTCGGTCCTGGGGCTGGTTTTGTTCAACATCTTTATTAATGATCTGGATGATGGGATGGATTGCACCCTCAGCAAGTTCGCAGATGGCACTAATCTGGGGGGAGAGGTAGATACACTGGAGGGCAGGGATAGGGTCCAGAGTGAGCTAGACAAATTGGAGGATTGGGCCAAAAGAAATCTGATGAGGTTCAACAAGGACAAGTACAGAGTTCTGCACTTAGGACGGAATAATCCCATGCACTGCTACAGACTGGGGACTGACTGGCTAAGCAGCAGTTCTGCAGAAAAGGACCTGGGGATTACAGTGGACAAGAGGCTGGATATGAGTCAGCAGTGTGCCCTTGTTGCCAAGAAGGCTAACAGCATATTGGGCTGCATTAGTAGGAGCATTGCCAGTAGATCGAGGGAAGTGATTGGCACTGGTGAGGCCACATCTGGAGTATTGCGTCCAGTTTTGGGCGCCTCACTACAGAAGGCATGTGGACAAATCAGAGAGAGTCCAGTGGAGGGCAATGAAAATGATTAGGGGGCTGGGGCACATGACTTATGAGGAGAGGCTGAGGGAACTGGGCTTATTTAGCCTGCAGAAAAGAAGAGTGAGGGGGGATTTGATAGCCTTCAACTACCTGAAGGGGGGTTCCAAAGAGGATGGAGCTAGGCAGTTCTCAGTGGTGGCAGATGACACAACAAGGAGCAATGGTCTCAAGTTGCAGTGGGGGAGGTCTAGGTTGGATATTAGGAAAAACTATTTCACTAGGAGGGTGGTGAAGCACAGGAATGGGTTACCTAGGGAGGTGATGGAATCTCCATCCTTAGAGGTTTTTAAGGCCCGGCTTGATAAAGCCCTGGCTGGGATGATTTAGTTGGGGTTGGTCCTGCTTTGAGCAGGATATTGGACTAGACCTCCTGAGGTCTCTTCCAACTCTGATCTTCTGTGATTCTAGTTTCACTTTCAAGGTTCTCGTGCACTAGCACAACACAGCAATGCTTGAATTGGCATAGCCAACTCAGGCAGGCAGAGTAACCTTTAGTGCCCCTACGTGGAGCTATAGAGCTGGTTTTGTGAAGGCTTGTTCTTCATTCAGCCACAAAAGATCACTTCCGCCTCCCAAGTTCTACTAAGAACCTAGATTTGCTCAATGCTGACCCTAAACCTCAGTCACCCTGTTTGTCTGTCCCTTTTCCATCGTTCCCTAACCAGCCTGTTCTGTACGGCCTCTTCCCCATCCCAGTCAACCTGTCCTAACTAGTAGATATTTTATATATTATAAAATAAAATAGCTATGTCCTATCTTAAGAGTGGGAAAGAGCAGCAACTGATTGCAAAAGGGGTCTGAATCAAGTGAGTCTGTAGAGGGTGCCAGAGGTACCAGAACCATCCCTGTATGTAAGAAATATTAAGTGGAATGTTTCATATCTATACAAAATCAATGTATATTTTTAAAAAATACACTCTTATAATTAGTTTTAGTGGGGATTTTTAATGTTTAAAAAAACGTAAGTTTGAGGACCAATTAGATAGTGTCCCTTTAAAGTTTTTCAGTTTATTATTTACTATTATTATATTTGTATTCTTATAGTGCCTGGAAGCCCTAGTCCTGGACCAGGACCCCATTGTGTTAGGTACTGTACAAACAAATATAGCCCCTGACAGCAAAATACTTTATAGAGACTGTTAAATCACACTGGGCCCAAAAAATAGGTCTGGTTAAATAAAATATATAATATTCTAAAGGGTTGCTCAAAACTTACTGTTAATATTGTACAAGTTTTAATGAATTGTTTGGATTTAAAATATTGCCCTACGATGTTTTCAAACTTGAACACTGCTGCAGTGAGTTAATGCATGAGAATCTGAACATGGAACTGGCTAGAAAATCTCTACAAACAAACTTAAATTCACAAGTCTATTTTTTCCCAAGCGGAGCTGAAAGTTAACGTTTGTACATAAATTAGGAAATTGGTTTTAAATAATAAAATTTTTAATCTGACAACGTCCTTTTTACAAACTCACTAAATCATAAACTCTAAACTAGTTTCAACTTGATATTTATTATAAGGACCCAGTTCTGAAAGCTGTACACATTAATCATATTAAGTTTAGTGGGGGTGATTGCATGCTAAATATTCAAACCATCGAGTTTTTAAAATTTGCTCTAACCGGTGACACTGTAGTATATTGCCATGCAAATATTGATGTGAATATATGCAGGCACCAATACTCATGAAATTATCACAAGTATTGTGATCTTATGAACAGCAAGAGGAGGCTCAGAAATTCATCTTCAACCACCTGCAGCTTCTGCTTTGGCTACTTCTGCTTGGTCTAATTTTGGTTGTTGGGTTTAGTGTGCAGGTGCTGGGTGGTGTTGGTGGCCTGCAATATACAGGAGGTCAGACTAGATGATGTGGTGGCCCCTTCCCTTCTGGCCTTAAATTCTATGACTGTGACCCAGATCCTCATTAACTGAGATAGGAGGGCAGAGAGGACCCTGGCAGGCAGCCCCCTTCTTGCTCCCAGCACAGCAGCTTTCCCTGGAGACTGGGAGGAAGCTGGAGGGCACTGCTGGACCCTGCTGTAGGATGGGGCTGGGAAAAGAGCTTGAGGGGATTATTGGAACTTGCTGGAAAAGTGGCATTTTGTGGTTGCGGTGCTGGAGCCTGCCAAGTGCGTGAAATAGAGGTGCTTATGTTTGTTGTGGGGGTTATGAGGATTAAGGACAATCCAGAATATGCAGCATTTTGCCCGTACTGGGGTGTCATGGTTTGGAACCCGCCAGGAGGGGCTGCAGGACTGAATTGTTAGGAAAAGAATGCTTCCATCCCAGCTACTTAGCCTACTGTTGCTTGGGGAATTGATATTCCTACAGCAAAAGAAAAACCCTCTTCATCGCTGTAGGCTGCATTTATACTACAGGGTTATGCCAGCATAGCTATGGCGCTATAGCTATGCTGTTATAAGTTCCCATAGCATAGAGGGTCCTCAGTCTATAGAACGTTATTGCGAGTCACCAAATGGCATTATTGGAAATGGTATTTTGATCTGAATGTGTAGAAGTTAACTCTCAAAGAAATGTTTGTCAGTTGTAATGTAGCACTTTCTTGAAGTTGAACATTATCACTAGTAAAATAGGTTCTTTGCCTGAATTTATCTGTCTAGAAACTAAGACTTTCTTGAAACTCCTCCTTAGGCATAGAGTTGAAGTCTTTGGGTATGTCTACACTACGGGATTACTCCGAATTTACAGAATTTGATTTTGGGTAACCGATTGTATAAAGAGTGCATGCGGCCACACTAAGCACATTAATTCGGCAGTGTGCGTCCATGTACCGAGGCTAGCGTTGACTTCCGGAGCGTTGCAGCACTGTGGGTAGCTATCCCATAGCTATCCCATAGTTCCTGCAGTCTCCCCCGCCCATTGGAATTCTGGGTTGAGATCCCAATGCCTGATGGGGCAGAAACCATTGTCGTGAGAGGTTCTGGGTACATCCTTCCCCTCCCTCCGTGAAAGCAATGGCAGACAAACATTTCACGCCTTTTTTCCTGGGTGAACTGTGCAGACGCCATACCACGGCAAGCATGGAGCCCGCTCAGCTCAAGACAGCAGTCATGAACATTGTAAACACCTTGTGCATTATCGTGCAGTTTATGCTGAACCAGGACCTGAAAAACCAGGCGAGGAGGAGGCGGCTATGGCAGCGCAGCAACGAGAGTGATGAGGACATGGACACAGAATTCTCTCAAACTGTGGGCCCCGGCGCTTTGGAGATCATGTTGTTAATGGGGCAGGTTCTAGCCGTGGAACGCCGATTCTGGGCCCGGGAAACAAGCACAGACTGGTGGGACCGCATAGTGTTGCAGGTGTGGGACGATTCCCAGTGGCTGCGAAACTTTCGCATGCGTAAGGGCACTTTCATGGAACTTTGTGACTTGCTTTCCCCTGCCCTGAAGCGCCAGAATACCAAGATGAGAGCAGCCCTCACAGTTGAGAAGCGAGTGGCGATAGCCCTGTGGACGCTTGCAACGCCAGACAGCTACCGGTCAGTCGGTAATCAATTTGGAGTGGGCAAATCTACTGTGGGGGCTGCTGTGATACAAGTAGCCAAAAGCAATCGCTGAGCTGTTGCTACCAAAGGTAGTGACTCTGGGAAATGTGCAGATCATAATAGATGGTTTTGCTGCAATGGGATTCCCTAACTGTGGTGGGGCGATAGATGGAACCCATATCCCTATCTTGGCACCGTAGCACCAGGGCAGCCAGTACATAAACTGCAAGGGGTACTTTTCAATGGTGCTGCAAGCACTGGTGGATCACAAGGGACGTTTCACCAACATCAACGTGGGCTGGCCGGGAAGGGTTCATGACGCTCGCGTCTTCAGGAACACTAATCTGTTTAAACGGCTGCAGCAAGGGATTTACTTCCCAGACCAGAAAATAACTGTTGGGGATGTTGAAATGCCTATAGTTATCCTTGGGGATCCAGCCTACCCCTTAATGCCATGGCTCATGAAGCCATACGCAGGCAGCCTGGACAGTAGTCAGGAGCTGTTCAACTACAGGCTGAGCAAGTGCAGAATGGTGGTAGAATATGCCTTTGGACGTTTAAAGGGTCGCTGGCACACATTACTGACTCGCTCAGATCTCAGCGAAACCAATATTCCCATTGTTATTGCTGCTTGCTGTGTGCTCCACAATCTCTGTGAGAGTAAGGGGGAGACCTTTATGGTGGGGTGGGAGGTTGAGGCAAATCGCCTGGCTGCTGATTACAAGCAGCCAGACACCAGGGCGATTAGAAGAGCACACCAGGAAGCGCTGCGCATCAGAGAAGCTTTGAAAACAAGTTTCATGACTGGCCAGGCTACGGTGTGAAACTTCTGTTTGTTTCTCCTTGATGAAAACCCGCCCCTTTGATTGACTCATTCCCTGTAAGTAACCCACCCTCCCCCCTTCGATCACAGCTTGCTTTCAAAGGAAATAGTCACTATCGTTTAAAAATCATGTATTCTTTATTAATTGATTATAAACATGGGGAGAGAACTGACAAGGTAGCCCGGGTGGGGTTTGGGAGAGGATAGGAGGGAAGGAAAAGGCCACTAAAAAAGTTCAAAATAATGACAGCCTTTTGCTTGGGCTGTCGACTGGGGTGGAGTGGCAGGGTGCATGGAGCCTCCCCCACCCCGTGTTCTTACACGTCTGGGTGAGGAGGCTATGGAACTTGGGGAGGGGGGAGGGCAGTTATACAGGGGCCGCAGCGGAACTCTGTGATCCTGCTGCCGTTCCTGAAGCTCCACCAGACGCCGGAGCATGGCCGTTTGCTCACGCAGCAGCCCCAGCATTGCATCCTACCTCCTGATCTTCCTGCCACCACCTCTCATCTCGAGCGTCTCTCCTCTCCTCACGTTGGTCCCTTCTGTCCTCACGTTGATCCCCCTGTCCTCACGTTCACTGGCATCTTTCCTGTACTTTGATACCGAGTCCTTCCACTCATTCAGATGAGCTCTTTCATCGCGGGTCGATTCCACGATTTCAGAGAACATTTCGTCTCGCGTCTGTTTTTTTTTTTTGCCGCCTTATCTGAGAGAGCCTTCGGGACGGAGGAGGGAGGCTTGAAAAATTTGCAGCTGCGGGAGGGAGGGAAAAAAGGGAGAGAAGTATTTTAAGATACATTTTACAGAACAATGCTTATACTCTTTCACGGTGAACAACACTATTCACATTACATAGCACATGTGATTTCAGTACAAGGTCGCATTTTGCATCTTAATATTGAGTGCCTGCGGCTTTGGTGTTAGAGATCACAGACGCAGGTCCGGGCAACAGAATTCGGCTTGCATGCGGCCATGGTAAGCCATTGTCCTTCGGCTTCTGCAACCTTCCTAAAAGCAGCGCCCTTCTTTCCTACATACCAAGCAAAGCCCATTGAGTGCTATGGTTTTCCTGTTAACGTGCAGCAGCAGAAACCAAACTAACCGCCCCCATCCAATTCTCTGGGATGATCGCTTTATCCCTCCCCCCACCGCATGGCTGGTATCAGGGAAGATCCCTGCTAGCCAAACACGAAAAGCTCAGCGCCAATGCCCCCTCCCCCCCCCCCCCCCCGGCTTGGCTAACTGCAGGGAAGGATTTCTTTTCAGCCACAGGCAAACAGCCCAGTAGGAACGGCCACCTCTGTCCCCTTAATTAAATTCCCGTATTTCAACCAGGTTACCATGAACGATATCACTCTCCTGAGGATAACACAGCGAGATAAAGAACGGATGTTGCTTGAATGCCAGCAAACACCAGGACCATACACTGCCAGGCTTTGTCATGCAATGATACCAGATTATTTGCTACTAGCATGGCATGGTCAAGTGTCCTACCATGGCATGGTCAAGTGTCCTACCATGGAGGACAGAATAATGCTGCACTGCCCAGAAACCTTCTGCAAAGGCTTTTGGAGTACCTCCAGGAGAGCTTCATGGAGATGTCCCTGGAGGATTTCCGCTCCATCCCCAGACATGTTAACAGACTTTTCCAGTAGCTGTACTGACCGCGAATGCATCCCAAGTCCTCAGGGCAAATTAATCATTAAAAAACGCTTGCTTTTAAACCATGTTTTATATTTACAAAGGTACACTCACCAGAGGTCCCTTCCATGGCTTCATGGTCTGGGATAATGCCTTGGGAGGGTTGGAAGGGTACTTCAGTCAGGCTGAGAAAAAGATCCTGGCTGTTGGGGAGAACGGAGTGCTGTGTGCTCTCCGCAAGCTCGTCGTCGTCCTCCTCCTCATCTTCCCCGTCCGCAGAATCCTCAGGCATGACTGAGATTACCCCCTTCTCAGAATCCACGGTCAGAGGTGGGGTAGTGGTGGTGGCCCCCCCTAGAATTGCATGCAGCTCAGCGTAGAAGCAGCATGTCTGCGGCTCTGCCCTGGACCTTCCGTTTGCTGCTTTGGTTTTCTGGTAGGCTTGTCTGAACTCCTTAACTTTCATGCGGCACTGATATGAGTCCCTATTGTGGCCTCTCTCCATCCTTGGAGATTTTTTCAAATGTTTTGGCATTTCGTCTTTTGGAACGTAGTTCTGCTAGCACGGAATCCTCTCCCCATATAGCGATCAGATCCAGTACCTCCCATACGGTCCATGCTGGTGCTCTTTTTCAATTCTCGGACTGCATGGTTATCTGTGCTGATGAGCTCTGTGTGGTCACCTGTGCTGTCCACGCTGGGCAAACAGGAAATTAAATTCAAAAGTTCGCGGGGCTTTTCCTGTCTACCTGGCCAGTGCATCCGAGTTCAGATTGCTGTCCAGAGCGGTCACAATGGTGCACTGTGGGATAGCTCCCGGAGGCCAATACCGTCGAATTGTGGCCACACTAACCCTAATTCGAAATGGCAATGTCGATTTCAGCGCTACTCCCCTCGTCAGGGAGGAGTACAGAAATCAATTTTAAGAGCCCTTTATGTCGAAGTAAATGGCTTTGTTGTGTGGATGGGTGCAGGGTTAATTCAGTTTAACGCTGCTAAATTCGACCTAAACTCGTAGTGTAGACCAGGCCTTTGAATCATGCTCTGAGGACTTCAGTAACTCAGCCAGAGGTTATGGGTATATTACAGGAATGAGTGGGTGAGGGTCTGTGGCCTGCGATGTGCAGGGGATCAGATTAGATTATCACAATGGTCCCCTCTGGCTTTAAAATCTATGAAGATTTTACATGGTGCCAATATACTAGTCTACTTTTGGTGGCTTACCATCATTGCGCTAGAGTACCCTTGAGAAGGAGAGATGTTTTTTCTGTTTTGTAAAATATGGGCTATATGTCAAAAAAAAAAATACACTGTTTTAGATCATTTTAAATTCCAGTTTTTCTAGATGACCTATGTAACCTGGATTAGCTTCTAAGCTGTCAAGTTAAGAGGTTATCATAAGACAAGATAAAGACTTAAAAGAACTCTATGCTTCTGCTGCTAGATTTACAAAAAAAACCCTTAAGAAATTACTGCTTTGGGGGAATCTGAAAGGCACCATCATCTGGAGAATCTAAATGTTTTCTCCTAATTTAAAATTAAAAATGTATAAGTATCCCTAATGACACACCATGCATGTTTCCATTCCATTCTTTATACATTCTCATTCCGTGCTTTCCTTTTCAGTCATTTTTCCTGTCTTCTCTTTCTAAAGCAAAGTCTTAATTATACCAAAGCCTAAGAAGTTAAGCATGTTTTCCCCACTGATGTTTTTCTGTTACAACTGTAGTACTAGGATTATATTTCTGCAAATATTGGGACAAGAAAAATGAATTTTGGAAAATCGGATGTCTGGGGAAAATTTTAGCGACTTTTCCAACAGAAGCTTAAGGTATACTATTGTACAGTATCAATATGGCATACGTGGATTGTAATCCTAAAGCATTCATCTCAACCAGTAATAAAAGAATATAGCAAGAGAAGTAGTAAGATACTCAAACCCCTCTTCTCTCTGGTACAGGATTTATTGCTTTAAGTATATTTAGAAGTCCCTGCTTTGCCAGATTCTTCTAAATGATTGTTACAGGATATCTCTGGAGATACAACAAGAGAGAGTAGCTACGAAAGTGTGGTCAATATAGGAGATGACAGGTCTGTAAAACCAGATGTCTAAATATGTTCGCAGTATAGAAACACTATTTTGCTTGGGTAACTAAATTTGGATTATCTTTGTCTTCAAAGCCAAAGATAGTTAAGCTTCCCTTTACCACTACAACATATCATAAATTCAGTACATGTGGTGTGACAAGGCAACTAAATGACATAATGAACCTGATGCAATACATCATATTTAATTTTTTAAAGAGAAACCAATTAGATTGCCATTAATTAACCCCTCTCCCCCTGTTTGAAAATGCTCCGACTTAAGGGATTTTTGTGACGCTGGTGTAGAATAAGTTTGTGAATATGTATGGTATATAGGGAATAGAAGATAGTGGGCTATGACTTGAGAAATATGATCATGCTCTAAAAATGACGTGTCATAATTTGAATGGCAGAAAGAAATGGAACTAGGAGCTTAGTGGGTGGGGTTATTCTTGGAGTTACTGTTTTGGGTGTTTCATTATGCTATATATTGGTTTCTTCAGTTCCTGAGCAGCTGTCCTCTGAGAATCATTATATTCCAAAATTTTATTGTGGTAGTTTTCTTGTTTAGAATAGATATTTGCCATTTCTGTTTGTCATTCATTTGTGGGGAGTTTTATTAATTTAAAAAAAAAACTAAATAACTTGGGTGGTGGTACTAGAATATGACAGTTTGGAAAAGTTCTGACAAGATCCAATGCCTTCTAAAAATCCCTCCTCTTTGGGGGGAGGGGAAGAGGGTATTGTGGGGTGTGTGTATATGTGTGTGTGTAAAAGCAATACTGTATGTCCATGCAATAACATAAAAGACATAGCATTCAATACATTCCATAAATATGTATATATAACTTACATAATGTATATGTTATATAAACATAACTCATTCACAAGCGAGAGTACATTGTGGCAGGTAAGGCTGCAACAGTTTCCATTGCAACCCTTGTCCTCGTGTGCTTTTCTGAATAATTAATCTTTTGGGATCAAATTTTCCATATTTCTACCCAAAGATGAATTTTCTGCTGAAAGTTTGAAGGGTGGGGGGAGGGGATGTTTAGTTGTTTCAGTTGAAAGACTGAAAAAATACTTTCCTCACTGGAAAAGAAAACAAACATATTCTTTAAGAATCTAACCCAAAACCCACTTAAGTCTGGAAAAAATATAGGAGTATTTCCATTGACTTCAGTGAATCAGGCCCTAATTTAGCTAGAGCAGAAATGGTCAATGTGTGAAATGTGGCACAGTCTTAGCCCTTAATTAAAGCGTGATTTCCCAAGTCTGGGGAGTGTGGAAATTAGATTTCATTTAACAAAATTAATAACTTCTGAACTTTACATACTGACATGTGGAATGAAAAGTTGTAAAGTGCCCAGTTCAGGACAGATGCACTTATTTGACTGTGCATATAGCCAAGTGTACCCAGATAGTTAGAGCATGTAATATGTGCAAGAACAACTCCAACAGTTTCAAAAAAACCCCAAGGAAATAAATGCATCTCTGAGACCAAGTGGTTAAAATAACAAGTCAGGAAATGCAAAATCTGAGGTTCTACAGACAACACTCATTTGTCTCCATTATGCACATATGGTGTATTTTTATTTCTATTATTCTCATTAATATATAGCTTAGTATATTACTATTTTTGTCAGTAAACATATACCATCAATATACATGATGCAGTAGGGCTGAGTTAATCACTGTTGGGGAGGGGGGGGAGTGGGAGAAATCTACATTTTCTGACAGTATGATTTTATAACTGTTTAACCTCGACATTGCACTAATGCACTTTTTGGAATCAAATGTAATATGTAACTGATAAAACACTCTACTTGGGGTATGTAACAGAATCCCAGGAAAGCTTTTCCTTTGCATCCTCACCAGTTTATCTTTGCACTTTCAGTATATTTCAGATGGGTACTGGGATTCTTTGACCAATCCAACTTTCAGGTCCCTTTTCTATTTTCCTAAAGTACTGGAATTAGGGTAAATAGTCTATTTTTAAAGCTGCAGGCCATGCATAAAACCTTTAGTAATATTGAATCTACAACATTTAATAATTGTTTTCTCACAGTTGAACTGGCAATGATTATGGACCGTTTATATGGAGGTGTCTGCTATGCTGGCATTGATACGGACCCAGAATTGAAGTACCCAAAAGGTGCTGGCAGAGTGGCTTTCTCCAATCAGCAGAGCTATATTGCTGCTATTAGTGCTCGCTTTGTCCAGCTCCAACATAATGACATTGATAAACGGGTAAGTAAAACAACACCGAATGGAATGGTTGCTGTTGATATTGTACAGGAGCTAAAAAAATCTTTTATTTTTTTAAATTGTGTGGGAGGATATTGTAGGCTGTATTCTTGTCTCATATTTGGTAATTCTTTAAAAGCTTACTTGAGGAGCCAAAGCACGATGAAGATGATAGGCCTAAATATCTAGTTTAAGAAACTTCCATGTCAAAAGTGGGAAATAGTTGGTGATACATTTTGGTTTGTTTTTGTTGTTTTGTTTACCTTTTTGAAGGTGAAGCCTGGTAGAATTTCTCTTCAGATGGATGTTCTTTTTTCTTGGTCAGTGGCTGGGATAGAGCTTGTGGCTTCTCTGGTGTTAGTAGTGAGCCGGGAAATACTGTTAAATCCCCAAAATATGACTGGGTCAGGGATTTCCAAAAGTCAAGAGAGAGACCCATGGTCATAGGTGTCACTGAGCTCAAAAGTGTCTTGAGGCTTACTTACCTGTTAGCAAAGCACTATGAGATCTTTGAAAGGAAGTGATAGAAATGCAAATTGTTGTTGTTACATTCATATGAAATACTAAGTCACAAATGACAGGGAAAAGCCATATAGTGAATTAGTAAGTTTCTTTTTTGTTGCTGTCGTCCAAGTTCAGACTTACATGAAATTATTACTTATTTCCCAGGAGACAAATAATTTTTCTGGACCTTAGACTTCATGTCCGATACAGAGTGTTAGTTTTGAGAAGCAAAACTTTACTTCTGAAATTCCTTATTTAAATGGAGCAATTTCTTTGTATCATCTCAAGACATCTGAGGACAGATTTTCAGAAACTAAACTGTGTGTGTAACTATGCAGCATTACTGCAGCTGCATATGCAAAAGGCCTGGTAGGTATAGCTATGGCTACTGAAACTTTATGTGCAATCATGGTGTGTGCAAATTAGGCACATGTTTTTGAGGACCTAGAACATTCATAATAATTTAACAAAATACAATGTATGCTGCTGATACATATAATCATCAAAGATAGGGTGGGTTGTTTTTCTTTTTAGTCTGAGTTGGTTCACACATTGAGGTGGCAAGCTGATGTGTGTGCATATTTAGCAAACTAAAATCACCTGTCCCCATCTTTTCTCAAAACTTGAACTGAACCTTTGTTGAGGTTAGGGAAGGGGAGGAGGGAAAAAATCACTGATATTTTTTTCTGTGTGCCTCTACATTTCCTGGTTTCAGCCACGACAAGTGGTAGACATGCCAATTTAGACCATTTCTATAGTATTTCTAACTAGGGAATACAGGAAATCTTACCAGAAAGACTTTTATGGCAAGAGTCAGACCAAAGTGGTTCAGATCAGATTTTAAACTTCTGATTTGTAACCAAGTTTTGGAATCCTTTGAGATTTTCCCATCGCTAATTAATAACACCCATTTAAAACACATTATTATTATTTATTTATTTATTTTATTTTAAATTAAAGATACAGGTGCCAAATGGGGCCAGCTCACAGCAGTTCCACAAGCCAATACTTCTCCCTGTTGGCTGCTCCAGAATCTGAGCTTCTATTTAAATACTGCCTCTACCTTGCATAATTGTGAAAATACTGTTCAGTTTGCCTTTTTTTTTTTTTTTTTTTTTTTTTTGATCGTTAACCAAATGCAGTTATATCCCTAATTCTGCAGATAGCCTGAAATAATAGTGCTTAAGAGAAGGTGCAGACTGCCCCTGTTCACAACCTTTAAATGTTAGCTCTAAAACCTAGTGATATTATTCAAATTCCTTAATTATTATTGCATAACTCGCACATCATAATTAAAATTATTATACTACTGACCAAAGCATGCAGGGAAGGAGAGATATTATCATATGAAGATTTGAACAACTTACTATGGGTGGCATATCATTCTGGTAATGAGTGGGCAGATGTGGATGGAGTTTGGGAGATTACCTCAATTTTTTTGTCTATTTTGACCTCTGATCAGAGAGGCACCAAGAACAATAAAAGAAAAACAAAGTGCATAGAGTATTGTTTTACACAAAGTTCCTAACACTAGCAGTAGTGAGTTTGACATGTAGGATGGCACTCTATACCAACTTGTTACAGGAAGTACTACTAGTACAATCTAACTTCTCAACAACAACAAAAGTTATAGCTATTCCAGATAGTAGTGCAATGTAATTCACTAAGATAACTTTACTTTAAAGAATAAAATTAATGTTTAGAAGGTGAACAAGATAAATCAGAGTAAAATTTACGCTTCTTTGAATTACCAAGTCGCCTTTGCATAACTTTGTCTCCTGTTTAACTTAAAGTAAAATATTCAAGAAATATTAAATATTCATACCGGAAAGCTGACATATTTAAGCATATGCAGTATTATTTTTCCTGATTCGTAAAGATGTCTGAGAATGACAACTATGCAGCTAGAACAAAATTATTTATAAGAAAAAACATACGTATCTTGTACTTATTTAGCTCTATTTAATATATTTAGAACTATTCAAAAAAATCCTACTTTCTAAATGACACTGTAGAGGCGTATGCCATCAAAAAATAGAGAAGAAATTGTTACCTCTAATTTCCCCTGATTTCCTATTAAATTAGTCGTGAATTCAGCCCTAGCGTGCATGGCTGATTTATTAAGGTTTGCAAACAGGACTCAGAGGACATTCCTGGGAGATCAGTCACATTATCAAAATAATTTATTACTAATAGTTGTTAATAACTGTAGTGCCTAGGAGCCCTAGTCATGGACCAAGGCTTCATTGTGCTAGGTGCTGTGCAAACAGGACAAAAAGATTGTAACCTCTTTGGGGAGGGACTGTCGAAGGGCCTGTCTACACTAACATTCACACACTGGGGCAGGGGTCGGCAACATTCGGCACGCGGCTCGTCAGGGTAAGCACCCTAGCGGGCCGGGCCAGTTTATTTACCTGCTGATGTGG
The DNA here is from genome assembly GCF_028017835.1 of Emys orbicularis. Lineage (NCBI taxonomy): Eukaryota > Metazoa > Chordata > Testudines > Emydidae > Emys > Emys orbicularis. The sequence goes on along the minus strand of NC_088689.1, from coordinate 31,811,637 downwards.
CAGGTTCAGCCGATCGCGGCCCCCACTGGCCGCGGTTCGCCGTCCCGGGCCAATGGGGGCGGCGGGAAGCTGCGCGGGCGAGGGATGTGCTGGCCGCAGCTTCCCGCCACCCCCATTGGCCCGGGACGGCGAACTGCGGCCAGTGGGGGCCGCGATCGGCCGAACCTGCTGCGTCAGCAGGTAAATAAACTGGCCTGGCCCGGCCCGCTAGGGTGCTTACCCTGGCGAGCCGCGTGCCAAACGTTGCCAACCCCTGCACTGGGGTGTGAATCTATCCAGCACTAGCGTGCTACATGCAAAATGTCTCTTTGGACCTTGCTGAGGTGCATTAACCGTTTTAGTGCGCTTTGATCTTTGAAACTGTGCTAGATCAAAGCACACTAACAAACTGTTAATGCACCTCAGCAAGGTCCACACAGACAGTATGCAGCAGACTAGTCCAGGGTAGATTCAGATCCTTAGCTTGCCACGAACTAAGTGTTCACATAGACAAGCGCTAAGTAGAAGACGAGACAACAGATGGATACAGGCAGACAGGGCAGTCTTTCCGTCACCCTTGTTCTTAACATTAAATCTCTTGTTTCTTCTTTCAAAGAAATTTGAGACTACAGAAACTTTTACATGATTGAAGTTTGATTTCATTTCCATATTTGTTATAAGTATGTATGTTTATGGTACCGTTTGTCCCAGAAGAGAACAAATGCTCTGGCTTTCACTTACAGCATTTGGGCATGTACTCATAAAATATAAACAGAATATTTGCATCTGCTGATGCAATTTAGTAATTTCACATCAATATAGAGGCTGTAGGGGTGTCACTGTTTGAATGTGTACATGCATCAGAATTTAGGTCTGCATTTCTCTCTGGTTATTTCTGAGACATGTACATAGTGGCCTAATGGGAAAGATATTCTTTTTTTTTTTTTTTCCTAGTAATTTCTTAAATGATGAACCTGCATAACTTCAGCAAACAAATATATTAAACAGTCAAAAACATACATTTTCTACCCCTTTCTCTCCCCTTGACTGTGCCTATTGTAACCCAGCAATCCTCACCATGACTTTGTTCCTTATCGCCCATCTTCGATCACCCCAGTGGTTTACACCCATCCATCCGAAAAAACAAAACCAACCCATAACTTACTATATGTTTGACAAAAATAAGCTTCCTGTTAATGTAATAGAGCCATCTAGGTGTGTACAGACATACTTGAGTAACCATATGAATGTATTACTGTAATACTTGTCCTCCCTTTTCCCTCATTTATATTACATGTTAAACTCTCTTGTGCCTTTATAACTGAATTATAACCTCTTAATGACAGGGACCTTTGTGTTTTTATTTGTTCTTTCAAATGCCTAGCAGATTTCTGCCCAATGTATACATAAATTATACCGAAGATATATGGGTAGTATTATCCCAAAACAATGTTATCAGAATTGATTCAAACAAAACTCGTTCTAACTTAACCTCGAACTCCAGTCTACATCAGGGATGGAACTGATTAGAAATGAAGAAAAGGCTTGCATGTTTATTCCAACACAGTTGCCTTATTTTTCTTTTTGGTAAGGTAGATGAATTTAGTTGAAAATGCTTAGTCATACGGTGAAACTTATCTAACCACAAAAAATGAGAACCTATACATCCACAAGAGCTGTGTTTCTTTTTTTAATGCATCTGACAGGAGTCTTGACTTCTTGAATATGTGAATCTATAGGAGTTTACAAAATGAGTACACGGTGTAGAAAATCCTACTGTGTAATTGCCAGAGCATAGTAATCCACCACAAAAATACCTATGCTGTCTTTTGTTCATATTTGATACTCAAATCAAGGTGATTACCTTCTCAGTGAGAAGCAGTTGAAGCCTGGGTTTATTTTCTAGGGTTACAGAAAGCTACTTAATAAACTGTGAAGCTTATGATAAGATCCTAAGTCTAAGTGAAGTCTAAATAAGTAGGTGAACCTCAAAAGTTGAAATTGACTCTCACAAATAAATGGGTTTTGTGATTTTTATGTATTGGGTTTTTAAATACTTGTCAAAGTACTAATTCCTGCTTTGTTTGGCGTCTATACTCTACACTTAATTTTTTTTTTTTTTATTCCTGACTTCAGAATGTGTTGCTCTTGAACTGCAATATGTTTAATTGAACAAGCAATTGTAGACTTTTCGGCAGATATAAGGTATTAAACACTAGTGCTATAATAATTTTAAGTGTATACTATACAGTAGAATCTCAGAGTTATGAACACCTCAGGAATGGAGGTTGTTCGTAACTCTGAACAAAACGTTATGGTTGTTCTTTCAAAAGTTTACAACTGAACATTTACTTAATACAGCTTTGAAATTTTACGATGCAGCAGAAAAATGCAGCTTTCCCTTTACTTTTTACTAGTTTAACACAGTACTGTACTGTATTTGCCTGTGTGTGTGTGTGTGTGTCTGCTGCTGCCTGATTGCGTACTTCTAGTTCCAAATGAGGTGTGTGGTTGATGGGTCAGTTTGTAACTCTGGTGTTCATAACTTTGAGGTTCTACTGTACTGTGTAACGTGACAGAGTTAATATCTGAAAAGCTTAAATTTCAATTTCTGACTTAAAGACAAGGTGGGTGAGGTAATATCTTTTATTGGACCAACTTCTGTTGGTGAGAAAGACAAGCTTTTTAGCTTACACAGAGCTCAAGAAGAAAAAGCTGAAGAAGAGTTCTGTGTAAGCTTGAAAGCTTGTCTCTCTCACCAACATAAATTGGTCCAATAAAAGATATTACCTCACCTGCCTTATCTCTCTAATATCCTGGAACCAATAGAGCTACAACTACACTGCATAATTTCTGACTTAGGTTTTTAAAATTGTAACCATGGAGGTAAACTTTTGAAGTTCAATAGTAAGAATAAAATATAAAGCTTTTAGTCTGCAAATGAAAGGAAAATTCAGTGTTAAATCTGACTCATGCTCCTTTGTCATAAATGCACTGTGTAAATGTTAGGCTCAGAATATAATTACTTTGACATTGAGTCATTGTAGATTTAACTTAAACATATTACTTTAGTGCTTTGTGAGGGAAAATAGGGCATAGCAAGGCTGAGAAAAATGACAATAATTCTAAAGGTATTTTTAGCAGTGATGCCAAGTTAACATTTAAGATGTGAAGCTACTTTTTAAATTGTCCAGTAGTTTAGTTTGCTTCATGATCCAAACTGAGTTTTTCTAGGTCACTGGCATTGAAGGAAAATCTTATTAGTGCAATAAATGTGGTCTGTTGTAAAGGATATGATTGTAGCTACACATTTTAAAATAAACTTCAAAAAGTAGGAGTTCTCGAAATGAGCTGGATTTTAGTGCCTTGTGTGTGTATATAGTGGACTAAGTGCCTTGTGTGTGTTTATATAGACAGCTTTTTCTGGAGGGAGGGGGATTTAGTGAGGGAACGAAAGTGGCACCTTCTCATAGGACACTGGTGTAGGTGTAAAAAGTAAGTTCCCTATGAATAGAGGAAGAGACAGTAGCTCTCCTGTATTTACAAAAGGCTTATGCTGGTATTACTGATAAATTATAAAAGCCCTCAGTGTGCATTGAAATGATATAGGGTTGTTCAGCCAAAGGACCCTAACTCTCCCTCGATTCTTCTAGTTATGTTCAACGTTTATTTCACTGAAATGTCAGCAAGGCCAAATCATAATAAAGGCTTAATATTCAGAAATATACCGTATATACTCGTTCATAAGCCAAATTTTTTTAGCAAAAAAGGGAAGCACCAGAGATGGGGGTCGGCTTATGAACGGGTATAGAGAGGGAGAGGTGGGACATAGCCCCTCCCACCAACAGAGGGAGCAAGGAGGGGCAGCACAGCAAGCAGAGACAGAAGGGAAGAGGCGGGACCAGAGTCTCTCCACTTCTGGCCACGCTGCTCTCCCCCCAGCCTCCGAAGCAGCTGCAGCTCCGGGGCTGGCAGGCTGCAGCCGTGCCGCTCAGCCCCACCCCCCAGAGCACGCTGCGGCCACACCACCCGGCCGAGCCTGCTGGAACATGCTGCAGCTACGCCACCCAGTATGGCCTGCCGGAGCAGGCTGTGGCCGCGCTGCCCAGCCTGCCGGAGCAGCTCCAGCCAGGTCAGAGACATCCTCCCCTGGCCGTCCCCAGATAAGGTGGGAAGGGATGGGATGGGGAGAGCGTGGGGATCCCAGGCTAGAGGTGGGGTCATGTGGGGGGTGGTCACAGGGGTTACTCCCCGACTCCCAGCTTCTCCCCCAAAAAACATTTCCCCACCAGTTGCTGTCCCGGCCCGTCAGGGTAAGCAGCTGGCGCGCCGGGACACTTTGTTTACCTCCGTGCCTGCGGATGCTCGAGGTAAACAAACCATCTCGGACCACCAACGGCTTATCCTGATGGCCCGGGAGCCAAAGTTTGCTGACCCATGAATTATAGGGTGGCTTATGAACGGGTTATAAAAAAAATTTCCATTTTTACTTATCCATCTTGGGGGGGTCGGCTTATGATCGAGTATATACGGCAGTTCATATTTAACGTAAATCCAAAGGGTTTTTTGGTACTAAAAAAATAACCTTTTAAAGCAAAGCTATATCAAAGTAATCATGCAAATGTGTACAGGGAATACTGTGATGATGAAATACAAAATTAGAGGACAGTATGCTAAACCACGTTGGCACTCACCAGAGCTAAGAGAAATCTTCCTTTTCCACCCCAATTCCTGATCAAAATATATAGCTAAGTCCCAAGGTAAATAGCTTGATGGTTAATGTGTAATAACTGTGGCTATAATCCAAGGTTACCCATCAGCAGGAAAATATTTAGGGTATACGCAGCTCTGAAATGGTCACTTTCTTAATAGCAAATCTTTTATAACTTATCTCAAACTGTGTGAAATGTAATATTTGGTCATAAAGTAAAAACAGAATCTTCCCACTAGTGCACAAATAGATCCATGAATTGTTTGTATCCTTCGTCTGTAAGGGATATTTCATTAACACAGAAACTATATTGTTTTCCCACTTAAATGTTCTCATGAAAGCCACTTTCAAAAACAAGATCTATCTAATAATCTATATGTTCTTATATAGAACACTGGGAATATATTACCCTCATTACTGTGTGGTTGGCTTTTGTTGGTGGTTTTGTTTCTATTTTTCACTCTTCCTTCCACCTCCACCCTCTGCTTCTTTTACCTTGCTTACATGGTATGTACCTAGGCAGCTGGGAAGGGATTCCTATGTACTGAAATGCCACAACTGCTAGATCATAATGTAGATGCGGTTTATGCTGCACTACCATGAGTAAGATGGGCTGCAGGGGTCAGCACAAGAGAGAACCAATATCTTGCAAAACACTGAACATAGAGAAGTTGTTAGGAACAGTTACAGTCTGTCCTTAGGGTTGCCAACCATCCCGGATTGGCCAGGAGTCTCCTGGAATCGGAATCAATCTCCCGGTTGCTATTGAAACCAATCCGGGAGATTTTAATAGGCCGCTAAAAGTCCAGCCAGCAGCACAGCGGGGCTAAGGCAGGCTCCCTATCTGCCCTGACTCCACATGGCTGCCAGAAGTGGCTGGCATGTCTGGCTCCTGCGTGCTGCCCTCGCCCCAAACGCTGACTCCGCAGGTCCCATTGGTCAGGAACCACAGCCAATGGGAGCTGCGGGGTGTGGTGCCTGCAGACAGGGGCAGGGTGCAGAACCGTCTGGCCGCCCCTGAGCCTAGGAGCCAGTCGCTTCCGGGAGTTGTCTGAGGTAAGTGCTGCCTGGCTGGACCCTGCACCCCTGCCCCAGGTCAGGACCCGCTCCCACACCCTAACTCCCTCCTGGAGCCTGCACCCTGAACCCCCTCCTGCACCCCATCCCCCTGCCCCAGCCCTGAGCGCTCTCCTGCACCCAACTCCCTCCCAGAGCCCACACCCTTAGCCCCCTCCTGTACCCCTACCCCAGTCCAGTGAAAGTGAGTGAGGGTGGGGGAGAGTGAGCGATGGAGGGAAGGGGGATGGAGTGAGCGGGGGTGGGGCCTCAGAGAAGGGGCGTGGCAGGGCAAGGGTGTTTGGGTTTGTGGGATTAGACAGTTGGCAACCCTATCTGTCCTGGTTATATGTGCCGCTTTTGTGATAGTGTCCAGAAATATTGAGCTTCTGCCAGAATTAAAGGCTTGAGTGGGACCACTATAGGCTGCATATTGTATAGCCATTTCTAGATCTCTATCAATTGGTTTAGATAGTTAGATTTCTTTAAAATGTGCCCATCCACAGCTCTGGGAGCACATGCAGAATATTAGCGCACACGTTCATCTCCAGTAGATTACAATCCAACAACTGAAATAACTCAAAAATCTCTATCACAACACCTCCCATAATTAAACCAATGTCCACAAATTAATATACAAGAACATCCCAAACTAAAAACTTCCACAAATTCCCCAATCCCACCCTCTCTAGAAACGGTATGAAAACTGATGGGCTTTGCAATGTAACCAAAAGGTCATCAAATTCAAGCTCTGGCTCTTTCACTAAGAGTACCCTACCACCAGCCACCTCCTAGACCCTCTACAAGAGGACAGTCCGCTCAAGGCCCTCAGCTGATGTCAACTGTTAAAGCCCATTTGCACCCTACAAAATAATAGAGAAATAAATATCTTTCTGCCTTGCAGCTTTAATTCTTTTGTTGCTCAAGAGTCTCCCTGATTCCTTTTGGTCACAGAGATTATTAAAGTATATGGCAAACTGGGACCAGTTAGCATGGCATCCTTCGGGACCTACAGTACCATGGGTGCATTCAGACTTCCATTTTTTGAAAATTTGTAGAGTTAATAGTTGAGATAGTGACTCTTCCAAACATTGTACAAATTGTGATACTGCATTTAAACTTTTTTATTGTTGGTGTTCTATTTTATGGTAATCGTACTTGTCTGATCATCCCTGCTTTCCATTGGTACAAGAATTTACCCAAACAGCTGAGGTTCAACAATATAAGTTAACTTTTTCCTGCTCCTTAACTCTGACGTGCATCCGCACAACCGGATGCTTTTGCACCCAGAAGCAGAAATTCTGAGAGTGAGCAAGAGACACTAGTTTCACACATTTCCATCTTAGTTGAAAGCAGGAATTATGGAAAGCTATCAAAGCAAACTTCTTCATGGGATTTTCTGCCAAATTTTCAAATTTTCACCAAAGTGGGTTTTAATAAGCATCTCAACCACAAAACCTTCTGAGGTTCAACCAGCATAACTTGAAAGGCATTAATGAGATCTCAAAAGGACAAATCAATATACTGTTCCTTTAACCAGCATTTGAAAGGTCTATGTAAAGCATTTGCCTTTCCTATAGTAAATTTTCTTTTCCCATTACAGGTGGAAGTGAAGCCATATGTGTTGGATGATCAGATGTGTGATGAATGCCAGGGCACTCGCTGTGGTGGAAAATTTGCTCCGTTCTTCTGTGCCAATGTTACCTGTTTGCAGTATTACTGTGAATACTGCTGGGCAAGCATCCACTCTCGTGCTGGGCGAGAGTTCCACAAACCACTGGTGAAGGAGGGAGGTGACCGGCCACGCCACGTTCCATTCCGCTGGAGCTGAACCCTATGCTTAAACCCAGCAGCAAGTACTGGAGTAGATAAAATCGAGGGGAAAAGAAGAGAACGCTGCCTCAGGGCTTAGTGTTCTGGAAATCTGTGCATTTGTCCTCGACTTTAACGAAGATATGGGTCTTTTTATTACTATTATTATTATTTACAGTCACATTACTGAACTTAGTGTCCAGTATAATATAAACCGGCAGAGTGTAACCGTACTGATTTTGCACTTTGATTCACACAAACATCTGCTTGGTACCTTAATTTCCTACATAAGACTTGTCACTAGTGACATTACGTAGACTGCCATTCTCATCAGCCACCACTGGGTTGATGTGTATGTGATGAAGATTTTTTATTATTATTATTATTTTTATTTTTGAACTGGAGCATGCACTTATTTTCAGAAACTTAGACTTGCCCCTAGCAGATGACTTACCAAAGGTAATACTCACAAATAGGTGGCAGATGTAGCAAAAACTTAAACAGATATTCAGCAATCATTAGTTTGGGTCATTTAGAGGTAGGAATAACCCTTAAAGAAAATAAGCCTTTAGTTGCTCTCCATTTTGACTTGTAAGGATGATACCTCATAAGCTGGATCAGATTTTTTTTTTTCCTTGTTTTGCTGAGGGTTTTTTGTTTTGTTTTTTAGGTCTTTTAGTGTTATGTAAATGTATGCTGCAATAGCTTTTGCTGCTATTAAAATGGTATTACTAATACCATAATACTCTATTCAGGCTAGGGTATCAATTTAAAAAAATGAATATGTGATTAAAAATAGAGTGATGGCTGCTGAAAGGAGATCAGTATAGCATACAGAAAGCTTCCAAGGAAGGTCAATATTTTTGACTGCATGTTTACTTAATCAGGTTGCTGCATGCAATAAATTTTATATATGTCTAATATAAAACCTGCCCACAATGCACAAATTAAGAATCTATGTAAGCTACAAAATACTGAGTGAAGGAAAAAATGATTACTGACTGGAGGAAGGCATGCCTCCGTAAATGTAATGCTTCTGAAATTAGGATCAGCCCATTACAGAATGACCTATATTACAGCAAATATAAAAAGTAGATGTAGGATATTCTTAAAACAAATTTGTGGATGGTAGATGAAGTACTTTGCGGTGCTCTGTTATATATTGTGCAATTTATTTTACATAGTAAAGTGATTATGTCTAGTACTGTGATCAAACTTAACTGTTAAAGCCTCATATCCAACATTAACACACTTTTGACAGTTTATAACAGGCATATAAACAAAAACATGAGCTCTTAGTTACAATATCTCTCCTAATGCTTGCACCATTTATGTAGCTGCAGACCTTGTCCAGAGAACCAAAGAGCTCATACTAGCTTACATAATCTATTGATTAGACTGTCAAACTGAGAAACTAGGCACATTTTTAAGAAAGTTAGGAAAAAGTGGGGTGCTAAAGAAATGTCTGCACACAAGTTAATATGAGATGTCTGCTTTCTGGGTATGGCGGTAACTCTTTGATCCCTGGATGTATCCTGTGATGCTTGAATACAATTAAGACCTGCTAACACAGTAGACATTTATTTAGCATGTCCTATGGGACTGTAGATAGTAGCATAAAAACACACTTGGTGTACTTATGATTGTGAGACTGTGTACACTGTTCCCCCTCCTCCCTCCTTTGTTTTGCAGTTCTGGGGACAATCTGACTGGATATGACACCGCATAGTAGATTTAAATGTTCTGGGTTTTGTTTGTTGTGATGTCCTTGTTTGTGTCTAATTTAGTAAGATTTTTTTTGTCAACCTGTAGTTGCAATTATTGGCTTTGAAAGAAACTTTTCTGTTTTTGAAAAAAGAAAAATAGTTTTTTACTGGTTTAAAATGCTTATTATAATTATCCCTTTCAAGGTTACTTCTGGGCTTTTTGGTGATATTGTTTTTTCCAGCCCAGATGTCTTTTTTTTCATCTGTAAAAGACATTTTGTTATGCACTACTTTTTGTATCTAGACAGTTTTCAACGGTCGGCCAATGATTTTTTTTAAAGAAAAAGGCATGCTTTCTGACTGACATGATCTTTTGCAATACCTCAATTTTGAAATATAGGAAAGAAAATGATATTTTCTAAGTAAGTTTATTCAGAAAAATATATATTAATTTAATTCTGCAAGAAAATGATTTAACAGATGGGTAACTTTATTTTTTTCATGCTTATTTGCGTTTTTTGAAAATGAAGAAGTTAAAGCTTTATAACTGTAATATTAAAGATCATAGCTAACCTACAGAAATCTACCTAATTATGTGAAATAAGTAAACCTTTTTGAAGAAATTCCCCTCTTTCATGTAGACACACACCCCAGAGAGAGAGAGAGACAGATGAAGATGTACAGTACAGCATAAAGTTGGATTAAAACTAAACAACAAAGTTGTCGTAAAGAAAATGTGTAAACACAAACTCCATTTGGTGCTGAAAGTTGTGAATAGAAGGTGAAGAAATATTTTCCCTTAATTTGTATATTTATAATCAAGTGTGATTATGCACGACTGACCAGAATTGTGAGAGTTCTTCTGTTTGTATTTTTTAAAGAGAACTTTTTTAGTTTATTAAATTATAACATGCTCCCTTTTGTTTTGTACATGAATGTGCCCCTGAGTTATTAATGTTCTATTAAGAGGGTCCTTCAAAAAAAATATTTTTTAAAATAAGGTGTTCTGAACTGCAACTTGATTAAGAAGCCCCTGGGTACAACAGGTCCTATTGTGGCCTTTTCTGTTGTGAGACTTGAACTAGTCGATTTTTTTGAAGGCTAACCTAACCTCGACTATTTGTTGTTATGTGCAATACTGTTTGTACTGTTTGTATATAAAAAAAGAAAAATGAAAAGAAAAAAGGCATAAATCTTTATTGCAGATTTATTTTCATTGCAGACTTTAGACATTGTGATTCACTAAGATCATTTTTCTACTGTCAAATATGTACCTTTTCTTCATGCTGGTATATTTTCAATAGTAATGTAGCCTTTGTACTGAGACAAATTTTCATTGTTATTTTTAGAAAGATTTTTTGCTAAGAAAAAAATTAAACATATTTACATATTTTTCATTTTTATTTCATATTTTCTTTAAGGAGTGCTTTCTCAACCATTAATATAGTTATTTCTGGGAGAGACTTTCATATCTGGTCAATGTCATTAATATTATTTTGTATTTTTACTTGGAATAAATTAATTTTATGATGCTAATTCTTTAAAAGTTTATTTTTTTCATTTTCAGTTATTTTTGAAGCTAAAACCTTTGTAATATTGTTACTAAAGTGTCTAGTTTTTGAAATGCAAAGCTTTATGTATTAACTTGCTGATGTGGTTTACAATAGTGTGGCAATGATGAAAATGGTTATATAAAGTGATTGGAAAATGTAATGAATAACTGGGCAATAAAATGACAGAATGAAGCAGAAAAATATGATATTTTGAAAAGCCTTTTCCTTTATCAAAATGATTTAGGGAAATAATAGGGATGTCACAGTACCAGTTCACTGTCTAGATTTATACAACACCAGTGCCGATGAATGCTATTGCTATTATAATGAACTAAAATCTACTGAAATAATGGGTTTATGACTCTGTCTGTTCAGCATAATGCTCCATTGCTTTTTTTATCATGAACTTATTTAAATTCTTCTTTCAAACACTGTCTGCAGTTGAATGTCCTAAAATCTGCCCTATCCCCTTTCAGTGTGTTCTGCCACCATCTTTATTTATTTATTTAATTGTCCCCTTTCTGAATAACTTCCCTTCTTTCGTAATTTTTCATTGATGGCATGGAACAGACTTAGAAGAAGTAAACATGTTAACACAGGTAACTACATAATTTTTCCAGTGGAGTTACCATGTATTATTGGTAGCCACATAGTTAATGCAAAATAATGTATGTCATTTTCTGGTAGCAATGAAGTAACCCATATCACCACTACATGTGACAATTTGTTCAGCTCCTTCATCTTTTTCAATTTTTATTTGCTTTTCTTTTTGGTCTGTCTTTTTAGTCTCTTGCATATATAGGATCCGTGGCTGCCATGAAAACGTCTCTTCACTTTCTCTTCACCGCTGCTTACCTACCCTTCCCTTTCCCTATCCTTCCGGCAGAACCCACATCCCAGAGCCAGTGACTCTTTACTCTGGTGCCTAAAACAATCCATATTGAAACTGGTGTTGCGTAAACAGGGCATACAATGACCTTCTCTGGAGAGATCAGTTATTTCAACTGGTTTATTGATGACCTTTCATAACTAATTTATGCTGGTGTGATAGAGGTCACCTATAACTTGTAGAAAGAAATGTGTCCAGAGTTGGGCCATTGTGTATATCCTCTGTGTATTCAGTTCCATACGTAATGTATAGACTAGATCACTAGAATAGTGAGGTAAAGTTTAGACTAAAATTAGGTACTACCGGTTGGAATATATACAAATTGCAAATATAAAGGAGTTTAAGGATTGAAGGGGGGAATAAAAGAATTTCTTAAGTGGTACAAAGTTTATGCTTAGATTTCTGCCTACATGCTTGTGTTTTATAGCCTCCTAGCAAGGCATGGGGTAAAATAAATTGTATTGCAAATATGCTGTTAGCAAATAACTTGCTGATTTCACTATCTCTGTTAGAGTAGTTTTTTTTAAAAAAGCGCGTAACTGGGAAAAGCTCCCATGTTAATATTTCAGTATTGTGACATCTCTACTTGCAAGATATGAGTGAAAGATTAGTCACAGATTTGTACAAATGTCTCTTTTGTTTAATCTGGCTTGTATGTAGTTGCTTCTTACACTGGTTTGTATGATGTCTGTTTTTTTTTTTTTTTACACCAGACACACTTTCTTCTCAATCTCAGCTGCTATAGTGTTCTATCATACCACAGAGTATTTTATATTCATGTTGGTGATTACTCTATACCCCAAATGGGTAGCTGGTCAGTAACTATAATGATCATATAATTCTGGCACATTTAAATTTATATGGAAACAAAATTTAGCAACAAGTAGAAAACCAGGGTGCTAATATGGGATAATCATTTCAGCTATTTTTTCCTGGATGTAGTTCTGTTGGGGTATAAAGTATTAGGTATTTGTAATTTTGCTGTCAAAATAATGGACATAACTTTTAGAGTATTCACAGCTAAGATCTCTGTACTACTTTTTCAGCTAACTAATTTTAAATGTACTGTATCTTTTATTACATGTTCTCTTGGATTGTTTTTGCTAGTAATCCTAACAAGGCTTCTACTTTTTTGGCTTGGACTAATGCTTGTATGGAACTGCAGTACTGTGACTAAACATGGAGCTCAATGCTGCTATTGCTTAAACTTTGTAGTTTGGACTTTATTTTTTCTGTAATAACTTATTAAATCTAGTTGTATGAAGTACTGACACTTGTCATCCTTTGCATATTCTAAGGAAAGCTTGGGAAATGTATTATGGGGATATATGATAGGTTTTAAAAATCAGAATTTATACTAAAAACCTCTTTACATTGGTTAGTTAAGCAAAATACACCTGCTCCCATGCACAAAAACTATGCTTGTCAGTTATTTTTTTTTCTTTTGGTGTGAGTTCCACTTAATCTTTTTTTCCCCCCTTCAAAATGCAAGTTAATTTGAGCATGTCTGAAATCTCCCAAAATCACTCTTAAATTGAACATTAAGGGATTAATCTAATTAAACTGAAGCTGAATATAGAAGTTTTACTTCATATGAAATTAGTATAAAGGGTGTAGGGCTTTTTGAAAAGGCAAAACATAGTTAACATTTGACTGTATTGGTATCAGTTTTGTTTTGGTACCAAATGAGTCATGCAGAACAGATTTTTTTCATCTCCTCACAGAAATGTAAGTAAGCAGAATTAGTTTTTTCCCTAGAAAAGTGATTGTGTATTTCAGTAGTCAAAGTTTTTGATACTTATTTCTGTCAAACATGCTTGGGAGCATACAAAATGTGACAAAATCCAATTTCTCCCATATCATGGAGTTTATAAACATGCCCAAGAGGTAAGTATAGAGTAGTTTATGAAAAGCCTGTTTGGCACTTTTTGACTGGAATAAATTTTGTCCAATATGTTCCAATGCTGTAGAGATTGGGAAAACCTTCAATAGTGTTCTGTGAGAAACTATAACATTGGCTATTTTATAAGAACCTGAAAAAGGTCTCATTTTAACACCTACCACTTCTAGGAGTTTCAATCTTTCACAATATTACCCCAAACACCTTAAAAAAATAAACTCTTGAGATGAATTCAGAGAAGCCAACAAATACTAGATGTTTAATTTCCATTGCACTTGCTTTGTCCGGGGCGTCACACCAGCCACATGTTAAAAGTTGGACTGATCAACAAGAGACAATTCTATTACTATGTATTTAGTTTGTGCTTTGTATTTTAAGGATAGGAGGGAGGAAAAATTAAGCAAAATAAACAATTAGAGCAATGTAAAATATTTCTTTAGAAGGGACTCTTGCTTCTATCTGGTGAACTCAACTTTGCACTCCTTCAATCCAGGTGCAGCCTCTATGCAGAGCTGGTTCCCCTGTGCTAAGTTAAAGCTGCCTGAAGATTGCTGTATTTTATACCAGCTGCAACATGCCATAAGGGACCAAAATGCCACCTAAATCCTGCGATGTCAGCAGCAGGAAGAGTGAGTGACGTAAGAACCACTACTCTGGCTCTATGTCACCACCTTCTTGTGGTTGATTTGTATAAGAAAAGCACAATATCCTGCTAAAATTATCTGCACTAAAAATTACAGGATGACTGCACTGTGTATATTGTACTTGACTGGAAACAGGCTGGGATTATAGATGGAATAAATGACTGTATTATGAAAGGGAATGCAAAAACCTGGCTGGATTACTTGGGCCAGCTCGGTATTCTATATTACTACCTCACTGCGTTATGGTAGACTATACCAGCATGTACCCTTGCTCAGCCACATGAAAATAAATAAATAATTAATTTGCAAACAAGACACCATCAAATTAGGCCTGAATAAAAGCCTGGGAGTGGATGGGTCACCACAAAAAGTAATTTTCCCTCTGCTGATACTCACACCTTCTTGTCAATTGTTGGAAATGGGCGATGTCCACCTTGATTGCACTGGCCTCGTTAGAATTACAAAGTTAATTTTCCCTCTCTTGATATTCACCCCTTCTTGTCAACTGTTGAGAATATGCCACTTCCAACTTAATTGAATTGGCCTCGTTAGCAATGACCCCCCCACTTGGTAAAGCAACTCCCATCTTTTCATGTGCTGTAATATATATACCTGCCTACTGTATTTTTCACTCCATGCATCTGATGAAGTAGGTTTTAGCCCATGAAAGCTTATGCCCAAATAAATTTGTTAGTCTCTAAGGTGCCACAAGGACTCCTCGTTTTTTGGGTTTTTTTATGAAAAGAAATGGCTCATTCTGGGATACCAGGCAATAAGCAGAATACTCTTATGTGAAAATGTTTGAAACCTATAATGAACAGCCACAGACACTGGTGAGAGGAATGTTCAGACACTGCTCTTTCTGTAACACAGTAGAGGGGTTTTTAATAGCTCTGACTGGTCCCCAATAACTGAGAAATCCTGGTAATAAATGTTTTGCACTTAGTGAAGCCATGGGCTTTGGTTTGCTTCACAGCTAAATTTGAGTGGGGAATTCTGCTAAAATATGTTTGTTACTAAGTCAGCTCTAAAGTGCAGATAGGTAAGTAGCGTGCAACTATGATGTTCCTCAGCATGAAGTGCAAGCTCCATTTCTATAAGACATTGAGGGCACCATTGGGGCCTGGTTTACAAACCAGCTAATATCAGTGGCGAGGGCGGTTTCTGTGGGTCTGTACTCTGCATTCTTTGCAACACACCAGCAGATGAGCTGGTGAAAGTAATCAGTACCATCTGTAAGGGTGCAAGATGATTTTCCTTCTATAGCAGGAGGAACCAGGAACCATATTATGACTGGGGTCTTGCCTATATGAGAAATTTTCACTAGTTTAAGGTGTGATTTGAGTTAAACCAGCGCAAAAGGCTGTGTGAATTTTGGTTTGAATGGTTTATAAACCAACATAAGCATCCATGCAACATTTTCCCCAGTTTGCCTAAATCTGTTTTAAAAAACTAATTTGTTACACCAGGTCAACTTGCTTATATAAACAAGGCCTCCAAGGGATTTATATGGCCCCTTATGTGGCTCTTGTGGGAAAGCCAGTGTCCAGGCCTTAATACTGAAATCTGCTTTCCCTACCTATTTAAATGCAAAAGCCAAATATCACGAGTAGGCAGGGAGACTCTTAACTGCTTCTCCATGGGTGTGACTAAGAAGATTCAATTTTATTTTCTCTAATAGATACTATGTGTTTTATCATTCATGAGAACTGTGGCCATCGCAATTTATGCCACTTAGGATGGTGCATTACAAGAGGTTTATCATGTAAACAACAGGAAGCTTACTAAGTCACAAACACATCCAAAATATACCCATGGAAATTAGTTTTTTGGATAAGACCTTTTTCTTCCTAATCTGCAGGAGTGAGGTTTCTGCAAAATATCAGAAAAAGGTTAAAATTGCCCAAGACCTACAAACCACTGGATTAACAACCACCTATTTGTGTTGCTGTCAGTTTGATTCTATGTGAGTAGTTAGTTTGTACAGTAGCTAGTAAAGTTGCCAGATTTTTCCAACCCCTAAATCAAGACAAATTTAAACTCTAAAGGAAGAGAAGGGCCCTAATGAGGATATGACACTCCAAGTGCTGAACAGCTTTCTGTGATGCTGACACATAGCAAGAGGAAACTGTGTAGAGTTATTCCTGTAATATTGCTGCCTAGTCAGATCTTGTCTAACACAGGGAAAAATAGGGGACACAAAGACATTGAACCTCAAATAAACTGGGGAAGAAATTGTGGTAAAACCCATTTGCCTCTCTTCTCCCCTCCTTTCTTTCCTGTCCTGGAAGAAGAGAGAAAAATTTCCCTAGGGATAAAATCACACAACCGGTCAGTGCTGGGGGAAAAATCCAGGTCTCCCAGTATCTGCTAGGCTGCACTGCTTCCTTCTGTACTGACTCAGTTTGCCATCTGAACTGTTTGAATACTGGAGTAGGTAGATGTTGATGTAATACTTGTTTATGGTAGCACCAATTATGTGCTAGACATCTCCCTAACTTTCAAGAAGGGATGATCCTTGCCCCAATGAACTTGCAGTCTAAGGACAGACAGGTTGAAGGAGGTTAGGGGAAGAGGCACAAAAAACAGATTTTTTTTTTTTTATACTAGTCCATTTGCTTCACTGTTGACACTTACCAGGAGTGGATCTTTAAGAGGGATTTGAATATGGACAATTTAGTGAGTACCCAAGAGGTAGACAAGTACACACCTATGAACTGAAAATGGTGAATAAGTAAAATGCACCAAAAAAGTGAATGAATAAAGAAAATTATAGGAAGTTCAGCAGTGTACAAAATGATTAAAGAAATGTCTGTGGCCAAATTAATATGAAGGTAAAACTGCAGCAGGAGGGTGGCAACACAGTTAACCATCCTTCCAACAGAAAAGAAGCTGGTTTCTTTGTGTTACATGCAATCTGGAGATAACTGACAGGAGAAGATACTTTTGAAGATACCACAGCCTCAAAACTCAGATATGAAGAGAAATGACTGCAGGAGAGGTACAAACATCACTTGTTAATCAATGAAATCTAGTCAAAAGAAGGAATGCAGGAGAGTGTAGACAGCAAAGGAAAAGTAGGAAATTGTCAGTGTTGCCCCGAGTAGCGGTTGGATGTTAAAAGGACACAATCTGAATTTTTTTAAATTGACTTTTTTCTTTACATCCGGTTTCTATCATACACCCTTTAAGTAGCACATCCTGGTATTTTAAATTTTTGTTTGTTCTCTGCTTCTGTGTTGATATTATAGGTCTTCCGGCTGTTGGCCTGAGAACAAGCATAGACATTTTAGGTGTAACCACCCTATTCCCATTTCTTTGTGCAAACAAAAGCCTTTAGTCATTGCCTTTTCAGTTTCTGCTCTGCTTACTTTATGTCCATAGTAAACAGCCAGCGGGCAGTGGCTGGGCAGGTAGTCACAGGGAGGGACTACTGTTACCTTTTTGTATCTTGTTTAGGTTTTAAATGGAAATGCCACTCACGTCGCACATTGAAACTGAGCACATAGCCAGTCTGAAACCATCCCTTCCTGCCACTGACTATTCTGCTTGTCACCCATGAACATGTTGCATCTTTTCTCAAATGACTATCTCTTACCTAGCATTGCCGACACTAAAAGTTCAAAAATCAGCAGACTAGACCCAAAAAGTCATGAGATTTTTGAAGAGTATAGTGTTTGTCTTTGAAATCTGAACTTTTCCTGCCCCTCCTCCACAGTGTGAGAGACAATTAATGTTGCCAATTCTCCCAATTTAATAAAGAAATAGGATTCTAGCCCCTACCTGCAGAAGTTCTTGCTGACTGCCAGATGGTACAAAGCTTCCAGCTTTTGCCAAAAATTCTAATTAACTCTTCCCATCACTCCCAAATTTGCCCTTCAGCACACCACTGCTCCCTCTGCAGTTCCAGGGATTCTTTACAATCCCAAGTGTGGGGAACCAGCTTCAGGGGGGTTCTCTTCTTCCCTTTCCCAAGTGTTGGGGTTAGCTCTAGGGGTTCACCTCTTCTCCTCTCCACCCCACACCTACTGCCTCCCATTTTTCCCCAGCCTGCTACCAACAGTCCCAGTCACATGCCCAGCTTCTTGTCCTGATCTACTCCCCTTGCCCTGCTCCTGTCCTCTCTGTATTTGTATCAGGCAGCTTCCTTCTCCAGGCTGCCTGGGGCCCAGCAGGAGTGGGTCACTGAGAGCACAAGAGAGAGCGCCTCCCTCCTCTGTTCTGGTGCCAGGACCTCAGATGGCCTGGGGCAGTCCAGAGCTACAAATGCAGGTAAAGTCCTGCTCAACCCTGGGCTGCAGCATGCACAGTGTGGACAAGAGCTTCAGAGATTTTAGCTTGTAAAGGTTTAGCAAGTCACTGGAAAACTGCAATTTGCAATTGCCCAGTAAGGTAATTCAGCCAAATACAGCCAAGAACTCATAGCTAAGGTACAAACCCATAATCTCATCTTTCCTCCAGGATCTTTGTTTTACAGTTTTATGAAGTTATGGGAAGTCCTTTATCTAATTCTATCAAATGTCAGAAAGGTATATGAATGATCTGACTCCAAGCAAAAACATTTAGGAAATTCTAAGGAGGCTAAAACTGGGTTTAGAAACTAACTAATCCTTCCTATTGTCCAGTACATATTGCAGCAAACAGGCTGTATACATAAAAGCAAATAGTTACCTAAATTTCAGGCTAAAAATAGGGTTGAATTTGGGGTATTAGTGAGCAAACAATGACACTCTGTGCTAGGGAGTCTTCTACAGCAATTATTTGAAATGGAAAATCTGAAGTTAATTCGAGATGCAATTTATTCCTGAAGATGACTTAATGGGCAATGTTTTGACAATTTAATCTTCATTGTATTTTTAAAGACACTATCAAAATGGTGTGTCTTAATTTTAGAATTTTTTTTAAATCTCTACTACTCAATTCTTTGGTCGTTCAAAACTGAACAATTTTACTGTCAAACTTGTCTGTTTGTACCACTTAATTTTGTTGCTTGCTGTGCTAAATTTTCTTCGGAGGTTAAGTGCACAAACAAAGGAAATCCAAAGTATTTAATCCCTTATGAAATGAGACTGTAGAGCAGCTATAGATTATTAATATATGGCCAAAGATGCAAGTAAGTTCCTCTGGACAACATACAGTAGAAATAGCCATATGTAAAATCCCCATATACATGGTACACATGTAGGGTGGTTTTTGACTGGAAAGTCTGGTCAAAAAGGGGACCAAACAGTGTCCAGTCAGGTCTACTGACCGGACACCCAATGTCCAGTTACTGAGGGTGGGGGAGGTGGGGAGGCACCAGGTCATCACCCGTGCCAGCCCCTACTCAGCCGGGGCTGCCTCCTACCTGTATCATTTGCCTGCACTCTGCAGGCAAGTACCTCCTGACCCAGGGCAGGGGGGTGAGGGGAAAAGAAGCAAGCAACAGAGGGGAGGAGGGAAGAGGAGTGGACAGGGGCTGGGGAGGAGGGAAGAGCAGTGGACAGGAGTGGGGCTTTGGGGGAAGAGGTGGGACAGAGATGGAGCCTCAGGGGAAAGAGTCAGGGCAAGAGAGGCTCCTGGTGGAGTGTCCAGTTTTTAAATATTACCAAGTTGGCAACCTATACACATGGCATGTAAGATCACCTACTAGTTAGAAATATGTGTAATACTTAAGCACAAAACAATGACTAAAGGATGGAGATGCTCCATTTAAATCAATGACAAAATTCCAATTGACTACAACAGGGCCAGCATTTCACCTGGAACATCAGCCCAGCTTTTCACCCTAGTAACTGACTTCCCTGTTGCTTTAGATTTAGTCAGACTTTTAAGCCTACTTTGGTTACTTTTATTTACACAGCCATAAAACAGTTTATCTAAATTCATTCTCTTTAGGAGCTGCCTAACCCACTGCTCTCTGATCAATGACCTACTTTGTTTAACTGTGTTTAAGACTGTCACAAATTAACAATTACAGCACCGAAGGGAAAAGTGTGCGCAACTGCTTGGACGCCAGGGACTTCACAACGTGATTCAATTACTTGCGGGACTGCTCCTGCCTCACTAACCTCCCCAGATAAGAGAATTAAGAGCACTTTATACATATTGTAAAAGAAACAAACAAGGTGGTTTAAAAATAAAAAGATTGGGAGGGGAGCAATAAAAGTTGGAGAGAATTTTTGTGTGTGTGAGAGAGAGCGAGAATTGTACAGAGGGTCCATTCTTACATTTTTTTTTTCTGTCCTCTGTAAATCCTGGCTGGAGCTGGAACAAGCTAGGAATCAGAGAATCACAGATGTCTTAAAGGGCCAAAAGCAAATTAAGATCTTTGCTTTTTCTAGATCTTTGCTGTGCAGAAGGGAACTACGTGCCTTGGAACCTATTTAAACCTTTTGGAATTAATGGGATTAATGTGGCTTAATGTCTTTTTCATAGCTTTTATAATTAGCTGCTTATGCTGCTGCAGTAAGCCAATGCAGTGATACTTGACTACATTAGAAGTAGGAATACATACTAGTGATTTGCTGGAGAAAGCCCTGTTGGAGACCGGAAACCACAGCAGGGACTCGAAGTGCAGAAGAAAGTATGCACTGTATGAGGTAATGTATTTAGGAAATGATAATACAAACAAACTGCAGAAAATCTATAAAAAGGAGAAAAATACATCAGTGCATAGCTGAGGTGTTCTAGAACATTTAGAGCCAGGAATGAGCATTGAGGAAGGAATTTTCCAGACCTCTCTGCTGAATAATGAAAGCACTGCACCACCACTCATAAGTAAGGCTGCATGTCTGTCACAGAAGTCACAGATTCTGTAACTTTCTGTGACCTCTGTGGCTTTTGCAGTGGCTAGTGCAGCTGGCTCGGGGGCTGCCTGAACACTCGGGCAGCCCCTGGGCCAGCAGCAGCAGTTTGGGTATGGGAGGGGGCTCAGGGCTGGGTCAGGGAGTGGGGGTTTGAGGCGATGCTTAACTCGGGGAGGGGGATTCCTTAGAAGCAGCTGGCATGTCTCTGCAGCTCCTAAGCAGAGAGGTCAGGGGGCTCTGTGTGCTGCACCTGCTTGCAGGCACCGCCCCTGCAGCTCCTACTGGCTGCAGTTCCCGGCCAAATAAACCACTTTTTGCTAGTTAAAGTGAGGCGCTATAAACTGATTTTGCTGAATAGGTAAATCTATATGCCCATTATATAACTCAGTAAATGTGTGTCTAATTCATTGTCGCATTAAAGGTTGCAGAAAACTAATCCCTAGTGAAGTTAAACTGTCTTGAAAAACCAGAAGGAAAAGGAAATGCTTGGATATGTTGAATCCTATAAATCTGTCAGACCACTTGTCTGTGATGTGACAAAAATGCCTCACACCCTATCCCCATCCTATTAGGCTGGGATCCAAGGTATAGTGTATAGCATGATGGACTGTGTCAAAAGTGGGGGGAAATCGCTCCTGTAGTTAAGCCTTTTGCTAATAGTTTTCTGAGCCATCATAAAGGACTGGTTTCACCTTTTTAAATGATGCATGAGATTAGATGGGTCACCATGGTCTTTCCACTGAGAACAAAAGGAACAATTGGAGCAGGACAAGACTGTAACACTTTTTCTTTGATCTTTTAAATGTTCCTATTCAATCCCCAAGCTCTTGTAGCCTCATTTTGGCTAGAATTTAGAGGTGTAGTTACAGTAGCTTTCCATCTAGCTCCTGAAACTGCCTTTGCTTGCATAAGTGGGCTCTAATAATTAAGTTGCATATTATAAGCTGTAGCTACTGCCGTTGAGCAATCCTGAGAAGCCTACCTCCTTCTTTAAGCAGATGCAGCTATGTATTCCACTTACGTATAGGTGTGCCCAGCTCACCAGGGCCAAAGTTTTTTGCCTAGCAGTACCCATAGAGGGCAGTCCCCTGGCTATGAGGCAGCGCCGAACTCCTCTCAGTTCCTTCTTACTGCCCATAGCTGGAGTTGGAGCTCTGTGTGGTTCTTAACCTCACAATTCCTCTCATTCTTCGAGTTAGTGTTAATTAGCTTAGTTAATTTTTTCTCTGGTGAGGGCATCACCAGGGTTCAAACATTGTCCATCATGACGGGGATCCCCAACAATGCTCCCCACATGAGGTACTTGCTTTGGTTGGGTGAGGCTCATGTCAAAGAACAGTGTTCAATTTGTAAACTGTTCACAAAATGGACTAAGATCGCTAGAGACACTCACCTGGAACAGGCCAGGAGGTCTGTTTCAGCACCAAGGCCTGTGTCAGATTCGAAGTCACCCTCAGGCTCCGTGAGTGGTACCATCTCATGCTCTGGATCCAGGACCTCTCCCGAGAAGCCGCTCTCCATTGAGTGCACCAAAAAAAGGTCTCAAGTCCAATCAAGACCACTCCAGGCCTTGTGAAGACTTCTTCCTCCACTAGGAAGGATGGATCAGCAGAGCACTACTGCTGGCACGTGGGATGGAGAAGGTCCTTCCAATCGCTCTCTGGTACCGTGTAGGGATATGAGACCCTGTAGTGCTGACTCCAGTTCTGGCCCCGATGTGTCTGTTGAGGCCAGAACAGACAACAATGATGCCAGCACCAACTGTTTCCACACCAGTAGCATATTGAGCGGTGGTGAGCATCCTCCGTCTTTCTGTCCTGAGTGCTCGCTTGCTCCAAGACTTTGCCAGGACTATGGCATCCACAACTTGCTGGCACTGTCTGCTGAACCTTTGGGTCTGTTGGCACTGCATCTCGATATTCCCCTGCCACACACTGCAGGAGTGAAGCTGGTGCCTGGCTCAGCACAGGGGACCTCCTCGGCACTAGTGAACTTCATGCAACTGATATTGCCTTGGCGACATTTCCCACCCTCTACTTTGGCTGCATTGGCACTGTTGCTGACTTCAGTACCGTTTTCACCTTTGGCATCTCCTCCCCCTGGACGACAGATGAGTTGGACTGGTTGCTTGCATCCTGGGTCTGGCACCTCCCTTATCCCCAGAGACCCAAGACTCCACAGCATCCAGGTCGGGATCCTCCTGCTCTCCATCAACTGGCCCACATCAGGTGCTGTTCATGGAGCAACACGGGTACTGAGATTGGCACTCTTCACACAGGTCAGATGGGCCGCTAGCCTGACACCCACTGGCCAACAATGCCCTACCCTTATGCTCAGTGGCCCCCATGTAATCCGTGGATGCTCCTCCATCACGGAGGTCATTCTCCTTATCTTACTCCAACTAAGGTGAGATCATCAGGCATGTTGGTGGGTGAGGCTGTCAATGCACGGCAAACTCTGCAACCAGTTGACCTTCCCCTTGCGGAGCCTCTGGAATTGAACAGTCCAGGTGCCACCAGTATGGTTGTGGTGACTGCGTACCCTGCACGATTCAGCGGTGCCTGGCTCTTCCTCCCACTCAGTGCCTGAGGACTTCAAGGGCTAGCAGGACCTTTTGCAGCACGTGGCTGCTTCCCTGGGCATCCAAATGGAGTTCCTGCAGGAAAATACCCATCAGTTGCTAGACGTTCTGTAGCTGTCTGCACCATTAATGATGCACTCCTGCAGCCTGCAAAGATTCTTTGGAGAATGCCAGCTTTGGTGTTGCCTACTGCGAAGCGTTTAGAGAAATGCTACTTGTATCAATGTAGGGATTTGAAGATTTTTACTCCCTCCTAGCTCCTAATTCCCTTGTTGTAACTGCAGTGAACAAGAGAGCTCAGCAGGGCAGATTTAAGTCCACTCCTAAGGACAAAACTCTAAGAGGAAGGACTTGCAAATGTGGATTGCAGACCAGCAGGTGCTGCTGTCCAAATATGATTTGTGACTTGGATGGCTATGAAAACAAGGTGCCTGAAACCTCCAGGGAGGAATTCCAGGCATTTACTACTGAAGGCTGCTTGGTGGCCAAGACATTGCTACAGTCTGTGCTAGACATGACAGACACGTCGGCCAGAGTGATGGCATCAGCGGTGACTATGAGAAGGGCATCCTGGCTGCATTCAGGCATTGCTCCCGACATGCAGCAGGGAGCAGGCTATAGAGGAAATGCCCTTTGATGATAAAGTGCTCTTTTCAGACAAAACTTTGCACTCCTTTAAGGATTCTAGGGCTACCCTATATTCCTTGGGGAGGTATATGCTGGTAGTGCAAAGGCACCATTATGGCAGTCAGCAAGTGCAGCAGCAGTAGTAGCTCCCACACCACCTCTTTGGGTAGTATTTCCCTCTCCTGAAGTAGCGGGACAACCCCAGAAAGGGGCATAGGTCTCAAAGGCAGAGGTGTTCAGGTTCTGGGTTCAGCCACTGCCCCCGAAGTGCCCATTTTGACTTGTTTGTTCAGAGCAGCATTCCACTTGTGACGTCTATCACCCCGTCTCCTCTGTTCGGGGACAGGTTGGCTCCCTTTCACAATGTTTGGGGCTCCCCTACAGCCGGTTCGTAAGCACTGTCAGAGTGGGCTATGCTATCCAGTTCTGCTCCACCCTCCCTCATCCCTCTTCAGGGACCCCCTCACAAGATATTGCTCATGTCTGGTCTGTACAAGCTTTGGGAGCAGTGGAGGAGGTTCCTCCAGAGCACTGAAGTCAAGGTTTTTATTCCTGGTACTTTGATTCCCAAATCCAAAGGAGGGGTGAGACCTATTCTTGATCTCCACAGGTTTTCTGGCTCCGGTGCGCTGGGCCTGCACACACCTAAGTGGAATGCACATCCTCATCACATCTCAAAGAACCACAGTTACAGTAAATAACCGTTTCTTTTGACCCAATTTCCTAATTATGTATTGACCTCGCCACTTGTCTTCCCTATGAACTCTTCACACTTGACAGGATCAGTTGTGTTAGTCCTTTTCAAAGGGGAATTAAGCTGCAATTAAAATGCTGCAGGAGCTGATGTGGAGCTAGTAAACGGTTGCTGGTCTCCTGTCAGTACAGCACAACTAAAGAGGGAAGCACCAGATATAGCATTAGCAATGAGTGAATAGTTCATATCAAATACACAGGCTGAATCTTTGCCCAAATCCTGAGCCAAGCCCAAATGGCTTCTCAGGTTAAATTTCTGTTTTGCTATGTTTTTTGTTCTTGTATTATGGTCCTTACAAAAACTAAGAATGTATTAACATTTGCCCCGGAGATTTTACAGGATTCCATGGCTGCGGGAAGGAAAGGATAATCGTGAGCTATACTTCCTGGACTTCAAAAAATCACTGAGCTAAATGTTCCCCTTTATTCTATGCTGTAGAGGAGGGCAAAGGAGACACTTGAGAGAAATTGAAGAAGCAAAGGGGATCTCCTGTGATGCTCTCCCCTTCCTCCTGCCAGCCCCTCTATGGAGATTTTTTTGGCAGGAAAGCCACCTGCTACTGCTGACAGCACCATTAATGTCTGGGCTATGGCTTCTGCTGCTTCCTGAAGGGGGAACAGGAGCTAGTGGTGTGGAGCCATGGAGAAGAGGTTCAACTTCAGTATCACAATAGAACTGGCCGTGGAAGTAGCAGGAAGGGTACCTTGGGCAATGAGCAGAGGGGTAAGTATTGCTGGAAGCCTGAGACTGACCCCATTTGAGCTAAAATTGCCTTTAGCGTCTCTGGCTCCATGAGAATGCAAGGCCCTGCCTATTCTGGTTGAGCACAGGAACTGCCTTACTGGATTAGAGCCATGGTGCATCTAGTCCACTGTCCTGTCTCAGACAGGCACCATCTGCTTCAGAAGAAGGTGGAAGAAATTCCATAGCTGACAATTATGCAATAAACTGCCATAGGGGAAGTTTCCTTCTAAGCCCCGAAGATGAGTGCTGCTCCATGTGATTGCTTCTCCCTCCCCACAAGGGAAGCATGTGTCAGGAACTTCAATGAAGGAGACACTAAGGGTTTGATGTAGTTTTTCTCTTCCAGTGAGTTAGCACTAAGTGACAGATTTAGCCCATAGTTTGGAAAAGCCTCTCTGCATCTGTGTGAATTAGGCATTTCAGGGAATTCTGGTAAAGGGCAGCCTTGTGTCCTAACACTCGAACAGGGAACAGGCAGAGCCAACTGTGAAAACAGGAAGGAGTTAATGTATTTTAACAAACAGGAGCTGGCTATGATTTGATCCACTTGCCTTGTAAATAATGCAAATCATGGCCTTGCAGAAGACTTGGGTCCATTACTGCCCTGAGCACTTTTGCTCCTTGGTCTGGCAAAAGCTGGGAGCTGTGGCTGCAGTAGCCTTTAATTTTCAAGGGTGGATGGCGGGAGGTTATCAGCACAGAGTGGATGAGAAAGGGGAATACTGCAGGCTTGGTCCCCCTCATATCTATAAGTTAGTTCAGCTACTGTGAGGGAGGAGGAGGAGGCCTATGCAGGGACATATCCCAACATAGTGATAGGTGAGTAATAAAGTCCAACAATCTCTGCTTGGAAATTGTGAGAGACTCCCTTATTCAGCTAATTTGGGGTGCAGAAAAGGGGAAATCCATTTTTAGAAGGCAGGGGCCTTCTAAAAGAAAGACAGAAATAATAGTGAATAGATTTAAGTTAACACCCCAGTATTCAATATAATTAATGACAATCAACATTGGTTTATGTAAAATCCTGTCAAACTAACTTGATTTGTTTTTTATGAAATTACAAGTTTGGTTGATAAAGGTAATACTGTTGAGGTAATATACTTAGAGTTCTATAGATTGTTTGAGTTGGTACTGCACAACATTTTGATACAAAAACTAGAATGATACAAAATTAATATATGTTGTATGCAGTGTTGTGGTAGCTGTGTCGTTCCTTGGATATTAGAGAGAGAAGGCGAGTAAGGTAAAATTAACATGGCACACATTAATTGGATTAAAAACTGGCTAATTTATAGGTCTCAAAATATAATTGTAAATCGGGAATAATCATCTTGGGTGTTTTCTAGTTAGAGCAAGCAAGGATCAGTTCTTAGCCTTACACTATTTAATATTTTTATCAGTGAGGTGAAAGAAAACATAAAATCATCTCTTCTAAAGTTTGCACATGACACAAAAATTGGGGGAGTGGTAAATAATGAAGAGGACAGGTCACTGATGCAGAGTGATCCGGACTGCTTAGTAACCTGGCACAAGGAGACAATATGAATTTTAATAGGGCTAAATGTAAATATAGGAAGAAAGAATGTAGGACATAGTTATAGGATGGAGGACTCTATACTGGGAAGCATTAACTCTGAAAAAGATGTGGGGGTCATGATGGATAATCAGCTGAACATTAGCTGTCACTGCGATGCTATGGCCAAAAGGGTTAATAAGATCTTTGGATGCACAAATGGGGGAGTCCAGAGAAGAGAAGAGCCATAAAAATGATTAAAGGGTTTGAAAACATATCTTATAGTGATCTATTTAGCTTGAGAAAGTTTAGGCGTGACTTAGAATCATAGGACTGGAAGGGGCTTTGAGAGGTCATCTAGCCCAGTCCCCTGCACTCATGGCAAGACTAAGTATTATCTAGACCATCCCTGATAGGTGTTTGTCTAACCTGCACTTAAAAATCTCCAACGATGGAGATTCCACAACCTCCCTAGGCAGTTTATTCCAGTACTTAACCACTCTGACAGTTAGGAAGTTTTTCCTAATGTCCAACCTAAACCTCCCTTGCTGCAATCAGGGGCGGCTCTATGTATTTTGCCACCCCAAGCACAGCAGTCAGGCGGCTTTCGGCGGTGCGCCTGCAGGAGGTCCGCTGGTAACGCGGATTCGGCGGCATGCCTGTGGGAGGTCCGCCGGTCCCGCGGCTTCGGCGTACCCGCCGCTGAATTGCCGCCGAAACCGCGGGACCGGTGGACCTCCCGCAGGCATGCCGCCAAAGGCTGCCCGACTGCCGCCCTCACAGTGACCGGCAGGCCGCCCCTGGCGACTTGCCGCCCCAGGCGTGCGCTGGTGCCTGGAGCCGCCCCTGGCTGCAATTTAAGCCCATTGCTTCTTGTCCTATCCTCAGAGGTTAAGAACAATTTTTCTCCCTCCTCCTTGTAACAACCTTTTATGGATTGAAAACTGTTATGTCCCACCCCAGTCTTCTCTTTTCCAGACTAAACAAACCCATTTTTTTTCAATCTTCCCTCATAGGTCATGTTTTCTAGACCTTTAATACTTTTTGTTGCTCTTCTCTGGACTTTCTCTAATTTGTCCATATCATTCCTGAAATGCGGCGCCCAGAACTGGACACGATACTCCAGTTGAGGCCTAATCAGCGCGGAGTAGAGCAGAAGAATTACTTTTTGTGTCTTGCTCACAGCACTCCTGCTAATATGTCCCAGAATGATGTTTGCTTTTTTTGCAACAGTGTTACATTGTCGACTCGTATTTAGCTTGTGGACCACTATGACCCCCAGATCCCTTTCCACAGTACTCCTTCCTAGGCAGTCATTTCCCATTTTGTATGTGTGCAACTGAATGTTCCTTCCTAAATGGAGTACTTTGCATTTGTCCTTATTGAATTTCATGCTATTTACTTCAGACCATTTCTCCAGTTTGTCCAGAACATTTTGAATTAAAATCCTATCCTATCCTCCAAAGCACTTGCAACCCCTTCCAGCTTGGTATCGTCCACAAACTTTATAAGTGTACTCTCTATGCCATTATCTAAATCATTGATGAAGATCTTGAACAGAACCAGACCCAGAACTGATTCCTGAGAGACCCCACTCGTTATGCCTGTCCAGCATGACTGTGAACCACTGATAACTACTCTCTGGGAACGGTTTTCCAACCAGTTATGCACCCACCTTATAGTAGCTCCAACTAGGTTGCATTTCCCTAGTTTGTTTATGAGACGGTCACGCGAGACAATATCAAAAGATTTACTAAAGTCAAGATCACAGACTATAAGTACCTACATTGGGAACAAATATTGACAATGGGCTCTCCAATATATCAGACAAAGCTATAACAAGATTCAATGTCTGGAAGTTAAAGCTAGACAATAAGGCATAATTAAGGAAATAAAGTGTCAATTTTTAATAGTGAGGGTGGTTAACCAATGAAACAATTTACCATGGGTTGTGGTAGATTCTCCATCACTGGCAATTTTTATATCAAGTTTGGATTGTTTTTAAAACATATGCTCCGGTTCAAAAGGAATTATTTTGGGGAAGTTCTATGGCTAGTGTTACACAGGAGGTCAGACTAGATGATCAGAGTGGTCCTTTCTGCCCTTGGAATATATTAACCTCCCTTTATTGTTCACCCTTTATTACTGCACACGTGTCTGCAATCAATTGCACATAGTTGTTTAAATGATCTAAGATCTTTTTTCCTGTCCTTCATTATATACTCCCCCCACCTTATGCTCTGCATACTATTTGGGATGAATGTTCAATTTAGCAGACACCTTTTAATAAACTTGGCCTTTGTTGTTTTACTAGACTCATTTATTTGCTGTATATGACATTTTGTCACAGACACCATTTTCTAGGTCTGTTCATTTCTGATCTCCTCTTTTATGGAAAAATGGTAATATAAGGATTTAGAAAATTGTTATTCAGTTTCTGAATATAGCAGTATGGAACTTGTTCACTTCAACTTTTCTGTTCAGAATGGGGGTGCCAAATCCACCCAATAAGTGCTGCAAGTGTATTTGCTGTATTGCTCTGGTAGAGTGAAGCAATCTGAAGTTGTTTTAGGTTTCATCAATGTTATAAAAGTGTGATGCAGTTACACTGTACTATATTGTATGGCACACTGGTAAAACTGTCAAGAACATTCCCAGCATAGGTGGTGGACATTGCTGAGCTTCCACTTTGTGACAGGCTTTTTCGGGTAAATAGAGGGGACAGAACACCCGCGTGGCAAAGACAATCCAACAGCTTATCTCAAGGCACCGTGCTTGCACCCACTCTGTTCAATCTGTTCAAATGACCTGCCACTGACTCGGTCATGCAAGTTTATCTATGCAGATTATATCTGCTGTGGTACCCAGTCATGTTCTTTCACCGAATTGGAGAACATCTTGAACGCTGATCTAGCCAAGATGGCAGCCTACTGTAGCAGTTGGTGCCTCCAATCAAGTATGACTAAGACAGTTTTGAGCGTCTTTCACCTTCACAATGCAAGCGCTTAAACGTGAGTTAGCTGTCTTCCTCAATGGAAAACTGAAACATGAGGCAAAACCAGTCTACCTTGGTGTCACACTGGACCGCTCTTTGATTTTCCACGACTATCTAAAAAAGACTGCTGCCAAAGTTAGGACCAGGAATAATCTAATCAGCAAATTAGCCTGTTTGACATGGGGCACAGGTGCACAGACACTTTGCACATCAGATCTGGTGCTTTGCTATTCCACAGCAGAATAGTGTGCCCCTGCCTGGTGTCATTCGCCTCGCACTATATTGGTTGTCATTGAATTGAACTTCACGCTGTGTATCATCACAGGCACCTTGTGTCCCACTCCTAGCCCATGGCAAACAGTTCTGAGCAAAATAGCCCCTACATACATTCGTCGCAGACAGTCTTCAGACAGACTGGTGGAAAAACTACATGCCAATCCAGGTGTCCCTCTGTACATGGAGATTTTCAGTCCCCCCAGAGCAGGATTTACATTGAAGTGTCCACTGTGGTCTCAACTGCCAGATTGGAATCTTTCAGCACCAATCCTATAGTGCAATGAGTGGTCGGCTAAAGATGTTTGAAATGGTTTTCTTGTCGCTGATCCGACCATTTGACAACCTAGATTTGACCTGCCATGTCACCTTTGTACTCTGCTGAACAGGGTCCGAACTGGCCAAGCAATATGCACAGCCAACCTCTACACATGGGGTCTGTGCAAAGACCCACTTTGTCATTGTGGCCTCCATTAGTCAATGACGCATGTTGTTGATGACTGTCAACTGACTAGATTTCATGGTGGCCTTAGGACCCTTCGTTGTGCTGATAAAACTGCTGTTGGGTGGCTCAACAAGTGCTGCAAATGCTAGAAGAAGAAACTGTACTGTTTATTGACTATGGAGAGAAAAAACATTCAGAACTTAAACCCTGAACAATTAAAGGAGCTGAAACCAATTAAGACCCTGTCAAGGCTGTATCCCCACTTTGAACTTTAGGGTACAACTGTGGGGGCCTGCATGAAGACTTCTAAGCTTAATTACCAGCTTAGATCTGGTCCGCTGCCACCATACCCAAAGACTAATTCCCTTCCCTGGGAAGCCTTGAGAAACCTTTCACCAATTCCCTGGTGAATACAGATCCAAACCCCTTGGATCTTAAGACAAGGAGAAATTGACCATCCCCCTCCTTTCTCCCACCAACTCCTGGTGAATACAGATCCAAACCCCTTGGATCTAAAACAAGGAAAGATCAATCAGGTTCTTAAAAAGAAGGCTTTTAATTAAAGAAAAAGGTAAAAATCATCTCTGTAAAATCAGTATGGAAAATAACTTTACAGGGTAATCAAACTTAAAGAGCTCAGAGGACTCCCCTCTAGTCTTAGGTTCAAAGTACAGCAAACAAAGATAAACACTCTAGTAAAAGGTACATTTACAAGTTGAGAAAACAAAGGAAAACTAATACGCCTTGCCTGGCTTTTTACTTACAAGTTTGAAATATGAGAGACTTGTTTAGAAAGATGGGGAGAACCTGGATTGATGTCTGGTCCCTCTCAGTCCCAAGAGCGAACAACCCCCTAAACAAAGAGCACAAACAAAAGCCTTTCCCCCCACAAGATTTGAAAGTATCTTGTCCCCTTATTGGTCCTTTGGGTCAGGTGTCAGCCAGGTTACTCGAGCTTCTTAACCCTTTACAGGTAAAAGGATTTTGGAGTCTCTGGCCAGGAGGGATTTTATAGTACTGTACACAGGAGAGCTGTTACCCTTCCCTTTATAGTTATGACAGACCCAATTCAGCAAAGTACTTAAATCCAGGCCTATCCAGATGGGATTATTCCCAGGTTTAAAGGTAGACATGCACTTAAGTAACATGCTGAATTGGGGCTTTACTGTTCATTTGTGGCAATATGAAAAGATGATGGTGTTTGTTGTATTTAAAAATTTGTTCACTGATCAATTATAAACTCATGAGATGCACCTTTCATTTTCTGTAGTTAGAGAGAGCAGCATTTAAAACAATCTTACTCCAATTCATTATACTACAAATAGTGTAAAATAGGGCACTCACTCTAATCATGTAATGACAATCCACAGTATCTATTTAAATTCAATTTCAAATTGCAGGGCCACCCGGGGGGGGGGGGCAAGTGGGGCAATTTGCCCCAGGCCCCGGGCCCCACAGGGGCCCCCACGAGAATATAGTATTCTATAGTATTGCAACTTTTTTTTATGGAAGGGGCCCCCTAAATTGCTTTGCCCCAGGCCCCCTGAATCCTCTGGGTGGCCCTGTCAAATTGTGATATTCTGCTAACACACAGCAGTCAGTGTCTTCAAATAAAACGGTTACCTACCTTTCTGTAACTGTTGTTCTTCGAGATGTGTTGCACATGTCCATTCCGATTTAGGTGCGCGAGTGCCCGGAGCACAGCTGTTGAAGATTTTTCCCCGAATGGGTATCCGTTGGCTCGGCTCTGGCGCTCCCTGGTGCCGCGCTCTCATAGTGCTGATATAAAGGGCCTCTGCCGAGCCCGCGCTCCTCAGTTTCTTCTTACCAACCTCTCCGAGAGAAGGGCCAGTGGGCGGGTCTTGGAATGGACTTGTGCAATACATCTCAATGAACAACAGTTACAGAAAGTTAGGTAACTGCTTTTTCTTCTTTGAGTGCTTGCACATGTCTATTCCAGTTTAGGTGACTAACAAGCAGATTTTGAGGTGGACTCGAAGATTAAGGATAAGCCAACTGTAGGAACTGCTCACCCAAAGTGGGCGTCGTCTCTAGCCTGTTGCATGATAGCATAGTGTGTCGAAAAAGTGTGCACCACCGAGGACCAGGTCGCTGATCTGCATATGTCCTGGCTTGGGACCTGCGCTAGGAAGGTCGTCGAGGAGGCTTGGGACCTCGTGGAGTGGGCCGTTAAGGTTGATGGAGGGGGAATGCCCGCGAGGTCATAGCACATCTGTATGGAGAATGTGAGCCAAGACGAGATCCCCTGGGCAGAGACCAAAAGCCCTTTCCTCCTGTCAGCAATCGCCATGAAGAGTTGTGGTGACCTACGAAACAGTTTGGTCCTTTCAATATAAAAAGCCAGAGCACGTCTGACATCCAAGGAATGCAGTCGTTGTTCTTTCCTATTTGCATGAGGCTTAGGTTAAAAGACTAGCAGACAGATAGGTTAGTTGTATGGAATTGGGACACAACCTTCGGAAGGTACTTTGGATGCAGCTGAAGCTGTACTTTGTCCTTAAAGAAAACTGTATAAGGGGACTCTGCCGTGAGTGCTTGAATCTCCGAAACCCTCCTGGCCGAAGTAATTGCCACCAAGAAGGCTGTCTTACACGAAGGGTGCAGCAGAGAGCATGTCACCAGTGGCTCAAAGGGTGGCCCCGTCCGTTTCAAGAGGACAAGGTTCAAGTCCCATAGCGTGAGGGGTTCTCTTATCTGTGGAAATGCTCTCTCCAGACCTTTGAGAAAATGAATTACCATTTCATGTGAAAATACCTACTTAGTGCCAACCTTTGGGTGGAATGCTGAAATGGCCCCTAGGTGGACCTTTAGAGAGGAAAGGGCTAGGCCTTGCTCTTTCAGTGATAAGAAGTAGTCCAAAATAAGTTGGATCAGAGCTTGCATCGGCAGAACTCCCTGAGCTGAAGACTTGGGCAATGACAGTCAGTTGCAGAAGGCACAATGATTGGTCCTGAGTTCACATGAGTATCATAGAAGATTAGGGTTGGAAGAGACCTCAGGAAGTCATCTAGTCCAACCCCCTGCTCACAGATAGTTTTGTTATGCTGGACGGTTGGGTGAAACTTCATTGAAGCTGGTGAGCATAACTGTCTTCCTTCATTTAGGATCATTGTGAGAAACAGTTAAGCTCCTTTATGGAACCAGACAGCTGAAATAATAGGAACACCACCCAAAACAAAGTCACATGGCATGGCTTTAGTAGAAGCTGAGCCAATGGGCTCCCGTTGAGACTGACATAGCAAAGGCAGGGGTTGAGGCATGGACTGGTGGAGCTGCGTGCCTCAGTGTGTGTGAGCGAGAACAAAGCAGCAGAAACACACAGAAGGACACGGAGAAGGAGCAAAAAAGCCAGAGAAGCCTTGGTAGAGGAACACTTAGGAAAAAGAAGCTCGAGAGACCTTTAGGGTAAAGTGCAGGCTGAAAAAGACTTGGGAGGGTGAGCAAAAAACCCGGTCTCTTGCTGTTTGATTCCTACTGTGTTCACTTTGTGAACAAAGAGGATTGCATCAAAGAAACGCCTGATTCCATCATCAGTTCCCAACCTCCCACCCCCACCTCCCAATGTAAACAACCCACTAGACCCCTGAAATTGGTTAACACTATTTACAGTCCATGACTCAGTTATATAAACAGAGAGTAGCCTTGGTGTTTGACCCTCTGGCTTTGGCCACTCCTGAGCATAGCATACTGCTTTAGATGGACCAGTGGTAGGATGCAGATTACATCCTTTTTCACTCCAGAGAAAAAAGCTGGACTTCTAAGACCTGGCAAAGTTTTATTATGTCTCCCCCTGACCGGCTGTTTTTTGTTTTATTTGAAAATTATAACTTTGTTTCAGGCTTCCAAAAAAGACTTTCAAATAGTCATGAATTGACCAAAACTCTCCCCAAAAGATATCCACTGATCTGAGCTCTTCTCTTTTGGGTTATATGTCACAGAATCCCTCAATGCATTTATTTTCTTGTAAATGTTCTCATTCTCTCGTTAGCCCCTGTGGATAGCCAGAGCTTTACCTAGTCAGCACGCACATAGTAGTGCTATACAGAATGCACAGAACTGGTCATATTACCAGAATTAGTCTCACTGCTCACGTGAGGTTGAAGGCCATAATTTACAAGAGCATATGCCTCAAACCAGTTACCGCTCCTCCCCTTTCTATTTCTCTAGAAGTTTGAGTCAATTTTCAATTCAGTCAGTGCTGTAATTGTTGCTGGCATTTACAGGCTGTGCTAGTGAAGCATTGTGCTGAATTAATGTCTCACAGGTAGCTTGTCCTTGAAAAGAAATTGAAAATAGGATTGGGCAATGAGAAGACAGGCATCATACAAGGGTTGCTGGTGGTATTTTCAAAAGATAAAGTGGTGATAGTGTGTTTAATGCCCTATGAATAGTAGATGCCCATTCACTGAAGTGCCACTGGCATAGTCTTACGGCCACATGGTGGACATCTGCACTTTACACTCAGGTTACACATGGCACAACTGATACAGTGGAAAACCTTGTCACTTTGTGTTAATTATGTATCTAATAATTATTTAATAACTGTATTTCATATGGATGGATGATACAGGTAAGTGAACAGTAAAGCAATATGGAGCATTAGGGATCCCACTGAACTGGTACAAAAACTTAATTTGCTGATTCATTTTAATCACTAGGGGCACATGCAATTGAGCTTGAAGGGTAGAATGATTAGTGGTGTTAGCAGTATTCCACTCTACCAAGAGCTGTCACTAGCATAGCAGGACACAGTGCTACAAAGGAGGGGGGTGGGTGAGAAAAGTACTGAAAGGGAGGAATGGGGAAAAGGTAGAGCAGCAACAAAGATCAAAATGGGAAAGGAAGACTCCAAACTCCAGTAGTAAGTGGAATTTGGAAGGGGAACAGGGGAGTTGGAACCAGAAAGAAGAGCAGGATGGATTGTGCATGTCATGGGACAGGCTGCCAGCTCCATGGGTATGTTATACTTAATACTTTAAATGGGCAAAGCACTGTGAAAATATTAATTAATTCTCTATTTCAATCACCTGATAAAGAATTTGGCAATATTACCCAAAAAATGAATTGAGGAGACTGATTCCATAAACCAAGAAAAAAATATGAGAAACCATTGATGCAGGCCTCTCTGCTCCACAGGGAATTTCACTGACAACAGAATGATCCATGCATGACTGAAACATAAACTTACAGAAAAATGTCTAAGTGAAGCCAGCAAATTAGTTAGAAATAAACACCCAGGACTTGATCCTAAGCCCACTGAAGTAAATGTAAATGTTCTGTTTGACTTCAACAAGCTTTGGAACTGCCCCCTGAAAATCAGTAAAAACAGAAACCAGAGTCCGGACTTCCTCTACATAGTGTAGATGGTCCCCCATTTAAGTGGAGGGGATATTGGGCTCCCACACCAATCCTGGCTGGGACATTTGGGCAGATCCATAATGCAAATATTTACTCCTGCAACTAGCGAGGTGATGATTCTTTGGGACAACCACAATCAAGTAGCATGGAAGATGGCTATTCAGAACCTTAGCTTTACCTCTGTAGATGACCTAGGCATGGATCCTAAAAGGTATTTAAGCACCTAATTCCCACTGAAACTCCCATAGTACAAAGAATATAGATGAAGCAAACTGTAGCCTTCCATCCTGTCTCTAAACACCTCTCTACAGCAAACAATGGGTACATCAGTCACAAGAGTTAGTTAAACCAATTTTTCTGTTGGTTCCTTTAACTTTCTCCAGAAACTGAAAGGCCAAATTGGTCTCCCAAAATAAATGTGCCCTTGTAGGTATCCTCAATCATAGACTGGTACTGAACTATTGGGAAGGAAATTCTGCTTGTACTCGGGTTTCTCCCTTTTGCCTAAGGAGGCAGGGCTGACATTAAAGCAGGGAAGGGGAAATTTTTACCCTTTAAAGTAAAGCCTATTTTGATTTGATCTTTACAAGCTGAGCATGACCATACCATCTCTTCCAGGGCAGTTGTCTTCTATTCTATCACTCTGGAGATAGTTTTACCTAGTACTAAACTGAACGCTATTCAGTGCAGGCATTGTTTCTTTCTCTGATTTCGGAAAGTGCCTAGTATGTATTGGGTGCTGCTAAGATGTAAATAAGTATTAATAAAGCTAATATTTTTGGTTAAATGCAGATATAAGACTCTCAACCAAGCTACTTCAAGGTCAGCAGGGGTCCCCCTATGCAAAATATTTCAAGCCTTCATACTATCATAGAATCATAGAATATCAGGGTTGGAAGGGACCTCAGGAGGTCATCTAGTCCAACCCCCTGCTCAAAGCAGGACCAATTCCCAACTAAATCATCCCAGCCAGGGCTTTGTCAAGCCGGGCCTTAAAAACCTCCAAGGAAGGAGATTCCACCACCTCCCTAGGTAAAGCATTCCAGTGCTTCACCACCCTCCTAGTGAAATAGTGTTTCCTAATATCCAACCTAGACCTCCCCCACTGCAACTTGAGACCATTGCTCCTTGTTCTGTCATCTGCCACCACTGAGAACAGCCGAGCTCCATCCTCTTTGGAACCCCCCATCAGGTAGTTGAAAGCAGCTATCAAATCCCCCCTCATTCTTCTCTTCTGGAGACTAAACAATCCCAGTTCCCTCAGCCTCTCCTCATAAGTCATGTGCTCCAGACCCCTAATCATTTTTGTTGCCCTCCGCTGGACTCTTTCCAATATTTCCACATCCTTCTTGTAGTGTGGAGCCCAAAACTGGACACAGTACTCCAGATGAGGCCTCACCAATGTCGAATAAAGGGGAATGATCACGTTCCTCGATCTGCTGGCAATGCCCCTACTTATACAGCCCAAAATGCCATTAGCCTTCTTGGCAACAAGAGCACACTGTTGACTCATATCCAGCTTCTCGTCCACTGTGACCCCTAGGTCCTTTTCTGCAGAACTGCTACCTAGCCATTTGGTCCCTAGTCTGTAGCAGTGCATAGGATTCTTCCGTCCTAAGTGCAGGACTCTGCACTTGTCCTTGTTGAACCTCATCAGTTTTTTTTTGGCCCAATCCTCTAATTTGTCTAGGTCCCTCTGTATCTGATCCCTACCCTCCAGCGTGTCTACCATGCCTCCCAGTTTAGTGTCATCTGCAAACTTGCTGAGAGTGCAGTCCACACCATCCTCCAGATCATTAATAAAGATATTAAACAAAACTGGCCCCAGGACCGACCCTTGGGGCACACCGCTTGAAACCGGCTGCCAACTAGACATGGAGCCATTGATCACTACCCGTTGAGCCCGACGATCTAGCCAGCTTTCTATCCACCTTACAGTCCATTCATCTAGCCCATACTTCTTTAACTTGGCGGCAAGAATACTGTGGGAGACCGTATCAAAAGCTTTGCTAAAGTCAAGGAATAACACATCCACTGCTTTCCCCTCATCCACAGAGCCAGTTATCTCATCATAGAAGGCAATTAGGTTAGTCAGGCACGACTTCCCCTTGGTGAATCCATGCTGACTGTTCCTGATCACTTTCCTCTCCTCTAAGTGTTTCATAATTGATTCCTTGAGGACCTGCTCCATGATTTACATCAATCTCCAGTATTTTCTCTCTGACTTAATATTTTGCAGCAGATATGGGAAAATGCCTTTAAGGAAACTCTCTCAGGCCTTGTCCTGGCTTCCATTTCAGAGTCAGTATCACCACATTTTTGCTGCTCAATATTATTATTTGTGTTACAGGAGTGTCTAGAGGCCCCATTATGCCAGACACTGCATGTATATGAGACAGTCACTGCCCTGAAGAGCTTACAATCCAAACAGACCAGACAGAGTTTTTTAAGGGAAGCAAATGGACAGAGCGGTGAAGTGATTTGCCCAGGATCATACAGGATATCAGGGTAGAGGCAGGAATAGAACCGCAGGTCTCCACAGGAGCACAGTACCTCTTACCTACTTACCAGCAAAGCCATCTCATTTTCTTTAAATGGCCAGTATGGTCTTTGTCTCTGCCTTCGCTGCAGGTAAGATTTATTTGTTTTGACACACCACAATTTGGTCAACACTTGGACACGTTTCATGACTGGTGCTTCCTGTGAGTGAGACAAACTGATATGGCTGAGATATAGTCCCTCTGTTTTGAGGGTGGAGGGGAAATAATGACTAGATTTGTTATTTGTGCATTTTTGGGATTGTGGCTTAACTTTTGTTACTAGATTAAATTCCAAGATGCCTCACTCGCAGATCATCATCACAACTTCCTCCATCTAAATAAGCTCGTCATACCAACATCTGTATTAGGAGAACTTCCCACTGGAGAAAAATTACAGACATGATCTGTGGTGCAGTACTTTACTCTTACCTTGCTCTCTCTTTACACAATCAACACTGGGATTTTATAAGGTCAATTCTTCCAAAGCCTTCACTACAATGTTTGCTACACATTAAATAGCAACATTTAAACAAAACCCCATACGCTTAGGCCCCTGCTTAGACACAGCCAAACACTTGCCATCTATAACATAATTGTTTTCAAATGAGAGTAAGATTTGGGTTGGGCCATATCCATTCAATATATATGTGCTACGTAAACCCTCTTGGATTGCAAATTGTATAGGTTTAGACAGAAGGAATGATTCAGAGATCCAGGCTCACAACAGTTGGGCTAACTCAGACAAGAGGAACCATTCACGCGTCCAAGCTCACAATAATTCTGAATGCATTACTCGGTCTGGTACAATTTCCAGAGGTGAGATTACTCAGAAGAAATGTTTAATTTTTAAAGTATGAAAAATACAATCCCTTTTGTCTTCCTCATGCACAACATGTCACTCAGAACTGTACTAGCTGATCTGGATTACTGGTGAGATACAGAAAGAGAACCTTTGGCCTCTTGCCTGAAAGGCATGGTGGGGAGAACCTTGATCCAAAAATGCATTATGATGTTACAGCAGGCTCTCCAACTAGTTATCACTCATTATTATCTTGCCAAATTCTGGGGTCAATATGATGCAGTCATAGCTGGACTGTTCTCACACATAAAATTTCTCTGGTCCAAGCACTCTATTTAAAGGCTGAGTGATAACAAAATGTTCCATTGTTATGAGCATGTTCTGATGAATTACGTTCTAAAGGGTACCACTGTGACCCCTATACTGCCCTTTTTTTTTTCTTCTTTATTCTTATAAGAACAGCTGCCAAGCCTGGTTTGCTTCAGTCTTACTGAAGGCTAAGCAACTCTAATGAAGTCTTCTGTCATTTCTTTGGCCCACTAGACAGAGCGCTGTCATCTTTTTGAAACAATAGGGGTAGTCGTGACTTATCCTGAAAAAAAAGCTTGATAGAAATTCAAATGATGTAATTTTGGGGAACAATTTCACTGTGTTGATCTTGTTTCAACTCCCATAGGAGAGCCATGAAGAGGAGATTTTCAAAGGCACTATGGGCAGTTAGGTGCCCAATTCCTATTGTCTTTCAATGGGAGTTAGCTGACTAACTACTCTCTGCGCATCTCCGTCATAGTCTTCTGAGCCAAATGATCCTGGACTGCCTGAAGAGTAAGGAGTGATTACCTTGGACCAATTCTTCTGCTCTTTAGCCATAGTGTAGAATTTTTGTTATGCTCCCTCTTTCCTGCTGTTGAATATAATCATTCCTGACTTTAGCTGTCCCTTCTTGATCTTACTTTGAGCCTTGCTGGAGTTTGGAATTAGAAATAGAGCATCACTGTTCAAATATTAATTCCCTATTACCAGGGAAGTCCCACTAAAAAAAAGAATGTTGTTAAATATAATGTTGTGACCAGCGAACAGCAGTGGGTGCTGAGGTATTGTGGAATGTGCCGGGCCTGCCTGTATAATCAGCTACCTGAGCTGATACTTTAGTTCACTGGAAAGAGGCCTACATTTTTGGAACTGCAGGTTAAGCATTCTGCTCTCCATGTTGTGTGAATGCAGTTTTAGATGATGGCTGTGGTGTCTGTGTTTGCACATGGCCAAATCTCATCATTACAGCTCTTTCTGGAAGATGGTGGTTTGGACTTTCTGGCTTCCAAAGTTTTACTCTAGCAGCATCAGCATTTAGTCCAACTAATTTCTGATTCTGTTCCAGAAACTCAGATTCCCAGAAAACACCATTTAGACAATGCAGAATGCCACCAGCTGCATCACAGCAAACACAGACTACTTTAGAAAACGCAATTATTGGTTGGAGTTTTCAATATGTCTTTCAAAAACAATTTCTTTCAGTTTGTGCCAGTCTTTACAGACATCTACCAATGCACAGAAAGAGTCACTGAAATGGCTCTTTAAGTTCCTGTTGATTAACACCTGCCATACAAGATGTAAATTCCCTAGTAGCTGTGTCATTAGTGTAAATCTTTCCAAGTTTCAAACCATCAGCTTTTTGCAGTTTGATGAGGAAAGTAAAATTAGGAAAAGGTGGGGGAGAACACCCTTTTTTTTTTTTTTTTTTTTTTTTTTTTTAGTTTTCTTACACTTTTCCCATTTCACAGACATGACTTTTTTGTGTGTGTTGGTTTTTAGAATCAGGCTTTTTAGCTTTCACTGTTGATAGGACAAATCTCTTCCAGAGTCTCTTTAGAGAACTCTCCTTTCTTGCATTACCATGTACTGTATCAAAGTTATACAACAGTAACTGCAAACTCTGTACCACACACTACAGCATGGGTCCTAAACTGTAATCCATGGAACATTTGCTTGTGCTCTGCAGAGAGCTGACTGATCACATAGTACTGATATCGCCCCCTAATTTCCAATTATTAAACTGCCTTAAAAAAACAAAAACTAAAAATACTTTAAATCATTTCTCAATATTACTTCTCTATGGAAGCAATTGCTGTAGTTGCCACAAGGATATTATACAAACATCCTTTTCATGATTAGTTTTTAATAGTAAACTCAATACTGAAGCCACTAGCCTATTGGACTCACCTTCCTATTTAAATACATATCATCCAAATTGGGTGTTAGCTGCCAACTAGTTTTCTCTGGATGAGAGATTTCTACTCATGCTCCAGGTTTTTTCAGATATGGATGATTGATGATGGAGTTTGTTACATCCCATGCTACTGAATAGCTGCTACCTGTCCTATCCATTGAGTTTGTACCAGCTGATAACTGTCTGAAAAACAAAATGAAGGGAGAAAAAAAAACAAAAAAAAACCCCTTCTTTGTGTGGTGCTAAAACCAGACTACATCTAGAGCCTTAATCATTTTTAGAGATTAATTAAGATATAATGTTTGCTGCCGAGAAGTATATGACGCAATAAACAGCTTCTGCAGATGATTAAATGCCAAAGCGAAGCTGATCAAGGCATCTGATAACTGCAAAAGCTATTTATTGCCTTGAATATCCCTCTGCCATTAACATTAATCTTGTACAATAGGACAAATCACAAGCTACAGAAATAAAAAGTTTTGCCTCTGGAGAATCTAAGAGTTGAGATAAGCTTCATCCAAATAAATGAATGCAAATACTTCCACGGTTTGGGGAAAATTCCACTCTGGATCCAATCCGAACCTTACAGCTCCAGTTTATCTCTGTGTGAATGTATAATGTTGCTGCTGTTTACTAGAACTGGCCAAGGATGCTCCTTTGTGTTTGAGACTTTGGTGAATAACTGGAGGAAGCAATGCTTAAGGTGGGGCATGGCCAGTGTAGAAATGGAGAGAGAGATCTGGATATGTATATACATAGCACTTAGGCCTAGCTTCACCAAAGCACCTAGGGCTCAGAGTCGCAAAGTTATTTAGGTGCCTAAGTGCTGGGTTTAGGTACTTAAGTCCCAGTTTTGTTTCCACTGCGCTCTTCAAATAGGGTGACCAGACAGCAAGTGTGAAAAATCGGGACGGGGGGTAATAGGAACACATATAAGACAATGCCCCCAAAAATAGGGACTGTCACTATAAAATCGGGACATCTGGTCACCCTATCTATACAACTTCCGCTGAACCCTGTAAGTGTCTAAACTCATTTGACGTCTAAATTTTCAGGGTAAAAGTTCCCTAGGTGCCTACGTTTCTGCCTATGGGCATTCACACTGCTGCCTCTCTGTAGGCATCTCCTAGTCTATCTTCTGGCTAAGCCCCAGAGTGATTCACAAACTGGTGGAAGATAGGAGTTTGTCCACCTAAGTCACAAACTGGGCCCAATTGAGTAGGCACACTCAGAGATCACTTACTAGACCATCTCTCAGCCAGAGGAGGAGGAGGAATTGGTGGTAGTGGGTTTTGTCACAATGCTTAACTCCTTTTGTGCATCCAAGCCTCACGCCATCAGCAGCATGAGTATAGAATGTATCCCACTGGATCCATAATGATTTCATTGCCTTTAGTGGGAGCACCCTCCACCCCCAGAAATCTTGTTAGTGTGAGTTTCCTCTCCCTTCCTGGCACTGAATAATGGTGAGTGTAGAGCAGCTATTGCTGCTATGTAATGAGGTGGGATGTGTCTGTGGAGACTGAAAGTCATCCTTTTTGGAAGGCAGGGGTCTGGACTGCAGGGCATAGCATATAGACTATGTCTGGCTGAAGTTTACAGCAAAATTAAAAAGATTTAAAAAGATTTAAATTAAAATCTTTTAAGTGTTAAATACAAGCTCTTTAGGCCTTACAGAGAAAAACATCACAGCACCAGAAGTGGGTGATTAGAGAGCAAGCTGAAAGAATAGATGGCCTGGAACCACCACCAGAATGAAGGTTTGGAGTAATGTGGAGGAAGCATGGAAGTGTTTCAAACAGTGGTTGTGATGCTAACTCTTCCATTTGGTGCTGGCACAAGAGATTGCCACATTGGGCATCTGAGTTTGGGACATAAGCTCAGACCCAGAACTACTGAGCTAGAAGGGATGCAAGGCAGCACGTTCTGCTCCTGAAGACAGGAGGCTCACATCTCTCCAGACAGGGAAGGGGGCAAGAGTGAAAAAAAGAACAATGGGATGATTCCAGAGTGCATCTCCTCATCCCCACCCTCCAAAAGATTTTGAAGAAACACAAACTGTAATAGGTTAATTTACTTTTCTTTCAGGCATGTTCAGAGCTCTTCTTCAGGCTATAAATAAAAGTAGGCATAACCAACCAGTGATGTAGTCACAAGAACACAGAGTACAGTATAATTTTATATACAATTAATTACTGCTGAATCTGAGCCAGCCATGAGAAGCCTGAAATCCTGAGTCTCACAGCTTTTACAAGGGCAACAAAGGAAGCAGAGGTATCAACTTTGAGTTCCATCTCTTTTTCTTCTCCCTCTCGCTACCACACAAAGTTTTATTTAATTTGTACAGTGCCCAAACTAGTGAGCCTTAAATTAAGCCTGAGAAGAGAGCAGCTTTGGTGGACAGGCAGGGTTACTTTGGTTGGTGTGTATGATGCTAATCCATACATCATTTTGTAAAGGTAGCTATTCTTAAAGGACTCTGAAATAGGGCACAGGCTGTGTTTTGACTTGCTAGGCAGGAGTGAATTTCACCCACTACATGGTTATACTTTGAAAAATAACTGAAATATGGGCATTGTGAGGCTATAAATTTAGGGTGTCACAATGTTTTCTGCTCAGTTTACAAGTTTCAGCATCACCCATGATGGTTCTCCTTGATAACTGCATAACACTTGTGCAATGCCACTGAAGACAGCAGGATTACACAGATGTAACGGAAGCAGAATATTACCACAATGTGAAGTTAGTCATTTTGTTAACCATGTGGGAGTATGCGCTAGAATATAATCCAGCTCTTTCTCATAGCTCTGTTGCTCTGCAGCGCTAGTAAGTAGCAAAAAGTTACTTTTGTCCCTAAATTAAGCAGCTATGACTCTAAATATGACATGGATCAGAATCTTTAAGTAGGTGCTATTTTTGAACAGACCAGTTACATTTCACCTGGC
The DNA here is from genome assembly GCF_028017835.1 of Emys orbicularis. Classification (NCBI taxonomy): domain Eukaryota; kingdom Metazoa; phylum Chordata; order Testudines; family Emydidae; genus Emys; species Emys orbicularis. The sequence goes on along the minus strand of NC_088689.1, from coordinate 31,766,777 downwards.
TTTCATGCCACATTTACTAATTAGCAAAGTTTAAATAGAACCATCGTTTCTTCTCCCAGGCAGTCATAATGCTCAATTTGATATTTCATTAATTTCTAGGCCACCAGGTTGTGATGCCTAAACCACCACAAATGTAGGCTGAGTAACTTGCCATAGGATCAAACAGAAGTAAATGATTTATCAGGAAGGGAAATTCTCATAGAGAAATAAAATAGCTGAAACAACAGTAATGAGTACATCATGACCGACAAGCCACTTTACCTGCATTTAGTATATTTAGTCTTTCCTCAGACTTGCTCTGTTGCATGGAACTGTCTAACCCTGAGCAGTCAGGTTTACAAAAGCCATAAGATCGAATTTCCCCAACATGTGGGAAATCCCTGGCAGGCACAGATTTGGCATAACTAGCGCAGCAGCCCCTGGAACAAAGAATGAAGTAGGGGCTTTGCTGGGGTGTTCCTACAACCCACTGTTACGGGCTGGCTGTAATGGCCCACAGTCTAACATACCCTGTAGGCTGAACCAGACACTTGGCAGGATCCAGCATATGGTAAGTGCAAAGGCTCCAAGAACCCACAGTCCCTGCATTGAACTCAGCTCGGTGCAGAGGGTAAAAATCAACCTATAGACTTGAGATTAATATTTTTCTTTTTCTTTTTATTGATTCCAGGGGGAAAACAATGTTAATTTTAGCAGCTTACTTACTAAAGAATCCTACCCTCAAAAATGACACACCTCAACAGCATAAAAAAGCATGTGGCTGCTGATTACTAGTTAAATAAGTGGAATGTGTTTAAGCATTAGATGTTTAGCTCCCAGGATGTTACTGTCCTATGGAACTAGCACACAGTCCAAGCTTCGTTTTGCTGGTTTCTCTTATTTTACATGTGGAGAAATATGATGGTATGTAAACTCAAAACACTGTGGTAGCTGTTAGAAAATTTGGACTCTTTAATGGCAATGGATTTGCATTTAGACAAATGAAGTAGTATTAAGGATTGTTTTTGAGATCTTTAGGAAACCAAGACAGCTAATACACTTTTTGCAACAAAGACAGTAATAAATTGGCTTTTCCACCCATCATATATTTAACACAACTTCTGATGTATTATAGATTTTATTCACCTAGACAAATTCACATATGCACTGAAGGTTAGAGCTTGATAGCAGGTAGAAAACAACTGTTGTTCAAGCTAGCTGGCTGTCGTCTATTCCCCTATGCATTAGAGAGTGATCCTATTGTACCTTTTAAGCATAAAAAAAGTATTTAACTGTAGAGAATGACTGTGTCTTGATAATGTTGCCATAGTCTATAATTTAATGTCCTAGTGCTGAATCCCATTTCCTCTAATTGAATTAAAGCTGCGATAGCTGCTGCTGATGCCAATATGCTAGTTTTTCCTGGCCTCTTTTCCTGTCAGATATAACTTCCAGGACATTTTCCCGATGCTGGTCTTCTAGTTAACACCCTTCCCCAAGTCCATAAGTGATATGCTACCTTGACCAGGCTCTGTCTGTACAAAAAATTATCATATACACAAGCTGTTGCTCATAATGAACTTGAGGGGCTGATGATTCACAGCATTAGTCAAGGGGCTCATGCTCTTGCATGCTTTATGGCATATAGTATATCGCCTTCAATAAAGCACATATATGGCCCCATGAAATATGATTTGTGAACAGAGGTCTTCTAAATGGGCATCTATTTGACAGATTGATGAGAGGAGAAGGGCACTGAGAGAAGGATCAGCCTGGGATATCTCCAGAAGGGCCCTCTAAATCAGTGGTTCTCAACCAGGGGTACATGTACCCCTTACTTGTTTATACTGCTCTATATACTATACGCTGAAATGTAAGTACAGTAAAAGTTTTATTATCCGTCATATTGGGGGAATGGGAGGTGGTGGTTAATCAAAAATTCTGGTTAACTAAGCATTATATGGAGGGAGGAAGTATGGGTGCGGAAGGTGGCTCAGGGCTGGGACGCGGGAGGGGGTGCGGGGCGTGGGCTCTGGGAGGGAGTTTGAGTGCAGGAGGGGGCTCGGGGTGCCGGATCCGGGCAGCACTCACCTCTGGTGCTCCCCACAAGCGGCGACATGTCGCTGCTGCTCCTAAGCGGAGGCGTGGCAAGGCGGCTCTGTGCACTGTCTCTGCCTGCAGGTGGCGCCCCCACAGCTCCCATTGGCTGAGAACTGCGGCCAATGGGATCTGCGGAGACAGCATTCAGGGCAGGGCGGAGGCAGCGCACAGAGCCCCCATGGCAGTTCCTCCGCCTAGGAGCAGCAGGGATATGTCACCACTTCCAGGGAGCCATGCAGAGCCAGGTAGGGAGCCTGCCGGCCCACGCCAAACAGAATTTTAATGGATATCAAAAATGCCGATATCGAGAGCTTTCTGGTTGGTAAAGTGCCAGATAACACAGCGTTTACTGTACAATATTTATATTCCAATTGATTTATTTTATAATTATATGGTAAAAATGAGAATAGTGTTCTGCGACACTCTTGTATTTTTAGGTCTCATTTTGTAAGCAATTTGTTTTTAAGTGAGGTGAAACATGGGAGTACGCAAGACTACTGTACCCCTTTCAGGAGTCTGATTTGTCTGGAAAGGTTGAGAGCCACTGCTCTAAATTATTTGTTGCTGAGCAAGAGTGCTATTATTGAGGAGCAAAAGTTTGAGTAGAAATACCCCAAAATGTTTGCCTGTGATAATCTCCCCAAATTTGGGATTCTTTCTCCAGGACGACCTGCTCTAATCATTGCTATTTTAAATAAGTTAGACCTAGGAATGGGACGGGAAGGATTAGTGCAGCCTGTAAGTCTTCCTAAAATATTGCTGAGCACCTGAGGGTTTTATTTATTTGCAGAAGCTGATTTATCTTAACTCTTGGTAATATTGCTGTATGTTCTCTAATCAAGCTAAACGAAATGTACTAGGACTGATTTCCCCACTTCCTAACTTGATGATACTATCAATGTGTTCATTTTGCCTGTCCCTCCTTCCCCACGAGTAAGCCCTAGGCACACACTAATCAACTCTGATTTTCTGATTCAGCTGTGCAATAATAGCCCAAAATGTATCATTCCATTTCATCTAGCAAGTGGCACACTCAGTATTTTCCCTTCTTACGCTCTTAGACTATGACTTCACGGCACCTTTAACCTTGGTTTGAGCCCAAACCTGCTATCATCCACACAGAAAAATCTTTGAGCTGGGTATGGAAACCCTTTAAGCCTACCTGGCCTAGCCTACCTGGATGGGGAACCTGCCCACTTTACACTGAAGATGCAGGCTAAATCACTCAAGTGCTGATAGTCCTCCAGTGTCTTCCCACAATTTCCCCAGAAATACAGATGTTCTTCTACAACTTACAGGGAAAGAACTGGACGGTGATTCAGGATATCTCGGTTCTAGCCCTGGCTCCACCACTCGCCTAATGGGTGACACTGGCCAAGTACCTTCAACTCTCTCTGCGTCAGGTCCCTTCCAGCTCCTTGTCCAATCTGTTTCTCTCCCACCCCTAGCTTTCAGTCACTCCACTCCCAACAATGTTCCCCCTCCCGACTGGCTCCCAGGCTCATTTTGCCAACCTACTCCTCTCTCCCCAACCCCCACTCCTGGTATGGCTCGTGCCCCCCTGCTGTGTGAATCAGGTAGATTCCTTCTCTAGGATGTCTAGGCCCATTGGGGGAAGGATGGGACATTGAATGCACAGGAGAGATAGTCTCCATGCTTTCTGTTCTGGAGCCCAGAGCTACAACTGAAGGAAAAGTCCTGTTCAGCCCTGAGCTAGAGTATGCCCAGTGTAGGTGGAATCTTTGAGGGATTCAGCTGCTAAAATCTAAGGAGTCTTTACTCAGCATGTGAAAACTGCAATTTTTCAAAGGCTCATAACTTGGCCAAATTTGGGCAGATTTTCATGGGGATGACAAAAGGTTCATCCCTGACACAAAGGCCAAATTTCAAAGCATGGCGGCACTAGAGCTCCTCAAAGAAAATATCACCATAATTTTTTAACATGGGCAAAACAATGTATTTTTCACAAGTTTTGTTATCAGAAATGGGTAGACTGTTTTGGCTGAATTTTTTTTTTTTTTTTTAAAATACCAGCTTCACCTATAATATCATGCTCTCCTGAAATGAAGTCCTGCACCAATGGGGAGGGTACTGGGTCTGTCACCCCCAAACAATTTTACTAGAGGCAGAAAATCCATTTTTACTCCTGCTCTAAGTGTAGAGTTTCTGGGGTGCATAGCCGATGCTGTAACTCTAAACCTGTATTTCCCCCTGCTCCAAGAAAGCATTGATTGTAGCCATGTTTAAAGCTTGTATGTGAGCAAAATAAGCTTAGAAGCAAGCTGCAGCTTTGTCAGAAGTCAGTGAAGTTCTTAACCCAGTGGGGCAGTGCTCACCACCTGCTGGCTTCAGGTTGCTTTTTAAAAATCCTTCATCCTGTGGCCATGATTCCCATGACATCAAAGCCCACAAATAAAATGTATAATCTTACTAAGAGTGTTCTACTCTACTCCCACAATTTCATCCCAGCTACAAAATTTCTCTATCCCTTCAGCCGCAGGGAGTAACTAGCTGAAAAAATATTCCTGAGAGTAGTCACATCACTGAAACCACTACTGCAACAGTTTTAATGGGTTATGCATTCTGAGCGTAGAGAAATCTTGTTGAACCCTGGGGAAACACACACATAGTTGGAATGAAAATAATATCCTGCCAACAGGAAACACACATAAAAATAGCAATATGGGAACCTGAAAAGGTTTAGAGTTCTGTTCAAACAGGGAACCAGACCACCAATGTCCTGGCAGCCTTAATTTCCTCCCAATCACCTTCTCAAGTATTGTCTTGGTTGGGCATGGGTTGGAGGTCTGGTGGATGACAGGTTGTCTTCTACTGTTCTGCCTACTGGGGGCATCGCTCTTCCATCCCTCCTACTAAGGCCTGAGCACACATGCCAAAATGCCTTGTGCTGGCCCTCCTGAATTCATAGGATAGGTTTAGCTGATCAGAAATCCTGAAGAAATATCATATGTCAACACCTAATCAACCCGGTTAAAAAATAAAAGTGTACAATAACAGCTGCTCCATGACAAAAAGCTGCACTTACACTGTCATACAGATACTGTAAAATCATCATCTCGATTTTGCCAATACTTTTGCTGACATGAAAAATTTAATGGGGGCCCTGGCATATTCCTGTAAGCTCCTCAAACTATGATGAAAAATATTTTGTGCAGCTCTACAGGTAAGTGAAGGAATCGATTTTAGCAGGGTTTCAAAATGGGTTTGTAATTTGTAAGTTTGTGTATAATGAACTCTCATGTGTAATTGTTTTGTACAGATGCAACATCACATTCATGCATAACACAATTTTAGGATAGCTTGTAGTATAAGACACAAATTTTCAACTACACTATAAAAGAAAAAATTTAATGTGTCTACAAGATGGGGCCAGAAACTGGCTTGAATTTAAATGAAGTCAAGTTTTTGTATTTGTTTCATAATAGATTAAAAACCAAGATTGTAGTGGTTTTAGCAGCTTTAATAGGAAAGGCAATAGGAAACAGCCAGCAAGAATACAGCTGAGTTTAAGCAGAAATAATAAAAAAAACAGAGATGGAAAAGAGACATATCATCCATTTCCCCCTCCTGCTAATGTAGAATTCTCCCCTACAGTTCATCTTCTAGTGTTTTGCCCAATCAATTTTAAAAACTCAAGATTCAATCACTTCTCTTAAGAAACTATTTCAAAACCCAGTACACATCCCAACAGCAGGGAGTTTTCCCTAACGTTCAGTTTATATTTTCCTCTGTTAATTTGACTCCAGAACTCCTAGTTTTATCCACTTATACTACGCCAAATAATCCATCTCCCACCTAAGGCTGATGTAAGTCAATTATCTGTAGATACTCATTGCTTAGCCAAATTATACCTATTTAGCTCTTTAATCTTTCCACAAAAGTCACTCTTTTCCTCCTCAATTGCTTTTGTTCCTCTCTGAATGCCCTGCAATTTGGGAGTCACTCTCTGTACATCTAACACAAAAAAACATAATACATGGACAATCCATTTTGAGGTTCTGGTGGTCTTGGTTTATTTCCCCCACAATTATGCCTATAGGCAATTTCAGCGTATGCAGTTATGGCCTTCAAACTACAATGAGCTCAACCTGGATGGATCCCGTGCCTCTACAGAGGTCATTTCAAGATCAGGAGCTACAGCTTTTTGACATGTAACTACTTGATTTGCAGCTGCAACCAGACAGAAATGCTGTCACTCCTATGTCTGTATTGATTGTGCAGAGAAAAATAAGATAAGGATTAAAAATTTGGCCCTATGTGCAACATACAGAAACCCTCATGTTTGTGATACACTGTGCTTTAAATGTAAAATAACAAAAACTGTGTAAAGCAACAACTTTGACTGTGCTAAAGTTTTTCATAGTGGTCACAAAAATCTCTGAAGCATTTATCCATTTCCACTTCATTCCTTGTACACCATCAACAAGCATAAGCAAACCAGGGACGGAGCTGCTAACAGGTTAGTTCAACTTACAAATACACAGGCTTCAATAACTCACCTAATCAGGCATTTCAGCAGTTTACTCAAATCCAGTAATTAGCGGGGAAAAAAGTGATATCTGTTTCACTCCAGATTACAAAAGTTCTGTTAGGTATGTGAAAAGATAGTGCTACAGCAAGAGTGGGTATTGGGATCCTCAAACCATACACTCTTTACTTTCTAAATATCCTCTGATGGTATTTCATAATCCTAGACATCGTGTTTTCTTAATGAGTATAGTGCTGGGGAAAGGTAATGAACTGCCAGCAGACTAAAGTCCTCTATCTACAGGAAAAATAAGGCATTAGCAGTGGCAGGGCCAAGTTTCCCTATACTGCCCCATCACTTTACTTGACTCCTGACATGCAGCAACGATCTCTAAAAGTGAGAAAATAGGGCAGAGATCCAGCCAATTCAGACACTGGCCTCAGAAACTGCCAACAAGGGTGGCTGTTTTCTGATGTGCACTCCTGGGACCCTGTTCAGCAAAGAACTTAAGAAGGTGCTGAACCGAGGTTGTTAGTTTGGTCTCACTCCCATTCCTATACATTTTATGCTGTAATAGCCATCAGATGTTAACTGACTACGGAGCTGGCCAAGATTTAAACTGATCTGGTGGTACCAGATGCTACCCTGCCCAAAAAATCCAAATCAACCAAGGCCCAGATTCTCCTATGTGTCTGAGCTCTAATGGTCATATGGGGATGGGGAAAAGGGAGTGAAAGAAAGAGTGTGTGTTTATTTTTATTTATTTCCCAGTCTGCATCAGCCCCAGCATCACTGTAAGTTAGAGCACTGTAGGGGTTGCTCTAATAATTGGCTCCTAATCTTTATTGGTTTATATATCACTGACTTAAAAAAACATGGTTGCAGTACCACATGCAAATTCCTCGTTTTAAGCCCATTAGAGGCCTGAAATAGATGCACAAATAAGTATTTCTGGACTACCATACAATAAATGCTTAAGGAAGCCTAATATACGTCCTTTTTAAACATCTCAGGTGTTTAAACAGCGCATCAAAAAGAAACACAATGAAGCAGCCATTATTACTACTTACATGTTTTGTTACTCAAATTACAAGAAGCAACTAAATGACGCCTTGATATATTTTGGTGTGTGCCTCTGACCTGCATTCAGTGTCTTCACCTTTTAATTTATCTAATTTAAATTGAAATCTCCGAATTGTTGCACGAGTCAAAGTTCACTTTGCTTCCTTTTCACAAAATTTAAATGAAGAAAAAACAAAACAATTTGAATAACTCTTGGAGAAAACAAAAAAAGTGCATCAGTGAAAAGTCGTGTACATCAAAAGGCGGGGGAAGGGTCAGAGGGTGAGGGGCTCTGATGGGGTGGGGGTGAGAAAGCAGGTGGCTCTGGTGTCAGAGGGGCTCTGGTGGGGGGGGACATCAGAGAGTGGGGGTGCTGGTTTGTTGGGGGTGTCAGGGCAGGGAAGGCTTTAAGGATGTGGAGGAGCTCTGGCTTGTTGAGGGTGTCAGGGCAAGCGAGGCTCTAGTGAGCAGATGTGGAAGGACTGCTTTGTTGCGGTGTCAGGGTGGGGGCTCTGGTGAGAGGGTCAGGACAGGGAAGGCTCTGGTAAAGGAATGGGGAGGCTCTGGTTTGTTTGGGGTGTTGGGGCAGGGGAGCTCTGGTGAGAGGGTGTGGGGGGGGGTTCCGGTGAAGGGGTGTCAGGGCAGTGGCAACTGGGAGTGTGGTTAAGTAAATGCGTTCATCTGCCTCTGGCTCCACTGCAGAGGGAGAGAACTCTGATTTAAAGGAGATGGGGAGCTATTACAAGGTAAGGAGCTAAACAAGAGGTTCCAGTTAATTAAGTTTCAGAAATCAGACACTCAAAAGTCATTTATCAATAAAGACATTTTACAGGAGCAGAATTCAGATAGGTCATCTATGTGACTATCATTCAGAGAAGTTTCCTTGGTTGGACTGATCTAAAATTAAATCAACTTTAAATCACATTTAACTATTTCATGCTCTGTTTGTGGTATTTAAAAAACAAAACAAGTATCTTGAACTGACAGTTACAAAATGGAGCCTGCCTCTACCCATAATCGCTAAACCCAAGATCCTAAAAGAAGGCAGTATATGTTCCTTGCAGTAAGAGTATGTTTGACAGACAGAAACTTCCAGAATGTAAGTATTTTTATAAATAGTTACACAGTCTTAATCCAGGGCAACAAGGTAGGTGAGGCAATATCTTTTATTGGATCAACTTCTGTTGGTGAAAGAGACAAGCTTTTGAGTTACACAGAGCTCTTCTTCAGGTAGTTATGTTTAATCAAGAAAAATGTATAGTTCATAGATGTGTACAGTTAAACACAGACCTCCCAGCATTCAATGTTGAGGTTTTTCAAGTAATTTGCTTAAACAGGAAGTCATACTTTCCAACAAATAGAATTTGTCATTTTAATTCTTTGATTGCACCATGGCTAATATAATTGGTTCCCAAGTTTTGAACTTTGACAAGTAGATAACAATGAAAACAAAATCATGGACACTGCTGATCCCCAGTCTGGGAGTAGAACTACTAATCCATCCTCAGCAGAAGATTTATTCTAATTATAGAAGGATTACTCTGGCCCATTTCAAGAGAATAATACTGTGTAAAATAATATATGAATGGCTCTCCAAGTGGCAGCTTCACACACATAATATCATGGAAAATTGCAATGCGCAATGACTATGCATTTTGTAATGGACATTATGCAAGTACACCCTGCAAGACACTTTGGACCTCAGTGAGTTCTCAGTTCATTATGGTCATAACTCTCACCTAACTTAACAAAATTGGATACATAGTCTAATAAATTTAGAGAGATTCTGGATGGAGACAGACACCCAGGGTGTATTAAAAACCACAAATAGCCTAGAGCGGTTATGAAAATAATTTGTCCCATCTAAGTAATTTAAATCTAGTATAAAGGTAAATTATGACACTGGAAATATTTTAAATGGAAGATCAGCCATCAGTGTCTGAAGTTTTAGCTATGAGAAACTCTTCAGAGACATTGGCTCACAGGGAGACTATCAGTCTTGTCAGGACTTTACTCAGATCCAAGGTCTGTGGTGGTTCCCAAACTAGAGAAAATGCAAGTCATTTAAGAAAACTTGTTACGCTCAGACACTGTAAGTCCACCTTTGTACTCACTTTCCTGAACTCTGCTCAGCAGTCTTTGGTTGCAGCCAAGGATTTGGGTGTATGTCCAAATCCTAAAAGTATTTCACACACTAAGATGCCAAATGGAGTGACCTCAGGTCTAGATGGAAGACCTGGCAATGGTTTGAGGTAACAGATCTGGAACTGATGGCAACAGGTTTTGATGTTCAGTAACAGGGCTAGTAGAATGTCAAAATTGACAAGATTAAGTTAGAACTGTAAGAATAACTTGGGCTCTGTCTTCCTGATTTCATAGTGGGAGAAATGGAAGAATAAGACCCAAACTAATCCTGAGAAAGTAAAAAAGAGCACGGAAAGAAACAAGATACTTGAAACAAGTATCTCAGAAGATCTGGATTTGCAAAAGTCAAACAGGTGTGAGACTACTGTTTTTGTTGTTGTTGTTTTTTTGAACTGAGAAAGCAAGAGCCATTCTCTTCAATACTCTTGGGGTACAATTTGTGTTATCCCCAAATTGCAGAACTGGCAAATTCCTGTTAAAGCAGAGGCCCCAGGAGACGGATCCATGAAAAGGGATAGAGAGGAGGAGAGAGAGTGGAGGAGTAGAAAGAAGTGTTGGGAGATGGCATGGAAATGCATCATTTAACTTTCCTGGAAGATTTCTAAAACAGAGCAAAGTGAACTAATTACACTTCATGTGGCATGGGAAAATGATTGTCCCCAATACAACAAGAGAAGGCATCTCTCCTTATCAGCTCTGAAGACTGGCTGTGGACTCTTTGGGTAGTTGTGATATTTGCTGCCTTTCTCCTGAGGTTGCAAATGGAGAAACTAAACTTTTCAATAAGATATTTAGCATGCAGATGTAGTGTACATGCACAGAAACTTCACTAATACTAGACTGGAAATATTCATTTGGAAAAATTATGTTATTTCAAAAACTAGTTTAAAAGCACCATACACATCCATATAGTTTGCTTCTAAAATGGTACTTTCTGCCCCAAAGTGTTTTATAGTCTATGTTTTTTAATACTATGTACTTTAAAGGATCTCATATATACATTGGCTCAGATTAGAATGTCAGTCTGAGCAGTAACCTTAATAAAAATTGTAATCCCAGATTAGTATCTTTTCGGTCCTTGGTTCCCCTCAAACTTGAAGTCTGTTCCCTTTTCTATTTAATTCCAGTAATTCAGAATACTTTAGACAGCTACCATCTGCATCTGTTTCTGAACAGATTAATATTCATTGCACATTTTTTTATTCACTAAAATGTATAGGGTCTTTTTTCTTTGATTCCATTCATTGTTTTCTTAGTCCTGAAACTTGACTGAGTTTAACGTCATTCAATCTCAAAATTTAGTCAGATTGTTTAGTCTGACTTTATATAAAAATGCTTTGAACCAGTCCTCATTGGTGTTTCAGGTCTTCTTCCTGCTCTGAACATTTTCACTTAAGGATTATAATTTGTGCATGCAATCCTCATAGTTACACTAACATTAAATTATTCCAGACTCCCCAGCTCTTGGCCAGAGGCAAGATCCATCTTGATGTCACATCCAAAAAAGGCCACTGCCATAAGGAGGATTAGGGTTGCATAGCAACAAAAATGTGACAATGAGCAGCCAATTTAAAGCCATCACATGGGAGTGTTGCTAGGCAGTATCTTTCCCTCCTTATGGTGGTAATCAATGTAATGCAGTGCAGGTGACCATATGGCAATGAGCAGGAGTAGAGCTTTGCAGTGCTCCAGCAAATTCCCAGCATCATAAGTAGAATGGAATGCTTGTTCCTCCAGAGCTCCCCAAATTAGTTTTAAATTAATGCAATGTTCTATGGTTAGATAAAAACACTTCTTTACTGAAAATAAAGAAAAAAACATTTATCTTTTTCATCACTGATGTCTTGGAGCCACTGCAAGATTAATGCGTAAAAGAGTTGTCAATATTATCTCCGAATGCCTACAAAATTAATGCATAGTAATTCTTTGGCTACAACTATAGCAAATCAAATTTTAGCACAGGACACCAAAGCTTATTGTTTTGAGATATTAGTCACACACTGTTCATATTCTCTTGAACATGCAGTAGAAAACACTTAGGCAATGTACATGAAAATACTTTAATTTTTGCAGTGAATATTAACCAAATCAGGATCATCCCTGCACCAAAATATTCACCACTAATGACCCAACTGTACTTCTCCAAAGGATTGTTCACTATGCATAAAACTGGTCTTTCTCCATTCATCATTCTTTTACACACACACACACACACACACACACACACACACACACACACACACACACACACACACACACACACACACACACTATACAACATACATAGAGTTACGTATTCCCAATTTTGTTTTTATTATTCTTTTCATGGAATGCTAGTTTAATATTACAATATGGCAGTTTGTAACTATTGAAATATGACAAATTCATTTCCAAATGCAGCAGAACAGTTTTACTTTATAGGATAAGCAGGAGGTTTTTTTTTGGGGGGGGGGGGGGGGAGGGTTGTTTTAACAAAGCAATCTGTTATTTTACATAGTTGAGGTCTCTGATGGTTTTTAGTCTCTGATGCTTAAGTGCACAACAAGCTACAAACTGTAGATTTTGATATCTATACATATATCCTATATATGTATTCATTCAGACACCTTTGTAAATTTATCTATAATTTAATATATTTATAAAATTGTGTACATACTGGTACATACATGCACATCTATAAACATACATATCACCTTTACTATTGACTCCCTTTTATAAAAAGCTGCTTAATATACAGCTACTGTATACTCACTCCCAACTATTAAAGCCCTTTAGAACAGGGGTGGGCAAACTTTTTGGCTCAAGGGCCACATCTGGGTATGGAAATTGTATGGTGGGCCATGAATGCTCATGAATTTGGGGGTTGGGGTATGGGAGGGGTGAGGGCTCCGGCTGGGTGTGCGGGCTCTGGGGTGGGACCAGAAACGGGGAGTTCAGGGTGCGGGAGGGAGCTCCGGGCTGGGGGGCTCAGGCTGGGGGTGCAAGCTCTGGGGTGGGGCTCGGGATGACAGATTGGGGGGAGCAGGAGGGTGCTCTGGGCTGCAACGGAGGGGTTTGGAGGTTGGACGGGGGTCAAGGGTGCAGGCTCCGAGTGGCGCTTACTTCAAGCAGCTCCTGGAAGCAGCGACATGGCCCCCTCCGGCTCCTATGTGGCGGAACGGCCAGGCACCTCTGCGCGCTGCCCATTCTGCAGGCACCGCCCCTGCAGTTCCCATTGGCCAGGTTCCTGGCCACTGGGAGCTGTGGGGGCGGCGCTTGGGGCGGGGGCAGCATGCGGAACCCCCTGGCTGCTCCTACGTGTAGGAGCCAGAGGGGGGGACATGCCTCTGCTTCTGGGAGCCATGCGGAGGCACGGCACGCGTGGAGCGGGGCAAGCCCCCGACCCCACTACTCCCCAGCGGAAGTGCCAGAGCGGGGCAAGCCGTGGATCCCGCTCCCCAGTAAGAGCTCAAGGCTGGATTAAAACATCTGAAGGGCCGGATGCGGCCCCCGGGCTGTAGTTTGCCCACCCCTGCTTTAGAATCTTTGTTACATGATTAACTCAAATACTCCATTCCCTCAGATTGAGTGGAGGTATTTCTATGATGATATGTATGTATATCTATATCCCTAAAGAAAATATTTTCCCGTCTTCTGTTTAAGAGGTTTTAATTCATGCACTAGTACAGTAAACAGTCTCTTCAGCATGGATTTTAGAATTCTAAACAGTGCAAAATCTACTTCTGGAAAAGTTCTATTTGTATATTTGTTCTTTTAGTTACAAAAAATATATAGGATTGAAACCTATTGAATACATAGGTCTCTGAATGGGGCTATATTCTAGCCTGATAGATAAATTAAAAAAGCACACCCTCTTAATGGGATGCATAGATGGCCTTAAACAGACCATTTACCTGTATTTAGTATAACACATTAGATTAAAAAGTTGAAATCAACTGCTCTCAAAGTGATGTCAAAAGATTGAAGAGCATTATATATTTATATTCAATATACAGAGGTGGGCACACATAAACCTAGTTCCATTTAGTTTCCCAACACTCTTTCTAGCTTCTAGGGTTTGCCATTGGTGATGTACAGCTTGAAATTATCTGAATGAAAGATCATTATAACTTGTTAAGTTGAAAAAAAAATCTTACTTTTTAATAAATCATAAAAGCAAGTTATGTTTAAAATAAAAAAAATGTACACAAACAACCTGAAGTACTCACTGAAACCCATCTGTACAAAACTATAGATACAGCAAGGAACAATGGTGGACTTATTTCAAAAGGAAGTAACACTTGTTAGCATATGTAAAACTCGCTGTGTTTTATTCCCTCTACCAAATAAGAATTTGCATCTGTTTAGCAAGTAAAATTCAAACCACCTCACGATATGTTTACATTTAAATTTTTATACAGTGCAAATATTTAAGACAGAATAACTCCCCCAGTGAAACATATGACACTATTCAGTGCCAGTCTTTTGCTGATTCTTCTTTCAAGAAGTCTATTTACATATTGAGCTATAGGTTCACTATATATGCTTTGAAATTTGCTGAATATCAGCAGAAAAATACGTGAACTAGCAGCAATTGAATCAAGAATATAAGATGGTTACTTGAGTGAATGCATAAAGCTTTCTAGACTGTATTCAGAATCATACTGTTCTGGATCCCAAAGTTCTCCCAGATTTTCAAGAACTGATTTCATAGAGGCTTTCCCAGAAGAAGTATCTGCTTTTTCACTTTTCCCATCCTTAAGAGAAAAAAAAAAATGGACACATTTAAACTAAGTTAAAAAAACAAAAAAAAGTGTTCTATAATATTTATTAATCACAAGCATCTTATTTATTCCTAGTTTCCCTTTACACATATCAACACAGGAACATCTCTGAAGGATTGATATTGGTGCTTTAGGGAGCATTGTGGAGTCCATTCCAAGAGGATGAGGGTAACAGCTACTTGGGGAACATCTTGGTGTTCATTATTCTATTTCAAATGCTTGTCTGACCAATAATCATAGGATTCACATCACAGCATTTTTTATGTTCGCAGCTCTAAATGCTTATTTTTAGTAGATAATTTTGCAAATGATTCTTTACCTTGTCAAGAGTGAATAGGTCAAGAAGCTGATCTGTTCCCATGCTTTGTAGGCTAGCATTCTCTTGGCTAATCACTGTATTTGCAATATTCATTTTGAACTTCTGCAGACCCATAATTTTCTCTTCCAAAGTTCCTCTCGTTATCAAGCGATACACATTGACAACACGTTTCTGAAAGGAAAAATTCTCATTATACAAATATTAAAACGTGTCTAGACATGGTTTTAAAATGTTAATTACAAACCAGGGCATGGGATAGAGAGGATCTGGGAAGGAGGCAGCTTTCAGTGAGTGGAGCCATACAGGTAAAGGCAAAAAAACAGTCCCAAAAACAAAGTGCCAACCTGCTCACAAAGTGCTCTCTACTGCCTTATAGTGACTGGAGTTAGATTTCCTAGTCTCTTGTTCTCCCCAGCTCACAAGACATGAGCCAGGCACATAATGTCCTTGAGGGGAAAGGGAGAGTCTTGTTTTCAGCAGCAACATTTCTACTCATTCAGGGCATGATCCTGAACACACAACTCCCATTGAAGTCAATAGGTATTGTGGATGCTTGATACCTCTCAGAATAAGGCCTTTACGCCCCACTTCAGCAAAACACTTAAGTACATGCTTAAATGCTTTTCTGAATTAGTGTCTTTACAAGCAGTACTTCTAGAGATAGTCAATTTCAGGCCTTTGTTGATAGTGGATGCACCAAGGGAGGTTAAGTCAAGATGAGAACAGTACATCCCAACAAGAATACAGACCAGGGGGAAAATAATTTCACCTGAGGCTCTCAAAAGTGCTTTACAAGCACGAATTAAACCTCAAACTCTGTGAGATACTTTACAAATGGAAACCTAAAGCACAGGACGTTTAAGTAACTTGACTAAGATCACGGTTAGTCACTGGCAGAGCCGAAAGGAAAATCTAGAGCTATCTCCTGAGCCTACATGCTAGCCAATGTAAAATGTTCCTTTCCTCATTCAGGTGTTTGATCAAGCCTAACTGTACTTGAAAAAAATAATATGAAAACCATGTATTAAAAAGCACAAGCTCCGGTGTTTTCTGTTATGCAGGCTTATACCAATTCATCAAGTGACAGAAAGGAAAATTATCCGTAAGAAATTTTCCATTCTGCTAGCAGCCTCCCACAATTCTTGACTTTTGGGCTGCTCTCCTCTCTCTGCAGCTAACAGAGGCGAAGCAGAGTTTCAAAACCACATGGTCTGGCCATGCCCCCCCCTAGTTCCTGCCTACTTCCAGAGGAGTTATTCCAAAGCTGTAAAACTTGCATATCATCATGAATAAATATTACAGAGGTAAATAAATAACTATATACATTAGACCAAGGAAGACAGTCATATGGGAACGATTCCACTTAATATCTGATCTTTGACTTATGAGCCATCTCGGGTGAGTAGAACTGTGGGAGATGCTGCTAGCAGAAAGGAAATTATCAGTAAGAAATTTTTCATTCTACAGCCCAGCATCTTCCACAATTCTTGATGTCTGGGAAGCAGCAAGCAGTAAATAGATGTAGGGAGGGTTATAGAAAAGGTCAGAAATGGTCTCCCAATCTAGAATATTTGTTTAAAAAGGCAAAATCATTTTCAGGCCACCACCTGCAGAACCTCCCTGCCAAAGGATGCCTCTGCAGAGGACAAGAAGTCTCTTTGTACTTGATAAAGAAGTGGTAGCATTTGACTAGGTGGCAGTCAAATTCTGGATTAGATCGTGTTTCACAGGGTCATTTGAGATGGAGGACTAGATGAAAAACAGATGGGATGGAGCCCATAACTCAAGGGAGTATCCCTGACTCACTAGTCTGTGGTTGAAGCAACTTGTTCATCCAGGAAATGGGGCAACCTGCCCCTAAGCTTCAGCTCCTGGCAAAGACCTATGCGGTCTTTGTCATAAAGAGGTTTCGGGAATGGCAGGGTTCCCTCGAGGCTTTCCTCCTGTATCATAGTTCTACGGCTTTTCTCAGGAGAACATGCTCTCTCTTTGCTGGTGTTCTGTGAGGACAAAGGCCAAAAGGAACACCTTTGTCTGAAGGTCGGTCTGTATTCTTTTAAAGGCACCATGTGGCATTGGGACTGTTAAGATTTTACTGTATCTGCTTTGAGTGGCTATGCACCTTCAAGGGATGGAGCCATAGGTGGTGGGTGCTTGGTCACTGAGCTGGGTGTCATGGCTTTGGCTGAGAATCTTATCGCATCCACTGAGGTGTCAGCAACAATTTACACAGTCTCCAGGGAAACTTTCTTTAAAATACACAAAAAGTCAGGGTGGCTCTGTATCCTTGAGAGCTCCAAGATCTTCCAGCCAGGTCACAGATGCCCTCGCAAAGGAAGCAGCTGCTAGGAACAGGAAGGCTGAAGAGGCCTCTATGTTTTTTTGTTTGTTTTGGAGAGTGGTCTCCAATTTTCTATCCATGGAGTTCTTTGGGTAGAACTCACCTTCTGAGAGGGTAATAGAATATCTTTAGTCGGGAACACTACAGCATCAACTTTTGGTATCTCAGTAATTGGGATTTTTGATCTCTGGATCGTACAGAACCTAAGAATTTCTGTTAATGTGGTTCTCCTTGTCTGGCTTATCCCATTCATCCCACAGTAACTGTGGTCACTGAGAAGGATTTTGAGAGGAGAAATTTGCTCAGAGGCTTACTCTCAGGGTTTTGTTCAGGCTGAATCTAAATAATCCATTTCTTGGGGGGGGGGGTGTAAACCTTTGCTGAAGTCTTTCCCCAGTTCTGATCGGAGTCAGAGCCCAACAATTTATCAATCTCTATGGAGGAGGAAGAGGAATCAGAAGATTCACACTACCTAGTTCTTTTATGCTTTTTCTTCCCTGTTTTTGCTTTCTTTGATTTTTTTTTTAAAAAGCTTTTTTAGCTTGCTTAGAATGTGTACAAGCTCTGTTGCTGCTTTGGTGAAGCTTTTTGTGGCTAAGTCTTGCTGAGAGCCTGAAGTCCTCTCTTGATTTGAGTTCAGTAACTCAGCCAGAGATTATGGGTCTGCCAGAGGTTACAGGAGTGGGTGAGCAAGGGGCTGCACTGTGCAGAAGGTCAGACTAGATGGTTATGATGGTCCCATCTGGCCTTGAAGTCTGCAGAGGACAGCAAATCCACCTTGTAGTGCTTGATAAAGATGGTAGCATTTGACCAGCTGACTGCATTATACATTTTTGCTGTGGGTGCATTAGTTTTTTCAGCCCATGAGGTCACCAGGGATCATGTAGTGCGCTCCGATCCCTTCTGGAACCAGAATCTCCAATGCCTTGTACGCTGCCACAATGCATCATCTAATCCACTGAGCAATAGAGGAGATGGAAGCTCTGAGTCCTTGGCTGGAAGGCTACAAATATGGCACCTGCTCTCCTTGTGGACTCTGTACTTGGAGGTAAATTTTCAGAGACATGTAAAGCAGGGGTTCCCAAACTTGGTTCACTGCTTGTTCAGGGTAAGCCCCTGGCGGGCCATGAGACGCTTTGTTTACCTGAGCGTCTGCATGTATGGCCGCTTGCAGCTTCCAGTGGCTGCCGTTCGCCATTCCCGGCCAATGGGAGCTGCGGGAAGTGGCACAGGCTGGGCTGCCGCTTCCCACAGCTCCCATTGGCCAGGAACGGCAAACCGCGGCCACTGGGAGCTGCGAGCGGCCGTACCTGTGGACATTCAGGTAAACAAAGTGTCTCGTGGCCCGCCAGGGGCTTACCCTGAACAAGCCGCGAACCAAGTTTGGGAACCCCTGATCTAAAGTATGCCCTCTCTCCTCAGGAGGCTATGGCCTTGGACAGAATGAATGTAGAACCACCTCTTGGGAATCATGGAAAGAGTTCACCTTTGGGATAAATGATTCTGGAGTTCTGAGCACCACCCTGTCCTGATGAAATACGCAGTAAAGTTCCTGCATTGAGAGCACCACCAACTCAGCCATCATGTCCACCAGGCAAGTGTCAATCAGAAACCAAGTTTTGATGGACAAATAAAAACAGACCTCAATGCTTTGAAAGGATGTTTGTCAGGGCTCTCAGTACAAGTGGTGTGCCACTTGGGAAAAAGAGGTCTAATATCTGGCTTGACTAACTGCACTGCCATAAGGAATCTGGCTACCCGGAGGTTCTTTGTCAGAGAACCCACAGATCCTGCGAATATCATGCTACTAAAAGGCAGACACCTGATGTGTAATGGTGCTGAGGTAGAGACCTTTGTTGAAGCCTTCTTGAGGAAAATCCAAGATAGCTGGAATTCCTGGATTTCTAGGATTGGCTTCATGTTCCCGGCACCAGCCACAAAACATAGTCCAAATACAGGAGTATGCTTTCAAGGACGATATTCTTCCAAAAGAAAAGTGTTCTGATGACTTTGGAGGGCAGACTCAATGATAACAGTGCTTCCCTTTCAATAGTCAGGCTGTTTGTTAGAGCCATTTCAGGTCTGGATAAAGCAGAGGACCTTGTGAGAAGAATTGATGTCCTGTCTCTTTGGGAGCTGTACCGGTGGTCTCCATTTCCATTATCAGGTCCAAAAACCAGGATCTCGTTGGTCAATGTGGCGTTACCAATATTACTGTCACCCGTTCTCATTTTATTTTCTGAACCACCTTCCCATAATAATGAGAAGGGTAGAAACGCATACAGGAGGCCCTGCAGCCATTTGTACGATAGGACATCTCTCCCAATGGATCTGGGGTCCACTTCTCTGGTGAAGTACTTTGGTCTCTTCACATTCATGTGGTTCATGAATAGGTCAGTTAATGGCAGGCCGGGGGGCATGGCTCAGCATTCACATCATGCTCCTTGTCAGTACCCAGCCCAAGCTGGGGAAATTAATGATCCAACCAGCAGACCAAATTCGGTGTTGAATCCTGGAAGTGTGCCACCTGAGGCACATTGCACATACATGAAGAAGAATGGCAGGCTGAACAATTGGATGATTAACTTGAAGACTTCCGGATTCATACACCACCAGGAGTTATTCACTTTGTGCTTGCTGAGCCAGTCTGCCTTCTGGTTCAAGTCTCCCTTTATGTGAGCTTCCTTAAGAGAGGAGAGAATGCTCCACTCACTGCATGATTTCTGTTGCTTTGACATGTAGTGCTGGGCTTGGTTCCCCCTTGGTTGTTCACATATACAACCATGGTCATGTTGTCTGACTGAATCAGGATGTGGTTCCTCTCTAGGCTGGACTGGAACCTTCATAGCAACAGCTTGACCATTCTTAGTTGTAGGAGGTTTCTGCTTTGGGTCCTTTTCCTCCAGGTTCCATATGCCTTGAGCTATTTGGAACCCAGGTGTGGTCCCCAGCCCTTCAGGTTGGTGGAAGCTATGAGGATCAAGACAGCTGGAAGTGCATGGGCATGCCCTTGCAAACATTTAAGGACTTAATTACCTGTTCCAAAACCCTCACTTGATCTTCCATGCATTCTGGGGAGTAGTCCCATACACACACATTAGATAGACAGACAGATAGGTATCTCTCTCTCTCTCTCTCTCTCTCTCTCTCTCTATCTATCTCATAGAACTGGAAGGGACCCTAAAAGGTCATCGAGTCCAGCCCCCTGCCTTCACTAGCAGGACCAAATACTGATTTTTGCCCCAGATCCCTAAGTGGCCCCCTCAAGGATTGAACTCACAACCCTGGGTTTAGCAGGCCAATGCTCAAACCACTGGGCTATCCCTCCCCCCTTTTAAGCTGAAGCCTTAAAAGGGGTCTGATGTATGATGGAGTAATCTCTATGCATGATACTAGGACACCTCGCAGTTGAAGGCTCAATGCAAAAGTGGGCCTCTTGCAGTTCCAAAACAATGGGAGGATGTCTTGAATCTTCTGGAACATCTCTAGAGATGGATATTACCCTTGCTATTGAGGTGTCTATGTCTGCTCCCAAGTGAGTTATTTGGGTGAACAGAATGAAGGAGTTTTTCTTGATGATAATAAACCAATGTGCCTGTAGGAAATTCAAGGTCAGGGACATAGTTCTGCATGTTGTTGGTGGGGATGGAGCTATGATTAAAATGTCATCTCTAGGAAGGGGTACAGGTGGATCCCTTGTGACCTGAGTCTGGCTATGATTACCACCACCATCTTTGTAAAGACTCAGGGGGGCTGAGGACAAGCCGAATGGAGCGTCATATTGAGCATGCCTTCTATCATAAGTAAACCTTAGGAACCTGTGATGGCACAGTCTGATTGGGTTGTCAAGGTATGCATTTTCCAGATCCACTAAGTCAGAAAGTCTCCTTGGGACAGGGATGACATTGTAGCGGTTAATATCTCCTTCCAGAACTTCATTTTCTTCATCCACTTGTTGAGCCTTTTGAAACCAAAATTGGCTTGGTTTCCTCCTGTATGCTTCTCAGTGATAAAGAAGATTGAGTAGAACCCTAAGCATCTTTCTTCTGAGGGACGACTATTACTCCCATATCCAGGAGGTCAGAATCACAGAGGATTAGGACCAGAAGGGATCTCAATAGGTCATCTAGTCTAGTCCCCTGCACTCAAGGCAGGATTAGAGTAATAACTAGACCATTCCTGACAGATGTTTGTCTAACCTGTTCTTAAAAAATCTCTAATATGACTTAGATTCCACAACTTCCCTAAGCAATTTGTTCCAATCCTTAACTACAGACAGTTAGGAAGTTTTTCCTAATGTCCAACCTAAACCTCCTTTGCTGTAATTTAAGCCCATTGCTTCTTGTACTATCCTCGGAGGTTAAGGAAAACAATTTTTTAAAAAGTCTGAGATCTTAAGAGTCCTCACCTGCTGGATCCTACTCCGCCAGGGAGTGAGGGAAAGGAAACACTTCCAGAGCCCTCCTGGCCAAATTGGGAAGGAGGAGGGTGCTTATGAGCCCTGCTTTTATCAGGGTGCTCAGGACCCATTTTAGGACTTTGGGGGAGCATTTGTAACCCCACAATTCTGTTCCCTCTATTCTCCAGGGGCCCCTTGAGTCAGCTGATTGCGGTCCTCCTCATCCTTGGAGCTTCTTCCTGCTCTGCCCATAGACTCCTAGTCCTTCCCCTCCCCCACATGTTGGAGTCACAGCTGCTCCAGTGGGTAGAATCATAGACTTTAAGGTCAGAAGGGACCATTATGATCGTCTATCTGACCTCCCGCACAACGCAGGCCACAGAATCTCACCCACCCCTCCTGTATCAAACCCCTAACCTATGTCTGAGCTACTGAAGTCCTCAAATCGTGGTTTAAAGACTTCAAGGTGCAGAGAATCCTCCAGCAAGTGACCCGTGCCCCATACTGCAGAGGAAGGCAAAAAAACCCCAGGGCCTCTGCCAATCTGCCCTGGAGGAAAATTTCTTCCCAACCCCAAATATGGCAATCAGTTAAACCCTGAGCATGTGGGCAAGACTCACCAGCCAGACACCCAGGAAAGAATTCTCTGTAGTAACTCCAGATCCCACCCCATCTAACATCCCATCACAGGATATTGGGCATATTTACCGCTAATAGTCAAAGCCTAATTTTGGCAATTAATTGATCTATCCCATTATACCATCCCCTCCATAAACTTATCAAGCCTAGTCTTGAAGCCAGATATGTCTTTTATCCCCACTGCTCCCCTTGGAAGGCTGTTCCAGAACTTCACTCCTGACGGTTAGAGACCTTCGTATAATTTCAAGTCTAAACTTCCTGATGGCCAGTTTATATCCATTTGTTCTTGTGTCCACATTGGTACTGAGCTCAAATCATTCCTCTCTCTCCCTGGTACTTATTCCTCTGATCTATTTATAGAGAGCAATCTTATCTCCCCTCAGCCTTCTTTTGGTTAGGCTAAACAAGCTGAGCTCTTTGAGTCTCCTTTCATAAGACAGGTTTTCCATTCGTCAGATCATCTTAGGAGCCCTTCTCTTTACCTGTTCCAGTTTGAATTCATCCTTCTTAAACACGGGAGACCCAGAACTGCACACAGTATTCCAGATAAGGTCTCACCAGTGCCTTGTGTAACGGTACTAACACCTCCTTATCTCTACTGGAAATACCTCGCCTGATGCATCCCAAGACCGCATTAGCTTTTTTCATGGCCATATCACATTGGCGGCTCATAGTCATCCTGTGATCAACCAATACTCCAAGGTCCTTCTCCTTCTTTGTTACTTCCAACTGATGCGTCCCCAGCTTATAACAAAAATTCTTGTTATTAATCCCTATATGCATGACCTTGCACTTTTCACTATTAAATTTCATCCTATTACTATTACTCCAGTTTACAAGGTCATCCAGATCTTCCTGTATGATATCCTTCTCTGTACTGGCAAAACCTCCCAGCTTTGTGTCATCCGCAAACTTTATTAGCACATTCCCACTGTTTGTGCCAAGGTCCGTAATAAAAAGATTAAATAAGATTGGTCCCAAAACCGATCCCTGAGGAACTCCACTAGTAACTTCCCTCCAGCCTGACAGTTCACCTTTCAGTATGACCCGTTGTAGTCTCCCCTTTAACCAGTTCCTTATCCACCTTTCAATTTTCATATTGATCCCGATCTTTTCCAATTTAGCTAATAATTCCCCATGTGGAACCGTATCAAATGCCTTATTGAAATTGAGGTAAATTAGATCCACTGCGTTTCCTTTGTCTAAAAAAATCTGTTACCTTCTCAAAGAAGGAGATCAGGTTGGTTTGGCACGATCTACCTTTTGTAAAACCATGTTGTATTTTGTCCCAATTACCATTGACCTCAAAGTCCTTAACTACTTTCTCCTTCAAATTTTCCCCCAAACCTTGCATACTACAGATGTCAAACTAACAGGCCTGGATCACTTTTTTTCCCTTTCTTAAAAATAGAAACTATATTAGCAATTCTCCAATCATACGGTACAACCCCCGAGTTTACAGATTCATTAAAAATTCTTGCTAATGGGCTTGCAATTTCATGTGCCAGTTCCTTTAATATTCTTGGATGAAGATTATCTGGGCCCCCCGATTTAGTCCCATTAAGCTGTTCGAGTTTGGCGTCTACCTCGGATGTGGTAATATCTACTTTCATATCCTCATTCCCATTTGTCATCTTACCATTATCCCTAAGCTCCTCATTAAAGAGTGAGGCAAAGTATTTGTTTAGATATTGGGCCATGCCTCGATTATCCTTAACCTCCACTCCATCCTCAGTGTTTAGTGGTCCCACTTCTTACTTTGTTTTCTTCTTATTGTGTGATCATGGGAGACTAACTTCCCAGATATAGACTGGAGGACAAGTGCTACTAATAACAATAGGGCTCAGATTTTCCTGGATGCGATAGCTGATGGATTCCTTCACCAAGTAGTTGCTGAACCAATGATCTCCATGCCGGATTTTAACATTGAGAGGGAAGAAAATGGAATAAGAAAGGATACAGCCGTGGGTAGATGGAGCACCGTTTGGTGCTTTTCAGGCTGCTCTGCTGTACCTCTGCACCTTCCAGGTGCAGCAGAGCAGTCAGCAGGGAGGCACTGTACCTAAGGCTCTGTGGGTTTCCAACACCTGGCTAAAAACTGGCCTGGGGGGAGGAGGGAGATCATTGCTCACCACTGCCCCAAATTTTGAAGGGGATAAAAAAAAAAAAAAAAGCCCCCTTAGCCAGACGTGAAGGCAGGAATTGTAAAAACCACTATCCACATGCTGCCATGAAAGCAGAGAAACTGAAATCAAGCAGGAGCTGAGAAGGTGTGGCCAGACTATGCAACTCCAAAACTCTTGTCTGTCCATGAGCTGCAGAGAGAGGAGAGCAACACAAACACCAAAAATTGTGGGAAACCCTGGGCTGCGGGAACAAAAAAGGTGTTTCTGATAACTCATGAAAGATTAACAATTGGTATTTTACCTGCCCAATACGATGCGCTCGATCCATTGCTTGCAGATCTCTCATTGGGTTCCAGTCATGTTCCACAAACACTACTGTGTCAGCTCCTGTTAAGTTAAGTCCCAGTCCACCAACATGAGTGGTGAGCAAAAGAACATCTATGGATGGGTCATTATTAAACCTATATATACAAAAATATTTAAAAAAAAATCAAAAAAAAAAATCAAGTATTTAGCAATTCATAAGAGTGACTGCAGAAATGAAATGGAACAAAACTACAAGTAATTAAATTAATAATTAATATTGTATATAATCACTTTTGACATCATATTTTTCACTGCTTGTTGTAAAGCCTTTTTTTTTTTTTTTGGTCACCTGAAAGAGGTTAATTTACACAGGCAGAGATTGTAGCTCACCAGAAGAGGAAATAATTCAGTAAAAACTACTTTACATTATTTACAAAGTAACTCACATCCCAAAATCAAAAACTAGTTAAGGTAAAAGCTAATGTGAATGAAGGCATTTGTTTCCTTAAAATGATTCTCAAATCTAAAAATCAGAACACTGCTACAATGCCAATAATGCTGCACCAATTCACTTTTGTTAATGTAGAAAAAATTGCCAGTAGTTGGGACACAATGGTATAAACCACCTGCAACCTCCATTCTGCTCGGGAATTCAGAACCAACTGGTACAAGCTCTTAATGCAGGTGGGGTTGGCCAGGGCATGTTGATTCAGTACACTGACTAGGCATAGCTCCTTAGGGATCACTGGCTGGAACTTAAAGCTGCCTTGCCCGGTTGAATTCCCAGGGGATGGTAGCAGTACTGCTACCTGCCCTCTCCATGGGAACTCTGTCTTTGGATACAGCTGTCGCCATGGATTGACAAATGGCTTCTGTCTATCTGGCCTATAGTCAACAGAGACAGCAGTACTGTAGGTGAATAGTGGAGGGTACACTAGTCTAAACAGGCTTTACAGAGCCTTACAATAGGGTCACACTGCTATAATACTGAAAAGAAAGAAAAAACAAAAAACAAAAAAACTATGCCATTGACATGGACTGGTGTCAGGCTATTTAGAATTCTAATGGGTTTAAAAAAGGAAGTCTATATAATACTGCCATGTATTATTTTTTGAAGTACAAATATGGGATCTAGTATACTATTCTAGTGACATTTTGTTACAGGTAAGAGAATGTTCTTTTCACCAATCCTCCTGCTTGAACCTCCTGATTGTTGGGATCAGAAGTCCAAAGAGGAACAAGGGTGGGAAAATTGGTCGCTGTCACTTCGCTGTTCTCTAAGCCTCCTGGGCTGCTAGTAATGCTGCTCACGCTTGTGTATGATTTACTCTATTCCACCTCCCACAGGAACGACTATGCATAGTTTCCCAAAAGCAGCAGCAGATTGAAAGTTAGTTTCATTGCTGTCCTCCGTGTTCTGATAAACAGCAATGAAACTAACAATAGCAGTCTTGATTCCCATGTTCAGATTCTATGAAAGCTATGAGCAGCAGCACAGTCTTGAGGCAAACAGCTCCACACCCTCAAGGTTAGCCACTGCAGTGCTGGCTTCCTTAGTTCAGAGCCATAACAGCCAGAAAACTTAATAAAAATAAAATAAAAAAGTTAAATCTGCAGACACTCTACTCATTAGGGAAAACACTTTCCTAATTGTCATTGGCAAGTGGGCTACTGAATTTACAAGCCTCTGTTTAAATCTAGGATGAATTGGGTTTTGAGTATTATCTTGTGAAGTTATTGGCTGGTGCTTTCAAAGGCCATGTTAATTGTAACATGCTGACGGGAATACCCAGAGCTGGGGGCCACTGTGTTACTTCTCTGCCTCTGCAAACGTGAGCGTTACTAGATATAAGACTGTCAGCTCCCTGCCACATCAATTGGTCTTCCTCACCAGCAAACTTTTCTAGGCTCCCCCAGCCCAAATCTTGCCTAGCAAGTAACAATAAGTAGTGAACTCCAGCTTCTCAGAGATGTTTCTTTGCACTGTATAGCACCCATCACTATATAGTCACAGTCAATATTAAAGTTAGAGACAGCACATTACAATTTATTAAAATAACGGGTAAAAACACCCTTCCCTTCGAAACACAACACTGAATTGGTTTATAATAAAAGCAAAACAAGTTTTTTAAGAAAAAAGCATGGATTAAGTGATACTGAGTAAAAGAGATAAAGGTAGAGATGTTTACAAACAAAAGTGAAAATATGCATCTAAAAGTCAAACAATCTAGGAAGATGCAGTCTTTGTTCAAGATCGTTTCTCTCACAGCTTGGGGGAGGGGGAATGTCAAGAGTATATGGAAGGCTCCAGTCCTTTTCTTGAGGAGCACCATACAATTTTGAACAGAAGGCCAAATGACCTATGGATATAAGGCTCTGCCAGAGTGACAAAGTACAATAGTAATATTGTAAGTGTTCAAAAAAAATCATGAAAGTTTGGTTATTTTCATTTGCTTTCTGGTTGAGTATTACATTTGTTTCACGTTTTCAAGATTTTCTTTGCAACGAGGAATAGAAATTTCATTTTTTATTTTACAGGAAACCTGAGATTCTCCCCTATTCAAGAAAAAACACTCATCACTGCAAGAGTTGGAAACATTGCAATAGATCAAGACTTAGGAATTAGGATTGTATCCAGGTCTCTGTAAGATGAACAGTGGACAAAAGAGGTAACCAAGCCAGCTCACAAGTAAATGTTTTAGGCTTTACAATAAAGACCTGTTTCCATAGTTCAATTGTTGTTATAAGTATATTCACTATATTCTGAGTACATTTGAAATTTTGGAATCTCTTCTGTAGTAATAGCAAACCGAAGAAAGCCTATCATGTGAAGATTTCCTAACAATTTAAGCCTAGTGTCATTCAGAATTTAATTTAATGATTTTTTTTTTTTTAAAAAGTGTGATGCTTATTTTATGACACATGGTTCCTTGCTAATCAGTTAATATTTGTGAACACATCTTTACACTGGTTCACTTAATCTGATTCAAATTGCAAGATCAGTTATGCAATGATGGTCTGCCAGTATAATCTGATCACACGAGTAGAAATTATAGTACCCTATCTTATTAAAAACTGCAAGAGCTCCCATGAGACAAGAGCCACTTCAATTCTGTATTCAAGTAAGTAATGCCATCCATTGTAGTCTGTCTTAAAACACAAGAGGAAAAAAAGAGAGGAACTTACCGTGAGACAATGGAATGCCTTTGACCAGCAGGTATGCTGCCATCCAATCGCAAATATGTAACAGAGGACAAATGAGGTTTGAGAAGGTCATGTTCTACTATATCCAGCATGCTCTTGAGCTGACAGAAGATAAGTATCCTGTGCTGAGCCACAACAGCTTCTGTGCCACTCTCTGAAGAGCCACCATTTCCCAAACCACAGTCTAGTAGTAGCTTCAAGTAAATTTTAAAATAAAAGTTACCACAATGGATTATGTCTCTCTTGTAAATAGTTATATTTACACTGCTGGCAGAAGTGAATAAAATAATTTACACAGACACACTCACTCTCTCTAAATTAACAAATTCCTGCAGGGTATGTAATGAGCTATGAGTCAAATTCTGTAGGAAACAAGGAATATTGACTGTAGAGCCTTTCACACTATGAAGGACTTGCAAAATCTGGCAGAAAATATTAAATCTCTTATCTTGTTTCCACAAAAATTGGTTTTAAACAAATAGTTTTCTATCAATATTAGATTAGTAAGAGGGTATAGCTTACTTAAAAATACATAACCATGTGTGATTATATAGAAAATTGAGTCAATGTCTTCAATCACCAGAGGTCTCTTCTATAATAAACAGGTCAAACAATATTCTGCTAAGAGTAAAAGGAAGCAGTAAAGTAACAAAGAACAGATAAGCAACTTTCATACTTCAGATACCCTAAAGCACTTGAAAAAACAATGACTAAGGCCTGATCCTGTATTGTGATTCATGTGTGCAGACTGCTGTGCCCACACAGATTACAATGCAGGATTAGAGAGATAATTAGATCTCCATGCAATAACTACATAACTTCTGTATTTGTACAAAATCAACACTTCGTACATATCCCATTTTTTAAATTATGTATGCCTATTTTCTTAAGAAATGTAGTACTATTTTCTAAAAAATTAAATTTTAGCAAATATTTCTAGTGATCATTTCCAAATATATATAGAAAGAGCAGAAATGCCTTGGATTAAAATTTGTAGAGACAAGTTATAGCTACTTGCCTGAAAATGGTGGTCCCATGCTAAGAGTGAACACTTGGTTAAAAAAATAGTGCAGTACAGTCAATTTTACATGGAAATTGCATTTAAAAACCCCCATCAATTTAAAAATCACTTCTGCCTGAAACTTTTAAACTTGCTATTACTTGTAACATCTTTGCTTAATATAACAAAGATTAGAGGGACAAAATATCTCCCCCTTTTTCCAGATTGTTTGCTGGCACTTTGTTATGTAACTGCACTTTGTTTATGATCAGCTTCACTGTAAAATCAAATAGTCCAGCTCAAATTCAGCATCACACATTGACTGCAAGGGGTCTCAGTTTCTTCTGTTTGTGTGGATTCTTTTGCAAAGCAATGACTGAGAGAAATTATTTAACAGCTTCCTCCTTCCCCGCCCACCCCCAAAATAACCAAACACACAAAACAGGAAAGTGGGACTGTAAAACCAGAAATATGGCAGACACTCAAGGACAGGTTAACTAATTTTTTAAATAAACTAAATTTCTAATTGATTTTTTTTCAAAAACACAGTTATACAATAATCACAGTAACTCCAGAACAATACATACGTTTATGAACTTTGGGATACATAATACATTTTAAGTATACTTACTTGTTTTAAAGCAGACAGTTTAGGCGCATGCTGGATATCTCGAAGGGATGAGTTATGAGCTGCAAGCTGCTCTGTGGTTCTCTTGTATTCTGGATGCTGGGTTGTTAACACTAATGCTGGATGGTTACACAGTTTTCGTAAATATTGCAATGCCTTTTAAATTTTGAGAGAAAAGTGGTGAGATTAGCAGCAACTAAAGATTATGGAAAATAGGGTGAACAAAATTGATATTTAATGTTGTAGCCCACTTGGCCATAATTTCACAAGCTTGACGACAACATAGATTTTTAAAGATGTTTGTATCATACACTTTTTTAAATAAAAGTTAATTCCAGCTGAAAACTTGCCGCTGGCTAGCAATCTTAGTTCCTGCTCTGGGGACAGTGCATGAAGCCCTCTCTCATCAGAGCATTATGTGACTCTGAAACAACAAGATTGGGACTTGGAAGCTGTGTGAGGCCCTTCAGAGAAGTATTGCCGTACCAATTTACCTTAAGTTATTTTTGGATCCAAATTTATGAAGGATTGTGGTCATGCACCATTTCAGTCTGGTGGGGGAAATTCCCTCTCCCCAACCCAAACAAAACATTGCCTGCTTTTCCATTAGGGTGGAAAAATAGATACAATGGGATAATATATATTTATATATAAAAATTTCACTGTTCGAGACTGTTGTAGTGAAACTAACACTGATACGACTAAAATTATTCTTACCTGCACAGTTTTTGATATTTAAATAAATTCACTGATAAAAATAAGAACTTTTAATAATCCATTTCCAATTTAGAATAAAAACTCTAGCAGATGGACATACTTAAATATGGATTAATTCAGCAGAATATGTAAAAGAAAACCTATTATAGTTTAAATATTTTAAACAGGAAGTTTCACTCTAAAATAAGACATGTAATTTAATCATCAT
Source organism: Emys orbicularis (assembly GCF_028017835.1). Classification (NCBI taxonomy): domain Eukaryota; kingdom Metazoa; phylum Chordata; order Testudines; family Emydidae; genus Emys; species Emys orbicularis. The sequence goes on along the minus strand of NC_088689.1, from coordinate 31,736,352 downwards.
AGCTCTTCACACTATAATCCAGACAAGTTGATCATAGCTATGGAAATTGCTTCATTTAAACAGTAGGTTCAGGATTTAACCGAATTTACTTTGAACTATATTTCAACATCCAGTGTACAAAATTACTCTTTTCAGTAGGGTAGGATTTAAGTAGGATTTACTAGAATATAATCTACTAGAAATACATTAACAAGAGAGCACAAATTATTGAAGAAATCTGTACCTGAAACACATGTCCTGTAGCTTTAAGCTTTGGCCTTTCAGTCTCCTCATTCAGTGAAGCAGATGAAACAGTTTCATCAACATCACATTTGGCACGAGACTTGGCAAAATCTTCATAAAGCTGAACCTGTAGGGCCCCCCCAGGTGAAAGAAAGGAGTGTGTGTTTAATATAAAACAAGAATGAGAAAATTTAAATTCCAGACTGCCTAATAATGCAACAAATGGAGAAGAAAACTTTTAAAGTTATAATTATCTTATTCAACATAATCTTGATACCACAGTTTATGTGTAAACTCATTACTTGAAAATTTTACTTTTCAAGTAAATATGCATAAATTTGCAAATTTGTCTAAGTAATACATGCTAGGAAATTATTTACTACAATGACCCCCATTAGTGATGCCTTTTAATTTTAAGCCTTACAAGAAAACATTTTCAAATCCAGGTGGTCTAAAATATGTCAAGGCTCACACTGAACTGACCCCAGGATCATGGACCTACAACTGGCTCCTTTGTAGTCCCAACTAGTGCAGAGCAGATGCCGAGTACCAGAGAGATTCTATATCTTGCTTTTTAAAAACTTACCTGTAGAGAACTGAGAGTACAGTAATAATCTTGAATAATTTTGGGTGGAAGATCCTGTAGTACATCCTCTTTCATTCTTCTCAATAGAAATGGCAATACTTGACGGTGCAGTGCTTCCATTGCAAGAACTCCTAGGTGTCAACAGCAGACGTAGCAAATAGTTTAAAAATCACAACAAAGAAGCAAATTACTTCAAACATCATAAACAGAAAGACTTTATACTGGGATATTGAACCGTTTGATGTTTTCACTAGCAATTTTGAGTTACAAAGAAACAAGCAAGAAAATAGATTGGAGCTTGTGCCTTACCTGCCTCTTGTTCTCGACTGGAACTCCGAGCATCTCTACTTGCTAATATTGGTTTGCCATAACGAGCTGCAAACTGGCGTTCAGTACCCAAAAATCCTGGCATAAGGAAGTCAAACAGTGACCACAACTCTAAAACGTTATTCTGAAGATAAGAGAAAGATTCGTTAAAACATTTCCAAAACTGAAAACAGTTTCCAATATTATGGAGTATTTCCTTATTTTTTAATTTTTACCCTATAATACAGTGCAATGAAGCTCTCGACACCAATTATGATCCTTTAGCTGTTTTGGGTGTCTGGGAGACTGACAGCTGGGTGGGGATGAAATCGAGGATTAGGTAAGGTGAAGGCCCCAATGGTACCTTCATAGGCCAGAACCAAAGTGACTTCAGAATGTGTACTCCATAATTGATGACTGGATTTCCCAACACCTCCAGGCATCAATCAAACCATGCCCTCTGTATAGCCGCAGAGAGAGAGTGGCAGTACCCTAAGGGCATTGGTGACCTCAACTCAATGCGAGGCAGGCATCCCAAGGAGAGAGGTCTTATATAGCACAAGGGGGCTCAAAATGAGAGGAACTTCGAGTTGATATGATGATCATGTGCCATGAGTTTTTGGAATGGAACCCCCTAGGTTCCATAAAGATGGAAGACCAACCCACTTTGAAACAGTTTGGAAAAAAATGGAGTGGGAGTACTTCAGAGTCCCCCCACCACTGTGGGTTTTTCCATATGTGAAATGGTGAGCATGAGCCTCAGATGTTCAGGAGAGCAATAATGGCTATTTCACAATAATAAGCTATATACTGAACAGGACAGCTAAGATCATGAGGACAGTGAAGTAACCGCAAAAATAATTTCCCTTTGCCTCTTCCACTCCCACCCTCTTGAAATAGTGTGTGTAGCAATTACCTGGATTGGTGTCCCAGAAAGAATTATCCTATAATTGGCAGTCAACTGCTTTACTGCTTTTGACAATTTTGTTTTTCCATTTTTGATTACATGGCCTTCATCAAGAATACAGTAGTTAAACTTAATATTTCTAGGAAATAAAGGAAGTCTTGTTTAATATTTTAAAAATATTAATAAAGCAAGAAAGCAAGAAAGCAAACATTAGTTCTTACCTGAAGAAATCAATGTCATTTCGCACAACATCATATGAAGCTACTATGAGATTGTGCCTTTTCACTTGGTGTTGTAATCTTAAAACAGATATGGAGAAACAGTGTTCAGGGCAAATATAAATAAATAGGTCTTCATTTCCACCCACAAAAGTACTTTAAACATTCTACGATTTACTGTCCACATAAAAAGCTAAGTTATTTTTTCCAGCAGAATACAAAGAATTTTGAAATTAATCTTAATCAAATAGAGAATATATTTTCAAGTCAAAGTATTTTTTCTGCAATGTAGTGCTTACCTTGCTCTTTCAGTGGGAGGTCCGGTATAGTGCAAAGGACTGAGATACTCTTTGGAACAAAATTTACTCACTTCATCCACCCAATGACCTGTAAGCGTTGGAGGACAAACCACCAAGGATGGAAGAGGAACACTGTCTACCAATTTAGTTCTTGCATATTCTTGAGCCCTTTAGAGTATCAAACATTAAAAACGTAATGTTACTTTTAGTATCTTAAAGAAAATCCTCAAAGTGCATGATAGAACAGCAGCTTACCTGAGGCAATGATCTCCTGCAAGAATACAAATGGACTGCAATGTTTTTCCTAAACCCATATCATCACAAAGAATTCCATGAAGTTTGTACTTATTAAGAAATGCCAGCCAATTCACACCATCCTTTAGAAAGGAGAAAGTGCAGGAGACAAAAGGTGTAAAGAGTCAGGTGTTTTGATTAGAGCAATCAATTAATCTTTCCTTCAAAACGCTTGTGTGATGGATATGCCATGCACTGTCAAACTCCAGCCTGATTTCATCAAACTTTTAAACTACTACTACTATAGATGTCCATGCATTGCTCTGGGTGCCTATCCCATAATTAACCCCCCCACACACACAGCCCCAAAGGACTGCCCATAAAAGTATCCACATCAGCCCACCATCTCCTTAACAGACTTACAGAAAAGAGGGGGAAAAAAATGCTCCTCGGGTGCTGGAATATGGATTAGCAGAAACACTTGCAAAGACAAACTCACAAATATCCTAGTCAGTTTCACTTTGCAGTCTTCATCACTGTGTAATGTACAACTACTTGGTTATTAAAACATGCAGAGGGCAGAAAACTGGAATATGTTATGCTTGAAGGAAAATCATCAAGTAAGATCTCCCCAAATCCATGACTGATGCCTCCACCCTTTGTTTGCTTTGATATTCATTATTACCAAGCCCAAGATTCAAAAATCATGAGTCAGAACCCCCCCAAAATCACAGGATTCTAAAAAAAAAAAAAAAAAAACAGCCCCAAAGGACTGCCCATAAAAGTATCCACATCAGCCCACCATCTCCTTAACAGACTTACAGAAAAGAGGGGGGAAAAAATGCTCCTCGGGTGCTGGAATATGGATTAGCAGAAACACTTGCAAAGACAAACTCACAAATATCCTAGTCAGTTTCACTTTGCAGTCTTCATCACTGTGTAATGTACAACTACTTGGTTATTAAAACATGCAGAGGGCAGAAAACTGGAATATGTTATGCTTGAAGGAAAATCATCAAGTAAGATCTCCCCAAATCCATGACTGATGCCTCCACCCTTTGTTTGCTTTGATATTCATTATTACCAAGCCCAAGATTCAAAAATCATGAGTCAGAACCCCCCCAAAATCACAGGATTCTAAAAAAAAAAAAAAAATCTTCAGGTTTCTAAACCTCCCCCACCCCATGCATGCGACGGATTGAAAATTCAGCCTTAATTGCTTATAAGTATATGGCACCACAGACACAAACCCCAACTCACTGACTCAGCCTGTCCCCTTTCCCCTCCCCACCACTGGATAAAAGTGTCCCTTGGACAACCGCTATCTGACTCCCTCCTGGACTCTGCAGTCGCCCCACCCTTGCCCCCTTTCTTCAGTCTGCAACTGGGGGGGAAGGGGAGCCAGAAAGCTGGCCTGGGCTCCCACTACCATTAACTACCCTTCCTGGATTTGTTGGGGTGGGAGATTTGAGGGTGATGCTGCTGCTGCCGCCATCAAGCTTATGGGGATGAGAGAGTCTTTACATATTCATTATAATGTAGTTAACAGCACAATATTAAGGACAAACGGTAAGTCTCAGCATCTCTCTAAACTTTACAGTAAACATCAGACTCTATATAGGATAACGCACTACTAAAAAGTGTCATAATTTAAGCAAAATTATATTATACTTGTTTATAGCTGGCTAAACAGTTTAGTTACCAATATCTTGATGATGCTAGAACAGTTTAAGATTTTGCTTGTGACTTCTCTAATCAGAATCGATCTGAAAGATTCACAACTCCTGTCTGAACTTTTGTTATGATCTTCATGTACTTTTAAAATTGAAGATTTGCACTAACTGAAACATGCTTCTCAACGTCTTTCACATGTTAGCCTGTTTCTTGATTTTGCATGTTTATTTCCAAATATCAACCAGTCTCTTTTCACATGCTGCAGAAGATGGAGGAATCTGAAAGCAGATGAGAAGCAAGAGGAATCCGAGGTTGTGTTGTATAAAGGCCTTGCCACCACACTGTAGGAGTAATATACTTGGTAGATTCCCAAATAGCACTCCTGGACCACATATATGAAAAGGTTCTGTAATATGCAACCTCTGAAAGTACTTTTCCAACATCTAGTCCCAAATGTGATGCTTGTTTAGTAATGCAGTCAAATGCTATCATCACTAACATAGAACATTGGATTCAAGAGGTTTGCAGCAGCATGTACTAGTTTGCAGCTAAAATTCTTCCCATCTATGAATACAGTTTTTCACTTCTTCCTGACTTGTGAGTGGAGATTAACTTAGTTTCTCATAAACAGTTGATTTTTATCTTGGCCATAAGCTGACGGAAGTCTGAAAAAGGGGCTTTGTGAGAGTCAATTACAGTGATTGCAGAAGCAACTAGCAATAAAGTCTTCAGAGTTCTGCAAGTGAACCCAAAAGACATCCTCATTAAAGTACAGCGTCATACACTTTAAGATCTTCAATTATCACTGTTTCTTGAAGATTTTTTTTTTTTAAACTGAACTTTCCAAATGACATCACCACACTTCCCAGTCTTATTTTGCTAGAAAGCTTCAGTGCTACCATTATATTCCTACCATGCTTTTCTCCCTGCGTTTTCATGTTTTATTACTTCTTTTACTCTTTTAAAGATCTTTTCCAGTGTGCCCAACTTCACGTAGTCATTAAGAAGCAGGTTTAGGCCATGGGAAGCACATCCTATTGCAGTAATATGTAGATATTTGTCCATTATGATGTCTCATGCTGCTTTCTTATTACTGGCATTATCACTCAGCAGAGGAGCAAATACTTTCCCTCTTCCAGTCTTCTCTGGTACTTCACATATTTCACTAATATATACTCTGCTGTATGTCTGTTCTCCTGTTTCAGTGCTCTTGTAAACAAACAAACAAACAGGTTGAGGTGTTATCATACAGTTGAGGATTTCTTCCCCCCATGTATCCGTCCACACATCTGTAAGTACTGCCAGACGAAGTGCTTCCTTGATTCTTTTTCTTGCAGTTTGCATTAAAATGTTCATATTCTGACTGTAGAAGAGGCTTGCTCAAAGAATGTCTGCTGGGTGACTGGCATGATGGTCTTAATAGTTTCAATGGTTCCTGCCAATAACTCTTTTCTGTGACTTAGGGTATGTCTACACTACCGCGGTAGTTCGACGGCTGGCAATCGAAGTTCCGGGTTCGATTTATCGCGTCTGGTGTGGACGCGATAAATCGAACCAGGAAGCGCTCGCCGTCGACTGCGGTACTCCAGCTAGACGAGAGGAGTACCGCGGAGTCGACGGGGGAGCCTGCCTGCCGCGTGTGGACCGCGTCTGAACCGCGGTAAGTTCGAAGTAAGGTATGTCGAATTCAGCTACGTTATTCACGTAGCTGAATTTGCGTACCTTACTTCGACTTGGGGGGTAAGTGTAGACCAAGCCTTATAGTGAGGAACCAGAAACATGCATCACCCTTGAGAGAGTTTGGTCAATTTTTTGTTGCCATTCAAGCATCACCTTGTCTGTAAATGAAGTCATTGTTGAGAGTCTTTGAAATAAAGTAACTTCATTTGAAATATTTAATTAGAAGAATTTTGAAGGACGGAAGTGCAGCAGTAATAAGACTACTCTAAACACTAACTGTTCATTCTGAAAGAAAATATTTCGCACAGAATTTTCAATTTTCCCCACCATTTCCAAATTTTTTTTCGTGCCAGGCGTCAGGAAAAGAAAACGGGGCGTGGGCAATAAAAAACAGTTCTTTTTTCCCCTGAAAGTTTCACGTTTTTCCAGACCCTCGCATCTCTAGCCATGCCTCTTGTTCCCAGGGTTGTGAGTTCAATCCTTGAGGGGGCCACTTAGGGATCTGGGGCAAAATCAGTACTTGGTCCTGCTAGTGAAGGCAGGGGGCTGGACTCGATGACCTTTCAAGGTCCCTTCCAGTTCTAGGAGATAAGATATCTCCATTTATTTATTTATTTATTTTTACAGTGCTGTAGCACCCCGTAGTGCTTTCGTGAAGATGTTACTACACCAACAGGAGAGCTTTTCCTGTCGGCATAGTTAATCCATCTCCCGAGAAGCAGTAAGCTATGTCGAAGGGAAAAGCTCTCCCGTTGACATAGCACCATCTACATGAGGTGTTAGGTCAATAGACCTGCGTCACTCATGGGTATGGATTTTTCAACCCTCTGAGAAACGTAGTTATATAGTCTGTAGTGTAGACCTGGTTGAAGAGTTTTTCTTAAAATTTTAGAAGACTTTGATGATTTAGTAATAAGTTCTAATACTAAATCAACTTTGTAACTATGCACGTATTTCCCTCATAGAAAATAAAATCAGATTACCGGATTTCAGAACTATTTGAAAACAGATATTTACCCATGAGATTTTTTGCGGTCTCCTTTTTTTGGCTGGATTTCAAATGAGAGCCACCATGGGCTTGTGCAGCATGTCTTATATTGTCTAGGGATTGGGGGGGGGGGGGGGGGGAGGGAGAGAAGTGATCTGTTCCTTTGCAAATTTGTTTGAAACTACTACTCCCTCTGATCCACAACCTTTTTGTGGTGTGTAAAGGCTTCTTGAGTGACAGGGGTCATACCCTGGTGGAGTGAGGGATGGGGGCTGTGAACGGGTACGGACAGTTCATTCTATCTGCTGATTGGGAATGCTGTTTTACAAAACAAAAGCATCTCTTAAGACTTCACTCACTACTTATTATGCTGCTTCATCATGATTGGGGAGCACATGGAAAGGAGATGCCATGCTGCACTGAAGAGCCCAGAGGAACAAATGCCTCAGTGTTTCCATATTGCTCAGGACAAGACATCCTCAGAGAGGGGTAAAAAGGTTGTTATTGCACAAAAGTTTATTTATTTTTTAAAAGTGCCCAAGAGAGGGAAACCACTAAGGGAGAACTTCTGGTGAGTGAAAGTGAGGAGCATGATCAAACCCGGGGGTTGCCTAGTAACAATGCTGAACGGTCTCAGATATTCACACAGACCAAGGCCTAGCCCATTAGTCAGGTACTGTGGGAAATATTAGGATCTACAAAGATATCTTTATGTTCATATGCCAGAATTCCCTCTTCCTTTTGCCTTCTGGATATTTTATTGCATATGGTGTTCAGATTAAATTAACCACCATTCTTGCTTCAAGTTACAGAGAATGGAAAGCAGGGATGGCATTGTAAAAACCACCTCTGGTAAATACCAGATAAAATTATGGTTTTTACTGGTCCAGGAAAAACTAGTAGTCCCAGTTTAGTGAAATATTTTTTTTAAAATCCCTTAATGTACACCACATTACACTTAGTTTTAGTTACATATTCAAATTGTGGTTACATAACACAGATTCAGAGATTAATTTAGGGCTGTGAAAATAAAAAGTAAAACTGCAGTGGACATAGTATTATAATTACATATTTTAGTATTGAACATTGGAATGGTTATATAAGTTTTTGTTTGGTATTTTCTCAAGGAATTTATACATGTCATATTTCAGTTTTCAATATTATTGAAACAGAAGTCAAAAACATAAGATTATATGAAACGACAGTAATGCAGAGTTGTAGGCTTGAAGCATTACGAATCAGAAGCATGCAGAGGTCCAGACTATCAGTCCAGGTCCATTTGGGCATTCTGTAACCGAACAGCTTTTATATAGTGGATACACTGACTTATTCCTCAGTTTTGAATGGATGTATCCCATTTTGAAAAGATTAATTTTATGCTTGCTGAATTCACTGGACACAGATGCAACTGCATCTTAAGTTCAATGAAGTCAAATGGAATGTCAGCATTCTTCAGATTTTTTTTCATGATGTTTGAGGGGAAACTTTTCCCTTGATAGTGGATGAAAACTGACTTTAGACATGGAGTTTCTTCTACTTTAATTGTAAGTAAATATGGGAGAGAGAGTCAGGATTTTTGCTGAACAACCACTGCCTTGCAATTCCTTCTTGCTCAGCTGACAGTTTCTTTAGTTGGCCAACATGTGCAAAGGACTAATTGTACCTTTTGTCCTTTTGCTTTGTTTAGTGCTAGATCTTCATTTATCAGTAGATCAAATCATACATTGCATGCAACAGCAACTGGTTTCGACTGACTTATTGAGTTCTTTGCTTCTTGGTAAATCCCTTGATTATTAGTTACACTGATCATTTTATCTTCAAGTTCTGCCTGATGATTAGGGCCCTACCAAATACATGACCGTGAAAAACATGTCCCGGACCGTGAAATCTGGTCTCCACCATGAAATCTGTATTTTTGTGTACTTTTACCCTATACTCAAAACTGGGGGAATGGGGGTGGTCAAGACCCAAACGGAGGTTTGCAAGGCTATTGTAGGGGGGCCACCCTTATTTCTGCGCTTCCTTCAGAGCTGGGCAGCAGAAGAGCAGCAGCTGCTAGCCAGGTGCCAAGCGCTGAAGGCTGTGCTGCTGCCAGCAGCAGCGCAGAAGTAAAGGTGGCACGGTATGATATTCCCACCTTTACTTCTGCGCTACTGCTGGTGGTGGCACTGCCTTTAGAGCAGTGTGCCCGGCCAGCAGCCGCTGCTCTCCAGCTGTCCAGCTCTGAAGGCAGCGCAGAAGTAAGGGTGGCAATACTGCCTACAATAGCCTTGCAACTCCCTTTTGGATCAGGACCCTCCAGTTTGAGAAATGCTGACTTAAGGGCTTTATATGTTTAGGTTTTTAAATACATATTCATGCCTTGTTACAATACCATGAAATTTAAGATTTAAATATCTGAAACTATGAAATTCAATATTTTTAAAATACGATGACCATGAAATTTACCAAAATGGACTGTGAATTTGGTAGGGCCCTACTCATGATCACTCACAATCTTGAGATAGTGCAGCAAATTTTTAACGTGTGTTTCCAGGCATGTTATTTGACTGTTTCTTTGAGTGTCACCAGGAATTTGGGTGTTTACATGCCCTTGGCATTCTTTTAACAAGGCTTTAGGCGGATTGTGATTATGAAAATACTTCTGTAAATCTACAAAATGTTTAATCAAAATACTTTGTGCAAGATCTTGTCCAAGTAGATTTAGCCAATGTGACGTACATCCATACGTAACCAAAGTGTCATCATCATCTTGTTCCAAATCACTTCTCACGTATTGCATCTTTTTCTCATCGTCTGCCAGGTAGCTCTTAGCACATAGCCATACAGTTCATTTGCTAATGCCTTGGCTTTTCTTGCTAGTGTAGCACAGTATGTTCCAGGTCTTCTTATTACTTCCAGTATCAACCACTGACACACAACCCTCAGTTTTCCCTATCTGCACACTGTTATCTCTGGGTCATTGTGCACATTACTCCAGCCATCCTATATTAATGTGACTGCTTTTCATGTAATTCGTTGCATGCTTCTACCCTGAAGTCAGCAGTAACTATGTCTAACAGCTCACCTGCTTTCAATTGAGTGCTTTGTAGTCTGGCCTTATGCAGCTGATCATTGCTTGAAAAGCTGGATATTCAACAGATAAGGGAATATTACAGCCATAAATTTTTTTTTTTTGCAATTTTCAAGTCTATCTTTTGCTTCAGTTCTGGAGTTGTTTTTGTTAAAAACTTCTTCTTTGTTGTATTTGGCCAATCTGGATCTGACTTTCTTTTGATGCACTTAGCAATGGCAATGCAGTACTGTCAGTACCTTTATCCTCAGAGTCGGATTCTAATACTCGCATCTGTGTAGCCAAAGCCAGTCGTTCTGGTGTTTTTGTTCTTTCCACTGCATTTTGCAAAATATTTCTCATACAATCTGCCTTCCAACTCACTTTGTCTTTGCAATTTCTGAATGCAAGACTCTTTGCCATCTTCATGAACTTTCTCAAAATTAGCCATGAATTGGGGCAAGTGTTTTTCCACCTTTCCTCATGCTGAAATATTTTACTAGAGTCATTGTATTCACGGAGTTCAGTTGCACTCCAGCCAGCCAGTTCAAGAGAAAGTACTGGACTGGACAGTTCGTTTGGTAGTTTTCCTCAAACAGAAACTGCAGCTTCTGAATCTGGGAATCCCTCTGTTTGCTAAACATATTTTCATTGCTAAACAAAGAAGGGGAATTCCCAGATTCAGAAGTTTCAGTTTTTGTTTCAAGTATCCAAGGCAATAGCATACAGCTTTAAGTTGAGGCTCTTTTTTGTTTTATCGCCTTTAATTAAAATTAGATCATATTATTGCAAAACTATCCTCAAGTTGCTATATATTTTTCAGTAATTGTCATTAATTTATTCTAATAGTTATATTCTTCCCAGTTTCCGATTAAAATGGTTTAAAACAGTATTTACTAATGCCTTGTCCTAAACTAGTTTTTTTCCAGGAAATTACCAACCCTGGAAGTCTGTCAGTTTACTGTCTGAGTTTTAGGCCTGGTCTACACTAGGGGCGGTGTCGATGTAAGATACGCAACTTCAGCTATGGGAATACCGTAGCTGAAGTCGACATATCTTATTCCGACTTACCTCCCGTCCTCACGGCATTGACGGGAGGTAAGTCCTCACGGCACCTCCATTGACGGCCGCGGCTCCCCCGTCGACTCCGCTACCGCCGCTCGCTCCGGTGGAGTTCCAGAGTCAACAGGGAGCGCGTTCGGAGATCGATATATCGCGTCTTAACGAGACATGATATATCAATCCCCGATAAATTGATCGCTACCCGCTGATACGGCGGGTAGTCTGGACGTAACTTTAGTGTACAAAATTTGTTACAATTATGCACTATAGGTCATCATGCTTTTCTTGTAAAGTAAAGGCAGAAGTTTTTACCTGCTGATATTTTCTGAGCTCTGCTTTGATTGGGACAGGAATTTTATAGTTTTCCAATTTTTTTCCATCCAATAGTTGCTCCAGAAAATGGCGCTCTTTGGCTTTCAGTAGGATTAATTCTTCAGACATGTTCGGTGGATCTGGAATGCCAGCCTGAAATGATGATTAAAAAATACAGTAACCTTGTACAAAACCTTATATAGAAAGTGAGCAAATGCAAACTAGAGTCTCACATTCGCCAGAAGAATTTTTAATAAGCATATAGCATTTTCGCAAAGTATTTTTTAAATTGCATATTACCAAAGGCTTCTTTTATCACACACTTGAAAAAAAGGTCACTTGCTTGATCCCCTATAGGCTAGCTCATTCAAAGTTGGAGAATTGACAAAAACAGAACATATCCTGAACATTTACCAAAGGAAAACTCCACTATAAACTTTTGTACACAAAAGAGGAACATTGGTCCTACCTGTAAAATTATGTGGAAGTTGGATTATTCTACCTTTACTTAATAAGGTAGCTTCACCAGTCGGCTGATAAAAAACTGACACCTTTTCTTCCTAAGCTACAACCTACCCCCAAAAACTAGTAGATAACTTTCCCAAGAGTACTCAAATTACTAACTATAACCTAAAACGAGAACTAAGTAGAAAGGTAAGATTTCAATTGTTGGAGGGGTGTGAGAGAGTACTACAACAAACCATTATCAGGACCTTTGATAAGACTCAGTTGCTGTTCTTAAGCCAAAAGGCAAAAGCAGAGAATTGAAATAATTGAGAATCTATGGTGAATCAGAGAAATATGTTGAGAGGAGGTTTTAGGTTGAAGGTATGAATTCAATGAAGGGATGAAAGCCTCCTGGCTTCATGACAGCCGTGATGGACCAATTGCTTGCAAATTGCAGGCTCTAGATGAGCAGTCCACAATGAATCAAAAGGACTTTTTTGTCAGCCTATGAAATTTACACGTAGTCTTAGGAAAGGCAGATTTTACATCAGATTTCACCTGGATTCGGAGATTAATGCCCCAATATCTAAGTGAACTGGGAAGCAAACATCAATCTCTGCCTGTGCTTATATGGAGAGGAGAGAGAGAGAGAGAGAGAGAGAGACTGACTTTGTTTCTTTGCCTCAGAGAGGGTTAGGGTAGATGTCACTGCCTCCACTAAGTGTCTCAGTCTTCTGAAGGAAATAGTCTGGCATACTACTGAGCAGAAGGCTCCGAGTATTGGTTAAACTTCACCCCAGGATAAGGGTCCAAGTCCAGACAACAATTCCCTTCTTCTGAGCTTCCAAGGATGGTGGGTCTACAAAAAGTGGTGGTTGGGGCCTCTGCACAAGCTTCAGTGTCACTCACTGATGAGTGAAACAGGACTAGTAGTGGATAGGGAAAATGTTGACTCAAAGAATATGAATGAAGCCAGTCCCAGACCATAGCTTGGCAGTTTCCTGTCTGCTCCCTCATTTTGTTTTGTGTAGGGAAAAAGAGAAGGCAGTGATGACTGCAGCTGCAATGGACAGAATGGAACCCCTCTCTTACTGAGGAGTACGCCAAGCCTACTCATGAAGCCTGACTGCCCGAAGTAGGGAGGAAGATCTGCCTTGGTCTCTTATAAGTTAGAATGTAAAAGCCACTCAATTTTCAGACTGAGGTGAGGGGGTGCATACTTCCCTCCACAGTCATCAGTCACCACTTCCCGGATTGATTCAGTGCTGGGTGGGCAGCCCCATAGCACCAAACCTGGGGGCAGAGTGAACACAGTGGACCTCCCTACTGCCTAGAGGGAGAGTGGCTGTAGATGGCAGGAGAGTCAGGAACCTTAATATCTTTAAAAATCTGGCCCATAGGGCCTACTCTGGTCAGTGCCATGTCTGTGTAACCTATAAAGTGCTTTGAGATTCCTCTTCTGACTAGCTGCCCCCATCTTTACTTAGCTGATCGGTTGACTCAAGTGTCTGATCTCTGTCAAAGTACAGAAGTGACTGATTAGTGGGGGTGGGGCTGCTAGCTGAAGTGAAAAAGGCTCCGAAGTCTTATATCAGCCATATGGTAGCATTATCTAATAAAGGAAAGGCACAAGCAACCCAGTTTTCAGATTTTAGTGCTCCCATTAGAAAAGCATGCAACCTCATTTTGATTTTTTAAATACATTACCTGTTCAACCACCTTTTCTATTTTAGATTAAAAAAAAAAAGAAAAACAAAAACAAATGGAAGTCCTGTGTCAACTTATAGCAAAACCATTTATCATGAAGATGTACAAGACAGTAATGATAAATTGAATTGTTTACTCTGTATTATCTCTTCCAAGCATAGTTTTCTAGTCTTGTATTTTCATGGCTCTCTGGAGTGAATATTTGAAATTAAGTGATCAAGAACTGTGCACACTGAATTATCAACTTCCAAATACAATCTCACAACCACTTTAAAATATAAGTTTCACTGTTCTGGTTGATTGGGAACCAATATACATCAGAAATCCCATGTTTGTTCATAGCTCTTTTACTCATTCAGCAACTGAATAAAGAGCCTCACATTTTGAAATGTTCTAAAAGCCTGAAGACAGTGCACAAGAGTCTGGACAATGGATACATTCTCTTATATTATAAAAACCTTAAGTTGTTTGCCAGAGACAAACAAATCTAAACTGAAACCAAATGGTCGTGATAAAACAAGGAGTCCGGTGGCACCTTAAAGACTAACAGATGTATTTGGGCATAAGCTTTCGTGGGTAAAACACACCTCACTTCTTCAGATGCATCAAGTGAGGTTAGTCTTTAAGGTGCCACTGGAACTACTTGTTTTTGTGGATACAGACTAACACGGCTACCTCCTGATACGTGATAAAACAAACAAACACTCAAATAATTCATTTCCAGCACGAACTCCTGAAAACAAGGGATTTTCCATCTTTGAAACAGACTGTTCTAATACCCCATTCACAAATATATACAAACACAAACACCCCTTGCTAATCACGGTCATGTCCCCTTAATTCCTCCTAAAAAATAAGCTGACAGGTTGGCATTACAGCTGCCTGAAACAGAAGAGGCCTAGAAGCTAGATAGAAGGCACTGCCAATATTTCTATGCAGCCAGGACAAGTCTGAACTCCAGAAGTGGATTATTTCACAGGCGGAAGGGGCGGGGGGGAGAGAGGAGAAGAGTAGACAGACATCCTACTTTATTTTTAACTTTTGTTTATAATACAAAATGAAAAGTCTGTTACCCAATTTTCCTTTCTACGACCTCACCTCCTAATTGGAGATATTTGGGTTGCCCTCATATCCAGAAAACACTGGAGGCTAGGTTCACACTTGCCCAAGACTTTGATATGCCCCTTTGTCCCTCACGCAAAAGGAGTACTTCCAAAGCTATATTGAAACACTGAAGTGCTATTAATAGATCAATTCAAATGCTTACTCAGCTCAAAGCCTTATTCAATAGCAGTAACTGTATAACTAGAGCTGAGACTAGGCCATCACAGAATCCAAGAATTTAACTCCGATTGGATGCATCGGGAGGAAAAGAAAAGTTGAAGAAAGAAAATAGGTAGCAATCCTGACATCTCCTCCAAACAAACATTTGGGATACTATTTTTTCCTTTCTGCTCACTGGTACTAATGCCTGGACCACTATCCTGATAAAAGGATACTGCTGCTGAGGATTAAAGGTCCATCTTGTAAGGCATTTACAAAATGTGCTGATGGATTACTAAGTAGCACCTTTGCTTATTTCTTCTGTGGTGGCTGCTGACCCTTCTACCCAACAGGCCACCAGGGAATAAATCTACTGGGCCCTGATCCATTCCGTAATCAGTCTGTCTGCAGCTGCATATGCTTCAATGAGGCAGTAACTGATCCACCTAGTTATGTAGGATTTAGATGCTTTTAAGTACAGACATTTAGAATGGAAGGGGGGAAAAAAAAAAAAAAAAAAAAAAAGATGTAACCCGGAATTCATCAGTTCTAAGTTAAATCTTAACAGCTTTTTTCCACTTCTGGTATGTGTAGCAACTTTTCTTTCAGCTGAGGCCCAAACAAAGGAAGAGTAATCTCCTGTAACATATGAAAGAAATGACTAGAGTATGAAGAACAACCTTGCCCTTGTGTGGAAGGCACATTAAGGTGCATCTTCTAAGAAAGATTTCAGAGTCATCTCTCCAGTGGTTCTCAACCTTTCCAGACTATTGTACCTCTTTCAGGAGTCTGATTTGTCTTGCGTACCCCAAGTTTCACCTCACATAAAAACTACTTGCTTACAAAATCAGACATAAAAATACAAGAGTGTCACAGCCACTATTATTGAAAATTGCTTACTTTCTCGTATTTACCATATAATTATAAAATAAATCAATTGAAATATAAATCTTGTACTTTACATTTCAGTGTATAATATATAGAAGTATAAACAAGTCGTCTGAAATTTTAGTTTGTACTGACTTCGCTAGTGCTTTTTATGTAGCCTGTTGTAAAACTAGACAAATATCTAGATGTGTTGATGTCCCCCCTGGAAGACCACTGCGTACCCATGGGGGTACATGTACTCCTGGTCAAGAATCACTTTTCTTGCAAATGTAATTGTGAATAGGATGCATGTATTTATTGGGAGGAAATATAGGGAATTAGATATCACCAGCATGAGCATATTGGCTGTTACAACGTATAGCCCTGTAGAGGGGTACTAGGTTGAAGAGACAGGCAAAACTGTTCTGTTGGATAGGCATGCTTGCCCAGACTTCCCCCACCCCAGCTGGATCTCAAATTGACAAGGTAAAGGTCCACAGAGGTGCCAGAGCTCTATTTCTTCAGCTTCTGTGATGGTCTCCTCCCAGATAGATTAAATCATGCCAAAACCCAAAAAGGCTTCTATTTGGTCTGCTCCACCTTTACAAGTAAGGAGCGATGCTTTTTTTTTTTTTAGTTCCTGCTAGAATCCAATTTTCCGTTTGTTCAATTATTTCACGCTACCATGCTGCACCAGTAAGTGTTCACAGATGTTATAATAAATTCAAACTCTTACAATATTTTAGTTAATATTTATTTGAAAAAGGAAATCAAGAAGGAATTAAGTGCCGAGATGGGAGTTGCTGGGTTCAAGAATCTATGCCAGCACACTGTCCTTAGTCTCCTTCCTCCACCCCTACAGTTTATGCATTTTCTTTTCCTACATAAATGACGGCTTGCCATCCAGTCATTAACACAGATATCAGACAAAGCCATCTCAGTTTCCTGGGTTTTAAATATAAAACACATTAAAAATAAAAGTCTGTCTAAATCTTTCAGGGGAAAACATTCAATTCTAGTCTGACTGCATATACCATTCAAAAAAGCTTGTCTTGAATAAAGTTTTAATATAAAAATTTGAAGTGCCTTATAGAAGGGCTAGCTTTTAATTCTAGTTCCACCGCTGAGCACAGCGGTGCTGTGCTAATACCAAGGAATTCAAAATAAACTTGAGCAAAAATAACTAAACAACATAGGCACAAACTATTTATTAGTTATTAAAACAGCTAGCGAGGGAGCTCAAGTTCCTCTATTTTTTAGAATGAAAATGTTGTAGCTTTAGTTTCTTATTACAAGATCTTCCTTTAATTTTTTGGATATTGGCAAATCTCATTCTAAAATATGTTTAATGTTTACATTTAGTCAAATTCAGCAGGACACGTCTGTAGAATTAAAGCAGTTCAGATAGTTTCTTCAAAAGATTTTTCTAATTGGAATTGATAATTGTCCAAAGGCTCGGATATAATTCCTCATGAATTATCGAGACATTTAATTTATTAATGAAGAATTCTGTTTTACTTATTTATAACCTTTACACTGAATATTTAATATGAATACATGCAATTGATACGATTGTCTAACCTTACATCCTTATACTGTATATTCATTAAATTTCATCCAATGAACAGTTCCCCCCATACCTTCTCTAAGTCAGAGTGGATTATTTCACTAGTGTGAGAGTCCTACTTCAAGGTGAGATCGGAATGAATTTTGCTCATTTGTATCAATTTGTGACTACTCAATTTCTGTACCTCCTTTCAAAGCTCCAGATAGGCAAATTTTAAAATGAAAAGAAAAAATTAAAAAATAAAAGGTAGTTGATACATCAGCATTAAAGTAACAGTGAATTCTTCTTAGAAGTTCACAGACAAATGGTTCAGAGGAAGAGAAGAAGAGTACCAAGTATAGGGCCCTGGGGAACATCGAAGGGTGGCTGAACCCTAAAGGAAATGCAAATGAATGGATAGGGATACAGAACCACCAAGAAAATACAGTACTCCAGAAGAACAAGGAAGAGGAGATGTGGAGCAAAAGAGTGATGGACAGTGTAGTGAAGGGGTTCTCAAACTGGAGGTTGGGACCCCTCGGGGGGGTCATGAAGTTATTACGTTAGCCTCCCCCCCAAACCCCGCTTTGCCTCCAGCATTTAGAATGGTGTTAAATATATAAAGAAGTGTTTTTAATGTATAAGGGGGGGGTGTCACACTCAGAGGCTTGCTATGTGAAAGGGGTCACCAGTACAAAAGTCTGAGAACCCCTGGTTTATGTCAAAGACAATAGATAGGAACAGCGGCTGGTGGGGGGGAGGAGGGGGGGAAAGACTCTGCCAAGAGAAGGTCACTACAAAACTTTAGTGAAGACAGCCTTTGTGGAACAGAAAGCCTAAAAGCCAAGTAGCAAAGGGTTAAAGAATTTTAAAAGGACAGGACCAGACTACCTCCTGCTCAGGGAGTTTAGAGGTGAAGGAAGGGGCAGTAGTTAAAGAGAAGTCAAGTGAGAGTTCTCTCAGGGCAGGGGAAACCACATTTGTTGTTTCGATCGGCTCCCTCCAGTGATCACACCACTGCTTTCCAACCTCTTTCATAAGCTTTTCCCCCAAGCCCAACAGTTTCTTCACCAAAGGGATCCAAGTCAAACAAAGAGTTTTGAATCTCTCTTATATTGTTGGCTTATTTGTTCTGAAAGCCTACGTACATTTGGTGTCCAACATTCCCTAGGGATGTGCTTTTGGGCAGTCTTCCACATCAGGAGACAAATTCTCTATGGTGCTCATGTGTTGCATTAATATTACAGAGTGATTCATTTAATTCAGAGGGAAAGCCTTCCCAAATCAGAAAAAGTTAAGATATTAAGTTATACAAAATCTTGTTGACAATTCTCAAAAGGCTGCAATTCAGTGATTCATACATCACTGGTGAAAATCCAATGTAAGTGAATTTTGAAAACTGTGTTTTATTACCATCTACTGGTAAAAAAATAAGTTTCACACAAACAGCATTTTCTAGACTGCAACACTGGGGAAAACCCTAAAATATACAGAAATTAAAAGTACAAGAGATTTAATGGTGTTAATGATAATTAAAATCAAGATCAGATAAAATGGTTACCTACCTTTTGTAACTTGTCCTTCGAGATGTATTGCTCACGTCCATTCCATTCTAGGTGTGTGCGCACCCACGTGCACAGCTGTCAGAGACTTTTGCAGTATCTGTAGGGTCGGCTACAGCGCCCCCTTGAGTGCTGCACTCATGTGTCAGTACATTAGACACCGCCGACCCTACATGCTCTCAGTTCCTTCTTGCTGGTAACTCCGACAGAGGGGCAGGAGGGCGGGTAATGGAATGGACATGAGCAACACATCTCGAAGAACAACAGTTACAAAAGGTAGGTAACAGTTTTTTTCTTCGAGTGCTTGCTCATGTCAATTCCATTCTAGGTGACTCACAAGCAGTATCCTCGGACGTGGGCTCGGAGTTCACACTTTAGCGGTTTGTAGTACTGCCCTACCAAAGCCAGCATCGTCCCAGGCCTGCTGGGTAAGTGCACAGTGGGACGTGAATGTTTGGAGGGACGATCAGGTGGCCGCCCTATAGATGTCCTGGATAGGCACTTGGGCCAGAAAAGCTGCCGAAGAGGCCTACACACTGGTCGAGTGGGCGATTACGATTGCTGGGGGTGGCACTTTTGCCTGATTGTAGAAGCAGTGAATGCAGGTGGTGATCCACCGAGAAATTCTTTGAGCAGACACTGGGTGACCTTTCATCCAGTCGGCCACTGAGATGAATTGCGTCAACTTACAGAATGGCTTGATGCTTTCAATGTAGGACAACACCCTCCTGACGTCTAGGGAATGCAGCCTACGCTCCTCCTCCGACTTATGGGGCTTTGGAAAAAAGGTAAGTAAGTGTCCTGGCCCGTATGAAACAGAGACCACCTTGGGCAGGAAAGCCGGTTGTGGCCTCAGCTGGACCTTGTCTTTATAAAAGACTGTTTAGAGCAGTTCTGAGGTGAGCGCTCTAATCTCAGAGACCTGAATGGCAGATGTCACTGTAACCAGGAAAGGAGGAGGAGAGAGCAGGAAGCCAGAGGTTCGAAATGGGGTCTTGTGAGCTGTTACAGCACCAGATTCAGATCCCATGGAGGAACGGAGTCCCTGACGTGCGGGTAGAGGCGCTCAAGGCCCTTGAGGAACCTGGCAGTCATGTCCTGGGCGAAAACAGACCTTCCCTCGAGTGGCAGATGGAAGGCCAAGGTAGCCGCCAAGTGGTCCTTGACAGATGAAAGGGACAGGCCTTGGAGATTGAGATGCAAAAGGTAGTCAAGGATTAACTGCAGTGAGGCTCACTCAGGCTGAACGCCTTTGTCTGAGGTCCAGCAGGCGAACCACTTCCATTTGGCCAGGTAGGTTGATCTGGTGGAGGGCTTTCTACTGTCCAACAGGTCAGTAGATAGTGGACATCGGCTGAGCACTGCTGTTCCTGCGCATTTAACCATGCAGGAGACTGCCATAGTTCTGGGATAGCAGGTCCGGCCTGAGTGGTAGCTGCAACGGAATGGCCAGCGAGAGGTTTCAGGAATGTGCCGAACCAGTGCGGGTGTGGCCAAGCTGGCACTATGAGGACTACCTTGCCTTGTCCTGCTTGATCTTCATGAGGACTCTGAATTAACGGTACTGGGGGGGAAGGCGTAAAACAGAGCCCCCGACCACGGGAGCAGAAAAGCATCTGACAGGGAGCCTCTGTCGATCCCCCAAATTGAACAGAAAAACATGGCATTTCCTGTTCTGTCTGGACGCAAACAGATCCACCTGAGGGAGTTCCCCACTTGTGGAAGATGAAGCTGACGACTTCCAGATGGAGGGACCACTTGTGGTGAGATGAGAAGGTCCTGCTAAGGCCATCTACCAAAGCAATCCTGGGCCCAGGGAGGTGAGTGGCTATGAGATGGAGGTCGTGCTGCAGTCCTGGCAAAGGGCAGATGATCTGGCTCTACCTTGCTTGCTTGAACTGCAGGGTGTAACCTGAGGATATTACTTCTAGCACCCAATGGTCCGAAGTTAGCTAAGACCAAGCCAATCGAAAGGGGCGGAGGGTGGATCCAGTGAAGTAACTGGGGCTTCGTCCTCGGGCGCACCCTCAAAATGACTGCTTCTGGCCTCCTTGGTTCCTGGGAGAGTCAGACTGAGAAGACTAGTGAGAAGACCATGGGTGTCGCTGCTTAGACCCCTTGTCTCTGTCCTTCCTCCTGCAGGAACCCAACTGGGGACTTCCCCAAGGCCTAGACTGCAGGGGTGGAGGAGGCTGAGGGCGGAACGGCTTCCTGGCCTGCTGAGGAGTGTGAAGGCCCAAGGAGCAGAGGGTAGCCCAGGAGTCTTTAAGGCTGTGGAGCCTTGAGTCTGTGAGCTCGGAGAAGAGCCCTGCCCTCCTCAAACAGGAGGCCCTGAATAGTGGCCTGCATCTCCTGGGACAACCTGGATGACTGCAACCAGGAACTGCACCTCACGGTCACCACGGAGGTGACCACCCTGGCCACTGAGTCAGTAGCATTCCAGGCCATTTAGAGGGGCCCCCTTGCTACCGCTGTGCTCTTGTCCACCAAAGCAGCGAACTCCTGGGCTCGATCTTGTGGGAGGGCCTCTTTGAATTTGTTAAGGGAATCTCACAGGTTAAAATTGTATCTGCCTAATAGGGCCTGGTGGTTAGACACCCGAAATTGCAGGCTTGCCGTTGAATAAATCTTTCTGCCAAATAAGTCCAGTCTCTTGGCATCTGTTTTTTGGCATGCCACTGACATGGCCCTGCCTGTCCCTTTCATTAACAGCAGACACGACTAGCGACGCTGCTGGAAAGTATGTATACAGATATTCAAACCCTTCTGCAGGGATGTAATACTTCTGCCAACTTCTAAGGCAGCGGAATGGAAGGGGGAGTTTGCCACAGCGATTTTGCAATTTTAAGGACCCCTGGGTGGATGGGCAGCACAACCCAGGCCACAGTGGAGGAGGATATAATGTTAAAGAGGTCGCCTGACTCCTCTGAGACCTCCTCAATTTGTAGGTTCAAATTAGCAGCTACCCTTTTAAGGAGGGCCTGGTGCTCCTTGAAGTTGTCGGGGAGACTGCCCATTTCGGAGGGACCCACCCTCACTTTGTTCGGTGATGAAGACTGCACCGCCTATGGAGGAGCAGGTTCCCCCCCCTCTCTGGGTACGGCTCCTTAGGTGCTGGGGTTCGGTGTGCTTTCTCTGCATTGGATTCGGTACCACGTTCCAACGCCGGTGCTGGTGGTGCCGGGGCTGGTTTGTCTGAGGTGGCCCAGAAGGACTGGTGGGAAAATGGGACCGGCATTACTAGCACGCCCCCGTGGGTTCCAGTACAGCCATTGAGTGGGCCACTGTCCCGGCTGCCATGTTATCGCCGCAGGTCCATGCCAGTCTCATGCATCGATGGTGAATCACCCCTCCTTGGCAAGGGGCTGCTCCCAGTTCGACTTGGACCAATCCTCTTCTGGTGACCAGGGTGGAGCCATCAAGGCCTGAGTCTGCCAACTGATTCTGGTTGGCGACCAGCGAGGCGAGGGACGGCACCTGCCCGACAAATGATACCGGGGGGGAAGGGACTGGTGCCATGACAAGGAGCGGCCCCGGCCTGGCGGGGACCAACCTCTGGGAGACCATCTGGGAGAAGGTGACCTGGACTGCGGCGATCTTTGACAGGAAGCTTGCTGGTACTAGTGGTATGGGGACAGGCGCTGCAACTCCGGTATCTCATGTGTTGTAGAGGAAGAGCGCGTTGAGGACCTGGGCCTTCTGGTCAGAGAGCTAGGATACGGTGCCAAGGTCTGAGGCCAAGGAGATGGAGATCTGAGCCTGCGGTCCAGTGACAGAGGGTATTCCACTGCCCTATGAGGTGGTACCATGATCAGCTTGCTCTTAGATGTCGGGGTCTTAGACGAGTCTGTCACCTGGTGTGGCATCTGCGGTGCCAGTTGGCCTACTTGTTCTTTAGCCGCCGGAGCTGCTTCAGGCAATGAGGGCTCTGGGAGAGACCGAGGTCCCCTGCTGCTCCCTGGAGTCAAATCCCAAGCCTGGCTGGGGGTCCAACTTCTGCAGTACACCCATGAAGCCCTGTGGAGGGCACATGGCTGGACATTGGTCATTTGCCCAAAGCCCCTTTCCCTTCCAGTGCTGTGGGGCTCTTCTTCTTTTGCCGCTTCCTAGGCAACAGCAAGGAGGAACGGTGCCGGGCGGAGCACTTTGCACTGAAGCGCTCAGCGTGGTGTTCAAGTGGGAGGGCTCCAATGCAGGAGGAAGCGCAGCCTCCATGAGGAGGGCCCTCAAGTGGATACCCCACTCCTTTTGGGTTCTAGGTTGAAAGTTTTTACAGATTGAACATTTGTCCTTTCTATGGGATTCCAAAACACTTAAAACAGCTGCAGGGGCGGCTCTAGGCACCAGCAAAGCAAGCACGTGCTTGGGGCAGCCCATTTGCAGGGGTGGCAGGGATCCAGCATGGGAGCTGAGAACCAACAGGGGACCCTGGGAGCTGTAGTTCCTTGGTTAGCTCCCTGCCTATAGAGCCAGCCCTCGAGCAGGGAAAGAACTACATTTCCCAGCATTCCCTTGGCCACTACCAACAGGAAAGAGGGGGAGGGAGTGAGGTAGCTGAGACCTCATGCTGCAGTGAATGGAGAGCTGCACTGTGAAGGTAGGGATACCATATTTTAACATTCAAAAAATAGGACACTCCACGGGGAGGGAGGGTGGGTAGCCCCACCTTGCCCCTATCCACTCCCTCCGACTGCCCCCCACAGAAACCCCAACCCATCCAACCCTTCCTGCTCCCTGTCCCCTGATCACCCCCTCCCGGGACCCCTGCCCCTCACTGCCCCCCAGGATCCCACCCCCTATCTAAGCTCCCTTCTCCTTGTCCCCAACTGCCCCCTCCTGAGACTTCCACCCTAGGAACCCACCCCCTACCTGTCCCCTGATAAACCCCCAGGACTCCCATGCCTATCCAACCGCTGCCTGTCCCCTGACTGCCCCCCCCAACCCCTGACCCATCTAACCCCCCTTCTCCCTGCCCGACTGCCCCCCCGAACCTCCGCCCCATCCAACCCCCCAGGCTCCCTTACCGTGCCACTCAGACCAGCGTGTCTGGCTCCACGCAGCGCCAGACACACTGCTGCATACATGCTGCCGTGCTCCCCCGCAGAGCCACAGTCCCCTCCACCCCCCCAGCACCTGCCTTCCAGATTTGAACACCTCAAAATTCAGGAGTGCTCAGTTTGGGCAGCGGTTACTTCATTTCTCCCAAATCAAATATACTGATCCACTGTAACTTGCTGTAGAAAAAGTAGGATAAAATTGAGCACGAAATGCTTCCCAGTGGTTATTAGAACTGGAATTGCTATTTTCAACAGCCCTTGCCTTTTTTGTTTGTTTGTTTGTTTAAAAGGAAGACAGTGATATTGCCTTGGCAAATTCCCCATAGAAAGAAAGAGAGGAACAAAAGAATAATAAAGGCACCTCAACTTTTCTTCATTTATGTAGGACAGTCTTATAATATGCATCCAGATATCCTCCAGTCACACAAGCTGAAAATTGTTCCACTTTACTGCAGTTCTGTAACCACATGGGAACCAATCCTGTCTGTGTTCTGTGCACATCTAGAATTCCTGCCGAATGACCTGCCGTGGGAGCGAGTTACCAGTGACCCAAGGCTGTGACGGCAGGAGGGTGCAGGTGGGGGGGAGAGAGCCCAGGGCTGGGGCAGCAGGGGGGTCTGGTGAGGAGACCAGGGCTGGGACGGGGGGCAGCCAAAATTTTTTTTGCTTGGGGCAGCAAAAAACCTAGAGCCGGCCCTGAACAGCTGTCCTGGGGATCACCGATAGGCATCGGCCTACTGCATGACAGTTTGAAGCCGAGAGAGCAGGGCATGCCCTGCTCCAAGGCAAAGTCCCAGACGGGACTAATTACCAAACTAACCTAACACTTAACGGTTAAGTACCTACAAACTATATACAAAAAAAGATAAACCAGTGGTTCTCAAACTGTGGGTCGGGACCCCAATGTGGGTCGCGACCCCGTTTTAATGGGGTTGCCAGGGCTGGTGTTAGACTTGCTGGGGCCCAAGGCCAAAGCCCGAGCCCCATCATGCAGGGCCAAAGCCGAAGCCTGAAGGGCTTCAGCTCTGGGCGGCGAGGCTCAGATTACAGGCCCTTTGCCTGGGTGGAAGGGCTCAGGCTTCAGTCCTTCCTCCTGGGGTCGTGCAGTAATTTTTGTTGTCAGAAGGGGGTCGCAGTGCAATGAAATTTGAGAACCCCGAGATAAACAAAGGCTGTAAAGAACCGCTAATGCTCTTGCCATTTGCAAGACAAGGTGCTCCAACCAACTGTCACGGGAGGTAAGAAGGAACTGAGGATGTAGGGTCAGCAGCACCTAATATACATGAATGCGGCACTCAAGGGGACGCTGCAGCCGACCCTATAGATACCACGAAGACAAAAGTCTCTGACAACTGTGCACGTGGGCACATGCACATCTAGAATGGAATTAACATGAGCATGCACTTGAAGAAAAACTGGTTACTTCTTAAGGTGTCTGCAATATATTTAATATGGTACTTGATCTTCATTTAGATTTTCAGAGAGGTCAGCCAGGGATAAAGGACAATGTATACCATTCACCAGAGTTTTGTTTATTTTCATTACTAGGATCTCATTTTTGCCCTTATATACACAGGTGCCCCTCCTAGTGACTTCTATATGAACTGAACCTATGTGAGGGCTGAGTTGGTTCCTTGTGGGCTAGTGAACAATAAGAGGACAAAGAACACAAACGTATTCAAACATAACTCCAACTTACCTCAAGGGGCATTAGTCTAATTAGAGTTGCAAAGCACTGAGTAGCCATGAAACGTACACTGTCCGTCTGATCGCTCATTCGACCCAAAACTGGGACCACTAGAAGGACAATATATGGAACAATACCAACATCTAGCTGTTCCATTACAGCTGTATGTGTTATTAAGGAAATATTTTAACCAGTTCAGTACCTGCTTTATATTAACACCACAAATTGTTTATTTTGTACTTGTGATTAGTAGTCAAAACTTCAATCAGATCCTGTACATCAGCAAAAAATTTGCATTATCATCAAGTCAACAGGAGTAGAATTTTATACAAATACATTGGGGAGACAATTTCAGAAATGCGTATATCAACTAGTCATTTAAGGATGACCCTCCTAGAAATGCTGCAATTCTTTGAAAGGGACACTGAAAACAAAACAGAGGCTTCATCTCGCCAAAGGAGTTCCAAAATTAAATTAAACCTAAACAGAAATCATGTTGACATTTTAAGAAGTCAAATGTAGATTACATATCTCCTGGAGGTCTGGGGATGGACTAAAAAGTGCTCATACTGCCAACACAATCGTTAGAGCCAAGAAATCGCTTAAGTCCTTGGCCAATCTTTGTAACCCACAACCACAGTTGTGCCTTCCCCTCTTCAACTCTCCTGCATTCACAATTCAAAAAATATGTTTCCACTTCCACACAAAATGTGCAACCTTTGACTCTGACCGGATAGAGGGTTAGAAATTGGATCTTTACTAATTATCTGAAATATTCTGTAGAGTGTTAGCATGTATGATGTAGATTTTTAGCTGATAATTTTCCTAGATTGTTAATGGACAAAATGTTTTGCTTTTGAAAGTAGAACTAGTATTCATCTTGTGACAATGGTTTGTAGCATTAATAGTTATTTAGGTGATACACTTTGTTTTTGCAATATTTGCGTGGTTGGAATGAAGGTTGCACATTTTGTATTGAGAAGGCATATGAACTATGACTAATGGATTTGAGAGAGGTACGGCGGGGAAAGCTAAATGATAATTGTGAATTGCAAGGTTTAGATGAGGTATAAACCATAAGAGGCAGAAAGTTTCTAGCTGTGTCCATCTATATCCCCAGTTACTACCACGAGCCTGGTCTCCCTCCCATCACTGTGCTTCCCTACATATAGAGATTTTATCAAATTATTATATTTATATATATATAAATAAAACCTCAATGTTTATATAGGAGGGAGGCATGGCGGGGAATGTGGATAGTGGAGTGGAGCAAGTGATGTATGGGAAAAATATGTGGGAGCAAACTGTGGGAAGCAGGGTGGTGTGAGGGCATGGATGCAATGCAAGAGAGAAGAGTAAAGGGGACGCAGAGCAGCAGGGGGCTAGGTCATGTGTGGGCTGTGCAAGAAGGAGATGGGAAAGAAGTGGGGCGGAAGAGAGCTCCAACAAACTGGTTATGGTTCATCAGAATGTAGTACCTATCAGCTCCTCCTGTATCAGCTTAGTCCCCACATACTTTCTCAACCCCCTCAGCTCTCCATGGTATTGCTGCATGGTGCACCAGAAGAGCTGAGGGGGAAAGGTGGTAACAAGTGAGAATTTAAGTTGATGTGAGGGACTGAATGGGGGTCTGCAGCTGTACAGATGTAGCCTAGATACTTTTGATCAAGGCATCAGCATTTAAAGCATTCCACCATGCTGCTTTATATCACCAGCACATCAGGCAGCAGCAGCCAGGAATCAGAATTTCTACACAGAGGCACTGGTGCATTGGAGGCTCCCCTGGATAGGTGACATGGCTGTTTAGCTAGAGAAATGCAAAGAAATCGGAGGACAATGACAAACTTCCAAAAGTCAGTAAACCTTTCCCTAAAAAAAAACTAAACAGAAAATTCAATTTTGCAACAAGTAAGATAATTGGAGACCAAACAAAAATAAGGGATTTTAGCCACCTGAAAATGCAAATTTCAACTTATCCTACACTATAGAGTTGCTTGTGATACCCCCATAATATTTTTTAAAAGTTTAACTGAAGTAGCACAAAAAAATTCTAGGCTGGGCACACAATAGGACTAAAACACCAAAAACTACACAATCCAAAGATTTAATGTACCATTACAGTGATAAGCATCAGCCTACTGCTATTGCCAGAAATCTGTCTTGTAGCAGATGCTGCAGACTGTGGGACAGTACATATCATTACTCAGTCTAAGAGCAGAGTAACTCAAAATATGGAAATTACTGCAACCATAAAAGGAGAAAAATGTCAAGCAGAAAAATAGGGTGGGTGGGCACAATAACATACTAATTTTGTAAGATTTTGCATTCTGATTGAAACTAGTGAAGTAATAGCTCATTCTACTGGCAACAGGCTAAAGGTTTCCCTTCTGCTTCAGATCCAGGAATCACTGTTGGCTATTTTGCTCTGCTACCTCACATGCAAATAAATCAAGATAATTTGTTTATTTTCAGTCATTTGAAAGTGAAGTTTTCTTTGGTTAGGAGAAGTTTCTACCAATCTTCAAGTTTGTTCATACAAGAATTTCATTCTTTAAAATGAGGACAAAAATAGTTACCTGCCAAAGATGCAGATAGTCCTTCTCTGCTCAGTTAGGAGGTCAACTGCTTTGGTTAGATTAGAATTATTTTCTTTAAAAAAGGCTCAGAATAGTTTGGGTTTTTTTTAAAGCTCTGGTATTACCAACGAAAGGAGAGATTACTTACCTAAACAGTAACTGGAGTTCTTTGAGATGTTTTGTCCCTATGGATGCTCAAATTCATACATGCATGCATGCCCAAATGCCTTTGATCAGAGATTTTCAACAGCAGAATCCACAGGTTCGCACCTGCACCCTACATCTCCTTGTGCTCTGGTCTGAAGATATGTAGGGAAGGGCAGACTCGCTGCTGCTCCAGTTCATTCTCTACCATGAAACTTGGAGAGAGACCAGGACTCAAAAGCAGAGGGGAAGGAGAGCAGCTAGTGGAGCACCCATAGGGACAAAGCACTTCAAAGAACTCCAGTTTCTGTATGGGTGAGTAACCTCTCCTTCTTTGAGTAGTGGTCCCTATGTGTGAGCCACTTCAGGTGACTCCCTAGCAGTGCCCAGACTACTGAGTTGGGAGCTGAGGGGCAGGGTCTAGTACCGATTGGAAGACAGCCATCCCAAAGGCTGTATTTGCTTAGTGCTTGGAAAAAAATCAGGGAGTGGCCTTACAGATATCTAAAACGGGAGCAGTTTTTAAGCAGAGCCATAGAAGGGGACTGTTCCCTAGTACAGTGGGCAGTCACCCTAGAAGAAGGGTGCCATCCAGAAGCTTCATAGCATGACAGAGTACAGCCCAAAACCCATTTAGACAGTCTGAGTGGATATATAGAAACAAAGAGCCTAGTGGAGGCTTTGGTACTATGGAGGTAGAAGCCTACAGCTCTTCTAACACCCAGGATGTGAAGTTCAGTTTCTTTCCTAGAACTATGAGGTTCAGGGTAGAATAGCAACTAAATATTCTGATTAAATATGGTTGTAGGAAGAGATCTTGGGTAGGAAACGAGGGTATTGATGAAGGCTCACTTTGTCCCAGCAGAAAACTGAGTAAGGTGGATCAGCCATAAGGGCACCCAATTCCTCAACTCTCCTAGCCAAGGTGATTGCTACTAAGCAGGAGGTCTTGAAAGATAAATGAAGGCGAGAGCAGCTCACCATGGGCTTGAAGAATGGTTTCATCAGAGCATTTGGGACAGGGTTAAATCCCAAGATGGTGCAGGCTCTCTGACTAAGAGAAAAGACACATAAATGGGGTCCCAGACAGATTTTGCAGGGATCTTTTCACCAACTGAGGGAAGTGAGAATCTTCTGCAGAATAGACACCATCTTGGCCAAGCTGTGTTTCTTGGGTTTGTAGACTGTCCTGAGCTAGGCTTGGAGAGATCTCAAATGCAACCCCAGCCTTTGTGGGACATAATAAATGTAACTTAACAGCTACAGGCAGGTCTGACCTATAGTTTGAGGACTTCTCTGAATGTCCAAGATTAGGTTGCTGAATCTATCAGATGGCAAGAAAGCTCTGGTGGTTGTGGAATCCAGAGTAACCTCTGTTAACTTGATGCACTGGACTGGCATCAGGATAGACAACTCTGAATTCAGCATTCAACCTGAGCAGAACAGGAACAGAGCCTTAAAGCCTGTAGACTGAACCTCTACAAGGGACCAGCCCCTGAGAAGCAAGTTGTCAAAGTAGATGGCTGCTGGCAAAACAAAAATTCAGAATCATGTATATGTAGGGTTGGAAGGAACCTTGAGAGGCCATCTAGTCCAGCCCACTGCGCTGAGGCAGGACCCAAGTAAATCTAGACTATCCCGGACAGGTGTTTGTCCAATCTATTCTTAGAAACCTCCAATGATGGAGATTCCATAACCTCCTTTGGAAGCCTATTCCAGTGCTACCATACTTAAAGTTTTTCCTAATATCTAACCTAAATCTCCCTTGCTGCTGTTTAAGCTGATTACTTATTGTCCTACCTTCAGTGGACATGGAGAAAAATAGATCAGTATTTCTCTTTAAAATTGCCCGTAACATATTTGAAGACTTAGGTCCCTGGTCCCCATCCCCTCAGTCTTCTTTTCTCAAGGCTAAACATGCCCAGTTTTTTAAATTTTCCTTGTAAGGTCAGGTTCTCTAAATCATTTTTGTTGCTCTCCTCCAGATTCTCTCCAATTTATCCTCATCTTTCCTAAAATGTGGTACCGGGAACTAGCTGAAGTGCTATGTCTGAGGCCTCTTTATTGCTGAGTAGAGCAGACTATTACCTCCAGTGTCTTATGAATGACACTAATGTTAATGCTAATGCCATTCTGGAGTGTCTTTCACAACTGCATCATATTGCTGGCTCATATTCAATTTGTGATGCCCTATGCCCCTCACATCCTTTTCCACAGTACTACCACCAAGGCAGTTATTCCCCATTTGTAGTTGTGCATTTGATTCTTCCTCCTTAAGTGTAGTACACATTACACTTGTCTTTATTGAGTTTCTTCTTGATTATTTCAGACTAATTCTCTAATTTGTCAAGGTCATTTTGAATTCTAATACGGTCCTTCAAAGTGCGAACAACCCCCTCCCCCACCTTGGGGTCATCCACAAATTTTTATAAGCATACTCTCCACTCCATTATTCAAGTAAATGAATGAAAACATTGACTAGTACCGTACTCATGACTAGGGCCCTACCAAATTCATGGCCATGAAAAATGCGTCATGGACTGTGAAATCTGGTCTTCCCCCGTGAAATCTGGTCTTGTGTGCTTTTACCCTATACTATACAGATTTCACGGGGGAGACCAGCATTTCTCAAATTGGGGGTCCTGACCCAAAAGGAAGTTTCGGGGGGGGAGGGGTGCAAGGATTTTAGGGGGTCATGGTATTGCTACCCTTACTTCTGTGCTGCCTTCAGAGCTGGGCAGTCAGAGAGCAGTGGCTGTTGGCCAGGTGCCCAGCTCTGAAGGCAGTGTCCCACCAGCAGCACCACCGAAGTAAGAGTGGCAATACCATACAATGCCATCCTTACTTCTGCGCTGCTGCTAGTGGTGGCTTTGCCACTTCTCTCCATCTGCCCAGCTCTGAAGGCAGCACTGCTGCCAGCAGCAGCGCAGAAGTAAGGATAGCAGTACTGCAACCCCCACCCCCTACAATAACCTTGTGACCACCTTCCTTTTTGAATCAGGATCCCTACAATTACAACCCCATTAAATTTCACATTTAAATGGCTGAAATCATGAAATTAATGAGTTTTTAAATCCTATGGCCGTGAAATTGACCAAAATGGACCGTGAATTTGGTAGGGCCCTACCCATGATAGACCCCTGCGGGACCCCACTAGATATGGCCTCCCCGTTGAACAATGAACCATTGATAACTATGCTTTGAGTATGGTCATTTAACCAGTTATGGACCCTCTTTACAGTAATTTCATCTAACTAAGAGATACCACAAGACTCTGTCTCAGGGTACAGGTAGTTGAAAAGGAACTGACGCAGCAGCGAGTTTGCCCTTCCCTA
Organism: Emys orbicularis; assembly: GCF_028017835.1. Taxonomy (NCBI): domain Eukaryota; kingdom Metazoa; phylum Chordata; order Testudines; family Emydidae; genus Emys; species Emys orbicularis. Next base: position 31,704,621 of record NC_088689.1, on the reverse strand, counting down.
TAAACTCTCAGATTGAAGCTTGAGGATGTGTAGGGCGCAGGCTTGGACCTGCAAACACTGCCTTAAAAAATTTCCAATCAAAGGTGCACGGGCATGCATGCATATGAAGTGAAGCACCCACAGGGAAAAAACACTTGAAGAATAACGCTGCATTTGTTGTTCCAACTTCTGTTATCACTACAAATCCTGCATTTTAGGACAAATAATTTAACACACATTTACTAGATTTCAAAAAGGACAAAAAACACTGAAAGTATCGTAACTGTTCATATGTAAGACAGCTCTCTGTCCTAAATACCTGAAGACAAACATGAAATAAAAGGGGCATATGAACAACCCTTTGTACATATTCTTTGCAACATGGGAATTGCCACATTGGATCACATCAGTAAGTCAGAGTCTGGAATCCTGCCTCTAACAGGGACAGATACTTCAGAAGAACCTTAGGCAATTAGTGGTTGGCTTATGTCCTAAGCAAGAATGTTTATCTCACCTTAAGAACTTGCAGAGTTATTTATTATCCACTTAATATGTTTAATTTTTTTGATAGTCCTATTTAGCTATGGGCCTTGATGGTATTTTGTGGTAGTTTGCCACAGATTCATTACATGATATGCATACAATTTTATCATTTTAAAAACTTGTTGCCTTTCAGTTCCATTGGAAAGATAATCCTGCAATTCTCTTTCACACTATCTCCACTAAAACCTCAACAGGAGCAAAAAAGCTCATCTGATGGGCGACTGAAGTGATCCAAGAGGAAGCCCAGCATCCTACACTAGGATGATGAAATTTTAATTTCATTTTCTACTTTTCATAATACAGAAATTGTATTTTTTGCTAATCACATGATTTTAGATAATACAAGCAAGGATACAAGCAAGTGCTTCAATTGCACCCTCTTGTTTGGTATTGTCATCTATTGCTCCCAGCCATGGAATAATCTTCTCTAACAAAATATTCATTGTTTCCATGGTAGCTATTTTGCTCATGACACCTACACAACGAGCAACCATGTGTCTCACTGCAGTGCTCGGATGTTGAAGGCACATATAAAGATGAGGCAAATGCTGTATCAACTGAAAAGAGAGAGAAAAAAAAAAGTCAGATCTCTATATTGCCTATAAGTATATTTTCTATTTTATCAATTATTGTATCCTAGTCAAGATCATAAAGATACCCAGATGAAGTCTTCTGAATGCAGAAATGTCTGAGAAAAAACACTATACTGCCCATACAAACATAATGCAAGACTAATTTACTTGCACCTGGAACAAGGGATATTCTCCAGCACAGCAAGAAGTCAATTAGCAAGACAGATGTACGAAGTTTTTAAACCAGAATTTAAAAATCTTGGCATTCAAGTTCAGAAGAGTCTTTTCAGTTAGTCATTTTCTTCCTTGCTGACTAGACAGGGAAATATTGGACCACCTCCTATCCCAATCATAATTGTATTGACCACCCTTCTTTCCACTTTAAATTATTTCACATTCCTGAGTCAACTACAGCAACTCCTTATTCAGAAAAGTAGAATTAGGAAAAAATATTCAATTATATTTGTATCTATACTTTAATGCAGTTTAACAGCAAAGAAGAGACAGGCCCATATGACCAGTCAGCTCCCCACAGACAATTTGGAAACCTCTGAACCAGAACAAAATACATTTAAATTCAAGGAGCTTGCTGTTGTCTTTTGACGTAACACAATGCAAACTGCACTGTAGCTTGAATTTCAGGTATTACCAACAACTACATTTCCAAATGGCTTTCCTCCCTCTTTAGAGAGGATATATGAACAAAGAAGATAATTTGATTTTCTTGACCTATCTTGCACCTTGTAGATAAAAAAAATATGGAATTGAACTATATTTAAAAAAAGGCGCATAGAGAAGGGATAGAACAAGCAGCTTTCACATCTAAAAGCTAAAAAAAATAAATGCAGGAAGTGGTCTCTTTTCTTAAGGAGACAATAAGTGATCCGAAAAGAGTACACAAGCAAACTAATAGCAATACAACTATATAAAGAACTGAAATATTGTAAAAAAAAAAAAAAAAAAATAGTACATTAAACAATGGCAATGAACGTAAATTGTTTTGTCAGGAAATCGCTTTGAAATATAACATGCTAATTACCAAAGGGTGAAGCTGAATGTCCATTGAAGCTGCTGTTGTTTCAAACACCTGTAGAGAATTGACCAACTCCTGAGCAGACACATCTCCCTTTTCCAATAAGGACTTCCGATCTGTTAAAACAAACAGATGTCCAGTTTCAGATAACACGTATGCTATAACGAAACAAAAACAAGAACATAATAAGAAGTGTACATACCAAAACTGTTTAGGTTAGTATTATTTCTTAGTGGACCAACCATAGCATCCCAGAGATGTGGCAATCCTAGTACCATTTCAGCACCGAAATGTTTAGCTATAGTGGATAAGGCAAATTCAGCTCCTCTCCTCTGTACAATATATGGCTTCTGAGCCTAGAATTAAAATATGGTTAAGGGAATAAGTAGATTAAAGGAATTTAAAAATGAAGCAAAGCTTGTTACATTCAAGCAAGGTTAAACAAATCTGCAAACTGAACAAAAAATAAAACTAAGAATTTCCTCCCCCTGCTCATACTTAAACAAATTTGATTGTATAACCAATATTTTATACACTACTTTTCATCAAGGGGAAGACTCAGGGCTTGTCTACATGGGGAAAAGCCTAGAATAGCTAGTGCATGCGAACTACTCTGCATGAACTCCTCATAAGGAGACACTTATTGTGCACTAAGAGTGCCCTGTCCAATTATAAGCTTAATACTCTTTAGAAATGTATTAAGTTAAACCACACAAAGCCATTGTTAATGCACAGAAAGTGTGTTCACACAGGGAGTTCATGAAGAGTACCTACTGGCTTTAAATTCACACCCTAACTTGATGCTCATTAACTTCCCCACTTAGACAAGCTATCAGAGTCCAATCTGAGCTTGCTGCACCTTTGGTGGTAGAACATACTGAAGGACAGTTGGGGGATGCTCCCACTTTTATACCTTTGGAACCCTGTACCAAGAGAAAGGGGAGAGGAAAGGGTGAGTAACTTCTGTGATTACTGCTCTCTGGAAGTTCACAGTACAGACACTTACATTCTCTACAAGTGATATTATGCACTATTATGAACTATTTATAATTACTATGCAGCATCCAGTTAGTAGTTTCTTCTGTTTTAGGTCCCAATTTAACAAGGTAGTTAAGCATATGCATAACTCTAAGCAGGCGAGTAGTCCTACTGAAGTCAAGGGGACTACTTACCTGCTTAAAGTTATGCATGTGTTTAACTACCTTGCTGAATCAGGGCCATAACTGCTTATGAATTTTGAGTTACAATATAATAGATTCTGCCAGACTTACTCACGTTGAGTACTTAATTGTGTGAGTAGTCCTAGTGGAGCAAATGGGGCTCTTTGAAGCATAAGCATGGCAGAAAATATGTCCTACTTTTGCAAATATCCAGTTAAAGTTCATACTTTGGATTTGTCTACAACAGGGGTCTCAAACTCCTGGCCCGCAGGCCATCTGCAGCCCACAAGCCTCCCCAATGTGGCCCGCGGGGCTCCAGCAGTTTTGGGGCCGGGTCTCTCCCTTGACCCCACCTGCCGCCCCCGGGTGCTCCCCCCAGGCAACTTACAATGGCCCAGGGCCCCGGCAGCACAGCGGAGCTGAGCGGCGTCTGCCGGCTCGCTCCAGTGGCTGCCGGCCCCTCCCTGCGGTCCGGGGCGGGGCTGTGCCTCTGCCTCCACACTCTGCCCCCACCCTGAGCGCCCCTGCGGCCAATGGTACGCTGTGGAGGCGGAGTCTGGGGGCAGAAGCACGTGGAGGCCCCCCGGCCCGCTCCGCCTTGGAGTCCCAGGTAAGCGCCACACCCCTGACCCCCTCCCAGGGAGAGTCTGGGAATTCCCTATATCTAAGTTGTCCTGTGCCCAGCCAGAAATAGCCAGACATTCCACTGCTTGCCAGCATGTGAGTCTAAGAGCCTGCACCTCCTTCCCCTCCCCACACCCCCTCCCAGAGCCTGCACCCCCGCGCCACCCAAACTCCCTCCCAGAGCCTTAGGCAGGTGGGGGGCGGGTTCTGGGCGGCATGAGTGACATGGCCCACTGGGAGGATTTGAGGACTGGCACTGGCCCTAATGTAAATTGAGTATGAGACCCCTGGTCTACACTAAGGAGTTTTAGAAGAAAAATCTGCACTGATGGGAGCCAAAGTATAGACAAGGCTCTGCCAACTTCTGCCATGTATACCTGTAGAACAAGTTTAAAATAAGATTCCCTAGTGTAAATGCATCCCTTGAGTTTCAGAGCCACACAGTAAGTTATCTGGCATTATAGAAACTGTTTTTTCCTCAGAAAAAACACAGCAAGCGTCTCTTCCCCACAAAATACCGCAGAGAACAGTTACCTCTTTTTATTGAGCATACAGAACTAATTTCATGCCATTTCCAGTTTACTGGTTGGAGTTACTTATAAAATATGAATAGATTTTCATGGTTTGTGAACTTTTTCAAGATTATAAGCTTCTGCAGAAGATATCCAGTTCAACTTTTAAAATAGCAAAAAGGAAGCACATTGTAAAATTAATTTATTTAATTATTTACACAAAGGCATGAATGTAGAATGTTTGTAAGGGAACAAAGTAATGTGTAATGACAAAGCCACGTTATCATATCTGACAACTTCCAGATTCAAGCTAAAAGTTAGCGATGAGTGAGTAAGATTTTTGTCATTTAACTGTGGTGACCTTACCTTAGAAATGATATTTTTCAAATGAATTTACACTAGTTAGTCTATTGTATGAAACAGATCAGTTCTAAATTTTTTCCTTTAATTTGCTAGGTGACCAGTTGTTAGAAGACTAGCTATTTTTTATATAATTACATTTATCAGTCTAACACTACTTTCTACCGGGTCCCCCAAAGCAATACGAAATACAGATTTACAGAGTAAATTATAATGGCTTAAAATAAAATTGTTTAGAAATAGATTAATGAATAATGTATTAATGGGATGCTTTCAGATTCTTTAATTCAACTACCGGTAGTAAATACAACACTTGCAAAAAGTATTTTGACACATTACAAGTGTGAAATTCACAGATTCTTAAAAAAAAAAAAAAAAAAAAAAAAATCTTCTGGTTCTGTCTCAAATTTCTGTAATAAATATTGAGCAGTCTTCTGTCCCTCCCCCCAACATAGACATCAGGGAAAGGGCACACTTTGAATGTAGTACTTGAGAATTTAACTCTGCATGTCCCATTTACATGAATAGCTGTTTTACTCAGGACTAAATATTTCCCTTTAGAATTAATTTATTTTAAGTTTAATACCACTATAGATATTTAATTCTTCCTATATTTGAACATAAATTCTTCATGCTGCTTACAACATAAAAAAGTAAACGTGGACTGAGTTTTTAATTAAGAAAAGCTATTGCTCCATCGTTTGTGTAACTCCATTGAGTGAAATACAGCTACATTTAGGAAGAACATGTCTCATTAAGTATAATGATAATCAAGATCTAACAAACTTATTTACCTCATCAAGTTCTGTGGCGATGTTTCCACTACTGCCTGTGGGCAGGTCTGCAATTTGGGCTTTTGGAGCCTTTGGTGTAGGACCTCGCCTACTCGTGATGGCAAAAGCAGCTTTCTGATGTCTGTACAGTGTAATTATTCCTCTGTGCTTGGTGACCGTATGGTGCATCCCATCTCTCTCAGAGTTGGGTCCTATTATAGAATAAAGTTGACAATTACTTTAAAATACAGTACCAGAAATAGGTGGCAGTGCTAACAATCACCTACTCTTTGTGCACCTCAACTCGCTTTACAAAGAAGGGTAAATATCATTATGTGTCAAGTATGAGAGGGGTAGCTGTGTTAGTCTGGATCTGTAAAAAGCAACAAAGAGTCCTGTGGCACCTTATAGACTAACAGATGTACTGGAGCATAAGCTTTCGTGGGTGAATACCCACTTCGTCAGACGCACGGGACATTATGTGGACAATGAAAGAGGTGATTTGACTTGCACCAGATCACACTGTGGGTCAATGAGAGCCAGGAATGGAAGCCACACCTCCCTAATTAGTGCGTGTCTAGTCCACTGGGTCACTATGTTGGGGGAAACCACACACTTATATGAGCAAGTACTTCATAGTAAAATTGAATGTATACTTGCAAAAATTTTAAGGAAAGCAGCATGTCAGACCAAAATTATCGTGATGCACACTCACTCCCCAAACTCTACTTCTGAGTCTCTACAAACATTTTACCTTGAAATTTAAGATGGGAAATATACTTTGGGCACCCACATATCTAAAGGAAGGATTAATACAGATGTGGTTAACTAGCCTTATTTTTCAGCTACCTTTCAAGTAGTAAGAGTGGTATTAAAAAGGTCAGTTAATTGCATTTTTAGGTTTCATCAGATGTGGGTACCATATGTATAATGTGTTACCTAGAATTTACTTCAGAAGTATTTTACTTCCAATTCTAAACACACACAAAGGACATAAAATGTTAGTCAAGCCTCACAATAGATTTAATATTTCAAAAATTTTGTCTTAAATTTTAGGATTAAGATTGTTCATCTGAGAGGTAGAGATTTACTTTTCAGCCACAAGAATGGAAAAGCATTAATTTTCAAGACTATTTTTGCAGGGTCTGATTTCTTCCATTAACAACCTCATTACATGTATTTGTGAACATTTCATTGTCAGTTGTCCTATGATTAGACCGCAGAACATGCAACCACATTAGGTTTATTCTATGTAAAATTATACCAGCAATATTATTCTTCTAACAGAATAGTAACACATCCCTCATTTCCACATAGCATCACACTTCTGCTCCATGAAATATTTCAATTTAAAAACCATCCCAGGAGTCAGTTATTTTGTTATGTTTTAAGAAGTCTTTCACACAATAACTTCCAGAAAAATCACTAAAACCAATTCTTAAGCTACACTGCTATGTTCAAAGGCATAAATGTACAGAGCTACTAATTTTTCAGACATCTCGTACAGTCCTAACAAGAAGTTAAAACAGCTGATTGATTTTAAATACATAACAAGTAGAACACTCATGTAGAGATATCTACTATATAAAATTACAAATATTGCATGTACACAAATTTTTTTTTTTCAAAACGGACAGACTTTGGCAATATACCTTTAGAATTTTCATGGCTGCTTTGAGGTTGCGCAGGACATGCTGCTAAGGGAGTAAGATGTGGGTCCACACAGAGAGAGTTGCAGAGATTTTTTATGATCTTCGAGTTGGGGCATGGAGATCTTGATATACACTGTTGAAGTAACTTAGCTACACATAAAGCTGCATAGTTTTGTACCAGTGTATTCTCTTCTTTTTTGACAGTTTCCATTAAAGGTTTTATGACAGGATTTAGTTTTTCTGGAAGTCGTTGCAAGCTCACAACAGCACATGCAGCAAAAGTATGGACTCGCAGCTGTAACACTTGCCATTCCTGGTTTGTTTCTGTAACGGTCATTTGGACTTGTTGTCGTTTACTGTCCAATTGTTGTAAAATATTAGGATTTAAATTAAAAGCTGATGTAACTTCATTGAAAACAGTAGTAACCTAATGAAAAGAAAACCAAAGTTAAAACAAATTTGTGCTTATAGCACAACCAGATTTCCTATAAAAAGAGGAGGTGGGGTTTGTGCATGATGAAAGAAATACTGGGTTAAAGACACACAGGAGATCACACTTTCACTTCAACTTTAACACTCAGTGAAATTCTGGCCCCAAGGAAGCCAATGGAAGCTTTGCTTAAAATGTCTGTTTCTTCCCCATTTTTTTCTTGCCCTTTTCTTTTTATTCCCCATTTAAAAAAAAAAAAAAAAAAAAAAAAAGTACTAGCTGGTACCTATGATTTGGGATTCCCACTGCACGTATACCATATCAAAATACATTTTATATCCTGATTGAAGCTCTCTGTAGAATAAATATTTAATGTCAGCCAGGTTTGTGATTTTTTTAAACCTACACTCAACTTCTATTTTCTTCTGTTTGACAGATTCGCCTCCCCCCTTCTACCCCCCCAAGTGTTTTACCTTACATCCCTCCAGTAGATTTTACCTTTCCTTCTCCCTTTCTAAATATCTCCCATCATTAATTTATTTGTTTCTCCTCATTTTTGTTCGTCATTCTATTTCTCTCCATTCATGCTCACAGCTCCCTTCTCCCCCCCCCCCCAGCTTACTTGCAGGACCCCTCTCCCATTATTCCTCATCTGGGACACAGATAAGTGGTTAGAAAGATACCACATAAGTCCTGACTCCAAAGAATGCTCTTCAGTATCTGCCTAACTACCACCAGTCAATTTTGCAGCAAGACCCAGATGACTGGCAAAGTGGCAAGTCACTGAAGCTTGGGGGAGAGTCTTGGAATTCCCTATATCTCAGTTGTCCTGTGCCCAGCCAGAAATAGCCAGACATTCCACTGCTTGCCAGCATGGGAGTCTAAGAAAAAGACAGGCAAGAGGAGTTGTGCTGTCCAGCATACTAGGGGCAAGACGTGCAATGCTGCAGTCACGTGAAAGTTGAGCGGCTCCTCAGCTGACTTTGTAATAAAAGGATTACAATGCTCCTGGAACACTCAAGATCTTTGATTTGACATGGGCCTTATGTCTGCTATTTAATCAGAATTTGCTGATCTTACTACCCTGAAACTTGCTCCAGGCACACAGGTGGGTAGAGAGCAAGAGGAAATCTGGTAGGGACAGTGCTGCACCTACTCTGTGGTACAAAGCTCATTACTAGATGAAAATAGTAACATTGTTAATAATGAGAGCACACACAAGTGTTCACTAAATATTTGTGTTGCATTTATAAAGAAGCAGAATAATCTATTCATACAGAGCGGGGTGGCCAGCCTGAGCCTGAGAAGGAGCCAGAATTTACCAATGTACATTGCCAAAGAGCCACAGTAATACGTCAGCAGCCCCTCCCCCCCAGCCCCTCCCACCCACCAGCGCCTCCCCCTCCCTTCCCGCACCTCCCAATGAGCTGTTTCGTGGTGTGCAGGAGGCTGGGGGGGGGGGGGGGAGGGCAGGAGCAAGGACATGGCAGGCTCAGGGGAGGGGGCAGGAAGGGATGGAGTGGGGGCAGGGCCTGGGGCAGAGGCAGGGGTTGAGTACTGAGACCCTCCCCCCCCCCCCCCCCCGGGCACATTGGAAAGTTGGCGCCTGTAGCTCCAGCCCCGGAGTCGGTGCCTATACAAGGAGACGCATATTAACTTCTGAAGAGCCGCATGTGGCTCCGGAGGCACAGGTTGGCCACTCCTGTCAAAGAATGATGCAGTACTTTCCTGTCCATTAGTAACCAAGGAGGGTTAGACAACCTCTGCTAGGGATAAGTGTTTTTAAATCATCAGGCCTAGATAACTTGCACCCAAGAGTCCTATAAAAGAGTTGGCTGAGGAAATCTGATTGCTGATGTTAATTTTTAATACATCTTGGAATACCAGAAAAATTTCAGAAGCCTGGAAGAGTGCCAATGTGGTGCCAATATTAAAAAAGGGCAAACAAAAAACAGAACACTTGGGTAGGTATAGGCCGGTTACCTGGACTTTATCCAGGACAAAATCATGAAAAAGTTGATATCAATTGAAAAATTAAGGATAGAAATATAATTAACGCCATTCAACTTTGTTTTATGGAAAAAAGGTCTTGTCAAATGCACCTGATTTCATCCTTTGAGATTACAAGTTTGGTTGATAAAGGTAACAGTGTAGATGTAATATACCTTGATTTAGTATTATACAACATTCTGAATAAGAAGTTAGCACAACGGAATATCACTAAAGACACAGGTTAAATGGATTAAGAACTGGCTGGTAGATCTCAAAAAGTAGTTGTCAATGGGGAATCAATCATTATATAGGCATGTTTCTAATGAGGTTCTTCAGGTATCCGTTTGAGCCTAACATACTTTTAACATTTTTGTTGGTGATCTGGAAGCAAATATAAAATCACTGCTGATAAAATTGTGGATCATACAATGATTCGTGCAGTGATAAATAATGAGGACAGGTTAATCACACAGAGCAAGCTGGATCACTTGGTAATCTGCATTCTTTCACAGAGAATGCATTTTAATACAGCCAAATGCAAAGTTCTGCATTTCCTTGTTCCTGGATGCATGCCACACATACAGACTGGCAGACTATCCTGGAAAGCAGTAATTCTGAAGAGGATTTAGGAGTCATAGTGGACAAGCAACAATATGAGCTCCCAGCATGACACTGTGGCAAAAAGGGCAAACTCGCTTCTTAGCAATATTAACAGAGGAGCAGTGACTATGGAGTAGGGAGGTAATTTTACCTCCGTTTATGGCATTGACGAGATTGATACTGGAATACATGTACAGTTCAGTTTGAAAAACTTGAGAGGGTTCAGAAAAGAACCAGAGGCCTGGAGAAAATTCCTTAGAGTGAGATTATTAAAGAGCTCAATCTGTTTAATATATCAAAAAGAAGAGAGGTGACTTTATTAGTGTCTAAGCACCTGCATGGGGAAAGAGTACTGCATACTAAAGGGCTCTAATTTAGCAGAGAAAGACATAAGAACCTATGGCTGGAAGCTGAAGCCAGAGAGAAATTAAAATTAGAAATAGGCATGATTTTTTGACAATGATTAAGCATTGGAACAATCAAGGGAAGTGGTAGATTCTCCATCTCTTGGAATCTCCAGATCAAGACTGGATGATTTTCTGGAAGACATGCTTTAGTCAAACACAAGTTATTGGGCTCGACACAGGAGTAACTGAGTGAAATTTAATTGTCTGTGATATACAGGAGGTCAGACTAGATGATCTAATGGTCTCTTCTGGCCTTATACTCTTTGAAAAAAAATCTTTATATGCAAATCAATAAACATCCATATCTGATATCAGCTACTGATCGGGCTGTCAAAAAACACACAATATGACCTTAAGATAGCACTTACAGTAGCAAAGGGGAGAAATTTTATGAGGCTTTTAAATTGTGTTACTGCCCAAATATGTATGATGTTAGCCACAAATGCTTTATGAAAAACCCCTTTCAAGTGAAGTTTCCTTTATCCATGATCATAAAGTCTACCACCGTGTACTTATGTACTAAATTATTGGGGGGGAGGGGGAGCGCGGAAGGAGAGAGATAGGAGAATGCAGCCTGGTCTGAGGTTTTTTAATGAAATCCTCAACACAGTAATACGTGAACATCTAACCAAAGCTATTGAATGTTCTTACTGTCCTTGTCCTCTCTTTACCAACCCACTAACAAAACAAAAAACAAGTTACTAGCCTGCTCTGTAACTGTTATACTTAGAGATGTGTTGCTTATGTCCATTCTGCTTCAGGTGTATGCACGCCCAGTGCACCAGAGTCACAGATTTCCCCCCCCCCGAAATGGTACCTTTTGGGACAGCGCATGAGCCCTCAGCTGCTGAGCAATGGTATAAAGGGCAGAGCCACCACACAGCCCACTCAGTTTCTTCCTACAAGACAGACTGATACAAAGGGGAAGGGGGGTGGGCTGTGGAATGGATATATGAAATCTCAAAACAACAACAGTTACAAAATAGGTTAGTAACTATTATTCTTCAAATGATTGCACATGTCCCACTTTAGATGACTCACAAGCAGTTCAAATGGGAGGTGGGTTTCAGAGAGGGTTTTGAACAAGGACTGAAGAAGTACTCATCCAACCTCGGCATCTTCTCTGGAATGCTGAGATATAGTGTAATGAGTAGTTAAACTAGGCACTGATGGCCAAGTTGCAGCTCTATAAAGGACTGCTATTAGGCATCTAAGCCAAAAATGGTGTGGAAACTTCATGAGATCTTTTAAAGTGCGCTACCACCCTTCCTGATGGGGGTACAATGCAATCTCATATCACAGGAGTATGCAGAACAAAATCCTCTGGCCAGGATGAAAGGCCTTAAATCCTGTCTATAACTAAGTTGATGACCTAAAAAAAGATCTAGTCCTCTGCAAATACAAAGCTAATACCCTTTTCACATTAAAAATATGGAGTCTCTCTTCATCCTTATGACAATGGGGCTTAGGAAAGAATGTCGCTAAGTATATGGTTTGATTGAGGTGCAATTCCAAAACTACTTTTGTCAGGAATTTCAGATGCGGATGTATGTATACTTTTGTCCTCAAACTGTGTAAGAAGGTCAGCCACCAATACTTTTAATTGTCAGCCTTCTTGTGGAAGTCATAGCTACCAAAAGTGCTACTTTCAAAGAGATGCAGAAAAGAGCAGGATGCCACTGGTTCAAAGAGTGGATCCATCAACCTTGTTCGCACCAGATTTTAGTCCAAGGGAGGAATGGTATCCATGACCTAGGGATATGTCCAGACCTTTTATCAATCTAACTGACATTGGATTAGAATACACTGTGGCCTGCAACAGCAGTATGTAAAGTGGAGACAACTGTGAGGGGAACCCTGACTGAACTAATCAATAGACCTTGTTGATTCAGACGGAACAAGTAGTCCAAAACATGATCGATAGCAGCCAGGACTGACAAATCACCCTTCTGCTTTGACTATAAGGAGAACTGTTTCCACTTCAACAGGTAAACATATGTAGTAGATAACATTCCTTGAACACTCCACCTCCTAAGTGTTAACCATGGAGCAACCAGGCCATAAGATGGAGAGCAGCCAGGTTGCGATGTACAGACAATGGTACTGGGAGATCAAGTGTGGTTCTGAAGATCGTGTCAAAAGACCTCTATCCAGTAAGCTCAGCAGAATGGATAACCAATGCTGGTGAGGGCACACCAATGCTAGGAGGATCACGTGAGCATAATCCTGCTTGAGCAAAACTCTTGGAGGGAGTAGAATGGGAGGGTAGGCATACAACAGTGTCTTTCCAAGACAGTAGGAAAGTGTGGGTCAGAGATATCCTGGACTGTGATCATGGTATTAAGGGCTGAACAAGTCTTTGTAAGTTTATAGATGAAGCCTGAGATCAAGCAATACACCACCTAGTTTGTCTACCGCACTACTGGAGAATCCAGCTCGGAGATACAGAACAGGTCCCATGTGCTGGACAGCCCTCTAGTGTCATCAGTACCAAGATATTTTTTGCATTGAAGGGGTCGGTACTGAAGTGGGAGGCTGGCCTCAATGATCGCTAATGAAAAGAAGAGGTCTGTATTGGGGAGCATCTCTTCCCAGAGGAAGCTTTACTTTGTCCCATCCTCCACCTCATCCTTCCTTTATACCATCATGGACAGGGCACATGTAACACCCTGACAGGTTCTGCTAAGGGAAAAATCTCTGGCTCTGGTGCACTGGGTGTGCACACATCTAAGATGGAATGAACATATTCAATCACAAAGAAAAATTACCGTTCCTAGGAAACCTTGATTTGCATATTTCCTATCAGCCTCAATTACATTTGACCGCATAAGTGTTTTTAAATGTGTTGACCTAAAAGGATTTTGATAGTGAATCCAGTAGGTGAGCTTAAAATGGTGCCTCTATAATTTTGTAAGATATATATATTTCAATGGAAAAAATATCATGCTGCTAATCTTTTGATTCATCTTCTTCTGTGCACATATAATGAACATCCATTTCTTATCTTATACCTGAGAAAGTGCCCAATCAAGTCACAATATATGTCTGGACTTCTAAAAACTATTGCAATTCTTCAGCATTATTACACAGCACATCGAAAATTATGACTAGAAGCTACCTCTTCATTCAGATTTACTCACCAGTTCATTAGCTTGATCTATTGTAAACACACTGTAGTTTACTCTGTTCCCAATGTCAATGTGTGCATCAGCTAGTGATGAAATGAGCTGTTTACATTCATTCTGCATTCGTGTAAAGGGAACAGCAATTTCATCATAATAGAGGTGCTCAGAAAGGACTCCAAGTAAGCGTGGCTGCACAGAAAGGGCCACAGCTTTACATTCCTAAAACAGAACAAGTCAATCAATTCAGTTCTTCACGTGTTCATACTGGTTATTTTGTTCAATTAAGATTAAGGAACACAATTGAACTCTGCTAATAAATTAGATGTTCCTGAAAAAAATTTAAAGCTTTTAACATAGCAAGACGTAAACCAACAAAAATGAAAATGTGCATACAAACTTCAGTATACCATGAAAACAGTTAATGGTCCCAACATTTTACGAAAATTCAGCATCAGTACTGTATTAATGGAAAAGTTTTTCCAAGTAGGTTTAACACCCAATTTTACATGAACGAGGATAACTTACTAAACAAGAATAAAATCACAACAAAAGGAAAAATAGTATATATTTATGCAGAAAACATGGATACTTAACTGTCTTTTAATATCAATCTAGAGTCCATATTTGTAGAACTCTTAAACACATTCATTGAACCACACAGTTGCCTTTTAGCCAACTTCAAAATAATTCAGAATCATTCTATACCATGGCTTCACCTGTCAGATTTCATCATTTAACACTATAAAAATTCAGTATTAGCCTTTTTGTTGTACTTCTATTTCAGACAATAACAGAAACTGTTTTGATTAATTTAATAAACCATATTTCATTTTTGCTGTAAAAAGCATCCTACCTTTTGCAAGGCAGCCCACTCACAGATTACTAACGCAACACTAATCCTCTGCAAGGCAGATTTCGAATTCAAATGGAAAAGCAGTAGCTGAGCTAGTGATTCAGCTGGCTTTATTTCTTGAGGAACGGTATTTACACTTGGATCACAAATACAGCAGCAAAGTGCTCCTAACAACCTTGACCAAAGAAGAAAAAAAGTGTTACAGTAACATTATTCTCATTCCTTGGTTCATACTTTAAAGACAAAGTTAAATGTCTCAGATAAAGTTAGATTTTAGCAAAAATTTTACAAATAACTTTTTTAGATTATGTATTGTTTTTCTTTTTTTCCATATTTTCTACAAACTGACTTTGCTGCCATCACCCGGGCTCGCATAACAACATAATCCCTGGTTGCCAGATCTTCTGTAATGCTGTCTGCACCAGCAATATACTCCTGTATCACTTCTTTGTTCTGGGTTTGACCTTGACGCAGCTTGCCACCTGCTTTTTCCTATAGAATAAATACAGAAGATGTTTATTAAGTAGTAAGAAATCTTGTCTGTTTTGCTTTCCAAAGTTTTCTGTATTTCAGTTAAAAAAAATTCATTCACATTTCCATATTAAATTATAATTGGTCTATGCAACGATGTGACAAATATCCACACCAGATTTGATTGTACATTAATACAGGATCTCTGAATCACTTTGACAATGACTTCTGAAGGTGCTTCAATCATGGATAGAGGACTATGGGCTTATTGCTGAGGCTCTGCACTGCTAAATGTGTGGCCTGGTTTGAATATTAACTAGCTTATCTAAGCCAATATGGTGCTAGACCTCCAGTTTGAATCTGAGGCCAAAACAAGTGGAAAAGAAAAAACACCATATGACAGTTTCTCATGAGTAAAGTAATCCTGAGAAAGCTGACTCAGTTCTGCAAACAGAAGTTGGAGAAATGATACATGTAGGTACTACAGATCAGATATGAAAACATGTTGAAATAAGAAAGTATCTAGAACCTTATAAAACGGTAGAGGGTTTAACAAGGAACACAGAGCATAGTTTGATCCATCCACAGATGGGTAAGGGTACACTACAGCAGTGCAGGAGCATAGACACTTCCTACATCGATGTAAGCAACATCAACACAAACACCCCTTCCATCAACTTACAACTCCTGTAACATCAACTCTTCAAGAGGTGGTAGCTAGGTCAATTGAAGACTCCTTCCATCAACCTAACCGCATCTACACCAGGGGTTAGGTTGACCTAACTACAGTGCACTGGGCGCAAAAATGTTCACAGCCCTGAGTGACAAGTTTTAGGTATAGACCAGGTCTAAGGAGTATTTATTACATGGAGAATTAGAGTATCTGCCAGACAGGCTCTGAGGCATTTTTGAGTGAACTAATGTTTAAATTACTTTTAGTTAAACAGCTTCTATTAATTGCACAATAGGCTTTATTACATACATTTGTATTTGGCCTTGAAAAATTATTTATATAAAGAAGAAAAATCGTGCCATATCTGTAATAATAGCGTCAAAACTTTATAAGAACTTTAAAATGACAAGTTCTTTTGTTATTTTAAAGTTCTTATACAGGGCCAAGTTGTGCCATTTAGGTACTGGCTTGTGTCAGGGTGATGCAAAACTGTACTGCTGCAAGTGGAACTCCAGTTGGGACTGTATTTCCTTGAATGGCCACATACACAAATAGTGGAACTGCCCTGCAGGCTGCTGTGGGGAATCATAGTTCCACCTATATGGTAACAATGCCCACAGAGTCTTGGAGGCAATAGCACTGTCCTTCCTTTCTACACAGGCCAGTCACAGTTTTGCTACAGCACCTCAGTAATCACTGGTTTCCTTGCTTTCCCACAAAGGTTTTAAAAATTGTTTTTTTACCTTTGATCTGGCTTTTACTTCTAGCAACATATTTAAATCAATAGGCAAGTGAGAAGGCTGCATCATTAAGCAGAGCCAGGCTCCCATCCATGGGCAAGCCGCTGCTACCACGTATTGTACTGATGCTTTGTTCAACAGTTCCAGCCACACCTTGAGGGAGGGGGAAAAAAATTTGTGTACATCAGAAATACGTATCATGGTATCTATGCAAACATTTGATCAACATGACGTCCAAGATCTAGGAACAGTTTCACAATGATCATAGTGAAATCAACGTACAGCAGTAGAACACCATGCAATTATGTAGACTGAAGGTCATGCATCTGACAAAGGGTGGCACATAAAAGAGAGAGCATCGTCATAAGCTAAATAAATACCTTGTGAATAAGGTCCAGAATATCTTGGCTGCTTTCTAAAATACAAAACTGAAAAATGTGCCTCAACATATCTTGCAGAATCGGAGTTAGCCAGGCTGAAGAACTCTGAAGACAGGGATATGAGGAGTGTGAGAAAATTCCAACATACAATGTAATTTAAACATATATTATTTTAGGTTCTCGCTATTAAAGTGGCACCCACCTCTACCCAGAGCAGAAGTAGACCACAAATGTTTTCCACATGTCACTTGATAACTCTTACAAGTTATCAAGTGACTCAAAGACCATGCACAAACCACTTCTGAATTGTAATTGGTAAGTGATATTATAATTATTAGTTCTTACCTGGTCTTGGGTAGATAACAGCGTAAATAAAGTTTCCAATGCTGCTTTTCGAACAGATGATATAGTATGATGCAAGAATGGCCATACGCGTGGGACCAAAACGGTGAGTGATTGCTGGATACTGGTATATTTTGGAGGGGGGGGGGGGGGGTGTAAGAGAAAGGAAATAAAAAAAATAAAAAAAGTTCATTCTATTTATATCCAGTTATAATATTTAGTTAAAAAGGGACTTTTTTGAAGGAAAAATAGAAAAGTAACACTGTGTATTCCCCAGGCCATGTTAAGTGCAGGATCAAGTTATAGCTCAACTACAATGGTCAAAATAAATGGTTTGAGTTGTGTGGTTTTTTTTTTTTTTTTTTTTTATATATAAAGTGTGTTTACTTGTTAATGGCAAAATTCAGAAGCTTGTCCAAATTAGTAAGGCCTACTGTAACTATATCCTTAATTACTATGGTTTCTTCCACACTTAAAATAAAGTACCTCCCCCTTTCCCACCTCCACCTCAACCAAGCACATAGAAAATAAGCACATTTCATTTTAAAGGTCAGTCAATTTCTTCACTGTCATGCAGTTAGGCATTAAGGATGAAACTTTTCCTTAACTAACTCCTTGTGCCTGAGAATTAAAATAGTTATTACACATGAACTCATCGGAGATACCACCTTCCATGCAATGGGGTGAATTACAAAGTTTCTGCCTTAACTGATTTTTCCTGCTTGAGATTTTAACATTGGCACGAACATTATGAGAATATACTGAAATAGAGATAGTTTTCATAATTTATAGAAGAACCTTTGACCAAGACATCTCATTGATGATTCCTGAAAGATTTAATATCATAATTCTATCTAAAGAAAAGAATTTAAGTGATTTATTGTCTTCACCAAAGCCCCAAGGTGAAATATTTCTTCACTTTATTGTTGTGGAAAAGTTAACTGCTGTAATCCTGACTACTGGATAAGCATAACTAACCTTTTAAAAGGAAACAAAAAATCAGTTACTACAATAAATCTAAACGAATCAAAAGCCTGTACTCTCAAAACAAAGAGGCAAACATTTATTAATAAAACCACTGATTAATCCAAACAAATGTTTTACCAATGCTTTGTCTTTAAAGGGCAGTTATTTACAGCTATTAAAGGGTTATTATTGTCCTACGAATA
Source organism: Emys orbicularis (assembly GCF_028017835.1). Classification (NCBI taxonomy): domain Eukaryota; kingdom Metazoa; phylum Chordata; order Testudines; family Emydidae; genus Emys; species Emys orbicularis. The sequence goes on along the minus strand of NC_088689.1, from coordinate 31,686,231 downwards.
AACAGCACGTACACATGATTGTGAGATGGTAAGAGAGACAGAAGCAGAAGACAATGGAGGAATTGGGAGGAAAAAATTATAAGGAAGGGAAAACAAAACAGGTGGAGGAAGAGGAAGATTAGAGATGGAGAAGGGGATTTTATTTTTAGATATTCAATTTACCTCCCAAGATTAAGGATATAGAGTTAAACCCTCCAATAGGAAAAATCTTTTTTCCACAGAAAAGCTCCATTCAAAACAGAGATTCACAATGGGTCTGCATCCTTTGTCAATGTAAAAGCCCGCACTGACTTTTAGTGGTGTGGGGCAACCACTAAATTGCAATATGCACACTACGCTACAGTGAATTAAAACACTTTGATTGAAGCTGTTTGTTACTGTTGTAAAATCAAACTCCTAGAGTTCATCATATGGGTCTTCCCCATAATTCCACTGAGTTACTGCATACCATGAAAAGCAGATTATACACCCAAGAAGTGGTACAAATTCCAGATTCACACCCTGGTGTAGCCAAGCTCCGACTAAAAAGGTATCAAAGGATAGATGGGTCTCCACTTTTAATTCTGGCATTAATGAACTCACTGTTTAAGTAAGTGAGGGTCAGAGGTTGAGTGAAAACATTAGTTTTCTTGGTATTGATTTACACTTTTTCATTTCCTGTTTCTAGCACAAAAAAAACAAAAAACAAAAAAAACAAAACTTGGCCCTCTACTAAAGTTGCCTCCCACACATTAGCAAGTGAAAGGGGAATCAGCAGCAGCACATGCTACTTGAAAACAGAAGACTGAGAATGCTACTTAGTTTTATGTTTAGAATATTCCCGAAAGTCTCTTTATGAAGTTATGTAAACTAGATTATACCTATAGAGTCACATATAATACATACAAAATGGAAAAGTAGGTGAACCCAAACCAATACAGAAGTGTTATAATACATGGCAGTAAAGTCACATGTCATGCATTAAATTAATGTTAATAGTTAAATTTTAACTTGTACAATAAACTGGTTTGTTGTGGCTTTTAAAATAGCAAAACTATATTTTTTACCCTTCACGCCCCATCCCAGCTCCCAAAATAGCTAAAATGATTTACTCTTCTAATGGTAATTCAAGTTTCTATATCACAGTGAAATTTCAAAACTTAGGGTTGCTGAAAAGAAAGGAGTTGCAGAATAGCTTGGAAGTCTTAAATGAAAGATGGATTTTTATTTATTTAATTTTTTAAAGGGGGAGGGACACAAGGACAAGAGCCATATAATACACAACAACAAAAAAACCTCAGACCATCAGCTGGAGAAAAAGGAAAAATCCAAAAGGCTTAGTATTACTTTCAAAGGTCATTATGATGTAACTTGAACCCTTAGATTTAATTCACAGTAGCTTCTCATAGAATCTCTCTACTTTGATTTCCTAAAGTACTTAATTATTTGTTTCTGCACTGCAAATAATAAACTATAGGCCTCAATGTGAGACTACTGTAAGTAAAAGCAGCAGTGGTCAGAGCACATCAGCTGTCTAGCCATTATCAGGTGTTTTGTAGCCATCACAGCAAAGGAAAATTAAGGAGAGAGATGAACGAGGATACTAAATTGTTACAGGAAACTCCTTTATGCATAAAGGATGGCATGGAAGAACACATGAAGGTGCTTATAAGAAAAATCTTAACAGGCAAAGAAGATTGGCATTTTTGGTGAAATAGAGGTGAGCCTCAATAGTGGATAAGTAGTGATAGCTAGGGCAGGACTAGGAGATAAAGGAACATAAAGGTGAACCTGAGTAGTGTATTTGATGCAGTGAAAATGGGCAAGTTAGGAGAGGGGTGCTAAGGGTGGATGGTGACATGGCCAGAGCTACAAGTCAAGATAATCTTTGCAGCAGTGTTTTGAATGTATTTTAAAGGGTGCAAGATAACGTTCGGGAAGAACAGAGAGGCAGTGACAAGCCGCAATTGGGCATCTGCCCCACACTGGCCCCTAATAGAGCCATAAGGAGGCTGCACAGAAGGCAGTCAATCACAGAAGGGCTTATAGGAGCAGCCAATCAGGGCTGGGCAGGCCCATATAAGAAAAGCTGCAGTACAGAGCAGCTTTAGTCACTCCCTGGAGCTTGAGGAGGGAGGAGGACAGGCTGCCTTGCAGGTGGAGGGCAGCAAGCACCCTGCACATAGTAGTGCTACAGGCAGTAGGGTGACCAGATGTCCCAATTTTATAGGGACAGTCCCGATTTTTGGGTCTTTTTCTCATATAGGCTCCTATTATCCCCCACCCCCTGTCCTGATTTTTCACACTTGCTGTCTGGTCGCCCTAGCAGGCGGAGACCCAGGGAGCTAAAGGCAGCGCCTGGCAGGCTGCAGGGATTTGCAGGCTAAGGCTGTGAGGCAAGGGAAAAGAGGGTGCTGGGGTCACGAGGAAGTGGCCCAGGGAGATCTACAGAGAAGTCGGAGGGGATGCAGCAAGTGGCGGCCACCCACCTAGGCCGGGACCCGAAGTAGTAGGCAGGCCTGGATCCCCGCGACCTCCACTTGCCACTGAGGAAGTGGCTGGACTGAGGGACTGTGATACTGTTGCCCAGAAGGGGGGGGGGGGGGGACACCGAGTGTGGCACAGCCATGTGGTTGTATCATGAAGAGGACACCGCAGTCCTGGGAGTGACGTGGGTCCCTGGAGCAGAAGTGACGGTGGCGAGACATCACCAAAAGAGGGTGCACTGGTGTACAGCACTAGTCCCCAGGACAGCCTGCAGGAGGCGCCACAGTGATGGACCGAACCCCGTCACACAAGCCCAGACGCTAGATGAGAGCCACGTCAAGAGTTTTACTTGTATGAATTGATCATAAAGGCTGGCTCTGAAGGCCTTGTCTACATGAAGAACATTGATCAGCATAGCTATTCCAGAATAATTCCCATGTCCGGACATTATTCTGGAATAATGTCACTTATTTCAGAATAGTGTGCAGAGAGCAATTCCAAAAATAACTAAATTATGCCTGAAGAGCTACTGCAGAATGGCTATTCCAGAATAGCTGTGCTACTCAATTCCCCAAGGTAAACAAGCCCTTAAACTTAGGGCAGGAAGAGACAATATTTAGACATGGTCTAAATGCAGCAGCCTAGAAATGGCCCAGTCAAAGACAACACCCAGATTGAGTGACAGTGAGAATGGTGGTGGTGTTCACAGTGACCAAGAAAGTGATGAGAAGGAAGATTTTGGGGACAAAAACTAAGAGCTTGAAATCCCTTTAAATTTTCTTTTTTTTTTTCCTGCTGACAGCATTTTAAAGCAGTATTTTTGCCCTCTCTCTCTCCCGCCCCTCCACCCCCGCCTGTTAAAAAGGGCCATGACAGTACAACTAAATAAATTTGAGATAGTGGAGACCAAAAAAAACCAACTATTGAATAATGGATTAGAGTCTTAAAAAATGAATCTCCCTGATGTATGAGTAGGGATGATAAAAATATAGTGAGATGTTCTCATCCTTTACAAAGATACACACCGGTAATATTTAATCAGGTAGACAAGACAATTAGAGGAGACAGATAAAAGAGAAAAAAAAATATGGAGAAAAGAGGGGACAGGGGTACATTTACTAAATGTCTGCCTACGCTTTAAGTGAAAGTTTCAGTATGCATAGTCAGGTGTTTTTTTGTTTTGGTTTGGTGTTTTTTTTGGGGTGGTGGGGGAGGGGGAGGGGGGGAGAGAAATTCTGTTTACTGAACAGAAGCCAACATGGATTTGTCCAGTTTGTTCTATTTACTTGCTTCCTTGCATCAATGATACAGCCAGTGGTTCTGTGAATAAGATGGGCTTATTCCTTTGCCTTTTGCTTGGGGTCTGACCCCAAAGACCTTGGATGTGTGTTGCATCTGTGTAACTCTCCCGTTATAGTCAACAGGGTTTGTGTATATGAAGTCTGCAAGATGGGGCAATTTAGTGCAGGATAACAGCTCCCACTTAGCACAACAGAAATAATTAAGGGTCATGCATAAGTAGCGGCTATTGCTTTTTAACCTTTAATTTCCTAACAAAGAGTGGTGCTAAATCTAGTGACAAAGTGTGTTAAATTTTGGTACTAGATTATTAGTGTGTCCTAAAAAAGAAAGTGCACTGCCCTTTAACAGCTTACAAAATTTGACCTCAAATTTATACCAGCATCCATTTACTGCAGAAAGATACCTTCCCAACATTATACATTATCTCCTCCATATACAGTGTAATTTGCTATGAATTTAGATTATTCCAATATGAACTGCTTCAGTAACAAATGCTTAGATCTGTTTCTTAAGTAGTAGCTGGAAAGAGGTACCTGCATTTTTGGACCTGAGGATAAGTTAGAAGGGAGGAAAGAAGGATCATGATGCTGTTTGTAGAAGCTGTCAGATCATCCAATTCCAGAAGAGCATCCCACAGTGTATTAAGAATAAAGGGCACCTAGAAGAATAAGCACAAGGGGAGAAGTTATTTATTTTTTCCCTCTCTCTTTGTAAGATAAGTCAGTCTTATATATAACAAAATGAGGAATTAAAAATTTGTGTACTGCACTATAAACATTGCTTTCTTGTTCAGATCCAAGATGAACTTTTCGAAGTCAAAATGTAGAAAATAAGCCATTCACCTTTTGTGACTGAAGATGAACAAGGCTTTCCACTACTGGTACTAAAGATGCTGCAGCAACAGCTCGGACATCGTCATCCAGGTCTTGGAGACCTTCAATTATTGCAGGCAAGACTTTAGGCAATAAAGTATTAATCATATCCTAAAAAACAAGTTTAATTCATAAATTGAATAAGGAAGCATTTATTAAACTGAATATCTTTCCAAAAAAATCTCAGAGTCCTCTTCCTTCTCTTTTGAAAAACCAACAAGTAAAAAACAAAAAAACAAAAAAAAAACCCAACCCCCCCTTCCGCCCCCCCCCCTCTCAATTTGGTCAGATAAACAGAAATAGCAACCATTCTGAATAGTTAAAAAAGTTACCACTCATGAAGGAAAGCTAATCTATCTTATAAATTAGAGTGAATTTGTCCTACAAATATGCCTCAGTCAGAACCTGCAGTACACTTTTGTTATTCCACTATTAGAACCTCTAATTGACAGTCTTCAGTTGTACCAAGCCATAGTGTTTTACCACGGGGGGGGGGGGGGGGGGGGGAGGGGGGAAGGGGTTTGCACCACTGGATATGATTTCATTTAATATGCCATATATTTTAAACATGTGTTTCTTGAAAACAAATGACAGCATCAAATTCATATACCACCTTCTACTCTCTTCACTCCTGTTTCTGGATTTTTACAATAAGTCTCTGTGAAAGCAAAATTTTTCTAGTGTTAGTGACTTTGAATAGGAAAAAAAACCCAAAACAACCACAGAAGGTGATTACCTGACGAACTGCCAAAGCATACTTTATTCCGAGCAGACCGCCATGTCTCACTTCCCATTGATCTTGTGTGAGCAACTTCAGGAGAATATCCACAGTTTTATGAACTCCAGTCTCATTCATATGTTTCAATACTACTCCCAAAGTCTGAGCACAAGTCTCACGTACTGGTGCTACAACCTAGGACATAGTGAATAATGGACATAAATCAAAGCATTTCTACATAAAGTCTGACATGGAAATAGATTAGCAAGTCTAAGGGCTGGTCCACACTGGGGCGGGGGATCGATATAGGAAACGCAACTTCAGCTACGAGAATAGCGTAGCTGAAGTCGACGTTTCCTATATCAAACTAAAAGTACTTACTTCGGGTCCACGCGGCGCAGGCAGGCTCCCCCGTCGACAGCGCTTCCTCCTCTCGGCGAGCAGGAGTTCCGCAGTCGACGGGGGAGCGCTTCTGGGATCGATCTATCGCGTCCAGATGAGACGCGATAAATCGATCCCAGAAGATCGATCTCTACCCGCCGAATTAGGCGGGTAGTGTGGACCAGCCCTAAGAGTTGACACTTACTTCATCTGAAACAAAGTCTCCAAATCTGTCTAATGCAAAGACACAAAGGAGTCTAATGACTAAGTCTTCCAGCCATTCCTGATGCTGCTGAGCCATCTGTTAAAAAAAAGAAAGGAAATTAAATACCATTTGCTAAATCAGTTCATAGAAAAATTCTCAAGATTCCTTTGCTTTATCTAAATTCATACTGAGAAGATTGTATCACAGTAGTTAAACCTGTGACTAATTGTGTATCTGCATTACAAGCAGATCTTCCCCCCCCCCCCCCCATCACTTAAGTCTCCAGCAGTGACATTAATCCATTGTATGGAGGGGCAGCACAAGGTCACAAGCACCACTTAAGTCTTTTAGGCCTTGGCTACACTTGAGAATTCACAGCACTGCCGCGGCAGAGCTGTGAAGCGCGAGTGTAGTCGCGCCGCCAGCGCTGCAAGTACTCCACCTCTCTGAGGGGAATAGCTTGCAGCGCTGCGAGCGAGCGTGCAACGCTGCAGGCGCTGATTACACTGGCGCTTTACAGCGCTGCACTCGGGGGGGGGGGGGCGTTTTCACACCCCTGAGCGCAGCAAGTTGCAGCGCTGTACAGCGCCAGTGTAGCCAAGGCCACACAGAAGTTGAGCAGCAGGACTACAAGTGGAGCAACTGTGCAAGGGTGCGTGTGCACCACTCTGTGCTGAGGAAAGGGTCTCCACATGGGCCCCATATGGGTCACAAAGGCCTGCCAAAGGATAAGTGATGAATCACTATGGTTCCGATATCAACTGGGCATAGGGCACAGTCTTGGACTCTAGCCCTGGGTTTGGAAAGAGGTTGGCTTCATTTCATCAGTACCTCTGTGCTCTACCCATGTGACAGAACACTCAAGCTTTTATGGGGCTGAACCATATATGAAGGGTTAAGTGGTCACATCAAAAAATTCTTTTTGGTGGTGGGAGGAGAGCCAAACCAGCATTTAGGAACTTTTTCCTTATCCAAATAAGAAGTGAACTACTTGGAAATTTCTGCCTTACTTTTAGAACTGGAAACATCAGCCAAGATTCATTGATTTTAATCTGAACAAAAACTACTTGGGTAATACAAGCACACTGCAGATATTAAACAATCTTTTCCTTTTCTGCATTGGTCAAGGTGAGCAAATTGTGACACTATGCAGATGTTAAAAAAGAACAGCTGTAACAGTTGATATTTTATGTGCTCATCTAGTTACTAGATCCAGTTTTGTTACTATATACCCATCTCTGTGTATTCATACTTCTAAATATTATTAAATTTTAGAAAATCTTAAGACTTGCAAACACTAAGTAATACCCATTCCCTACAATACAAGTCAATTACTGAACCTTGTAATAGTTGTTTGAACACATTTACAAATAAGTATAAAATAAACCATCAAGTATTGTTTTATTCTAGGAAAAGAGAGAGAATGAAAGCAATCAATTTCTGCTAAGCCCTGCGCTAGTTAAAGTTTCCTCCATCTCTATTGAGACTAAGCAGTAAGTCAAGTTCACTAGACTCTAGAGACTGAACACTATACAAATGCTAAAAGACATTACCAAAACCACCTTCACCCCCCAAAACCCCTCAAATATATCAGCTCTCCACCACTCCCCCCCCCAAAAGCTATCATTTTAATATTCATGAAATTTATGTAGTTTTATTGCTATACTTGTTATTTACTTTGCAATTCATTGTCAGAACTGGGAAGAATAATCTCCATCCGACAAGTACATTTTCAAACAAGAAAAGAACTAAAGACTATACAATTTAGAATTCCGTCAATGGCTAAATATTTAGGTTCATATTCTCCCATCCTTACTCACAAGAAGTATTCTGCAAAAAGTTCCAATGGGGCAAATTCATCTTTGCATGGATACAAAAAGGAGAGATGGCAGCTTGTACCTCTCTATCCACCTCATTCCCCCCTCCCAGAGTAATGGGCTCCCAGCACTGGGTAGGGCAGTCCAACTTGCATTTCCATGGCAATGGCCTCTCTGGGCCACTGCAAAGGTGCAGAATTGCTGGGCTGTAAAAGTAGGTCTCTCACATGCGCCCTTACCCCAAGGAAAAAAATAAAAACAAAAAAAACCCTGAACATCCTCTACAGCACAGGCTCTTATAGACCTGACTACTTTCCAATTGCTCTGCAATTGGGGTGAGGCATTGATGCCTTCCTTACAGTCCCTTTTGCAACAGCCAGCTCAGAGGATTGTAGGGCAACTATGTGAAGAAGGGTGGCAGAAGTTAGCAGGTATTTCTAAAAACTTACTAAGGGCTACTATATCAATAGCCCACTCAAGTGCTTTTTTTAAATAAATGGGGACTGCCTTCTCAATACTTCTTCTTGGTTTAGTAATCCAAAGCAAGCCAATGGAATCAGCTTTCCTATTAAAAAGCATTATACAACTTGCTTTATAATCTAAAAGCCATTTTAGCTAAATTAGGTTTATTAAATTAGCCAAACTATTTTAAGTTGTAGAATTTGCCTCGTCACAACTTTGGAACATATTGATTCCAATACTTTCTAATGGCAAAGCTGATGCTTGAAATTCAAGTTTGCACTCAATTGTCAAGGTTTTTTTTTTTAAACAAAGGTGATTTACATTTTGTCATTAGATTACACCTTTTACAGCCACTCCCACAGTCCTAAATTGCCTCTATCATCGGTGTATCCCAATTTTAGTATTTGAAGAGAAGAGTTCTGCAGGTTGCAAAAGAAGCTACACTTAAATATTGATTGGCCTGTATTTCAATAAGCTGGTTATCATCATCGACTTCTAATTTTACCTCTTCTACAGTACTGTCTCCCATTTTGCCACCACTTTTCCCATGTGCTTTAAGTATTTCCCTCAGCGCAGTGCCTGCACCATGCCGAACCTAAGACATGCAAAAGAGGGGAATAAAAACAGACCAATTATTTATTTATTTTTAACATCTATAAATGCTCAGTATCAATTGAAGAAGTTGGAAAACGTTCAAATAATATAAATTGCTTTTCATTCCAGTAACAAAGTTCTGAATGCTACAGATTTGGTGACATTTTATAACATTTACACATGCGTAGGAAGTTACTGGGCAAAGGTGATGGAAATCAGTAATGAGATTTCCCTGATCTTCCCCAGAAGTCTTCAGTGTTTCTCTAAAGTCTGATTATGGAGAAGGATGTCATTTTTATTAGGTTTTATTTCTCTGTGTTATGAGTGCCAGATAATTCTCAGAAGAGTTCATTCAGAGACATGAAGAGTTATTATACCAAAGCTCCTTTACTGATGCTGGATGAAGTTTTAGAGCGATCGCACAAAATCTTCCTAACCATATCAAGGGATTGCAATATTTCTTTGTAGATTAAGAGCAGCAAGCATCTCAAGGCAGGTAAATGTGAGTTACTTATACGTAATTCTGTTTATCCTAAAATAGCATTATATAGGACTCAGGCTCTTGGATGCCTGCATAATAGTCAAGACAGATCTTCTTCAAAGAAACAGAATTTGAGGTAAACAATTTTTCCTTCTAAAGAGGTATTTCTGCACTTTGAGTGATGTTTCTCAGAGCCAGAAGTCAACAGTCAGAAGGGGACATTCTAAAAATTTTTACTGTTAAACAATGAGGCAGAATACAGAGCCACACAAGTCATCCCTTAGAATAGCAAATTATAGGTGAGAGTTAGGGGTTACCAACAATCTGAAATACAGGCACTAGAGATCAAAATCCAGAACCAAAGAATCTTTCATTAAACACTAAAACCAAGTATTAGCACCAGTAACGTAGGCTATGTGAGCTCCAAGTGTGATTAGTGGTGGAGACAGAGGCACGGATCTAAAATAAAATAGTAATAATAAATAATAATAAAAAAAGTCCTGATCCCCAGGGAATCAATTCACCGGTGGTGGGTTGCAACAATCAGTCTTCTAGGCTCTGATGGTCTTCATGGTTCTATTAACCAAAGCAAGAAACAATGGAGAGCCAAATCCCTCAAAAATGCTCTGGGAACTCAGTATGTGACAATATAAATGATTCACTATGACTCCATCTGTACATGCATATCAGCTTCCATAGCAAAGTTAAGGAGCTATGTCAAACAGCTGTATTAAGGAGCAGAGGTATTAAGATTTACCTTTCAGGTAAATAAGAATAAAATATTCCCTCAGTGGTCTGGGAAGCCATTCAGCCCTAAATTCTCTGAGGTTACATGAAAGGCAGGGGGGAAGATTCCCAAAGCTTTCCATTTCAATCCTAATGTATAGATGTGTAGTTCTATATAGAGCCAAAAGACAAGGTAGTGAAGCAGAGACTACACTCACCATTTTTAAATCTGTAGTTTCATTACTGAAAATATTTTTGAAAGTTATAACCAAGTAATTATTAGGATGTTTTTGTCTCAAACACAAGTTATTCTCTCCAGATTGTTATATATATTCTCATGGAGTCAACCTCTGGAAAGAGCTGCCCACCTTCAAGAAGATATGGAAGTATCTGACAGCCAGCTGCTTATCTGCTCAGAGACAAATCAACCATTACTGTGGAATGCTCTGTGTGTGCATGCGTGCGTGTGCATGCGTGAGACACACAGGGGGAAGGAGAGGGGGTCTGCTGCTGTCTGAACTTACAAGATAGCATGCTGACATGCTCTCAGCCCCCCAAAAACCCACTCCCTGTCACACTCCACCGTCACTTGCGTGCTGGGATAGCTGCCCATAATGCACCGCTCCCAATGCCGCTGCAAGTGCCGCAAATGTGGCCACGCCAGTGCGCTTGAAGGGGTCAGTGTGGACAGACTGCAGCACTTTCCCTACTGCACTCTCCGAAGACTGGTTTAACTCAAAGCGCTCTACATCTGCAAGTGTAGCCATGCCCTCAGTGAAACACCCTGTTTTGAGTTGCTCACTAAAGTACATGCAAGCTTGTTTCTTCTAGTGCAGTCTACCTCAATGGCCATCTTGAACTGAGGGGACAGTAGACACTGAGGGTTTTTTTTATTATTATTACTCTATAGAACAAGGAGAATGTTTGACTTGTAGGAAGTGCTGTCTTAGGTAAGTGCATTTTACCACTTTAATCAATACCTTCTCACTAAAACAAAATATAGTGATCTTGACTCCAAAAAGGGAGATGGCACTCTACTTGAGAGCCCATTAAATGACAAATTTGCAGTGTGTGTGTGTGTGTGTGTGTGTGTGTGTGTGTGTGTGTGTGTGTGTGTGTGTGTGTGTGTGTGTGTCTGTCTCACTGACCTGTTTAGGTGACTACATAAAGAACTGTGACTTCATTCTTATGACAAATTAGAGGATTGGGCCAAAAGAAATCTGATGAGGTTCAACAAGGAGAAGTGCAGAGTCCTGCACTTAGGACGGAAGAATCCCAGGCATGCTACAGACTAGGGACCGAATGGCTAGGCAGCAGTTCTGCAGAAAAGGACCTAGGGGTTACAGTGGACGAGAAGCTGGATATGAGTCAACAGTGTGCCCTTGTTGCCAAGAAGGCTAATGGCATTTTTGGCTGTATAAGTAGGGGCATTGCCAGCAGATCGAGGGACGTGATCATTCCCCTGTATTCGACATTGATGAGGCCTCATCTGGAGTAGTGTGTCCAGTTTTGGGCCCCACACTACAAGAAGGATGTGGAAAAATTGGAAAGAGTCATAAGAACATAAGAACGGCCATACTGGGTCAGACCAAAGGTCCATCTAGCCCAGTATCCTGTCTACCGATAGTGGCCAATGCCAGTTGCCCCAGAGGGAGTGAACCCAACAGGTAATGATCAAGTGATCTCTCTCCTGCCATCCATCTCCACCCTCTGACAAACAGAGGCTAGGGACACCATTCCTTAGATCTTTTTCCTGATTCGTTGTAGCTAAATTAGCCCCCCATCATATTGTATGTATAGTTGGGGTTATTTTTCCTCAATGTGCATTACTTTACATTTATCCACATGAAATTTCATTTCCCATTTTGTTGCCCAATCACTTAGTTTTGTGAGATCTTTTTGAAGTTCTTCACAGTCTGCTTTGGTCTTAACTATCTTGAGCAGTTTAGTATCATCTGCAAACTTTGCCACCTCACTTTTTACCCCTTTCTCCAGATCATTTATGAATAAGTTGAATAGAATTGGTCCTAGGACTGACTCTAGGGGAACACCACTAGTTACTGAGAATTTACCATTTATTCCTACCCTTTGTTCCCTGTCTTTTAACCAGTTCTCAATCCATGAAAGGACCTTCCCTTTTATCCCATGACAACTTAATTTATGTAAGTCCAGTGGAGGGCAACAAAAACGGTTGGGGGCTGGAGCACATGACTTATGAGGAGAGGCTGAGGGAACTGGGATTGTTTAGTTTGCAGAAGAGAAGAATATGGGGGGATTTGATAGCTGCTTTCAACTACTGTACCTGAAAGGGGGTTCCAAAGAGGATGGATCTAGACTGTTCTCAGTGGTAGCAGATGACAGAACAAGGAGTAATGGTCTCAAATTGCAGTGGGGGAGGTTTAGGTTGGATATTAGGAAAAAAAACTTTCACTAGGAGGGTGGTGAAGCACTGGAATGGGTTACCTAGGGAGGTGGTGGAATCTCCTTCCTTAAAGGTTTTTAAGGTCAGGCTTGACAAAGCCCTGGCTGGGATGATTTAGTTGGGGATTGGTCCTGCTTTGAGCAGGGGGTTGGACTATGATTCTATGAATTAAGACATTACCAAATGCCTCTCTAGAATGCTACCTTGGAGTCTACATTTAGTTATTCTGAATAAAAACAGATGTTATTTAAAGAAACAAATCCTACCTAAAAGATATTTAGGCCATCCCACATCAGGGAAAACTAGTACAGACATCTACACTTGTGCCAAGTCCCATTCACTTCAATGGGACTCCAGGGTCCACTATCAGACCTCTGGGCATCTGTGTTGAGTCCTAGTGGAGTAAATGGAATGCAGCACAAGTGCAGAGAACTGCACTTGCAGTCCCTGATGTAGGATCACGGCATAAGCATGAAATGTAAATACAAGTCCCAATTTCTAATGGCATCAATTCCTTATTTGTACAAATTAGATATAAGAAGGCTATGCATAATTCTTACCTCCCAGGATGGGTTAAAAAGATCATTGCATACTTCTTCACAAAAGCTTTCTAAAGGCCATTCATTTGCCTAAAAACAAACAAAAATACCCAATCAACAATAGAGAGACTATCTGAAGTTAATGATTAGGGAAATTTAGAGTGCCATGTTAAACAGACATACAAACACAAGATGCATCACCACCAGTTTATCCAATAAATAAAAAAAGTTAAATTACTTTGACTTTACTGTTTTCTCCCACTATCGTTTGTCTACACAGCAAGTTAGTTGCACAGCAAGCCAGGCTGTGACCATATAGCACACCAGCTTGCCAGACTTGAACTTGCCATGTAGAAAAGCAGGAAAAAAAACAGTCTTCCCACCAGTAAGCTGTTTTTAATGGAAAGATACATTGAAGGAAATTTTGTCTAGTAATTTAATATACTTTGCCACACCATACTGAATAGAAAAATTCCAGAGAATTGACAGGAATTTCCAAGTTTCTGACAGAATGCCATCTATTATTTTAAATTTCCAGTCTTGTTTAATAATAGAGCATAAGTTTTCCCCAAACACAAATGCAACATTTAACAGCTTCAAATTTCTTAGGACAACAGAATAGAGAACACACTAAAAAGTGTTTATGAGGCTGTTTAAATCTGGGGGGGGGGGGAAACACAACAACTTTCTTTCTGGCACCCTCTTCATGTGGTCTTTTAGAGTTCTTACTCACACACCCACACTTTCATACCATAAAATTAAAGAATAAAAGGCTGGGAAATCTCCCAGTTAATAAAAGCAAAATCCAAAAGGAAAAATTAGATACTGGAGGGTCAGCGGGGGGGGGAGAGTTGTGAATTCATCAGCTCTAAATCTTTTGGCCTCTTCTGGCATAGAAGTCGGAACTGTGATGAGAGAACCAGATGGTGATGTTGATAACACAGCACTTCTCACCTTGGGTACAAGGAGACTGGTTAAAGGCCGGCATAACCTGTTTATTATGCTGGGACTTCCTCCTCCAGAGGTAATCAATCTCAGAGTTCTGGAACATCAGTCTTCTGTCAAGTGTCTCACTGACAAAAGGTAAGGAAGGGTTCTTGGCCTTACTCTTGATTCTTATGGTATGCAAGCTTTGTCCTAAAACAAAGCAGGTGAGAGTCCTACCTTGGAGCCATGCAACTTAAATCTACACTACTAGGTAGGGATGTGATTCCCAGCTCACATATGCATATTTGCACTACCTCAGTGGGAGCTTGCACAAATATAAATAGTAGTGTAGCTGCACAGGCCCTGTAAGGTTCAGGCCAGTTAGTACTTGGCAGAATACCACTGCCCATGCTTCTGCAGCTACACTACTGTTTAGCTTGATGATAGCTAGTGCAGGTATGAACAGTAGTGACGGAGAATCATACCCTAGTTTGTAGTGTAGACATAGCAACAGCCCTGTCAGGTTTGAGTTGGGTCATCTTTAGCTAATGCTTAAGCCAGCAATTTTTAGAAGGTATTGGATGTTTTTACACCACAGAGGCAGCATTGTGTGTGACCCCCAAAAATATCAAAGATACAGAACAGAAACCAATTTTGAACCAACTGTGACTTTGTATGGATGAAGAGGGTTTTGAGATATCAGTTTACAGTTCAACCCAAAGTCAGATAAAAATAACCAATTTAGAAGACCTTAGCAATCAGCCACTCAACATTCGTCTGTCAGAAAAAGTAAAAATACAATGAACAAATTATGACAATGTCATCACAGTCTTGCAAACAAGACTGTTAGTAAACTTTGTATTGAGGAACTAGACTGCATGTCAAACACCTTATCTTCGAAAGTCTCATTTTGCTGGAGAAGATACTTCAAATCTTATAATGATAAAGCCCACTTTTTTTTTTTTTTAAATAATGTGGAGGGTACACAAGGTCTGTTTTCCCATATGCTATTTCTCACAGCCAAATACAGCTGCTCTACAATTTTCCAAGTTTCAGTCTCTTTCCATAATTGTGAATTTCTTCAAAAAGTCTTTGTGATACTATTTAATTCAATTATAAACTAGAAATTTAAGTCTAAATTAGGCCTGATTAAAAAGGTTCCCTTAATCTTGGTCTCTTTTCAGCATTTTCAGAACAAATTATGTATGGGTCACAGTGATCTTTTATTACCTTTTACCTGCTCTAGCCTAGCTTTACAATTTAACACCCTAAAGGCACCTAAATTTAAGACTACAGCCACCAGCAGTGTTAATCTGCCTATTGGATAAGAAGCCAGATGGTTCACAAGTGAAGTTCACTGAAATCACAGATTACCACTAGTCAATTAACAGTGATCTCTCGACCTCACATGCAGTGTCAGAAAAAACACTCTGCTCTTGTAGTTGTAAATGAGTTGCAAGTGAAATTCCCTCCTCTTCTGGTTTTGGTAAATTAATGGTAAAATGAACTGAAGAATTTGGGAGCACAAAGCAGTTTAAAAATAAACAACATTGGCCCACATCACCAAGTTATCAATCCCTTAATAAAAGGGGACATACTGTACCTCTTCTGGTGCATTGTCTACCAAAACTTTTGAGTCAGTGGCAGGCTGGTTGATGACAACATTTGCTACTTTTCTGCGCTTTTCTTCTGGTTCCCCATCAGTGCTATCATTGCTAAAAAGGAAGTTAAAATATGTCATGTTTGTGAATAGAAACATTATGCATTGTAGCAGGAGTAATCACTTCCCCTCCCGAGAGTGTCTTGAAAACATTCCTATCAAATTTTTATTTATGTTCTTTCTTTAGATGACTTCAGTAGAAAATGGAAGTGTCTCTTCTTAACTAACCAACCAATGTAAGATGTTAGCTATCAAGTTACATTTAGGTGCTAAATATGTTGGAATGTATTCCTTGTATGTAACAGTTACCATGAGCTTTATTATTCAGTAATCTACCCAATGAAGGACAGGAGACAAGAATACTCAATGCCATCCCACTTTCCAACCTCTCCCAGCTATTTGAACAGGGAAATGCAAGATGAGGAATTTTCAAACCATGTCTAGAAGAAACTCATTTTATTTGTTTTTGTTTTTTTTAAACATAACAGTAGTGGACAATTCATTGGTACAAATCACTGAGAAGAAAACATACTATAAGTATGTTGGAGAAATAAACACAGATTGAGAAAAATTTAGCCATACTGATATTCATAAATCCATGATTTTAATTCTCAGTACCATCAGATCCTTAATAACCACCACAGATGTCAAATGTAATATATTACATTATATTGGGAAAGGTTCCCAGCTAAAGGGTTAACTAGAGACCTGGATTCATTGTGGTTTTTAAAGTAAAGCACAAAATAACAAAATTCGTATAGCTAATGTTTTACTGTTAGGGCTATTGGCAGAGACCGCTTGAAAGACTGAGTTATGTTTCACTGGAGAGATTCATCACAATTCTAGGATGGTTAGAAAGGTACCTGAAGTCTAGCCTGTTTCTCTATATGACAACTGAATGTGTGATTAAGGTTGCTGTTTATCCTATCCCTGTTACTATTGTATTCTCACTGAAACTGCCTTCTGAGGACAACAGTACAGCTATATTATGCAGCAATAAAGAATTGTGTATTAATAGTTTATATATTTACTGGAATTATTGAAAGGTGGAACCAAGCTTCACTGAAGAGTTCTCAGAACCAAGCCAGAATGGGAATTTCTGAGCTGGCCTGATCACTTACTACGTTACCAGAAAACGAACAAGAAAGCAATTGCTACAGTACCTCTTCTCATTAGTCTCATTTGCATCCCTGGATCTTTGCTTTGCAAATAGCTTAGCCATTCTTTTAGCTTTATTCTTTTGTCTACTGCTCATACCAGCTCGAAATTCTGAATCAATCAACTCAGCAGCCTGAAGAGTCTGAAAAATAAGAATCCATTCAATGTCAATCCTGCCTGTACCTAAAGTTCACCCCACCCACCAAGCACAAAAACAAAAACACCCTCTTGTTCTCACTTCCCCATAGCACCCATGTTACTTGAAACCCAGAGCAGTAGTTTGGCACTGTACTAAATGTGACTAATGTGCAACTTATGAAATTTAGGTGTTTGAAAGACAGAGCAAAATTACAAGTCAAGCTTAGTATTTAAAACGTAATGATTTACAATGGCAGAAGCACAAATGAAGCAAACCCACTGTATTATTCCTTGCAGTCAAACAGCCCGAGGTTTTACCTACAGGTTGTTTGTTTACAAGTGAAGCTGAAGTAGGAGTATAGTCCAAATCCTCATCATTGAACAGGTCTTCAGTGTTCATTCCAATTGCAGCTCCCATATCAAGGCCAAGTTTCTTTTGTAACAGTTTCCTTTGTCGTGCTATCCTCTCTTTAGGATCAACTTCACCTAAAAAAAGGTCAGCTTTTATATTTCATTTCAAAACACAAATGTCCAATAGATTTACTGCTGAAGCCTTGATAAAAATTACAGTAAAACTAAAATATTCTAATTTATGAGAACAAAACAGAGGTCAACTGTACTTTGATTAGATATATTAAATGCCACAGAAGCTTTAAAGCTTTGTAAAATTTCTTTTAACCTAAAATATATTGACCCTTATAAAGATCTGTTTTTATAACCATATAGCTACCTAATTAAAGTGGCATTAGCTTTCACTAGAAAAGTTCTAGAATACTTTTAAACAGCTTCCATGAGACTCACTGAAATGCATTATATGCATGGGATTTTAAAATAACATTTTTCTAGATTTTGTGGAAAAGCACTTTGGAGGAAGGGAACAAGCAGTTACCATATTGCACAGAGGACTCTTCTGTCAATAACTGGAGCCTTGCTAAATAAAAATTAAATATTGTTATTTTGCACACGCATCATATTTTTATGGAAAGAGTTTTCCCCAAAGAGAAACAAAAAGCCGTGACAAAAATGCAGAGAATGAGACATTTCTGATATCATTCAGAATTTTTTTATGTTAAGATGACTCAGAGACCCATACATGGTATGTGAACATCTTTACTTCCCTGTTGGAAGCCCGAAAGCCAAGTTTCTCTGGATAGGTCTTTTTTTTTTTTTTTTTTTAAACTAACAAAAAAAAAAAAAAAAAAACCCATGCACAAAACAAACAAAAGAACCCCCCAAACACGGTATCCAAGCCTCTTCTATACTAGTTCCCCCCAAACTAATGTCTCCTGATGGAGAGCTGGATTCGGTAGGAGGGGAAGGATGGTTTTATGGTTGGGTTTAGAACTGGGGTCTGCTCAGAGTCTAGTCCCAGTTTTGCCACAAACTTCATGTGTTAAGTTGTGCAAATCTCATCTGTAAAGTGAAGATTATGGTACTTGCCTACCTCTCAAGAAACTTGCAAAGCTTAATTAAAGCTTGTGAAGTGCTTAGCAACTAGATACCATGACAGTTAGGCACTTCAAGATTACATACAAATGAAAGGATTTCAATTAATTGAATAAGGCCACTAGCTACATATAAGCCTAGAAATCTAGCTGGTAAACTTTGCACATTCTATTAATTTCTAGATATAGGATACAGAAACCAATCTGAAGTGGTGTCATCCTTTGGTTTTTGCCACTGCTACCTTCACAACTAGGGATGGACAAGAACCAGCTGAAGACAGCAAGCAGAAAGGAAGTGACTTATCAAGCGGTAAGATCAGGCTCTACACACCCTTTCAATGTTCATTTTAACACGGAGTCAAGTGGCTCATATTGCCAGGACCTTTGGGGGAACTCAGATGTATGGATTTAGTTATATCCATGCCCATAATCCTGTAAGTTCATACATTTAATGTGTGATTACAAAAGCCAAGAAAATAAAAAGAGAATCAAACAGCTGCCACTACCTAGAATAGTCCATTTTCCTCGTCCTGGACCATCCTGAAGTCATCTAGTGACTTTGCCAAGACTACAGAGCCATTATTTATGTTTGTCCAACAAGAGCATAATGTTTGATGTACTTTACATATCAATTCACAGAATATTTTCTTTAACATAGAATCATAGAAGCGTAGGACTGGAAGGGACCGTGAAAATTCATCTAGTCCAGTCCCTTGCACTCAAGGCACGACTATGTATTAGCTAGACCATTTCTGACAGGTGTTTGTCTAACCTGTTCTTAAAAACCTCCAATGATGGAGATTCCACAACCTCCCTAGGAAATTTGTTCCAGTGCTTAACTACCCTCAGTTAGGAAGTTTTTCCCTAATGTCCAACCTAAACCTCCCTTGCTGAAATTTAAGCCCATTGTTTCTTGTCCTATCCTCGGAGGTTAACAAAACAATTTGCCATCCTCCTCCTTATAACAATCTTTTATATACTTGAAAACTGTCTTCTCTTTTCTAGACTAAAGAGACCCAATTTTTTCAATCTTTCCACATAGGTGATTGTAATAGTCCGGTGCGGGGGTTGCGCCCTCTTAGGGGCCGTCGGGCGCCAGGCCGCTTCACTGCACGGCCAAGTCAGACCTCGTATCCGGGAGGTCTAAGGGTTCCGCCCCTTAGGCAGGGGCTAAACAAAAGGCTCCCTGCCGCTGCAAGGAGTTCCAGCCCTCAGGCAGGGCGGGACAGTGGACCAGTCCTAAGCTCCGGTTCCTTCAGCCGGAGCTGGGGACTTACACAGTTCAATAAGCCCGAAGGCTAGCTCAGAGCGGGGTGATACCCCAGGGTTTGAAAAGGGGCTCAGGTCCTTGTGGGAGGAGCTGAGCACTAACCAATAGTTCAGGGGGGCTCAGGTCCTTGCAGGAGGAGCTGAGCGCCACAAACTTAGTAACTCCAGTCCCTCAGTCAGGGAGTGAGCAGGTAGGTAATGGCAGCCCAGGCCCTAGGTCAGGGCGGGGCAGCAAACAATCAGCCCAGGCCCACAGTCAGGGCTGAGCAACAGAGTCAGTAATTCAGCCCAGGCCCTCAATCAGGGCGGGGCAGCCAATAGTCAGTCTAAACTCAGGCCCTCAGGTAGGGCTGAGCAACAGAGTCAGTAGTCTAAGCCCAGGCCCTCAGTCAGGGCGGGGCAGCACAACAGCAGTTCTAGGCTCAGGCCTTCAGGGAGGGGCTGAGCAAACACACACGCAGTTCAGGGCTCAGGCCCTCAGGCAGGGAGGAGGAGAGACTGCCACCCGGCGTGGGGGTGGCAGGGGGGAACACAGGCCCACCCACTCCACTGTGTTCCAGCCCGGGGCCCTATCCGCAGCAGTCCGTCTGCCGCGGGGTCAGTGGGGATCCTGCCCGCAACACACTGACATAGGCTCGGGGTCTACTATCCCCGGGCTACTTCCCATCTCCTCCTCCATGGGTACCTGCTCCTCGCTGGGCTCGGCAGCGGGGTCCCACACCATGGGCTCCTCGGGTTGCTGGGGGTCGTCTAGGTCGGGCTGCTCCTCCGGTCTCGGGTCCGGCTCAGGTCCGGGTGGCTCCTCGGGGTACCGTGCTCGGGGCAGGCTCGGCCAGTCCACCTCGGGGTACCTTCCTTGGGGCAGTCTCGGTCGGTCCGCCTCGGGGTACCGCGCTCGGGGCAGGCTCGGCCAGTCCACCTCGGGGTACCTTCCTTGGGGCAGTCTCGGTCGGTCCGCCTCGGGGTACCGCGCTCGGGGCAGGCTGGGCCAGTCCACCTCGGGGTACCTGCCAAGCGGGAGGTTTGAGCGGCGCTGGGTATTAGAGTGCCTGGGTCTGGGGAGGCTCGGCCCGTCTGCGTCCAGGTACCGGGCTCGGGGTAGGCTCCGTCTCGCAGGAGCTCGGGCCGGAACGTCTGTCCTCTCCGGCCGCTCGGCTCCAACTGAGTGTTGGGGCCGGGCTTTTATACTTCCTGTCCCGCCCCTTGACTTCCGGGGGGCGGGAACAGGTGGTGGTAGCTCCGCCCACTTGAGTGGCGGCTCTGGCTCTTCCCCCTCTGGGGTTGGCTCCGCCCACCTGGGTGGCTGTTCTGGCTCCTCCCTCTCAGGGGCCGTCGGGAGCCAGGCCGCTTCACTACACGGCCCCCCCCTCAAGGCTGGTTCCCGTGCAGCGGGGCCAGCCCATTCTTCACCCCCCAGCCGAGAGAGGAAATCCGCGTTCGCGTGATCCTTACCAGCTCTATGGCGGACCGTGAAGGCGAACGGCTGGAGGGCCAGGTACCACCGTTGCACCCGCATATTGTGGTCCTTCATGCGGGCCAACCACTGAAGGGCGGAATGGTCGGTGACCAAGGTGAAGGGAACTCCCAGGATGTAATACCGGAGCGCTTCACAAGCCCACTTCACGGCTAGGGCTTCCTTTTCGACCACCGCATAGTTCTTTTCTCGTGGGAACAGTTTCCGGCTAATGTAAAGGACCGGATGTTCCTCACCCCTTACGTCCTGGGACAAGACAGCCCCGAGTCCCACTTCCGAGGCGTCGGTCTGCAAGACAAACGGCAGGTTAAAGTCGGGGCTATATAAGACCGGCTCACTGCAGAGGCACTTTTTAAGAGTCCGAAAGGCCTCGTCGCACCCGGGAGTCCAGTTCACCTGCCGTGGGCTGTCCTTTGTTAGGAGCCCCGTTAAGGGGGCTGCAATCGTTGCGAACTGGGGGATGAACCGCCGATAATATCCGGCCAAGCCTAGGAATTGTCGCACCTGGCGCTTTGAGGTCGGCGGGGGGCAGTTGGCAATGGCCTGGACTTTCCCGATCAGGGGTTTTACCTGCCCATGCCCGATAGCATATCCCAGATACTTAGTCTCTTGCCAGCCGATGCGACATTTTTTTGGGTTGGCTGTTAACCCGGCCTCCCTCAGGGACCTCAGGACGGCTGCGACTCTCTCCAGGTGGTTCTCCCACTGCGGACTGTAGATAACCACGTCATCGAGATAGGCGGCCGCGTAGTCTTGATGGGGCTGGAGGAGGCGGTCCATTAGGCGCTGAAAGGTGGCCGGGGCCCCGTGAAGGCCGAAGGGCATCCTGGTAAACTGATAGAGACCTGTGGGGGTGGCAAAGGCAGTTTTCTCCCGGGAGGCGGGATCCAGGGGGATCTGCCAGTACCCCTTACTCAGGTCCAGGGTGGTGATATATTGGGCTTCCCCCAGGCGGGCCAACAGCTCATCTATCCGAGGCATGGGATAGGCGTCAAATTTAGAAATAGCGTTGATGCGTCGGAAGTCGATACAGAACCTCTGGGACCCGTCGGGTTTGGGCACCAATACCACCGGGCTCCGCCACTCACTTTGCGATGGCTCCACCACCCCCAGATCCAACATCGCCCGTACCTCCTTTTCCACGATCTGTCTCCTATGATAGGGCAGGGGCCGGGTCGTCCCCCGGATCACTACCCCAGGTTCGGTTTGTATCCGGTGGTATACCAGGGAGGTGTATCCCGGCTGGTCCGTAAACGTGCGGGAGAAAGCTCGGAGGAGGCACCGAGTCTGTCGGAGCTGGTCCTCCGTTAAGGTCTCCCCGAGCTGGGGTTCCTCGGGGTCTCCGGTATGGGGAACCTGGGGTCCCAGTTCTGGTTCTGGTGGGCAGGGGTTGATCAACAGCCCTTCTCGCTCCCTCCAAGGTTTAAGGAGGTTGACGTGATAGCGCTGGATCCTCTTCCTCCGGTCCGGCTGATTAATCTCATACGTGACCGGGCCCACTTTCCTGACCACCTCATAGGGTCCTTGCCATCGGGCCAGGATTTTCGATTCATTAGATGGGAGAAAGAGTAATACCCGGTCCCCGGGTTGGAACTCCCGAGTCTGTGCTCCCCGGTTATACGTCTCCGCCTGCGTCTCTTGGGCGGCTTTTAAGTTCTCCCGTGCCAGATCCCCCGCCTGTCTTAGGCGTTCCTGAAGTTGGAGCACATACTGTAGGAGACCCCGGGCCGGGGAGGGAGCCTGTTCCCAGGTCTCTCTCATAAGGTCCAGCAGGCCCCGGGGTCGCCGCCCATACAACAATTCGAAGGGGGAGAACTTAGTCGATGCCTGGGGAACTTCTCGTATGGCCAACAGCAGGGGTGGAAGGAGCTGGTCCCACCGGCGAAGGTCCTCCGGGGAAAACCGACGCAACATCCCTTTCAGTGTCCGGTTGAATCTCTCCACTAAACCATCGGTCTGGGGATGATAGACGGAGGTGCGGAGTTGCTTGACCCCTAGGGTTTCACAGACTTGCTTAAGCAGCCGGGATGTGAAATTGGTCCCTTGATCCGTGAGGAGCTCCCGGGGCAGGCCTACACGGGCAAAGACCTTTACCAGCTCCATGGCGATGGTGCGGGCCGAGATGTTCCGAAGAGGAATGGCCTCCGGGAACCTGGTGGCATAGTCCATCATGACTAGGATGTACTGGAATCCTGCGCTGCTCTTCGGGAGGGGCCCCACCAGGTCCACGGCCACACGCTCAAAGGGGGTTTCTATTAGAGGCATCGGTACTAAGGGGGCCTTCGGGTTCCCGGCGGGGGCGGCCAACTGGCATTCGGGACACGAGTTGCAATAGTCCTTCACCTCTTGATAGACCCCGGGCCAAAAGAAACGTCCCAGGATCCGGGCCAGCGTTTTGTCGTGCCCGAGGTGCCCAGCCGCCGGGACGTCGTGGGCCAGTTTCATGACCGCCCGGCGGTGACACCTCGGCACAAGAAGCTGGGTCCGGATGTCCCCGGTACGGGAGTCCTTCTCTACGCGGTACAGGCGTTCTCGTCGTAACTCGAAATGGGGCCATTGCGCCGCTCGCTGGGAGTCGAGAATCGTCCCGTCCACGGAGGCTAGCTGTTCAGGCCCTCAGGCAGTGATGTTTTCTAGACCTTTAATCTTTTTTGTTGCTCCCCCTGGGCTCTCTCCAATTTGGTCACATCTTTCCTGAAATGTGGCGCCCAGAAATGGACAATACTTCAGCTGAGTCCTTATCAGCACGGATCAGAGTGGAAGAATTACTTCTCATGTCTTGCTTACAACACTCCTGCTAGTACATCCAGGAATGAGGTTTGCTTTTTTTGCAACAACATTACACTGTTGACTCATTTAGTCTGTGATCCGATCCACTATAACCCCCAGATCTCTTTCTGCAGTACTCCCCCTAGGCAGTCATTTCCTATTTTGCGTGTGCGCAACTGATTGTTCCTTCCTAAGTGGAGTACTTTGCATTTGTCCTTATTGAATTTCATCCTATTTACTTCAGACCATTTCTTCAATTTGTCCAGATCATTTTGAATTGTAATCATATCCTCCAAAGCACTTGCAGCCCCTCCCAACTTGGTATTGGCTGCAAACTTTATAAGTGTACTCTATATGCCATTATCTAAATCATGTATGAAGGTATTGAACAGAACCGGACCCAGGACCAATCCTTGGTTTATGTTGTAGATAGGGTTCTCAGCTATCTGCTATGTTTATGTAAATTAATCCACTAAATTAAAACAAAAACAAAAAAACCCTAAGAATCACAGCTACAATTCACTTCTATTTGCAAGAATATTAACATTCACCATATACGGTACATAACTGTCTCATTAGAATGGGTGCTCAATTACTTTAAAACAACTCATTCAGACACCTATATTTTTCTAAGAATGGGTATTTACAGAGTACCCATTCTTAGAAATCAGTGTTTAATAGAGGAAATAAAGAGGCATGATATTTTATTAGAAATCCAGATGCTCTATAAATTTCTTACTAGCCTAAGATCAATGAAGAGGCAGCAAAGCTGATGGATAGGGTATTGGCCTAGAAGTGAGGAGTCCTGGGTTCTATTCCAGCTCAACCACGCTGACCTGCTGTGAGACCAGGACAGGATAGATTTGCACTGTAGGGATGAATCAGGGTTGTATAGTGAATTAGGGTGTTGCCTGTAGGACCCACTCCACCCCATCTCACTTGGAGAAGCTGAAAGGTGTGTAGAGAATGAGGCAAGGGACTGCAAGAAGAGAAGGGATGTTCTTATGCTTGAAGCAGCTGAATGCTACCCTAGAGAACTGGATGTTATGTTTGTCTCTGCCACAGAGTTTCTATAAAATGCTGGACAAGTCATTGCAGCCAAATGTTTCACAAGTGGATACTAATTGTTTCTTCCTTATTTTGTGAAAGTCCAACCTGAGGCCTGGAGTCTGACTTGCAAAGTATTAAGCACTTGCAATGAGAAAGCAACATCAATGAAAGCTATGCTTTAAAGTGCTGTAAAGATGCTCAGTTTTCTGAAAAATTAGGTCCTTGGCATCTCAAGTTGGGCACCCAAAATTACTGGATACTTGACAATTTTGGCCTTAATCTCTGGCCATCTGTAAAAAGCGGATAATTACTCAGATGCTAAAGTGATAAGCACCATAAAAGCTATCATGAAGAAGTTAATAATTCTTTATTCAGTGCAGGGTTTGGATGGCACACAGTAAAACAAGGATGTGGGTCACACACTGAAGGAGTATAAAAAGAAACATTGGACAGCTGCTCATTCAGTGAGTACTCTCTCTCTCCTGTACACTGAATGAAGTCAAGGTCCTGGGGAAAAAGTACTAAGTGATCATGTAGATAAAAACTTTATAATATTACATATGCACAAGGGGGTCAAATTAAGTGTGCATAGGCAACTTTAATTCTGGTATTTCATAACTTTTGAGAGCTTGACTTCTCAGGCGTAATAATGTTCTTTTAACATATAAAATACTATGTAATGTTCATACAGCTTGAAAAGAAAGAGTGCACTTATCAGAAAATTGGTTTGTCATTTTAATTTAATATAGCACATGCTGCAAAAGATGACTTTGGACATAATCTTACCAAGATGAAAGCAGCTATAGGTTCTGGCGTAACATTCCCTGAATAGCTGAAGAATGGGATTTACATAGGAAAGGAAAGAAACTCATCACCCTGCAACTAGGAGAAAGCAGGAGATTTTAAATTTTGCCTTTATGAAGAATTCTGTAAAAACCTGCCATGACAAGTTGGGGTGGTCAGATTTCCTTTTCTTATTTTTATATAGAGCTAGCGGTTCACTTTTCAGGAGTAATATTTCCTCTGACACAATCTAATCCGATACTGCCTGCTTAGATATTTAGGGCCTGAATTTCTAAACTCAGAACAATTTTGCAGAAAGTTAGTGCACACATTTACCACTACTGTGCATGCAAATAAGTTTGTGTACACAAATATATACACTTCATTTGTTCATCCAACTGTGGTAACTCTGCATATTTATTGGGCATGCAGGTGCACACACCTGGGTGTCTACAGTTTTGAAACAGTTATACATCCTTACTTACCAAATTAGAAGACTTTATTTCATAAAGGGTATTTTGTTTACTAACAGGAATTCAAGGAGACTAAAAGGTCATTTGCTACTCCAGATAGCAAATTGCAAAAGCAGCAAAAATATTGATTTCACATTCTAATTGATTTCTGGAAGTAAACAAAAGTGCCTTTTGTATAAAGATTTAAGCTTAAGATAGAAGCAATTACTCTGTTGAGTACTACACTTAATGTACTTAATGTTAATGTAACAAGGACCAACAACATTACGTGACACCCATCAGGCAGCACCCATAAAGGAAACTTGACTCTGAGAAAATAAATTGTGTGATTTCTGGTTCTGAGGAACATTAGTATGCAGAATAACTTGTTTTGCAATTGAAATGTATTAGCTAAAGCAGTAAAAGTTTTACAACATACACACTTAAAACCAAAAATATAGATGCTATGTAACTGATAAATTCTGAGAACCTGTTAAGTAGAGACAGAAAGCAATTTACCAGAAGTTTCCAAACTTTGGTGACTAAAGTTAGGCATCTACAATCTACTATGTCATCTAACTTTAGACACCCAAAAGTTTGGAAAGTTTTACCACAATTCCTTTTGCTGGTACCAAATATTACAAGTAAGAATGTTAATAAATAAATAAATAAATGAAACCTTTATAAATCTCCTGCACCCTATTTTCTAATACTTATGTGAAACTGTAGTTAATGTAGAAGGGTCACCGTTGCCCAATGCTGATCAATAAGGTATGAACTTCAAAGCCTAATTAATACCATTTAACTAACATCACAAACTATAAAAATTCATTTTTCCTATAGATCTCACCCACGTAGAGTGCACAGGTTCATTGCCTTTCTACCAATGAGCACTCCACCCTCCCTCCATCTAATCCAGTATCTTTGCCTATCTTCCTAACACCTATTTGTGGATGTCCAGTCCTCTCAAATTCACAAAGGCCAAAGCTGAGCTCTTCATGTCCTCTAACATAGTAGTTCTCAACGCCAGCCCACCGCTTGTTCAGGGAAAGCCCCTGGCAGGCCGGGCCGGTTTGTTTACCTGCCGTGTCTGCAGGTTTGGTCAATCGCGGCTCCCACTGGCCGCAGTTCGCCGCTCCAGGCCAATGGGGGCTGCAGGAAGCAGTGCGGGCCGAGGGATGTGCTGGCCGCCCTTCCTGCAGCGGCAAACTGCGGCCAGTGGGAGCCGCGATCGGCCGAACCTGCGGACACGGCAGGTAAACAAACCGGCCTGGCCCGCCAGGGGTTTTCCCTGAACAAGTGGCGGACCGGCTTTGAGAACCACTGCTCTAACACACCCCAACTGTTTCTTTCTTTCACTGTGGACAACACCATGCTCCCAGGCATCCAGTGCGATAACCTGGATAAAAATCTTTGACTCAGCCACATCTATAGACCCGAATATTCAGGCCATGTCTAAATTTCATCCCTTCTTCCTATACAATCTCTCTAAAGTCTGACTTTTCCTCTTGTTCCACATAGCTAGGACTCTGTTTAAGCCCTCAACATTTGCATCTTTATTATCCTCCATTCTGGCATTGATTACTAAAACCTTGCTCCTCTCAAGTCCATTCAAAATGCTGCTGCCAATATCACCTTCCTGGCTCATTGCTCTGATGACATTAGTCCTCTTAGGGCATGTTTACACAGCAACTAGACACTTGCAGCTGGCCCATGCCAGCTAATTTGGGCTCATGTGGCTTGGGCTGCAGGGCTGTTTCATTGCTGTGTAGACTTCCGGGCTCAGGTTGGAGCCCAGCCTCTAGGACCCTGCAAGGTCGGAAAGCCCAGGAGTTTACACAGCAATTAAGCAGTCCTGCAAGCCCAACTTGGCTGGCACAGTGCTAGCGGTGGGTTTTTCTTTGCTGTGTAGAAATACCCTTAGAGTCCCTCCATTAGTTCTGTCCTTTGTTTTCAAAGGTAAAGACAAAAGTCTGTTTTAATGAGAAAGTATTCACAACATTGCCTTTCCCTGCCTAGCTGATCTAGTAATGTATCATGACACCAACTCCCAGCTTCACTCTGTCAACTCCCAGCTTTTTTTGTGCACCAGTCAGCTTCCTTCCTTAAGCATCATGTATTCTCATGCCATCCCTAATACTCAAGAAAAACTCGCTAATATAATGTGCAGCCACTACCCTATCCTCCTTCAAATCCCTCCTCAAGACTCACCTCTTTTATGATGCCTACCAAACCCAAGATGCAGACCATGGTCAGGCAAGTGATGAGTAGTGACTGGCCTCTTTCCCCTTACTCTTATTAACTTCCCCATTCCTCATCCTACTACTACCTCCAATTTAAAGAAAAAAGTCACATGAACCTAGCAAAGCAGAACTGTTTCTTCAATGTATTCATTTTCTCAGACGTTAAATCGCTATCTCCTAATTTGTCTGTTTTGTGCCATTTAGACTGAAGCTGTCTGGGGCAAGGATTGTCTCTTATCTGCATAACAACTAGCACAGTAGGGCCTCAATCCCAATTGGTGCCTTTGGATACTACCATAATATGTTTACTACCACCACCAGTCTCTGGATCATGAAAGTCCACGGAGCACTTGCTGGACAGCTGGCTAGTCATATGGTGCTGGCTCCTCTCAGTTATTTCCTGCTCCTATTCTTCACTAACAAAACTAAAACAGAGCTTTCCTGATATTGTTTTTCCATGTAATCAAATGCTGCGGTTGTCATAGGAATATTACATGAGAGGTCTGCAAGACCTCATTCACAAGTTCTGTTAAAATGCAGTCCACCCTATGAAAACATTTGAGAACCCCCAAACTGTGCTATCCAACATTAAGGTTGAGCTGTCCAAATCATGATTTTATAAAAAGGCAGGAAAAGCAAGTACTTACAACACATACAGGAAATGCAAAGAGATATTACAATAGATTTAGGCTAAAAATAGAAAGCCTGTACATGCACAATGTGGCTGAATTATTGTTGCTGTAGAAACCTTAGTTTTTTCTTCTCCTGTCAGTCATTTTCCCTTTGAACTCAACTGCAAAACCTTATTTCATTTTTTCCCCTGCATTTATCATAGCTCTGCTGGGACAATGACTAAAATCAATCCCACTACTTTAGTGCAGAAACTATTTTTCCAAGCAGAGCCGTGTAGTAATAATTCATTCCTCTACCCTAGAGAGAGAATTCAAACCAAAAGACAGTTATGATTTAGCAAGTTCCCCACACCTATTTCCTAGCAGTATGGAAGATCCTCGATTGTCACAACCTACAATATGGTGTGTACACACACACACACACACTGGGAAATCCATCTATATACAGATATAAATCAAACAGAACACATACCTGATTTGTCATCTTGGACCTCAAACTCTGCACCAGCAGATCCAAGAAGAGATGCTCCATGTTTTAACAGTCGACAGATATCAAATCTATCAAAACGCAGACGATCACTGGCACATGAATCGTCCATAGGATTTTCTGAATCAGATTCTAGATAGAAATTAAAAATACAACTTAAGGAAACAGTCAATACCAATGCTCTTTCATTTGAGAAGCAGGGGGAAAGGTGGGAAAGAAGGAAGAGTTTCTCAGAAAACTAAGAAATGCATGCATTTTAATTTGCGAGTTTAAAGGCCTCATGGAGGGAAGAATCTACATACCACAATCCATCTGAGTCAATAAAAATATCTGTCTAGATATGTTGCCTTGATGAAGATGCTTATGCTTGATTTTCAGATCTTACGTAGCTGTGCATTTACATGCCTACTTTGTACACAAACTGATTTGCAGGCTCACGGGACTGATAATCTGTGAGCATATCAGGATTTATGTACTTCAAACATAAATGTGGACCTACCCAAGGTCTAAAAGGTAGACCAATTATTTGCTTCCCTAATTGAAATATACAAAATCTTGCTCATTTACAGCCTAATGTGCTTTATTAGGAAGTCTATGTACCCAAATCAAAATTAGTACAGCCTATTTTCTTCACTTTTACAAAAGCACAAGCGTTTTGTGTGTACATACCTAAAAGACAGAAGGGAGAACTGACTTGTCCAATAATTTTATTTAGCATTCAGGTAACAGAACCAGGATAATACAGCAACATACACTGGGCCACCAAACATCAGTAGGATCAAATGGCTTCACTAGCTCCAAAATTAGAGACACAGTACATACAGACCTTGTTCTTAGTAGTTTTAGCCTTACAGGCCTTTTATAGAAAAATAACTGGAGATGTTCAGGAAATATCTGGGCAAAGCAACATAATAATATCACATGACTCAACTGTACATAGTTCACTTAAAAGCACCTTGTTTTGGTCTTGGAGTTGGCTTCCACTCGGGTACATTTTTCACTATTGCTTCAACAGCCTGGCCAGCAGCAATGCGAGTATCCCAATTTGTACTCCTTAAGTATATTAACACCTTTAAAGAAAGATTTGAAAATGAATTGTTATCTAAACCTTTAAATAAATTTTAATTTCATGAGTACAGCAGCCATCCAGTGCTCTGGGTGCTGTACAAGAACATTTTAAATGCAATGGGTCAAAAGGCTCCATTTAAAAGACAGCTGGGACATGGAAGAACCAGTGAATACACATTGCTTTATTATCAATAGCATTCATGCTGCTCAACAAGAAACACCATTAATAATCTGATACAACAAACTCAAACACAAAGTTTTGTGTCCTATCATTCTAATTCAACTTACTTCTTTTTAAAATCTAGACTATTTTCTCAGAGCACTCTCTTTTGGTAAAAGTGGCATAATATTCATGACTCTGGCCACTCTGATGATAGCATCAATTGTGGTATAAATACCTATTCAATAAGAACAGAGATGAGATCATTCTGTTGCCACTACTGTCTGACAAATATTACTTTTGGTGGTTCTGTTTTGTTTTTAAAGTGGATTTGGCCAGATTAAAATCTAGAAGTAATGAAAATCTCAATTTCATTTCCAGTCCTTTAAAATCATCTAGTTGCCACCCTGCTACTAATCACTTTTAATCCTGCAACACGTAGCTCAACAAAGTTTTGAACTAATGAGGCAACAGCGGGAAACTGAAAAGAGTTAAATTTCTCTTTCCAGATTACAGCACATGTTGAACAAATTAGGAATTAATCATATCTAGAATACATAGTGAAACCAGTCTGAAGTGACCGTCCCAAAGGCTGATAAATTAGCTGTTTAATGGAAGTGGTCTTCTAATTAAGAGTGAAGCAGAATAGTATTCAATATATTTAGGGGATTCTTTTAGGTGGTCTCCTAAAAACAGGAGACTGCCAAATAAGGATTCCTTGTAGTATCAAAAAAACAAATCTAGTTTTATTCTCATTTCAATTCTCTATTTGCCAAGGCTTTGATGTTACATTAAGAAACAAATGCTTACTTTAGATAAGAGATTATTCAGTTCATGGGGATGGAGTTTCACCACCTCCCCAAGTTGCTGTGCAGCTGCTTTTCTTGTTACCGGTGTGGTACCAGTGTCCAGTAAAATGAAGAGACGATCAAGCCTACACAGATGAAAAAAATGCTGAATGCTTATACTTGCAGAATTTGATTGGCTAACACCATTAACATAATCCCATCAAACCGCAAAACTGACAATTTGTGGGGAGTTGGTTGCTTGGGAACTGACAAGATATAGACCAATAGATCGGCAATTATGGTTTTTAGTAATAAAAGTTTACTCATTCTGAAAGAATTTCTAATTGAGAATAAACCAGAACATTGATCAAATCCAAAATGGAGTAAAAAATGTTTCATTACAAAAGTTACAGTTTATCCACTTCTTTTTATAAACCTGCAGAGAATTAAAAGGGAATTCACAAAGTTATAGTCATGATCAACTAGTTGCTCATCTCAGAGCAGGATGGAAATTCTCTATTTCAGGATAGAAATACCTTTGAACTTCAGTAACACTTTATATCCCAACAGTGATATGGAGAAGTGCTATTACACAAGTGCATTTGGACAAGACTCCAATAGAAATAACCCTAATATTCTACATTAAAATTTTTGCTTGAAATGCAGATTTATAATCCATTATGTCAAGTTCTGCCTTTCTTTTGGATGCCAGTTTTGTCATCATTCTCATTCTTCCCCTAGCTGAGTAGCCAGATGTGTAAGCATCAAACCAATAGAATCTTTGAGGTACTTTTGTCAAACAAAGGAGTAACAGCACAACAAGTACTGTAAAACATGAGGTCTTCTGAATAATACTTTACCTCACTGTTAGCTGAGGCATCATGATGGCAACATTTAAGGCAAAAAGATTGGACTTTGTAAGAATAAGTAGTTTCTTTATGAAACTTTCCTACAGTATTTTTTTAAGAATGGAAGTGTCTGTGATTTACTAATAAAAATTATTTCTAATTGTGGAGCACATCAATGGCTCTCTTTGCCAAGGGATGTGATAAACACTCCATCACCACTTAGAGTCTTTAAATCAAGATTATAAGCCTTTCTAAAAAGATATACTTTAGTTCATCTAGACATTGAGTATAATTCAGGAATTATTGGGTGAAAAATCAATGGTCTGTACTACAGAGGTGATATGCAGACTAGATAATAAATAGTTCCTTCTGCCCTTAAAAAAAAAAAAAAAAAAAACCCACTATGAGTAAATCACTAAAAATACTCGTCATAAATTACAATAAAATATGAAGCTCGCCTACATTAGCTTGTCAAGATGAGGATCCAAAACATCTCCAATCTTCCACATCCTCAAAAAGGATGTCATTTAACCCTATCTGTCCCTCCAGCTACCAGCCTGTAGTAAGAGGAGGCCCTGAGATATAAATCTTGGTATCAGAGGCCTGGTATGAGGCCTAAGGCCTGAACTAAAGTAATGGTCAAGACTTTGCTAACATAAAGCAAAGTTAAGCTGTGAGCCAGAGGCAGGCCCTGCTCACAGAAGCTGGCAAGGAAAGGGCTGATGCTGCAAAAAGACATACCTAAAAGGTACTGGACACCAGATATCAGAACATTCGCATACTTGTACATTCCACACACAACAAGGAACAGGCCGACCCATCCCAATGACAGGGGCAAAAGGGTAAAATGATGGATAGAGTTATTCTGATCGAACCAACATGTACAAGGTGAGAGGCGGCACCTTACTACGTAGAGGGGTTGTACCTTGCTGCGTAGAGGGGTTGCACCTCAATATGTCAGGAGTGATGTGTAACTGTTTGTATCTGTGTATAAGAATGCATCCCTGAGTGGATATCTTTGTCCAGCCACGGGGGCAGTGGAAAGTCCCGCCACTGAGCCGGGTCCTTGCCAAGAGGCACTTTCTCGTAGTATGCCCTGAGTTAGGCTAAGAAACCTACAGGGAACTGCAATTGTGTCCAAGGTCGCAATAAACATAGTCGACGTGACTTTGCATCTTACTAGACTCTGTGGTTATTGGGGGTTCTCTTCGGGTCTGCTGTGTCAGCTATTTGCACAGAGCTGGGGCAGCACACAAAGGGAACACACGCACACAGCCGAGTGATATCAACATAGGAGAAAGCAGAGCACCACACCGGTAGCATCTGACACCACCAGCCTTTCTCCAAAAACTCAAAGAATGTTTAGCCTGATCACACCACTTCCTCTTCCAGGAAAAAACAAGAATTCGTCATATCACTACACAAGAAACCACTATCATGGCCCATCCCCCAAAATTCTAAAGCCCAATTCCAATCCTGACTAGGGAGAGTCTACTGCCTCTATGTAACACCTATACCTGTACATCCAGAACTAAACCCCTGATCTCACAGCTTCAAGAACACAAGTCTTTCACTGGGAAGGTCTAAGACAGGGGTAGGCAACCCGTGCCAAAGGCGGCATGCAAGCTGATTTTCAGTGGCACTCACACTGCCTGGGTCCTGGTCACCGGTCCGGGGGGCTCTGCATTTTAATTTAATTTTAAATGAAGCTTCTTAAACATTTTAAAAACCTCATTTACTTTACATACAACAATAGTTTAGTTATATATTATAGACTTATAGAAAGAGACCTTCTAAAAACATTAAAATGTATTACTGGCAAGCGAAACCTTAAATTAGAGTGAATAAATGAAGACTCGGCACACCACTTCTGAAAGGTTGCCGACCCGTGGTCTAGGAGAATAATATTTTTTTCCAAGCTGCAAAACTTTAACAAAGGGGGAACATTCTCTCTCTTCCCCCTCCAAACCCATTATCCTCCTCCCAATTAAGTCAATGGCGCCCTCCTGGGGGAGCAGCTCCCTTGCCAGCCCCCCTTGCCCGCCCGGTGCCCGTACTCACCAGCTCCAGGAACTGGAAGCTGGCCACCCACCCTCTGCCTCCAGGCTTGTGCCAGCATTACAGCTGCAAGCCTGGGAGGGAGGAGGAATGCAGCTCAGCTGAGGAGCCAGGACAAGAGAGGGGACTCAGCTCCTTACCTGGCCTGCGGCGGCCGGCAAAACATGCTGGCAAGGGGCGGGGATGCTACCCCCCTACAGGGCAGGGCGAGGAGCCGGCCGGGGTCCCCCCCCCAGCCGATAAACTTTACGTGGCCACTCGCGCAGCCCTGCGCCGCTCTCCGCTGCCAGGGTCCGGAGCCCCGCGCCTCTAGCTCCAGTGGCTCCTTCCCTGCAGGGCGGTGGGACGTGCCGCATGTGCCCGGGGCCCTGAGGGGGGGGCGGGGCCACGGCGCAGCCAGGGCCTGCTAATTCCCCCGGCACCTGCAAAACGGCTTTTTTTTTTTTGCTCCCCCCGCCCCGCGTCCCGATATTTCCGGTCAGTGATCTGGTCACCCTACCTCAGCTACAGAGAAGCAACCTCCTATCTATAACAGCACCATAAATGTACAATAGGACTCTCCCCTAAAACAGCTCACAGTTTAAATGCACAGGTACAACGCAGAAACAAGATCACCACTTGTGATTATAGCTGAAATTCTCAACCGAACAGGAGGATATTGTGTTTTTCTCAGAAAAGAAGCCTTGAGTATGAGCAGGCAACAGAGATAAAGGGAGTGCTTGGGAACTAAACTTAAGTGTCACACAGATAGAAATAATAGCAAAGATATTTCTGAACTGCTTTGAAAAAATAGAATATTACATTCTAAAGTGAATTTTATATATATAAATATAAAAAAAAATAATGGAACTGGCCTCCCTCTACAGATATCTTAATTTTAATGTAATCACAGTCCATCTGCCAAATTCACCCACAATTTAATCATTTCCTTCATTTGACATCCCTAAGCAATTGTTTGTGCAACTGTAGTGGCTGCTACCTTCTTCCCCAAAGACATCTGCATTTCAATGGTAGAGGAACAGTCATGATCCCTTTATGTGTTTGCACTTACATTGTTTATATCACAGTAAAGCATTTAACTTTTTAAGTCAAGTCCTTGTTCACTTCCCTGAACTTGTCAGGTATCTCCATTTGTTCTGCAACCGCTGATTTAAGGCTTATTTAAAAGTATCAATAAGAAAGGAGGATGTTCAAGTGTTAATAAAATAAAGGTTTTGTACGTTCTGCTTCCCCCCCCCCCCCCCCCTAAATACATTCTGAGGAAAGAAGCCCACAATCTTTAAAGTCCTTTGTTTTTGGAACTGTATGCGTCCCCTTCTGTGCTTCTTTGTTGCTTTTTGGAGTAGATGGCAACTTAAGAAGCTTCTAAAATGGTATAATTTTAGAGAAAAGTGTAGTCACACAAGGGTATCAAGCAAAAACCAAAGGAATCCACAGGCCTCCCGCAAAAAATAAAATGCAGGATATGTGGCTCAGCACATGTAGCAAGTAATAAATATATTTTAGAGTAAGTGTTTAGCAGTTGCCTTTTAAAAACTTAAAATATTGAGGGACAAATACATCCACTATGCATGCTGCCTAGAAATAACCGATTGCAGTGCCTATATTTAATGTTACACGGCTGTTATTCATGTCTTAAAAACCACTGCTGAAATTTAGTATGCTTTTTTTCTTCCTCTAAGTTTCACCCAAATAAATTGAGCCATTTTCAAGTATAGAAGGAGTGGGGAGAAAGCATTTTTTTTTTTTTTAAACTGACTAAAAAGCAGGAAGGGGATAGAAACTTAAGTTTGGCAGGAATAGTCCTGAGGCCATAAATGTGCCTTTCATGTCCTGGTGAAAATTTGATATGGACAAGTTAAAGAGTTTTAAGAAGTCCTATTTAACATATGTACATCAGATTATATTAGATGATAAAAAACAAACGATGGTCCAATGTACCAGTGTCAGCAAAAGAAAGTTTTCACAAAATTGATGTCTGCACATTCAATGTAATCCTGAGACATGTACATGAAACTGCTTGGAATTTCATTTTTCATAGGTTGGGAGATTGTGGAATATAAATGACTATTTGTACAGAGAGAAATAGAAATGTATGGAATAAGGCAAGCCTCCTCACTTCACTGCTTACACATTGTGTCATAACAGAACATATTCTGTTGCTGTCTATCAAACAGTTTAACACAACTATGTCAGGCACAAAGTCATCAATTTTATGTAATGAAACAGGGATCATGTGTTAAAAAAAAAAAAAAGGATAACAATTAAAGACTGCTGTAATGCATAAGCACAGGCAGCCTCACTTTTTACTATTCCACTGTACAACCTTAACTTTATTTAAAATATTTGTATAACTATAACTTGTATATTGCAGACATGTATATACAAAGTGTATCCCCAAGCTAGCATGATGCTTTGCAATCAAATAAGTAGGCAAGGTCCCTGCCTCAAGAAGCTTATTTTAGGACCTGAGCCAGCTCCCATTTAAGTGACTATAATTTGTCCCCTTGCCTTAATGAGAGATGAAACAGGCCCTTACAGTCAAGTCCTGCAAAGACATACTCACAAGAAGTTTTACTGGCCTCTAAAAAGAAGTTATTGTATGGGAAAGAGCTGCAGAATTAAGCCCTAAATTTGAAAGGAAAGAAAGAGACAGACATGAAGAGAGGGACTTTTGGAGGGTGAGAAGAAGTCAAAAGTAAACAGGAAGGGATTATTACTTCAGATACACATCTCACAATGGAAAGCAGAAGGTATAAAGAGTTTAGTGTATTTCTTGTCCAACACACAAAACATCTACTGAAGAGAAATGTAAGTTACTGTAAGAAATGTAAGGCTTTGTAGTAGTGTTTTGAGGGATATATAAGAAGAGTAGTTGCCTGGCTCATAACTCTGGCAATCTGAAACCTCTTCAGCGTTAATAAGCAATGTCCAGTTCTAAAACAAATAAAGCGATTCCTTTACATGCAAAACACACTCACACACCCCCAAAATGCTACCATCTATTACAATATACAATGTAGCTGACAAAGAAAAACTGATCCTTCTTAGAACTATAAATGCAATGCAAATTTCATCATTTACATACACTTTCTATCTCAGAACGCATCTTCAGAACTAACTGAAGCATATATATGACCAATTAAGTTGCAAAAATGACACAGAAAAGCAACAAAATGGCACAATAGTCATTAGACCAGGGCTTCAAAAATGTATTAACACCTAGTAGCCAGATACCGATACAAAAGATATACCAGCAAGATCTATGGGCAACACCCTGGTGAGAATCCCAGCTCCAGCTGCTGGAATTCCTATCAGGGTTCTAGCCTTGGATCCTGTTCAGGAGTTTCATCTTTCATATCAGTCTTTGACTAAGAGGTGTCTGAGAAGTTTCACATCTCCTTGCTGCTATATTGGGGGGAGGGGGTGAAGGGAGGTACTTCCACTGCTCTATCCTTTTACCAACTGCCTGAGGCTAGTGCCATGCAGTAGTGTTCTTCCACAACTTTAGCAGTCTCCGTTAGTAAGATTTTAGTACTAGAGTGCCTGCCTATACTGCTGTTTAACGTTCCCAAGCAGCAACAGTAGTAGAGTGGAACTGACAAGACTCAGGTCAGTTTCATTGTTATTTTAAAGCTTGGGGTATTGATGAAACTAATAAGAATCACATCAATATAACTTTCACCAATACTCACAGGCTCTTAAATGGCAATCAACCTGACCCCAGTCTGTCAATTCCACTCTACTACTGTTGCTGCTTGGGAAAGTGAAGAGCAGCAGCAATGAAACGACATGCAGACTTGGAAAGTCAGCAGTGCATACATTCACTGTTTGGAAGGTTCTCTGCAACCACACAGGCTAAAAAAAAAAAAAAAAAAAAATTGTAAAGTAAATTTATGTTCTGCCAGAACTGATAATCCCATCAACACAATGTTTCTACAAGCATATGGATTTTTCAGGCCTTTACTGGAGGTTTTGGGTTACCTTGAGAGGGACAGATAGAGATAGATTGTTAATGATA
Source organism: Emys orbicularis (assembly GCF_028017835.1). Taxonomy (NCBI): domain Eukaryota; kingdom Metazoa; phylum Chordata; order Testudines; family Emydidae; genus Emys; species Emys orbicularis. The sequence continues at coordinate 31,647,816 of NC_088689.1, read as the reverse complement.
TATTAAGTTTGAAATTTTAGATGTTTATGAGCTCACAACAAGGTTACCTATTCTTAGGAACTCTTATATGACACAGCCTCACACCTTATAAAGGCTTGCCAGGACCAGCATATGAACCATTCTCAGGGACTTTACTATCAGGATCCTTCGTAACTATTCAGAATATGGGTCCTGCACTATGGTCCCAATTTGGGGGGGTGCAACTGAAGGAAGCTATACTGAAAACCCAGAAACTGGTGTCTTATTTACTGACCAGGTATAGCACAGACAGCAGCAGCTTATGCTTCTCCACGCTTGCTTATTAAAGTGCTTCATATTTTCCCCAGTGAGGTAAGAAAGTATTTCAAATGAACACAACTAGAAAGCTAATCAATTTCATGAAGTGAGTTAAAGGTAGGGGCAGGTATTATACCTGTAACAAAGTCATTCTGCTACTTTCTTTGATTTTACTATCACATTTTCCTATTTTAAAGATGTTGCTTCTCCCCTCCCAGTGTAGTGCAGATTTCCCCATTATTCTGGGGGGTAATTGACTGACTAAGCAGAAGAAACAATGATATATAAAGTGTTTTTGAATATACAAAAGAAAATGAAAAATAGGTTCCCTCTAAACTCTTTTAATTATAGTGGCTCTTTCGTGGGATTTTTTGTGAAAATAGCTTAATTTAACTTTTTAGTTAAATATCTTAATTAACTTTTTAGCTGGCAGTGTCCCCTTTCAATCTTGATGCCAACACATACTTTAGACATTGCTGAAATCCAGCAACAATTCTGAATAGTGTCCTTTTTGCAGTGATAGTGGTTTGTGATGTGCAAATGTTCACTAGGCAACCTATAATCACGAAGAGCACCAAAACCATCATCACATCATAATGAGTGTCACTATAACAGGGGCCAGATTTGAGCAAATGACTTTAAGGTGAAAGGGTTTGCTATATCCCATTATTAGTCCCCATCTTGAGCCACCTAATTCCACAAGTTCATAATTCCTTTCTCAAGCAGGGGTTCCTACCATGCTCACATTTGTGTACAAGCCTAATGAGAGAGAAGAGGATGAACAAATTTCTTGCCATCGCACTGGTTGTTTCTACCAAGAAACAATTCTATTACCCAGATACATTGCCCTGTACAGCTAATAGGGAAGGAGAAGTTGGAGAGAAGAGAATTCCCATCAAATTATCCCTGTTCAAGGCTTATTCTTGGAGATTGGAGAAGGGGGCACTGTAGCAATATGTGTCTGTCTCCTGAGAGGAAGGCTACCCTGCCTAAACACCCATTTGTATTTATTCTTGGGGATGACATCCATTGGGTAGCCCCTACTTGTCTGTGTATTATTGCAGGAGATATGGCACAATCTGTGTTTTACTATCTAGCAAGGCCTTTTGTTATGGGGCTTCTGCTACTTTGTTTTAAATAAACAAATAAATAAATAAACCAAGACAATGAAATAGCCAGCAGACTCTAAAAATAAGATTCTGCCACAAGCAAAATTTTTAGAAGACAGTAGAGAGTCTGGTGACACACACCACCCCTCATCCACTAGCATGGACTAATATCCCCAAAGCCGTTTCCTTTATTCCATAAGTGCTAGCCATGTTTTAATTTATTTTATGTTTTTTTAACAAAGCAAATGCATCTTAGCTATAGCAGCATTATAAGACCCTATTCTGGTTTTGACAAAAAATGTTTACAGATTCTCAGATTTTCACCATCTGTCCAGAGTTTAGTTCTGACAAGCCAAGATTTTAGGAAGGTTTTTCCATTCAACCACCATTCAAAGCTAATCTTCACATGTATGGCAAGGTACTTGACAATCTTTTGTTTTTGAGGTATAGGAAAATATAAAAGCAGATCAGCTGCAAACACAGGAATAGGATTTCATTTGTGAAATAAGGTTCTAAGACTAAGTTAGCCAGAAACTTCCCTAAGGCTAATATCGTGTATTATCCTAGTCAGCTAGACTTGTTTCTCCCGCCCCCTCTATTTATAGTTAAAATTGAACATTAATCTTGATTCTTTAATACATATGTAAAAACATACTTTTAACCACAACTATCCACAGGGAGAGTTCAGATCTCCAAGATAAATGAAGCTTGTAAAGACCATAACACTAAGCAACCAAACCTAATTTAATCAACACCAACGATTTATATATTCATGCAAGTTTGAAAGGAAAGCATGCTGAAACTTCTGGGTTCAGAAGTGAGAACTCTTGGAAACATGGTTTTCTATTGTCAGGTGTAATACAGACTGCTACAATGCTCCTGTTCTTATATTTAACTTCAAGGAAAGGTCACTTGTCAGAACAAGAGTTACTGTATATGATCTGTGTTGTGTGATGTTTCTGCTGTATCTATTGTAAGAATCTGCTGAGGCCAAACTTATACAGTATCACTTTTGCATGTAGACTGAAACATTGGAGACAACAGGGACAGCCAAACCGTTACAAGTGTTTCAAAATATGCAGTTCCTTTACACTACTTGGCTCTTGAAGTGATTCCTTACTAACTTTCCTGGGACTGTCTCTCACAAATATTCCACTAATTTCTGTGGAATTAATGTCTTTTTACAGCATACAATGGATAAAACTTTGTATGGTATTGTTCAACTAGTCACAGTTTTGGAAATACACCTCTACCCCAATATAACACGATCCGATATAAAACGAATTTGGATATAACGCAGTAAAGCAGCGCTCGGGGGAGGGGGGGCGGTGCTGCGCACTCCGGCGGATCAAAGCAAGTTCGATATAACGCGGTTTCACCTATAACCCAGTAAGATTTTTTGGCTCCCGAGGACAGCATTATATCGGGGTAGAGGTGTAACTGCCTAGCTTTCCATTGGAACAAGTGTGTCTCACAAATGAAACTACATGACATATTATATATATATATAAATCTGTTCTAAGTTAACACTGAAATTACAAAATATGCCTTGTCTACACAGGGAACACATTCGACTAGAAGCATTTGAAGTTTGGAACAGAAGCAAATCCTCATTGTAGACAAGGCTTTAAAATATGTATCAACTGTTCAGCTAATTCTTAATATTCCAGTGATCTGCAACATTGCAAATAAAGTAATTAGAGAATTTTTGAGTAACAGAAGAATTTACAGTGACTGCCCCAAAAATAAAGGGATTATAACATTGCTGTGTTGGAAATGACATTTAGCATCTAATGGCAGAATTTAACTGCAGAAAGGTTGGTTGTTAAAATAATCTCCTAGTGCTTTAAATTCATATGGCCAATTTAGGACAAAAACCCAATACAAAACCATTGTTTTGAAGGGAACAGTAGAGAACATAATCAAAAAAATTGTCATGAGACACTGTCAACCTCAAAGCTTCTCATGTCAAATCAATTGGCCTCACTGGTGTTATCCATATTACAGGCTTGAATTCATGTTTCACAACAGCTTTCAGTGATGAATGAAATTCACATATTCTAATAGATCAGATGATGTATTGACAAAGATATGAACCTCCCTCGCTACCTACTTAATGTACATCTTTGGATTAGGATCCACTTTTGTTACAGAAGTTTTAAAATGTAGAGGGGTACCACCTATGCAGATTATCCCCAAATCTCATCACCACTGTCACAACATCTAGGTAATGGTTAGATGGGGCAGGGGGGAGCACCCCATTGTGAAGTTTTTCCTATGTTCAAAGGATGATTGAGATTTATAGTCAATTTTATAATATACAAATATTTTATTAAAAGTTGTATCCTTAAACACTAGCACACCCTGATTCACGCATGTTTAAATTGATACCACCCAGGAGCTAGAGAGCCAGGATTCCCTAATCCTTCTCTGTGTGTAAGTCTATGATTTTATTATTAGCATACTAGGAGGCAGACAAAGCAAAGTGGTTCCTGTCACCTCCGGAGGCCAGCATCATCGCTGCCAGTACACTGGTGGGCTACTTTGATGTGGCAGGATTCCACCAACCTTCGGCATGAACATTTAAGGGTGGCATGTACATCCTTTGACAGGGTGTATAAGATGTTGGATGGGGAAAAAACCCTTATCGCAGGAAGGAGGGATCGGGGTTCATACACTCTTTCATGAGCTACGGGCTTCTGTCTGCCCCTGGGGCTGCAGTTACCCCAGCCGATGGGCATGCAGTGGACTGAGCCCGCGCTCAGGGCCATGTAGCAGCACCAGAAGCACACACGGGAGGCCGCAAGTGGCGCATGCTGATGGGCCGGGATAATACCCCGGTGGGGCCTCAAGAGGTTAATGAGGCTATTAGGAAGCGGGAGCGAGTCACCTCTTCAGCCCCACACAGCAGAGGCTGCCTTGGGGGCTCTGGCCCATGGGCTGCCGCCCACTTCCCCCACCCCCTCCGGGCTTATACCGACCTGGAGACCGCCATAGCCAGAGGGAGTCTGGGCCCGGTTGGATGAGAGCAGCGGGGTGGCAGGCGGGGGCCGCCGTTGCTCTCCCAGGAAGGAGGATGTAGGGGCCTGGCCTAGGCCTCTCAGGCTCCACACTCCGACCTCGGCCCCAGCGGATAAAGATAGGGAGCGGCTGAGCGCGTTGATGGCCGGCGGAGTCCCACTAGCCCCCGGGGGTGGTGGCAGTACGGGTGGTGGCAGTGGAACGGCCTCAAAGCATCGGTTAAAGCTTCTATTCGCCCATCGCTGGGGAGAAGCCCAACGCCTGGTTTTATAGGAGCAGCCATCTTGTATTTATTCCCTTCCTCCATGATAGCCGCTTCCTCATTGGCAAAAGCACCGAGCCGCAGCCAATGGGAACAGTGCTTCTAAGAGTGGAGAGGGAGGGAGCGTAGAGTTGGGGGATGGGGCTGAGCAGACTCTATCATGGAACTTGCCGCGCCTGCCGGGGGAGGGGGAGAGAGAGAGGGGGGCGGGCCGTACCATTTACACAGCTGTAGAGGGAAGCCTACTCAACGGATCGTATCCGCTGTCGGGGGGAAGAGGAAATCCCCAAAATGTGTCAGGCCGTTTACATCTACCCCATAACTTCAACCGCAGCGTTCTCCGTGGGGCTAGAGCGGGAGAGATCACTCCCCCCTTCGCCTGCAGTGGCATCAGCCTTCGTCCCCACAACTTCTGCTTGCAAACCACTGCCTATAGCGCACGCTGAGCGGCAGGAGCGTGGTAGGCCCACCGGGACTACAACTCCTAGCATGCACTGCGCCCGCCTGAGTTGGTGGGCCGCGTGCGCACGGCGCCGTCACGGCCCCCTGCTGAGGGAGGGCGGGTGCGTGGCGCCGCTGCTAGACAGGAGTGTGTGGCCCGGACTCTCTGAGGTGCGCGCAGGTTCGCTTCTGCCTGCCCGCCCTCTGAGGGCGGTTGCTGAGCTAGTGGGCCCTAGCGCTGGGGCATATTTCAGCAACCGCCTCCCACTCGTGCCCTGGCACGAGGACCCCTCCTGTCACCAGCACGCTACCTACTGCCCGCCCTTCAGTGGCTGAGCGGGGTCAGGGGAGGTAAAACCTTCCCACCTTCGACATTTAGAGGGCAGCTGGTGGCTACAGGAAAATCAAACAGTTTATAGAAATACATCCAGCTAGTAGTAAGACACTGATGTACGCTCACCCCACCTCCCACATACAGGTGGGTATTACACTGAAAAATAGAGGCTGGGATACAATAACAAGACCCGGTGGATTTACTTACAATTATTTATTAACCTGCAACAGTTCCCAAAATAGCCAGGCCACGACTGAGTTTCCATATCTGTAGCTCATTCCACTCCCTTTGTAAAGAGGAATTACCTTATAAATGCCAGAGATAAAATCAGAGCTGTATTTGATATTCAGCTGAACTAAATTGCATTTTTCTTCCATGTAACACAGCCTCACACCCTCCCCCCAACTTTCTTTTAGCAAATTAAGTAAGGTGTGAAGCAGAACCAGTTTTAAAGGCTACTATGACTCCGCCCAACAATCTGTTCCACCAATCATAGCTCTTTTTTTTTGCCTGTTATAATTTATTTGTCTTAATATCTGTGGTAGATTACTAAACCTTTCCTCAGGTGCCCACTATCAGTCTCACATAAGGTTTGCTAATTTCCAAGATCACCACCCACAACCTCTTTTCTAAAGAGAGATACAACATTTACTACCTTCAATCCTTTGGTATAGGATATGATTTAAATAATAGAGTGCATATTTTTCTAGCAGCTCAGTCACTTTGGCCCAGGTCCTCAAAGGTATTTAAGCACCTAACTACAATTGAACTCTATGGGAATTAGGCGCATGAATAGCATTGTGGATCATCTGGGCCTTTATTCCTAGATTCCATCAGGACAAGACTGTCAGAATACCATCCTGTCCTGGTGACTTAGTGCTCTCAATTTATCAGTTGTTCTGGCACCTCCTCTATTGCTATCACAATCTCTGATGATACTTTATTAACTGAAAAGACTTGGTCTGAGATAGGTATCTGCAGTGTAGACTGATACAAATAAATCATGTAGCATTTCTGCCATGTCCTGATCCTCCTCAATTACTCTCTGATAGTCCAGTAGACCAACCCATTTTCTCACAGGCTTTCTATTCTGACATACATAAAGAAATCTTGTTATTCATGTTTATTGTCAGATTGTAAGCTCTTCAATTACCACATAGCATTCCTAATTTTTATTTTATATTTTATTTGCTGTAGGTTATGCTCCCATCTATTACTTCACTAAAGATGGATTTCCATTTTCTGAAGAATATCTGTTTAGTTTAAGTAACCTTTAGTTATGGCTATTTAACCAAATGTTTTTCTAGTCTTTTTGCTTTCTTTGTTTAGAGGTACATTTATCTTCTATCACTCAGCTGGGCTACATGCTGAATCTATAGCCAAGACTACACCAAAAAGTTAAGATGACCCAGCTGTGTTGCTCAGGGGTGTGAAAGCTGACCTAACCTCCAGTTTAGGTAGTGCTAGGTTGATGGAAGAATTCTGTCGACCTAGCTACTCCCTCTCGGGGAGATGGAATAACTACAGCAACAGGAGAACCCCGGTACTGCTGTAGTGTTGTAAGTGTACACATAGCCTAAGAATTTTAATTGCCTCATTTTTGACTTAAGGGACTTTTTGAATAGTTTCATAATTTTTTTGAAATGCCCTTTTTAAAAGTACAGTGTCAAAGTGCTAGTTTCTGGTGCATTCCATCCCTTGAGGATATGGAACTCATATTGTGGTCACTGTCATTTAGTAGCTTATCTATGGTTACTTCTAGAACAGACTTCAATGTGTTACTTATGACTAGATCAAGAATAGCCTCTCTTCTTGTATGCTGTAAAATCAGCTGTTTCAAGAAGTAATGTTTTAAAGTGTTGAGAAATTGCTTCACTAAATCATGTCTGATTGGGATGTTTGATCAGTTTATGTGCAGTAAATGAAATTATTCATTATTGATATTTCATTAGATATAGTTGCCTCTGATCTCCCTCTGCATTGTGCATTCAACAGGCTTTTCCTGATTAGGAGACTGGTAGTGTAACCATACTTGTAGAGTTCTATTGTTTGGGATTTTACTGCATGATCCTTGCCAGTCAGAAATTTTATCTCATTAGATTGTATGAAATCTTTTAGGAATAACGCTGCTCCCCCACTTCTATTGCCTCATCAGTCCAATTTGGGATTATAATAATATATTCCATCATGTTTTAATGTATGCCTGTTATGTCAAGGTTCTCTTCCATTGCCAAGCATTCTAGTTCACCTGTTTTTCTATTTAAACTTCTTGTATTACTATACAGGTATTCTAGGTTTAATTTTTGGCCATAAGCCTGTTTTTATTAAATCTCTTAATATGTTATTTTTCCAGAATTTACCTCCTTGATCTCCACCTTTTTCCCTTCCAGCTCAGCTCTAATTTCTGTCCTATTATTTACCGGATGCAGAAAAACCTTTTTTGTTGTTGTTGACATCCCTAGCACATGTCTTTGTATGATTCAGGTACTCTTCCATTGTGTCAGGCTTTTACTCCAGCTCCTAATTGAAATAATATCCCCAAACGTGTGCAGAGTTCTGTGCCAGAAGTCTGGTTCATCTCTTGTGTATAGGTGTTCACTTCTCAAAAAAGTTTCCCATTGCCTACTAAATTTAAACCCATCCCCTTTATATTTCTCTTCCTGATCCATAACTAGGGCTCTTAGAGGGTTTAATACATAATTAATAATTAATTAATAAAGGTGCCATTGGTAGTTTCTCCACTGTTTATGTGTCAGCAAGGGTACTAAATTATATTTACGTTAATCAAGCATGATTTTTATGAACTCCAAACTTTTATGAGCCTGACAGTATCAGCCCACATGGATTAAGCACAAGATCATGGAACTTTATTACAACTGGTTTGGAGTTTTGTAATTAATTGTTTTTCATCAAAAATGTCTACTTGTCAAAACCAAAACTGTTCATGCAACAGGGTCAAGTTCAATAAATTCCCCAACTCAAAAAAATGTTGAGAAAAAAAGTTTAGAAATTGTCAACATGAAAAATTCTGGTTTTCCAGTTAGAAATGACTTTTTGATTAGAAAATAAAGTTAATTAGACTGAAAAAAGATTTATAAAAAAGAAAAAGGTCAAAATAAAAGAAACTTCTAAATGATCAAAACAAAATGTTTTAATTGATCTGAAACAAAAAAATGTTGGGTTGGGATTTTTTTTTTGGTTCACGAATATTTTCAAGTTTTCTACTTTTTGTCCCAATTTGAGATGGGGAAAAATTTTGAATTCTTTAAATATTTGCAGGATAGGAACACTGTTTTCCACTCACCTCTAAACTGTATCTGAGAGTTCAGTTTGGAGTGGATGGCATGTTTGAAATGAGGGAACTCCCCATATGAAAACAAATTAATCAGTTTAATATTGTGCATATAGGGAGAAGCATGGGGAAGAAGAATTCCCCTCACCTTTTTCAGTGTTTACCAGAGCTATGTAAGAGGCAAAAATGAGCAGAGAGAAATGGAGATAGTGAGGCCTGTTTGTTGCTATAAGAGTGCAGATGCACCAGATGGTTCTGTGGAAAAATGACATGAAGATAACTTGTACATAAATAAGTTATACTATATGGGCCACATTTCTACTGAGTTAAGTATTTGATTATTTAAGCTCAAGCGTCCATAAGGTTATATTTTTCTTTGTTTCACTTTAATAGTCAAATTGCTCTTTCTCTAATGAACCAATGCAAGTGGGACATTAGTCGGTGCAGTAAAAAGACTTTGATGTATGTAATTCCCATGTGCACGAACTAAATATGCATAGCATAAATAGAAAAGTACCTCTATCATCAGGGAGATAAGGATGAGGAAACACACTGAAATGCTGAATAGACGGTGCCAGAGGGTTCACATCTAATCCAAAAGCTGTTGATATATAAAAATAGAAAAGAAGGCTAATCTGTAACCATCATGAAGGTTCTATCATGGTTACTAAGTCTGCAATTAGATACTAACATGTTAAAACGATTATATTTAATTATAAAAATCAATTGATATTTCTCTTCAAAGCTGTATACAATAAGACTGTTCCTAACAATATGTTTTAGACTTGTTAAAAACTCTAATATATAGGTTTTGAAAATCAGAATTCAGCTTACCATCAAGCACTAAATAAATGTTTGTTTACATGATATATACACTAGAAAGCAGTATTATTCCTGTTTGTATCTGTGATTCAAAAAAGGAAAAATCAAATGCAGAATTCACAATTCAGTGCCAATTTCCACCTCGTTTTTCTCTTTCCCTTTCTATTCTATTCTGTATATGTTCTTATATTGCCCTCATAACTGTAGTATTTAAGTACTTTCCAGAAGTACATTAAGTGTTGTGACTAACCTCTGTCATATGTAGTTTGTAGTCTCTCATCTTCTCCCCATGGGAAAAATTAAATGTGCAGTGTCGTGTTTTTGTAGGTTTTTTTTAAAGTGTAGACGCTGCTATGTTTTTATGTTAGAGAAGACAGGTTTAAGAAGCATGCCTTGCAATTAGACCAAAAAGTGGTGAAGTTTGTGATAGTGCTTAATTCCTTAGTTTCCTTTACAATCATAGAATCAGGGTTAGAAGAGACCGCAACGGTCATCTAGTCCAGTGGTCTGCAAAGTGGGGTGTGCACACCCCAGGGGGTGCGCAAGAGGATCCTTCAGGGTGCACGGCAGGAGGAGCGCCGCCGGAGCAGCGCCGCTTTTTCCCCCCCCCTCCCTTGGCAGTTCAGCCAGGAGTCCGAGTGGCTTTTTTTTTTTTCCCTCCCTCGGCAGTTCGGCCGGGAGTCCGAGTCGCTTTTTTTTTTTTTTCCCCATCCTCTGCAGTTTTTTTGCTTCGACAGTTCGTCCGGAAGCAGGGAGTGCGTGCTCAAAAATTTTTTACTGATGGGGTGCGCGATCAAAAAAGTTTGGAGACCACTGATCTAGTCTAACCCCCTGCCAAGATGCAGGATTTGTTGTATCCGGCAATGCAAGATATTTAAGTGCCAGATATGCTAAACATTCATATTCCCTTTCATGCTTTGGCCGCCATTCCAGAAGACATGCTCTTGGTGAGGACGTGCACCACCACCACAACGAGTAAAGTGTAGGCATGTACAAGTGATTTAGTTACTGCGGTGGCTGTATAGCGATGTAAGCTAGGTCAACTTAATTTTGTAATGTAGACATGGCCTTAATATTGCTCAAGGCTAAATAATTAAGCCTTGCATTGCATCCCCCACCAAGCAGGGTGGGGTGACAACTCCTCTTTGTCTGAATGGGCTAGCACTGGGACGCATTACCTCATGGTACCTAATTTCTACTCCAAGACCTTAAAGCATATGTTGAATATAAATACAATATTCCTTAAATATTATTTGTTCGTGCATCTCACAGTGATTTTGAACTTTGACAAGTTACGAGCTTTGTGTAGATAACTTGCATGTTAGTCTTTACAGATAAATATCCTATAAGATGTGCTTGGTGTAGTGAGTTTGTCAGGTCTGAAGTGAAAGATGTTTGCAAAGAACAGGGGACCCTTTGCCAAGGGGTTGCTATATCACACAATTCTAATTCACAGCAATTAAAATGGATGTCTTTTTATTTTACAACATACTAATATTATGTAATTACTAGGGCTGTCGATTAATCACAGTTAACAAACGCAATTAACTCAATAAAATTAATCGTGATTAAAAAAATTAATCACACTGTTAAACAATAGAATACCAATTGAAATGTATTAAATATTTTTGGATGTTTTTCTACATTTACAAATACATTGATTTCTATCAAAACACAGAATACAAAGTGTACAGTGCTCACTTTATATTATTATTTTTGATTACAAATATTTGCACTGTAAAAATGATAAACAAAAGAAATAGTATTTTTCTATTCACCTCACACAAATACTGTAGTGCAATCTCTTTGTCATGAAAGTGCAACTTACAAATGTAGATTTATTTATTTTTTGTTACATAACTGCACTCAAAAAAGAAAACAAAACTTCAGAGCCTACAAGTCCATTCAGTCCTACTTCTTGTTCAGGCAATCGCTAAGACAAACAAGTTTGTTTACATTTATGGCAGATACTGCTGCCTGCTTCTTATTTACAATGTCACCTGAAAGTGAGAACAGGCGTTCGCATGTCACTTTTGTATCCGGCGATGCAAGATATTTAAGTGCCAGATATCCTAAACATTCATATGCCCTTTCGTGCTTCGGCCGCCATTCCAGAAGACATGCTTCCATGCTGATGATGCTCGTTAAAAAAATAGTGCATTAATTAAATTTGTGACTGAACTCCTTGGGGGAGAATTGTATGTCTCCTGTTCTGTTTTACCCGCATTCTGCCATATATTTCATCTTATAGGAGACTCGGATGATGACCCAGCACATACCCATTTTAACAACACTTTCACAGCAGATTTGACAAAATGCAAAGAAGGTACCAATGTGAGATTTCTGAAAATAGCTACAGCACTCAACCCAAGGTTTAAAAATCTGCAATGCCATCCAAAATCTGAGGTGCCATCCAAAATCTGGAACATGCTTTCAGAAGTCTTAAAAGAGAAACACTCAGATGCGGAAACTATAGAACCCGAACCACCAAAAAAGAAAATCAGCCTTCTGCTAGTGGCATGACTCAGAAAATGAACATGCGTCGGTCTGCTCTGCTGTGGATCGTTATCGAGTAGAACCCGTCATCAGCATGGACGCATGTCCTCTGGAATGGTGGTTGAAGCATGAAGGGACATATGAATCTTCAGCGCATCTGGCACGTAAATATCTTGCAATGCCAGCTACAACAGTGCCACGTGAACACCTGTTCTCACTTTCAGGTGACATTGTAAACAAGAAGCAGGCAGCATTATCTCCTGCAAATTGTAACCAAACTTGTTTGTCTGAGCAATTGGCTGAAGTAGGACTGAATGGGCTTGTAGGCTCTAAAATTTTACATTGTTTTATTTTTGAATGCAGCTTTTTTTGTACATAATTTTACATTCGTAAATTCAACTTTCATGATAAAGAATTTCCACTACAATACTTGTAATGGGGGAGTTGAAAAATACTATTTCTTTTGTTCTTTTACAGTGCAAATATTTGTAATAAAAAAATAAATTTGGATTCTGTGTTGTAACTGAAATCAATATATTTGAAAATGTAGAAAACATCCAAAAATATTTAAATAAATGATATTCTATTATTGTTTAACAGTGTAATTAAGTGTGATTAATTTTTTTAATCGCTTGACAGCCCTAGTAGTTACATAGAAATGATAGATTGTAATTGACATGGTTACTTAAATCCGGTACTGTATTACGATTACACAGATGTTCCATTATTCTTTCCCCAAGTATAATAATTGTAACATATTGGAAGTTTGAGTAATTTCAACATAGCATTTAGTAAAATAGCACCAAATGGGATGGAAACAAAGATAAGTGAAGCTTTAAGGATACTGAGTTTGTTTCACACTAGCAGCACCTTCAGTCATCGAAAGGTGCCAAAGGGGAGTGGAGGCCACTGTTCCTTTTTTATATATAATATATATAATAATACCCTTTGTGTGTGTATATATATAAGGTTGATAAGGGAGGATAGGGAAGTGGTCCCAACAGGCACTACTTTCTAGAAGATGCTGGAGTTATGCTTATCCCAAGTGCATGGATCCATATGGACTGTTCTTGATGGAGAACTCTTGTTTCTCTTGTCATACTCTAAAATCTTCAAGAATTAAATCTTGATTCTCTCCACTACCTCCCATGGTTATTACACAGTTTACAAAGGCTTTTAATAATTCACATATAACTACTCAGCAAGTCCTAAGCAAAGACTAATAAGCTTGTGCTCTCCCATGATAGAAACCCTGTAGTGAGAACATGGTTAGGCCTGTGGTTAAAGGAAATGATCATCTTGTTTGATTGGCAGTGACACTGGAGTGGCAAGATAGTTGGCCTGCTCAATGTGGAGTGGAGGATAGAGAGAATAAGTGGGGGACAACCAGCTAGGATCCTTGAGAGTTCCTCTGGGGGGTACGGAATGATGAAGTGCACATCTGCACTGAATATTGTGGATTTGGATCCTGAGTTAGGAACAAATGATTTACCGGTACCTCATTCCAGAATCCCTTAGGGCAGGTGACTGAGGTCTTCTCAGTTACATAGAGGAGTATCTGAATGGGAGTTAGAGGTGTCACTATATCCAAATATTAAGCCTGGAGTTGAATAACTGAGTGTCTAATGGGCAACCTCTTACAGGGTTAGTGTGATATGGCTTTTGAGTCATTTATTAAAATTCAAGTAAATTGCACATTTTTTGGTTACAAATTCATTTCTACAAAATAAATATGTTCTAAACTATATTCTAACAGTACAAAACAATTTGCAGGCATAGGAATTTATAGTGGAGATTCGTTTTTCCAATATTTTTCTCTACAAATAATAGGTCTATTTTTATAATTCAAGAGATTCTGTAGGCTGAGCTCATTGCACACACTGGGGATTCCTTGCATCACCCTATGCCCCCCCCCCAAAAGCTCCGAGTGGGCCACCTTCCCATCCCCCTTTATTTTAGGAATTCCTTGCAATCTCCTTTACCCCCCTCCCTTGTGCCAAGGGCTCTGAGTGTGTCCCATTTCCCCCTCTGGCTCATACCAGGGACTCTGTTTCCCTACTTCCCCCATAGCCTGGTCCCTCATTCTCCCCTCCTTGCTAGGGGCTGCATGCACCCGGTTCCCCTTGTGGGGAACTGTACTTTCCCCACAAGAGGCTCCGGCAATAGAACCCCATTCCCTTCCTCTGCTCCATGCCAGGGCTCTGTGTATCCCCACCATTCCTCCCTCCCCCGTACCAGGCTCCCTCCATCCTCCACCCCTGTGTGCCATCCCACCTACCTTTCTCCCTTCAACTTATTTCTCAGACAGAAAAAAATAAATAAGACTATGTAAACTGTATTGGGACCATTGGCAGAGCTGAGATAGGTGATATTGTTATGCTGGAAGATGTTAATGGCTGCCATCAATGGTTTCTTTGATCTAGAGTCAATTATGGAGCAGGTTGAAGCTGCTGGGTCTGCTAACCAGAAGCAAGGGGCTCCATGTGTCCCCCATTTTCCCCTTCTGGTTTTTCAATTTTCACCCAAACCCCAAGCTTCTTAGGATTCTGCCTGGAACATTCCCTGAAATGTTGGAATTGATCACATGTAGCATTCAAAAGTTATAATATTACATCCAAACAGACAGAGAATTGTCATCAAATTGAGTATAGGACCTTGCTTCACTCAGCCAATAATTTACATTCCCTATAAACCTTAACAGCTGAATTAATCTTAGATTAGTTAATTCACCACTAACTATCATTTTATATATATATATATTTCCAAAGCTAATACTTAAAAAGTATGTGAAAGGGGATCATTACCTATTTCATTTACAAATCATAGAATCGTAGAAAAGTAGGGCTGGAAGGGACCTAGAGAGGTCATCGAGTCTAGCCTCCTGCACATATCTAGACCATCCCTGACAGGTGTTTGTCTAACCTGTTATTAAAAAGCTCCAATGATATGGATCAATTTATTATCAATACCAATATATTAATGTTAGTATTAAAATACTTAATAATAATTTATATTTTCCTCTTGCTTTTCCACACTGATGTTGGGCAACTTATTTGAAATAATTCAAATGAATATAGAGATACTAACCAGAAATAACTTTAAACATTATATGGATGCCTCTGAGAGAATATTGTCTTATCAGCCAGAAACACATCATCATATTTTGTAAGTGTGATCATCATGTCTTCTTCTGTAACACATACAACACAGTTAATTCTAGCCAGATCAAGCTGTGATATGTTTTGCCATATGTATCTTGATTTATCTGATTTGAGACTAATAACAAGAACCAAGATTTTCTTGTGATTATTTTGTTCCCTGATACCAGTTATATCTCTTAAAATATTAAAAAACAACAATGACAACTCCCAACTATGTAATCTATGCCTAGTGAGTGGAGTCTGTCCAGACTGGCACATGATAATGTGGCAGAGAAAGTGAAAAACCTGGGGGTGAAATCCTGGCCCCACTGAAGTCAGTGGCAAAACTTCTATTGACTATGGTAGGACCATACTTTCACCCCTAATCCTGATGTCTATACCCAAGTGAAACACCCATTGAAATCACTGGGAGCATGACCCCATATATGAGTACAGGATTGACCTCAACCCAGAAGTGCTGAAACTTCATGTTGTGTCCCAAGGTATTAGGGATTCTTAAATCAAAACACAGACTTCATAGTGAGATAAACTGAGGCTATGTCTACACTACAGCAGCGACAGTGGCGCAGCTGCACCAGTTCAGCTGTGCTGCTGTATCACTTCTGGTGAAGACGCTCTAATACCTCCTGCCTCCTCTAGAAGCTCTCCCATTGACAGCGCTGTCCACATCAGCGCTTAGGTCGATATAACTTACATTGCTCAGGGGTGTGGATTATTCACATAAATTGTACTGAAGTAATTTGTAGTGTAGACGTAGCCTAATCTGCAGTGCACAGGAATTCACTAGAGCTGATTGAAACTTTGAACAAAGAGGTATTTTTATTGAAAATTTGTCTTTTTTTCAAAATTGGAAATTTTCTTGAAAATCATTTTGGTTTTTTTGTATTTTTTTAAACTAACCTGGAAAATGAAAGTTGATTTTTTGCTTTATAATTCCCACCTCCCTCTTTTCAGTGGGAACAGGAAAGGGGAAGGAAAAGACAACAAAAAACTGAAACATGAAACATTTCAAAATAAACATTTTTTACTTTTGAAAAATGTTGGTACACATTTTCACAAAAAAATTTTGAATAATGAAAAAAATCATTCTTGTTTTAAACTTGCAAAAAGAAAATTACTTCACAACGTTTCTCACTTTTGACCAGTTGTGGTATTCACACAGCACTGATTTCAGTGGGCTTTGGATCAGGCCCATAAATCCTAAAATCTGGTCCCAACATGCATTAGGTTCAAGGTAAATTATGAGGTGGATTCTCTGGAGTCCTGTTTGGTTTTTGAAATTTGGGTCAGGAATCTGGAGGGAATATCTTCAGGATATTGCACTACATGTAGACTAAATTTAAAGATTAAACGGAGGCTATTCTTATTTTTAATCTCCACATTACTTTGTTGTTGTTGGAGGGGTAGAAGTCAGAATTGCTCCTGTATTCTTTTGATAACCAGTCTTTGCATCAACATGGTATTTAAATACAAAGCCACAGTCAGGGATTTATGAGGCCCGTGACATATTACATTGAGTCTCTGCCTCCAGCCTGTAACCTCTTCTCTCCTTCTACACCCATCTGTCTTACACATTAACACTCCTTACACACATACACACAACTTTTTCATGCTCTTTGTCTCCTTTCACACATTCTCTCTTTCTACTTCAATTCCCCCCCCTTTTCCTTTATCACTTTCTGTTCATGTTACTTCCTTCCCTTTGTCCCTCCATTTCTGTTTCTCACTTCAGAAGAAAGGGGAAGAACAAATGTTAAGAACATAAGAACGGCCATACTGGGTCAGACCAAAGGTCCATCTAGCCCAGTATCCTGTCTTCTGACAGTGGCCAGTGCCAGGTGCCCTAGAGGGAATGAACAGAACAGGTAATCATCAAGTGATCCATTCCCTGTCACCCATTCCCAGCTTCTGGAAAACAGGCTAGGGACATTAGCCCATCCTGGCTAATAGCCATTTTTTGAACCCCATTATAGTCTTGGCCTTCACAACATCCTCTGGCAAAGAGTTCCACAGGTTGACTGTGCCTTTGTGTGAAGAAATACTTCCTTTTGTTTATTTTAAACCTGCTGCCTATTAATTTCATTTGACCCCTAGTTCTTGTATTATGAGGAGTAAATAACACTTCCTTATTTACTTTCTCCGCAACAGTCATGATTTTGTAGACCTCTGTCATATCCCCCCTTGGTCATCTCTTTTCCAATCTGAAAAGTACCTACATGTACCACAACCAACGGCTCCTCCCCAGCACTACACATAAGTCTCTCTAGATGTCTCGAGAGATCCGCAACCTTTGCACCAGGCAGGCACGTCACCATGCGGTTCTCCCAGTCATTGCAAACCCAGCTATTTATGTTTCTAATGATGGATCGCTCCTCTGGTCACTTAGAAGCGGGCTCTTTAAAGCCCTGGTCTTCCTAAGTAGCCCCACCCTTTGGTTAAGGGTTGATGGGTGCTAAAGAACTTAGGGATCAAAGCCTGGTTAAGAAGCTCTCAGCCTTGCCTAGCAGGCCACTAGGCTCAGCACAGGGTCCCCCAAACAAACAGACCAGATGGTATATTTCAGTCAAGCAGCAAGCACACCACACACACCACACACAACAAACTTACCCCAAGGGTCACGTAATCGCTCCTCCTTCACCTGAAGAACTCCCTCGCAAAACTTGGAGCTTGTATCAAGGTGGCCTTCTCCCATGGTTCTCTTTGTGTCTTGTGGGTCTTCTCTAACAGTCCAGAGGAAGGAGAGGTGGCCTGTAGGTTTGCCTCAGGCTGCCTTGTGCCAGGATGTCCATGTATTAGCCCTCAGAGCAAGTAGCAGTCTATTTGGACAGGAACCTCTGAGAAGAGGCACACAGTGGGGGCTGGTGCTGCATACAAGAGCTTGTCTGTTAGCCACTGCCTCTGTCTGTATGTACTGCAGGCATCTTAAACAAACTGCTGTTCACTCTGGTGAGAAGTGGTAGGTCCCCCTGATGAACCCAGGCCTGGGACAACATTCCTAGCTGCCCCTATCCCCTTTCCCAGTGATAAAATGACCAATAAAAAGTAAAGTCTTAATTTTTAGAAGTGGCTAGTGATTTTGGGTGCTTCAATTTCTTCTTGTCCAACTTGAGACATCTTAAAGGGGCCTGATTTTTCAGAGGCTGGGTGTTCAGCACTTCTGAAAATCAGGCCCCTTTAGGGTGCCTCAAATCACTAGTTAGTTTTGAAAATGTATGTTGAATCTGCAATTTGCTAGTAAATTTGTTCTAGATGCTAATAGGGACAAAAAGGATCCTAAATGGGACTGGGGCTTTTGGGTACAAATAATAAAAAATAATAGAAAGGAAAAGTGATATGTAACTGCACAGTTTAATAGTTACTCTATTATTTTGGTTGCAAATAAGTTGCCTTAAATTAGAACAGTAAACAGGTCTGCGACTCGTGAAGTTGTAATTCATTTGTATTTTCCTATGAATGTTACATAACCTCTAAAGCAATTAATTGGGGGGGGGGAGAGAATCTGGTGGTTTTTAATAGAAGTTCAGTTAAAATTATATCGTGTACTCTTGGGAAGATGTATGATCTAGTGGTTGCAGCTGGGACCTGGGAGTCAGGAACGCTGTCACTAATTTGCTGTGAGACCTTGAGGAAATACATTTAATTTCTCATTCTCTATTTGCAAAATGGGTATAAATATTACTTTTCTACCTCCCAGAGATGCTGCAAGGCTTAATTAAATAATGTTAGTAAAGCAGTGTGAGGCCTGTGACGCTGTATGGAATCTGGGGGACGCTTTAGGATATTATGAATACCAATATTGTAAAATGGCAATGAGTTATGCCAGATATGCCATGTAAGGTATCTGCAAAAATGTTATAATTTTCCAGGTATGATAATCTCGTTTAAGTGTTTGTATCACCTTTTTACTACAGTAATTCCTTGCTTAATATTGTAGTTATGTTCCTGAAAAATGCTACTTTAAGCAAAACAGTGTTGAGCAAATCCAATTTCCCCACAAGAATTAATGTAAATAGGGGGAGTTGGTGGAGCCAGAGGGTGGGATATTTCCCAGGGAATGTCTTACTGCTAAACGATGAACTAGCACTTGGCTGAGCCCTCAAGGGTTAACACATTGTTGTTAATGTAGCCTCACACTCTATAAGGTAGCACGAATGGAGGGAGGAGACACAGCATGGCAGAGCGAGACAGAGATACACACCGGGTGCGTGAGAGAGAGACACGGGCATTGCCCTTTTAAGTACGCTGATCCCACTCTAAGTACACTGCCTTTTTAAGTAGATCAGCAAGTTGAGACAGCAGCTGCTGCCAGCAAGCTCCCTCCATCCTGCGCCCTGTCTTGTCCCTCTCCACCCCCTGCTCTGTGGAGATGGGGCACAGGAGTGGGGGGGGCAGGAGCAGGGGGAGGGGGACACCCTGACATTAGCACCCCTCTTCCCCGCCCCCCCCCCTGCACAGCAAGCAGGAGGCTCCAGGGAGCAACTCCAAGGCAGAGGGCAGGAGCAGCACAAGGCAGTGGGGGGAGGGACAGCTGAACTGCCTGGCAGTTGATAGCCTGCTGGGAGGCTGCCGCACAGGGAACTTAGGGGAGCTGATGTGGGGGGGGGAGGGGGGCTGCCAGTCCACCCTGGTTCCAAGCCCCCACCAGCTAGCTCCAACGGCCTGCTCTTTCTGCAAGCAGTGGACAAAGCAGGCGGCTGCCAAACAATGTTATAAGGGAGCAATGCGCAACTTTAAAGAAGCATGTTCTCTAATTGATCAGCGACGAAACAATGTTAACCGGGACGACATTAAGTGAGGAGTAACTGAATAAATTATGTATGGTATGTCTGTAGTTCCAAACTTGTGCTGTGCATCTGGGTGACGCCTCCAGACAGATTGGTATTAGCACTGCCTAGCCTGCTTGACGGCCCATCCAGGGACATCAGCTATACAATTGACCCATTGAGAGAAGGCCAGGGATACCCTTATGACTCAGCAAGGTGGAAGTTTCTATTTAATTTCAGAATATTAAAAATGATGCAGAAGAAGTTTATCACAAACTAATCAAAATCTTTGTCATGTTTCTATCATGTAGAAAGGGCCAATAAGATGTTTTTATCAAACTCCACCATGAGAGTAATGGTGACGTATTGAATACACATGAGGAAAAAGAGAACATTCAATATTTTAAAAAATGAACTGAGTCAATGAATTAAGTCTCTTTTCTGTTGTGTTAGGTGAAAACAATCCTTTCTTACAGTCGCAATGCAGGCTATAGCTGTAATCTGTTTTGTAGGATATCCAGCAGGCCTAACATTACAAGGCTACAAAGCAATTTGTGGAAAGCATTTGTTATTAGGAAGTTACATTGTATACTACCAGTGTGATTGTTGAGCAATTATCAAAAATAAATAAGCACAATTTAACAGGTTTCCTTTGGAGTAAGACATTTAGGTAGTTTAAAAAAAATCCTTTATACAAATTTAAATTTTATTTTTACTTAGAGACATTAGCTTTCCAGTTAAAAGTGGGTCTTACAGCCAACAGATTGCCCTTGAGTAGAGGAAACCCCAGTTGGTGCAGACCCATCCCTCCTGCACCTGGTATAGGGAGACTTGCCAGGAGGACTGTCAGCACAATACAAGAGAAATCTTTAGGCTGCTCAAAAATATGCACTGGAACAGCCTAGTTGAAGATCAAAGGTCGCAAAGATAGCCAAAAGCAACCTTTGTTTCCCTCCCCTTCCTATCTTGTGCTGAGCACAGTTCAGCCAGTCTGGAGAATCTGGCCCATAGTTAAATATCCAAGGAGAAAACCTGGCCCCACTGAATCAATAGCAAAATTCCTATTGACTTAAATGAGGACAAGATTTCTAGAGCCCTGCATGGATATAAAATTTGGATCCGCATCCATCTGCAATCCACAAAAATGGTCTGTGGATATAAAGTAGATCTCCATGGATTTGCAGGGATCTAAAGATTTCACCCCGTTTTGTCCCTTTTGCAAATATTTGCTGCATTTAAATTACTCATAATATTGTTTTTTCACAGCTCCAGCAATTTGTCAGTGTTTGCAACAGCACTGTGAATGACAACAAAGTCAAGCCAGAAAAGTTTGAAGTCATACTTTTATGTGACATATTATACCCCATTAGCAACCTCCAGGATGTCTGCATCACTACATCTTTCCAGGAAATTTCATACTCAGCATACTCAGATTTCAAACCAGTGGTGTTCCCCAAGATGTGTTGCAGTATACTGCAGATATTTCTAGTAGTGTTGAGAATTTGCATGAAATAGGCCAGGACCATGTAACATTTTCAAAAGTTATGGAGGAAATAGGAGAGAACCTGACATTTATTTTGACAGTTGCATTGATCTACAGTATGAAGATAAGTATTTTAATTAATTTGATTTCATATGCTACCATCTGGCTAACTTAGAATACTACAGATGCTAATGTGCAGTGATGATTCAGCTGCAGAAACATTTCAAGACAAGTCAATAACTGTTTTAATGAATTGTGTGGGCTTAAGTTTGTATAATTCTATTCTGAACAGGAAGTTTTTTAAAGAAACTAAATTCTGGGGGAAAAAAATATGAGAACACCCAAGCACATTTCAAAGCCAGTGTGTGGTAAATGCCTTATCTAGTAATTTTGCTTCAACCATAACTGCAAAAGCAAAATATGTTATGTCAAATTGAAAACAACTGGCTCTTGGAAAACTGTACCTAGAGGTGAGTATTGATCTCTAGAGTACTCTACCTTTGAATCTGGGCATAGGGGCTGTATTTCCCTATTCAAATTATGATCTCATTTTGTATCTAACGGTGTACTCCAAAGCACTTCCTCCTCTATGTCCCACAATGTTGCTCTTTACTCCTTTTTTACGTATAGCAAGTATCTAAACATTGCAAAAACAAAGCTAAGACATTTATATTTGCAATACTAATGCCAGGGCCGGCTCTAGGTTTTTTGCAGCCCCAAGCAAAAAAATTTTTGGCGCCCCCCACTTTTTTTTGGCTTTTACACATGTTTGCACTTTGCAATGTTTTTTGTTTTGTTTTGACTTATTAAAATAAAAAATAAAATGAAAACAGAGAGTTTGTAGTTAGTGAAATAAAAAAATTCCCTCCTAGTGTACTCGTTTAATTTTAACAAAATCACAATTACAAACAATTTAGGTTCAACTATACACTGTACGGAAAAACATTAGTGTCTTCCATTGCCCCCAGTTTCTCATAAATTAAAAGAATTTATATGAACTGAATTTTTCTGGTTTTTATACTTGCGTGGTCTTTTAATAATTCAGTGAAATCTAAATTTTTTGCAATGGTACTTTCAATTGAAATTAATGCGAGTCCTGACAAACGATTTTGAGACATGGTGCACCTCAAATAATTTTTTAGTAATTTCAGTTTTGAGAAATTGCGCTCACCAGAAGCCACTGATACTGGTAATGTCGACTTTTTAAAAATCGTTTTTCTATTTCTTTTTGCCGTTTCTCTCTTTGTTGCCGGTAGGCAGCACCGGAAAGTCATTTTTGTTTTTGTCCCGGCATTTTAGTCCTATAACCACTCGCACCGACGCGACACAGAAATTGGCGCGAATGGTGCCGATAGGGCAGCACAGTACACACAAGTAATTGTGATTCCTGATTTAATTAATCAATAACCATTAATGTTTACACATTTACGCACGTTCATATTATGAGTGACCATGTCACGATGTGACATGATATTTTTCACGTCACGCTCCTATCGCACTACTGGAGATTTTTTTGATCTTCATGGTTTTTTTTAAATTTTTTTATATACATTGGTGGATTTTTCCAGAAAAAAAAGATGGCCAGAATGCCGCCCCTGGAAATGTGCCACCCCTAACATGTGCTTGCTTTGCTGGTGCCTAGAGCTGGTCCTGACTAATGCCTCTCTCTTCCCTCTCTCTGCTGGAAGATATCAGTAAGTTCTTTAGAAAACTTGAATGTAAGAAACCTGTAGCCTGAGTTGCACCTCTCCCTCATCCCTGATAAAGGGATCTGAATGCTGATGCTTAGACTAAGCCCTTGTTAAAATGATTTAATAGAAAAGAGCACCCAACTGAAGGAAAATTTGCTTCATTAATATGCACACCCTTTCTCAAAATTACTTCATCTTTGAGATACTTGTTACTGAATAAGGCTGTATTATTCTCGTTATCACAAATTTAATGGAAAACAAAAGTTAACTGTTGTAAAGTATGAGAAATTTCAGCTTTGTACAATAAGCAAAAATTGGCAAATTGAGAGATAATCCTGACAGAGGGGAATGTTATTGACCAATCACTATCACTGAGGTGGAGAGTGCAGGAGAAAAGTGGAATTAGGGATGATTTGGAGCCAGCTGCCCTGCTGTTGGGCTCTCTCAGGTAAGTCTGTAAGGGACCTGGGAAGCAGGGAAAAAACCCAGAGGATCTTAGGAAAAAGAAGATATAACTCTTCACCCTTCACTTACTCATGAAGTGTCAGGACCTCTTTCTCCTGAACTTGGTCATTTGCTTTGCATCTCTCTGCTTTCAGTGGTCTAGTGCTTGATTTTCAAAAGAACTCAACACCCATAATTGGGCCCAGCTTTTGAAAAGCAGTTCCCATTCAGAATTTAGATTCTGTGTTGTGCTTTTCCTGGGATATTGTTCTACAAGGCTAGAAACCTGGAAGAAGTCCAGTCCATCTTGAAAGTGATCTTTTACCAACACAGACACATGGAGGATCAGGGCTATTCCAGATTTTCAACATTGGAGAACAATATCCCAACAAAACCACAATTTAGAATCAGTTGGACTGACTGAAAAAAAAAACATCATTTGATGTGACAGGCATGTGGAGAACATTTCCCAGATTTGACAGATAATCCAGTTAGTTGTCAGTGTAGAAGTGTTAAAAGTAGAGTTGGTAGGGAATTTTTTCAATTAAACTTTTTTTGGGGGTCAAAAACCGACTATTTGTCAAAATTGAAACAGTTTTGACAAATCTCTGGACTTGAAAAAGCATTGAAAAAAGATGTTGAACAAAAACATTGACATTTTCTCAGTGACAAATTTCAATTCTGCAGTTTAAAATGACTTTTTGTTTAGAAATATAAGCTAATTAGACTGAAAAAAGTTTAAAAATGTTGAAATTGAAACATGTTTCAAAATTAATCAAAACTAAATGTTTTGATTGACCCAAAGTGAAATTTTGTTATGTTTTCCATTTGAGATTTTTACTTTTTGTCCCGATTCAGAATGGGACAAATTTTCAACTGTCAAAAATATTTGAGGGATGGGAAAACCATTTCCCACCCAGCTCTAGTTAAAAAAGTCATTGTCAAGCTATGCTACACTGCTACGTCAGAAACACAGGAGCATAAAACCAGAGAATGTTCATCTGCAGCAGAATAATCTCAAGTGCTAAACCATTTTTCTACAGTAGTTCCAGGATGTTTGAGCAGATTTTGCAGAAATCTGTAATGCTTTTGAATTTATACAAAAGTTAGCCTTAGATCAGAGGTGGGCCAACTACGGCCCCCAGGCCACATCCGGCCCACGGGACCCACCTGCCCTGCCCCTGAGCTCCTGCCCCGGGAGGCTAGCCCCCGGCCCCTCCCCTGCTGTTCCCCCTCCCCCGCAGCCTCAGCTCACCCCGCCGCCGGTGCAATGCTCTGGGCGGCGGGGCTGCAAGCTCCTGGGGCAGAGCAGCTGCAGAGCAGGGGCCTGACCTGGTGCTTTGTGCTGTGTGGTGGTGTGGCAGGCTCCAGGCGGGTGGCGCGGCTGCCAGTCCTGGTGCTCTGGGTGGCGCCGCCAGCCACCGATGCTCAAGGCGGGATAAGGGGGAAGGGAGTGGGGGGGTTGGATAAAGGGCAGGGGAGTTCAGGGTGGTGGTCAGGGGGCGGGCGTGTGGATAGGGGTCAGGGCTGTCAGAGGGCGGGGAACAGGGGGGTTGAATGGGGGTAGGGTTCCCCAGCGGGCAGTCAGGAAGGAGAGGGGGGGTTGGATGGGGCGGCAGGCAGAGGTTCCGGGGGCAATCAGGGGACAGGGAGAAGGGGTGGTTGGATGGGGCAGGGGTCCCGGGGGGGCAGTCAGGCATGAGAGGAGGGGTTGGATGGGGTGGCGGGAGGCAGTCGGGGGGAGGGGTTCTGGGAGTGGTCAGGTGACAGGGAGGAAGGGGGGGTTGGATGGGGCAGGAGGCTGTCAGGGGGCAAGAAGCAGGAGGGGTCGGATGGGGGTGGGGGCCGAGCCATGCCACGCCTGACTGTTTGGGGAGGCACAGCCTCTCCTAACCGGCCCTCCATACAATTTCAGAAACCCAATGAGGCACTCAGGCCAAAAAGTTTGCCCGCCCTGCCTTAGATTCTTGGAATTTTCATAATAAAGTTCCAGGTTAGTGGGAACTGCTAGATGCTTTGCACTTTTGAAAATCTGAACACTTGTTTAGGTACCTCACTATGGATTTAGGAAGCTCTTATTTTAAAAAAATGTTGACCTGGAAGTGCTGGGCAAGAGCACTGCCGTTTGAGAACCTTCCTTTGCACTAAACTGCATGGTGTGTATATAAGTGCTGTAGCCGTGGGTTTACAGCTATTCCACCTTTAAAGCACTTTTCTCCCTTAATACTGGCTTTTAATGGCAGGATTATAAGCACTGAATATTTACTAGAACTAGAAGGCTGGTGACAGGAGTTAATCAGTCACTCTCTGCTGCATTACTCTCTGGAGAGCTGCCAGCAGACCAAATAAGATGGTGATCCAGAGTAGGCGGCTCTGGCACACACATGGATGAACCTAGGATTACCTTTACCTGCAGATTCTAGATACTGCTCTCCTGTGTTGCTGAGGAAAGCCAGTGGAAAGTGTAGTAGAATTGGAGACTGGAGGTAGATTGGACTGACATGTAAAAGTGTGCACATACACCTCCACCCCAAGGGACCTGGTCAGCTAGAACAGGGATGCTGGTGATATGCGTGAGATCACTCTACTACATTGCTGGCAGAAGCTAGTGGAAGATAATGATAATATGCACCTGGCACTGGACTGACAAATGCATCACCTGTGGGAGCAGGAAGGAATGTAGATTAGTACAGGAGCCTCAGGCTGCCTAAGAGCAAGTTCAACAAGTTCTTATTACTGAAAATCCAATTAATTTGAAGTTCTCAGCAATTCATGAGCGAAAATTCTCGCACGGAAAGCTTTGTGGTGTGGAGAAGAGTGATCCTAGGCCTGCTCTCTTGGATGGACGTACAGAACACTGGAGCTAGAATGCAGTGCTGCAGCAGTCCAGCAGAGTAGACTGAATTCAACAGTGGAAGAAAGAGAGGAGGAAAAAGCCCAAACTGCGTTCACTGTGGCCAAATGAACCCATCAGATACATAAATCATGCCCAGATCATTGTATGCCTATGCATGAGAAATGCCTACTAAAATTAATAGGAGATACATGCCACTACTAAAAAAATAGGTTTCTAAAATTATAATTAAAATAATTTGCAAAAGTTTTCATTATGACATTGTGACTCCGTTTTTTGTTAGCAGTTAGCAATAAGAAATCCAAGGTACCACCAAACAATTCAATCAAGTTGACATTACTTTCTGCTTTATTAATTTTCATAGTAGGTTTTCTATAATTTCAAATGCTAGTCTAGTTTATGGTGCAGTTTTTTAGCTTTTATTACAAGTTTTGCATCCTGAAATTATTTGCATTTAAAGAAAGTTAAACAAAAACACAACCACTATCAGTCAGCTGTTTGCTTTAGGATATAGGGTTCCAATTTCACTAGAAACAAGGACTATTTTAATTTCACATGTGTTGAGGATTTGTCTCCAAATATACTTAACACACACTATTTCATAAATGTAAAGAACCACACATCAGTAGAAACTAGTCTTACAGTAGAGACAAGTTCTCTTAACATTGAAACTTGAATTTTCTAATTTGTAAAAAAAATTGGTCCACATACAAAGTAAAATGGGTATATACAGGTTTAATCAGAGCAAATGCTTTCTTTTTATTCAGTTCCAGTTGTAGCGCTCTCTTGGAGGTAAATCATAATGTGTTCTCTCTTCCTCTTCAGGTCTGTAATCTAGTGGCAAACCATAATTGTAATCAACTGTTACAATGGGTAATCTTTTGCCTTGCTCCATATCTCTTGTAAATTCACCTTGAAAAGGTTTCCTTTCATAATCAGTTGAATCATCTTCCTGGTGTATGGATGAGGACAGATGCATTGTGCGTGAAGAATATGGCGCAAATCTGTTTTTTCCCCCTCTGTTAAATTCATCTGAAGGACGTGTTCTCCTATTATCTTCAGGACAGCTAGGCCGATTACTATAATAAAACCAAATATTAACCATACAATTCTTAGATATACAATATTTCATTAATGATAATTGGCTCGCATTAAACTCTAAAATGGTGTACCTTCAAAAAGAAATTATAGGTAAGTAATTTACCCTTTAGTATACTGGAAATGGAAAAGGTCATCCAGCTCCAAATTCTTTCCTTTTTATGCTTCATCTTAATACTACATTGCAACTTCATTACTCTCCTCAATACCCTTCTTTGTTCTTAGAGACAAATTTACCTAGGTATTGCTAACTTATTTGTATTTGTAATATTTGCCTTCTTTTGAATTAAGTTGACTACCCTTTCTGTAAGGTAGTTCTACCAGGAGTTCCCTATTTATTAATAATTTCTTCACTTTTGGATCATGTTTCTAGTTTTTAAGACCCTAAATAATGTGAAAAAAAAATCAACATCAACGTTATCTTTCCTTTGGAATACATAATAGTAGCACTCTACTGCATGTTCTCTATTGCAATAATATTGTTCCTATGATATGGTGACTTAGGATCTAATAAGTACCATATATGCCATATGGTAAAGGGTGTAATCACACACCCACACCCTTACCATATATACATACAATTGTTTTGTATTCCATCTCTCTGGTCACAACAAATTTGTAATGGTGAGAATGATTAACCACTGGAACAATTTACCAACGGGTGTGATGGATTTTCTATCACTGACAACTTTTAAATCAAGATTGGATGTTTTTCTAAAAGATATGGTCTAGGAATTATTTTGGGGGAGTTCTATTGCCTGTAAGGGCATCAGACTAGATGATCACAATGCTCCCTTTTGGCTTTAAAATCTATGAATTTAGCATATATACCATATCTTGGCTCTTTGCTCCCAGCGTAAGTTATAGTATTTCATATTTACCTTCTTTGTACTGCATTTGCCACCTGCTGATCCAATTACCTACATCAGAGGTTCTCAAACTGTGTCATAGCATGGACTACATTTTTAAACAGAGAAACTGCCTTGTGAAACACCTCCCTCATATTCACATAGAACACAGCCCCCTCCGTCCTATTTGTGATTACATCATCCCAATTGTTCACATAGAAACGTAACAGCCAAAATGAATTCAGTGTAACTTTTGCAGCATTTAATGCAATGTAGCAGCTAGAAACAAAGAGGATGACCAGCACTCCAACAACCACATTTAGGAACCACTGATCTAACCAATCCAAGTATTTTTGTATCTGGTTTCACTGTCCCTCATAATTTGCTCATTTTCAGGTTCAATATCACCTGCAGATTTTGAGAATTCTGGTTCTAATCCTGTAAAATACTTATGCAAGTGAGTAATTCCATCAACTGGTGTTAATGTTAGTTAGAGGATTAGAACTCAGCAAATTATGAGGGAATATGAAACCAGATTCACAAGATTTGGATTATTTAGGTCAGTCATGTCCTAACTGTGGTCCTTGGAATGCAGGTGTTCTCTGATTCTAACTAGCTAGTTTGCAGGTTTGGGACTTTGGTGTCAATATTACACATTCAAATCACGTACACAAATTAAAAAGGGTCTTCTATCAGATTCTAAATAACTTTCATGGTCTGGTCCAACTCCCAGAAAGTCAATGGAAAGACTCCTACTGATTCTTCTGGTGTTTGGATTGGACCCTCAGTGCCGATGATTTGAGCTGTGCGCTACATGACAGCAGGATGGAAGAACTTCAAAGAAGAATATATCCCAAGTTTTTATTTTGCTTTAAGAATGAGTTCACCATGTAGGGACTGTTAAATAATTTCTAGTTAAAAAATATGATTGCATTAATGAGCATCAGTGTTATGAAACAAACATAATTTGCTGCACATTAAACTCAGGATTTTGTTTTTTGCCAATTAATTTGATGCCTGTAATAAAAAAAAAAAAACCAGACATCTGGCATAAGACTATATATGTATAAAATATGCTTTTGTTCCTTTACAATGGAATGATTTGTGAAAACCATGCTACCAGGAATAAGGATTTTCCAGTGATAGTCAGAGTACGTACTTCAAAATCCTGATTTTCAGACCCATGTGCAACTTTATTGTCTCTGGTATCTAAAATTCTGCTAACAAGTACCATGTATTATAATGTCTCATCCATTATCAGATATAATTATACACATGCATGAATTTCATAATACATTTCCATTATAAATTGCTTATATTGCAGTTTAGCGAGAACAAATATCTAGTTTGACAACAGCACATCCAATTTACATTTCTATGGTCATGATGGCAGAGGGATGGTAATGTGTAGAGGGGTACGTAGATTGATATGCAATATATGAACGCTGGATATTTACCTGTAACTTCTACTGAAATCATCATTATCAGATCCGTAATCTCTGTGACGTGAAGGAGAAGAAGAAAAGTGAGGTTCTGGTAAATTTTCATGGGAGGAAAATGACCGATTTCTGAAAGAAACAAAAGAATTACACACTAGTCTTTCTTAACATGTAAAATAATTCACTAATTCTAGTGAAAGTTCTTTTAGATTTTTTTTTAAAAAAGTAACCAAAACTAGTTAGCATGGAAGGAATGTCTTAGTTATATAAGTGAGAGTATGATTATTATTTTAGTAATATCAAAATTATAAAGTCTCAGAAGAATGATCTAATATCCCTAATTGTTTAAATTGTGTAAATCAAAAGTGAAGGATAGAAATAAGTCTTTAAAATTTATTTAAGTATTTGGGAGTGCTATAATTTAACAGTGTAAAGAATATTACTGCAAATTTTATGTCAAAGGTTTTACTTTTGAACCCAGCGGTCCGGAAGGGGGCCCAGGGCCCAGCTTTCCCCCCCCCCCCCTCGTCGGCCCTGTTTAGCCGGTCTGCCCTTGCTGGGGGGGCCTGAAAAAAATCCAGGCCTGGCTCCCCCCCCCTCGTTGGCCCTGTTTAGCCAGTCCACCCTTGCTGGGGGGCCCGAAAATTTTTTTTCACCGGGGCCCGAACCCGCTCTCGGCGGCCCTGTTAACAAGGTGAGTATTTGTTTTAGAGAGTCATCAAGGATTTACAGTTCTTAAATGAGAGGTTCGCTAGCAGACATTACTTATGAAATAAGCAACTGAAATCCAACATTTCCTCACTGCTTTCCTGATTACCTCAACTTGGTTAAAGGGATTAACATAATATCATATTACCTTCAATCCTGAGGACTGATTTTCAGATGCAAAACCTCTTCACTATAAAATGAAGTGAGATGAAGCATTTTGTCTCAAGTTGATTCTGAGCAGTTACTGGAAATGTGCTTTAATTTAATTCAGCTCTCTAATTTAAGAAAGTACAGAAATACTCTGGAGATGACAGTTTCCCAACCTTAGGGCCTGATTCTGCAAACCCTTACATGAGTAAAAGGAGGGAAAAAATCTAACTAATTGCTCATTATCCTAAAAATGTCATATAATAATATGCTGAGGAACAACACTTGCTACTCCCTAAATCTGATGTAACAGCAAAACAATACTTCACCTGTCTGAACACCATTCACGTGGCAAGTCGTCATGGTCATGAAAAGGTTGCAGTCTTTGTCCATGCCCCTTATTAACAAAATCAAAATCTTTCAACTGTGTCTGTTCCTGTAAGTCATCATAAGCTTGATTGTCATGAAAAGGTCTGCGCCTTTGTCCAGGACCCCTATTATCAAAATCTTTCAATTGCATCTCTGTTTGTAAATCATTGTGAGGCTGATGGTCATGAAAAGGTCTCAGCCTATGCCCACGGCCCCTATTAACAAATTCAAAATCTCCCAACTGCATCTGTGGTTGTAAGTCATCATGCGTTTGGTAGTCGTGAAAAGGTCTCAGCCTTTGCCCGGGCCCCTTGTTGATGAAATCTAAATCCTTCAACTGCATCTGTGCCTGAAATTCATCATGAGACTGGTGGTCATGGAAAAGCCTTCGCCTCTGCCCACGACCTCTGTTAACAAAGTCAAAATCTTCCAGCTGCATGTCATCCTGTAAGTCACTGTGAGATGGGTGATCAGGAAAGGGTCTCTGCCTTTGTCCACGGCCTCTATTAACATACTCAAAGTCTCTTGACTGCATGTCTCCCTGTAAGTCATCATGAAACTGGTGGCCATGAAAAGGTCTCAGTCTTTGTCCAGGCCCTTTGTTACTGAAATCGAGATCTTTCAGCTGCATGTCTTCTTGATAGTCATCATAAAACTGGTGGTCAGGAAAAGGTCTTCGCCTTTGTCCGGGTCCCCTGTTGTAGTCCCAATCTCTCATTTGCATTGGCGCTTGTAAATCATCCTGAGATTGGTGGTCATGAAATGGTCTTCGTCTTTGTCCAGGTCCCTTGTTAATGAAATCAAAATCTCTCAACTGTATCTGTCCTTGTAAATCATTGTGAGAGTGGTCATCATCATAAATTCTTAATCTTTTCCCCGGCCTGTGAAGAAAATTAATATTTTTAAACAGCTTATTTGCATTTATGTTATAAATATTTCAAGTTAGCCATCCAAACAAAGTAGCATTTTTTAAACTACTCAGGATTGAGAATGAAGGACATTATCACTCAAATATATAAAGGTACTAATATATTAACAGTCTAAACATAGTATATATTATATGTATTCTATAACCGTGTCCAGTGGCGTAGCCAGGTTCTAAGTGCAGGGGGAGCAAACATAAAAAAGGCGCCCCCCCTTGGCTCCTCCTCTGGCCACGCCCCCCCATGGCTCCTCCTCCGGCCGCTCCGCGCCCCCCCTTGGCTGGCTCCTCCAGCTGCGCCGCGCTGCGCCCCCCCCCCCCCGGCTCCTCCGGCCACGCTGCGCCCCCCCTCGGAGGGGCTCGGTCGGGGGGAGGCCGGGCACGGGGAAGGGGTGGCTGGCCGGCGCTACTCGCTTCTCCCGGGAGCTGGGGGGAGCGGAGCAGTGGGGCAGGCAGCAGCTGGTGAGATCCCCTCTCCCTGGCAGCTTCCTGCTTCCCTCGGCCCGGGCAGCCCAGCATTTTTTTCAAAAGCGGCGCCTGCCCGCCAGCTGCGGAGCGCTCAGCCGCCAAGTCCTGATGTTGGGGCCGCGCTGAGCATGGGGCACGATGGCCGAGGAGCCGGCCCCTTCACTCCTCCAGCCGCGCCTGCTGCCTCCCCCCAATGGCTCCTCCGGAGTCTGGCTGTGCTGCCTGCCCCCCCCCTTGCCTGCAGGAGCCCAGCGCCGGCCCGGCAGGCGCCGCTTTTGAAAAATGTGCTGAGGGGAAGCGGCTGCTTCCCCTGAACCCCCCTAGCTACGCTCCTGACCGTGTCTCTTTCACCAACAGAAGCTGATCCAATAAAAGATATTACTTCACCTCAACCACCTTGTCTTTCTAATAATATTATAAAACATATTATATTGTCAAGACCAGGGGTTCTCAAACTAGGGGTCATGACCGTGAGGTTATTACATGGGAGGTCACAAGCTGCCAGCCTCCACCCCCCAAACCCTGTTTCGCCTCCAGCATTTATAATAGTGTTAAATGTAAAAAAGTGTTTTTAATTTATAAGGGGGGGGGGTCGCACTCAGAGGCTTGCTGTGTGAAAGGGGTCACCAATACAAAAGTTTGAGAACTACTGGTCAAGACTGTGAAAACCACTATAATTCCATATCACCTTTTTAAGAGACAAGCAAACCCAAAATAACCCCACAGAAAACTAACACCACAAACTACTGTACTAGAATGTTATCAAGGAACAGGAGATACAATACATGTCTCTTCCAAAACCAAAGGATAAAAACTTTTACCGCATAAAAATTGCCCCAGTGAATCCAAAGTACTTGGAACGGAAGACATCCTGTCCTAATATTCCCTTGCTTCATCTTTTTATCACAACCTTAATTTAATTTAATTTAAAACAGGTATACTGAATTATTAGTACTGAAAATAGAACAGAATACCAATGTAACTATTCCAATAGTTATCTTTCACATTACATTTTTTAAAAATGTCATATTTTTGCCAATTACCCAGGAAAATCTTCATTTGGGAACCTATCTACAGGTCCTTCCATCACATTTGGTGGGGGTATAATATCTTCATCAGGATCCCATACATCCATTCCAAGATTACTAGGGAAAATAAAAGCATTTAATATAAAATTTCCTTTATTAAAAATACCGTTGAAAGAAAGTATGTACATTTTTTTCCAGTTGTGGAAATAAATTGACATTATGGGAGTGCTGGAAAGCTAGGGAATCATAGAAGTGTAGGACTGGAAGGGACCTCAAGACAGGACCTCAAGTCCAGTCCCCTTCGCTCAAGACAGGACTATGTGTACATTTGGGAGAATTTCAGTTTATTTTTTTCTGAAGAGGCTGATAGAAAAAGGCAAAGAAAATACTTCACTGACATATGACTCGTTGACAGTTGGGGTGAAGCCCCGTGGTTATTTGCAAAATTGTCCCTCAACTACTTCACCCCTTCCCATATGAAAGTATACATGATAGTGATTAGTACAGAAAAGTTTCCCTATTTACATTCTCATAATACAGGAACAAGGGACATTTAGTGAAACTGAATGGCCAAAAAAATTTAATTAAAAAAACAACAGAGCTTACAACTTCACTGCTACAATGATATCATAAAGGCAAAAGAGTTTTGTAGAATAGATGGATTAGAATGACATCTACAGTTACATTAGATTGGATTTTTTTAAAAAATAAGGAATATAAACCCTCATGCTTCAAGACATAAGTCTGCTACAGGGGCTAGGAAGAATCTTCCCTTCTGGGCCCAGTCTGCTACAGGGTCTGTTGCATCTTCCTCTGAAATATCTGGTATTGGCCACTGATAGAAACAAGACAGCAGGCTAGATAGACCACAGGTCTGATCTGGAATGGCAATCCCCTATGCAGCATATCCGGAAAGGTTAATAGATCCAGACTCTGGCAGGCTAAGAGGAGAGAGTGAATTCCAGAGTTAAGGGGCCCTCACTAATAATTTTTTGCCAGCTGCTCCCTACCATTCATAACTCTGCTGAACGCACCTAAGGAAGTAGGACACAACAACAGAAGAATTTAATTAAAAAAATCAACTTTAAAAGAAAACCCTTTGCATGATGTACATTTATAAGACTTTATAATATAAAACCTAAGGGGAAAATTACACTTCATACCATTCATAACAGAAGTCTTCAAAGATAAGCACTCTTTGTGTAAAGTGTAATAAGAGAGGTCAATATGTGCTTAATAGGACAAGAGACATTTTAAATATGACCCAAGCATTGAAAATGCAAGGAACTGCACTTGACAACTTCAATTATGTAATTTAAAGCCTTTGCCTACCTTCTCATTGGCTGAGTTCTGAGATCTGTTAGATATACAAGACCATCCATACGATGACCTCTAGCATCACCAAAAGCTGAAGAAAATTGTAAAAAGATTAGTGTGTGCAGTTAAACATGCTTGGAACACAGCTGCATATAATGTGGTCAATCGGGGCTCCATGTAAACCGTGGCATAATAAAACCGTGGCATGTAAAACTTGAAATAAGTTCACTATTGATTCCTGTGACTCAATTTTAAATTGCAGCAGACTGCACAAACATTTTTGCAGCAAACTGTTTTCCAACTGTAACTATTGCAGTTGCTACTTATGATTGCACCAATACACAAAAACCTTCAAAACCAATAATGGGGTTGGAGGAAGGGAACTGTCCTCTTGATGTGGTTCAGATCTGATGGTGCCCAAATACTGCCAGGCATGGAAGCAGCAGCAGGAAGGATTTATCTGTGGGAACCTGTGCAGGAGTTACGTATGAGGTAGCTGTCACAGAAGCACTGTAGACACAGAGCCCCATGTTTTGTTCAAGTTCTAGGAAATACCTTGAATTGCTGTCTCTGGATCCCAACCTTCAACATCAATAAGGTATCTGACAAAAAACATGGCTGAATTATTATAAAGGTATAGATTATGACTGATATAAACATACTATTCTAATGAAAAAAATTATGTGAATTTTCATGTAATACTTGCCTACATATAAGGTAGCCAGTTCTATTAATTCCATTGGTACAATGAACGCCAATGAGTTTATCTATTACAAAGGAAAAAAATGTGAAAAAACAAAAATACCATAAAATAATTAGTGCAAAACAGAAAGAAGCCATTTATTGTTTACACTAAAGCAGTTTCAGTGAGCATGTTTGCTGTTTGCAAAATTATTATTATTAAGCCTGTACACACCAGGATATACATCCAGAATTTATGTTCTTCCTGCTGGATTTGTAGCAGCAGTTAACTCAATGCTTCCCACTTCCCAACCTCTTGGAACCTAAACTAGTCCAGGCAGGGCACAGAAAAAAGAAGGGGGAAACTGGTGATAAGAAAAGCTGCCTGACTAGATAACCATCAACCGCACTGTGATAAGGAAACTGAATCAAGTAACTGGAACAAAACATGACTGACTTTGAGGGCAAATTTAAACCAAACTTACTTTCACAAGGAGTTCACTTACAGATTCTCCTGAACCCTTCCAAAAGCAAAAACACTGAAGTCAGCCTGGCAGCCTACTGGTAATGAAATGCACTACTAGAGGGATCCAAGCACAGGCGTCTAAATTTGGTCCATTACTCCTGGGATGGCAGATGCCTGAGGCATTGTGGAGGCAATGCATTTAGCTTCTTGCTTTGTATTGCCATCTCCAGTCAACTCAGGAGTGGCACTTACAGACTTTGGAGACAGCTGTGTCTCTTCATCCAGTTGTAAACTAGGAAGTTGGGGTTCTGACCAACATTCAGAA
Source organism: Emys orbicularis (assembly GCF_028017835.1). Lineage (NCBI taxonomy): Eukaryota > Metazoa > Chordata > Testudines > Emydidae > Emys > Emys orbicularis. The sequence continues at coordinate 31,611,551 of NC_088689.1, read as the reverse complement.
CAAAACATTCCGACCCAAAGGGTCCCTGAAGGAATGCCTTTGTCACATCCAAATCATTAGATTATGCAGGAAGGAAACTCCCTACACTTCAGCTCATAAGCCAAAAACAGCAACCAAGGAGCCAGAACATTAACTACTGGGATAAGAAAAAACCATCTCATAATACCATTCTTCTTTTCCAACACTTCAAATTTGGGCCCTGGTTTCTGAGATTTACGTCCACCTGCAAACTGGCTATCCACAACAGAACCATACATCTTATCTGAGGTAGAGCAGTGCAACTTTGGCAATGGAAATTTTCTGACACAAACCATTACAGAGCTATCACAGTAAGAAACCAGGACTTGGTCAACAGAGCAGTCTCCTGAATCAGGCACACAGCTGAATGACTCTCAGCTGCCAGTAAAGATTTGTTCCAGAAGATGCTGAACTGAGTTGTGCAAGAGCCTCCAATACTAAGGGAAAGATAAAAAGAGCTACACATGTAGGTTGTAGCAGGATGTGTGCAACGAGTTCTTCCATGCATAGAGCTGTCACACCAGCCTGGGGAGAACTGTGTAACAGCTCTGCACAAACACTATGTAAACTCCCAACCACCTCTATAACTGTATCATGTTCTTAAAGAATTACTATCTTCATGAGAGCAAAGGAGTATCCAGCTGCCATCAAAATATCTTGACATGATGCCCCGTAGCTACTGAACTTTATAACCGATTAACTAAATGACATCTTCATGCTCTTGAGCTATCTCCTTGACTCCTAATTCAGAGAACTGAAGGTCACACTACTAAGTGGTTCTGCTATGAAGTAGAGGGTGGAGATCAGACAGGAGGCTATCACATTACATGCCTTCAACAGGGTAAGGCTACCTCACGGATCACAATGAAAGAAGAAAAAGTATGATCAGAAAATCCCTGACTGTGTCCAATTACAAAAACACAGAAAGCGTTATGAAAAGTATTACTTATTATACACAGAACTATGCCAGTGGCTCCCAAGCTGTGGTCTGTGAACCAGCAGTGATCCATGAAGTGCCTGCTGGTCACATGGGCTAGCTCTCCTTGTTCTCAGCTGGCACATCACATTAAATACAGCTAAAAATATGACACTATTAGGAAGGCAGTCCATGTAATAAATGCTGTAGCTAACATGAGCATTTTGGAGTGGCAAAAGGGATAGGAGATAGTCCACGAGATTATGAAGTTACGAAACTGGATCACACTATGAAAAAGTTTGAGAAACCTGACCTGTAGAAGTGAACATCTATTGTGATTAATAAATCATACATTTAAGATTTAAGTAACATTTTGGTCTTTTATAGCATTAAAGATGCTGTTAATTACCATTTCCTGCATTTTCCCAAAGGAACTTTCTGACCCATTTTTTGAATTGTAGAATAGTAGCATTATCGGGGACTTCAAGTCCAACAGTATACAGTTTCTTATACTGCACACTTTTAGGTAAATCCTAGCAACAAGGAGAAAAAAATAGCAACAATCATTAGTCATTAAAATCTTGTACCACCATAAAACTTACAAACAATATATAAAAAACCCCAGATGTAAGTCACTGGTTCAAATCTGTATCAGTAGTGATTGAAAATGATCATTTTGTAGTTATATTAGAAAAGCTGTACTCACAAAAACTGCCATAGCAAATAGCCCTTTTGTTGGGAAGAGTCAATCTCAAGCAAAGAGATCTAGGTTTGCAATGGAGACGGAACTACCCCTTTCAATACCTCCTGGTCACAGTAGATGCACACTGGTTGGACTGATGAGGGAAGCTTGTACTGCCATCCAAATCCTCTTCATGAAGAGTATCAAGCTTCACCTCCTCTCCCTTACTTATTTTATCCCATTATAGTGTATATTCAAGGGTCTACATTTAGTAACACATGCTTCTATTTACTCTTGCACAGAGCACATTAAATGGATACTCCCAATTACAATGTAAAGAATTTTTTTTTTCAATCAGTGTAGAGTTAACCTGTGGAATCTATTCATAAATCATAACAGTGAAAGAAATATTATATTTTTAAAAAGATTTAGATATAGCATCTGTCTTCAGGGCAGGGGCCATGTCTTCCTGTCTGTTTGTGCAATGCCTAGCATAGTAGTCTTGATCAGAGAATCTGGGAACTACAGTACTATATATAAATATAATGATTAAATGCTAGTAAAGTTCCTGAATCAAGCCATAAGTGAATGCTAGCTGAGGTTAAGATGATATTTCCTTCATGATACAATTCTGCATAAATTTCTGCTGGAAACAGGATACCAGATTAGATGGTTCACTTGTCTTTTCCAACATGACAATTTCTAGACTGGGATTAAATAACACAAGATAAAAGGTAGCAGTAATTGTGCATTTAATTCTGCTATTACTTATTTACTATTACCTTAACTTCATAATACCGTGTGGTATATGTTAAATCAATAATTAATCCAAGTTCCACATTTAGGGCTTTCATTGCAGCAATCAGGTCTTTGGGTGTAAATTTCTGGGTTGGAGTAAGTCTCTGGTTAATTGCCTGTGATGAAAAAGGAAAATGAAGATTGCGTTTTACAAATTCCAATAAAAATAGAAACATCTGCCTCATAAAATGAATCAGGAACAAGAGGAAACATAGGCATTCAATGTATTGTGTGGATTCAAAAACTACATTGAGATGGAACTGATGACCCAAAATAAGTTCATGATTTTATTATATGATATTATGACAACAGATAAGACTGTGGCAGAAGCTCCAGCGCAATAAGCACTAATTTCATATCAAGAAAAAAGTCCTACACAATGAATGAATATAACAATTTAAAGTAATTCCTTGAACACAGACAAATCTAACATTGATGTCAATAAGCAAAACAAAATATAAAAATCTTACCCACTGCTAAAAATCCCAAACAACCAGTCTATTCTACATAAAAACTAGGGAGCTCTGATAGAACAGCTTACTGGCTCACCTCTCTTCCCACAAATGATGGGGATACTTATTTTTCCCTGCCTGTTTGTTTTCTTCTCTGTCACTCGTGTTACTGGATGCTACATAAATTTATAATTTAGCATTAAGATAATTTTTTCCCTGTATATTTGAAGCAAAGTCTTATCAGGATTGAAGTGAGTGTAAGAAGAATGTAGACAGCAGCAAAAAATTCTCTAATGAGCATCAGGGCCAGGCAAAGTATCAGGGAGCCTAAACAGCTCCATGACGGCTTCCAGTCTCTGCTTTGACCAACATAAACTCAGCAAAACAGAATCTGGCCAACCATGTGAAACAAATTAAGATGGAACTTTCATATAAGATGGTGCCTACATACCATTAAAGAGCATTTGAGCAAAACATTTCTTTAAAATACACTTCTTTTGTCCATTTCTGTGCAATTTACAGGAACAGGATACGGAGACATACATTTATAGCCACCATTTCAAAAGTGGTCCAGTGACCACTACCCTTTAATGGGTGATCATCATGTATGTGAAATTAATTTCTGGTTTATGTCAAGTGGACAGTTATCCACATCACAAAAATCACCACCACAAGTAGGATTCTTGTTACAGCAGTTTCAGAAGATGCAAAAGCCTGGGCTCAAAACTGAACCAACACACTCCGGAAGCACTAAATTCTGTAATTTTAAATGAATGGTGCAGATTAGCTGGTGAAAAAGTCATGATGTATAAGAGCAGGGCCGGCTTCAGGCATCAGCTGAGCAAGCAGGTGCTTGGGGCGGCCAAGGGGAAGGGGCGGCACGTCGGGCTCTTCGGCGGTAATTTGGCGGCAGGTCCCTCGGTCCCTCTCGGAGGGAAGGACCTGCCACCGAAGTGCCGCCGAAGAAGAAAGCGGCGCGGTGGAGCTACAGCCGATCGCGGCTTTTTTTTTCTCCCCCCCTCATCGCTTGGGGCGGCAAAAAACCTGGAGCCGGCCCTGTATAAGAGATAAGTAAACGTACTCAGTAACACCAAGTACCAGTCTACACCTAGAAAAGCGAACATCTTTAGTTTATGGAAAGCTCATTGGAAAAGGACTGAATGTGCTAAATACTAATTTTAATAGAAAAATAATTTCTGTAATTTTTCACATTGAATCTGTTCTGCAGTTTGCATGAATGTGAATGCTATTTTCCATAAGTCTTCACACAGCAATTGGTACAGACTGACTGTAACAGCATTTTATACATACCCCTTTTAAAGGCACTTTGAAAGCAATGAATCTCGTTCCTGGTATAGGCTGTCCAACTGGTGTCAAAGTCCGCCATCTTTTATAAAAAAAAATATATATTTGTATATTTTTCTGAATACTTAAAGGATAAAATACTTTTAAAACTATACTAATTTGATACAAGACACCTGAAGTTTCATATAAAACAGCTACTTCTGTAATAAAGTTTCTTCTTCTTTTGAGTAAGCTTTCCTCAACAAATGCACAAAAAAATACTGTTCTTTTTGGTCTCGAGATAAATTTCAAGCTACATTAAATGTCTTATAAAGATCAGTCTCTGCTGCTGCCATATCACTCCAAACAGAAAGATGTAAATAGCATCCTGGTCTCCCTGATGGATCATACAGCTACTTGCTTGACATGTCAAGGGCCAGATTTCCAAAAAAAAATTCAGAACCAAGCAGCAGTCCTAGTTGGGCATCTAAGTGAAGTGATCAGGTTTTCTAAGTGCTTATCTGGCTACTTTAATTAAGGTGCCTAAACAGAAACTGAACTCTTTTGAAAATCTGCCTTATTTCACCAGAAGGAGATATTTCGATTTAAATAAATCCAAAATAAATACTATTGTCTAGCATGACTACTGAAACATTTCTTTTGTTTTGTTTCAAAATTACACATTTGAATAACGTTAATAAATTACTATTGGGGGTGGGGAGGGGGAATTCATAGATTCCAGAGCCAGAAGGGACCACTGTCATCATCTAGTCCAGCGGTTCTCAAACTGTGGGTTGTGACCCCAAAGTGGGTCGTGACCCAATTTTAATGGGGTCACCAGGGCCAGCATTAGACTTCCTGGGATCCAGGGCTGAGGCTGAAGACTGAGCTCCACCCCCACCTGGGGCAATGGGGCTTGAGCTGCAGCCCCCTCTCCGCCCACCTGGAGTGGCAGGACTTGGCCTGAGGCCCTTTCCCTCCACCCCTCCCCCCCAAACAGGGCAGCAGGGCTTGGGCTCTGACGCCCCCCGTTCCCCCCCCCCCCCCCCGTTCATGTAGTAACTTTATTGTCAGAAGGAGGGTCCCGGTGCAATGAAGTTTGAGAACCCCTGATCTCGTCTGATCTCCTGTATAACACAGGACACATAACTTCCCCAATTTAATTCCTAGACTATATCTTTTAGAAAAACATCCAATCTTGATGTAAAAGTTGCCAATGACAAAGAATCCACCATGACCCTTCGTAATAGGGAAAGGTGCCTATGATGCTGGAAGAACATAAGTAGAGTATTATTTAGGTGAGTCAGAATATAGAATTAGCATTTTTCAGAGCACAAAGATTCTTCCATTATTCAGCACAGCTACACAAATTATATGGAGAGACTGCTGGCCCTCCATAACTAAGTCTGCAACCAGGTTTCCATTATAAGACCAATCTTCACCGATCTTCTAACAAAGCACAAGAAAAATATTTTCTAGTGATAGTTTTTGTGATCACTGTTAGTATAGAATGGGGTTTTGTCCATAAATTTTAAGTAATTAAATGAAATGGTTCTGAAGTTACAAGTTAAAAATTAGTCCTTTGCACATTAAAAAAAAAAATCTTCAAAATGGAATGGTTACAGTTAAAAATTTGTATATAGCTGTAAAACCACACTTGTACTGAGATGAGCTGAATTAGGACGATGAAATTTGGGAGGGAAAGAGCCTGTAGGTGGAAGGAGTGTCTAATAGTGTTTTGGTGAAAATATTTTAATTTGGGTGAGTTATAAGCCTTTGAAAATCAACCATTGTGCATGCACTGTTAGCATGTTGCCAAAATGCTGTGTACTGCATATGCACCTGGGTCTCAGTGATTTATAAATTCAACTGTATCCCCTGAACCCATCAAGGAGTAATTCTAAATGATTCTAATGTGGAAGCTCATGATAGGTTACATGTTTGTTAAAACTTACACAGGAAGTTTGGGGCAGGAAACAGAATATATTTATCTAAGGTAGCAAATCTACTAAACCACAGATCTCTGTATCTGATGCTTACTGATCTGTAGAATAATAGGGCCACTCACATTTATCTAGCTTTGTCAATTGTTTTAAAATCTACAAAGGAAAAGTCAGATATAAGTGTAGTCTGTTTTACAGAAAGGTAAATAGGCACAAAATTCTGTGGGATGGACTTTGGGCCAGCAGAGGAAAGAAAAAGCTTGTCCTCTTTAAGGATTGTTGCACTGTGCCCCCCTGGGCTTGAGGACAGGAGATAGAGGGGCTCTGTGGCTAACTGTTTGGGCAGCAGCATATAAGTTTACTGGCTCCCATATACTCAAGGGAAGATTTGTAAGCCCTTCCCCATGCCCAAAGGTGATATTATACACTAGGAAGAAAAACTGACTGATTTGCCTGAATGGCACTGTAGTGGGATTGGCTAGGCCATTGCCTGTAAGCCTGGATCTATTGTGTGAAATCAGGCAAGTGAGTTATTTTTCTCTCACAATCTGTAACATGGTACGCTCTCTGCAAGGAGCTTTGTGAGCTACAGATGAAAATACACTATATAACTTCAAAGCATTTTTAATGTTTAGGGCATAGGGAAGTTCAAGGACCGGGCTGGAAGGCAAGGTTCATCTAATGCAATATACATGGGCCTAGCAATTAGACACAGATGACAAACCTGGTTCTAATATTAATTTTCCATGTGACCTTGATCAATGGAGGGCTTGTCTCAATTAAGGAAACTTGCTAATTATACTGGTGTAAACTTCCCTTATCTAGACAAATCCTTAATCTTTCTGAGCAATAATTTTACAATCTGTAAAATGGGTGTAGTAATAGTTACCTACTTCCTAAAAGTGTTACAAAGCTAACTTAAATGTGTGTAAAGTGCTAAGAGTAAAGTATTAAAGATATACTGTCACTTTATTCTTATTATTTAACATTTACATTGCAGTAGCACTTAAAGGAGGTTGGGGCTCCATTGTGCTACTTAAAAATGTGGTCAGTTTCTAAGGGTACGTCTACACTTACTTCCTGGTTCGGCGGCAGGCAATCGATCTTCTGGGATCGATTTATCACGTCTTGTCTAGACGCGATAAATCGATCCCGGAAGTGCTCGCCGTCGACGCCAGTACTCCAGCTCGGCGAGAGGAGTACACGGCATCGATGGGGGACCCTGCCTGCCGCATCTGGACCCGCAGTAAGTTCGGACTAAGGTACTTCGAATTCAGCTACGTTATTAACGTAGCTGAATTTGCGTACCTTAGTCCGAAGTGGGGGGTTAGTGTGGACCAGGCCTAAAATGCAATCAGTTTCAAAATGAGTTAAGTTTCAGTTACAAAACATGACCCTGGGTATTCCCTGCTAATTTTTACTGGTCTAATATTATTTTCCTATTTTAAAAAATGTTTTTCTCCCCCTGTTGCTGTACTGAATATTCACACAAACAAAAGAAGAAACAAACTATCCACAATGTGCATTTGACAGCACTATCTCAAATCCCAAAATAAGTCGTTACTTTTTATTGTAGTTTTTAAGTTGATGGTGTCCGCTAAAGTTTTGTAGTGGCAGAGCTCAGATCAGAACAAAGGAGATCAGCCTTGCAACACTGTATTCATTACTTTAATTCATGTGGTCTCCAGGGCGTCACAATCACACTGGAAACTTCGGAAAGTGATTGTAAGGTTTAAACTTTTAAAGTCCAGCAAATTACTGTAAAGTGCTTCACAGTGCTTCCAATATTCAAAGCCAGTAGAGATGGAGCAGAAAAAAGGCCAAACTCTACTGTTCACGTACACCCTAATGTCCTAGATAACAGATCGAGCACAGAAACTTAAAACATAGTTTTTGTGTGTGAAAATGCTTTCAATTATCACAACTTCAAAACTACGGAACCAATTTCCTTCAAACTCAGTTTGCTCCTTATATCTCATTAACAGCCACAAAACAAAGCAATCTTGAAGGAAATTGATCCAGGCTCTATGTATGTGCAAAACCTCTGCTCAGAAAGGTTTTAGGGAAAGTATATATTTTACACATAAAGAACTAATAAATATCTGAATGAATTCTACTGAAACTTTCCAAAACACTCCCTTCTTGGTAAAGATCAAGTACAGAAAAATTTCCAGTCCCCAATTAATTGGTTTGAGTAAGTTATAAGCAACTTAAGTAGGGGGTTTAAAGAAAGTTGCATTTCAACCTTAAATATAGTCATTGCTACCATAATAAAATGGCCAAAAAAAAAAAATCACCTAGATTCTACCGAACAGTTCTAATAAATGTGCCTTATATGATGCAATAAAAAGTTGATAAGTATCTGGCTAGTATAATTTATTTTGGAAAAGGAGGAGAAAAAAAGACAGACACCAAAATTCAAATTATGCCAAGTATGTGATCACAGAAGTCACAAAAATCTGGTTGTCATCATAAATTTGGAAACAACAAAAGACAATATCCTTTGTAGGCAGTCACAGGGGTAGGGCTTTTTTTTCCCTTTTTTTTTTAAACTTTGAGTACAGTAAGCATTTCAGAGGTAAAGACTAGTAAACAACAAAACATTTGTAGGGAGTTAAAATGTGATTTGTATTTCTTTTCACGTTTTAATGTAACCAACACTGACCTCAGCATGAGAAAAATTGGATTTCTTCGGCTACGAATTTTCATTTTGTTCATAAAGGCCATTGTTTATCTGAACAACAGGAATGAGCTGGCTAAAGCCATTTATATAGTGCAAATAAGGATGCTGAAAAAAGAGGGGACTTGTACGTTAAAAGAGTATATTGATTAGTGTTCTGAAAGGCCAAAATATATTTTTAAATAGTTTGAAAATTGGAGAGTTTGTTTGTGGAATTGGACACACAAAAGTTGTTAGATGCGCAACAGTATTTATTTTTAACTGGACTAATTGCCTAACCTACAGCAATTATTTTCATAGAAGCATTCTACTGCATGCTCACCTATGCACTTATTGAAAATTTTAACCTCAGCTTCCTGCTGCACTGAATTTACCAGTTAGTTACAGAGATCTGTTTATTGACAACTTGGGTGACCAGATAGAAAGTGTGAAAAATTGGGACAGGAGATGGGGGAGTGGGGGGTAACAGGAACCTACATAAGAAAAAGCCCCAAATATCGGGACTATAAAATCGGGACATCTGGTCACCCTATTGACAACAGTAGATTTAATCTGTATTTTTAATTAATCAAGAGCAAATATTGGACTGTTGCATCACTAAATGGATCAGACAGGAACTGCTGTCTGACTACAAGGGAGAATGTTATTTACACATAAATATATTAATAAGTAAATTTAAAAAGGTAGTTTAATGAGATTTTGGTCACTGATGTTCAAGAACTTGCTGCTGGACTCCCCTGTACATGATAGTGTCCTATTTATTGCTACCTCTGCACACATTTCTAAAGCACCCAAAGTAATAACCAAGAAGGGCTGAATATGAGCACTTCTGTGGTCACCTATGTGAAAAAGGGGACAATGAGGGACATACTTTACCCTACCTATTCATGTTGAGATGGCATTAGAGTGCAAAAATTAAAAACAAACAATAAAAACCCCAGATCCCTCTGTCTACTGGAAATGGGGTGAACATGGGAAGGAAAAACTATGAAAACCCAAGATTCAGGCTCCTAGACACTACAGTAATATAAACAGTACTAATAAATAGAATGACAAGGCAATTTCTCTGAGACACCAGTACTGACATATAGTTCATATACAGCAGTTTATTATAAGGTTCAAAACAGCTTCAGCTTCCTCCAAGTCCACATTTGTCAAGTAATCCTTCTTTCAATTATTTTGGAAAACCAAACTACATTAAACAAGTTACATATGTAATATATAACTATTATATAAGTTCACTGGCACAATAGGTCAGTTGTGGTCTATCAACCTAACAACCATCCCTTAAGCATTTTCATTAAAAATTGTTGTTACAGCATAAGCAGTGGGCTCTAACCTGAAATGGTCCAAACCCACATTTTGTATTTTTGAAGTTATTTATATAGATATACATAAGGACTTACACCTTCAACATTAGATGTGTGTGTGTGTGTGTGCACACACTGATTCACTGAAATCCAGTTTTGCTAGATAACAGCACCTAAACCATGCCGTGAACGTAATCCAGTTGCATTTACTATTTCCACAGCATTCGAAAGAGCTTAAGTAGTGCATGACATACAACATGATTCCATATCAGAACAGATGCAGAGTGGTAACGTTTTTAGTGTGTTTGTGAAAAATGTGTTTAGATTAAAAATAAAGTTATCTTGCAGTCCAAGCTTTTAGAAGGTAATACACTGTTTATCCTTCTAGTTCAATATATTCTCATAAGGGATTAAAATGCATTTTAAAAGCTTTAACTTTTAAATCTCTGTGTAACGGGGCACACATTTTTAAGGGTAGGGGGAAAAGAAAATACCATTGCCAAACAGCCATTGTTTCCATTCTTCTTACCCAGCTTCAAAATTGTCGCAAAATTCAACAACCGAGGTAGAAAAATCTATTCAGCTGCCCTATTGCAATATGACTGATGAAAATGAAAAGTTTGATATTTTACTTCTAAGTTAAAAAAATGTAAAAAATTACTTGCTTTGGGCAAACGGAATTTTGGAAAATTGTTTAGTTTGCAGTTAAATTCTTACTCAAAGCATTCTTTACTGAACCTACTTCTGCCACCTTCAAAACAGTAGGGAGTTAATCTACAAAAATATGTTTTAGCCTTGTGCAGATGTGTTACAATATTGAAAAGTTTTGCAAAACAGGCACAGAAAAGGTGTGTGCCAATTTAATACAGGTACTGTGGAAAAGCTCAGTGTCTCTGAATCCAGATTTTCTCATTAAAAAAGTGTAAAAGCTATGTTGGTAAAGTAAATTGCATAGAATTCTGGGGATTTAAAATTGAAAAATGTGAAGTGTTTATTTGGTGGGGTGAACAAGTCAATTAGCAGCACTGAATCTGACCCCAGGGTGGTACCAAAAAGGTAATATATTGAAGGTAAGGCTTCTAGTTCTTAAGCCACCTGGGGACAGAGTATCTTCCACACCACAAGATGTAGCTCCATGACATGACAGCTACTTGGATTCTTTGAGGCTTTCGGTCAGTATCTCAACTGTTTAGATTCTTTAAGCCCATGATTTTCTGAGTTAAAGTTTAAATGAATCTTCCTCCTTGAAGGGAAAAACCTACTGCTAGCACAGGATTTTTCCTGCTTTGCACAGAAGAATGGTTTAAATAAATACATGGAAACAGATTTAGTGTGTCCTGTTTTAAAAACAGGTTGTCCACTATTTCCTAATTCACCCTCTCATGAATGAAGCAATGGAGTGTGAGTAGGGGTATTTCTCAATGAAAACCACTTAACTTCACCCTCATTTTATCGTTTATTTTACAATGTATGACTGACACTTCACAAGAAGTAAAACACATTAGCTGGCCTCAGGAGCTCATCTTCTAAGTTAGAGGTAACATAACAAGAGTTATTACAACAGATGATGGGGACAGGAAGAACAATAATTCAAAACAGGCATGTTATGTAGGTCTCATTAGCTCCAAGGATTTTCTCCTTATATTTGTTATTTTATCATCATTTGGGAGAATAGGATCAAGAGTACATGGAAGTAGAGCAAGGGTAGTCCTAACAGGAAAAAGTTTTGAGATAGAAATTCAAGGAGGTTAAAAATACTGGGACTGATCAGCTTAGAAAAGAGAAAACTAAGGGGGGATATGAAAAAGGTCAGTAAAATCATGATTGGTGTGCAGAAAGTGAATAGGGAAGTATTATTTTCCCCTTCACATAACACAGAAACTACAGTAGAACTTCAAAGATACAAACACCAGAGTTACAGACTGACTGGTCAACTGGACACCATGTGAAACCGGAAGTAATCAGGCAGCAGTGGAGACCAAAACCAAACAAACCAGGAAATACTGTACTGTGCCTGTATTGCATCTTAAAGGTAGGCACATCTGGGCTGCCTGTCCCCGCCCCCACCCCCTAATCGCCACACAGGGCGCAGCTGGCAGGAGCAGCTCTGGGGTTTGCGCTGCTTTCCTGTAAGCCATGGACGAAGTCCTCTCCCCTGCCCTCCTAGAGGGACAAGCTTGCATGCTCAGTCTGAGCCTAGGAAAGAAACTTACTGAGCTCCTGCTGGAACCTGCCTGGGAGTGTTTGTTGCTGGAGCCCAAGCTCCAGCTCCTGCTTGCACACTGTGCTCTGGAGGAGCAGCTCGTTTTTAAAAGGCCACAGCCTGCACCCCATGCCCACAGTTCCACAGTGTGCCTCACTCATCACCCTTGCAGCCAGGGGGCTAGAATCAGCTGCCTGTCCCCACCCCATTGCACGGGGTAGCCCCTTAAAGGTAGGAAGTGAAGAACCTGAAGTTTGCAGGCTGAGATGTGAGCCCCCGCTCCGAGCAGTCTGCCCTGAGGAGCATCCATAATGTCTTGTTCAGAGTTACGATCAACCTCCATTCCCGAGGTGTCCATAACTCTGAGATTCTACTGTATGAAATTAATAGGCAGCGGGTTTAAAACAAACGTTAAAAAAAAAAAAATCTTTACACAACGCATGGTCAACCTGTGGAACTTGTCGCCATGGGATATCATGAATGCCATGGGATAAAAAACGAACTAGATATGTTCACGGAGGATAGGTCCATCAATGGCTATTAGCCAAGATGGTCAGAGATGTAACCAGATGCATCGCTAAAATCTCTGACTGCCAGAAGCTGGGACTGGACGGCAGAGGATAGATTATTAGATAATTGCCCTTTTCTGTTCTTTCCCTCTGAAGCATCTGGCATTGGCGACTGTTTGAAGACAGGACACTGGGCTAGATGGACCATTGCAAATTTTCTACACCCCCTTCTCTCAATTAAGCATGTGAAAAACTCTCCATTCTAGTTCTCAGTTCTCCCAAGGAAACTCACGAAAACCAATGTTTCAATATTCCGAAATTTCTAAAAAGGTATAAAATAAGCAGAAGGAAGACAACAACCTTTCAGATACTCTTTATCTATCAGAAGAAACAAAGGGTACAATTCTCCCTTTACAGGTTACACTACTCGTAAAGGTATGGGGCACACCGAAGAAGGAAAAGATAAAAGATCCGTAGAGAACAACAGAGGGTTAGGATGAAATAAAGCATAAAATGGTGCAAAGCTATGAAGGAAAGAAATCTGAACTTGTTCTGGAATACAAGAAGAATCCAATGAAGGAACAGGGGATGGAGAAGGAGGAAAAGAAGATGTGGTTAGAGCTATCAAAGAGGGAGCTTTTAATAGTAGAGTTTTGGATAAATGGGGAGAGTTACACAGAGAAATGGTAGTTACAATAGTGGAGACATGAATAAATATTTTAATAATAGGGTGGAGGAAAAATTGCCTCAGCAGAAGTTTGTGAGCCTAGATGTAGGGCAGAAGGTGTTAGAAGTCAAAGATGACATCAAGACTAGAGACAGGGTGACAGGAAAATGGTGGTTTTGTCAACAATAATGGAAACAAAGGCTTGAGTGAAAAAGCTAATTTTTGGAGAAACTGAGCTGGAAACAGCTGACAATCCAAGAGGAGTTATCAGAAAAATCCAGCAATGCTTGACTGGAGAAATAATGAAAGGTTAGGGGCACAGAAGTATATCTAGAAATCATCAGCATAGAAGTGACAGCTGAATCTATGTGATTGATTGAGAACATGTAGAAAGAAGCTATGGAGGCAGATGATAAAAGAATCAAGGAATGGAACCATAGGGCGTCAAAGGAATACTGGAGAAGTCCCAAAGTAATACTCAGGAGATAAGAGGAAGAACCAAAAGTGTTAAGGAAATTCAGGAACAAGTGTGAAAGGAGCAGCTTACTATCAAATAGGAGATAGTCCACGTACAATTAATTAAAATACAGTCTCATAGCACATGTAATTTTCCAACCTCTGGAAGGAAGAGCATATATACTGATCTGCTGTCAGCATCTTAAAAAGATGTGTGTGTGAGGAGTACAAGTCAAATGTCACCTTTAAATTTGCATCAGAATGGCTACACAGCTTTGAAAGCCTCTCATGGCCCCACTGTCTAAATTCAAATTTCCTGGGTTTTATAGTGCCCACAAGTTTATTGTTCTAACAAGAAAGCATTTAAGATTATACACTTGTGCACACCTAAATCAATAAGTGACATATTGCACATACACAGTACTTTTTCAGTCATTATCTTTATTTCTCTAATTTTTCAGACTTGCAAACATTCCATATGACTATATACATAAAGATTTGATGTCTTAAAAATAAAGCCATTTGAGTTATGCAAATATTTAAATAGAAGTCTTAAACTTTTTTCTACGCGTGGAAATGTTTTGTGCCCATCCCCTTCCCCAAATGCACTACCACCTCAAAGCACATAGAATTTTACCTGCTTTTCTAAACAAAAGGGAAGCGTCTCACTTTTGAGATGAGAACAAGCATAAAAACGTCAAGCTCAGACTAATTTTTTCCAAAAAAGTTATTTGGGTCTGAAAACAGGGGCTTCAAATAAAAATAGCTTCTTAACTATATTATTGTTATAATAGTACTCTAGCTAGCTACTTTAGAAAAGGTATATGAATAGTATTCTTAAGTCTGGTTTATGTGAAAACCTATCCCCCTTTCATTCTTTTAAAATTAATGTTTGTATATTTAAAGAGTTTCAGAGATCTGCCACAAGAGATGGAAACTCTCTTAAAAACAAAGTAAGAAAGCTCCCATCACATTTAGTTACGTGTATCCTGGTAACAAGTATAAGGAAACAAGGCTGACCTGGGGGTCAAATGGCTATGTATTTAATAGTGAACCAATGGCAGTGGTCCCTTGTACCAGGATGGCGAAAAGGAAACTTAGGGAAGAGCTCTTGTTTGAGCAATCACATCTGAGTGATTGAAGATCAGTGACAAGCGCTAAATGTAAGAGTCTAATCTGATGTGGGTACTTGAGGGAGCAATTCTAGAAAGAGATGGATACAGAAAGATGAGTTTACCCTATGTTAATAAGGTGACGATGAATAAATTATGTTACTGATCCTGAACATTTTCAGTTAGGCTCTGAGACAGATGTTTGACAGCAAGGAAATTACTTCTACAAACCATGTTACGAATGTTGTTTTGGACAGAAGACTTGCAGACCACTCTTATAAATACAAGTTATATTTGACAAGAATGGCTTACTGCTTTGATTTTTAACAGACTGGATATTTTTATATTAAGAGACTAGATATCCTTAAAGTAGAACCACTAACTATCATCCACCTGAATTGTCATAAAATAGAGGTCAAACAGAGGTGCAAATATTAGCAATATTTGTCATTATGTCTGTTCAATGCAACATTGGTAACACCAAAACAGTAAATCAGTTTAATAATAAAGGTAGCAGTTGTTTTCACCTATGTGAAGAGTCAATCTAAATGATAACATAAAAAATACACGTTGGGAATCACTGTTATCCAGTGAATGAATTCAGTTTTTTGGCTGCTGCAGTAGATCCCACTGTGTATCAGTTCTTGGGAAAACCTTAGTTGTATCTTCTCAAGAGGAAAGTAAAATTATATTAGAACAAGTTGCAGATAAAATATGCAATTAGTTACCTTCATTGTACTTATTTTGTATATTTCACACTCAATTTAGACATACACTTCTGTTTTTATTTTCAAGCACAAGATTTACTTGCCCACCTTTTCCATAGGTAACTGGGGAAGTAGAATGTTAGGTGACTAATTTACAGGAGTAAAATGACAGAACTGTTGAATTGTACAATTGGATTTCTCAGTATCAGAAGCAATTTGAAAGCATAAAGCCTTTGGTCTTTGGCTTGGCAGTCTTCACTGGCATTATTAAGCAATAACGCATAGGATAATTGATAGCTCAATGGGCTATTTCCAAGATTGTTTGTGATACAGCAGTGACAACAGATTTAGAGCACAGCAGGAGCGAACTATGGGATGCCTGCACTGCCTCTGCTCTATCTGTTCTATATATAAATAGAACATTCCCATTTCCAACACTATTATTCTGGTGTCTTTAATGGACACTAGACTTATTTCTTAAAGTAAAAAAGCAACACATTTCTCTAGTACAGTAAAAGACGTACATCTTTTAAAAGTTACACTGGGGAGAAAAGTAACTTGAAAGATGACTATCTGAAGCTAAATGTAACAATTCAGAGGTTTCCAAAACTTGCAGTCCTTTGCGAATATGCATGATTAGAGGGTGATTTCCAGAGTTTAGTACTTACCTTAGCGCCCCCCCCCACCCCAAAAAACAGAATTCCAAACCAGATACTATACACATGCCAAATAACTAAATGTATAGAAACAGAGACTGAAACACTGCAAATTGCATAAGTTCATCTCCAGAATAGTATACTTGAGCTGTGTGCTGCAGCTCAGGATCTGGGCCTAAGTGCTTTACAGAAATGTACAATTCTCACACAGATACCATAGATTTCTAACAGAGATCTCATGCGACTTGGTTTGCCCTATTTCCCCCTGTGTTTAAAGTGTGATTCTGCTCTGAGGGCAGACTTCAAAAGGCTTTCTGGGGTCACACATTGTCTCACTGACTTCCAGAGCAAATTTGCTCAGTTTATCTCTAAAACAATGTTCTATTTTAGACTGCTAGCCCTGTGAACAACTTTGAATCCAAACTTTGAACTTTTCTTCTCATGCAGCCTCACAAATAAGTGTTCAGTAGGCCAAATTAGGCCCTCAGTGACACCTGTCCAAACCTGATGGTCTTAAAATCAAAGGCTGACATGTGTAGTCCCATTACCTTTAATTAAGGTTGGAACTAAGCAAACAATTCTGTTTATGGTGCACAAGAATAAGCAGAATTCAGCTTACTCTCACTTAACTGTATTAGTTCCAAAGTGTTAACTGAAGTAAAAAGCAATAAAGATACATTTTTATCATTTAATACAACATATGTAACTCTGAACAGGAGGACCAGATAGAGCTCATGACTGTGGTGCCATTTTTAGTCACTTTTCAGAGCAGAACAGAACTGCAATGGAAATGGTATTCACTGTCTTTAATTTGGATTCTGGTGCATACATAAATATAATTTTCATTGTTAGTGTCCTGGCAGCTCTGGAAATAGTTTAAGTAACTTGAACTCCCTCTGCTGGTTGGTTCAGCAAAACACTGCATACACACCTTACATAAGGAGATTTTTAAAAAATGTATCTGCAAGTCTTAAAAAAAAAAAAAAAGTTCAACCACCAAGTTTTAAATAATTAAGGTTGATCAAACATGGATATATGTGGCAGTATTCTTTTAAACAGCCACCAATAAGAGAAGAATTTTATTCCCTAATAAAATAATAATACCAAAGACATGGTCCTCTAATTTTGTCACCGCATTTCTAATACATCACTGAATTACAAAGCTTTATAAACAACTTTTTACTTTTTAAAATGTCTAATTAAACAATACTGTTTTATTTGTTGAAATCAGGTACCGATGGATTAATAATAATATAAAGACCTCTTAAAGTAATCAGCCATTCAGGTTAAATGTAATTTCAGAAAAATCTAAAAATAAGGGTTTGTTTACACTTACAACGCTGCACCAGTGCAGCTGCGCCACCGAAGCACTTAGTGAAGACACTACCTACACCTCCCTGAGAGGCTGTAGCTATGCTGATGGGATAAGCCCTCCTGGCAACATATAGCTGTCTACATTGGGAGTTACGTCGGTATAACTACATCGCTCAAGGGTGTTGATCGCTCTGGGGTGCGGAATTTCCACACCCCTGAGCGACATAGTTATACCAACATAAATTAGTAATGCAGACCAAGCCTAAGATGCTGCTACCTTTCAATATAGTAGGTTCTTCAGGTGACTTTGTATAAGAAATAAAATACAATTAGTTAAGTTACAGATATGTTGACAGAACACTCTAGAATCTGATCTTAGAGGGACAATATCAAATTAAAAATATATAACAAACTTCTATCTAAATTTTTTTAAAGCTATTATTGTTGCAATTAAAACTGAATATTAAAAATGAAAAATTACGATGAAAAACTGGGAGATAAAGTGGTACTCTTGACAGCGCTCTATGTACTGCAAGGCCTGGACTACCCAGTTTTTGTGCCGGTATAATTATTTCAGCTTAAGGGTACGATTTTTTAAATCAAAATAGTTATACAAGTACAACCCCATATTGTGAATGTAGTTTTACCAGTATAAAGGTGCCTTATATCCATATAGCTTATTCCCCTTCCTGTACAGGAATAAGCTGTACCAGTAGAAGCTCCTTTATACGGGTATAACTGGATCCACACAATGGGGTTTGTATTGTTTTAATTATACCAGTATAAAGTGGTACAACTTATATGCGTGTAGACAAGCATTAAGTTTCACGGTTTCCTCTGTATGTAGTCTCTCCTGTTTGCACAGGACTCTCTCACAGCAACAAGGGATGGGAACAAATAAAAATGGGGAGGTGATTCAGGGCTAATTGTAGTACCTAAAAACTACTTTGAGTTTGTTTTAAACTAGATTTTAAATTGATGGTATTGCTTTGAGTTGCATAGTTTCTAACCTGCTTGAACTTGTCCTGTTTCAAATTTTCTGGTCATAAACTGAGTAAAGAAACTGAATGCTGAATGGTTCAGAGCAATTTGCCCAGAAAGTTTTCAGCGATTTAGTTAACATATTTTATTTTCACACAAGCAATTTCTTACCAGAAAAAAAATAACCAGAAAATTCATATTAAGAATGTGCACAAAAAGAAATAGAAAATAAGACCAGACACATTTTTAAACAATTAGATAAAAATCAGTTCCTTTTTCACGTATCTGCAGGAGAAACTGTTAGCAATGCCACTAAAACCCAAATGTACCAGGGAACTGCATTCCTTACACTACTTTATATTACTGATTCTATCAACCATACCAAGAAAATAAGTACCTCAATTTTGATCTTGGCAGGTCAAAAGCCTTTTGGGCCATGTTTCAAATATACTTCTAATTTTAAGTAAACACATATATACTGTTAAAGGCTGTTTCACTAGAAATATATTTAAATGTTTACATAAGATTAAAAATAAGGTTGTTTAAGAACTTGTAATGTCTTCATCATTGACAAAAACCATGAAATTGAAAGAGAAAATCTTTAAAAACACAGCTGCATAGTTTAGAAAAGTACAAAATAAATTGAGGAATTAGATTAAATTTTTAAACTTAATCTCCTAAATTTTATTAGCTGATGACTCTCCTACAGGATAGAGTTTATTTCTCAATTTGGGAATGTATACAGGTGTTAGTTTCTAGAAACTAGGATAACTTTCATAATTAAAAAAGGAATGCCTGTAGCCTATGTGTCTAGGTCAGAGCTGCTTCACTTCCTTCAAATTCAGGGGATGAAGGAAGGGACAATTCGTTACTGAACACGTTCTCAGTTCTGTAATATTAATAACCTAAGCCATGAAGAAAATGAACAAGACACTAATTCTTTTAACGGCACCTTAAAGACTAACAGATTTATTTGGGCATAAGCTTTTGCGGGTAAAAAACCCACTTCTTCGGATGCATTCTTTTAAGTTTCCTTCCTTTCTGTTTGATAAACCTAAGACCTTTAAAATAAAAATAAGTAAAACTTTTAATCTAACTTCATTTAAAACTTTGGATATAGTATGAAGGGAAGTGGAAGAACAAATTAAGTTAAAACTATTAAATACTTTTTAAATAATAAAAAGCTACTGATATTTTAACAAGTTTTAATTCCTGACCACAGCCTGCTATGACCAAACTCACCTAAAATTCTTTGAAGTTACTTAAAAAAAATTATATTTATTTTTGTTGTCCTGGATTGGTTTTATAATATCAACATAAGAGATCTTTTTAGCAGGGAACGGAAATCAGGACTCCTATGTACTGTTTTTGACTTTTTCATTCATTCAAAGGCTTTGGTAAAGCTACTTAACCCTCAATGTAAAATGGGGATAATACCCACCTTTCTAAAACACTCAGAGATCTTCTGATGAAAAGCATAAGCCTCACTGACTACTCCATATTACTAGCCCTTAAGTTTGTGTGCACCCAACTAAGTCTGTTGGTGAACTGCCAGTAGCACAAAGGCTACATTTGTTATAAAAAAAATGGAGCAGATCGCAGCCACTGTCATTTTTAATATGAAGCACAGCCAGTGGTCCCAGCATGCCAGATCACTAGGATGCGGATAGAATGCTGCATCCTGGGACTTATTGTCTGAGACATCACCAGTAAACATTCTGATAGTTCACTTGAAAAGTACAAGTAGGAAAAAAAATGGGCTTTTGCACTTGCATCTATGAGAATGTCCCTTGTGCACATGCATGCAAGCATCTGCCCGCCCCTCCCCCCGCCCCATCTCCTCCCCAGCTCTTGGTGGTATTGTAAACATCTGAGAAGTTGAAAGGATGGACTACTGTCCCTTCCCTCCCCCCCAGTTGTGAGGACGCAATTCAGGGGGAAGGAGGCTAGGAAGAGGAGCTTGATGAAGGAGAAGCGTTCACAGACAGGCTGGGATATTATACTCACCTGGGGGATGGTGGGCTGTGTCTTCCCTGTCTTGGAGCAGATACCTACCTTAACTGGCTGTAGGTGGCAGAGAGGAGATGCTGTAGCGAGAGAGTGCATGGGGCAGTCAGAGCCCCCTCCCTGCAGGCGGGGCTGGGCCCGCTCCTGCCTCTCTCAGTGTGAGGGATACTTACCCATCGGGGATAGTATTCTTCTTTACCATGCTGAAAGCGGGAGCAGGCAGAGCAGGAGGCAACGGTGAAAGTGGGCACTGCAGCAAAGGAGAGAGAACCGCGCAGTTAACACGGTGCCAATCTCTTTCTCCATTACGATGGTCCATCTCACAGGGCTGACCCTAAATGCAAGCACAGCAAGCAGCCACTTCGGCTCCACATTTGATGCCATCAAGTTCTGCAGCTTGCAGGCTGGCCCATTTTCCTCTGCTGCAGTAGGACAGAAGGGGGAAGACAGCAGGTCACCCTCCGCCCCCCATTTCCCCCAAAATCTGAACCAGAGAGAAGAGGCAACAGATTTCTCCCTCAATTCGACTCTAGCAGCAGGGCTGAAGGGGTCAGAAAGATCTTACTGGCAGATCTTTCCTCCTCCTGTACCAGATCTGCCCTCCCCTCGCACTCTCTGGGCCTCATTTCTGCTCCCAACGAGGGAAGGGAAGATCAGCCCCGCAGCAAGGGAAGAAGATTCACCTGCCCAGCGCTAACCTAGCTGGGCCCGATCCTGCCAGGTGCTCAGCACGCCTCAGCTCCCGCTGATCTAGCGACCCCAGAGCGGCCCGAAAGACAGCCCGGGGCCGCCGCTCCAAAGAAGACGCTTTCAGCTGGCGCGAGGCCCCAACCCCAAAGACGGCGCCCACCATCCCCTCTGGCCCCGGGAGCCCCAGCCCTGCGGCCGGCTCCCAGAGAAGGGAGAAGACGAGGCGAGCTGCGCCCAGATTCCGGGGGCTGCCGGATGCCGGCGAGGCAGAAGGATCAGGGATGGGGCCGGAGCTCGGAGGGAGGCGCGGGGACAGGCCGGGCCTGCGGTCAGGTCTCCTTAGTGAGAGAGGCAGGGCTGGGACCGTGAAGGGGGTGCGGTCGGGTCCCGGCGAGGCAGGGTGGGGGGCTGGGGCTGCAGGTCGCCCGTACCCTGAACGGATTTTCCTTGAAGAGAAAAGCTGTAGTAGCGAAACAGACGACACAGAACCTTCCCGAAAGGCTCCGCACTGCGCAGGCTCAGCAACCGGCCAGCTACTGTTTCACACTGCGCGTGCTCATCAGTTGCCGATCGGGTCACGAATATCCTAGTTCGCTTGCTCAACAACAAGCGGCAGGTAGGGGCTAGTGAGGCACAGAGTTATCTGTGCGCATGGCCAGCAAATAACTGGGGAAGCGGAAAGGTGTCAGTGCGCATGCTTAGAACCAGGATTGACGGGAGGAGGAAAATGTATCAATGCGCATGCTCAGTATCGGCTGGCCTAATTAACTTCAATTGGTGAAAGCCGGGATCCTCTGTCTTGGGGGCGCAGCTCTCACAGATGGTCCGCATCTTCCCCATGGCCCGCCCCTTATCTTTCCCTCAGGAGGACTACAGTTCCCGGCATGCAGTGCGGCATCTGCGTCTGATAGGCCTCATCCCTCTCTGGCCGCGGGCGCAGCGGACCGTTAGGTCTGGGGCAGAAGCTTAGTTGTGCACCCCCGCGCCGAGGCGTGGGTACCGGGGGTGGAGGACTGCAGTTCCTGCGCCGTGAGGTGGGGGGGTTGTGCAAGTCCATAGTGTACTAGGGGATGCCCTTAGTCTCACCGCTGGGAGTCTTCTATACGTGCATTTCTCTAACTTCATTGCACCACGATCCCCTTCTGACAACAAAAATTACTACATGACCCCAGGACGGGGACTGAGCTCGCTCAAGGCCTGCTGCCTCAGGGTGGAAAGCCTGAGCCGGAGCCCCGGGCGGTTAGGAGGGGCAAAGCTGAAACCCAAGGGCTTCAGCCCCAGATAGGGGGCCTGTAACCTGAGCGGTGCTGCCCAGGACTGAAGCGCTTGGGCTTTGGCAGTTGGGCTCAGGCTTCAGCTTTGGCCCTTGGCAGTGGGGCTTGGGCTTTGGCCCCAGCAAGTCTAAGCCAGCCCTATTGACCCCCAATAAAACTGGGTCATGACCCACTTTGTGGTCCTGATCCACAGTTTGAGAACTGAGGTTGCACACTGAAGTGTGAAGGTGCCTGCAGTTTTCCCACAGCCGGGTGCTAAGTTGCTGACAAGGGTCCCTTAGTGCTGGTGGTGTTTGTTTAAAAACATTGCAGTTACCATTATATGAGCAAAGTTGCCAGTATCAGAAGAAAGCGGTCAGGGATAGTTTTCCGAAGAAATTAGCGTCTGACGGTGATGAGAAAGCTGTGTGAATTCTAGGGGACTTTCTTAATGTGCTGAGAGAGAAAAGGGAGAAAAATAATCTAAAATCTGCATAAGGCACATAACTCCTTTAGCAGCCCTTACGTTCTCTGCATATCTGAAAAAGTGTGGCTCCTTCTGTTCCCCACCCCCCACTGACACTTTTGTACAATTTCTGCCTTTCAAAGCTTCCCTCTTCTCTCCTGATTTCTTCCCCATTTAGCTCAACTCCTATCACATGCAGGCTCCTCTTCTGCTCCCTGCCAGCTGTGTCTCCTCTTTCAGGAGCACTTGGTTCCAGCTCCTTCCCTTGTTGTAGATAGCTGAAAGTGGGTGAGGATTGGGTCTTCCTACTGATGAGAGAGGAGATGCAGGCATGAGGTAGCAGGGACAGGACAGCTTAGCTATAGGAGAAAAGTAGCTCAGAGAAAAAAGGCTGCCTAATGCTGTCACATATTCCTGGCTGGTGTGATTAGTGGCTGGGATACCAGTATTCCTTGATGATGTTTGAAAACCCTGGACTGTTGACAGCTAGGGCCTGGACGAATCAAGGGTGTTGGCCACAAATGCTGAAGTCTATGTAAAGTGCCACTTTTGTTCAATCTTGACATGTTATAATTTTGCATTAATCAGCTTGTTTTAATTTTACATGTTTTTTGTTTGAGAATCACCTCTTTTAACTCTTTAAGAATTAGTTTTTCATCGCATAAATATAGACTCAGCATACTTAGTCCTATCCCTTTTTCTATGCACAAGCCACATTACACTTTTAATTATGTTCCTTTGTCCAGGGCTACAAATTAAGAGCCATATACTACAGGGGATCTTCCAATGGTAACAAAAAAAGGTTTGCACAAAAATTGTGAGTAGTATATGGCCACTAAACTTTAAATTAGTAAAATTATTCTTACAGTAAGTATCATTTGGCTGAGAAAAATGATGCAGGATGCTTTTAGGATCATTACTATTTCTGTCCTTTGATTATTTGTTTATGCAATTAGCCAGTTTGTGTGTACAGTTGCAGTACTTGTACATGCAGATTAGGCAGACACTTGTACATCTGTATTTGAAAATTATTAGCCTTCATTAGGCTAAAAAATAAGCATTTCACGGGGGCAGTTCACACCTCTTTTACACCTGCTCTCTCAGCATTCTATTGCTTCAGATTTTATTTATCTATGCAACCATAAAGACTAGAAGCATCAGTGCTGTCTTCTTTCTTTGTTTCCATTCTGCAGGATCTGGATGTGTATTGAAGTAAGGGGTGTGCATAGCTGCACTTAGCTAATGATATTTGACTCTTAGGCCTTGGCTACACTGGCGCTGTACAGCGCTGCAACTTGCTGCGCTCAGGGGTGTGAAAAACAGTGCAGCGCTGTAAAGCACCAGTGTAATCAGCGCCTGCAGCGCTGCACGCTCGCTCGCAGCGCTGCAAGCTATTCCCCTCGGAGAGGTGGAGTACTTGCAGCGCTGCGAGAGAGCTCTCGCAGCGCTGGCTGCGCGACTACACTTGCGCTTCACAGCGCTGCCGCGGCAGCGCTGTGAATTCTCAAGTGTAGCCAAGGCCTTATTGTAGTAACACCCAGTTGGGAGAGGATTGAACCAACAATATAGTAGTAGTAGAAGTACCTGGAACTCTTGCTTCCTGATCATGTTGTCTGGTGAACTAAAAATACATAGATTTCTGCTTCTCCTGGTCTCAGAGCTCAGTTTTGTTGACTTTTGTACACCAAGCCAATTTCCAGATTATGGTTATATGTCTCGAATGGCATATGTGCAAGTGTTTGGTGTAGAAGAAAGAACATAAGAATGGCCATACTGGGTCAGACCAATGGTCCATCTAGCCCAGTGTCCTGTCTTCCGGCAGTGGCCAATGTTAGGTGCTTCAGAAGGAATGAACAGAACAGGCAATCATCAAGTGATCATCTCCTGTCGTCCACTCCCAACTTCTGGCAGAAAAAAACAAAACAAAAAAGTTGTGATAGGGTAAAATAAATGTCAAAACATACCATTCAGATAGTTTCCCATTCTTTGACTAGTGTAATAATTTTGCTTCTGAAAAATCTATTTTTCCATAGTATACATTTTGATTGCAAATTCTACGTAATAGAAGTTGCTGTTCTCCCCAGTGTGTCTCACTGTAGTCTAAGAGAAATTAATTAGAAATTAAAAGATTAAGTTCTAAGCTTATTTTGGTTGATTGGGTCCTTGGGAAGGAGAGAGGGTTTATTTATATAGGATAGATGCAGTTAAAACAACAAGAAAGTGGAGAAATAACAATGATAAGAAGAATGGGAAAAATAAAAAAGTTATCAAAAACTATAACAATAGACTCTGGATGGGACATGTAAGATTATTTATATTATATTAATTCAGAAGTGAACTAAATAACTTTATTTAAATGATAAAATGCATTTTTATGCTGTTGAAAGAGAGGAATTGTTCGATACTGTGTAAAATAAAAAACCATATATGGGTCTCATGTCTAAAACACTACATTACCATTACAGCCATATTAGGGGATCCAGTTATTATGCAGTTCCATTTTGTGGTATAAATAGGACTTAACAAGCCATATTCGTAGATCTTGGTTTCTTTTGATCTGTCAATGAAGATGAGAGCACAAGTACTGATATATGTATGTTTTATACTTATGTAAATAGCTATGCAAATTAGATACATCTCTCAGACTCTTGGCAAGTTGCCAAACATGACTGTTGGGAAGTGTGGAACAGGAGCGGGGGTCCTAAAGTTTTGTATCCATTTGGTTTAGCACATATTCTGGCATGTTAATTTGTTATAAATTTCAGGTTAGTAACCTGATCATTTGGAAACTCATGTCATAGAGTTTAAGACTAGAAGAGACTACTAGATCATCTAGTCTGACCTCCTGTATAGCGACCTGTATATCACAGGCCATGTAAACCAGTTGTTGCAAAATCCACACAGTGATGAAATTCTGGATATGCAGCCTTGTTGACTGATGTGGAAATGTGGCCATCTGCACAACAATCAGATTGTTATTCCATATTGTTCACTGTTGACTACAGTAACTCCTCACTTAAAGTCATCCCGGTTAACGTTGTTTCATTGTTACGTTGCTGATCAATTAGGGAACATGCTCGTTTAAAGTTGTGCAGTGCTCCCTTCTAGTCGTTTGGCAGCCACCTGCTTTGTCCACTGTTTGCAGGAAGAGCAGCCCATTGCAGCTAGCTGGTGGGGGCTTGTAACAAGGATGGACCGGCAGCCCCCTATCAGCTCTCCCTTATCAGCTCTCCGCTCCCCTAAGTTCCCTGTGCTGCAGCCGCCCATCAGGCTATCAATTGCTGGGCAGTTCAGCCGTCCCTCCCCCCACTGCCATGTGCTGCTCCTGCCCTCTGCCTTGGAGCTGCTCCCAGAGATTCCTGCTTGCTCTGCAGGGGGAAAGGGGGGGGGCTAATGTCAGGGTGTCCCCCTCCCCCCTGCTCCTGCACCTTGCTTACCCCTTCTCCATATAGAGCAGGGAGGGGACACGGCTGGAGAGAGACCGAGACGGCTTGGGGCAGCAGCTGCTGTCTCAACTTCCTGATCCACTTAAAAAGACAATGCACTTAAGAGTGGGTCAGCTCACTTAAAGGGGCAGTGTGTATCTCTCTCCCACACACAAGGTGTGTGTCTGTCTCTCTCTGCTATGCTGTCTCCCCTCCCTCATGTTCGTACTGCCTTGTGTGAGAGGCTACATTAACAACGTGTTAACCCTTGAGGGCTCAGCCGAGTGCTAGTTCATCATTTAGCAGCAAGGCATTCCCTGGGAAATATCTCTCCCTCTTCCACCCTCTAACTTCACCACCTCAACCAAGCTTCACAATCATCATAGCTGTGAACAGTATTAAATTGTTTGTTTAAAACGTATACTGTGTGTATATCTATATAATATATAGTTTTTTGTCTGGTGAAAAAAATTTCCCTGGAACCTTACCCCCCCCCCCCCCGCCATTTACATTAATTTTTATGGGGTAGTTGGATTTGCTTAACATCGTTTCGCTTAAAGTCACATTTTTCAGGAACATAACTACAACGTTAAGCGAGGAGTTACTGTATTTTAACTCAGGCTTTAGACATAGATTTTAGTTGTTAATTTATATATTATAGTAGGATATAATACAAATGTTAAATATCCAAATAGAAGTACTCTATATTATTTCAATAAAATGCTTGCTACAAAATTATGTAACCAGAATTTTATCTGAATTTATTGTGGTGTCTAGCACTAGATAAACATGAAATACAATGCACTGTGATTTTAAAGAAGAGGATAGCTAACTTTAAAATATGTAAGAATTTGGTGCATCATGTCTGTCGATGAACATTCTTTAAAAAAAAATTTAATCATTGGAAATATTATCGGTTTTTTTCTCTCTGTATTTCTGTCTCTGCATTTTTAAGAATTTAAAATGTTTTCTCTTGGTTTCATCTTATTCCTTCATGTTATATAATTAAACCGATTTTAAATAGCTGTATAAACATTGCTTTCCTGGACCCACTGCATTGAAGAGAAGTTAAATATTTTTATTTTGGGCAATGAAACTTGTAATTGTCTGATAGTTGATAGTATTAGTAGCAAACACTGATATGACAGTTTGTGTTTTTCAGTTTACTTACTATCTTGTTTGTTTAAACACTTCAGAATAAATGGACCCTGTTCAAAAAGAAGAAGAAATGTCATCAGATAAAACAACTAAGGGAAGTTGTGTTAGTTGAAAAGTAAATGTTTTATATTCCTTTCCAGACAAAATACAGATGACTGGATTCAGCATTCTTAATTCATGCTGGTATAAGCTAACTGCTGATGTTAATCATAATAATCAATAATAGAAATCTGTGTATAGAAGACCCAGAAGATCTGTGGATTTTCTGTTTTGCACAGAGTCCTATTATTTTTTTGTGGGGGAAGAGGGGAATATGTACAAGACATTGTGTTGAGAACCAGTAACAACAGGAGTGGGAAGTCATTAAATAGTAAAGCTCTGTAGTTTAGAGTTGAGATTTTTAGCTGCTAACAAAGGAAGTCTTCGATGTAAAGAACCAATAATGTCCGGAGGCTATCAAAAATAATTTAGTTAGAGGCTTGATCAGCTTAACCAATAACAAGCAATTCAGTCTGTGTTCACACAGCAGTTTTCTCCTTTCACAACCATGTTTGCGAATCTGCTCCTATGTGGTATCTAACCATGTTTATACAGAACATTCTGAGAAAATCTGGGCAATTTATTCCATAGTGTTTCATCAGGGGATATGGTGCCCACGAGATGTGCATAAAAGGAAACATCAACATCATATGATCCAATGTGTTATGGGATGCCCTTTGCAATAAGGAGTTGGGAGAAAGAAGGACTGACCAAACAAGTACAGTTAGGGGGTCATATCCATACTGTATGCACACACACAAACATGCAGTGCTGAACTGGCTGTTGGATGAGCCTCTGGTAAAGGTGAAATGCTATTATTGTTATTAATAGACTTTTAACCATGTGATGTGTGAACACAAATCATGTTTGAGCTAGCCATGCCAGTAACTGGCTACTAATCTAGTTAATTTTTTCCCCTTTTTGTCCCTTTTCTCCCATTCTGTTTGATATTTATTGCCCACTGTTTGTTGCTTCTGTCTTCTCCCCAATAGTTGCCTCTCACTTCTTGCCTCCTTGATGGTTGCCTCTCCCTGGTTATCTTACTTTCCTTACGTTGATTGCTTTTCTTCCTTGCCCTGCTTTCTCTTCCCTCTCCTAGTTGGTTCTGTTATGTGTTCCCATTGGCTTCCTCTCCTCAGCAATTTAATCCCTGCTTTCTTCCCCATATTCTGCCTCTTTCTTCTCCTTATTATCAGGATCATGCCCCATTATGTAGGTGCAGTACAAACAGAGAGAGACATAGCCCATCACAAAGAATTTACAATAGGACTTAAAACAAAATGCAACAAGTGGATGTAACAAATGGAGGTAATGGGGAATGGAGGCTAATGCCTCATACCCGATAATGTGTGGTTTCATAGGTTGGCTTTGTGCAGTACTGATGGTTTCAAGTGTCTGTCTAAAAACTGTAGGATATAAACAAAAATGATAAATGTCAGCGGTTCCTATTTGATACTTCGCTCAGTTTCCTTCTCTGCTTATTTTCATTGCTGTGCTGTCTTTGCCAGCAGTATATGGTACAAGGAGTGGTGTCAGCAGAAGACCTCTGGCTGTTACCACTTGAGTATCCGACCCTTAAGGTAACATAAGAAGGCTCTCTTTGTGGTATCCTTGTGCTGTGTATAACTATTTTAAGGCTGCAGAATGGTAGAACCCAGATTAGAGCTTGGATTCTTTACAGATTTGTAAAAGTGAGCATTAGGAAAGGTAATGCTGAGTCTGCAGAGTATATTATGGGCCTTGTCACTTCAGAGCAATACATGCAATAAAGAACTTGGCTGCAGTAATTTTTTTTTAAGTGATATGCTATCCTCTTCATTTACAGAGGATAGAGAGAAAAAATCCAAGGGGATTTCAGGAAAAAAATAATAATTAAAATTTAATCCTAAATTCTTCTACTAGATGGAACTTTAGGGACCAGGGGCATTGTACCTTTCAACTGGTCAGAGAGATTGCTGTAGAGTCATGTAAGATATTTTTATTTCCCAAGGATGATCAGTTTTTTTGCAGATCTCCTAGCACCTTGACTGTGAGGAAGAGGAGAATTTGGATTTCCTAGATGGCAGTATAAAGCACTGATACTAGGCCTGTCTTTGGACCAGACCTTGAGAGAGTCTTGAATTATGGAAATTCTAACTTTCTATTCTCCAATGTCCTTATATTGCAGATCAAGACCAGCTGAGACATAGATTAGGTACCAAGGGAAAAAATGTGAGATTGACAGACCAGGTGCAGGAGCTGCATATCAAATTCAACATCCAGATGCTGCCACATCATATTAGAGAAACCAATACTGACAGTCAAAACAAAAACCTGTCACTACTACAGAAAAGCCCCCCTACTGTCAAAGCAATGTGCCAAAGCAATTAACTGATTTTTGGGTCTTTTGAGGTATGGTCTTGTGCACAGTGACAGCTTGACAAATTGTTTGGAGCATTGGCCTTTAGTGTTCTTTTAGTACTGAGATGTATTTTACTCCAAAGACATGTAACCTATAGATGATAATAATAATGTAAGCTTTAAGATTCTGTTTTCTAATTCTCCAGAAAAAGGATGCTCAAGAAGCAATTCTAAAGAAGAACGCCCTGAGAAGAGAAAGTGCTAGAAAAAAGGTGAATTTGTTAATGCTACTTTTAATGATCTATCTCTTTATTAGAACAGATGTTAGAAAATACTTTATCTTGTAGAATCCAAGTATTTTGATGCCTTGAGCTCTGTATGTAATGGTACATATATACTTAATTGTGACCACTAGCTGTTGAATAGTAGTACAGATATTTTTCAGTAATATATTACTCTTTAGATAAGAATCAGAGGGGTAGCCGGGTTAGTCTGGATCTGTAAAAAGCAACAGAGAGTCCTGTGGCACCTTTAAGACTAACAGATGTATTGGAGCATAAGCTTTCGTGGGTGAATGCCCACTTCGAAGTGGGCATTCACCCACGAAAGCTTATGCTCCAATACATCTGTTAGTCTTAAAGGTGCCACAGGACTCTCTGTTGCTCTTTAGATAAGAGTATCTTATACTAACAATATCTTGTTTTATTTAGCCCAAATACATTCTTTAGCACTAAAATGCCCACTTTAAAATTGGCTGTGAACGTAATTTTCTCACAAGCATTTGACTTAATTTATCTACATAGCAATGTATATAACTTCCCAACAGAGCTTATGTGCACAGGTATTCCAAAGTCCAGACTTCATACTGATAGCAGAGTTGTCCTTTCAAGAGATAGTTAGGTTATGTCATATTTAAAAAGAAATCCCTGCATGTGTTAATACAACCTTAGATTGTTAAAAGTGAAAATGGTGAAAATCTAAATTTCTTTTCACCAGTTATGTTGCTTCTAGACGGGTCAGCTTAATTTTCCAGTTCTCATGGATTTGTGTGATGCTGTTGTGCCTGGTTTGCAAAGTTTGTAGGGAGAATGTTTAAATCAAAACTAAACACAAGTTGTTTGAAATTATTTAGAAATATAACTTTATAAACAAAATACTAATTTTGGCCTACATTTTTGGACAGTGCCTCTTTAACTCTGCTATCCCTTTGGCTAGGAGGAATAGATACTAAACAGTTAAATTGTTTGTGATTCTCTGTTTCATAGATTGTTAGTGTTTAAGGCCAGAAGGGATCATTAGATCTTTTAATCTGATCTCCAGTATATCTCAAACTATTAAATTTCACCCAGTTACCCCTGTACTGGGCACAATAAGTTGTTTTGCTAAAGCATATCTTCCAGAAAAGCATCCGGTCTTGGCTTGAAGACATCGAGATGGACATTTTACCTCATCCGTAGGTAGTTTGTTCCAGTGGTTGATCATCCTTGCTGTTAAAAATTTATGTCCAATTTCTCAGTTGATTTTGTCTGGCTTCAGCTTCCAGCCATTAGTTGTTGTTACGCCTTTCTCTGCTAGATTAAGGAGCCCTTTAGTACCCACTATTTTTTCACCATTATCAAGTCACTTTTGAATCTTTTGATAAGCTAAACAGATTGAGCTTTTTAAGTCCCACTGTACGGCATTCTCGCCAGACCTTGAATCATTTGTGGCTCTTTTCCTGAACCCTCTCCAATTTTTCCACATTCTTTTAAAAATGTGTCCTCCAGAACAGGAGATGGTATTCTAATAGTCTCGCCAATGTTGTATGTAGAGGTAAAGTCACCTCCCTTCTCTCTACTCTCCTGTTTAGCTCTTTTTGGCACAGCATCGCACTGGGAGCTCTTGTGTTGCTTGTCTACTTTGAGCCTAAATGCTTTAGAATCACTGCTTACCAGGATACTGTCCCCCATTCTGTAGGTATTGCCTTCATTCCTTGTTCCTAGATGCATAACTTTACATTTGGTGGTTTAAAATGAGTTTTGTTTGAATGGGCCCACATTACCAAGCAATCCAGATTGCTCTGCATGGCTACCCTGTCCTCATTATTTATCAGTCCTTTTAGATTTATCAATTTTCTGAGGCTTTTCTCCCTAATTAGCTATATTGTCTTTCAAAAGGACATGGTGATTCAGATCAACCCACATTTTTTTCTAAATATAGACTTAAGACTCTACTATAACCAATCAATTTCATTTTCCATTTTTGAATCTAGAATCTTTTCTTAGACATCAGTAGTGTCTTAAATTACGCTCTTAATTAAACTAATGTTTTCCTGAAATCTTTTGTGCTATTTGTTCTTTACAGACCCAGGTCTATAGGTGCTCCAGTTTTTAAGCAGAGGAGAGCCTCGGCTATAAATGAGAGTTTAAAAGTGTGAAATGCGCTTCGTAAGCCAGATTTTGCTCAGTTATGATGGTGTAAATCTGTAATAATTCAACTTTCTTTAGATGAGCTATTCTGGATTTACACCAGTGTAACTGAAAACAGAACCAAGTCATTTTCTGTAAAAAGAAGTACAATTTGCATCCAGTGGTCTGAAGGAAGGTAGTACAGTTTTCAGCCTGTACTTGGATTTTCCAGAAAGGAGGTGTTTCAGCTTGTGGATGGTTTTAAAGAGTTTTTTGTATATAGCTAGCTAATGGGTTGCTAGATATATTGTTAGATTAAAGCAAGTTAAAATATTAATTGTTGGGACATGCTGTTAAACCCATGAAGTTTAATAGGCAACTGGAGAACATTTGGAACAAGAACAAGTTGAAAGCAGCCTTCAGAGGAACAGCTGTGTTATCTTTTATTTATGGTACAGTGTGATACTGTCTAACATTCCTGCCTGCTTTTAACATTGGAAAAAAAGAGGTTGATATGAATATGGTATTCTTTTACAGCAGCTTATTGGTTATTAACCTTTTTCCTTTCCTGTATTTCAATGTTATTTCTATAAACTTAGAAGTTTAAATTTTGACACATGAATGTATTCATGATTTTACTAATTTATAGTATGTCTATTATTATGAAATCTGGAACCATTAAAGATTAGCACAATCATCAGTTTATAAATGCAACTTTAAAGTAGCAGCAGCAAAGATGGTGCTTTAGTATAGAACTATTTGGAAAGGCTTAACTCAAAAGATGGACTTTGCACCATTCTCTAACAGTTTAAGTGGGGCTTTGACAAACCACCAGAGGGAGCATATTCTATAGTCAGGAACTCTGCACGAAGAATTATTCTGCCTCTAGTCCTCAAGAGTGCACAGCTATGGACTGTCAACAAAACCAACCCAGTTAAAATTAACCAACTTGCTGTTGCATGGGGAGAGTCAGTCCCAAAGTAGCCAGGTGCAAAATATAATTTATAGATTAAATCCCTCACCTATAAATTACATTCGGAAGCAGATAGAAAGGTAGTTCGGGACACAGAGTACAAATGCAATGTGCTAATTAGGTCCCACTGCACTAATAATATTTGGTGCTTTGGCAGCATTTCTTACTGAGTGAAGGCACTTTACAAAGGTTAGTAAATTCTATCACCATTTTATATATAGGGAAAAAAACACTGAGAGGTTCTTTCCTCTTAACTTCTGAGAGGACACTGATTCTAACCAAGCCAGAGGACTGCTGCATTTTGCATTAGCCCACTCCAGGCCCTCCACACAAGTAGACTTACGTCATCAAACTTTAGAGGAGGGAAATGGAATAGTGTTTGTTAGAATGTTGGAAAGGTAGCTGGTACCCATCCTGTTAAGAGCTTTAAATGTTAAAATCAAAACCTTGAATTCAATGCGCATACCAATAAGCACCCAATGGAGACAGTACATTCTCTTGCATACCCCAAATGACTGCCCTCCTGCATCAGCTTTAGACAGCGTGTCAGTTATTTAGGTGAAGTTGCTCAATATAATGTTCATTGCAATGCTTAACTTCATGGTTACAATGGCATGCACTACCTGATGAACGTACAAAAGGAAGGGATGCAGGCTGGCAACATTTGTGGAGGCTCTAATAACAGCTGATTTTAAAAAAAATGATTTTAATTGTTTAAGTACTTCATAAAAATCAAAAGAAATCTACTAACGGTAAAGTACGTTTAAATATAGTTTGATAAAAACTAATTATAAAACTAATCAGATTTAGCTCCAGTATTTCTTGTGCTAAATTTTACTCTGTCAGTAGTATTATAATGGATTTTTAGCAGTGTAAGTAAGAGCAGAATTTGGCCCAATATCTTTTTAATTTACTGTATCCTTTCAGGACAGATACATTGTATTTGTGAAATTAAATATTTAATCTATTAGACCAGTGGTTTTCAACCTTTTTTCATTTGCGGACCCCTAAAAAAATTCAAATTCAAATGGCGGACCTTTTTGGAAATCTTAGACATACTCTGCAGACCGCCAGGGATCCGCAGATCACAGGTTGAAAACCACTGTTCTATGCTAACAGCAACCTTTTGCAGACCCCTTAGATATATTCTGCTGACCCCCAGGGGTCCATGGGCCACAGGTTGAAAACCACTGTGTGGCATACTCCCGGAGCACAACCTGGAACTGTGGGACTTCTGAGTCCCCTTAAACTCTCCTCCCTGAGCTGTCTCTCACAATGCTATCCTAGTGACAAGCAGCCAACCCGTCCAGGTGCTGTGATCACTCCATCAACATGTGGAGTTACTGAGTTGCATGAATGCTTTCTAAGGCACTCATGAATTATACACAGGGAAACTCCAGCCAATCACCATAGCCCTCCGCCTTGCATCCCAGAAATATACCGTCTTACACTGTCCAAGACTACTTGAACAGTGCAAGCTCATTAATTAGTTTACCACTTTGTCAAAGGAAAGTGAATATGCACCAGCCTTTGTAATCTGAGCAGATTCCCCAAGCACTTTAGACAAACTCACTGGTAAGGACAAAACATTAAAATAAGTTTAGTAACTACAGAAAGATAGATTTTAAGTGATTATAAGTGTTAGGCACAGAGTACATAGTTGGTTGTATAAGAAATAAAAATAGAATCGCGGCCTAAATTCTAACTTTAACAGACTAACACTGGATGTTCCATGCATTTTACAGTTCTTAATACACAGGCTGACGTCCCTTCTCATCCTGGGGCAAGTCTCCACAGTTCGTTTTCTTCTAAACGATCTTCTAGGTGTTGAGATTGGGGAGGAGAAAGGCCCAGTGATGATGTCATCAACCCTCATTTATAGTTTCTTTCCACATCCTAGAAAGATCTTTGCTGTGAGGTGGGGGTCAGGTAGCCCCCATTGTATACGTGCCCTCTCTGAGGAGTCTCTGGGAGAGTGGATGCTTGATGAAACATCAACACCTGTCTGGCCAATCTAGATGTAAATCTGTCTTGTCAGTGTTAGTTACTCCTTTGTGGCCACTGAAAGGCTAGCTGTGGGCATTTCCCTTTTACCATATATTACAGCAACAAATACATAGCATTACTTCATAACTTCACATACAATGATAGTACATACAATACAACAGGATATTAATGTTCAAAAAATCAAGACTTCTTAAATGATACCTCCACAAGCCATGCATTGTACAAAACATATAATCATATCACAGCAGCGAATATGGGGGTTCCAGAGTGCTAGTTTGAGGTACAGTGTCATACACTGTATTAGACACTTACCGATAGCAAGTACTATAAAATATTACACAATCAATGCAATATGCAATTTTAGAAAATATTAACTGTGGGATCTGCAGTTTAATTTTAAAACTTTTACTTTAAATCTTTCCTCTGGTAATTTGTTTTTCATAGTTGACTGAAGACAGCGAACATGTTATTAGGAATCAAACAGAAGAATTTGTAGATCAGAATTTCCAGGAAGGTAGCTCAATAAAAATACTTGTCTTTGCTCTTGATTGATATTGTTTGACGAAGATGCACTTATTGCCTGAGCTGGAACTATAGTATACGTTTATTGGTCCAGATTGATACCCACACTCACATTGAATAATACCATATTCAATGGGACTTCTCATGGTGTAAGGCAGCAGTTCTCAAACTGTGGGTTGGGACCCCAAAGTGGTTTGTGACCTAAGTTCCCTCTAAGGTGCTTGGCCACATGGCCGCGCAGCAGTCTATTAAGCGCTGAGCAGGCACTCAGGGCTGCAGCACAGAGAGATGCCTCTTCCCCAGCCCTGGACCTGCCGCGGCCAGGGGAGAGGCACCAGCCCAGCCCCGGACCTGCCGTGGCTGGGGGAGAGGCACCTATTCCACGGCCCCAACCCCGGAACTGCCGCGGTGGGGAGAGGCGCCTCTCCCCCCCAACCCAGGTGCTGCTGAGGGGAGAAAGAGCTGGTGGGGAGTTCTCGCTCCCTGCTGTAGCCCTGCTGCACCCCAAATCCCTCATTCCCGCCCCCTCCCAGAGCCCGCACCCCAGCCAGAGCCCTCACCCCGCTGCATCCAAACTCTCTGGCCCAGCCCTAAGCCCTTCATCCCTAGCCCCATCCCAGAGCCCGCACCCCAGCCAGAGCCCTCACCCCCCTGCACCCCAACCCTCTGGCCCAGCTCTGAACCCCTCATCCCCAGCCCCTCCACAGAGCCTGCATCCCCAGCCGGAGCCCTCACTCTCCCACACTCTGAACCTCTCAGCCCCACCCCCGCCACATGAATTTCAAGGGACACGATCATAGGACCTAACCACATCAGCCACACCATCAGAGGCTCGTTCACTTGCACATCTACCAATGTGATATATGCCATCATGTGCCAGCAATGCCCCTCTGCCATGTACATTGGCCAAACTGGACAGTCTCTACGCAAAAGAATAAATGGACACAAATCTGACATCAAGAATTATAACATTCAAAAAACCAGTAGGAGAACACTTCAATCTCCCTGGTTACTCAATAGCAGACTTAAAAGTGGCAGTTCTTCAACAAAAAACCTTCAAAAACAGACTCCAACGAGAAACTGCAGAACTGGAATTAATTTGCAAACTGGACACCAAACTGGACATCAAATTAGGCTTGAATAGAGACTGGGAGTAGATGAGTTAGTCTCTAAGGTGCCACAAGTACTCCTTGTTTTTTACAAAAACGAATTTCCCCTTGCTAAATACTCATACCTTGTCAACTGTTTCAAATGGGCCACCTTGTTTACATTGGCCTCATTAACACTACAAAAGTGATTTGCGCTCCTTCTTGTCAACTGTTGAGAATTGCCTACTTCCAACTTAAATTGAATCGGCTCATTAGCACTGACCCCCACTTGGTAAGGCAACTCCCATCTTTTCATATGCTGTGTATTTATACCTCCCTACTGTATTTTTCACTCCATGCATCTGATGAAGTGGGTTTTAGCCCACAAAAGCTTATGCCCAAATAAATTTGTTAGTCTCTAAAGTGCCACAAGGACTCCTCGTTGAATTTTGTTATGTATCACCTCCAATTCATTCCGTACATCCGTGGGAAAAATTAGAGTGTACATTGGTCATGACCCAATTTTAATGGGGTTGCCAGGGCCAGCAGTAGTCTTGCTGGGACCCAGAGTTGAAGCTGAAGCTCCACTTTCACCTGGGGCAGTGGGGCTAAGGCTCCGGGCCCCTCGCCTCCCACCCGGAGCAGCGGGGCTTGGGCTCCACCTCCATGTAGTAATTTTGTTGTTAGAAGGGTGTTGCAGTGCAATGAAATTTGAGAACCCCTGGAAGGTATTATTCACCATGAGTAAGGGTATAACAATTGGGCCCTTTGTGATTACATACTTTTCTATATTTTCAGGGTTGTCAAACTAACAATTAATGAAGGTGATTGCAAAATGTTGAGTTTGATGTTTGATCACTTGATGATTACCTGTTCTGTTCATTCCCTCTGGGGCACCTGGCATTGGCCACTGTTGGAAGACAGGATACTGGGCTAGAAGGACCTTTGGTCTGACCCAGTATGGCCATTCTTATGAGTGAGATTTTTAACAAAATGTGAAATACATTGCAAATATTTTCATAATAAGAGATACAGCCTCCCCTCCACAACTGACTTAAATTTAATTCAAAATTAAGGTGGGGCTACATTTTTAAAATTAGCATAGCATTCAAATAGTGAATGCTACAAAATGGTTTCAATTATTTACTTTTATTACATATTTATTTTGATTAATAAAATAAATCTGAGAGTCTGTCTCAGACTCTAGGCCAAATTATTAAAACAATTATATTTTATTAGAAATTAACCCTTTTGTGTTCACATACAACTTTTAAAAAAAAATCACATTTAAGATGAAACTTTTCTTTCCAAAGTTGAATTTATTTAGAAAGTTTGATCCCAGTTTCTCTAATTGTTTGATGTGGCAAGGATAAAAATACGCTTGTCCCATAACAATATTAACCACATTTTGTTTGACAAGTCGGTGTCAAAAAAGCTGAATTTCAAAACTTAAAACTATGTAAATAATTGTCACCTCTCGGAGGAGTAGGGCCTTTGTTAGGTTTGAAAAAGGTTAGTTTTGCTATATCGAAGTATTGCCTATTTGAAAATGGTATGCTATGCATATATGGCTCCAGATTTTAAATCTAGAGGTATGCGCTATGGTCCAGATTCTGAAGTTGGTTAGTCCACTGTAAAGCATGAGTTAACCATGAAAACAGGTGGAGTTACTTCTGATTTACAGTAATCTTAGATCAGGACTTGGCCACTTCTGAGAGAATACTTCACATTAGGGAAGTATTCACTTTAATAAAGGTAGGATGTTTTCCTCCTCCGTTTGCCCCTTAATCTGTTACCTTCCACCAACTACCCAGCACTTCAGTTGTCATCTTCTCCCCTAGATCATGTTTCTATGAATGTGATGATTGGAATTGTGATAATAAAGAATTATATACTGAAGTCCTGCTGAGCAGGCTGGTTTTCATGGAGCCCAGAGAGAGAAAGAGTGGCCTTGTTCACAGCAGTCAGTGCAAATCCATGCACTGAGCATGGGAGGCAGCTAAGCCAGGAAGCAGCTGCTGAGTTTAAATTATTTGATCCTTCTTATTTGAATGCGTGGGGGAAAGATAAGGGAGGTTTGGATGAATGTTTGTTTGTATATTCAGTATAAAATGGTAAATTAACAGACATCAAATTTTCAAATTGGGCTCAAGGGGCCACATATTTTGCTTTTGTTCCTGTAGTTATGCCTCGAATCAGCATGAGTATGCATTAATATGGTAGCTAGTAGTCAGGGTTCTCCTTTCTGAAATTTTTTGTATGTAACTTTAGAAGCCAGTTTGAAAATTGGATCCTGGACATCTGTGTTTTTCAGACACCCAGGATTTAAAAAAATAAATAAATAAATATTCCTACAAATTGTACATGTTACAAGATTCTAGTTGTATCTTGGTGATTCTGTTTACATCTATAAAACTACCTGATGAACACTATTTTAGTTTGTATTTCTATCTAATACTTTTCATAAGAAGACCATTCTATTCACTATAAATAATTAATAGTAAAAGGGCTATGCACTGCAGAATATACTTAAAAAAAATAGCATTTAGTATCACAAGAAGGTGTGTTAAAAATGTTGTGCTATGCTGGCTTTACACTAGATGTGGCTGATGTAGAAAAACGAAGGAGTGTAACTGAAGCATTACGAGGTAGAGTAAGAGAGAAACTGAAAACATACAAGGTAACTTATTTTTCTTGTACTTGTAATTTATTGTTCAAGTGAAACATGCAACAAGCTACCTTTTTTGTGTGTGTGAAAGGCTGAAAGTTCAGTCAATTTAGAAAACTTTTCTGCTGTGCCACACTGTTTGGAACACCTCCAAAAGTCAAGTATAAGATCTGTAAAAGTTGTAAGTGAATTAAGTTTTTGACTTTCTGCATGCTTTTCAGAACAATGGTTGTGTCGGTTGTTTCTGTAGAAAATAAGTATAATACTATACCTCTTGTTTTAGGTTGTACAAGAAAAGTCCACAGACAAAAACCTCTCTGATACTAAAATATATCAGAAAAACCTTGAAGTGAGGGCTGAGGTAATAAATTTTACAAATATTGCAAATAGTAAACAAAATAAGTAAGCTATATACATTATATTCAGTTCAGTGCAAAAAATGCATGAGTTAAATTTCCAATAGTATCTTTAACTATGTTGCATGACATGCATCTACTCACATTTTGTTACTAATTTGTTGGTTAATATATTGCTGTTTGTTATGGAATGTATATATAAATATTCCAGATATCCATTGCAGCCAAATTAACCTTACTGTTGAAATGTTAACTGTTGAATTTTTGAATTTTTATGAGCTTAACTGTATAACCTGAATGCTGCATTTGCATTTTCTGACTTTTTTGTGATTCATAAGGTTTGATCCTGCACAAGAGAGGTGCAGAATGTTGTGCATAATGGCCAGACTTGGCAGAATTTTATTTTATTTTATTTTTTATAAATTTGATAGATAATAGCGTTTATTTTTAAGCATTTGCCCCATTTTTATTGACTTAAATTTTCACAATTGCAGGAAATTATGGGGGTCAGACAACAGGGGGTGAGCAATAATTATTTAATTACAGTAGGTGTTGACATTCAAAAAGTCAAAGCTTTATAACTGTTAAAACACAAATTTTCAATATCATATGTCAAAACTTACAAAGTAAATACCCTTAAATCAAACTCGTAAGTTCTCAAGCAGCATTTTTCTTACTTTGTCTATCTGTAAATTTTGATTATTATTGATGGAATTATTTTTGGTAAGTTTGTTTGTGTATAATGGTATCAATGTCTCTAAACATTCCTGATCGCCATCACCTTGGCAAGAAGGATAGGGGAGATAGCGGCTCTGGCGAATCCCTCCTTCACAGTGTTCTTCCCTCACAAAGTCACGCTTAGACCACATCCGAAGTTCACTCCCAAGGTGACCTCTGCATTTCACGTGAACCAACTGATTCACCTTCCAACCTTTTATCCCAAGCCTCATCAGGAGGATAGGGAAACCATGCTCCATATGCTCGATGTTAGGAGAGCCTTAGCCTATTTGGCAGGAGAAGAGTTTTTAGAAAATCTCCAAGACTCTTCCTCTCCATTGCGGATAGGTTGAAAGGCCCAGCGATTTCAGCTCAAAGACTCTCCAAATGGGTCTTGAACTATATCAAACTCTGTTACCAGATTCACAATTTAGCACCCCCATCCACAGTATACTCTATGAGATCAGTCTCTTGTCTGTTGCCTTTGCCCAGGGTATCCCTATATCAGAAATCTGCAAAGCAGCTACCTGAGCATCTGCACACACTTATGCCATATTGGGGGACTCTCCTGCAGATGCCTGAGTCGGCACCACAGTTCTATCATCCATGACAGACTCGACTCTGAAGCCCCATCCTTCAGTGGGAGGTCCTGCTTGGGACTCACCCACAGTGGAGCACCCATAGGGACACTACTTGAAGAAGAAGAAGTTACCTTGTACAGTAACAATGGTTCTTTGAGATGTGTGTCCCTATGTGTGCTCCACGACCCACCCACCTCCCCTCTGCCTCAGAGTTCTTGGCAATAACTCTTCAGTAGAGAAGGAACTGAGGAGGATTTGCCTTTGGCAGAGCCTGAGGTAGAGGGCAGCGCATGCATGGGCTGAACGGACACTGCTACAAAAGT
Organism: Emys orbicularis; assembly: GCF_028017835.1. Lineage (NCBI taxonomy): Eukaryota > Metazoa > Chordata > Testudines > Emydidae > Emys > Emys orbicularis. The sequence continues at coordinate 31,569,863 of NC_088689.1, read as the reverse complement.
TCTCCAATCAGCAGTGCAGCAACGCAGATATACCTAGAATGAAGCACCCATAGGGGGACACATCTCAAAGAACCATCATTACTGCACAAGGTAAGTAACTTCTTCTTGTGGCGATCTCTGATAAGTTACTGAAAATCAAAACAATTTTAGACTCCTAAATCTGAAAAAGATTTTTTTTCTGGTTACATACAAGATTTTTACATAGCTACATAATAATAATGATTGCTGAAGATTAGTGTTTTTGCTTGGGGTTTGTTTGTTTGTTTTTCATCCTTAGACAGAAATCTTATCAGATGACGGCTTTACATTTTTTATTATGACTGGTGAAGAAGGCTCAGAATTAAAAGATTTGGACAAAAATACATACCAGGTATAGTATTTTTTTCTTCATGAAAGTCATCTAAATTCCTTTAAAAAATCTCATATTTATCTAATTGTCCTTGTGTATTCTTAATTTAACTAATGCCACTCTCCTTCAAGCATCTATCAACTATTGTAAAGCACCCATCACTGTAGTATCTAGGCACATTTTCTCTTTCCCCAGGTAATTCTGTGCCTCCTTTCATGTCTCCCCAAAAAACTTCCTCTCCTATGAATCCCGCCTCAAAACTTGTTTCAGTTAGCTGGCTTTCAATCATTGATCGCTGTTAAAGTGCTTCTATTGCCAGTCTTGCTCCTGAGCACAAAAGAGTTATTTATATAAAAGAAAAAAAAAGGTTAACTTTATAACTCAAATATTTGCTACCCATAATTTATGCCTATAAAATAAAACACAATCAAAATGCCCTTCCGAGAAGTGTGTCCTCTCTTGTTTTGTTTCATTAATTCTCCTAAAACATTGTTGATCATGTCTTGACTCTTCAACACTTGGTTATAAGCTTATCGAGATAGGGACCTTGTCTTACTTTTTGTATAAATTATAATGCACATCACTGGTATTATTAAATAATATGCAACATTTGGATTGTATAAAGGATAAACAACTATGCATCATAGGATTATAAAAACATTGGAGATTTAAAGTGACATCATAGTAAACTATTGGTAAGGCAGAACAAAATAATAGTAAGATAAATCCATCAGTAGTCTATCTTTTTCTACAACTAGAGCTCAATATCTTTTGTGTGTGTAGTGTGTAGAGTTTAAAATAAACTAAGGCCCCAATACTGCAAATACTTTTTATGTTGCCACAGCCCTGGTGAAGCTTCCCCATGTTAGACATTCACCAGACTGCTGCATTTGAATCTCCAAATGCTAGACCAGGGTGGGCAAACTATGGCCCACGGGCCGAATCCAGCCCCTCAGGGCTTTGGATCCGGCCTGTGGGATTGCCCCTCGTGGCTCCGCGGGCCCCACGCCGCTCTGCAGAAGCGGCTGGTACCACTTCCCTGCGGCCCCCAGGCGGGGGAGCAGAGGACTTCGTGTGTTGCCCTTCCCTCCAGGCACCGCCTCCCACAGTTCCCATTTGCTGGGAACCGCTGGAGGTTCTGGAGGCGCGGCAAGGGCAGCGCATGCGGAGCCCTCCGCCCCTCCCTTCCCCAGGGGCCGCAGTGCTTCCTGGAGCGGCGTGGAGCCGGGGACAGGGCAGGCATGCATGGAGCCTGCCTTGGCCCTGGTGCACGCTGCTGCCACCCCGGAGCCGCTTTAGGTAAGCGGTGCCGTGCCGGAGCCCTAACCCCTCCTGCACCCCGCCCCCCAACTCCCTGCCCTAAGCCCCCTGCCTGCACCTCGCACCCCTCCTGCACCCCAACCCCCTGCCCCGGCTCTGCATACAATTTCCCCACCCAGATGTGGCCCTCGGCCCAAAAAGTTTGCCCACCCCTGTGCTAGACCCATGTGCTTTAAGCTTCCCTGGGTTTGAGTAGACTCCAGCACTGTATCTTTCTTTAGCCTCTTTGGCACACTTATGGGAAGAGACTTTGTTACACCTTCATGGAAGTGGGACCTCATGGTTCAGCTGCTGTAAGCCTCAAGGACCAGTGCTGACTCCTCCAAGACACCAGTTGCTTAAGCAGAGCTCCAACCTTGTGGGTACTTTGTGGGTACATTTACCTCTCCATGGCTATGTGATAGTTGAAGCACATAACCACCAGGCTTTGCAAAGGTTTCTAACAAAATTACTCTTTACTTTAGATAGCACAAGAAATGGAGGGATCTGGATAGAATAATAAAAATCCTGTACACATTTCTCTGCTTCAGTTTCCTCACCACATTTGAGCATTCTTTGGGGTCAGGTCAGAGTTTTTTAAGGAGTCTAGGATCCATCCATCCTTCCTCTCCTCCTTCCCTCTTGCACATGGCTTCTCTTTCAGAACATGGAGTCCCTCTCATTCCCGCAGCCTACTTCTGGTCTTTTTTCCCTCTTTCTCCAAAATGGCTGGTGAGAGACCCTTTCTTTTATAACCTCCTTTGTAGCACGCTGATCAGTCTCATCAGGTATTCAGTCTCCCACCAGTGATCCATTGCTTAGTTATCTCCCTCTACCCTCATACCAAATTCAAACTTGAAAAACTGGTTTGTCCAGGGTGGTAGCCAGCTCCTTGTCCAAGGGGTATACATGTATATAAAGGACCATAAAAGTGTAACGACCCTCCATTGTTGGCCCTATGTCACTACTTCTTGGAATTTCAGTCTAGCAAAGACAGCAGAGAAAGCAGATGAGCGCCACCTCCTCCAAAAAAGTGCAGTTTGCAGTCTGACATACATACATATAGAAAGTTACCAATTTCAAACAGAATTCATAAGCTGTACATAGATTCCCCAAACTGTCACTCGTGGTTAAATTAGAAACGAGAATAGCCCCATTGAACTTAGATTCCTTAGACTGTGAGCTTCTTAGAACACAGAATGTGTTTCATGAATGTTTGGAAAGACCTAATGCACAGTAGGTGCTACTGTAGTTAAATAATAAATGTTGTTTGTTTTTCAGAATAAAATGGTCATACATTAGTTTAAATCTGTTTCCTTTCTGAAATATAAAAAATGTCACACAAAATAGTAAAATATATAAACTTTCAAGTATTACAGGTCTATATGTTATTCTGGTTTCTCTAGGATATGAAGGAGGCTCATTTTCTCCTAATCAGAGAGCCAGCTTTTTTTTTTTTTTTAACTTTCTGTGCAAAATGTTTTGCTCTCTTGGAGATAAGAAAAAAAAAAAAAGAATTCTGGATGATGGGTTACTCTGAGTTATGTCACTCAAAGTTCAGGGATTTTCTGTCTCTTCTATCATGGAAGGTACAACTAGGTTTGAAGGCTATTTCATTGTTCAGCACTTAGATACTATAGTGATACGCATTATAGAAATAATATAGATAGGCAAGGGAAACAAAACAGAAAATTTGCTTTTCCTGAGGATTACTGTGTCCATTTAGATTAATTTATCGAGCAATCCTTTTATGCTAATGTGGATATTTATCATATATATCACATCATTCTGTTAATTTGTGTGTATATGGAATTGATTTTCTTGATGAACAGCAGAAATTAATACATGACAGTCATCGAGATCTTGATGTCTTGAATGATGAAAGTAGTCCTCTGCTTGACAGTGTGGAAGAAGTTTTATTGCCAGATGTGCTTGAAGTGAAAGCTGCTGAATATGAATGCAATGAACTGCAGATTAACAAGCAATGGGAACATCTTTTTGTGCCAAGCAGTTCTCCAGGTATTGTGCCTTTCATATAAAATTAGGAAAATTATTAAGTGTATGATGAATGGCATTAGTGTTGTTAGCATTATGGCATGTGCAGTTCTCAGGGTGAATTAAGTGAAGATAAAGAATAAAGTAAACTTTCAGAGCCAATATTGAATCCAGTCTGCAGATATAAATGCAGATAGATCTGTATCTGTGCTCTAGTCTAGTAGCTCTGGCATTTGAACTAAGCTCAATTTTACAAAAAGCAAAAATTACATGACAAAAATGTGTAATTATTTCATAAATTGTGCAAATAAAGGAGGGTATGTGATTCAGATCCTTAATTGCAACCATCTACCATCTTATCTCTCAGCTCATATCATCTAATCATCTTAACCATCTGCCACTAGCCACATACCTTTGTATCTACATTAACCCATACCAACTTATCTATTGCCTTAACTTAACTGCAGCTTCAGTACATATCTCATGGCTGGACAGAAATTGCCACCATAGCAGTTGACAAAATGGACTAGAAGAAGATGGGGAGAATTTTAGGAAATTGTAGTGATCAGCTAAACCGTTAAATCAGTGTTCTTGCCAGAAAAAAAAGTAATTATTATTTATACGGTACCAAATGTGTAGTATTTTAGGTATTTTAAAGACAAATAAGAGTTAAAAAAACAGTCCCCAAAATGTTACAAATTATACAATACTAATCTAAATTCCTAAATTTACTAATCTAAACTATATATATTTAATAATGAGAATTTTTTTTAACTTTGAGGGATTTTTTTTAGGGCCGTCAAGCCATTAAAAAAAATGAATCGCAGTTAAAAGAAATGTAGGGGGGAAATCTTAATTTGATTTTTAAAAAAATATATTTTTATTGGAAGTATAGAGTACAATAAAATTAAGGAGCCTAACCTTGCTCCCTATGAAGTCAATAACAAAGCTTCCATTAACTCCAGAGGGAGACGGCGTACTGATATGTCCAAGATTGTATAGAATCTAAGAATAATACACAGAGCCAGATGATGATAAAGATTTTAGAGTGGTAGCTGTGTTAGTCTGTATCAGCAAAAAGAATGAGGAGTACTTGTGGCACCTTAGAGACTAACGAATTTATCTGAGCATAAGCTTTCGTGGGCTAAAACCCACTTCATCGGATGCATGCCCACGAAAGCTTATGCTCAAATAAATTCATTAGTCTCTAAGGTGCCACAAGTACTCCTCGTTCTTTTTGATGATAAAGGTTTCTTTTAATAAATCATCTGATCTCAATGAGGGCCTAGATAACCAATTAATCTTTACTTGTTAGAGGAGGAGAGTAGTCGTGGACATAGTGAGGAACTGTGAGGTGTATGCTCTGTCAAGAATAGGGTTATGGTTATCTTGCAGCTGATTTAACGAGGGAACTACAGTACAGAGGAAATAAGGGAATTTTAATGTAAGTCAATGAAAGCTCTAAGTGTTCCCACCTGGAACAGTTGTAACAGGTTTCTAGTTGTTCTGATTCCAGTTTCCAGTTTTGAGAGCCATTGGTTGCTACATTCTTGTATTTTTATGTTGTTCCACTTAGAAGACTGGGAGGTGATGTCAGGAGATAATTGGAATAAATTAGGTGTTCAAAACCAGATCCTCATATTTTAGCTCAGATTTAGGTTGGAGGGATACCCTGATTCTGGAAAGATCATCCTGTATATGGGCCATCTCCTCCTCCAAAAGCATCCAAGCATCTACTCCTAATACTGCCACCAACTCATCATCCAAAGCCTATCAACATCAATAGAAAAACTTCCACTGACATCAGTTCAGAACCTTTGTGGCCTTGGGCTAGTCACTAAACTTGTCTGTGCCTCAGTTTCCTCATCTGTAAAATAAGGATAATAATGCTCATCCTTGTGTATTTTTTATATGCTCAGATGAAATGTGCTATATAAATGCAAAGTATAGTAGTAATATTAATTCATAGATGTGGTTCAGCACAGGTAACAACAGCAGTACACTTCCTCACACCGCACTGCCAAATCTTTCTTAACCCTCACCTGGAGGAGTCATCCCTTAGGTTGAGAGGGTAGTTCAGTCATTGTGCCAGCTGACTCCTTGGGAGCCTTCTTTTCCAGCAGTAAGAAAGCTGACAGGATTGGGAACAGTCTGATTTTATCAGAATTACTTATATGACTTATGTTCTTGTGTTAGAAATAGTTATGGAATATTACTTACAGTAGCATCAAGAACAATCCTTTTGATCACTCTTTCGCTTTATGCTTGCAAGTAAAAAAATTAGACCAGTACAAATACTTATTTTTTTAAATTTTAGTTTTACATTTTATTTGCATCACTTTTAGCTGAAAATTTACATGCAGTAATTGTTGTTCTCAAGTGGTTCACAGCTTTAAACTACCAAAAGGCATGATGCCACGCATCCTAGAAGATGAAGGATTGTATATTCCAAGAAAACCAGAAATTTGTAGGAGAAGTTATAACAAAATGGAAAATCGTCTTCTGAAGCAAGAAGGGGTAAATATATTGTTCTATTAAAAGCTAAAAATGTTGTAAGTAAAATGTAAAATAAAATCAGTAAATGAAATGTATAGAATTTTGTAACATGTCATACATATATTGAACTTCTGAAATATTTCTAACAAGGGCAAAAACTGGTTTGAAGAAAGTGGGGAAATAATTTCATTACCTTCTCCAATCAAACAATCACGAAACTTCAGAAAAAGTTTTCCTCTTAAGACTGGTCCAGGATTAAAGACAATATACAAGAAGGTCAGCTATTACTACTTTTTACAGCTATAGTTATTCAGGGGACTTTATCTAGACAATGTAACAAAAATTAATAGCTTGTATTTTTTTCATGGCAAAATATTTCATTAGGCAGTATTCAAAGTACCTTTCGTGGAGTGTCAGTCCCAAGAATGGGTCGGGAAGGGGTGATAATATTGTTTAGATGGAACCATTTGATATTGCACAGACTGTTCATCACTTAATTTAAAAAATCAGAAAAGTCTGTGCACTGAGGATTCTACAGCATTATTACCTTTTGACCTGAGCAGGTAGCCAAAATCTGGTTGTAGCAGGTTGTTTCCATTAAGAGGAGAAGTTGATGATAGAGTGAGGTATTTCTTCGATGCAATCCTATTTATTTACCAAATATGTACATAAAGACCTGTTTCCTTGAACACAGATGGAATCAAGCAGCAGGAGGCAGGAGTAGTTTCTTTGCTCACTCTTCCAAGCCCCTTTCCAGCTAACACATAGCCTGAAAGTGGTCTCTCAGCTTTTCCTCGAGCTCACATACTACCAGTTCTTGTGTGGCAATGTCCTCAGCTTTCAGCTGCCTTCTTTCTCAGCTTCTCTGGTGTTGCTGCTGCTGCTGCTTCTCTCTCACACACAAGCATATACAGTTCCACCAGTTAATGCCTTAGCCCTTGCATTTGCTTTATCAGTGGCCAGGGAAACCTCTTGGGCCACATGGTTACTCAAGCCTTGTTATGTATCCATATTTTGGGTGATGCTTCTATTGTTTCAGCTATCTGGTTGCATAAAGTAGCTCAATTGTTTTTTATACTTAACCTGAATGAAAGGTGGTTGTTACACTAACCAATTTCAGTGAGGTTTAATGCAACCCATAAGAGTATATAGTTTAGTCTGAAATTAATGTATTTTAATATCTTCCATTTTTTCTTGAATATTTATAAATCCAATTCTTTTAAGAGTAATTTAATCCAAGCATACAAAACCGACCTGCCACTCTAGTTAAGGCACACATTTGGCCTCTTTGAGCCTGTGGCATTCCCATCCAGCATCAGATAAAGTGTAAATACTTTGTATTAGGTCAGATTTACCCTTTTTCTTGGATTTGGCTTTTTGGTAACAAATAACAGAACATAAACCTCATTTTAAGCTTTCTCCCCAAGCCTGACTGTTTCTAGAGTTCCTTGCAAGACATCCCTATCTTTGCCGCTCATTCTTTCTGACCACATGGTCATGCCCACTTCATATCTCGCCACAATGAGTCAGTAGAATTTACTTAGCCGCTTTAAGCATGGTTCTGATACTTGCTAACAAAAAGTTCTGTGTTCCTCTTTGGGACTGTAGATCTTGCTATCTGTTATACCTTGAGTGGTGGGTGGAGCAGGTTATCGAGTAGAGCAGCCATTCAGGGAAATCTTTGAACATCTTTGAGTGGGGGATTGGGAGTGGGCTCTTCAACAGCCCAAAAAGGATGGCATAGAAGGTGGTGGCATGGCCCATGTTGTGGGCTACTGACTACAATTATGCAGATCCAGTGGTCCTAATATACCACTCAGTTACTGCAAGGAGAGGGGCAGGAGTTATTCCAACTCATAAACTAGACTGATAGCTGTAGAGTTGCTGCAGTGTAGCCTGACCTGCTGGTACAAAGGAGATTTAAATTTTGCCCCATAACCTCTGTGTACTTCACTGGCATAAAGTCCAATTAGTTGGGCTTTTTGTAGGTGAAGTGAATAGCACTATGGAACTTCCTGCTTCTTCGGCTGAGGCACTGCTTATAAATATATTCAGGGCTTGTAAATCATCTGGCTCAAATAGCACAGTTTTATTCCTGGCTCTGTCACTGACTTACTATGTGATCTTGAACAAGTCACTTAACTGCCCTGTGGCTCCACCTTTTTAAAAAAAATGGGATCAGTGAATTGCTTACCCATTTTTTATAAAGTGCTTTGATACTTGAGGGATAGTGTCATATTAGTGCAAATTCTATTATTACATCAGTACATGATTGTCTCCTTTCACATTTATTGTCTGTATAAGGGGGAATCTGTTATTTGTCTGAGTCTAGCTTTAGTCAGAAAGTACTGCAGTTTAAGGTTACTACCATTTTGTTGAGTACCACAGACTGAAATCACTCTGTATTTTGAAACGAGAGTTTTGGATTTTGAAAGAAGAAAACTCTTACAGATACAGTTACTGGTAAGTAACACTGCCTTTCAACGTGGTATTTATAAAGATATGTGAAATAAAGACATTATTTTATTTTATTTTAAAACAGGCAATGCAACCTGAATTGGAAAGCTGCATCATAACTAAATCAGGGGGTCAAAGAGAACTTTATCAGCTAGATCTCAATATATCAAGTTTATTGTTCAGCCACCATCCTCTTTTCAGCCAAGAACATGTGTTGGCTGCTAGGTTGCTCCAACTTTATGAATGCTTTCAGAACAGACAACAGCATAATATAGCTCTCTTGCTATCTGAAAAGGTAAGAAAATGCTTCATGTTTTTAATGTGGACAGTTTCAAAATTAAAAGATGCACAGTTCAGGAGGGGATGGAAATGTGTATGTATATGTACGTATGAATTGTAGGTGGAGCTGTCAGCAAAGGCTATTCTTAAATTTGCCTAAAATTTTCCATTATAAGACCCTGTTTTCAGTTCCTTAGAATTTTGCCAAATTTAAACTCTTTGAGCTAAAATATTCTATGCTGGGTGTCTACCTCAGGTCAATTTTTTTTGTGGGGGTAGGGATAAAATTTCAGAAAAATGGATCAACCATTTCTGAGAACAAAACTAGTGAAAAATATTTTTTCTAATGTTAAAATGTTCTTATAACTGTTTCAATGAGAAACTAGCATGCCCAAACTTTGGAGCAGGGTAGAGGTCACCCTGGATTCAGAAAGGTGCCTTTTGCTGTCCCTGTGAAAATCCACCTAAATTTAGCCAAATGTATAAGTCTCTGTAAATCACTGTGTGTATATGCTCAGTAGAGTTTCGTTGGAGGCTGGCCCCTAAATTCTCAGATTATATCTGCACGGAATGTACTCTGGCCCAGGGATACAGGGGCTGACCAGGATTCTTCCTGCAATTGCTTTTCCCAGTCACTGGGGACCACTGTGATGTAGAGCTTGAGAGCTGGAAGATCGTCTCTTCTGTGCTCTCAGTTCTCCCCTTGCTGGCACCCAGGCAGTACAAAAGAGAAGGGAAGAATCAGAAGGGTGAGGTGCGATGTAGTGACAGGACAGGCTAAGGGGTAAAGGCTGGGAGGGATAAGAGAAGAGAGGGGAGAGTTTCAGTCTAGGGAAGACACACATAATTGGCTGGCAACATTTTTGTGTTCATGGGAATAATTGAGACACTCCCCAATGTGGCTATACCTGTAGTTAGCAGCTCATTTTGCCAGCTGGTGAAACTAAATCTTTGCACTATAAAACATTTTTTCAAACTAATTCAGATGTGTTGGGTTATTGGCTTATGTGACACTGAACATTTCATAATTAAATAAGAAAAGATAATATAGATCTTTGCCCTAAAAGTTCATTTAAGAAAAATAGGGGTATATTCTCTGTTTGACTCACAAGGATTTATTAATGCGGTTAATATTTAATTACTATTAATAGAAGCCTTGTATGAAAATATTCACTGATCAAGATGATGAAAAAATACCTCTTAATTTGGTTGCAAAGGTTCAGTCTCCCAATATGCTAGAAAGTCAAGTCTCTCTAAGTAAATATCCTCTGATTCAGATGCATATTTGATGTTGTTTACTTAGAGCCAGATTGTGAGCCCCTTAATATTGACTTCCGTAGAACTATACTGCTCAACGTTGTGGCTAAGGGACTGACAATCTGGCCCTTTACCTTTACTAACAAAAGTATCAGGCTGTAACCATACTACACTCATGTGGAAAACCTTCAAAGTGCTAGAAATTCAAATTTCCACTCATTTAGTTGCTTCTCAATCATACCAGGATAAGAATGGTGTTTACTACTCCTAAACCTTTTGATCTCCCTGTTGATATTTTTTTTTAAACAAAGTTGCCAAAATACACATCTTTGAGAAAGACCTGAATATGACATTTTGGGTTCTCTGATAAATAATCTACATTTTATAGTTTTCTGTAGCACTGAAAATCGAATACAAAAACGGATCAAAAGGGTCTGAATTAACAGTACAAAAATCAGAAAAAGTAAAGGTAAAGCTGCCATTTCATCTTTAATGGATTTCTTTGTACCTTTTAGGTATGATTATGTTTGGTATTTCATCAGCATAATATATTAATATTTTTATTAGTTTTGCCGAATGCAGTAGGAACTTATCACTAATCAGCAGAAAAGTTTTTAACTTTTTCAAAACAATGTATGGGATTTTTATTACAGCTTAAAGCATTAATAAATGCTACCAAAATAATAGAAAGTAGTTTGGAAGCAAGCCAACTGAGCAGGAAAACTTTAGATGACTACCAATGGCAAATAAGGTAATGTAATTGAAAAGAACCAAGCATATTACAACTACACTATGCAACTGTCAGTTCTGAGTTTTCTTTTGACAACTTATATCTCTATTCAATCTACTCCTTAGAATTCCTTAATAAACATCCATTTTTATAATGCATAACTATTGTAATACTGCACTATTTTCTAAACACACAACTACTACATTTTTTATGAGAACTGTACATAAGCTTCTGGATTTGTTTTTAAATATTGATGATAAAAGGCTGCTGAAATAGATTTTGGAGTTGCTTATATTTGGTTTAATTTTAAATTTTAAAAAATAAAATTCTTCATACAGTTCCTGACCTTAACTTGACACGTCCACATTTCCAGTATTTTCCATTTTTCCCATTCCCAGCATCTATCATGACCAATTTAATTTCTTTTCCCACAGAGAGACAGAATTAAAAATACATTATGTGACTTTTCTGCAGTAGCTGATGCACAGTAGCAGTTATAGTGGTGAAAGTCTCATGGCATAGTATATTTAATTTTTTTTATTATTTGGTGATAACAGCATGCTCAGCACTATACAAAACCTAGAGAAATACACAGTCCTTACTCCAAGAATCTTATATTTTAGACAAACAGTACATTTCAAACACAGACCATAAAGCACCCGATGGCTTGTCTTTGGAATGATGTTGTGCTGTAGAACAGCCTCTTTCAAGTAACTGGAAAGTGTTCACTTACTGGAAACAAGAAAGTTGTATGATATGCAAATTATAATATAAAATTTTTGTTACGGTGAATGTGGAAATTGGATATAACAGAGTTGTTTGATATATTTAACAATATATTTAGCTATATCATGCCACAGAAATTCTATTTATATATTAGATATTCTCTTTCCTTATGCAAGTAATCCTATTGAAGTCTGTGGAACTACTTGCATGGGTAAGGGCAACAGGTGTCACTGTTCAAGGCTTAACTGTACCTGTGATGCTTCTCTGGGCTGTCTAAGTGTACCCACAGAGGTGCCAGGTCTGGTGCTTCACTTCTCTTGGTGGAATTCTACAATTCTCCTACTCTTAGAGCAGGCCCAGGGCTGTATACCAACTTGGGTATGTCTACACTGCAATTAGACACCCGCAGCTGGCCTGTGCCAGCTGATTCAGGCTCGTAGGTGTTTGGGCTCAGGCTCCAGCCTGAGCTCTGGGATCCTCCCACCTTATAGGGTCCTAGAGTCTGGGCTCCAGTCTAAGTAACAAGACTCCAGAGGAGTCTTTATTGTTTGCATCTAATAATACAGGAATTTAGTTTCTTTTTAGATATTTTTTCTACAGTTTGTGTAGTGAAAAGAGGCTTACATGCCCACCAAATCATGAGAAGTAAAAAGAAGTATGGGCCCAACCTGCAAAGTACGTGGATCCATATGAGAACCTCCCCAGAATTTATGGGCCATTTGGTTTTAGAGTTTTGGTTTGAGGCCATCTCGAAACAAAAATAGTTGATATTTATACAGAGGCTATTAGGCAGAAAGTAATACAACGACAAAGCAGTCTTATTCTTTTAATCTCCTATGTAACACCCAAGATACTAAGCAGGGAAGTCTGACAGTTTAACAAATTTCTGCTTGAATATCTACAAACCAGAATCTCAGGTTACCTTTGTTCAGTCCTCACCTCAGTAATTATGGGTAATTATGGGTCACTGTAGAGAAAAAGATATGGTTTCTCATTTTATTCCCATATTAATTAGTCACCATGCCAGACTTTTTTTTTTTTTTCAGATTTGTACAGTAAATCTTTTTGTATTCCAGAAACCTGCATACTGTTCTTGCATATTTTTCTTCCCTTTCCCACTTAATGCTGGTAAAGGACCAAATTCACATTGCTGTGTGCTGTATCTGAAAAAAATCTGCTAGTGTATGTGCAAAGAATCGATGGAAAATGAATATGCAGATTTTAATAAACTAAGTCTGTGCCTGTGAAATAAAGTATTTTAAATATAAGTGTTCTATTTAAAACTTGAAGTTTGGCAGTATAATTATAGACTCTCTGATTTTTGTTATCAGAGAATTAGATTATCTTTTTGTTATATATTTTTATTGCAGAGATACCAAGAAATTGTATGACCTAGAACAGCAAAAAGATATTTCTTTAATACATAGTATGTTAAAAGTCTGGAAACAAATAAAATCTGTACGTAGACAGCAAGAATATACAAGTACACCTGTAAAATTACAGTTTCAAAAGTAAGTTGATATGATATCCTTTCAGAGTGTCTTTGAAATGTCTTTAACTCTGTGTAAAGGAGTTATATTGAAATTGCCAATTAAAGATAGCCTACATCTGTAGCACATATTACAGAGAGTATATTTTGTATAATGTAAGAATACAAATAATTTTTCAAAAATATATACTTGGTGATAATGAAAAGAAAGGAAAAGTTTAGATATTAAGTACCTTTTGAACTAGAAGAGCAGTTGGGTAGTGGAATAAGCTATTCAGTCAACTGAGACTCTCTCTGCTTTCTGGGTGCTGGTCTGATCTGTTCCAGACATAAGAGGAGAGTCTCCTCCCAGTCAAGATGTAAAATTAGGAATTGTAAATTCTCAATACAATTTTTCAAAGATACTTTATAAAAATGTAGCTGGATGCAATATCTCAAACACCATCAGAGGTGCTATATACACCATTCCAGTTCTTAGGCTGGAATAGCTGTTGCAGATTGCAGATAGCTGTGTTGGAGCCTATTGACTTTCCTGTGTTGGTTTGATGTTAGGCTAGTTCTCATGCTGTCATTTGTACAGCACAGAGGCCTCCAAATTCATCATGGGCCTCCATGATATTCTGTTCTGAGCCAAATCTGGCATATGAAGGGGTAGGACGCCTGTGGAGGACAGATATCAGTTGACACTGTCCAGTGATTGTGTTTTAGGACTTCCGGGGGAGAGGGGGAGGTGTCTTTTCCTGCTTTCATTGGGTCAAAGTCAAAAATGATTCTCATAGTGAAGTTGATAGGCATTCGGAGCAGATGGTCTACCACCTTAGAGAGGGTTGCGTGCATTGGAGAGAGTGGGATCTATTTAGTTAGAATCCAGATTTCTTGGGTTTGAGGGGAGGACTCTAACCCTAGGTTCCGGTTCCCTAGGTGGGAATTCCCACACAATCTGATTGTACTGGTGTTGTGTTGGGTTGATGGCCCTTCACTCTAGATGCCCTTATCTAGTGCAACTAATACCGTATTTTCTGTGTTCTGACATTTCATTAATTGAAATGGACTTTCTATTAGTATATTTAGAAAGCTGCAGTCAATCAAAACTGCATGTGTTTCATAACCAGGTTTATATGGAATACAGTTTTGGAAAAGGACATTTATTTGGTGAATGTAGTATACTTATAGTGTTGTTGTTAGATCCATATTTTCCTAGCTCTCTTATAAATTAGGGTTGTGGTTAGTTAAGGTATTGCCTGAAATTTTGATTGATTATTCTCTATCAGTCCTTATAAATTTCCTATTGTAAATTTTGTAATTCTATAATTATTTTATGGTAATGAAAATTGATTTTAAGAAGTTCAAATACAAGTATTGAGCATCAGTATCTTGAAAAGAGATAAACAAAACAAAAAGCATGGGTTTTGCCCTTGATGTAGGCATCTCCCTTCCCCAAACATTCTAACTAAAGCAAATAATTACAAAAAGTGGCTGTTTTTAATTTATAATCCTGTTGATATCTTCCACGAGTTTCAAACTCTGGTGTATTGTGAGGTAACACTTTGAAGTATTTGTTCTACATTGGAAGATTATAGTGTGTGATCTAACAACTATAGCTACATTTTTCTAATTATAATATTTAAATGTTTTGTATCCATGTTTGAAGAAGGCTGACAAAGAAAAATAATGAGGATGAATATAAGGCAGGATTAGCACAAGATGCTGAAAAAGACAGATGGCTGGAGGGAGAAGATAATATTGATAACCCTGACAATATTTCAGAGACCTGGGGAAAACAGAAGGTACTTAAATTATGAGACAGGTTTTAAAATAATAAATATTGTGTGCCTGATCCTTCTCACATTATAGCTAATGAGAGTTTTGTCACTCACTTTTATGACAGCAGTGTAGTGCTCCTTGATTTGCTAGAGAAAGCAATTGCTTTAGAATTGTGGAAATCTTGGTGATGCTGTTAAATGTCCCAGGTCCAGTGAAAATTTAGGTGGAGGTTTTCAAAGGGGCCAAAGGAACGTAATCGTATTTTATAGATATCTTATGATAACCAGTTTGAATGTAGGAAATTAATGCTTGTGCTAAAAAAGGTATGTTACAAACAGTTAAAATACTGATACTGATTTCTAGGGATGTTTGGATTCAGCTCCTCTATTGGTGAGTTCAACACAACTTGCAG
The DNA here is from genome assembly GCF_028017835.1 of Emys orbicularis. NCBI lineage: Eukaryota > Metazoa > Chordata > Testudines > Emydidae > Emys > Emys orbicularis. Next base: position 31,554,610 of record NC_088689.1, on the reverse strand, counting down.
AGATAAAGGAATCTTTTTTCATACCACATCTCACTTTGACTGCAGAAATAACAGCAGTGTCCAAGTGTCCCATGTAAGTTGTAATTATTAAATTGCAACATATTTATTTCTCTGCTAAGGTAGAATAATGATGATATGTATGTTTTAATTTCACATATCCTTAGAAATTAGTGTATTATCATTTGAAAGTAAATAGCTTCAAAATAATTCATTTAAATTAAAAATGTAGATGTTTGGTTGTTTTTTAAAAAAAAGTAAATCTTATATTAAAATAAAATTTAACATATTAATGCCATCATCCTTCAAGGAATTATGCACATGCTTAATCTTATGCAATGTGAAGTCAATGGGACTGCTCACAGTGTGTAAAGTTGAGCAGATGCATGGGTCTTTTCACAAATGTAGGCTAAATATCTCTTTATTATGTACTCAGTATTAATCTTTGATAGCAAACGTGCATGATTTATATTCCCTTTAAATTAACCAATATGCTAAGCTTTTGTGTTTTTGTGATGCTACGGTAACTGTTGCACTTAGTCACCAGTTTGTTACTCTGAGTTTGATTATCTAGAATTAATTAAATCTGTATTCTATTTGGTAATTTATAGGTATGAACAGAAGAGAAGAGCCAAAGTTCAGAGGCAACAGTATTTTATTAAAATATTTTACAATGAAAAACAAGTCTCTTGCACTTCAGTAGCTCCCCTACAGCTGGATTTTAGAGTAATGTTTCAGCAAATTTTTAGTATTCAGTTATTAAATTGGCCTGAATCTCTTCGATTGGAGGTATAGTAATGTAATTACTTTTGTACTTCATTTCTGTGCAGTGTTTTAGGTCTGATCCCCAACTTGCATTAAAATCCACGTGAAGACTCATATTGATGGGTAGCTATAAGTCAGTTAGCCTGATACCAGTCCTAGGCAAAATAATGGCAAAGCTGATAGCAGGATTCAGTCACTAAAGAATTAAAGGATGGGAATATAATTAATGTCAGTCATAGTTTTATGGGAAATAGGTCTTGTCAAACAAACCTAATATTTTTTGATGAGATTGCAACTTTGATTGATTAAAAGTAGCAGTGTAGATGTATAATGCTTTGCAAAAGTCTGAGAACATTCCGCAGTATCAATAAGGCTCATGTTAAATGGATTCGGAACTGGCTAACTGACAGATTTCAGAAAGGGCTAATATGATTCTTGGTGATATAAACGGAGGAGTAGTGAGTAGGAGGAACGAGGTGATTTTACCTCTGTATACTTCATTAGTGAGACTTATCCTGGAATATTGCATCCAGTTCTGGTGTCTGCTTTTTTGAAAGAATGTTGAAAAATTGGAAACGGTTCAGAAAAGAGCCACAAAAATGATTTTAGGGCTGGAAAAAATGCCTTACAGAGAGATTCTTGAAGAGCTCAATGTCTAAGTACCTTCACAGGGAGAAAATACTGTATACTGAAGAACTCTAATCTAAGCTGAGAAAGGCATGACAAGAACCAATAGCTGGAAGCTGAAGCCAGATGGAAATTCAAAATAGATATAAGCCACACATTTTTAACAGATATTGATTAACCATTGGAACAAATTATCAAGGGAATTGGGAGATATTCCATGTCTTGATGTCTTCATATCAAGACTGGATGCCTTTCTGGAGCATATGCGCTAGTCAAACACAAGTTATTGGATCAATGCAGAGGTAGCTATATGAAATCATATGGCATGTGTTATACAGGAGAGCAGACTAAATGATCTAATGGTCCTTTCTGGCATTAAAAATCTATGACTATAATGGAAATTGGATTCATTACAAGTACATATTCTGTCTGTCTAAAATTATATTAATCCTCCTTTTTGGGGTTTCTTCCCCCTCCCCCCAGCTTCTTTCAGAATCTCTTTGCTGGAACTTGTTCTTTTTTGACACATCATCTTAACTACAGCACAAATTGTTTTATTTTTAGATTTGTGAATCATCTAAAAGGACAAATATGTTGGCCAAAATATATTTACCTATTCCTGACAATACTGTACTGCAAAGCAAAGGTGTATTGGAACAGGCGGAATTTAGCTGTGACCAGCAAGTTAAACCCATAAATGGAGAAGTGGGAAGCAGTAAGTTACTTATATGTGAAAAAGATTTGAGCCTGGCTTAGTGGTTTGTTGGCAGAATAGTGCACTGCGAGACCGAGGTCTTAAATCTAAATTCTTTGACTGATGCTTGAAGAAGAGTTGATAGTCTCCTCGGGGAGTAGTGTTTGGCCTCCTTCCTCCTGACCTCTTACACCAAACCTGTGGTAGTATTTAGTATTTTTCAGAGCTATGTCAGAGTGAAAGCACTTTGCATTACTCTAACACTGAGACCTTCCTTTGAAATGCCCTTCCTGTAGCTCACTCTGCCATGACACAGACACTTGGTAGTTCCTCCTCATTGGCAAAATGATGACCATTCACCATCCAGGATTTTCCTGCTGTTCGGAGCTTCCCTCTCTGCTTATCCAGTTCAATTAATACCTCACTGAGAGAAACACATAAGAAGTTTGACTTCTTTGAGTAGTGTCCCTATGATTGCTCCACTTCAGGTGCACGTGCATCTCTCGAGTCCTTGATCGGAGATTTTCTGTTAGCAGCATCTGTTCAACCTGCATATGCATTCTATGAATCCTTGTGCCATTCACCGAGGTGAGATAGGGCTGCCCAGTGAACCATTCTAAGTTCCTAATCAACCATCTCAGCCTGAGACGGAGCCTTAGTATGTCTGCCTTGAGCATGCCTCGTCTATCTCATGCAGTTTCTTATGGTTGGTTGTTTAGGATTAGCTTAGTGTAGTTAATTGTTAGTAGATAGTTTATAGTTAGTTAGTTAGATATAAGTAGTGAGAAGATTTATTTGTTTCCTTTCCCTCCCTTTGGAGAGTCTTATTCTCCTGATATAGCATGCCTGGCTCATCTCTCCTGTTGAGAGGCTATACCTGTTAGTGACCCATTCCAAGTATATTTGTTTGAGGGAGTCTCACATCTCCCAGAAATGCAACTTCTGCCTGGCTCTCATATCCAGGGCAAGGAAGAACAGTGTGATTGAACTGAGACTGTTCATGATGGAGTGCTCCCTTTGACATGCTTCTGAGTGAGGTCAAGAGTTTCCCCCACACCCACTCCACCTGTCTCTGGACAGATCAAATGGCCCTTCAGCCTCAGTGCAGGTTCCTAAGAAAAGGAAGGCTATGGAAACTTCAGAGAAAGCTTCGAAGAAGAGGCACTCGGACACTCTCATCTTAAGGAGCTTGTTCTTAAATGGCCCCAGTCCTCTGCTAGATCCACAGTCTTGGAAGCCTCGACCTCTCGGCTCAGTACCATAGAGGCAAAAGACTCCTCCTGTACTAGCGGGGCTTGAAAGTCCTGGAGAAACACATATCTGATAGGGTCCTGGTACCGTCTACGAGGGACAAGGTGGGCATGAATAAGCACTCCAGACAGTTACCTTCTGGCACAGCCCCACCATCAGTACCTACCCACTCAGCACCCTTGGTACCAGGCAAACCACAGTGTCGGTGTATTCCCAGTCAGTGGTACAGCCTTCTTCGGCTACCAAGTTGGTACCAAGCCCCTACTTAGTACCACAAGAATTAAGGACTTGTTTGTGACGGATGAACCAGAGTTCCCATTGCTCATGTGTACCAAATGCCTCTGGGTACTGAGACACTGATCTCCAGATTACCATTGTTTTCCGGTTACACGGGACTCTCAACCCTTTTTCATTGGTGTCTCCCAGGTGGAGGTTACTGAGGAGGATGAAGAAGACTTCCGGTTAGTCTTTTCTATTTCTGTACATGGTGCTTCTATATATCCCAGAGCTGCTTATCAGTAGCGATTCACTAGACCACCAGCACTATTACATAGGGAGGCTGGAATTGGACAGTCCTCTGCCGCATTCAAAACTGAGTGATAGGCATGTATTGGCCAGAGAGGGGGTGCTTGCGAGAGTCGGGTACGAACTCTATTATATTATGGTATCGGGGTGAGGATCTTCAGACCGACCCTGATCCACAAGGGCCGTGAAGAGGCAGTAAAACAACTGAGGCTGAGGCAGCCACGGAAACAACAGGCAAGATTTTAACTGCTTTATTGTGTAAAGCCAGAGGCAGAGGCCGAAAGAGAGCCACAGGCAAAGGCAGTAGCACAACAAAGCCAGTGTCAGAGGCAGAGGCAAAGGAGAGCCAGAGGCAGAGGTGTACTGAAAGGGCTCTTGAATGCTCTATGGGTAAGAGAGACCTGGGAGAAAAGACCCTGACTGACAGGGGCAAGGAAAAGAATATGCCCTGACTGAAGCGGGGGCAGAAAAGGACTGAGGGAAGAACCACTGCCCCAATCCTGTCTGAGAGGGGAGGTGTATGATGGGCTGGACTAGGTCCTGAGGCCCCCTGCTGGAGGCCTCATAGCCCTGCCTCACCCCGCCCCAGAAAAGAACAGAGGAGAAGTCCTCCTGGCAGCCTAGAGTGAATGCAGAGGAAGCAGCCAACCAGAGGGGCTGCTGGAGCAACCAATCAGGGGCCAGAAGTGCCATGTAAAAGGAAGCAGCAGAGGCAGAGCAGTCAGTTGTTGCCTGGAGCTTGAAGAGGGAGGACTGGGTGCCTGGCTGGCTGGAAGAGCAGCTGGACTGGGGACAGGTCAATGCAAGCAGGCTGAGCCCAGGGGACTGAGTCCAGAACCTAGCCAGACCAGGTGAGGGTACCATGAGGGGCCCTGCTGGTCTGGTTGAAGACTGAGCCCAGGCGAGGGCTGCCAAAAGGACACCAACCTAGGGTACCAAGATGGGCCCTTGTTGGGCTGTTAAAGAAGGCAGTGCCTCCGGGAAGGAAACCTTGGTGCTATCTCCCTATACCAGGGCCGTGAGCAAGAACTATAGACTATATACCCTGTAAGGGGCGATAGTGGTCTGCTGAGTGACTGAAGACCGGCCAAAAGAACCATCAGCCAGGGGTGGGGGCACTCGCGAGAGGCAGGTGCCACCCCATCGTAAGAACAGGAAAAAGCAGGCTCACATCTGACCAGAAGGGGGTTCCCGCAAGAGGAGGGTGCCGCCCCATTCAGAACAGAGTGATTGCAGGCATATATCGGCCAGAAAGGGGCACTCGCAAGAGGCAGGTGCTAATGCCATTACAGCCTCATAAAGGTTATAACATCAAGCTATACCATCCACTTTATGTCCCTCCCTCCCTTTCACGCCTTTCCCTGTCCCTCTTCAGGGACCTCTCTCACGAGCTTTTATTGAAACAAGAAGTGGACTCTTTCCTTCAGCTAGGCGCAATAGAGCTAGTCTCACCTCCTCACAAAGGGAAAGGGTGTTACTCAAAGTATTTCCTTGTGCCAAAGGAGGATGGAGAACAATTTTGGATCTAAAACTACTAAACAAATTTTTAAAGCCTCCAAAGTTCAAGATGGTGACTCTGGCAGCTATAATTCCTTCACTAGAGGAAGTAAATTTTGTTTTTGACCCTTGACCTACAGGATGCCTATTTTGATATAGTGTTACACCCAGCACACATTAAATACCTATGTTTTACTATAGGCCAGAATCATTTTCAATAGTGAATTCTTCCATCCAGCTTTTCTTTGGCCCCAAGGGTATTTTCAAAGGTCCTGGCAATAGTGGCTGCTTACCTCTGATGAAAAGCAATTCTAGTCTTTGTGTACCTCAATGACTAGCTACTCAAAACCAGTCCTACAAGGCAGTGCTGTCTTCACTCAGACAGCTTTTTTTTTCAAGGAATTGGGTCTCCAGATAAATGTATAAAAAATCCATATTAACCCCTGTACAGAAAATACTACTCAGGAGTTTTCTTTGTTTTGTTGGCAGCCAGGGCCTACCTTCCCATAGACAGATTCATAACTTTGTCAGGTCTGGTCAGGGTTATGCAGGGGAGTCCTCAAATTACAATAAGGAACTCTTGGGACACATGGCAGCTTGTACCTTTGGGACTGATCATGCAAGGTTATGCCTCTGCTGCTTCCAGGGCTGGCTCAGAATGACCTATTCACCAGCCAGAGACACTTTGGACAGGCAGATCAAGGTTCCTCTCCAGGTGAGAAACTCCCTAGCCTGGTGAAAAAATCAACTCACCGGCAGTGCAGTCATTCCTCTCATTCACCGAGCTCCAACTTTAACTGTGACAATAGATACATCACTTTTGGGAATGGGAGCTCACCTCAATGCCCTCATGACTCAGGGCAGATAGACACCTCTGGAAACCAGTCTCCACATCAACATGCTGGAATTTAGGGCAGTCAGGAATGTCTGCTTTCATTTCCTACCCCTTATTGGGGCAAATAAATTAGGGTCATGACAGAAATGTGGCCTGCATATCAACAAACAGGGAGGAGGAGGATCTCCCTCCCTGTGCCCCAAAGCTATGAAACTGTAGAACTGTTGTATAGCCCATCTGTCATAACTATAAAGGGAAGGGTAACAGCCCTCCTGTGTACAATACTATAAAATCCCTCCTGGCCAGAGACTCCAAATCCTTTTACCTGTAAAGGGTTAAGAAGCTCAGGTAACCTGGCTGACACCTGACCCAAAGGACCAATAAGGGGACAAGATACTTTCAAATCTTGGTGGGGGGAAGGCTTTTGTTTGTGCTCTTTGTTTTGGTGGGAGTTCGCTCTTGGGACTAAGAGGGACCAGACATCAATCCATGCTCTCCAAATCTTTCTGAACAAGTCTCTCATATTTCAAACTTGTAAGTACAGCCAGTTTTATCTTTGTTTTCTCAACTTGTAAATGTACCTTTTACTAGGGTGTTTGCTTTAACTTTGAACCTAAGGGTAGAGGGGGTTCCTCTGGGCTCTTTAAGTTTGATTACCCTGTAAAGTTATTTTCCATCCTGATTTTACAGAGATGATTTTTACCTTTTGCTTTAATTAAAAGCCTTCTTTTTAATAACCTGATTGATTTTTCCTTGTTTTTAGATCCAAGGGGATTGGATCTGGATCCACCAGGAGTTGGTGGGAGAAAGGAGGGGGGATGGTTAATTTCTCCTTGTTTTAAGATCCAAGGGGTTGGATCTGTGTTCACCAGGGAGTTGGTGGAAGAGTCTCTCAAGGCTACCCAGGGAAGGGAGTTAGCCCATTGGGAGTGGTGGCAGCGGACCAGATCTAAGCTGGTAGTTAAGCTTAGAAGTTTTCATGCAGGCCCCCACATCTGTACTCTAAAGTTCAGAGTGGGGAAGGAGCCTTGACACCATCAGATCCAAATTTCAGCCATCTACCTCCCAGGTATACAGAACACCACAGCCAGGACTACAAATGGAAGCTAGACTCTCAGATTTTCCCCAGAATATTCCAAAGGTGGGGACTTCCAGAGGTGGATCTCTTTATCACCTCCAGGAACAAGAAGTGTTCTCTATTCTGCTCACGAGGAGGTCAGGGCCACCACTCTTTGGGAGACACCTTTCTCCTGTCTTGGACAAAAGGTCTGTTCTATGAGTTTTCTCCAACACTTACACCAATACTTGTGATGAACAAGATCAGACAGGAAAAATCCAGGGTTATCCTTCTAATACTGACCTGGCTGAGACAGGCTTGGTACCCTTACCTGCTTCAGCTATGCGTCCAACTGCCATTTAAGCTTCCGACCATTACTCATTTCCTCTCCCAGAATGTGGGTTATGTGCTTCACACCAGCCTAGGGGTTCTCTGTCTCAGGATGTGGTTCTTCAATGGTTTGTGAGGTTATAAAATGGTTTGGTTCTGTTCTGCAGAAGTGCAAGAGATACCACTGAACAGTAGAAAGGAGTCAACCCAAATTACTTACCTGCAGAAATGGAAGAGATTCTTCCACTGGTGTTTCCATTGCCATTTCGTGCCTGAATCTGTGTTGCTTACAGTTATCCTGGATTACCTGTTGATCTAAAGAAATTGGAGTTATCAGTTAGCTTGATTAAGATCCACTTTGCTGCGATGTCAGCCTTTCATCCTCTAGTAGACGGGTTCTTCATATTTGCTCAGCCTGTGTCATCTAGGTTCATTAATGGTATGGGGAATCTGCCTTTAGGTTAGGGACCCCACTCTTACTTGGGACCCTAACCTGGTACTTAAATACATCATGAAACCTCCATTTGAACCAATGCCAACCTGCTCTCTGCTCCATTTATCTGTGAAGATGCCCTTTTTGGTAGCTATCATTTTGGCCTATAGGATTGGGAGGATTGGGATCTTGATGACAGATCCCCTTCTTTGCGGTGTTCTTCATGGACAAAGTCTCTTTATGCCCAAACCCTAAATTCTTACCCAAGGTTCTATCAGAGTTTAAACTTAACCTGTCCATTCATCTACCAGTGTTTTTTCCAAAACCACATAAGGCCCTACAGGAGACCTGTTTTCATACCTTAGATGTTAGAAAGACACTGGCTTTCTACCTTGATAGAACCAAACATTTTCAAAAGATACCTACAGTGTTCATTTCGTCCCAGCTAGATCCAAGGCATCCACGATTTCTCAGAGATTGTTGAAGTGGATCTCTAGGTGTATTGTTATGATGCAGCTGACGTTCATCTCCCTCAGAGGGTGACAGCAGAGTCTTCAAGTTATGAGCAATATCCACAGCATTACTCAAGAACTTTCCGGTATCTGAGATATGTAGAGCCACTACACAGGCTTTAGTACATACATTTTCTAAACATTACACCTTGATCTATCCCCAAGATCCAATGCAGTGCTTTGCAATGTAATACTTTCTTCAGTTCTAGACCCAATTCTGAAATTCTCACCTCCCACCTGGAGATACTGCTTGGGAGTTGCCTGAAGTTGAGCACTCATCGGGATACTTCTCAGAGAAGAATAATACATTACTCACCTTGTGCTGTAACTGCAGTTCTTTGAGATGTGTATCCCTATGGGTGCTCAACAACCTGCCCTCTGCTTCAGACTTTTCTCTGGGGGACATTTGGATGCAGAAGGAAATGAGGGTGGTTCATCCATGCAGCCCTATATAGCATCAGTGTGCGGCATGAGGATGCATAAGACGCAAGCATGGGCCAATGAACAATGCTAACAGAAAATCTCTGATCAAGGACTCAAGAGGTGCGTGGGCACCTGAAGTAGAGCACCTATGGGGGGACACATCTTGAAGAACCACAGTTACTACACAAAATGAGTAACCTCTTCTTACGAGGTTGCATCTGGACATCATTTGCCTCTCTAGGGAAAGAGAGAAAATAAGATCCATCTCAACTATGTCTTTCTTACATGGGCTTTAAGTATATTTTGGTTTTTCTGTTCACACAGAGAGAAACGTCCACTATTTCAGTGCAGTGAAGCAGCAGCTGAAGTGATTTCTGGAGCTGTGACAGGAAAAAATAGCCTGCTCAACTTTTCTAATTGAGGAGGGAAACTCACCTGTGAAGCCAGAGGCTCTCCTTGAAGCAGCAGCAAAATGAGGCAGCTTCTGAGGTGGTCTCTGGAGCAGTAAAAGAAAAACCTAGCCCTCCCATCTCACGTGTGGGGAAGAGACAGTTCCGGAACTAGCTTCAGTCTCTGAGAGCTTATCTACACGGATACTTACATGGAAAACCAGGAGATGAATCTAGAGCTCACTAGCTTGCCACACCCTAACTGATAGTGTGGACCTGCTACTAGGCACTAAAAGTTCCATAATCGTTTTGATATACTGATGTTTGCAGTACATCAGAGTGTCCTACAAAACTTTTGGTGCACAAGTAGCAGGGTCCACACAGCCAGTTAGTGTGCTGCAAGCTAGTGGGCGGTAGAGTCACATTTTGGTTTGCTGCATGCTAAATTTCTGTGTAAACAAGCCCTGAGGAAGAGGTGCCTCAAGACTTCCACAGAGTGAGGATCTCAGTGAGCCTTCTTCATGCTATTTTCTCTGGCATATAGTATCTGAGTGGACCAGTGAGTGCTTCCTGTTTTGCTAAATTTTGCCAGTAGGTTTTAACCTCTCCTCTAAGAAGTTTCCTACAAAGCCTTTTTAAGGATTGCTGAGAGTTTTATTGTGTTTCCGAAGAGTTATTTGAAATCTGTAAGTCAATGTGTGACACAGAGGCCCAATGGTGGTTCAGTAACCTGTGAGCAACTCTTGTCAGGCTTGACAAACTCACTACACCTAACACATTGCTGTCACAGTATTTATCTGTACAGAGCATCTTGTAAGATATTGAATGACAGCCAGTGGCACATTAGTCATTAATATCATTATGAATGTGTGTGTGTGTGTGTGTGTGTATATATATATATATGTATATGTATATGAGTACTTACCAATATTATGCTTTAAAATCTGTAACCAAACAAAGGGAAAAACAGGTTTTCTTCCAGACAGGAGTGAGGGTAGTTATTTCCTTGTCTCTAATGTAATGAGCATTGTGGAGCTGAATACAATGGGAGCTGCATTTGTATGTCAACAGGAAAAGGCAGGGGGATGGCAGGATGTGAAATCAGTATGTGAAGACACCAGAGACTAGAGCCATGGGCCGGGGTGGTGGTGGGGAGAGGGTTTTCTTGACTTTGGGGTCAAAACAGTGAGTTGGGGGGGAGGAATATAAAGAAAAGCAAAAGGAACATTTTTGATTCATTTCACTGAAGAACACTCCTGGTGGAGGGGAGTAATTCATGAAAAATTTGGATCTTGGTTTGACTGAAAATCAGCAAACTCTGCAAAAGGACTTTGAGGGTGAGAAAACTATTTTAGCCAAAGGATTGTAGCTTGCTAAAGTTAGGTTTAGTCTCTTAGAAATGTGTTATACTTTTGTTTCAGTTGTAACCATATCTGTTTCTACTACCCTTACTCAGTATCACTTGAATATCTATCTTTGTTAATAGCTTCTCTTTGTTTTATCATAAGTAGATCTCAGTGCTGTAATATTAAGTAAAGTGTGAATTCTTGGTTGAATCAAATAAGTTGGTGTGTACACTGTCTCTTTGGAGACAGTGGACTTGTTAATTACTGAGAGTGCCTAGTGACTGGTGCTGGATATCATAGGGGAATGCTCTTAAAGGGGGCTCACGGACTTGTGTGCTCCAAGTGTTAACTTCAAAGCAAAGAAGGGACTGGCAGAGTCCTGAGAAGTTTGACTGGGATAGCTAACAGACTGGGGTGACAGGAATCTGTGACTCAGTTTAGCACCAACAAATCTCTCTCTTGCTGAGGCATGGGGTGGTAACAAGGTAAACCACAGTCCTGGGCACACTGAGAAAGTATAACACAATGGTTTTGCCATTTTCATATCAAGTTTTTGTGACTGGCCTAGTGAGCCATGGTTCTGAGGAAGGAGATATCCTCTAATTCAGAATCTGGATGCCAAGTCCAAGAACCAATAAAGAAGGTCTCAAAAGGATTGGGAATAGACCTGTTTTTTCAGAATTCCCTCCCAGTCAATTCCTCACTCCAGCAGATCACAAACTGCCTATTGATGCCTGTCAGAAATTCTTGCTAGATCTGCTAAGGAACTGTACATATTCCCGAAGATCTGGGGGATGAATGGCTCTCCTCCTTTAAGCCCCAGATCAAGAAAGCATCCTGATTCAGGAAAGCACTTAAGTATGTGCTTATATCCTAAAGAAGTCTTGGGATGTGGGTGTGAAAGACTAGTCACTGGGGTATGGAAGATGTATGAATTAAGATGGGTAGACCTTTAACAACAAATGGCAGGGTTGAAGGATCAGTGTACTTGGGTTCATTTTTCTGAAGATCTCAGCTTTCAAAAGCTGGGGGAAAGCTGAACGAGAGAGAACTTTAAATTTAATTATACTGATTTATTTTCTTCCAACAACTTTTAATTTACAGATGTACCTTTTCTTCTGGATGAAAATGAAACTGAAGAGGTGTGTCTTTTGACATCAGGAAAACTAATGTATTCCTTATCCTGGGCGGTCGATGAGGAAGGAATTCCGTTAGCCCCTGTATCTCAGAAAATAATCTCAGCTAGTTACAGGTAATAATAAATCTTATATTTCTATAAGATTGTCACAGGTTTCACTAAATAGCATCTCATGTTTAATACTATGGGAAAAGTTATGCTAAATTATCATTTGCTTTATGGCAACGTATTCTGTATAATGCTAATTTACTGTAGACCACAGTTAACCTATTTTCTACAGATTTCTTGGGTGTTTCCATCTTTATTTTTCTTCTAGTCATGACTTAGAATAAGACTGAACCTGATGATGTCTGTGAGAATTGGAAATGTTTGCTAAACCATTATGTATATAGTATATAGGAGCTAATGTATGACAAAATAAGTGAAAGTCTTGCATTCCTTTTTAGTGTGCCAAGAAACATAAATGCAGAAATAGCTACTGGACTCTTGTGGTTCACTGACAGACAGAAGCTTACTGAATGGACCAAAGAAGTCAAGATTGATCCTAATGACCCTGAGTATTCAGATTTGATGGAATTCATTATGGTAATGTTTAGCAGAGTTCAGTATTAGGAATTTGTAATAATAATTTATAATTGATTCTAGAAGAAACTATGTATTGAGTCTAACATGACAGGAGTTAGGGAATTTCTAGATATTGACTACTAAAGCATTTTTTACAGGAGATCTTTGGCTCCAAGGTTATAAATAATATGGGCCTGAACTGTGAGACTACTTCTGTTCAAGATTTCTGGAGATGCCAAAAGAAGTGGGAGCAAAGCTGAATAATTTATGTATATACTTGGAGCAACAAGATAAAAGTGTTGCTCCCTAATTATAAGTGTGTCTATTTTTATTTTAGATTCTACTTGAATCAGATAGTTACCCCCTCTCCTTTTCTTCCTGTCATATCCTTTTCCCTTTCCCTAACTTTGGTCACTTGCTCTGAACTCTTTCTGGTCATTCTTTCTTCTGGTATTATACCACACTATGAATCTTACCCCATTGTTTAGATGAACCGTAGCAGACTTAGATCATCAATCTATGGATTCTATGAAAACAAATGATGGTGAAGCCCGGGAGAGCAAATGAATAAAACAATTTGCAGCCATCTTGTGTGATGAATTTTATTCTTTGTTTCTGTTTCAAGTCTTGTCATTTCAGTACATCATTTAGAGATAGGAAGCACAAAATCTGTGGGAAGGATCAGGGGTGAGGAAAACACACTGATGGGGAGCCTCATTGGGTTTTCCCTACTTCATTCACTCTGTGGATCTCAGGGATTCAGAAGGAAGTTAACTTCATGCATGGAAACAGGAGCCATCCTACCAGAGACACACTGCTGTCAGTTAGGTGATCCTATAGCTGCTCAGTAGTAGCTGCAGAGATTAACCAGGTGGTGGTCAAATGTGGTGCAATGGTAATAGTTGAAAATTACTGGGGCTCTGTGGACTTATTCGAGAGTCCATGTAATGACTTCTGATCACTGCCTGAACAGCTGACTTCACAATGCAATTTGGGGAATTTTTCAAAAGCGAGAAGAGGCTTCACTGCTACAAAATCTAGTTTAATTTTCATTTTGAAGTTTTTGAAAGACTAAGGGTTGTCTCCTTTGATCCCTTTGTAGATACTGAGTAGGCTGCTTCAAAGGTGGTAGTTTTAGACTCTGTTTCTCTTTGTAATATTTTACAACATATACTTTAAGCAAAGCACCTGGATCACCTGGATCGATCAGTCTTCAACTGTCATTAAGACTGCGCCGATCACAACACGTCCACCATTCTTCTCGCATTCTTGCCTTTCTTCTCCACGTTCATCCGAAACGTTTAACAATGTCATCTTCCCATCTTCTTGGAGGCTGACCAGGTGGTCTTTTCTGTTCTCGCAGGTACCACTCAGTAATGATTGCGGTCCACCTATTGTCCGTGAACCGTGCTATTTTAAGTAACATCTTCATTAGAATTTCCTAGGCCAATGGATGTATACAGAGATAGTATGGATTAGTCAGTCATTTAATTTCTGTGACATAGAAAAATACTAGGTGGATTTTTAAAGAAAAAGAACAAATAAAAATGCCATACAAACTCAAATGTCTGTTTCTCCTTAAAGTTAATACCAATAGAAAAAATGTGGGCCTTTGTTCACATAATAAAATCTATGCTGAAGAGAAGCCCCAAATAATAGCAATGGTATTGCAGGTCATACTGAGATGTATTGTTAGAAGTATGGGAAGTTTACTTAGAACCTGTTGGTTCTTTGCTTGGCTCAAGCCAGTAGTTGCACTTTATAAAAACAAATAGCAAAATTTAATAGTCATCACCCAAAAAGTTTTAAAATATTTGAACCTTGCTTTTACTTTCTCTAACAGTATGCAAGATCCAAGGAACAAACTGTGTCAAAATATTTTCGTCTTGAACAGCTGCAAGAAGAATTTAACTTTGTTACTGAAGAAGAGATTAAAAAGTGTAAACGTTTCCAGCTGTTGCAGCTTAGGAACTCAGAGCAGTTAGATTTCTGCCATTTTCGGCAAATACCACTGTATGATAGAGAGATACCAGATGCAGTCATTCAGGTATTTGTTTCATGTTATATATGACAATCTGAGTTTAATATTAATCTTTCATTTTTCACAGTAGTTGAATTCAACTTTCCTCTTCCTATTTGATTTCTATATGCAGCAAGGACATGTGTAATCTTTTACAGTATCATGATATAATGCTTAAGAGCCAGATTCCAATGTCCTTATTCATGTTGACTAGCACTTCATTACTCAAGTAGTCTTTGTTGAGTTCAATGATGTAAAGTGCTAGTCAGAGTAACGTGACCCTGAAATTTTAACACAATAAATTGGACAACATTGCTTTCAGTCTCTAGGAAATAATTGCTTTTTGTGACCTTAACCCAAGCATAGATTCTTCTAGTGCTGCTAAGAAAAAATGAGGGCAAACATAGACACTTCTTGGGATCCTGTTATATTAGCTATTTCTGAATGCTCCTGATGACATTTTTTTAAATAAAAATATTCAGGGATGTCTTTTGCTTGGTCTTTTGTCCCCTCTAGCTCTTTCTGATACCAAACGAGTTCTAGGCAGTGTTGGTAATTCTCCTTTAATACAACTGCCCTGGCTGGGATGATTTAGGTGGGGTTGGTCCTGCTTTGAGCAGGGGTTTGGACCTCCCGAGGTCTCTTCCAACCATAATCTTCTATGATTCTATGAACTGCCTGTTTTGTCCTGTGGTCCTTCTTTGATCATCAGTATTCTCTCTAGGATGCATGGGTAAGTATGCATAACATAAATAGAATGCAACATGTAATAAAGACAGTGGCCACAGAATGGGAACTTTGGAATAGCATTTCCAGTGCTCCCACAAGTATGGTTAATATCAGGAAGTGCTGGCATTGTTTGCTGATGATATTCAGCTGTTTATATGTTTTGACATCTTTAATGACTTCTCTGTGTTTAGCCTCTCTGCATGCTCTCACAAAGTAAGCTTGTGGCTTCATCTTCATTTTCTTCAGCTAAATATCTCAGGAAATACAGCCAGAGGAAAATCCTGCAGCACCACTCCATCTCCTCTGTCTTCCTTCTTGACTCAGACATTCCATTTGCCTCCTTTTCTCTTATTCTGTCATCATCCCTGACTCTAAACTCTTCTCCTTCACCTAGGGTGGCAGTTTTATCTAGCACACACTCCACAACATGGACTATGTGTGCCACCATCACTATTTCAGATTCACCTTGGCTGAAACTCCTCCATGCTTTCATCTTCTCTCATCTTGATTGGCTATGGCCTCCCCAAGTTCCAGTTCTCCAAACTGCAAAATACTTTGGCTCATTTTCTCACACATACAGAGAATCATGTTTTCCTCTCAAATTTCCCCACTGGCTCCCTAGTTCATTGCAGTATTCATTTCAGAAATGCTCTACTTATTTTTAAAACCCTCCATAGACTGTCTCCAACAACCACCAGCTTTTTCTTTGTCTTTTCACACAACCTCACAACTGGTGGTTCAAGCACTTTTTCTTTTCCTACTTCTCTTCCTTTGCCCTTTGCTCAGTTTGCATCAGTTTTTTTCTTGGTGTTGTCACACAGTCTCACTACTTTTAGTTCCAACACATTTTCCCCTGTCGTTCCTGTTTTCATAAAACTGCTTTTCTGTATTTCTGCACCTCTTTGACTCTCCTTTTGTTTTCAGCTCATGTATGGGGAAACACATATTTCTCCTCTTGCCTATATATTTTAATTTCCCTTTCCCACTGTTGTTGTTAGTTACAGTTTTGTAAATGTTTAACTTTGTGAAGTGTTTAGGGATACACTTTGAGAGAATCCAGCAAAGATGTCATATTCTGGAACTTCTGTTAATTTCATCATAGTTTTTAAAAAGTGGAACATAATATAGGTTGTTTAAATGCCTCTCTTCATTTTCTTTAAAAAGTTTTGTAAAGATCAGTGTATGATCCAGGAAAATTACCTAATTCTATATTCAGGAATATGAAAGCCAGTTAGAGAAGGATATATCAGTGACAGATGTGGATCCTATTACTGCTCAAAGGATTAGGTCTGCCAACTTTATAAGGAAGGTATGACAAATATTGACATGACTGTGTTGGCTATGAGAAAAATGACTTTTTCTTTTCAGAATCTGTAATGTGAAAGTAATACTTATTACAATGTTGGATTGAAATGTACTAGAAAATGAATAGCAGTAGAATGTGCAGCAGCAGTCCAAACTTCTTCACTAATGAACCTAAAACCTTTTCTGAAGAGATGACTTCTGGAGCTGAGTCTCTGTACCCATACAATCCTTGGCTTCCAGACTTTAAATAAGGGAGTCATTTGTGATTGTGTTTTTGGTGAGCTGGACACCTGTCCTCAATTGGACTGAGATCACCAATTAATTTTGTATAGAATACTGAATAGCTATCAGATGGTGATGACTTCTGGTTCCCACCAGCCAGCACTGGAATTCAGCTGATGACCTAGAGGTGAGGGGCACCATGTTCCATTACCAATGTCTGTCACTGCACTTTATGCATTAGCAGCAGAGTGACGATGACTAGGGCCCAGACCAAGGGCTCACATCTGTAAGATGCTGAGTAATTCCTGTGGCGTGTTGAATCCTCTTAACTCTTATTGAAGTAATAGCACCTCAGCATCTTCAGAAGTAGAATTTAAGAAATTAATATTTTAGTAAATTACTCCGTTGCTGCCATACACAAAGTCCAGTAGTGGTGAACAAATGTAAATAATGGAGGCAGGGATACACTAGAGAAGGTGGAGAGGGCTTTGAATCTTTTTCTTCTTAGCTGGTTGTAATGGGAGTTTGTTTCATGACACTAGAAGATTACGGTCAAGGATTTCTCCTCGGTTGCCCCCAGGGGACTTTATCAGTGTCCAGCCAAATTACTCAACCTGAGTGTGGGGAGAAGTTTTCTGCCCATTAGAATCATCATGTACGTTAATTCGGTGGGTGAAATTTTGTGCTGCAGATCTAAGAGGTACAGCACAAATCTCTCAACACAGGTTGTGGGAGGAAAGTGGCTTAATGCCATCTTTGCAGATTCCAGTCTGCTGCAGAGGCCAAAATGATCCCCAGCATAACTAAGGCAGCCTGGGGAAGCTGTCTAAGTTATCGTGACCTCTTCAGGCTGCCAAATGGTTTGCAGCATAAGGCAGAACAGTAACAGAGGTATCTGTGATGTCTATACTACCTCACTTTCCCTTCCATCTAATCTGCGACCTATTTGCTGGGGCTTGCAGTAGTGGACTTGCAAGGCAGTGTAAGCTGCTTTGAAGAATTCTGAACTCGGGGACCCTCCCCTGGCCAGATCCAGGGCACTGTAGCATGAAAGTGCCATAGTGGAGAATTCCTGCCTATATATTTACAAATGTGAATTTTCATTTTAGAGATGTTATCTTTCATTAAAAACTCAATTATTTTTTGCAGATGAGAAAACTAATTTTAAAGCGACTTGTCAAAGTTAAGCACAAATTTAATTTAATGGATATTGTGAGCGATTATGAAGAAATTATATCTATGAGGTATAACTAAAAACTAAACTTTGAATTAATGAATGTATCAAAAGATTATGAATTTATGCAAATGCATTACTTTATTAATGTAATATTTTACTTGGCACTTTTGTAATACTATATATTTTCAAATTGGTATATGAGAATTTAGCCACATGACTCTCACTGAGTTTAATGGATGTGAGTTGGCTAAAAGCTAAAAAGAACATTTTAGGTGATAGTCATTTTAAAAGTAATTGTTTAACAGTTCACAGTATGAACTTTTGGAGGGAATAGGTAGAAAAATAGAATGTTTTAATTGGTAATTTTTTAAATGTATGGTTCTATTCTGAAAATGTTCTAGTTTTAGTATTGTTTAATTTGCTAATCTTGCTTCTGTGCAGGACTTGCTTGGGGAATATCGGGTTATCAGGTTTCATTTTTGGTCTCTATATCCTTTTTGGTATATATCCTCAGGAGTTACTTTGTTAGGAATGCAGAATAGGTTCTCAAATGGAACCTAAACTTCAGAAAGTTTGCTTCTTTTGGAAAAAACAGGAATCTGTAACCAGGAATCCATCATATTTTTCAGGAATAGTTCCTATCATCTTTATCTTCTAAATTACATTTACATGAAAAGTGTCAAAAAGAATACTATATAAATTGCAAATATTAAAAGTGGAAATCAAATTTAAGAAACAAAACAAAACTTGATGAGATTAAATGAATTCTCTTTGCAGTTCCTTATTCATGAATCTATCAAGCAACATTTCAGAAGGGAGTCAGAATTATCAGCATGGGAAATTATCTTGATTCTGACCTCTTCCCTCAGTCTAAGACATTTTAGCTGCTGCTCTCTTCCTGAAAATACCAGAGGCAGATCAGACTTGTCCTCAAGACCCTGGGACTTGGCCTACCCCTTCTACTCTTTTGTTAGATTCTCTGCCTGTGGCAGTACAAACAGCAGCTGTTCAGTGCTCCCACATTATCCATTGCAATCTTAGCATTTAAAGTAGATTTTGCAGCAACAGTGAGTCAGGCCCTCCCCATTTCCTCCATTCCTTTAGGCTGAAATTTTAGAGGCTTTATTCTCCAAATGAGACCACCTGCTGAGCTCTTCTCAGTTTCTCACTCCTTGCATAACGACAGTGTGGGCCAAACAAGGAAAACCCGAGGCCAAGAGATGCTCTATCTGTTATGAGACCCTTCAGGAGCAATAGAAGCAGGACTCTAGTATGATTGTTCACAACTAGCAGGTCTCGCTCTGCCAAGGAAAGAGCTCAGAGTTTGCATCGTTAGTTGGGGAAGGGAAGGTCAGTACTTTTCAGCTCCGAAGGGTCAGCAAACTGGATCATTCTCATCAATCAAGGACTCTTGGTGTGAAAAACTAGCGTACTCCCAAGCCCAGTCCATCTCTGAGGGGGAGAGCTCCAGGGTCCTGTTCTAGGTTATTCTATAGTGGATCCTAGAACACAAAACTCAAGTCTAAATGCAGAAGTAATGCAGATTATTTTCTATGCAAGGAAGATCACCTAAACTGTATCAGGGTTACCCATGCAACAGTGACAATGAACAGATAAGTGGACTGGCTAAGCTGTCCGTGGATAGAATTTGGAACACTTCCCTGAACTAGGAAGTGTTTGGGTGATATCAAGAGAGGTGTACCTAACTGCATTAAGATTAAACCAAAGGCAAGACTCTTCTAGACTTGGGAAGCGGATTAAAGATCACTGGGAATACACCTGGCTCACAGATATCAAAACCTGCTTCTCTATGCTTTCCTTTCTCTGCTGGCATGAAGTTAGAGTAATTCAGAAGATAATGGAGGGAAAACTTGTTATTTTTTATAACCAAAGACCCATAGTATTTTGACTTAATGGAGATATTCCAGAAGTCTCCACTCCATTTTCCCAGGTGGCATAATCTCCTATGACAGAGCCTACTCTTGCATCCCAATCCAGACTACCTAAGCATGACAGTTTGGCTGTTGAGTAACAAGTCTTAAATAAGATGGGGATACTTCTCCAAAATTAATCTCCCATAGTTATTCTATCCCCTTGACTTATGCAAGGTTTTGGGCAGAATTCTTATATTACTTTCAATATAGAAATGTGAGCACTAGGAAACCAGATGGTGCAGCTCTTCTGGATTTCTTACAGAATGACCTACGGATAGGCCTGACATCCACTGTGACATACCAGGTCTTTCAGTGTTAAGCAGTGTCGTGAACATAGGTGTATCCAAATCTCTGGTAGATCATCCAATGGTATCAAGGTTCTTTAACACAGCATTTCTACACAAACCAACACTGGCACCTATCTTCCTTATCTGGGATATGCTTATAGCGGTAGAAGCTTTCATAAATGATTCATTCATACTGATAGGTTCTAACTCTGGAAAACATAATCTTAATTCATTTTCTTCCACCCTATGCATCAGAACTTGAAAGCTTGCAAATCTCTGTAGTTAGGTGGATTGAGTTTTGTATCACTGAAACATACTTAGCCTTGATTACAAAAGAGAACAGAATCTACTCAACACTTTCCACAGTAGCATTCTGGGTAGAAAGGGCATCAGGTACTTTAAAGGAAATCTGTAAAGCTGTCAGCTGCTCATCAATCAACACTTTTTTTAAAGCACTACAAGCTGTACCTTCATTCTGTTGCAGAAACCTCCTTTTGGCAGGAGGATGTTCCAAACAGTGGTCCCAAAATGGATCAATATTACTGATTTTAGGGAAGGGTGAAAATTCTTCTTTTGTCCTACATATCTGACTATAGGGGGCTTGTATTGCACATTTCACTGTAGTTTCTAAATGTTTCCCAGGTGAATTAGATTTGCATGGTAAGGTCTGTAGCGGACTTTGTGGAGCCTTCGGGTTGAGGACAATCATAGAAAGGTAACAATTTTTCCATTTTCTTAAATCATGTATAATAAAGGAAGATGTTTACATATAAAGCTGATTAAAACATTTTTAACTCTATCTAGCCATTTGAGGAATGCAGTTTTTAAAATAGGTGAACGTAGAAGACATTTAAAGCCGCAAAGAAAAGAAAGAAAAAAAGTTCCAGCGCAGACAATCTCTGATGGAGATGTTAAGCTTCTTATCAGAGTATTGAGAGCTTATAACATTCCTTCAAGAAATCCATCAGTTACTAGGTAGGAAACCATAGAAACAGAAGTTAGGGATGGTAAAATCCTATTAGGTAATTTGGTACATCCTCCATGTAGTCCAGGATTGTTCCCTAATTAATCTTTTCTTGAGTTTTGTCTAATTTAGTTTCTACCATTTCCCTTCTAAGAGTATTCGCATAGTTTTATAGATCTCACTTAAAAGAAGAAAAAATATAACTGACCAAAAGTGCAGATTATAGGAGTTTGTTAGTTATTCAACTCCAATGAAATCTGTATTTTATCTGTAAGGAACAGTATGCTGTAGATAGTTCTGTTATGTGTTTAATGCTGCTTATATTGACATGGAATTGTTTCAGCTAACCAGAATGCAGGGCTACTGTATAGTTATTGCTGCATAAATATACAGATTTTCCCCCCAGAAATGCAATTTTCTGCACTATGATCAGGAACATAGGAATTGACATAGCAGGTCAGACCATATGCTTTGGTAGATGATGTAAAACCACCTTAGGATCAGCAATAACTTGCCCAGAAAAGTTCTCCAGGATTGGGTCAGAATACTGTGGTATTTGCATGGCAGTCTCCCAAGTCCTGCTCCCAACCCATGTATAGATGTCCAATCCGGCAGAGGACTTTATGCAAGGAAGAATTCCACAAAGCAGCACTCTTTCCTTTTGCCCTCCCAGATGGTGATCTGGTGGAGTGCTCTACCTTCCACTCACAGGATGGAAAGTATGATGAGACTTCTTGTAACTGATTGATTGGTATTTGATATGTTCAGCTCTTTTCTGGATACTGCTTAGCTGGGATTGAACTAACTGTCTGCATCAAAGTATGAGCTATCAGATATAGTACAGAAAGGAAAAAAAGGAAGTCAACTAGGCTGGGACATCGTATGGTATCTGACAAAAAATGTTATTAATTAGAGACTATAATTTGTTAGCCAGTTTTACTTATCAAGTTGCTCATAATGTAACTTTTGACCCATATGCACTCTCTGGTAGTAATAGTTTGTTTAATATTTTGCCTCTAAAATGAAGATCAGTTTGTAAGTCTCATAGAATTTAGTATTTTTTCATGACTGCAACTGAATGACTGCATCAGCTATTTTTTTACAAGTATAGACTATGTTGTCTTCCCCCACTTAATATTTTCCTTTACTGTTTTATGTAATTACTCATTTAAGTTTTAGAAATATTCTTCTAGTAAGACTGGAAAATTAAGTGAAGCTTGCGCTGCAAAGGATAGTATTTGCAAGTTGGAACTAAATTTAAAAACATCATATAAGTTTTATAATACAGCAAACAAAAACAGTTGCTATTTACATTGGATGAGCACAATTTTCTTTCTAGCTACCACAAATATTAATCTAAATAGACATATTTTAACACACCAAGCCTGGTTTAAGAGCTACTGCATCATGAGAAACATTTTCATTAAGGCTAACATACTGCTAGGGCATAAAGTAGGAAATGAAAGTATTTACAGAAAAATGTATTCAAAGTGATACATTACATGTCATTGGTATAGTTTTGACAAACATTCTGTCATTTAAAAACTTGTTTAAAATATTAGTACTTTATTATTTGGATAAAGTAGGAGAACCTCATGACTTTCAATGCTTGTACTGTAGACTCAATTCATGAAGACATTGACTCTTTATTATACTTTATGGCTGAGCAAAGCAAGGTCTAACATTCCATGTGATAGCATTTCTGTTTGTATCTCTAAGGGTATGTCTACACTACGAGAGTAGTTCGATTTTAGTTAAATCGAATATGTGGAATCGATATTACAAAGTCGAACGTGTGTGTCCACACTAAGGACAGTAATTCGACTTTGTGAGACTTTGTGAGTCCACACTAACGGGGCAAGCGTCGACATTGGAAGCAGTGCACTGTGGGCAGCTATCCCACAGTTCCCGCAGTCCCTGCTGCCCATTGGAATTCTGGGTCGAGCCCCAAATGCCTTCTGGGTAAAAAAATGTGTCGAGGGTGCTTTTGGGTGCCTGTCGTCATCCGTCCGTCACTCCCGCCCTCCCTCCCTCCCTGAAAGCGCCGGCGGGAAATCAGTTCGCGCACTTTTCTGATTAGTGACAGCGCGGACGCCACAGCAGTGCGAGCATGGATCCCGCTGCGACCATCGCTGCAGTTGTGGCAGTTCTCAACGCCTCGCAGCTTCTCATCCACCTTTACCAGAGGCAGCTGCAGAGAAATCAGGAGAGGAGGCTACGGCACCACCGTGAGGGCATGAATTCGGAGAGTAGCTCCGAGCTCTCAGAAAACAGGAGACCCAGCGCCCAGGACATCTCGGTGTCACTGGGTCTTGTGGATACTGTGGAACGGCGATTCTGGGCCCTGGAAACAAGCACGGACTGGTGGGACTGCATAGTGCTGCAGGTCTGGGATGAATCCCAGTGGCTGCGCAACTTTCGCATGCGGAAGGGGACTTTCCTCGAACTGTGTGAGTTGCTGTCCCCTGCCCTGAAGCGCAAGGACACCCGGATGCGAGCAGCCCTGACTGTCCAGAAGCGAGTGGCCATAGCCCTCTGGAAGCTTGCAACGCCAGACAGCTACCGGTCAGTCGCGAACCACTTTGGTGTGGGCAAGTCTACCGTGGGGGTTGCTGTCATGCAAGTAGCCAAGGCAATCGTTGAGCTACTGCTCTCAAAGGTAGTGACCCTGGGAAACGTGGAGCTCATCATAAATGGCTTTGCCGAGATGGGATTCCCAAACTGCGGTGGGGCTATAGATGGGACTCACATCCCTATCCTGGGACCGGACCACCAGGCCAGCCAGTCATAAACAGAAAGGGATACTTTTCCATGGTGCTGCAAGCACTGGTGGACCATCGGGGACGTTTTACAAATATCAACGTTGGATGGCCTGGCAAGGTTCATGACGCTCGTGTTTTCAGGAACTCTGGTCTGTTTAGACGGCTGCAGGAAGGTCTTTACTTCCCGGACCACAAAATAAGTCTTGGGGATGTGGAGATGCCTACAGTGATCCTCGGGGACCCTGCATACCCGCTAATGCCCTGGCTCATGAAGCCCTACACTGGCGCACTGGACTCAGAGAAAGAACTCTTCAACTACCGGCTGAGCAAGTGCAGAATGGTGGTGGAGTGTGCTTTTGGCCGTCTCAAGGGGAGATGGAGAAGCTTACTCACTCGCTGTGATCTCAGCGAAACCAATATCCCCATTGTGATAGCTGCTTGCTGTGTGTTCCACAATCTGTGTGAGAGCAAGGGGGAGACCTTTATGGCGGGGTGGGAGGTTGAGGCAAATAGCCTGGCATCTGATTACGCCCAGCCAGACAGCCGGGCGATTAGAAGATCCCAGCGGGACGCGCTGTGCATCAGGGAGGCTTTGAAAGCCAGGTTCCTGACTGAGCAGGGTCTCCAGTGACTGTTTAGTTTGTGGACACAGATGCTGAACCTGCCCCCGTTTCTTTACCCAGTTACTATCCTTCCAAGTTACATACCCCCTTCACCACCTTCCCAACAAATAAAATCTGTTCCGTTTTGTTAATGAACAACGTTCTCTTTCTTACTGTTTTCGCGGGAATGTTTTAAACCGGGGACCAGACTGTGGCGGGGGGCGGGTTTAGTGTTCTGATGCAAATGATGCTTCTAAACTCCGGGAATGACAGGCTCCGCAGTGGTGGATTGGTTGTTTCAACGGAGCCTGCCAGCAGTCCTGGGCGGGACTGCGTGTATGTGTCGGCCAAGTGACTTTCTGGCAGGGGGTGGAGGGTTACAGACCCCCTGCTGCGTGGCTCTGTGATCCAGGATAAGGACCGCGGCATAAGATCTCTAACTGCCCTCCCCTGCCACAAAGTCACAGATCAACCCCCCCGCCCCCCAGAACATGAAAACCACCTCCCAGACTGACCAGGGTAAATGGTGACTGCACTGTGTATGTGTCCTGATGCTGGACCTGCCCCCGCCTCTGTAGCCTGCTAAAGGTGACTGTCCTGTCCAATTAACAAACCCCTTCCCCCCCTTCAGACAGAATCTCCTCTAAAAGACAATCTTGGAAACAGTACTTAACAGAAACAGATGTTTTATTATGAACCGCACATGAAAAGGGGGGGGAGGAAACTTGGACGGGGGCTTGTGTGAGATGGGTAGGAAAGGACTTTTCAAACTTTGTGGAACGAGAGCCTTCTATTGCTGCAGCAGTCTGCAGGGGTTGACTGAAAGTTTTAATGGCCCTTGCCGCCCCTCCTTCTTTGGACTTTTGGTGAGGGGGGTGTGGGACTTGGTGGCGGGGGAGGGCGGTTAGAGATAGACTGCAGCGGGGCTCTGGCCTCCTGCCTCCTGTCTTGCAGAACATCCACTAGGCGCCAGAGCGTCTCCGTTTGCTCCCTCATTAGTCCAAGCAGGGTTTGAGTAGCCTGCTGGTCTTCCTGGCGCCACCTCTCCTCCCGTTCCATGACTGCTCGGTGCATTTGTGACAAGTTCTCCCTCCACTGTGTCGTCTGGGCTGCCTGCTCTCGTGAGCAGTCCATAAGTTCATAGAACATGTCCTCACGCATCTTCTTCTTCCTCCTCCTAATCTGCGCTAGCCTCTGGGAGTGTGATGCCAGGCTGGGTTGGGAGACAGTCGCAGATGTGTCTGTGGGAATGGGAAAAAGGGAGTGAATTCCTGAAACAGATAAATGAAGTTGCTAACAAAGAACATAGTCTTTCTCTGTGAACAACACCATGCACTGCACCTTTCACATGCGCACTCAGGACAAGGTCGAATTTTCGGCCCTCGCCTTCAGTGCCTGGGGTCTTGCAGTTGCGATCTGAGAAGCGTGGCAGGACACCTCTACTTTTGTTGTAGGAAAACATGGTAAGCCGTAGACTTGTGGCAGCTTAAAAGTTTAATAGTAGCACTGGGCTCCTTTCGCACTGAAAGCAATGCCACTCTCTGCTGGCAGCAATCAGGGAAGCATGAGCTCTGCCCCTGTCCCACCACCTCGCGGCTGTCCCAGGGAAAGATCCCTGTATGCTGCCCCTCTGCCGCCTCCACCGCGTGGCTGTAAAGCAGTCCCAATACTAACATTCCCCTCCCTAATTTAAAGCAGGGCGTCATGTGCGACATCACGCTAATGAGGATCTCGGAGAGCGACAGGGGACGGATGCTTCGGGAGAGCATGCAGAAGCCAGGGCCGTATGCCGCCATGCTCTGCCGTGCTATGATCCCGGACTACTTGATAGAGTCATGGCGTGGGAACGTGTCTTACCACGGTGGACCTAACAAGATCGCCCTGCCACGGAACCTGATGCGCAGGCTTGAGCAGTACCTCCAGGAGAGCTATGCTGACCTCTCCCAGGAGGACTCTCTGTCAATTCCCGGACATATTGACCGTCTTTTCGTGTAACTGTACTGGAAGGGACTACAGAGTGGAGCGTCCTGTGGTTGCCTAATCATGAAAATCCGGACATTATTTGATTTTTTATACATAGTTGGGACTAAATAGTTGCCTAAGGCAAAGAAATCATGAACACCCAATTGCTGATATAGTTAATATTCCTGTTGTGTTATAAATAAAAGTTTCTATGTTTAAATGAGTGAATGAAAACCCCATTGTTAACAATATAAATATTCCAGTTATGTTAAAAATAAATGTTTAGATGTTTAAAGCACTCACTGCTTGATCCTTCCCCTGATTCGGTGTCCGGGGTAACGGATGGGGACGGTTGGTAGGGGATCTCGGTAAGGGTGATGAAGAGCTCCTGGCTGTCGGGGAAATCAGCGGTGCAAGCGCTGTCGACTGCCTCGTCCTCCTTCCTCATCTTCCCCGTCCGCTAACATTTCCGACGAGGAACCGGCCGTGGACAATATCCCATCCTCAGAGTCCACGGTCAGTGGTGGGGTAGTGGTGGCGGCCGCACCTAGGATGGAATGCAGTGCCTCGTAGAAACGGGATGTGTGGGGCTGGGATCCGGAGCGTCCGTTTGCCTCTTTGGTTTTTTGGTAGCCTTGTCTCAGCTCCTTGATTTTCACGCGGCACTGCGTTGCATCCCGGCTGTATCCTCTCTCTGCCATGGCTTTAGAGATCTTCTCGTAGATCTTTGCATTCCTTCTTTTGGAGCGCAGCTCTGAAAGCACGGACTCATCGCCCCACACAGCGATGAGATCCAAGACTTCCCGATCAGTCCATGCTGGGGCCCTCTTTCTATTAGATTGCACGGCCATCTCTGCTGGAGAGCTCTGCATCGTTGCAAGTGCTGCTGAGCTCTCCACGCTGTCCAAACAGAAAATGAGATTCAAACTGCCCAGACAGGAAAAGGAATTCAAATTTTCCCGGGGCTTTTCCTGTGTGGCTGGTCAGAGCATCCGAGCTCGAACTGCTGTCCAGAGCGTCAACAGAGTGATGCACTGTGGGATAGCTCCCAGAGCTATTACCGTCGATTTCCATCCACACCTAGCCTAATTCGATATTGCCATTTCGAATTTAGCGCTACTCCTCTCGTTTTCGAGGAGTACAGAAGTCGAATTTAAGAGAGCTCTATGTCGAACTAAATAGCTTCGTGGTGTGGACGGGTGCAGGGTTAATTCGATGTAACGGCGCTAAATTTGACATAAACTCCTAGTGTAGACCAGGCCTAAGGCATAAAGAAAAGAAATTAGAAGGTGGATGGAATGTGGGGGACACAAAGCCCCGGGCCTGAGGGGGAAAATGGGGGACAATGGTATGGGGGCCATCGGAGCCACACAGGTTGCTGGCATGAGGTGGGGAAGAATGAGGGGGGACACAAAGCCCCTGCCATGATAAAGAAGGGGAAAATATGGGGAAGGAGAAATGAAGCAGTAGAGAGAAACCCTGGCATTTTGGAGATGGGGAGAATGGGGTCATACAGAACACCTGGCAGGGGGAAGAATGGGGACCCTGAAGGGGAGAATGGTGTGGAGAGGAGAGATGAGGGAGCACACAGACCCCCTGGCATAGGGAGAGAACAAGGGGCAAAGGTGGGAGGGGGGAGATGGGATGTTGGGGGCATACAGAGACCCTTGAATGTGGGGAAAATGGGGGCACACAGAATGTCGGGCAGGGGGAAGAATGGGGACCCTGATTTGGGGGGAAGGCAAGAATTGGGTGGAGAGGGGAAAATGAAGGGAGCACACAGCCCCTGGCATGGGGAGAGAATGAGGGACGATGGTTTAGGGCAAGGGGGACAGTGGGGCCACATACAGGCCCTAGAATGTGGCAGAGAGAGGAAGAGGAGGACACACTGAGCCCCTGGCAGAGAAGGAAGAACAGGGGACCCTTGTATGGGAACATGGGCACACTGAGCCGCTGGCATGTGGGGGAGGAGGGAATTGGGGGGCACAATGAGCCCCTAGCATGTAGCAGTGAGGGGACAAGTAGAGACTGGGGCATGAGGGAGGAGAGTGTTGGAGGCACGTTGCATGGAGTCCTTGAAATAGGGACGGGAAGGTGGCTCACAGGGAACTTGTTGGAGCTGTGGGGGAAATGGAGGAATGAAAGGAGGCCCTGGTGTGTGCAATGTGCTCGGCCTACAAAAGTAACAAAGTGTGCAATCCTTTCATTTATTTGGAGTTCAGCTGCATAATGAAAGACTAATTCAGTGTATAAACATGTAGGAACGGTTTGTGAGAGTACAGATGTCTAGCATAATGGTTGCCAAATCCAATCAAATTCTTGTGCAGTTCTGAGCTCTTGTTTATTTGAAACAAAGAAAAAGTAAATGCCTTGAGAGAGTATGCATCTAAGAATGTGTGCCTCATTCCAAACTTGCTATGCAAATAATTAGCATTACAAAACAACAGTCTATAACTTTCATGCAATTGGACATTGTTTGCAATAATGGATAGGCTGATTCCTTCACAGAATGCAAATCATATTTAGCAACAATAATTAACTTAGAGATGGTTTATTCATTATTTCATCCATGGTATATTACAATACCCCAAATGTAAAGAAAAAAATCACTGTGGTTCTGAGATTAGTGTGAAAATAAAACAAAACTACAACATGAAAGAGACTCAGCAATAGTTTAACGCGGCCAAAAATAATTTATGAAAATTTCAGTCAAAGAGAAGTGAGAGTCCATCTAGGAGCTAAAATGTGGAAATTGTGTCCCTGAGAGAGACAGCCTCACCAGCTGCTCATAAATGCAGAATCAAAAGCTGCCAAGTGTTGGGAGGGGACATTCAGATTGGGCCTTTGGGCTGAAGTTTATTTTGCCTAAAAACTGCATGAAGTTTAACATGTTATCAAAGGACTTTATATAGAAATGGAATATCATAGTCTTAGGGATAACTATGTTTCTGTAGAAGCTGAGCTGGCCTGAGAAGCAGACCAACAGGGGTGCCATTTAAGGAGGGTGGAGAGGCACTCTTCCCTCCCCCCGAGTTTCAAACCACATTATAATTTTACCAACAGGCATGGTGCTGGGGGTGCTTGTGGAAACTATAGCCACCCCAAAATTGCCTGTGCTCCCCTGTATCCACCCCTCCCAGAACTGGGTGCCCAGCCCACAGCAGCTGCTCTCTGGCTGCCCAGCTTCCACCACCCTTCCCACACTCCCCCAACAGACACTCTCCCTCTCTCTCACACTCACTCTCTCTCTCATACTTCCCAAAGAAGTCTCCCCTTCTTTGGGATGTTGATCCATGGTTGGTGCGGCATGGGGGGAGCTCACCTGATGCAAGAGATGGCTATGCCCTAGTGGGTCTCTGCTGGGGTTGGGGGACAGGTAGCCTGTCTATGCTGATGCCTCTGGCTCAGGAGGGGGAGCTGTGGCTGCTGCTGTACTGAACAAGCTCATCTTAGGCTAGGTCTACACTACAGCGGGGGGTCGACCTAAGATACGCAACTTCAGCTACATGAATAGCGTAGCTGAAGTGGCGTATTTTAGGTCGACTTACCTGGCTGTGAGGACGGCGGCAAGTCGACCGCTGCCGCGCCGCCATCGACTCCGCTACCGCCTCTTGCTGCGGTGGATTTCCGGAGTTGACGGTAGAGCCATCAGGGATCGATTTTATCGCGTCTTCACTAGACGCGGTAAGTCGATCCCCGATAGACCGATTGCTACCCGCCGGATCGGCGGGTAGTGAAGACGTGCCCTTAGAGACAGGCGCAGACATACTCAGGCACACACACAGTCTCTTTCTTTCTCTCACTCACACACATACACACACTCCCCCCAACACACACACATACACACACTCCCCCAAAACACACACACACACACACACACACACACATCTCTCTCTCTCTCTCTCTCTCACACACAGACACACACACACACACACACACACACACACACACACACACACACAGAGTCTCCCCCCTACACACACTCTCTCTAACACACAATATTATTATTCTTGTTGTTACTTCTTGCTACCTCCTGTCAAAATGTGCAGTGCACATAAATTCTCTGTAATTTTATTCTTTCAGAGTTTAAGGATTATAGTACTGTTATTTTAGTTTTTTTGTCTGGGGTCTGTGCATTTCATAATTTTATTTCTCTCTTATGCTTAAATTTAATTCTTTGAGTAGTGAGTTCTAAAATGCCTAATCTGTCCTGGCTGGAGTAATTATCATTATTACTTTTATTACCATATTGTGCTTTGTCAGTATTTATTTAAAGTGGTACAATCAAATAATAGTATCCTTCTAGAATGTAAATTTAGTTTGTACTCACCTTAGCAGTGCCCGTTTAAAATCAATTAGCTAAACACATAACTATAGACACCGTGCAGATGGTCACTTATTTTCAAATTGTATTTTTAATTATATCTGTACAATAACTTAAAATTTGTACAAAAACAAATGTGGTTCCAAGACTAATCCTCTAATAGTAATGATAGAGTCAGATGTTAGTGAGTCATGTCCACGATTGTGATTGGTAAACATAAATGCCAAAAGAATTAGAAAAATTAAATCCCGTTCTTAATAAAAGAGAAAAAAATTGCGTATGTTAAAATTAAGTAAATGTGGTTTTAGAATGAAAAACTATAGAATAAAATGGAATAGATAATGGCAGTAACAGAGTGTGTCTGTTAGAGAAAGTAAGCAGATTTTATTTATTTTTATTTATCTCTAAAGATAGTGTATCAAAGTATCAAACTTGTGTTTCTTGTATCTGTGTTAAGGCTCCAAAACTGATACCGCAAGGCTTGGGATTGTGAATATCTTGCTGTATTATCTCCTGATTGTCCTAAATTTACATATAAATGTAAAATATGGCTTTAATTGGTGGTGTATATATATTTTTCTTTTTTAAAATAGGAAGTAGATACAGTGCTCCTGTAAGCTAATTTCTAAGTTGTTATTTGCAAAAAAAACCGAAGAATTTTCAGGTGCCTAAGTCGCCCCTGGAATCATGGTTAAAGTTACCCCTCTGCCCCCAAAAGCTGAAATGGCATTCCTGCAGACCAGGCACACCAGTACCATGGCAGCGCCGGGAGGCATAATGTGTCCAAATTGAAATGACTTCAGTGAGATTTGGACTGGAACAATGGAGTGGCTGCATGATCAGGCCCATAAAGCTTTAGACATTTCTTCATTTTAGGGATTTATGTTTTGATTTGTATTACTGATTTTGTTAGATGTTCTTTATAAGTATGTATAGAATCTGTAAATAGTAACTAATTATCTGTAGCATCTGTAAATAATGAACTAATACAAACAATTGCCATGTAGATTAAAAAGAAAAGCTGGTTGAAATGTGTATGTCATTCATGTTTTATATCTAAAGACCAGCAGGTGTTCATTCGCCAGCATATGCAATTAATCAGCTGTCCCGGAGTAGACATCTATTATCAGGCAACTCATCATACACATCTGATCCTCTAAGTGAGGTAAATAACTTAAATTACTCAAACAACCAACCCTCCCCCCCCAAAAAAAGAGTGAATCATTTTGTATTGTTTAAAAGTAGGGCTGTCGATTAATCGCAGTTAACTCACGTGATTAACTCAAAAAATTAATTGCGATTAAAAAAATTAATCGCGATTAATCACACTGTTAAACAATAGAATATCAATTGAAATGTATTAAATATTTTGGATGTTTCTCTACTTTTTCAAATATATTAATTTCTATTGCTACACAGAATACTAACTGTACAGTGCTCCCTTTGTATTATTATTTTTGATTACAAATATTTGCACTGTAAAAATGATAAACAAAAGAAATTGTATTTTTCAATTAACCTCATACAAGTACTGTAGTGCAATCTCTTTATCATGAAAGTGTAACTAACAAATGTAGATTTTTTGTTACATAACTGCACTCAAAACCAAAACAATGTAAAACTTTAGAACCTACAAGTCCACTCAGTCCTACTTCTTGTTCAGCCAATCGCTAAGACAAACAAGTTTGTTTACATTTATGGGAGATACTGCTGCCTGCTTCTTATATACAATGTCACCTGAAAGTCAGAATAGGTGTTCGCATGGGACTTTTGTAGCTGGCATTGCAAGATATCTACATGCCAGATATGCTAAACATTCGTATGCCCCTTCATGCTTTGGCAACCATTCCAGACAATATGCTTCCATGCTGAAGATGCTCATTAAAAAATAATGCGTTAATTAAATTTGTGACTGAACTCCTTGGGGGAGAATTGTATATCTCCTGTCCTGTTTTACCCACATTCTGCCATATGTTTCATGTTATAGCAGTCTCAAATGATGACCCAGCACATGTTTGTTTTAAGAACACTTTCACAGCAGATTTGACAAAACGCAAAGAAGGTACCAATGTGAGATTTCTAAAGATAGCTACAGCACTCAACCCAAGGTTTAAGAATCTGAAGTGCCGTCCAAAATCTCAGAGGAACAAGGTGTAGAGCATGCTTTCAGAAGTTTTAAAAGAGCAACACTCAGATGTGGAAACTACAGAACACGAACCACCAAAAAAAGAAAATGAACCTTCTGCTGGTGGCATCTGACTCAGAGGATGAAAATGAACATGCGTCGGTCGGCTCTGCTTTGGATCGTTATCGAGCAGTTATCTTGCGCCGCCAGCTACAACAGTGCCATGCGAATGCCTGTTCTCACTTTCAGGTGACATTGTAAACAAGAACCAGACAGCATTATCTTCTGCAAATTGTAACCAAACTTGTTTGTCTGAGCAATTGGCTGAAGTAGGACTGAGTGGACTTGTAGGCTCTAAAGTTTTACATTATTTTATTTTTGAATGCAGTTATTTTTTTGTACATAATTCTAAATTTGTAAATTCAACTTTTACAACTTTGAAAGAGATTGAATTACAGTACTTGTATTAGGTGAACTGAAAAATACTATTTTTTGTTTTTTTACAGTGCAAATATTTGTAATCACAAATAAATATAAAGTGAGCACTGTACACTTTGTATTCTGTGTTGTAATTGAAATCAATATATTTGAAAATATAGAAAACATCCAAAAATATTTAAAGAAATGGTATTCTATTATTGTTTAACAGTGCTATTAATCTCAATTAATTTTTTTAATCATTTGACAGCCCTATTTAAAAGGAATGACAAAGGCTTCAAACAATATTTTGACAATGGATAAGAGGGCAAAGTTTTACTTTCTTTATTGTAACCGTATCTGCTGTGTCAATACTTATTTAAATGGTCCCTCACCAATATATTGATTTGGGACAAAATTCCCCCTGACATTTAAGAATTTGTTCTTATTCGTTAAAAAGATCTCCAATCCTTTGTTCTGTTACAGCCTGTTTTTGCTTCAGCACCTCTGGTATTTTGAGGGATTTCAGTTTCATTATCATAGTTAAATATGTATTTTTATGGTAACTTCTCAAAATGCGTATTTTCTGATTTTGGACAGCAGTGGTTTCCAACCTTTTCAGCCTGAGAACTGAATATTATTTCAAAAAGGTCAAGGGCCACAATCAACATTTTTGGGCTCTCTGTTCTGTTCCGCTTAGTCTAAAGGGAGCCAGAACCACCTGCAGGTCCCATGCTGGGGATTTCCCCAACATGGGGTTAGTCCAGGGATCGGCAACCCTCGGCCCATGCGGCTTCCCGCAACCCCTATTGGCCTGGAACAGCGAACCGCAGCCAGTGGGCACTGCGATCGGCCGAACCTGCAGATGCTGCAGGTAAACAAACCATCCCAGCCCACCAGTGGATTTCCCTGATGGGCCGTGAGCCAAAGGTTGCCGATCCCTGGGTTAGTCCCAGTGGGCATAGAGAAATCATAGATGGCTTCTGTGTCTCCTTTCCCACATCCCCTGTCACAGGAGCATTTCAAAGTTAGGAAGGGGTATGCTGGGGTTGGGAGGAAGAGTGATCAGAGTGCACTGTGGTCTGGTTATTGCTTGGGAGGGCCTGTGGGTACCATAATTACCTGACCTGCTCTAATCAATGCTGAGACAAAGCAAAGAATTAGAGTGTGATAACTGGTTGCTGGTTCTCAAATTCTCTTTCTTTCCTTTTTTTCTGGGCTGCCCTTGACGGCTGTGTATGGGAAAGAGAGCCATCCTTTACTAAGTGCTCCCCTAGTCTCAGGCAGTGCCAGTTGAATTCCTATCCTGTCCTCCGATAGTCCAGTAGGAAAGCAGGCAAATGGCATAGCCAGAATTACTCTCTTTCTTCCTCCTGTGATGCAGCAGGTGGCCACCAGGGGAACTGTTACGCAATTGCCCCAGGGAAGGGATAGCGCTCCAAGTGCCCCCTACTGTCTCCCTATTGTAATGGGGTCAATTCAAACACTGCAGTTTAAAAGTTTTAAGACACAGCTCAGAGAACACATTTCCTATTAAGAATGAAATACATATTTTCTTCTTAACACTCACCATTCAGGGCCACAGTCTAGAGCCTCCAGGGCCACAGGCTGGACTCCACTGATGTATAATGATGACTCTAAATTTAAATTGATATTAATAAAAAACTAATTTTCAGAAATCTTAGAAGACAATGAAAATTAAACTGTATTTGGGAGACTTTCAGTCTTGTAGAACCTAATAACCTGTAAGTGTTAATATATCATAAGAGTTGGAATCATATCTTAATATAAATTCTAGAGATAAGGATCATCTTTAATGAGGGTATCGTTATATGTACTGAGCAACTGTTATCTAAATATAAATAGCGCTTGACCGGATGTATCATTTATCAGTCACAAATGTACTGAGTAAATAAGCTGGTTAATTTCCATGTGTTATTCACCAGGGAGCTGGACTTTAATGAATAAAATTGTCTTAGTTGCTACTTGCTTGCAGGTAGGGCGGGGCGGGGAAACTTTTTGGCCGGAGGGCCGCATCGGGTTTCGGAAATGGTATGGCGGGCCGGTTAGGGGAGGCTGTGCCTACCCAAACAGCCAGGCGTGGCCCGGCCCCTGCCCCCTATTTCCCCCCCCCCGCTGGCCCCGCTCTGGGACTCCTGCCCCATCCACACACACCCCCCGCTCCCTGTCCCCTGACCGCCCCCGGAACCACCACCCCTGAATGCCCCCCGCCTCCCCATCCAATCCCCCCTCCTTCCCGACTGCCCCCGGGGCCCCTGCACCCATTCAACCCCCTGTTCCCTGCCCTCTAACCGCCCTGATCCCTATCCACACCCCCGACCCCTGACCACCATCCTGAACTCCCCTGCCCTCTATCCACCCCCCCTGCTCCCTGCCCCCTTACCGAGCTGCCTGGAGCACCGGTGGCTGATGGCGCTACAGCCGCGCCGTCCGGCTGGAGCCAGCCACTCCACAGCGCACAAATTGAATATGGGTCACAAATTGAATATGAGCCAACAATGTGATGGAATTGTGAAAAAGGCTAATATTGCTCTGGGCTGTCTTAACAGAAGCATTGTATGTAAGACACGGGAGGTAATTGTCTGTCTACTTGGCCCTGGTGAGCCCTCAACTGGAGTGCTGTGTCCAGTTCTGGGTGCCACACTTTATGAAAGATTGCATGAATTGGAGAGAGTCTAGAGAGCAACAAAAATGATCAAATTCTCCTGGGGGAATTCTGCATCAAAATATTAAAAATTCTACAAAATTCTGCACATTTTATTTATCAAAATAACACTATATAATCACACCAGTTTCAATTATTTTGGTAATTTATTTCAAAATACCTGTCAGCAAGTTTGTTTGTAACAATACAGACACACAACAAATTCCCCCAGGAGTAGAGAGTTAAAGAAATCCCTATGACAACCCAGTTCCTGCTTCTCTGTTGTCCCTCCCCCCCCCCCAAACCCAGCTATGCCCACCCCCTGCCCAGACACTCACTCCCCCCTCCCCTCCCCAAGCCCAGCTTCAGGACCCCCACCCCACCCCCCCCGGCCCAGACACTCTCAAACCCTACTCTCCTAGAGCCCAGGGATCCAGAGGGAGAAACAGCCTGATGCTGGGTCGTGGGCTTACCGGAGTTTCCTCCATGCCGCTGCCTCCTTCCTTCAGGGTGTGCAGGGAACTGCACCTTCTGGGAACCCTCCAGTTTGCTTCCCCTTCCCGCAGCCTTGTCTTCCATTTGTGAGCTGGGCTCTGCTGGGTCCAGCGGCCCCTAGTGGGAGCCAACATTTCTACAGCCCATTTATGTAGGGAAAAAAGGAAATTCTGTGTGCACAACATTAATTTCTGCAAAATTCTGAATTGCGCAGTGGCACAGAATTCCCCCAGGAGTATAAAAGGTGTAGAAAACCTGACCTTTAACAAAACTGGGCACGCTTAGTCTTGAGAAAAGAAAACTCAGGGGGGATCTGGTAACAGTCTGCAAATATGTTCAGAGCTGTTACAAAGAGGATGGTGATTAATTGTTCTTCATGTCCACTGAAGGTAGGACAAGAAGTAATCGTCTTAATCTGCAGCAAGGAGGATTTAGGTTAGATATTAGGGAAAACTTTATAAGGGTAGTTAAGTTCTAGAATAGGTTGCCAAGGGAGGTTGTGGAATCCCTGTCATTGGAGGTTTTTAAGAACAGGTTAGACAAACATCTGTCAGGGATAGTCTAGGGGTTTACTTGGTCCTGCCTCAGCACGGGGGGCTGGACTTGATGACCTCTTGAGGTCCCTACATTTTTATTATTCTATAAGATGATGTGGAAATAAAACAAAGCAGTACAAATCTAATAAAGTGTATGATTTTTGTGTTTTAGGTGACTGTGCATCCTTTTGTAGAAGTTTCTTTCCAGCACACAGTTTATCAAACTAGCACTGCAGATGGATCTCATCCATGCTGGAATGAAGAACTTCAAGTGGATTTTATGTAAGTTGGCCAAATACTTCTCCATGAAAAATGTACAAGAAAATAACAGTATTTGAATGCTCTAGTGAAGGAGTCAAAGTTTCCCATGGTTAGGTGGTTATATTTTGTTTCAAAAGTATTTTAAAGTTTTTCATTTAGCCTGCTGAACTCATCTGCCTTTCTGTATCTGTGTATAAGAGTTGGAGATGAAGTAGGAGGATTGAATGATTTAGGGCAATGGTTTTCAACCTTATTTCATTTGTGGCCCCTTAAAAAATGTAGAATGGAGGTGCAGACCCCTTTGGAAATCTTAGAAATAGTCT
Organism: Emys orbicularis; assembly: GCF_028017835.1. NCBI lineage: Eukaryota > Metazoa > Chordata > Testudines > Emydidae > Emys > Emys orbicularis. The sequence continues at coordinate 31,517,117 of NC_088689.1, read as the reverse complement.
GCAGACCTCCAGGGGTACCCAGTCCACAGATTGAAAACTACTGGTTTAGGGTAATGGTTCTCAATCTTTTCCATACCATGACCCTGTATTTCAACAGAAAAAAGTTTCAGGACTTCCCTTCCATGTAGTCATAAAGAAAAGGAGGTTGGCTGCAACCCTCTTGCACATATTCATGACCCTGAGGCTAAGATCTGATGGTTTAAGACATTAGGAATGGGATACATTGTTTTTTTCATCTCTGGGCCATGTTTTTAAACCAGCCAAGTCAGTAGTGACTAAAAGTTATAACTATCCAGTGGCCACTTGTAGTCCGTTCGTTCATTGGCATCTTCACTGACTATAACGGACTACAAAAATGCACAAACCAAGTAAAAGAAGTAACGAAGACGATAGGTTTGAGATACAATGCAAAGAAATGTCAGGCTGGCGGGAGATTACTAGTGGAGTTCCTCAGGGATCGGTTTTGGGACCAATCTTATTTAAGCTTTTTATTACTGACCTTGGCACAAACAGTGGGAATGTGCTAATAAAGTTTGCGGATGACACAAAGCTGGAAGGTATTGCCAATACAGAGAAGGACCGGGATATCATACAGGAAGATCTGGATGACCTTGTAAACTGGAGTAATAGTAATAGGATGAAATTTAATAGTGAAAAGTGCAAGGTCATGCATTTAGGGATTAATAACAAGAATTTTTGTTATAAGCTGGGGACTCATCAGTTAGAAGTAACATAGGAGGAGAAGGACCTCGGAGTACTGGTTGATCACAGGATGACTATGAGCCACCGATGTGATATGGCCGTGAAAAAAGCGAATGCGGTCTTGGGATGCATTAGCAAGGTATTTCCAGTAGAGATAAGGAGGTGTTAGTACCGTTATACAAGGCACTGGTGAGACCTCATCTGGAATACTGTGTGCAGTTATGGTTTCCCATGTTTAAGAAGGATGAATTCAAACTGGAACAGGTACAGAGAAGGGCTACTAAGATGATTCGACAAATGGAAAACCTGTCTTATGAAAGGAGACTCAAAGAGCTCGGCTTGTTTAGCCTAACCAAAAGAAGGCTGAGGGGAGATATGATTGCTCTATATAAATATATCAGAGGGAGGGAGAGGAATGATTTGAGCTCAGTACCAGTGTGGACACAAGAACAAATGGATATAAACTGGCCATCAGGAAGTTTAAACTTGAAATTAGACGAAGGTTTCTAACCATCAGAGGAGTGAAGTTCTAGAACAGCCTTCCAAGGGGAGCAGTGGAGGCAAAAGACATATCTGGTTTCAAGACTAAGCTTGATAAGTTTATGGAAGGGATGGTATGATGGGATAGCCTAATTTTGGCAATTAATTGGTCTTTGACTATTAGTGGTAAATATGCCCAATGGCCTGTGATGGGAAGTTAGATGGGGTGGGATCTGAGTTACTACAGAGAATTCTTTCCTGGGTGTCTGGCTGGTGAGTCTTGCCCACATGCTCAGGGTTTAGCTGATTGCCATATTTGGGGCTGGGAAGGAATTTTCCTCCAGGGCAGATTGGCAGAGGCCCTGGGGGTTTTTCGCCTTCTTCTGCAGTGTGGGGCACGGGTCACTTGCTGGATGATTCTCTGCACCTTGAAGTCTTTAAACCATGATTTGAGGACTTCAATGGCTCAGACATAGGTTAGGGGTTTGTTGCGGGAGTGGGTGGGTGAGATTCTGTGGCCTGTGTTGTGCAGGAGGTCAGACTAGACGATCATAATGGTCCCTTCTGACCTTAAAGTCTATGACTGTATGACTCTATGGCTAAATGTAAAGTCATGTTAATGGGGACTATAGGGACAGAAATCAAAATTGAAGACGAAAAACTGGAGAAGGTGGACAATTTTAAGTATCTTGGAAGTACCACCAGCCAAGATGTTACTAGTTCCGAGGAAATAAGAAGAAGAATCGGTAAGGCAAATGCTGCATTTGGAAGACTCAAAAACATCTGGCAACTCAAAAACATCTCCCTCAAGACAAAACTGAATATGTAACAAGCAATTGTTATTGCTATCACAACATATAGCAGTGAGACATGGCAACTTACCAAGAAAGATGGATGCATTTCATCACAAAAGTCTGAGACGAATATTGGGAATAACATACAGAGATAGGAAGACAAATGAAGAAGTCAGAAAAATTACTGGACAAGGTACCCTCTCACAAATAATCTACAAAAGAAGACATCAGTGGCTGGGACATGTGCTGAGAATGGAAAAAGAATGCTTACCAAATACCGCCCTTGAATGGAAGCCAGAAAACACAAGAAGAAAGAGAGGAAGACTGCGAATAACATGGAAATGAACAGTTCTGAACGACATCAATCACCTCAACTTGAAATGGGAAGATTTGGAGAGAAGGGCAGTTAACAGGCAAGGATAGCAAATGTGGGTAGCCCAATGTGCAGCAAAGCGCGGGATGGACTAAGGTCTAAGTGGCCACTTAGTCTGTTTGAATTGAGTTGGAATAATAACTCTCAAACCTCCCGTTCTCCTCCCAATTTAGGGCATATGTCGGGGGTAGGGTACGGGATGGAGTGGACCCAATATGAGGAATGTGGCTGGTATGATGTAGTTGCTCTGTTTTGTGCCAGTGTAACAACCATAAAGACTGTTATAAACTGGCACCATTTTTAGAGCAACCCGGGAGCTGAGAACCAGAATTAGGGAGGTGTGCAAAGGCAGTTTAAAACCACCTGTTTCCCACTTGGAAGAATGGAGAATCTGCCTTTGTTCCTTTATGTGAGCTTTCATTCAGTTGGTGCTCTGAAATATGTGAAAGAGTAGAAAATTTACAAAACATAGTTTAGTAAATATGAGATAGAAGTCAGTGGAAATACATCAGTTTACACCAAAATGAGGATCTGGCACAATTTATATGACTAAACACCTATTGACACAGTAATTAGAGAAACAAAATATATCGGGTCAAATTCATCCTGGTGGGTAACTCCTTCAAAGTCAGTGGAGTTAAACTGGAGTGAAATTTGTCCTTTGTTTTTTAATGGCAAACATACCAATTTAGTTTTCCTTCTTTAAAATTGTTTATGGTTTTGTAATATTTGAAGTAAATTTCTGCCAAAAGTGATTGTGTTGTTTTTTTTAAAAAATGATAAAGCTCTCTGATATACAATATCTGATTAAAACTAAAAGATTCTGTTCTTAATTACAGATCACCAGGACATGATTATAGCTTTTCAGGACTGTCTAAAATAAAAGACAATATATATGTCAACATTTTTGATGAAGTTAGGGTGGAAAAACATGAGGTAAATTGTATAAAACACAATAACTGATTTTTTTATTACATTTTTTTGAAGTTTGAAAACTATAACCATGTACATATCTCAACTTCTTCTTTTCTTAACGAAAGAAACTATATGTACTATTGTTTTCTAATTTTGAATAAATTCAGTTTTTACTTTAATTAAAAGAATACTAGAAATGTCACAGCCAACCACTGTTGCCATTTGGGCCAAATCCTGTGAGGCATTGTAGCGGGGTGGTTACCCGCGCCAGCCCTGACAGGGTTAAGGCCAGCCCTGGGAGAGGGCTGGGGCTGTAAGGAAAAGCCCAGGCTGCTTAGGAAAGCAGGCACAGCTGGGGCCACACCCCAAACAGAGCACAGCAGGTCCTTATAAAAGGCTGCTAGCTTGGAGCTAGAGTAGCTCTCTCCGGAGCAGGGCCTGGCTGTCCGTAGCAAAGGTACTGGGAGTGAAGCAGGGCTGGGGAAAGGCCAGAGGAGCAGGGGAGCTCCAGCCTGGTGACTCCCCAGGCTGCAGGGCCTGGTCCTACGCCCACCCCTGAGGTACTGGGTGGTAGAGGAAGACAGCAGGTCCTACCCCCTTGCCTATGATGACTGGCTCTTATACTGCAGTCTGCTCCAGGGAGCGGGGGCTCATTGCTGACTGGCAGTAGCCACCAGCTGAGGTGGTTTTTGAGCAGTTAGCAATAATTTTTTATCACAGTGAAATTCTTTAAGCCATTTCCTGTAACGTGACCCAGTTCAGTGCTCCAGATGTTATCATAGACAGTTTTGTCATCGGGAATGGAATTGCTAACAAGAAAATGTTTAACTGTCAGATGTACTGTATATAAGAACAAATAGGCACACTGCTAACTTTCTGATTACTTCCTTGTTAGCTCATCTACAGGCCCCATTCCTGTAAGTAGTTGTGCTAGTGTGGCCCCCTGTATCAGCATGTATACCGCTGACTTTGGTGGCACAGAGGCAGTGCAATATTTGCTTGCATGCTAGAGTCTCAGTGAGCTATAGATTTGTAAAACTGTAATAATTTAAGAAAATTATACCCACTTCTTCTGTGACACGTACAAGAAACTAGCTGACTGAGGGTATGTCTACACTACGAGAGTAGTTCGATTTTACTTAAAGCGAATTTCTGGAACCGATATTACAAAGTCGAACGTGTGTATCCACACTAAGGACAGTAATTCGACTTTGTGAGTCCACACTAACGGGGCAAGCGTCGACATTGGAAGCGGTGCACTGTGGGCAGCTATCCCACAGTTCCTGCAGTCCCCGCTGCCCACTGGAATTCTGGGTCGAGCCCCCAATGCCTGCTGGGGCAAAAAATGTGTCGAGGGTGGTTTTGGGTAACTGTCGTCATTCAACCATCACTCCCGCCCTCCCTCCGTGAAAGCGCTGGCGGGCAATCAGTTCGCGCACTTTTCTGGTGATTGACAGCGCGGACGCCACAGCACTGCGAGCATGGAGCCCTCTGCGATCATCGCTGCAATTATGGCCGTTGTCAACACCTCGCACCTTATCATCCACCTTTTTCAGAGGCAGATGCTGAGAAATCGGGTGAGGAGGCTACGGCAGCGCGGTGAGGACATTAAGTCTGAGAGGGGCACAGACCTCTCACAAAGCACGGGACCCCGCGCCGTGGACATCATGGTGGCAATGGGTCATGTTGATGCTGTGGAATGGCGATTCTGGGCCTGGGAAACAAGCACGGACTGGTGGAACCACATAGTGCTGCAGGTCTGGGATGAATCACAGTGGCTGCGAAGCTTTCGGATGCGTAAGGGAACTTTCCTGGAACTTTGTGACTTACTGTCCCCTGCCCTGAAGCGCAAGGACACCCGGATGCGAGCAGCCCTGACTGTCCAGAAGTGAGTGGCCATAGCCCTCTGGAAGCTTGCAACGCCAGACAGCTACCGGTCAGTCGCGAATCACTTTGGAGTGGGCAAATCTACCGTGGGGGTTGCTGTGATGCAAGTAGCCAATGCAATCGTTGAGCTACTGCTCTCAAAGGTAGTGACTCTGGGAAACGTGCAGGTGATCATAGATGGCTTCGCTGCGATGGGATTCCCAAACTGCGGTGGGGCTATAGATGGAACTCACATCCCTATCCTGGGACCGGCCCACCAGGCCAGCCAGTACATTAACTGAAAGGGCTACTTTTCAATGGTGCTGCAAGCACTGGTGGACCATAGGGGACGTTTTACCAACATCAACGTCGGATGGCCGGGCAAGGTTCATGATGTTCGCGTTTTCAGGAACTCTGGTCTGTTTAGACGGCTGCAGGAAGGTATTTACTTCCCGGACCACAAAATAACTCTTGGGGATGTGGAGATGCCTATAGTCATCCTCGGGGACCCAGCCTACCCGCTAATGCCCTGGCTCATGAAGCCCTATACAGGCGCCCTGGACAGTGAAAAAGAACTCTTCAACTACCGGCTGAGCAAGTGCAGAATGGTGGTGGAGTGTGCTTTTGGACGTCTGAAGGGGAGATGGAGAACCTTACTGACTCGCTCTGATCTCAGCGAAACCAATATCCCCATTGTTATTGCAGCTTGCTGTGTGTTCCACAATCTCTGTGAGAGCAAGGGGGAGACCTTTATGGCGGGGTGGGAGGTTGAGGCAAATCGCCTGGCTGCTGATTACGCCCAGCCAGACAGCCGGGCGATTAGAAGAGCCCAGCGGGACACGCTGTGCATCCGGGAAGCTTTGAAAACTAGGTTCCAGAGTGAACAGGGTAACCTGTGACTATTAAGTTTGTTTCAACAGAAGCTGAACCTGCCCCCGTTTCTTTACCCAGTTAATGTTGACTATCCTCTCCAGTTACCAACCCCCTTCTCCCCCTTCCAACACACCTTTAAAAATAAAATAAATGAAACTTTGTTCATTAACACCATTTTCTTTATTAAGGATTTCGTGGTAAAGTGTTGAAACTGGGACACAGACTGTGGTGGGGAGCGGGTGTAGTGATGGAAAGGACGCTTCTAAACTCCAGGAATGACAGGCTCCTGCTCCTAGAGCGGTCCGCAGTGGTGGACTGGTTGTTTCAACGGCGCCTGCCACCCCTCCTTTTCGGGACTGTGTGTGTGGGGGCTATGTGACTTTGTGGCAGGGGAGTGCGGTTACAGATCCCCTGCTGCGTGGCTCTGTCATCCAGGCTAAGGACCGCTGCATAAGTTCTGTAACCGCCCTCCCCCGCCACAAACTCACATAGCCCCCCCACACAGAACATGAAAACCACCTCCCAGACTGACCAGGGTGCCTAGTGACTGCAATGTGTGTGTGACCTTCTGCTGAACCTGCCCCCGTGTCTGTACCCTGGTAAAGGTGACTGTCCTCTCCAATTACCAACCCCCTTCCCCCCCTTCAAACACACTCTCCTCTAAAAGAACATGACGGAAACAGTAATTAACAGAATCGTATTTTTTATTAACAACTACACAGTTAGGGGATGAAACTGGGACGGGGGCTTGGGTGAGGTGCTTTTGGAGTGAAGGAAAGGACTTATCAAATCTTTGGGAATGAGAGCCTTCTGTTACTTGAGCAGTCTGCAGGGGTGGAGTGACTGTTTTCACGGCCCCTGCCGCCCCTCCTTCTTGGGACTTTGGGTGAGGGGGGGATGGGACTTTGTGGCGGGGGAGGGCGGTTAGAGATAGAATGCAGCGGGGCTCTGTCCTCCTGCCTCCGGTCCTGCAGAACATCTACAAGGCGCCGGAGCGTGTCCGTTTGCTCCCTCATTAGTCCAAGCAGCGTTTGAGTCGCCTGCTGGTCTTCCTGCTGCCACCTGTCCTCCCGTTCACTGTGTGATCGCTGGTATTGCGACATGTTCTCCCTCCACTGGGTCTGCTGTGCTGCCTCGGCTCAGGAGCAGCCCATAAGTTCTGAGAACATCTCGTCCCGTGTCCTTCTCTTTCGTCGCCTGATCTGCGCCAGCCTCTGGGAGGGGGATGCCGGGGTAGCTCGGGAGACACTCGCAGCTGTGGGAGGGGAAAAAGGGAGTGAATTCCTCAGAAAGATACAGTTTTGTGAACAATGAATATAGTCTTTCTCTGTGAACAAGACCATGCACAGCACCTATCACATGCGCGCTCAGTACAAGGTCGAATTTTCGGCCTTCCCATTGAGTGCCTGGGGTCTTGCTGTACAGATCACACAAGCGGGGCCGGACAACGGAATTTGGCTAGCAGGCAGACATGGTAAGCCGTAGACTTTTGGCTGCTTAAAGCTTAATTTATAGCAGTGCCCTCCTTTCACGTTCCAAGCAATGCTCCTAGCGTTGGCCAGTTCCTGCTGCCGGCAATCCGGCCAGCATGAACTCTGCCACTGTCCCACCCCCCTCGTGGCTGTCCCCGGGAAAGATCCCTACATGCTGCCCCTGTCCCGCCTCCACCGCGTGGCTGTAAACGGCCGGTTACAGTTATGTAAAGGAACAGGCAATCAGTCCCAATACTAACATTCCCCTAATTCAAAGCAGGTCACCATGAGTAATATCACTCTGATGAGGATTTCGGAGACAGAGAAAGACCGCATGCTGCCTGAATGCCAGCAAGCACCAGGGCCGTATGCTGCCATGCTTTGCGAGGCAATGATCCCGGAGTACTTGCTGCTAGCCTGGCGCGGAAAAGTTTCCTACCATGGAAGGCCGCTCTCCCCAGGAACCTGATGCAAAGGCTTTCACAATACCTCCAGGAGACCTTCGTGGAGATGTCCCAGGAGGATTTCTGCTCTATCCCCGGACATATTGACAGAATTTTCCAGTAGCTGCACTGGCAAGGACTAAAAAGTAAAGCGCCTAGGGCAAACTAATCATGAAAAACCGGACATGTTGACAAACTTTTCCAGTAGCTGCACTGGCAAGGACTAGAAACTAAAGCGCCTAGAGCAAACTAATCATGAGAAACCCATTGTTAAGATACCATTCCTATTCTGTTCAAAATAAATGTTTAAAGCACTTACCTACTGATGTTTCCCCTGATTCACGGTCTGGGTTACCGCCTTGGGAGGGTTGGTAGGGGATCTCCGTGAGGGTGATGAAGAGTTCCTGGCTGTCGGGGAAATCAGCGTTGAAAGCGCTGTCGACTGCCTTGTCCTCCTCATCTCCTTCCTCATCTTCCCCATCCGCGAACATCTCCGAGGAAGCGGCCGTCAACAATACCCCATCGTCAGAGTCCACGGACAGTGGTGGGGTAGTGGTGGCGGCCGCACCTAGAATGGAATGCAGTGCCTCGTAGAAACGGGATGTCTGGGGCTGGGATCCGGAGCGTCCGTTTGACTCTTTGGTCTTCTGGTACCCTTGTCTCAGCTCCTTGATTTTCACGCGGCACTGCGTTGCATCCCGGCTGTATCCTCTCTCCGTCATGACTTTTGAGATCTTCTCGTAGATCTTCGCATTCCGTTTTTTCGATCGCAGCTCCGAAAGCACGGACTCATCGCCCAACACAGCGATCAGATCCAAGACTTCCCGATCAGTCCATGCTGGGGCCCTCTTTCTATTCTGCGATTGCATGGTCACCTCTGCTGGAGAGCTCTGCATCGTTGCCAGTGCTGCTGAGCTCGCCACGATGTCCAAACAGGAAATGAGATTCAAACTGGCCAGACAGGAAAAGGAATTCAAATTTTCCCGGGGCTTTTCCTGTGTGGCTGGTCAGAGCATCCGAGCTCAGACTGCTGTCCAGAGCATCAACAGAGTGGTGCACTGTGGGATAGCTCCCGGAGCTATTACCGTCGAATTCCATCCACACCTACCCTAATTCGACATGGCCATGTCGAATTTAGCGCTACTCCCCTCGTCGGGGAGGAGTACAGAAATCGATTTAAAGAGACTTCTATGTCGAAATAAATAGCTTCGTTGTGTGGACGGGTGCAGGGTTAATTCGAGTTAACGCTGCTAAATTCGACATAACCTCCTAGCGTAGACCAGGCCTAAGTCATTTACTTATCTATTTAATATATTTATCTTCTGAATTAACTGCTGGAGGGAGAGCGTTGAATGCTGGGAGGAAGAGGCATAAAGACATTGGAAATGAAGCAGAGAATTAGCATCCCGCAAGCTGAGCATCATTTTCATCTCTCTCCTTTCCCTTCACCCTATTTCCAGGCTGTGTCAAAATCCTATCACTTCTTCCTTCATAACATTACTAAGATCTGATCTTTTCTTTCTGTCTTGCTCAGCTGAAACTCTTGTCAAAGTCCTCATCATTTTCAGTCTTGATGACAGCAACCACCTCCTCCACACCCGCATCACTATTCCCCAGTCTATTCAAACGGCAACTGACAATGGGGAATCCTTACATGGTGTAGTGCCAATGTAGGCAGCTGCACACTGCCTGTTCCCCTGCTTTCTGGATGGGGTCGGGGGAAGAAATACTCCAGCATGGAAAGGGGTGGAGTTGGGCAGACCACAAAGCATTCTTTCTGATCCACATCTGGTACAGTAGTCTCTATGGGACTGTTACTGCCAGCATAATTTAGAGCAGTCCTTAGGGTGCTCTAAGTTATGTCAGTGGCCATTTTGGTGCAGCATTGGGGAAATAGAGCTTTCTTCCCTGCTTTCCTTAGCTGTGCTGACTGTAAACTGGGCATAGTTGTGGATTGAGCCCATGAGTCTTCTAGCTTCACAGATAATGGGAAAGTTTAAAAAAACCCTCTGGATTTTATTGTGAAAGCATTTCACTGTGAGAAAATTATGGATTTATTTGTTGATCAGGTTCAGTTTTTTATGAGCAGCTTATTGGTTCTATGAACACCTTGTTGAGTCTATTCAGCTTGGTATTGATTGCCTTTTGTTGCCACAGCCACAATTGAAAACATATATAGAGATAGATATAGATATGTGTGTATATATGCTAGTAAGTTTCCAAAGGTTATGGAATCAGTGTCAGCTAAGACACACACACACACACACACACACACTTACTTAACTACAGCTAACTCTATGTATTTCAATAGGATACTTGTCTTAAGGGTTGCAGTGGCCACTCGTATATAAGAAAGAACTGGTTTGGATCAGTTACTTTTCCTTTCTCTGCTCTTCTGGAACAATCAAAGGTAATTATAATAAAAACATTTTAAAAACTTCTGTTGTATCAGCACAAACCCTTAAGAGCTTTTTCTTTTGGTGAAAGCAAGATTTTAAAATGTTTACATTGTCGATAGCAGTGATCTGCATACACTAGAAAGAATAAATTTTTTATCATTATGTAACTCCTGTGGACTTTACCATTTGTTTGTGAACACAACTAATCTTTCCCTGCATAGTCAAGGGAGATCAAAAATACAATTTAATTTGCAATAGCAATTCCAAGACACAAACTTCTTCCAAAATATTTTAATGAGAGCGCTGGTTTTGACTCCATTTGCCACAGCAGTGAAAGCCTATCTGTTCAGAAACTGCTTTTCCATGGGGTGAGGGGAAGTAAAAGGCTGAGGGGAAACTGCACTGAAATTTGCAAGAGCCAAATAGAAAGTTCCAAGGAGAATGGAGGATTCAGCTAGAGCACTCGGCTAATCTTAGTCAAGGTGTAGACTCTTTTGCTGACCCAAGGAAAATAAGGCCTTGTTATTGCTTGAGAGGACTATGGGAAAATGCCATAGTAGTGACCTAGACAGGAGAGACAGAGTGACTACCTGATCCTACCTATTTTAGAAGCACCTGAGTTCCTACCCACCAGCCAGGAAAGATATAAACTGTGAATAGATCTGGGAAGCCCGCTGCTATGGTTTAGAGTACACCACACAATCTCGCTCTGATCCAGAGACTCAGTAATGTTGGGATTCCCTCAGAGACCTTTCCACTCAGCTTATCCAGAACACCTCATCCATTTCTGGGAGAACATTTCATCTAGTTCTCTGGGATCCAAAAACTTAAACGCCAGCTCGTCACTCAGTTTACTTTAATAGGCAGGTAGCAGCTCTTTGATGATGCCCAGATGCAGGGGGTTTAGATACAGGGTGATACCACAATTCCAATTCATGTCATGCACCACACAGTTTATAGACATCTTTCCTAGCTACTAACATCTATACTTCTTGCATGTAAAGGCCAATTGCTTTGCAGTTAGTATAAGGCAAGCTTATCAGTTCAGGTTGTTTCTACCTTATTTGTTTACTATAAACATACCCACAATAGTTAGTCTAGTTAGTTTGGCTCCCTTTTTTATTCACAATAGTTAGTTGTTTCAGAATTACTTGTTGGGACTTGTTCAGCAGTTACTTGTTCAGGCATGTCATGTCTTAACTTGGGCCTACTCAGGTCAGCTAAGTCAGTCCTACAATTGGCTCCTAGGAGATCTTCATCCTTTTGCTGTTTTGTTTACCCTTCCTCCTACTCCATCACTGGTGTGCCTTACCTGTTGAAACAGGTCCCACTGCCTATGAGCAGCCCAACATTTTGTAGGCTTAAGACTGAGTTTTTTGTAATTAACTAGTCAGTAGTCCTAACTAATATATATCATGTATTGAAAGTTGGTTTTGCATAGGGTTTTGTGGGGGAAGATTGGGCTAAGATGTGCTATATTATAATTGTATTTGCAATAAAGTTGTTTAACCAGCCATTTTTACAATCTTCTGTTATTTAAACTATTTAAAATGAACTGCACAACTTCTGTATGATTTTTTTCACCCACGCTTTATGTTCTCCTAGCTCCTTAGATTTTAAGCATTGCTGCTATTAGGTTACGTGTGTTGTTCTAAATTTCCCTGTATATTTTCCTGGGACTGAAGTCTGCACTCATGGTGTAAGACTTTCCCCAGGTAGAGGCACCATGTGTTCTTTAACTTGATACAGGGTATGACTTCCTTTAGAACCCTCCAAAAGGTTCTCCCGTTTAAAATTTGAGGATTGTTGCCCTTACCCAGAATCTAGTGAGTGGAATCTCTGTGAAAAAAGCATAAAAATTACATTTATTTCCTTTTATTGCACATGATATAATTTGGATCATTATGACCTTTATATTTTGTTATAACATCTCTTGCACTGTAGTTTGTTTGTTTTACCTAATATAATAATCTAAATATGTTCACAGATCTGTGGTACATTTCAAGTAAATACGCCACCAGTTTTGCTTGGCTACACTTGGAGCAAGCCCTGTGCATCTCATAAAGAAGAGCATTGTGGACAGAATTTAAAAGAATATACCTTTTTAACCATCTTTGCTACGATTGAACCTCAGCTATCTTCTGTTGAAAATGATTTAGAATCAGATAAGGTTGGCATTTATGCTTAATATGCATCAATGAAGACTTTCAGAGTAGGGTAAATTTGTTTCTTAAAGCAAATGGTAATTCTTTTGGGGTATTTTATATTTTAAAGTCAGTCTTTGAAATTATATTAACATTGTAACTGTAATTATGATTCTAGTTTGCAGATCATGAAGATGGAACACTTTTGCAAAGAGCATGCATTTTTAAAAAAAATTGCAAAGCAAAATTTCCAAAAAGAAGAATAATAACCTCTGTTTTTGACAATGAAGGACGAAATATTTTAGTTACAAAATATATTAGGGCACTAAATCCACCACAGCTGCTACTAGATATGTATCTTGACGATCCTAATGCAACTTTTGTAAGTATGAGTTTATTTTCTATCATACAGTAAGAAATTCAGAACTGCTGAAATTAGTCTTTGACATTCCTGAATTACTATTATAATTTACATTTTTTTCTCTGTAGCTACTATAGAAGTTCATATTTATTACATTAGTAATTCTTGATAGCATGACAAGAAATTTAGATTAACTGTAGTTTTATATTTTTGAATAATCCAGAATTGAGATCTATTCAGTAGATATTTATGACATGTGCGCCCTGGTATTTACGTATATTCCTATTTCATTTATAGGATCTTATTTCTCAGTTTGTGTCTTTAATTCCTTGTGTATCAGATACATTGGATGAAAATGCTGATGTTGATGTTTGGATGACATCAGAGGTAATAATCCTATATTAAATAATAGATGTAGATGAGTTAATAGATTGTTGAAGTAATCTGTTTTACATGCATTAAAATTCTGCGTGAAAAATATTTTGGTTTACAGAGCAAAAAGCCAAATCTTGACTGCTTGCCAACCACAGATTAAGCCTCATGTCGTCTCTTAGCCCAGTCAAATCCATAAAAAGGGGAATGAGCTCTCAGGAAACTTCACAAGCTGAATCATGTGAATTTTGTGAAAAATTCTCCCTCAGTGAGTAGGGTGGGAGTAGGGGGGTTTACATAGGAGGCAAGGCTGTCTCCAAAACCTTCAGATTCCAGATATACCCATGTTATCTCTCAGTGTCCCTCTTCCACCAATAGACAGCTTTCTGAGGAGTGTGCTGTCATTGGCAATCTCCTTGGCTTCCGCTCTGCATTTTATGACTAGATGGGAAGATGACAGCATAGAATTTCTAGTAAATAGCTTATTCTTTACCATTTTGCATTTAGCATTGCATCAATTTGGCTATTGGAAATAAAGGAGAGCATGCAGTGCTTCTGTGTAACTACCTTCTGTATTTTGGGAAAAAAGCATGGGTACTGTTGGGAACATCAGTGTTAGAAGTAAGTGCCATAATTTAAAAAATGTTTAAATCTTCATTGGTTTCATCCCCCACGACAGTATAAACAGTGTAATGTGCTAAAGAGAATAAAATATGTAGTCAATAACATACCAAGACAAATATATTGGAAACATCAGGATTGCCATGCCATATCAGACCAATGGTGCATCTAGTCCAATATCCTGTCTTCCACAGTGGCCAGTACCACTTGCTAAGAGGAAGGTGCATTAAACCCCATTGTGGACAATTATGGAGTAGTTTTCCTTAATGGACATTTCTTCCTAGCTCCCCATTAGTTAGAGATTGGTTTGCAACCTGGATGATTTCATCATCTTATTTAAATATTTAATCTTCTGAGAATCCTACTAGGCTCTTGGCTTCAATGACATCGGTGAAAATGAGTTCCACAGCTTAATTATGTGTTATGTAAAAGTATTTATTTAATCAGTTTTAAATTTGTTGCTTTTCATTTTCACTGAATGTCCCCTTATTCTTATGATTAGAAGAATTAAATATGACACCACCTAGTTTGCCTTCTCTATTACATTTGTTGTTTTACATATCTCTAGTGTGTCCTCTTATTCATCTCCTCTTTAAACAGCCCCATTTTTTTCAGTCTCTCCTAATCTGGTCACAGCATTCATATTTGAAATCAAAGTGAATATCTATGTGAGTGAGGCTTGTAAAATTAGGCCCTATTTTCAAAAGATAGAGAAATATTCATGAGGCAGCATCGGGTAAACTTGCCCTTGCTGCACTTTCAATAAACAGAAGACTACAATCTGTTGGGATGTCAGTCTGGCACCTTTCACTAAAGGAAAATAAACTATTTGTAAAAGGCTGAGGAAAAGTAAATATTGGAAGCTCATTTTACTTTCTTCATTGGAATTGTGTATATATATAAAATTGATGACATCTACTTTTTGTTGGTAGGGGAAAGTGGCATATGTATTAACTCATGAAAATGAAGAATATTTCCTTTGGAATCCCTTGAATGGACAGTGTTATAAACAGTTTGATACATTTTGTCCCCTACAGAGTGTTGACTGCTTAATCAATAGGGAAAATGTAAGTATGTAAAATTAAACCAAACGAGACAAGGAATAGTGTCATGTTAATTATAGACAAAGTATTAGGCCATATTTTAAAGGATCAAATAAAGTAATGTAGAATTTACAAAGAATAGGATTCAGGATATTTATATCATTTTAGAGACAGCAAAACTTTGCTGCTTTGCTAGCTAACTAGTATTCAGTATGTTACTACTGTATAGAAACTAATAAGGTTCTACTCAAGTCTTTAGATGCTGTCTAGTATTTTAGTATGACTGAATCTGTGAGATCCCCAACATTTTGTTATGATTCTGCATCATATGTTTCATCTGCACCACCTTCCACAATGGTGGTGGAGAATAGGATATTTTAATTATGTGTTATCTCTTTAAATTTTCAATAATTTAATAGAGAGGAAGAAATATTACTACCATGATAAACCATGGGATAAGAACAACTTCAGATACTGTACATAGTAGTTTATAAAGCAGTTTGCAGACTACTACATGAAAGTGTATAGTTTCTTTAAGAGCATTATTTTTATTTTATTTTGGAGTATGCTAAACACTTCAGATCTGTACTGCAGATTCTTAAAGTATGGGTCTGATCTTGCAGTGTTCTTAATGTCCTCAAATCTTGACTCCAGCGAGAGGCAAGAGCACTTAGCATCTCAAGTAATACCCATTGCAGGAATGGGTTCTTCAGTAGTTCCTCTGCACCATAAAGACAGCAATGTTTTTGGTCCATAGGTTAGGACTACAGCTGAACATGAGGAAATCCATTCTGAGATTGGTGCGAAGTATAGAGTTCACAGAGGCCTCCCTAGATGCAGTATCAGCCAGAGCTTTTTACCTTCCCAGGGACAGGTTCATGACATTAACAAACCTTGTATCAAAAATTCAAATCAGTCCACAGACATCAACAAAAAATTGCCTTCAGTTAGTTGGACACATGGCAGCTTGTACCTTTGTGACTCAACATGTCATGTTATGCCTTGTTGCTTCCCTGGCTCAGAACAGTTCATATCTCAAACAAACAGCCTGAAAAAGCTGGTGTCAGTCCCTCATCAAGTAGAAGACTCTCTCAATTGGTGGAAAGACCCGGACAACGTCTACACAGATGTGCCATTCATCCAACCTTCCCCTTCCATCAGCATAATGACAGATGCATCTCTGGTGGCCAAATTTAGGGATCCACACCATTCAGGGCAAATGATCTACCCACGAGACACAGTTACTCCTCAACCTCCTGGAGCTGAGGGCAGTTAGGAATGCCAGTAACCATTTCCTGCCTTTAATCAGGAACCGATCCATAAAAATCATGACAGACAATGTAGCCTGCATGTTTTATATCAACTGACAAGTTGTGTATGTGGAGAGAGATCCCTTTCTCTTTTTGCCAAAGCAATAAAGCTATGGAGCTGATGCGTAGCCAACTGCATCCTAATCTTGGCAGCTTACTTCCTGGGTATACAAAATACTATGGGTGATGGATGACCTCAGCAGGCAGTTCTCCCAGAATTACAAATGGGAGTTGGATTCTCAGACTCTCAAGCACATTTTTCTGAAGTGAATCTCTTTGCCATCATTACCAACAGAAATTGCAAACAGTTTTGCTTCGGGGGGTGGGTTATAGGTCCTCCCTGACTGGGGGAGGTGCTTTCCTTGTTCTGTGGACAAGAGGCCTTCTCTGTGCACTTCCTCCAATGCCTCTGATTTTGAAAGTGGTAAATAAGATCAAGCAAGACAAAGTCAAGATAATGTTGTTAAATCCAATATTCCCACACAGGGCTGGTACCCTTTGCCTTGCCGTTTGTCTGGCGATGAGCCTTCCATCCGTTCCCAGCCTTCTCTCTCTTGATGCTGGGCAGACTGTCCATCCTAACCTGGGAATTCTTTGCCTCAAGGCTTGGTTACTCAGTGGTTCACAGGAGTACAGACCTCCTGTTCTGCAGAGGTACAGAAGATGTTCTTAAATAGGAGGAAAAGGTCTACATGAAATACTTACTTGCAAAAGTGGAAAAGGTTTCCACACAGGTATATTCAGCGACATCTTTGGTCTGTTTCTTCTTCATTCTCTGCTGTCCTTGACTGTCTACTGGAATCCAAAAAGTCCAGGATTATATGAGTTCCCTGAGGGTCCACCTGCTATCTATAACAGCCTTTCATTCCTTGGTTGAGGGATTCTCAGTGTTTGCTCAGCCCACCACTGCAAGATTCATTAAGTGATTAAGAAAGCTTTTCATTCACATTAGAGAACCCATCCTTGTATGGGATTTAAACTTTAAACTTTTTACTCCGATGTCTTATGAAACTCCCTTTAAAAGCGATGGCCACTTATTCCCTCCTTCATCTATCCATGAAAACAACCTTGTTGGGGGCTATCACTTCTGCTAAAACAATTGAGGAACTGGGAGTTTTAATGGCAGATCCTCGTATTACAATGTTTTTCAAGTACAAAGTTTCATGTCCACTTCCAAAATTTTTACCTGTTATCTGAATTTCATATCATTTAGGTCATACATTTCCCAATTTTCTTCCCAAAACCACACCAGACCAGGGAAGATGCTGCCTTCCATATCTTAGATGTCAGGAGGGAGCTAGCCTTTTATTTGGACAGAACCAGATCATTCAGAAAATCTCCAAGACTGTGTCAATTGCTGACAGGTCCAAAGGGTCCACAATTTCCACCCAGAGGCTCTCTAGGTGGATTTTTGAATGTATTATTTCTTGCTATGAATCCGACGATTTACAACCTCCCTCTATGGTATTGGCCAACACCGTGAGATTACTTTCTACTTTTATGGCATTACTATCTGATGTAGATCTGTAAAGCTGCAAATTGGTTTTCAGTACATATATTCTCCAAGCACTATATGTTGGTTCATTCTTCTAGATCAGATGCTCCTCTTGGGAACACAGTTTTGTTTTTAGTATTAGACTCAGCTCTGAAGCTCACTTCTTCTGTGGAGGATACTGCTCGGAAGTCACCTGAAGTCAAGGATGCATAGGGACATTACTCAAAGAAGAAGGAAGGTTACTCAGCTTGTGCAGTAACTGGAGTTCATTGAGATGTGTGTTCTGTGGGTGCTCGACTACCCCCTCTCTTTCCCTTCTGCTTTGGCGTTTCCTCTGTGGGACTTAGTGGTGGAGAAGGAACTGAAGATGGTTCTCCCACACAGTCCTACATATCCTCTGTGCAAGGCACGAGGACGTGTAGGGCACATGGGTGGGGTGAATGGGGATTACTAGCAAAAATCTCCAGTCAAAGGCTCATGGGGTAAAGGCACAGCTGAAGTGGAGCACCCACAAGGACACACATCTTGAAGAATTCCAGTTACTGCATAGCATAAGTAGCCTCTCCTTTTCCACACTTTCCTCTCATACCTTGAGTCCTGAGGAATCATAGAATCATAGACTTTAAGGTCAGAAGGGACCATTATGATCATCTAATCTGACCTCCTGCACAACGCAGGCCACAGAATCTCACCCACCCACTCCTGTATCAAACCTATGTCTGAGCCATTGAAGTCCTCAAATCATGGTTTAAAGACTTCAAGGTGCAGAGAATCTTCCAGCAAGTGACCCGTGCCCCACGCTGCAGAGGAAGGCGAAAACCCCCCAGGGCCTCTGCCAATCTGCCCTGGAGGAAAATTCCTTCCCAACCCCAGACATGGCGATCAGCTAAACCCTGAGCATGTGGGCAAGACTCACCAGCCAGACACCCAGGAAAGAATTCTCTGTAGTAACTCAGATCCCACCCCATCTAACATCCCATCACAGGCCATTGGGCATATTTACCGCTAATAGTCAAAGACCAATTAATTGCCAAAATTAGGCTATCCCATCATACCATCCCCTCCATAAACTTATCAAGCTTAGTCTTGAAGCCAGATAAGTCTTTTGCCCCCACTGCTCCCCTTGGAAGGCTGTTCCAGAACTTCACTCCTCTTAGAAACCTTCATCTAATTTCAAGTCTAAACCTCCTGATGGTCAGTTCATATCCATTTGTTCTTGTGTCCACATTGGTACTGAACTTAAATCATTCCTCTCCCTCCCTGGTATTTATTCCTCTGATATATTTATAGAGAGCAATCATATCTCCCCTCAGCCTTCTTTTGGTTAGGCTAAACAAGCCGAGCTCTTTGAGTCTCCTTTCATAAGACAGGTTTTCCATTCCTCGGATGATCCAAGTAGCCCTAAGGTGATTTGTAGTAGAGAAGGAGCTGGAGAGGCAGTTGGTCCGCACTGCCCCTTGTGCCCTGAGTTCAGAGCACAGGATGCAGTTGCAGACCAACAGACACTGCTAGTGAAAAAATCTTCTGGTCTCAAGCTCATGCGCACGTACACACAGTGGAATACCAATAGGAACCACATGTCTCAAAGAACTCCAGTTACTGTAAGATAAGTAATCTTCCTTTTTCCATTTGACTTCTTTGGGAGTTCCCCATAGGGATGACTTGCAGGTTCAGACCCTATGTATTAGTGAAATGTTAGCCAAAACTACAGGTGGTTAAGCCTGATCCTCTTCAGTTGGCAGTACAAGTGCAATTGCTTCCCTCCATCGTACTATATAATGGCATTTCTCAGACTTCTTATAAACTTGCATTGGTATTAAAGGAAAACATTTAAAAGTACATTTCACATCTTTTAATTTAAAACAATTTTTGTAGATTGATTGCTACATTTTATACTACTGTTTTGATAGGTCTGGTTCAATACACAGCAAAACAGTTCACCAATGTGCGTAAGTTTTGAAATTTCAAAGGAAGGTTTTTGGAGGCAATTTCTACCATACAATTTTCAATGCATAAAAACACAAACTGTACAGGTAACTCCTCCAATTTTCAAAGTTTATCTGTCTGATATAAATTATAGTAATTATCATTTGTTATGTTTGTTTCAAAAGATCATCATTGTTAATAAGTTGCTGTAAAAAGCGGGCAGTAATTGCTTGAATACCCCACTATTGTAAGCACCTGTAAATCCTGCTGGGAAAAGGTTAAGTGGGTTGGCTATGCTGATTTAGAGGCAGGTGACTAGTTCCTGAATATAATGGATTTGTGAGTGACTCTATGAGGAAAGATGTGTGTGGAGCAGTCTTGAAGGAGCAGTCAAGCCTGCAGAGAAGGTTTGAACTGAACCATATCACCTTATTGTTATAAGAGCTAAACAAAGTAGGTTGGGAAAGGTGCCTGCTTAAGGTGCCAACTCTATTTTCATTAAGATAGTAAAAGTTAATGGGCAGACCGTTGACTACTGCTGAGGGGATCACACAGTGCAAATTAGGGGTTGTGGAAGGTCTATATGTGTGTGTGCCAAGATGACATAAAGATCATCTTTGCACTACCCTGATTATGGGGCTGTTATGTGCAAGAACAATCTTCACGCATAAATTAGAGCAACCAGAGAATTGGTCTAATTGACGTGGCTGTTAACAGCCCCAATGGGGCCAAAATCACAGCTCGGGATTGGAGCAGTATCTGCATGTCCCTATCATGGCCCCTTCCCTCCACCCACACCCTCTGCGTGTGCAGCTGGGTAGCATAGGAGCCTCTGGGACACTGGGATGATCCTCAGAGGGACAATTGTGTTTACTCTATGTACATATTCCACTGACAATGTGTGCAAAGTAGCTGCACTTCATTTGAGGATCTGGCCAAATGTCTTGTTATATCTTAACTTCCTATCAAGTATACATCTCTCTCTTTCAGCCAAAAGAAATACTTTACACCCCTACTAATGGAAGCATGGTAGAAGAACTACAGAACAGGTAGGGATCTTTTTGAATACTAAAAGCATGTGACCATAGTGGAAGTTGGGGATGCTCAGCTTCTTGGGAAACCAGGTCAACAGTCCATTACTTTTCTACCACAAATTTATCTTTTCCGAATGGCCTGCTAGTGGAATTGCCTGAAGTATATTAATTCTATGTATACTAGCCATGTTTATCTAAAAGAAGCGTTAAAGTTTTAGGGCCAGATCATAAAAAATAAATGCTTTAAAAGGTCACAGGGAATTTTGTTAATCATGTTTCATTACTTAAATTTATTTATAAATAGGGCTGTCAGTTAACTCACGCGATTAACTCAAAAAAATTAATCACGATTAATCGCACTGTTAAACAATAGAATCCCAATTGAAATTTATTAAATATTTTTGGATGTTTTTCTACATTTTCAAATATATTGACTTCAGTTACAACACAGAATACAAAGTGTACAGTGCTCACTTTATATTTTTTTATTACAAATATTTGCACTGTAAAAATGATAAACAAAAGAAACAGTATTTTTCAGTTCACCTCAAATAAGTCCTGTAGTGCAATCTCTTTATCGTGAAAGTGCAACTTACAAATGTAGATTTTTTTTGTTACATAACTGCACTCAAAAACAAAACAGTGTAAAACTTTAGAGCCTACAAGTCCGCTCAGTCCTACTTCTCATTCAGCTAATTGCTAAGAGAAACAAGTTTATTTACATTTACAGGAGATCATGCTGCCCGCTTCTTATTTACAGTGTCACCTGAAAGTGAGAACATTTGCATGGCACTTTTGAAACTAGCATTGCAAGGTATTTACGTGCCAGATATGCTAAACATTTGTATGTCGCTTCATGCTTTGGCCACCATTCCAGAGGACATGGTTCCATGCTGATGACGCTCGTTAAAAAAAATGCCTTAATTAAATTTGTGACTGAATTCCTTGGGGGGAGTATGCCTCCTGCTCTGTTTTATGCACATTCTGCCACATATTGCATGTTATAACAGTCTCGGATGATGATCCAGAACATGTTGTTTGTTTTAAGAACACTTTCACCTCAGATTTGACAAAATGCGAAGAAGGTACCAATGTGAGATTTCTAAGGATAGATACAGCACTCGACCCAAGGTTTATGAATCTGAAGTGCCTTCCAGAATCTGAGAGGGACGAGTTGTGGAGCATGCTATCAGATGTCTTAAAAGAGCAACACTCTGATGCGGAAACTACAGAACCCGAATCACCAAACAAGAAAATCAACCTTCTGCTGGTAGCATTTGACTCATGATATGAAAATGAACATGCATTTGTTCACACTGCTTTGGATTGTTATCGAGCAGAACCCGTCATCGGCATGGACGCATGTCGTCTGGAATGGTGGCCAAAGCATGGAGGGACATATGAATCTTTAGCGCATCTGGCATGTAAATATCTTGCGATGCCAGTGCCATGTGAACACCTGTTTTCACGTTCAGGTGACATTGTAAACAAGAATCGGGCAGCATTATCTCCTGCAAATGTAAACATATTTGTTTGTGTGAGCGATTTGCTGAACAAGAAGTAGGACTGAGTGGACTAGTAGGCTCTAAAGTTTTACATGGTTTTATTTCTGAATGCAGGTTTTTTGTACATAATTCTACATTTGTAAGTTCAACTTTCATGATAAAGAATTTCCACTACAGTACTTCTAATGGGGGAATTGAAAAATACTATTTCTTTTGTTCTTTTACAGTGCAAATATTTGTAATCAAAAATAAATATAAAGTGAGCACTGTACATTTTGTATTCTGTGTTGTAATAAAAATTAATATATTTGAAAATGTAGAAACATCAAAAAATATTTAAATAAATTGTATTCTATTATTGTTTAACAGTGCGATTAAGCGCACGATTAACCGTGATTAATTTTTTTAATCACGCGATTAATCACAATTAATTTTTTTAATTGCTTGACAGCCCTATTTATAAACATTTTGTAACTTTTATCACAGGATCGAAAAGACCTTAAAAAGTAAAATAATGGAATGGCGATTTCAGCAACCAACTCGGTGGCATCGACAGTGTACTGCTCTTCTACGACAAATTCTTCCCAAGCTAGAATTAAGAAATAGGATCTTTGTTACAGACAAAGAAGAAAATGAATTGGAAAGTTTACTGGAACATTATTGGGTTAGTATTTACATTATAACAATTAAATTTTATAATTTAAATTATAAACAATATTAAGAGAGATTAATTTAAAACTGAGTATGTGTAGTATAAAGAAGGTAATGTGTATAAATAGCTGCAGCACTGAATACAGAAGCTCACTCATGATCAAACATACTTTAATACTGCTTTATTTTGATATAAGTAAGGAAATAACAATGACTAGCTATATAAAAAAGGAACAAAAATAACTTTAAAATGCTCAAAATAAGAACCACAGACATACATTTCTGTAAGTTGACATAGAATATGTAAAACAGTTTTTGCCAGAATGCATCTTATAATAAATCTCACATTTTGGAAATTATTTCCTGATATTTCTTTTCATAATGTCACCCTTCTGGTTTCATGTTTTAGAACAACAAAGACAATTTATTTCCATTTTTGCTGTTTACATCTTTCAGATATGTTAAGATGGTTATTTAGTCTCCCACTCATTAGTTATCATTTAGACGGATTGTACTAGTTATTCTTCTTCAAGTGATGATGGTCCCTATCTGTATACGACACATGGGTGCACTTGCATGCCATGTGCCTGAGTCCGGAAGTGTTCTTAGCAGTGTCCGTTGACCTGCAAGTGCATAGTGCATCTCCTTGAGCTTCCAGCTTAAGGGTATAAGAGGTAGTGCAGGTCGACAGCTCTTCAGTTCTCTTTTACTGCTGCATGGCCTGAGTTGGAACCCCGTTCCTTCGCACTTTTAGTTTGCTAAAAGAGTGACTTACTTTGTACATACTTTGTAAATAGTTTGTCTTAGTGATAGTTAGATAAGTTAAGTTTTAGTGTAAACGGAAGCTGGACCAGGGCAAGGCCTTCAAGGTGACATGCAAGTGGGACGCCAGCAACCATTTCCTCCCCGGGGACAGCTTCACCCAATTTGCCAACTGTAGGTTCATCCACTGGGCCCGGCTCAACTGCGTCCCGCTGAACGGAGCCGTCTGCCATGGGAATCGGGACAAGTGATGCAGGAAGTGCGCCTATGCCAACGAGACACTACCCCACATCTTGTGTAGCTGCAAGCCCCATTCCAGAGCCTGGCAACTGCGACACAACGCCATCCAAGATCGCCTAGTCAGAGCCATCCACCTGTGGGGAAGGTAGCCGTGAACTCCGCCATCCCCGGAACTGACAGCCAACTGTGACCGGACATCGTCATCACCAACAAGGACCGGAAGAAGATCATCATGGTGGATGTTACAGTGCCCTTCGAAAACAAGACCCTGGCTTTCCACGACGTCCGATCTCGAAAGCTGGAGAAATACGCCCCTCTGGCCGACATCCTGAGAGCTAAGGGCTACGAGATCCAAACTCACGCGCTGATCATCGGAGCCCTGGGCGCATGGTACCCCGGTAACGAGCGAGTGCTGAGAGAATGTGGAGTCGGTCAACAGTACGCTTGGCTGATGCAGCGACTCATGATGTCGGATGCCATCAGGTGGTCGAGGGACATCTACATAGAACACATCACTGGACATCGGCAATATCAGGAGGAATGAGCTGGAGTGCCAATGAGAAGTGCTGTCGGGAAAGTAACTCAAATACTTTCCTGATGGAAAGTTTTTATCTAAATGGACAACCTATCCTAAATTCTCAATTACTGTGGGACAATCTTCACTCATTGATATATTTTGCTTTCTGCCACCAACTCTCTGTATAACTTTTTTCATGAGTAATGTACCTGAATACATGGATGCTAAATATCTAAACTGTATTCTTCAATTCATTCACCTAAATTTGGGTTATTGCTGATTATGCACTATATGTATCTTATGACTTTAAAAACAAACTTTGTATTTGTGGATAATCTAAGCACTATACCCAGATGTACAGACACTCTTTTCTCAACCTATGTATTAAACATTTTTTTAACATTAGCTTTAATAAAAATTTTAATTCTTGAGCTTGAGTTCAGAAATGTTTCTCAGCAGTGTCCATTGACCCACACGTATGTAGTGCATCTCCTCGTGCTCTCAGCCGAGGGTATAAGAGGTAGTGCAGGTTGATGCCTCTGCAGTTTCCCTCTTACCATTCTGGAATCCAGTCCAAACCAGAGGGGATGGAGGGCAGGGACCACACATCTCTAAGAACCTCCAGTTACAGGTAAGTAACGTTCTCTTCTTCCTGGAGTGATGGTCCCTATGTGTATTCCACACGTGGGTGACTCATGAGGAAGGCTAAGATTTCGTCATGGATATTTTTAGTAAAAGTCACGGACAGGTCACGGGGAATAAAGAAAATCTCAAGGACCCCTGACCTGTCCCTGACTTTTACTAAAAATATCCATGAAAAAATGGTAAGGGACTGGTCAGCTGGGGGTGGCTGGGAGCTCTGGATTTTCCCTTGCCAGCAGCGGCGGGGAGCTGCAGGAATCCCCCTGCCACCGCGGCAGTGGGGAGCTGCGGGGGGTCCCCCTGCCGCCACGGGGCAGGCCAGGGCCTGTGGGGGCCCCCTGCCCCCTCTCCACGGTGACTGGGGAGCTGCAGGGGTCAGAACAAAAAAAACCCACAACTTCCTAAAAATGTTCAGTCTGCTGATTATTGAGGGCATACTTAAAAACAAAGCAGGCTTCTTCCCATACTCAGTCTGTGAGAAATTCACCCCTATCGTGACATGCAAAATGAGGCTTAGACCCCACTTAAGACCTCAAAATATGGCTGAAATAGGATTTAAGTGATTCTGGGTGAACTTCGTCCTCCATGAATATGAGAGGATCAAAACAGCTTAATGTGGCCACAAGACGCCCGTTTTAGGAAACAGCCAGGTGTATTTGTTTGGAGGCAGCCTTTGTTGTTGTTGTTGTTGTTGTTGTTTTAAACAACTATCATTACTTCAGAACATGTTTAATTCAGTCAATAAAATACCACAATTGTAAATCAGCTTTTGTATAGTGTGTAGGAATGAGGAAGGTGTAATTTCATAGCCATACAGTAGGATAGATTTTGATTTCAGTTACTCCAGTGTATATTTGGAATAGCTCCACTGACTCAGTGGAATCCCTCTTTGCTATCTTAACCAAGTGAGACACAAACAAAAAGCATGCAAAAATTTCACAGATGCACTGAAAATCTTCAGTACACTAGATATCATACAACTTCTGCCACAAACAATAAAATGGAATTTAGATTGAAAGCTTAAAAGCCTTTTTTCTGTTATGTATTTTCTCAAAGTTTCTGTTCTGTAACTTCACTTTAAATCACAGTACTTGGGATATTCCATTTTCTTGAAGGAAAATATTTCTACAATGATTTTATTTATCATGGTCATATTCCATAGATTCTCCTGAAAGATCCATTCATTAAATAGAAAAATGGAGCTGGCTGAGGAAGCAACAGAGCACTAACCCTAGTTATAACAACATTATGAAACAAAAGCAGAATTGTGTTCCAGTTATTAATCATCCCTTGTGTGATATTGTTTTCCCTTTATACTGTGCATCTGCTGATAACACAAGTATAAATGTTACTGTACATAAAAATTATTTTAAAATTCTTCATAATGATTTATTATAAGATACCCTCTTTGGGTGAGATTCTGTGCTGTGCCTCTAGAGGTATTATCTACACTTCGAGCTGGAGGTATAAATTCCAGTTTGAGGAGACATACCTGTGCTAGCTCTGATTGAGATAGTGTGCTAAAAATAAAATTGTAGCTGTAGCAGCAGCAGGGGCTAGCTGTCCTGAGTACCTATTAGTGTCTTGGATGTACTTGGAGCATGAACTTAGTGTCTTAGTGTAATTGGGACAATTAGTCTCTCCCATAGCTTGCACTGCCGTGGCTACACTCTTTTTAGCACTCTAGCTTGATCAGAGCTAGTGTGGTTATGTCTCCTCAAGCTGGAAATTACACCTCCCAGCTCCAAGGTAGACATACTCTCAGAGGCATAAGCATAGAATTCACAGCAGAAGTAGAAGTGGGGGCTAAAGTGGCTTTAAGATGTCTCTGTGCCTCTCCAATGCTGGGCTGTTCCAGGGGCTGGAGAAGCTCTTGACATAACCTAGAGACAGCTTCCCTGGGCTGCCCTATGGAATGTAGTGCTGCATGCTGTTCGCCTGGCCTAAAATGCCCCTCCTACCTCTGTGCCAGGGCTTGCAAGAGGGTCCTCAGAAGAGCACCTTATGACTGTCTCCACAAAACCTGCACAGAGGGAATCCTCCTGTAATGATGCTGGTTCTGGCGGGACCCAACTGAGAGTGCCAATTCAGGACAAATTGCTAAAACAGGGCAGTTACAGCCCAAGGCTGGTGTTTTTCCACCTCTAAGGCAAACCAAACCAGCCAGACAGTGAAGACTTTGGTCTCACCCCACTGGCTAACCACAAGTCACACAAGCAATTCTCTTAGACACTCCAGTTTCCCAGTATCACCACCAGTGCCACTCGTTATGGGGACAAATGGTTATGAAAACCAATACCCCAATAAAAGAAAAAAGGTTCTCTCGATCCCAAAGGACCAAGCCCCAGACCCAGGTCAATATACAAATTAGATCTTACCCACAAATCACGCTGTTGCCAATCCTTTAGAATCTAAAATCTAAAGGTTTATTCATAAAAGGAAAAAGATATAGATGAGAGCTAGAATTGGTTAAATGGAATCAATTACATACAGTAATGGCAAAGTTCTTGGTTCAAGCTTGTAGCAGTGATGAAATAAACTGCAGGTTCAATATCAAGTCTCTGGAGTACATCCACAGCTGGGATGGGTCATTCAGTCCTTTGTGTAGAGCTTCCATTTGTACCAAAGTCCCTCCAGAGGTAAGAAGCAGTATTGAAGACAAGATGGAAATGAGCCATCAGCCTTTTATATTCTTTTTCCAGGTGTAAGAACACCTCTTTGTTCTTACTGTGGAAAATTAGAGCAAAATGGAGACTGGAGTCACATGGGCCAGTTCCTGCATACTTTGCTGAGTTACAAGCAGGCGTGAGCTGGAGCCGGTTCGCACCGGTTCACACGAACCGGTTGTTAAATTTTGAAGCGGTTTTAGAACTGCTTGTAAACTGGCTTCCCTGCGAGGGAAGCTTTGATGGGCTCTGGCCGGGAAGCGTGAAATTCCTCCTCCCGGCCACCGGGGGGGCGCTGCGGGAGCCATGTGGGCTGCCTCCTGGCCCTGTTGCTGCTCCTTGGACCTCTGGCCCTGGGGCTCTCGCTGCTGCCTGGTGGGTCCCCAGCTGCTCTGCTGGGCCTAGGCTGCGTCCTGCTGCTCGGGCTGCCCCGAGCCGTTCTCCCCGTGTGAGTCCCACCACCCTGCCTGCAGCCAGCCCCTCCCGGGAAAATACGGACGTATGGTAACCCTATTGGTACAAAAAATACATACTGTGGCACATCCCTTAAATCAGAACTTTTTATAGGGAACCGGTTGTTAAGATTTTAACAGCTCATCACTGGTTACAAGGCATATCTGCCTTCTCTCAATGGGTCAATTGTATAGCTGATGGTGCTTAATGGGCCATCAAGCAGGCTAGGCAGAGCTAACACCAACTTGTCTGGGATGTTTCCCAGCAGCATAACATAAGTTTGAAATACAGACAGTATAGAGCCAATATTCATAACTTCAATTACAAAATTGATATACACATATAGACAGCATAATCATAACCAGCAAACCATAACCTTGTCTTAGACACCTCATTTGACCCCCTTTATACAAGATGTGGTGCCACTACAGGACTTTGGTTGCAACCATGTTCTATATGGTCCCAGTTCAAATCAATAACGTGACACCTCCCTCAGCCAGAATCAGAGCTTTTAGGGTTTCTTTTACACAACGTAAAGGAGCAGGAGTGGATTGAGGATCTCACCCTTTATCTTTACTGAGTAAAAGCTTATATATTATTGAAAATGCATAAATGATAGATTTATACATAGACTGGGCATCGAATCCCGTCCTCTACTATCACAGGCTACCACATCATAATCTCATTCATAAATTTATCAAGCTACAGCTTAAAATTAGTTAGGTTGTTTTCCACCACTATTCCTATTGGAAAGGTTGAAATTCAGTGTTGTTTAGTGCAAAGTAGTGCACATTGGAAAAAATAATCCCAACTATACATTCAAAATGAAGGGGTCTAAATTACCTGTTACCACTCAGGAAAGAGATCTTAGAGTCATTGTGGCTAGTTCCCTGAAAACATCCACTCAATGTGCAGTGGCAGTCAAAAAAAACTAACAGAATGTTAGGAACCATTAAGAAAGGGATAGGTAATAAAACAGAAATATCATAATGCCACTATATAAATCCATGGTACACCCACACTTTGACTACGGCATGCAGTTTTTGTCATCCCATCTCAAAAAATGTATATTAGAATTGGAAAAGGTGCAGAAAAGGGGGGAAAAAACAATTAGGGGTATTGAACAGCTTCCATATAAGGACAGATTTTAAAAACTGGGATGTTAATCTTAAAAAAGAGACAACTAAGGTGGGGGGAGGACATATTAGAAGTCTATAAAATCACAAATGGTATAGAGAAAGTGAATAGGGAAGTGTTATTTACCCCTTCAGATAACACAAGAACTAAGGGTCACCCGATGAAATTAATAGGCAGCAGGTTTAAAACAAACAAAAGGAAGTACTTCTTCACACAACATAGTCAACCTGTGGAACTCATTGCCATGGGATGTTGTGAAGGCCAAAAGTATTACTGGGTTCAAAAAAGAATTAGATGAGTTCATGGATAGTTTCATTAATGGCTGTTACCCAAGATGGTCAGGGATGCAACCCTCTGCTCCTAAACCTCCAACTGCCAGAACCTGGACGACGGGATGGATCAGATTTCTGTTCACTCCCTCTGAAGCATCCAGCGCTTTTTAGCTGTGTTAGTAAAACCTTCATGCAAAATTTATTCAATGTGAATAATTTACTCAGTGCATTTCCATAGGCATCATAAAATGCAATAGCTGATAAAAGATGAATATTCAAATAATCCTCTCAATCTCCAGCAAATCACAGCCATAGAGTTCTAATTATTACATTAGGAGAGTTTATTATCACAAACATGAAAAATTAACTTTTGCCTCATATGAAAATTAAGTTTTATAGAACATCCCAAAACTATGTTCTAAGAACAGAGAGAAGGTACAATCAAGTACAAACAGCACTGCTATTTAACTGTAGTAGCTCAATATTGAAATCTACAGTACTGTACTCTTCTCTAACGAGACACTCCAATCTATGGTTTTACACACTGTTGCAAGTAAGACAATACTTGCTATGTAAAAACTTTATTGAAGGTCATGCTTTTCTAAGAGAAGAGAAATTAAGCAGCAGAATAGAAAATGCCCTTATCTCAGAGAAAATGAATACTCTAACAGAGCCCAGCAATTAAAAAGATATGCACTAGTACCCTGTTTAGTAATCTAATATGTATTGGGAAATGTCTGGTGCTCCAAACTCTGCCATAGTGTAGTAAAAGAAATCAAAAACATTTTTTCTTTTGGGGAAAAAACAAATGTTACTCTAAATTACATTTTATATGGAGGACCTTCAACTCTGTAAAGATGAATTTCCATCTATGATTAAAAATACTGACCTGTAACTGGAGGTTCTTCAAGATGTGTGGACCCTATCTGTATTCCACTACCCGCTCTCCTTCCCTTCTGCTTCAGCTCTTCTCTGATTCATGGTATAGAAAGAACTAGAGAGATGGTCAGTCCACCCTACTCAACGGACACTACTTTCAAATTCTCTGGCTCCGAGAATTGAGAGGTTTTGTAGGCTTTAAAGTTTTACATTGTTTTATTTTTGAGTGCAGTTATGTAACAAAAAAAAATCTACATTTGTAAATTGCACTTTCATGATAAAGAGATTGCACTACAGTACTTGTATGAGGTGAATTGAAAAATACAATTTCTTTTGTTTATCATTTTTAGAGTGCAAATATTAGTAATCAAAAATAATAATATAAGTGTACACTTTGTATTCTGTGTTGTAATTGAAATCAATATATTTGAAAATATAGGAAAACATCCAAAAATATTTAATAAATTTCACTTAGTATTCTATTGCTTAACAGTATGATTAAAACTGTGATCAATTGGGATTAACTTTTTTGAGTTAATCGCGTGAGTTAACTGTGATTAATCAACAGCCCTAATGAATTGCTTACTTTTCATGTATACTGACAAAATTTTTAATTTGGATATTCTGCATGAAATCTTGGCCACATTGAAGTCAATGGCAAAACTCCCATTGGCTTCAGTGGAGCCAGAATTTCATTCTCTCAACTTATCATGGTTAATAAGTACAAAGAAAGAACAATTTTTATTTTTCTGAAAGTTTCTTAATGCAGTGCAATAACTTTTTACAGTATGTTTTATTGTATGATACAAGAATATATAATATAATCTTTACATTGAATCAGTAGCTCAGAGCTAAAATACATTTCTGATAAATGAGAGGTTGGTTACTTAATAATTAGACAATTTGATGGAACTCATAAGAGAATTATCAAATGCTTCATTTCAAATTCAGACAAATGCATATGCCATATACTGTTTTTGATATGTGAACATTTTTTAACCATAAAACTATTATGAATAAAAGTGTAGCATTTAGTTTTTCATAAAATAATCCTTTCAAACTGTACTTATAGTTTCAATCCTATGTTTTTCTAGGTGACAGGATACCCTATCCAGATGCCATACACAGATTTACCAACAATAAGCGAGGCTGTGTATCAAACTGGCATTCATTCTTCAGAAATCCCAAACACAGAATTTGCTCTTGCTGTGTATATTCATCCATACCCAAACAACATCTTATCTGTATGGATCTACTTAGTTTCTTTGGTCCGTCATCAGTAAACAATGTTGAATTCAATTATAATTAAACTAAGTTACTACATGTTACGTCTCATGGTTTAAGATGGTTATTTAGGCATGAGAACTGGGACATGAGAAGGTAATTTTATACCACAAGAGATAAGCCAGTACTATTTATTGTACATTAATAGAATCTTGTTACTTTAGAGAGATTGTAGCTTTTAAAAATTCTAATTAGATCCATTAGATCTATTATAAATTGACCTTATCATTTTTGCTAATTTCCCAATAATCTGAGACCAGCATTAAACTCCTGTAAATCATTAGAATTATCATATTTAGTGTCCAGAGAAGTTGTTTAAATGATTTCTTGGGAAGTAGAGAGTAAACCCTTTGAGGAAAGATCTTAATGGGTTGTTTTATAAAAGAATTAGAATTTAGGGTCTTGCTGCCTCAACACAGTGAATTTCAAACATTCCAAGAGTAACACATAGTTGATACTATTAGTTAAATAAGGTGCTATAGAATATTGTGGAATGCATATTATTGTTTGACTGGTAAAGACACAGTAGTTTACAATGGTGAATGTGAAAGTTGTGTAATAAAATTCAAGTTTGCAACTTTAATATCCAGAAGGCTTCCCTAAATCTTAAGGCATTGTCCTACTCCTTTGAAATCATTGGGGGCAGGAACAGATCCTTAGTGTCATTGCTAATTTGTGAAGTTCACTTTGTGTGTTATGTTTTATATTCTTTTAATTTTCAGTTCTACGTTTTTTTGGAATGATTAATGGCAAATATTTTGTTCAAGTGGTGTTATGAAAATCCTTACTTTCCTTTAGCAGAATGTTTATGTTGTTTAATTTTTTAAAACTGAACGAGTTTAACTTTAGCATACAACAGTTAATTGTAAACAATAGGATTGCATACAATATACTTTATTATAGGGAAACATTCAAAAGCATAAAGCAAAGCTGTCAAATATATAAATGTTTTTATTATAAACTTTTAAAATCATTATAATGTTGATACGTAAAAAACTAGTGGTTTATTAATATTATTTTATATAGAATTTTAAAATATAAAGTATAAAATAAACTATAAGGAATATTAAATTAATATTCATTGTGTATATTAAAATATTTTATCAACACATTAGAAAATGCCATTGCTGATGCCACTTGGGACAATTTGGAAATAAAACAGCACACTGATAACTGGGTTTTGAAGTTTGATTATTGTCAGATTAGGATGCTTACTTTGCATCCTCTGTGTATTCAGGGTCATATCTATGGCTGGCAGAGCTAATACATCACTGGAAGAGCTAGAGTCTTTTCTGGCTTGTACATAATCAACAGAATTGTTGGCTAGGTTCCATTTGCAGATTGTTGGTGATGTGTCAGCCAGCAAGAAACCAGTTTAACCTTTAACTTCCAGGCTGAATTTGCAGCACCGGCAGCCAGGAAAACCTAATCATTGCACTTACAAACAGCAGAATTGATTTGGACTTTTGGAGGTCATTGGAGACAATAAACAGGAAACTCCACTTTGCTATTTTTACATACACTAAAATACTAGAGTTGAACTGCAATTTAAAGGGAGAGGCTGAAACTTTGGATGAAATAATTCAAACTGCAGTGCCACCTTGCAGCCAATTGTCTCAGACTCTCTGTGGTCCTAAATAATCACAAGGCTTGATGAAACCTTGTGCCCTTGAGACCAAGGGTATGTCTACACTGTGAAATTAGGTCAATTTAATAGAAGTCGATTTTTTAGAAATCGATTTGATACAGTCGATTGTGTGTGTCCCCACAAGCGCATTAAGTCGGCGGTGTGCGTCCACAGTACTGAGGCTAGTGTCAACTTTCGGAGTGTTGCACTGTGGTAGCTATCCACAGTTCCCGCAGTCTCTGCCGCCCATTGGAATTCTGGGTTGAGCTCCCAATGCCTGATGGGGCAAAAATATTGTCGCGGGTGGTTCTGGGTACATGTCATCAGGCCCCCTTCCCTCCCTCCATGAAAGCAACCGCAAAAAATCATTTCTCGCCTTTTTTCCTGGGTTACCTGTGCAGACGACATACCACGGCAAGCATGGAGCCCGCTCAGCTCACTGTCACCGTATGTCTCCTGGGTGCTGCTGGCAGACGCGGTACTGCAGTGCTACACAGCAGCATCCCCTTGCCTTGCCTTGCGGACAGAAGATGATACAATACAACTGCTACTGTCGTCGTCGTCCCGTGGGTGCTCCTGGCCAACCTTGGTTAGGTTGTTCGGGGGCGCCTGGGCAGACATGGGTGCTCCTGGCCGGCCTCGGTGAGGTCGGTCGGGGGCGCCTAGACAAAAATGGGAATGACTCCAGGTCATTCTCTTCTTTAAGTTTCGTCTAATGGAGATTCAGTCCTGCCTGAATATCATGCCAACTGGAGGGTTCTGCCTCAGGCTGCTCTCCCAGTCGGCAGCACCGCGCGGTTGCATCTACCCCAGCCTATCCCTTGCTCCCATGGCTCATGAAGCCTGGACAGTAGTAAGGAGCAGTTCAACTATAGGCTGAGCAAGTGCATAATGGTGGTAGAATGTGCCTTTGGACATATAAAAGCACGCTGGCGCAGTTTACTGACTCGGTTAGACCTCAGCGAAACCAATATTCCCATCGTTATTACTGCTTGCTGTGTGCTCCACAATATCTGTGAGAGTAAGGGGGAAACGTTTATGGCGGGGTGGGAGGTTGAGGCAAATCGCCTGGCCGCTGATTACGTGCAGCCAGACACCAGGGCAGTTAGAAGAGCACAGCAGGGCACGCTGCGCATCAGAGAAGCTTTGAAAACCAGTTTCATGACTGGCCAGGCTACGGTGTGAAAGTTCTTTTTGTTTCTCCTTGATGAAAACCCACTCCCTTGGTTCACTCTACTTCCCTGTAAGCCAACCGCCCTCCCCTCCCCCCTTTGATCTCGGCTTGCAGAGGCAATAAAGTCGTTGTTTCAAATTCATGCATTCTTTATTAATTCGTCACACAAATGGGGGGATAACTGCCAAGGTAGCCCGGGAGGGGTGGGGGAGGAGGGAAGCACAGGGGTGGGGTAGTTGTAGGGGCACCCCCTAGAATGGCATGCAGCTCATCATAGAAGCGGCATGGATGGGGCTCTGACCCAGAGCGGCCGTTTGCCTCTCTGGTTCTTTGGTAGGCTTCATGCAGCACTGCTGCGGGTCCCTGTTATAACCTCTGTCCTTCATGCCCTTGGAGATTTTTTCAAATATTCCGGCATTTCGTCTTTTGGAACGGAGTTCGGATAGCACAGATTC
The DNA here is from genome assembly GCF_028017835.1 of Emys orbicularis. NCBI lineage: Eukaryota > Metazoa > Chordata > Testudines > Emydidae > Emys > Emys orbicularis. Next base: position 31,482,230 of record NC_088689.1, on the reverse strand, counting down.
ATCTCCCCATACAGCGATCAGATGCAGTACCTCCTGTTCGGTCCATGCTGGAGCTTTTGCGATTCTGGGACTCCATGGTCACCTGTGCTGATGAGCTCTGCATGGTCACCTGTGCTGATCAGCTCGCTACACTGGCCAAACAGGAAATGAAATTCAAAAATTTGCAGGGCTTTTCCTGTCTACCTGGCCAGTGCATCTGAGTTGAGAGTGCTGTCTAGAGCGGTCACAATGGAGCACTCTGGGATAGCTTCCGGAGGCCAATACCGTTGAATTGCATCCACACTACCCCAAATTCGACCCAGCAGGGTCGATTTCAGCACTAATCCCCTCATGGGGGAGGAGTACAGAAATCGAGCCCTTTAAGTCGACAAAAATGGCTTTGTCATGTGGACGGGGTTAAATCGATCTAACACTCGACCTAATTCGACCTAAACTCGTAGTGTAGACCAGGGCCAAGTTGCAGTTTCCAGTCCCTAACTATTCCAATATCAATTGAGAAGCATGTCCAAAAAATTGGGTATTCTAAGAAATAGGTGTAATTCATATTTAGTAATGGTATTTGAAGATCAAGGGATTCAGGTACATTATTTGTCTGTGATTTTAATGACCCATCCTTTGTGTGGTCTTTTATGTACCTCTAATTCCACATTGTATTGCACATGCTAGACCTATCACAAAACTAACATAATACCATGATGATGGGTACCTTATAAATGTAAGTAATCAAATAATGATGATTTTGATTTTAAGGCATTTTTCTGATTATTATGCAAGAACTACATTTCACTCAGTGCTTTATTTTTCTGTGCACATGTAATACAATAATTCAGTTTTCAGAACTCACCTATCTGCTTTTCATTGTCAGCTCAGGTACACAGACATATGCAAGAGTTTCTTTAAGACAGTGGAAGAAATTAGAAAAGAGCTGAGAGCTAGTTTAATGAAGAAGATGGAATTAATGTGGCCACGGGCTTTTCTTGCGGCCACAGCCTCCTGGGCTGTGATTGTGGGGGCAGGAAGAGGGGAGGTGGGGAAGCAGCGCCCCCTTACCCTCCCTGTTGCTCCTGGATGCACCACCTTGGTGTTGGCTGCTAGGGCTGCAAGCAGGGGTTGGGCCGTGCCCCCTCTGGAGACAGCTGGGGCACAACACCAGAGCAGGCACCTGGTGAGTTCCCCACCTTCCCAGGGGCGGTGGAGCTCAGGTTTTGGGCTTCAGCCCTGGGGTTGTGGGGAAGCAGGCTCTGGCTACAGGGCTTCAAGTCTGGCCCCCGATATCTCCCCCAGCACCACCACCCCCCAATTGCCCCTGGCCCCTGCTTAATTTGTCCCCAGGTTTGCTGGGGCTGAGTTAAGTACGCTGTCAAAAGTGATATTTGTGTGTTTGTTAATACCACTTTTAACAGCAGATTTACTAGCTAGCAATAAATAAATTACAATGATTTGGACGTGTATATGTGCATATTTATTTGTTTTTCCTAAAGGTAATTAAGTATTTTAGGAAAAAGTGTGAGGCCACCAAAAAATTTGTCCTGAGAACCCCTGGAATAGAAGGTATATCAGTGGGCTTTGTGTGTCAGTCATATTGGATTCCATATCAAAGGAATTTTAATTTTATAGGATAAACTATAGCACATTAACTAACTGAGTTTGAGGTTTGAGGAAAAAGTTCAGTGCCTAATGAACCAGTTGAATTTTCTGTGTATAATCACATTCTTAAAGAAAAAGTTTTGCTGGTATTTAGCAGAGTCTAGGATAAAGGCAAAAATGTGTGTGTGTTTTTTAAAAGACCAATCGAATACCAAAATAATATCTAAAGGACTGGATGGCAAGCGTAGAGAAGCCTTGCTGAAATGATAGATGCTGCAAAATTCAAAATAAACGCTGCTTTTAAGGGAGGTAATTTTCTTTGGTTTATTGAGAGGTGGTAGCTACCCCTCTTATGGTATATAATTGTGTTCTGTTAAGGACATCATGTAAAAATTTCCTCTGCAAAATAGAGAAGGTAACAGTAATACAAGCAAAAGTTGAGACTGGGAGCATTCAGCAAAGTCAAGTGTAAGAAGGCGGCACAGTTTTGATTATAGTATATTTACAGTCTACATGCAATTACTTTTTCCCAGTCAGAAATGTACAATGAAACCTTAATAATACTATTTTATTTCAAGCGACAAAGAGTCCTGTGGCACCTTATAGACTAACAGACGTATTGGAGCATAAGCTTTCGTGGGTGAATACCCACTTCATCGGATGAATGTAGTGGAAATTTCCAGAGGCAGGTATAAATATGCAGGCAAGAATCAGTCTAGAGATAACAAGGTTAGTTCAATCAGGGAGGATGAGGCCCTCTTCTAGCAGTTGAGGTGTGAACACCAAGGGAGGAGAAACTGTTTTTGTAGTTGGCTAGCCATTCACAGTCTTTGTTTAATCCTGAGCTAATGGTATCAAATTTCCAAATGAACTGAAGGTAAGAATCAGTCATATGCCTGTATATTTATACCTGCCTCTGGAAATTTCCACTACATGCATCTGACGAAGTGAGTATTCACTTTTTTTTATTTTATTTTATTTGTTTTATTTTATTTTATTTTACTCGGTAATTCACTTTGTTCTGTCTGTTACTACTTGAAACCACTTAAATCCTACTTTCTGTATTTAATAAAATCACTTTTTACTTATTAATTAACCCAGAGTATGTATTAATAGTTGGAAGGGCAAACAGTTGTGCATATCTATCAGTGTTATAGAGGGCGAACAATTTTTGAGTTTACCCTGTATAAGCTTTATACAGGGTAAAACAGATTTATTCAGGGTTTGGACCCCATTGGGAGTTGGGCATCTGAGTGTTAAAGACAGGAACACTTCTGCAAGCTGCTTTCAGTTAAGTCTGCAGCTTTGGGGCAAGTAATTCAGACCCTGGGTCTTTGTTGGAGCAGACGGGCGTGTCTGGCTCAGCAAGACAGGGTGCTGGGGTCCCAAGCTGGCAGGGAGAGCAGGGGCAGAAGTAGTCTTGGCACATCAGGTGGCAGCTCCCAAGGGGGGTTCTGTGATCTAACTCGTCACAACAATCATTTCTAAACAAAAAATAAAAGCATTTCATTTCAAAAAGTGTCAAAACAAAATGTTTGTTTTTCAGAAGCTTTTAGGTTTTTTTCTAAACAAAGCAAAATCAACACAAATTTGCAAAACGTTTTGGAGTTGATGAACCTACATTTTTCACTGAAAAAATTTTGTTGAAAAATTTTGCCCAGCCCTTGCTTTGGGACTACTCAAGTAGAATAGAACAACTGTTTTAAAGGCATTTTGTTCAGTTTGAAGGCGGTACTGTGGGTGTAGCTGGAGAATGTCAGATCATTCTATTTATTGTACTAGAAGCTAGACCACAGTTGGTAAGTGACTCATTTAAATGATGTGTAGAACCATTTTCAGTTTTTTTAAGAGCAGACTTTTAGTACAAAGATTTAGACTGTCCTGCTTTATCATATACTAATCAGAAACTAATTCTTCAAATTTGACTTCAGTAAATTTACAGCAGTGAAATATGAGGGGAAACAAAATTTAATTTAAAAATAGTACAAGGCATGTAATGCTTGTGAAAGTTGCCTGCTTGACAGCACTGTAGACTGAAGTGCTGTTTATCCACATAACAGAAGAGTAAAGCCACCTCCTCAAGCTGCCCCATGTCTCCACCTTGTAGGAATTATGGAGAACTGCAATTACTGAGCAAACCAATCATCCATCTAGTTTGATATCCTGGGTCAAAGCTGGATGCTTTACAGTATCAAGTAAAATCCCTGCAAGTCCTTGAAATTCAGTTATAGTTAAAATAACAGCAAATAGTGTTTTTATTCATGTAGGCATCTAATTGTTTTTTTTTTATTTGACTGCTACTAACAAGTACCCAGTGGCACTGAGTTCCAGAGGTTAACAATACATTATGTGAAAAGGTATTTTCTTTAAATTTGTTTGCTTTTAATCTCATCAAACAAATAGAAAAATGTAAATAGGGACATCTGGCTAGATTTCTCTGTACCACTCAACACTTTTAATCTTAGTATGTTACAGAAATTGATTACTCTTTTCCCTCTCCCACAATCACTTGTGTCAGGATATGTCCCTGATTGGTTACAAAGTAAATAAAACAGAAAACCAAAGGGATAAAACTACCCCTAACGTTGATAAGTAATTATTTTAATACTTTAAAAAAATGTCCATCCCAAGTCCGGACTCTGCAGCACAGCTCCAACTGTAACAGCACTACTGTCTAGCACTAGTGACCCTGTATCACTATCTATAGCTCTGACCCTTCAAAGGATCTAAGATGGAAGAGCAATTCTGCTCAGTCTTCTAGTGTCACAATTCAGGGCAACTGTACCTGTATTCCCTCTCTATGGCCCAGCAAGGGCACACCGGCTTATAGGCTTCGAGCTCCTCAGCAGTCATCTCTCTCCCTCCTGACCTGACCTTTTACAGGATGCTCAGTTAACACCCTAAATTGCGTTATTCAAAGCAAGTTAAACTGCCTAATCAGGCCATCATCTGCACTTTGCTTACTCTTTGAAGGCTATGAATAATGAAATTGCCCACAGTTATAAGTCACCACACAGTTCTTTGTAAGCAAGCACATTTATTCTCAAAGTGAAAACATTAGAGAGAAAACATAAAAACATATGCACATGCTCATAAGCTTACTAGAGATCACCCCTCCAACACCAGCAGGGACTCTGCTAGGAGTCAATCCTTCAAACTTCAGCAAGAGTTTTTGCTGTGGTTACAAGTTCATAATAGCCTCAGCGCAGAACAAGCACATTTACCACACATCAGCCTGTTTCTTTATACATCTTGGCCCTTTGAACTTTAGTCTTTGGAAACAGGTAATCATCAGACAATGGTTCTCTTAGGGCGTAGGGTCAAGAGGTTGGGTTTTCTGAATAATTTACGGAGGGCCTTTGCATTCACTTCCCCCTATATGTTTCCCAGGAATTCTGCTTCACACATATTGTCCCAAAAGATCATTTTTGTCTGCTGCAGTACTCAATATAGTCCTTTGATCATCCAACCCTACAATTATACATAACCTTTGCATTTAACACAATTGACTCCAAAGATACGTAATCTTAATTCAGTAAGGTTTTTCAATGATATTGCAGGAAATTGATATATCTGTCACAAGTAGGAATCTACATGAACACAGAAGTCCACTTTTGTCCCAACACAGATCATGGAATTCATTGGAGCTACTCTGGACTCTATCAGGGCCAGAGTTTATCTCCCTCAAGACAGATTCCAGTTGATGAAAAATTCAGTCAGTTCAGAAAGAGCCTACAAAAGTTGGTTCATTCATGTCTCATCTTCCTGGTCGACATGGTGTCCTGTTCTTGTGACAGCTTCTTTAATACTCCAGCTCCACTGTCTACAAGCTTGGCTTTGGCTAATACACCTGCCAAGCAGTCACACTATGGACAAGTTAGTCACGCTTCCCCCGTGCCCCCTCCCCCCGCCCCCAGGGTGCAAGATGCTCTACAGTGCATGGGAGTCCCCTTCTCACTGTCTCCACCCCAGAAGACATTGATCACATATGCCTTCCCAGTAGGGTGGGGCACCCATCTGAATGGGCATACAGCACAAGGAACATGGACTCCACGGGAGTCCAGGATGCACATAACACTCCTGGAACCGAGAGCTGTCTTAGAAGCCTGCAAACAATTCTTACTGGTCATACACTCCTAGCACATCCAGGTAACATCAGACAACATGACGACATTGTTCTACATCAACAAGCAAAGGGTAACATGATTTACCTCTTTTTGCATAAAGGCAGTCAATCTGTGGAACTAGTGTATTCAACACCAGATCACCCTATCAGCAGTACACCTCCCAGCAATACACAACACACTAGCACCAGCCTCAGCAGGCATTTCTCCCGTGACCACTAACGAGAACTACATGATTCTGTGGTGAAGAGCATATTCAGCGAATAGGGATCTTCCTCCTGGGATCTGTTTGCATCACAAGAAAACAGGAAATGTAAGATATACTACTCCGGGGGGGGGGGGGGGGGCAAGGCTCAAGTTCAGGACTCCAGGGGAGATGCTCTCTTATTCGTACAATATACTTTCCCCTCCTTCCCACTGCCCCACCCATCAGCAAGAACTACCTTGACCTCTCAGGAAGATCCAGCAGGACAGGGCAGTGATCATCTTCATTGCTCCCAGCTGGCCCAGATAGTTTTGGTTCCCCAGCCTTCTCCAGCTGTCAGCCGCTTCACCTATCAGCATCCAACCTTCCCATGCCTCTTGACACAGAACACAGGCAAGATCAGATGTTTGAACCTGGACTTCCTCTGCCTCACAGCTTGGTATTTGGAGTTGAACCTAGAGCAGACATGTTCAGTAGCTATTCAAACCATCCTTAACAGTAGGAAGAAATGTACCAGAAAACGTTACCTAGCTAAATTCAAGAGATTTTCTATTTGGGTTCAACATCACCAAATGTCCCCAGAAGAATCAGACAGTCCCACCATTTTAGACTATCTGCCCTTCTTGAAGACCTCAGGTCTTTCCTTTAGCTCTCTGTTGGGTACACTTGGCAGTGATGCGCCTGTCACCCTCCAATTGACAACCACTGAATTTTCACCCATCCAGTGACTGTACATTTTCTAAAGGGTCTAGGCAAAACCATCCCTCCCATAAGGAAACCTGCCACGCCATCGGACCTTAATTTTGCAGTCCCTGACTCAGAGCATCTTTATTGTTAGACTACATTTAAAAGGTACAATGTCCGCTTAGTTGTATGTGATCAAACATATACATACCTTTACTACAAGCAATGTGATTATTACTGGAAATGTAGAGAAAAGAATGCTCTATATAGTTTACTTTCTGTATTTGATGGCATTGTGCTTAGTCAGTCATTTACTCAGCTTCTTTACTTTCACCTGTACAAAACTGGAAAATGTGATTGTAAAAAAAAAAAAAAAAAATGGCAGGGAAACATCAGTAAAGATGTTACATGAATCTACCTTCAACTCCCTTGCAACTGACTTCATTAAGTGGACATTGCCTTTTAAAAGCAAACATATATTATTGCATATTCACTTATGGACACAAAAAAAATTTTGTGTGATGAAAAAATGAAGCCAAACTTCCAGTGTATTATAAACACCACATTGTACAACAGTGCAGGAATTGAAGGTGGACCCTCGCATGTGATCCTTTGAGCCAGGAGAGAGGTAGCATTCCATATGGTGCTGTTGTGACTCTGACTGCTGCTATTTGTTTTAGTTATGTTGATTATTCAAGGGTTTCTGTCAGCAAGCTTCTATTTTATTGTAGCTGGAAGCGTAAGTCCTTTTAAATTTACACAACTGAAGAATAGAATGATTCAGTGATCAAAAGCCAAGAATCTTTCCAGTTTGATAGTTGGTCAGTAATTGGTTTCCAACTGTATTATACTAAAGGCCGTTTGTATTTATACAATGAAAGGCCTTCTCTTGCAAGCACTTATGCCTGAGCATAACTTTAATCAGCTGAGTAGTCCTGTTGGCCTCAGAATATTCATGTGAGTAAAGTTAGTTACAGCTGTACATAGGTATCAGCAGGAAAGAACACTGAAGTAGAGTGAAGCATGGCCTGTACTGTATGACCTGAGAAACTCAGATTCTGCTAGATTGGCTTAATATTTGGAGCCCAGTGCCTAATGGGGTCTCATTTTAAATAGGTCCACATATGTACCCATTCTTGATGTGAGAATGAGATTCTTTCTGTAACAGCAATTATAAGAAATTTCAAACATCACTTGTTCTTGTGCTGCCTGCCCCACAGGTAAGCTCTGGCAGCAAGACTTACTACAGTTAAGGATCCCAAATTCTGGATTTCTCAGGGTTCTGTTCACCAAAATCTATGCTGTTCCTCTTCCCATTCAATTCTGACTTTTTCCATACAGTTCTACTGTAGGCAGAATGACTTGCCAGTAAGACTCGTTTTTAAATTTTTTTTTTTTTTTTTTTTTTTTTTTTTTTAAAGTCCTACTATAGCTGGTAAGCTATTTCAGAACCACTTTTTGTATTTCTCTCTCAGATGTAGCTATACACTGGATACAATATTGTTGAAGTGTACAATATTCTGGCTTATGTTATGGATTTTTTTTTTAAACCCTCCCTGCACAATTTCCTTCCTGTTTTGTTGTTATAAATAGACTCCTGCCACAGGAGAGCAGTGGAGAGAACCTTCAAGTTCAAGAGCTGTGGTAGGAATGAAGTTACACATCAGTTAATTCAGGCATTTAAATAAAACAAAACAAACCAGACACAGACAGCAGATGATTTACTCAAAACTAGTTTTATTTTTTAAAAAAATCCAAGTGCATAGCACTCATCCAGATTCCATTGTTGTGGATGTTTTGCATTTATGATCATTTTTAATTATGCCATTAAATGCACATTCTGGTTCGCTCAGTAAGAACTTGAAGTAGTGTATTTAATGGACACTGGTAAAGCCCTTTTTCAATAACACATTGAAATTGTTCACAGTGCACGCTTTCTCTATTTTCATTGATACTGTAATGTCAGACACAAACTAAATAATAAATAAAAAAAACAAAAAAGCATGTAGTGGATCCTTTTACAGTTAAGCCTAATGCCTTAAAACACAATCAAAATACCCTACTATATGTAGACTTTGCAGTATTAACTAACTGAATAATCACCCCTATAATTCCAGTGTTAATTACCTAATTTTATATATAAAATACTTGATAGATTTACTAATATTTCAAAAGAATCTATACTGCTCCATCACAATTAAAGATGACATTTAGCCAAGATATGCATTTTACAGACAAATTGCTACAGGCATCTGCTGTTATTTCAAGTCATGGTCCATCAGAACACTGTACATTCACATAAACGAGGTAGTTAGAGCACTGAAAACTTGGACCTAGCATTGCAATAAACTGAAATCTGAAGATGGAAGACAGTTTCCCTTTTGGATCTATTCCCCTTCTCTCCAAACTTAAATGAAAAACAGTTCAGGCATTTTAGGAGGTAGGAAACTTGCTTGCCCCATCCCACCAAAAAAGAAATAAATTTTGGGGGAGTGATGGAGGGAAAAAGAAAGGTGGCTCTTTGAGGAGGTAACAATAGTTGATATTGTGCTCACCTGGAAGTTTATTCTCTAGCATGAAGTAGAGAGGCTTAATTTCCCCTTACACATTCTCCCAATCCTCCTCTCTCCCCATGAGAAAAGGACAATTTGAAACATGATGTGTGTTAAAATAACTATAGACACAGAGGATTTCTTCTCCTCCGTAATAAAGGATGGGTTCTTGCAACATATTACGGTTCAGCTCCAGGAAGAGCCATCAGAACAAGCAGAAGTATATTCAGTAATTGACGAAGATTTTGGGATGCCCCCTCTCCCAAGTTAATCTTCCATATTAATATTGATGTCAAACACCCCTTCTTTCCCACTCCCAATATTCTTTGCAACATACAGTGTGAGTGAACTTCCACTGATCATATAGTAATAGAAGGTCTGGCCTCATGTCTGCCATTTAACCATGCTTTTAAGTGCTGCCATTAGAAATTAAACAAAAAACAAACATACATTTAAGCCAGTAGGGCTCTCTCCATCAATTCCCTCTCCTGTCCCAGATCAGGGGGAGTCAACTGCCTGATTTTGTAAACAAGGAACTTCTCCATTAATATACTATCCTCAACACCACCTTCATCCTCTGGGGCTGGAGGAATGAAGCTTCCTACTCTCAGGTCATCTGATTTGTGGGTGATATTGAAGCTCATACAGCTAATGAGCATCCTGCCTGTGACCTAGCAATACACTTTTGTTCCAGCAGTGAGAATGCTGATGTTGCTCTTCAATGTGAGACTTCTGTGAAGCAGAAGAATGAGCTGCCACAGCATTACCTGAGAACTTATTCCCCCCCACCCTGCACCAAGCCTGACATATGAAATACTGATTTTTTGTAAGCATTTAACGGTGCCTTTTCTGTGTAGAGAATTTATAGACTGAAAAACTAGAGGATATTTTGTATTGGTTGTGTTAATAAAATATTAAAAAAAAAAAATCACAACCGTGAGTTCTGGTACAGTATTAGTTCAGCTTAAACTTAAACTACTACTACTCTGTAATCATTTGATAACAAGAGTGTTGGGTGGCAGGGAGTAGTTAGGACTACACTTCTACTTTATACACTTACAAATCCCTTTGGTACTCTGCACTGTAGATGCCCTGAAAGAAATACTACCCTGGATTACACCCAGTTAAGTGTACACACAAGCAGCACAGAGTCATTCTGAATAGATAATTCCCTGAGTTAGTGAGAAAGTGTTATTCTAAACATCTGAATCAAAAGGAAAATATGTAACATCTGTCCTGTGAGGCACAAGATTTAAAAACAATAAAAAAAAGTCAGTTAACTCAAGTGCCTTAAATTGGACATACATTTTACATTATAAGAGCATGAGCAAAAAAAATGACAAGTAATTGCATTACTGATTTAGTCAATGAAAGTTTGTTTCTCTCTACGTGGCCCCAGTGTTTCTGGGGAAGCCCATCATTGCTCAGTGGATTCTTAAGTTTCAATTTACCGAAAGTAAATCTTATTCAGTACTATATGGAAGTATTGCATAAATATGACCTCTTCAAAGTAATACTGTATATCTCCTTCATTAAAAGATATGCCTCTAGCCAGTCCACAGCCATTTTTCTCTTGACCTGTATTTCAAAAGTGGCTGTTAAGAGCACACAGTGCACTGGAGTGTCAAAAGTATTAGCACATGACTGCCATGCACACATTCCTTTTAGAAAACATACTACATGCTCGTTCTTTGCAGAATCTGTACTTGAGCTAATCGGTTGCCAATCCAGCTGTTTTCCTTCTGGAAAGAGTGCTACTTTTATTTAGATTGTTGCCCTCAAACTTATTTGAGGTTTGACAAAAATTAGGGTATCTAAATTTGTATTCATCACCTCTCAAAGCAGGGAGTAATACAAGGATACCGTCCATTGATCTGGTAACTCCGGTTGTACGAGACACTTATACATGGCTTCACTTCTATTGGAACTGCTAGTGACATACTAGCACCAGTCTGTATGTGACCTCGAGCCTGAACGCTGGATTGTAAGCCAGCAGGGCAAGTCTGCAGTGGGTAAGAGGACGTGTGACTAGTTGACACCATCTGCTGACAGTTTTGCTGTTGTGAGGTTTGATGGTGATACTGTAATGGAGCTTGATGCGCCTGGAGATACTGTGATACATGTTGTTGAACATGAACCTGCTGTGGAGTTGGAGTCTGGGTAGGAAACGCGCTCTGTTGTGCAGGCTGGGCATGTTGTCCTTTTTGCTTGTTTGCTTCTTTTACGTCATTATCATGAGCACTATAATACAAAGAGAAAATAAGACCATTTTAGTCAACTTTATGTACAGTTTTAAGTGTATCCTAACTGTAAAACTGCAACAGCCTTTAAATATCAAAAACTATTTTTAAAAGGTCATTTAAGAAGCAATTCATATTCTTTAAAGATGTACACTAGGAAGTTTAAATGATTTTAAAGGTTAGGGCCAAGAACTTTCAAAAAGGCTACAATGTTAATAGAAGTATTTGCATTTAAGAGTTAACGAAAGTAGTCTGCTTGGATATAAAGAAGTCAGAGCAGTAACATTTGCTAGTACAACATTACAGTGACAGTGTATGAGAATCTGAAAGTGACATTTTTGGTGGCTAATCTGCTCCTAGCAATGAATGATTGTATTTATTTATTTTATTGTGACCATCTCAACTTCTCTGAGTCATTGATACTACTGATCATGAGGGACTACTGACTTGCTCATGGTGCCTTGCTGGAGTGACCCTGCAGTCGCTCTTCCCCTTCCTCTTAGGCCTTCCAGAGAGGTGTTGAGTACTTTCTTTCCCACCCCAATGGCATTCTTGGTATCCTTATTCTGCCACAAGGTTTGATACTGTAATGCCTCGTGATTACTGTGTACAGTATGCAAGGCCATCAAGGGAGATAGTTATGGACTAGAGTGCCACCTGCATGGAGAAGACAGTTTCTCTTCAAGTCTTGATTCAGATTTTTCTGTTCTTTATGTGCTAATCAAAGTTTGGACGTGGATGGGAGCAAATGTCAACAAGAGGGAAGTGAGGCTGGTGGCCTAGGGATTCATCTAAAAGAATGGAATTGATTAATTGGGGGGGGGGGGAAATGTACTTTCACCCTTTTCTAGTATGGTTCAGTCTTGTGGTCCCATTGAATCCCTTGGCACATCTGATATGTAGATAACACTGGCCTGCAGTTTTTCCATTTATAAATAATGAGAAGGCAAGTTTCCCCCTCTTAGTTGTGGGCCCCTTCATAACTATCCACACTTTTATAACATGCTCCATTGGGAGCATCCTCTACTCAGAAAGCTCTAAATTCCAGAGGCTTAGGTAGACCTCCTATGTGCTCAGTACAATTCACTGGATACCTATTAAATTCAATTCTCTAAAGCTCTATGCAGATTGGGAGCCAGTTAGTTAAGGAATCTGCTTCCACAGGTTCATTTGGAACAGCTGAGATCTGCTACAGCACCCCAAAGGCACTCAGGTGAAAGTCCTCCCCTTGCTTCCCCATACTCCAATCTTTTGAACTTGCTACTTGACTGCCTACCGCAGCCTAAGTTTGGTGATGTTCAGATCATGCTGCATGTCTTTTTTCTTCTGTCGTGCTTTTGTCTGAGTATTTTATTTGCTGGGAGGAGGAGGGGGGATGAAGGAGTTAGGTCAGGTGAGGTTTTTTGAAAAGCAGAGAGGGACTGACTTTAGGTTGGCTTAATAAATATTGTATAATACCTGGGTACTTTTGACATAGATGCTGCACAAACTCACTACTAAATAAACTACTGTTTTTGTAAATATTGTTTTTTAGTGTAAGTGTCCTTTAAATATACCATGCTGTTACAGAGACAAAGCCTTTACAAATGAGAAGCCAGCATAAGCTTACATTAACAGTCGTTCAATACATGGAACCAGGAAGTCCCAGGAGTATGCAGTAAGACGATGCAGTCGAGTTGGCCATGTTGGAGAGAGACGTAGGATAATCCTTGAAGAAGCCACACATGCAGTAGCCACTAACGAAGGAGCATAATTTAAAAACACATGATCTGGATAGACACAAAAATTGTTTAGATGAGTCAGACACAAATATTATTTAAGAAATAAGGTTGCATTAACTAAACCATGCAACACACCTTGCAGAGATACTTCCAGAAAGTAATCAGCATATTTTGCCATGTATAACTTGGTCTTCTCTAAGGAAACCATTGGCCAGCCATCGTGGAGATCTGTCTCATGGACGGCAATTGAAAGGTAATATTCAATGAAGTGAGCAGCAGTTGGGAGGCACAAGTTCCACTGAAATGTTTCTAGCAACAACAGCTCCATGTGTAGCAAGTTCTGTTTTGTTAATACCAGATTCATGTTAGTCATACAACCCAAGCTGTTCAATTGTTCGAGCTTAGGGACACTGTCTTCCTTTTCTTCAAATTTACCTTGGGGTGGGGGAGAGGAAGAAAAATATAAATATAATTAGAAACATGAGTACAACATAGCAGCAAATGCAGTTTGGTGTATCTTTAACATTAGGGTACTTTTCAATGTAAACACTTGCTATACAATTGTTTTGCCATGTCAAATAGGCTCCTGCATGCAAAACTCAATGGGACGGTTCTGCTGAGGAGAGGAGAGGCATACTGTCAAGGGTTAAGCTTCAGCAGATAGTTGCTATGCAACCTATAGGATATTACAGCAGTGTCACACTTCCTGTTGTCTCTTCATAGATTCTCTCACACAAACAAGAGCCAGTTGCAGAGAGAGAGAATACTGATGATGGTATGGTGTAGCCTGACTGTAATTCATAAATGACTTCTTGTTATTCATTAAGTTATCCTAAAACCTATCCCGGTAACTGCTGAAGTACCATTGAGACTAGCCTTAATAAATAAATAAAATAGTGCAAGAGTCCGCCTTTAATTTTTAGCTTAAAAAAAAAAAAAAAAAAAAAAAGTCTTTCCCTATTCAAAGTGCAGTAGGAAGAATCAACTTGGTATAGAGGCTCTAATGATTTCAGTGTTTACAGGTACGTTTAAATTCAATAACTGACTTAAGCAGAAATTGAGCCCTTCGGTCTAAATCAAGTGAGTTTCAGTAATCTGTATCTGGAAATGCATATTGTCATTTATGTAGACTTCCACAACTCTCCCTCCTTTTAAGTTCGTCAGTACTTAGATTGTAAGTCCCAGGGGACAGGGACCATCTTTTTGTTCTGTGTTTGTACAGCACCTAGCACAATGGGATCCTGCTCCACACTAGAACATCTAGGTGCTGCAGTAATATAAATAATAGTAGTAGCTCCACCCCGTCCTGGACTTTGCCTTATCATACGTGTATGTTTTAGTCTAACATGAAGTTATACATGTAAAAGCCCAGCAATAATGGATGCAAGTGCCACATTTCTATGGAACTCGCCACTGTTTTGCTATCCCAGTTTCACCCCATTTTCCTCCTTTCTTACACTCTTTCTACAGAAGGTGAAGTTATGTTCTTTTAGTAAATAAGGACTCTTCAGTAGCAGTGGGACTCAGTCCACCGAATTAATTCCCTTGGTTCTTCCAATTGTGGAAGGTACCTGTTTACTGTAACCATTTTGTTCATATTTTAGTTCTCACAAGATTATATAAATCCAAAAGTGACATTCAAAATGTCTTTTCAGCACCTACAACAGATGAGACTTTTCTCCTTTTTCTGTGTATAATTTGGCAACTTGGGAGGTGGCAGGTGACTGCCTTTAAAAAGAGGGCTCGTTTTCTTGTAATTCCTTCTTAAATTTTATTTTAAAAACTTTAGTCAATTTATTTGTGATGTAAACACTGATCTGTGATTGTAGCTTTTTAGTGTTCTTCCCCCCCCTTCACCAAATACCAACACAATTTGAAAGTGTTGAGAGAGGCCCGCATATTGGACCAAATTCAGCTGTGCTAATCTTTTATACATTATTTTCCTTCTAAATCTGCTTGATCACCTCAGAATGATCCTTTAGTTGGTACAAGAACCTAAGTCAGTTCAATTAGTGCCAAGTATCATAGGGGTAGCCGTGTTAGTCTGGATCTGTAAAAAGCGACAGAGTCCTGTGGCACCTTATAGACTAACAGACGTATTGGAGCATAAGCTTTCGTGGGTGAATACCCACTTCGTCAGATTAGTGCATAATACTTACTTGCTAAAAGTAAACAGGAAAGAGCAACCACATGTAGCTGCTGAATGGATATATCATAGCGGTCCATGAAGAGGTCCAGTAGATAGACAGCAAGATGTCGCGCAGCAGGACAGAGTCTGAAACGATTGCTCACAATGGCAATCAGGTCTGCAAAATATCTTCTCAGATTTAACTGGGGAGACTGGCCTTTGTAGGAGGGAAGCTTCAGCTCCTAGATAGAGAGCATCTAGTTGCAGTACAACCACTATTTTTATGCAAATACACTTGCCAAAAATACATAAGAAAATTGACTGGGTGAATACATAAAGGAATTTTCAAAGCAGTTTTTAGGAGGCACAGTCATGATTTTGCTATTTATTTTCACATAGTGGAACTGTTCTCTTGCTGGGGATGCCTATTTATTATCTTATGACACCTATGCAAGGAGTACCTAGATTCTACAGAACAATTATTTAAAATAGAACACTCTTATAAAGCTCACTTGGCCCAAAACTTAGAAACAAACAAGCCAAATAAGGTTTGACTGAACATAATGACAGACTGACAAAGAAAAACCCTTGTGGCATGGTCCGACTATAAAAAAAAAAACAAAAAAAAAAACCAGACTCTGAAGGGCAGACTGTTTCAAGGACAAGAGCCTTAACTGCTAGGACAGTGTTCTTCACTGTGGAAGGCAGAATTCCAGGCAACTGCAACCAAAACAACACAGCTGATATCCACTATCACAAATGAACAGAGAGAAAGAGCTACACTCTGGAACTCCAAGCTTTGATATGGTTTGGGATTATAATGCTTATTGTAATAACATTTCCCAGCAGGGGGCTTATTTTGAGACACCAGGTAGAGTTGAGATAACTGGAAAGTTTACAGATCCATAGACTTTCAGGCAAGAAGGGACCATCACGATCCTTTAGTCTAATCTCCTGCACATCATGAGTGTAAGGTAAATTCTAGAGTTTGAAAATCATATGATTATCTTTAAAATAACCACCCCTTTAAATAGTTTCAAACCATAAGGTTATTAAAGTTGTCAGAAGTTATTTACTTTCCTTTGCAATTAGAATCTGTTGTACTTGTTGTTTCTTGTACATGGGCCCAGTAATGTGCATTGCTTAAGTGATCTGACCATCAAGAAAGTTAATGCAATCACCAAAACTGCTTAGCCACATTTTTACTAGGTTAAATCATTGTTAACCTATTTACAACTGTTTGGGGATAAGGTAAGCCTTATTATCAAGAAGCAATATCCACAAACACTGACGTGAGTCAGCTCAGAGCTAAGAGGGGTTTCAAAACAGGATTGCCCTAACATTTATTATTGTTATTGCACCCATTTATAGAGCACTCTTCTACATAGTAGCTCTTTTTTTTTTTTTTTTTTTTACATAGTTTAAACTTGGATCTATTAATACTTCCAAAAAAGGGCCAAATGCACCATGACCAAAGGGCAGAGATAGGGGAATACCTGTGTAAATACTCAGGATTCAGTACAGATAATCAGGACAGTATATACTTAGAGACGTTACATATCTCAGCAGTTCAGTTGTTACCACGTGTTCTGCTGGAGCCAAGTCTTTTTCCATGCAGTTTTCAATTAACCTGACTTTAAACTAGCATGTTTATTTTCCTTTTATATAGCAGATTTGGAAATAATGACTGTTATAAATAGATTTACAACAAAATTTAGCACTGACTTATAGTAATTGTGCTGGAGGTTACCATACTTTTTATTTTGCAGTCTGCCTCCAGGGCGGGTACCAGAAAATTAGGGTCCAGCATTCTTAACAAGGTGGGGAACTTTCTACCAAGACCTGTAGCACTAGCCTCCCCTCTAATAGCCTTTTAACAACTCCTCCTCCTCCCCCTTTGCCTGCAAGGAGCCAACCAGCTTCACTGTCAGATGTTAATCAATGCCTTTATGTACTGAGAGGGCTGAAACGCAGTGCAGGCAAGTGCTGCCGTTCAAGTGTCAATTTACTTTATCTAACTTTAATGACAATGGGAACATATGCAAACCCTTGCACCTGAGGAGCCCAAAGCATCGTGCAAAAACCCAGTGAATGAATCCGTCCTCCCAACCCCCATAGGAGGATCTTTGCACGTTTTGCAGATGGAGAAGCTAGTTTTAAGATTTCAGTACACGTGGACTTAAAATGCCCAGACACAGGATCCCCCGTGGCTAAATCCTCTAAGAGCCTAACGATAAAGGCTTGAGACAAAAGGAACAGTAAGTCGCCTTGCCCTTTGAACTGTCCGGGGCACTGCCTCCCTCGCTCCCTTATAGGGACTGTCTGAGACCGTCCTCCTCTCCTGCCACTCAGGAAGGGAAGAGCGGAGCCTCTTGCCCTGCTCAGTCCCCTGCCCGCGCAGCCCGGAGGCTGCAGCCGAGTAAGGGGTCCGGCTGCCTCTGCCGCAAAGTCACCGAAGAGCCCTGGTCAAGGTACCTTGTAGCGAAGCGCTTGGTGGATGTCGGCAGCCAGCTGTCCTTTCCACCACTGCCCCTCCAGCTCCATGGGACAGGACAGGACGCGACGGCAGAGAGTCACAGCGGCACACGGCGAAAGGCAGCAGCCGAAGCCTGCGCAAAAGGGGAAGAAGCGGCGCCCGCTCAGTCCAGCCGCGAAGCCCAGTTTAATTCTCGCCCACCTCCCCCCCCTTAGCCCCTCTTCATTTGCACCCAATTAAAAGCAGCCAGTTACTCCTCTGCCCCCAGCGCACGCTCGGCTCTCTCGCCCTTCCCCCGGGGAGGCACTAGCAGCCCCACTCCCCCGCCACAGCTGATAGTCGTGCACGTTTCGAGGCGGGGCGGGGGGAGCTGAGTGCAGAGACCCCAGGGACACTTCTTGCTAAGGCGCAGCATCGTGTCCCCCCCGGATCCCGGCTGGGCTCCGCGCCAGCCTCGCACTGGAGCTGGCCCTTTTTTCTATCAACGCCGGCTGCAGGGGCACAGACTCCGCCGGGCGGGTGCACGGCTCCGGGGCAGCCTCATCCCCCGGCACTGCCCGGAGAAAACCCGGCGGAGGGGAAGGCAGCAGAGGAGGCGCTGAGCGGTTGGCTGGTGCAGCGGGGGGCGCAGAGGAGTAGGGGTCCCGGCGGCAGCAGCCTGCCTGGCTCCCGACACAACAAAGGGCTTGGCATGCAACCTCCGCCGCTGCTCCACCAGTAACTTCCCCACAACTCCCAGCGCAGCCTCCTCTTACCCCGAGCAACAGCCCCGCTCACAGCCCCGGCGGCAGGAGAGCCACAGGCATGTCCCCGGGCATCTCACCGCAGCGCTTCCCTGGAGCTCAGCTCTGCCATGGGGCTGAGCAGCTCCCCTCGCCCATTGTTAAAGGGCTAAGCAGGCAAGTGTGTATACAAAGCCAGGGAGCAGGCACATGCCGCTGGGCCTCTGCCAATCTACTTTCGTTTTACATCGTGGTCTGGCCCAAGAGCTCCAATCACGGCCCAGCATTCACGGGCGCACAAGCTCTCCACTCTACTGCCACATGCAAGGAGCCTTTGGACCCATTGGGCTGCCGTAGCCGCCCAGACTGAAAGATTTGGGGGTAGGGGGGAAGCGTGGGAAGAGGAGAACCATGGGACGCGGCTTTGCCCAGACTGCTTTTCCTTCACGTTTCCAGCCGCTTAGGGGCTGCTAGTGTCTCTCTCTCCGTGTACACGCCGCCTTTGTGCTACATATAAGTAATGTATGTCTGTATACAAGTACACACACGAGTGTCCATAGCGTCAGGAAGGGTTGCAAAGGGAAGGCAAAGAAGGGGAAAAAACGATAAGCGCGTGTGTTTTTCTTTCTCGGCATGAGAGTAATCTGCAGATTGCGTGGTGCGGGTCTCTGCATGCAGTGTGGTGCAAAAGAGAAGGTAGGATCAGGTTTCAGGGAGAAGCTTCCTGAGGACCTTGCACTTTAAACTGGAGGAATTCTGAGTTGGCTGGAAAATGCTGGGTTTCAGCTTCAGAAACACTGCAGTTCCAACTCCTTAAAACACGTTTTTGTTTAATTGTTGCCTATATTTGTTTTATCATTTCAGTCTTCATTAAATTATAGTATCACTGGAAGATAGATACCATAATTCACATTAACTGTTTATGGATGAAATATTCATTCCTAGTAAGTACTGCACAGAATTAGGTGCCTATTTAAATATAAAGAAAGAGACAAGCTCTTTCTGTGTGATATTAGTGGCTAGAGTTTTGATCCAATGTAATTCACCTTAAAACTAGAAGCTTTTCCAAATTCTTCAATTTCCTATGTTAATTTTAACAGACACTTATTGGTTAGATAACATTAATAAACACTGTTCATATGCAAAGCCAATTTATAGTAAGAATTTTATGTAGTAGCAAAATGCATAGTCCTGCAAAACCCTGTTGCAGAATATAGAAGCACACTGGAATTAGAAACAGACAAGATACTCTTATTACAAAACTCTAGGAAGTTCACTACTTTTTGTCTATTTCTGTGTGTCTTTGGGCCAGGGATGGTTATTTATTCTGTGTTTGTACAATGGCTAGTAAAACAGATCTTCAGTGAGGCCTTAATGCAAATAATACATACCTTAATGATGATAATTAATAATGAGCACCCCCAACTTCCATTGAAGACCAAACTTCAGAGTTTTGAATCCAGAATGACCAGGGTTGAATACAAGAGTCTGATCTTGCTAGATGCTGAACACCTGAAGTCCTTTTGACCAGTGCTGAGCACCTTCTTCTCTGAATGCCTTCATTGGGTCTTGCGGGGTGCTTGTCATCTCTCACTAGGCACTCAGCACTTGCAGGATTGGACTTCATGCTACTAGGCTTTTAGGCAGAATATGCTTTAACCTTCATATAAACTCACAAAATTCTGCTAACAAGCGAAACATCTGATGATGTTTCCATTCTTTCAAGCAGACAGTGGTTCACTCTGAAATGAATGCACAGCCTTGATGCTGGTGACTCTTGTGCTCTCATGTGGAGTTCCAGGCGGGGGCCTAATCACTCTCTCCTGCTGAAAAGTTTCATTATCCTTTCCTCCATATGTATGGCAGCCTAGTAGAAGGAGAAGGGCCCATTGAGACTGGAGATCCATGACACCTACCCACACATGAAGAAGTTGCTCCTTGGTGCACTCCCTGGGAAGCCCAGTTGCCCATTCCAAATCTCATGTTGAGGAGCTAATGCTAGTCTGACTACAATAAAGACTGGCAATTTGCATAGCTTTTAGGCCCCCTTCCAAGGCAAATATGCTGCATAGAGAAACTGTTACCTGGGTCTGCCTCCAACTAGCCATGCCCCCACATGAACGTGTGGAGGACCAACTGCCTGATGTTCATCCAGGGTGATGGAGGGAGGGTATGGGGAGTTCCATAGGTTCAGGAAGAGCAAGAAGCAGTGTTACCAACTCTCACAATTTTATCATGAGTCTTGTGATATTTGGTGTTTTTCTTAAAGTCCCAGCTGGTGGTGTCAGGAGATTGCATGAGAATCTCAGCTTTCATTTAAAATAAAGCAATTTTCTAGCTAATGGTTTCAGAGAAAACATGATGTAAGTGCACCCTAAAAGTTCAGAAACCAAGAGGCAAAGAAAAAGATCCCAAATTTCATTATTGTTTAAAAAATCTCATGATTTTAAGCAAATCTCATTATTTGGGGGGTCCTGATTCATGTACACTTGGGGTTGACAATACTGGAGAAGCATCACCCCCAGCCCACATTCTCACATATTAGCTCCCCACCCTGGGAAAAGAGGATAGGAGCACCCAACCCTTGGGTTGCAAAAAGGCATATAACAGGAAAAAACGACTCCGCTCTTAGAACTACTTTACTTGTCAGTTCTTGTATGCTGTGAAATATATAAAGACCAGGCAGGTTTGTAATAGTACTTTACACACAAAAGGCTTGTCTACACTGGCATGCTAAATTGGTGGTGTTGTGTTTGATGCAGCGGCATTGATTTAGCTGGTCTGGTGAAGACGCAATAAGTCAATGGCAGACCACTCTCCCGTCGACTTCAGTACTCCACCTCCCCGAGAGGCGGAAGGTAAGTCAGCAGAAGAGTGTCTCCCACCGACATAGCGTGGTATAGACACCGCGTTAGGTCAATGTAAGCTACGTCACTCAGAGGGGTGATTTTTTCACATCCCCTGAGCAACGTAACTTACATCGATTTAAGTGGCAGAATAAATCAGGCCAATAGTCTACAGACCTGCAGATTGAATGAATTGACTTCTGTCATGTGTAAAAGGTTATTATGTAACAAGTATTTGTGTTTCTGATTTAGCAGTAGGCATTCTGCACCTGTGTGATACTTAGGCTATCTTTTCCTAGACATTTTTTCCATCAGCAATTTGTTGTCAGTACTTACTACTTGCTACAGAAAACATCTACCAGATACTCCTGAGGGAATTCTGCGCCACTGCTCATGCACAGTATTTATGTCCCCCGCAGATTTCTTTGCTTCCCCACAGAAAAATGACTTTCTGATGGGGAAGCAAAGGGAAACCACAAGAGCGGTCATGCAACCCTTACCAGCAGTATGTTTTGGGTGCCCAGGGCAGCCGGGAGAGAGGTAAATCACTGTGGGGCAGGAGGCGTGACTGGGAAAGACCCGGCTGGTGGCTCCTACCCTGCACTGGGCTCAGCTGCTAGTCCCAGCTGGGCTGGGGAGAACGGGACTTCCTCTTCCCCTGCATGGCATCCAGGGCTGGGTCAGACCCACTCCCAGATTTCTCCCCCAGCTGCAGGAAGCTCTCCACCCCCAACCCCCGCTTCCTGCACCCATCGCTCCACAGCTGCAGAGGGAGGGATTCCTGTACAGGGAGCTGATCCCCTATCCACCCAACCCTTGTGCATCTAGACCCCCTCATATCCAGACCCTCTTGCCGAGCCTTACCCTCCACACTCAGAACCCCCTTGGCCGAGCCCTGCTCCCCCTGCACCTGGACCACCCCGACGAACCATCTGCACCCAGATCCCTATCCCACCGAGCCTCAACCAGCTGCACCTGGATCCCCACCGCACTGAGCCCCACTCCCCCAGCACCTGGACCCCCCCACTATGACCTCCCCGCTGATCTCTATCTCCCCCAATCCAGACCCCCACCCCCTCTGAGTCCCAACCATGTTCACTTAGACTCCCCTGCAGAGTCCCATTACTGTGGCACCCAGAACCCTGCAACAAGCCCCTGTGCATCAAGATCCCCCCACACTCAGATCCCCCACTGAGCCACCTGCACCCAGATTTCCCCACACAGAACCCTTTCAACCCACACCTGGATCCCCCCACGCTAAGCCCCTCCACACTTGGATCCTGCCTTGCTGAGACTGCCTGCCCACACCTGGTGCACCTGGCACAGATGGGCAAGGCCCTGGGGTGTTTCTGGGGCAGGTCTGGTCCTTGCGCTGTGTCAGGGTTTGGTGCAGCCTCACTGATGAGTCCATGTCCCAGGGGAAGCTGCACAGTGATCTCCCACTTCTGTGCAGCCAGTGGCCTGTGCTCCCCAATGCCATGCTGGAGCCTCCACATTTATTTGACAAAATTTGCAGAATTTTAAAATATTGTGCATAGAATTTTTAATTTTTTGGTGCCGAATTTTTAATTTTTTTGGTGCAGAATGCCCTCAGGAGTAACCAGAAACAATACTTAGCACTTTATAATGCTTTACCTCTTCAAATAGCTGGTCAAAATTCAATTAGTTACTGAGAATGCAAAATCTAGAATGACATATGGTGAAAAGCCATGAAGAAGAAGTGATGTGGATACAGCTTACTTTAAGAGGAACATATTGTAATTCATCATCTTAATACCTGCTCAGGCATGATTTACTCTTTAAAAATGAAACCATGTTTGGGTGTGGGTTTTTTTGTTTTTTTGCATAACCAGTGTGATGACTCCTTGGCTAGGCCTGTAAAGGCCTGATCCTGGAAACACTTAGGGCTTATCTACACTGGCAAGTTTTGTCCCCAAAAACTGCCTTTTGGCGACAAAACAGCAAGAGCGTACACACTACAATGGGACTTTTGTCGTGAAAAACACCCAGTTTTTGCAACAAAAAACTTCCAACCCCATGAGAGACTTTTGTCTTTTCCCCTCCCTTTATTGTCGACAAAGAGCCAGTGTAGACACTGCTGATTGTTTTGTAGATTGAACTGGCAGAGCTGATTGCTCTGCTCAGTGTTTTGATCTCTGCTGCCCTGCAGGCATGCACCCCTCCCCTTTCAAATCTCCAAGAAGTATCTGTGTGCTGCTTCATGTGGGTAACAAACAAAGAGCAAATCATTGGAATGCTCCTGTTCTGCCCGGCACTAGGAACACAGCAGCAGGCTGTGCAGGGCAAGGGGGACAGACTGGTGTGCTGCTTTGCCATTCCTCAGCACGGAGAGCTCACAGAGCTACTCATGATGCTGCTCTCGGCAGCTGAGGGGTCTGTGGGAGAGCACGGAGAGAATCCCAAGATGCGCAGTGATCAGCTCTTCCTACCCAGTGCATTGCTCACCCTGTCGATAATGATGTCCCCAATGTGGACATGATCTATCGACAGAGGGAGCAGGTGTGAACACCCTTTGGCGATTTTTGTTTTATTGACTTTTGGTTGTCAACATAAGTTTTGTCAACAAAACTTGGTAGTGTAGACAAGTCCTTAGACATGAGTGACTTTACGCAGGTAAGAAGTTCCATTGACTTCAGTAAATGAATCCATGTGCATAAGTGTTTGCAGAGTGGGGTCCTAAGAGAGTTTCTACTATAAACATGATTTTTTAAAATGTTGCCTCTAAGTTTCTGGGGAAAACACAAAATCTTTTTTCTGTCTGAAATGTTCTGCTTGTGCATAATCTCTGCACAGATAAGTATATTTCAGGGAACTTTTAGAATAGTTGAATTAAACATTTTAGATGTATAGGACTTTGAAAAAGCAGCGTTTTTCAATTTTCTAATAACTTTTTATCCAGCTTCTACACATTGCTTGATGGGCAAATACAGTATCTCCTAAAAATATTTTAAAACTTTTTTTAAAGGTTGAGCTATTTACACCAGCCTCACTTTTTAAGATAGTGAAAGAATTTGTTATCTCTAAAGAAAGAAATAATTTAAATCACAAGGAATAGCCGTTGCATTCCAAAGGCTAATCATACTGTTAAAAAGTCTAGTAAACAGGATCCTAACAGGAACGTTTTCTTTGACAATGTTTTTACAACCTGCAAGAAATGTGCATACTTGAAGCAGAGGAAGTTAATGAACACCCCAGTGCTAACAACATGCTGCTGTGGATCCAAATAGAGAAGTGACACTCTCACTCTTACATACTGGGAGAAATTACTATCATTAGCACCACATGCTCTTGCACTGGAGGAAGTGACAATGTCCATTTTGGATGTTCATAAACACCAGGTGGATCATTCAGTTGCTGAAGTTAGTGAAAAAAAAAGAAAAGAAAAGAAAAAAAGAATAGATAGTGTGTGGCTTATGTGGCAAATGCACTCTTCCTTTGATGATATGGGAGACTGTTAGCTGATAAAGACTACATGGACAGAAGGGACATCTGAGGGCTAATTTATCTTTATGATTATTTATATGTTATAGTTGCGGGGGAAATATTGATTCAAAACCATCTGCTTGGATGTGCATATAGTACATATAGATGTGTACTACTGGCTTCCTGTCATTGTTACCTTCCTCCTCCTCTCCCCATTCCTTCAGATGGTTACACCCACTTACACATGTATAACTTTTCTACCTTGAGTAGTTTCATTGATTTAAATTAAGAATGTGCATACAAGTTTGCAGAATAGGGGCCCATATGTGTAACTGTTTGCAATGTGAGTAGTCCCACTGAAGTCAAGGGAATACTGGTCATCAAGTAAAGGACTAATCGTGGATATTTACAAGGTCCTGATGATAATGGATATGAAAGGAAAAATATGAATGAGTAGGAAAGGGATGGGAAGAGAGATACAACCAGAAGAGCAGATCCAAATCTGATACGGGGACTACACTCCTACCTACATAGTAATATAATATAGCAGAATACTACTTTTAAAGTTGTATATTTGTTCTATCAGGTTAATCAAAACAATAAGATCATCAATAATTTATACCAGAGAGAAAACAGGGAGCTTTCTTATCTGAAGGGTATGCCCCTGTAATTACACATTTGAGTAATATCTACTTCTGAACCTTCTGAATGATTCACTTGACTTACCTTGGGGTTTGCCTGTAGTGGTTAGTTTAATATCACTACTTGTATGCTTTTTAATACCACATTATATAAAACCCATGTCCAGTGTGGCTACAACACACTACTTTTTAAACTGCTGCAAAGTTTACTAACACTAGGTGTGTATGGCTATAGACCAGGGTTTGGCAACCTTTCAGAAGTGGTGTGCCGAGTCTTCATTTATTCACTCTAATTTAAGGTTTCACGTGCCAGTAATACATTTGAACATTTTTAGAAGGTCTCTTTCTATAAGTCTATAATATATAACTAAATTATTGTTGTATGTAAAATAAATAAGGTTTTTAAAATGTTTAAGAAGCTTCATTTAAAATTAAATTAAAATGCAGAGCCCCCTGGACCAGTGGCCAGGACCCGGGCAGTGTGAGTGCCACTGAAAATCAGCTCGCGTGCCGCCTTTGGCACACGTGCCATAGGTTGCCAACCACTGATATAGACAATACTCTATTGTGGTTCAGCAACCTTGCTCAGTACATGTAAATCAGAATAAAATCAAACTCAGTAAATGCTCAGAATAAACAGTAGGCATGTTAATATTACATTTAATGGTATCAGCTAGGTTTATATTAGTAAGAAACTTTAAATAGACACTTTGAGCTACCAGCCCTCTAAAAACCTGGGACATTTCAGTGAGAGAACAGATAACAGATCTCATATGTACACAATAGGCATGAGGGGGAAAGAGAAGACAAGTATTTTGAAATGTAGGGTCTCATCTTGTGCACAGCTTGAATCACTTATGCATAATTGTGCCTCTCATGGGCTATGAAAACTGTTCATTGTGCACTGGGGAGCTCTGGGGAGCTCTGGGAAGCACAGTCCCTCTTGGAGTTCCTCTTGGGATGGTGCAACTCAATGCTGTCTCCACTGGAGTTTGTAATTTGTGAAATCTGTCCCTAAATTCTTCCTATCTGTTTGTGGAATCATCAAAATGCACAGTGCTGAAGTCTCTAGGATTTATGGCCCTGTAATTCACAGGATTATAGTCTTAACACAGTTTCAAACATGCTGAGTGTTCTGACCAGCCCTTTAGGACTAGAATCCTGCAGTTACTTTGGACACTTGATTTTTATGTTTCTAGATTTGAATCTTGGGTATTTACTCCTCCTGTTTGTTTGGTTGAGTTACTGCTTTCCCAAATTTTTGTTTTTTGTGTCTAGAAAAAGAGAAAATGTAACTTTTAAAAATATAAATGAAAATTTTGCAGGATATTGCAGAATGTAGCAAATATTTCACAAAAAGAACAGGAGTACTTGTGGCACCTTTTTGCAGATACAGACTAAGGCCTTGGCTACACTTGCAGACGTGCAGCTGAGTAGGGAAAGCGCTGCAGTCTGTCCACACTGACAGCTGCCCAGCGCACTGTCGTGGCCACATTTGCGGCAATTGCAGCGCTATTGGGAGCGGTGCATTATGGGCAGCTATCCCACAGAGCATTCTTCCCATTCTGGTGCCGTGGGTTGTGGAAAGGGGGCGTGGGTGCGGGGCATTCTGGGTCCTGTCCCAATGCCCCGTGATGCATCGCTTCGCATCCCAGAAATCCCTTTGTTTCCGTCCACCTTTGGCGCCATCTTTCAACGGTTTCTGTGCAGCGCGATCTGTCTGCGGGAAATGGAGCCCGAACTGCTGAGGCGTATGCTGACTTATCTCGCCAGCACGTCACGTTTGGCTGTCGAACTATTCCTTAAGATCCAAAGTGGCAGTGAGAGTGAGGAGTCCGACGATGCTATCGAGCCGCGTAACGCGTACGACACGAAATTGCTTGTGGCATTCACGGACATGCTCAGCACCGTGGAACGCCGCTTTTGGGCTCGGGAAACAAGCACCGAGTGGTGGGATCACATCGTCATGGAAGTCTGGGATGACGAGTAGTGGCTGCAGAACTTTCGGATGAGAAAAGCCACTTTCATGGGACTGTGTGAGGAGCTTGCCCCCACCCTGCGGCGCAAGGACACAAGATTGAGAGCTGCCCTGCCAGTGGAGAAGCGGGTGGCTATTGCAATCTGGAAGCTGGCAACTCCAGACAGCTACCGGTCGGTTGCAAACCAGTTTGGAGTGGGAAAGTCGACCGTTGGAATCGTGTTGATGCAAGTTTGCAAGGCCATTAATTGCATCCTACTCAGAAGAACTGTGACTCTGGGTAACGTGCAGGAAATAGTGGATGGCTTTGCACAAATGGGGTTCCCTAACTGTGGAGGGGCGATAAATGGGACGCACATTCCTATTCTGGCACCACTCCACCTAGGATCCGAGTACGTTAATTGGAAGGGGTATTTCTCTATGGTTCTCCAGGCGCTTGTGGATCACCGTGGGCGTTTCATTGACCTTAACACAGACTGGCCCGGAAAGGTGCATGATGCACACATCTTTCGGAATGCTTGGCTGTTCAGGAAGATGCAGGCCGGGACTTTTTTCCCAGAGCGGAAGATCATGGTAGGGGAAGTTGAAATGCCCATTGTGATCCTTGGAGATCCCGCTTACCCGTTAATGCCGTGGCTCATGAAACCCTACACAGGGAGCCTTGACAGCAGCAAGGAATGGTTCAACTACAGGCTGAGCTGGTGTCAAATGACTGTGGAGTGTGCAACCACGGAGATACAGCGCTGCAAATGCCTTGCCAGTGTGGACAGGGAGTGAGTTACAGCGCTGGGGGCGGCTTTACAGCGCTGTAATTCGCAAGTGTAGCCAAGGCCTAACCTGGCTGCTACTCTGAAACCTGCAAATATTTCAGAGTCTCTTGAGATCCACCATTTTTCCACATCAGTGAGTTTCTCCTATTTTTAATGTAAAGGCAGTGTTGGTTTTTGTTTTTGTTTTTTGTTTTAAATAACAGAGGTACAGTAACTATAGAGTACAACAGTTCTTAAAGCTCAATATATTTATATAGCAGTTGCACTCTGTGTGGTGGCTGATGCACCTTTAAAGTCTGGTTTCAGAGTAGCAGCCGTGTTAGTCTGTATCCGCAAAAAGAACAGGAGTACTTGTGGCACCTTAGAGACTAACAAATTTATTAGAGCATAAGTTTTCGTATGCATCCGAAGAAGTGGGTTGTAGCCCACGAAAGCTTATGCTCTAATAAATTTGTTAGTCTCTAAGGTGCCACAAGTACTCCTGTTCTTTTTAAAGTCTGGAGCACTGTAGACTGGCAAAGTTAAAAAGCCTTCTCAAGTGAATCAGTCACAGTGTGTGTTATTTGCCATGCAGTTAATGTAATGATGGGGAGTTAGAATAGTTAAGTGTATACTGATACTTTGGAACACATTCTTCCACATTTCAGTGAGCTGGAGGTTGAGGACGTTAACAGGAGGAAGCTGTGGCAGAGGGGGGTGACTGCCTCCTCTTAGGGTATGTCTACACTACGAGAGTAGTTCGATTTTACTTAAATCGAATATGTGGAATCGATATTGCAAAGTCGAACGTGTGTGTCCACACTAAGGACAGTAATTCGACTTTGTGAGTCCACACTAACGGGGAAAGCGTCGACATTGGAAGCGGTGCACTGTGGGCAGCTATCCCACAGTTCCCGCAGTCCCCGCCGCCCATTGGAATTCTGGGTCGAGCCGCCAATGCCTTCTGGGTAAAAAAATGTGTCGAGGGTGCTTTTGGGTAACTGTCGTCATCCGTCCGTCACTCCCGCCCTCCCTCCCTGAAAGCGCCGGCGGGAAATCAGTTCGCGCACTTTTCTGGTCAGTGACAGCGCGGACGCCACAGCACTGCGAGCATGGAGCCCACTGCGACCATCGCTGCAGTTGTGGCCGTTGTCAACGCCTCGCAGCTTATCATCCACCTTTCCCAGAGGCAGATGCAGATAAATCAGGCGAGGAGGCTACGGCACCGCGGTGAGGGCCTGAAGTCTGAGAGTAGCACAGACCTGTCAGAAAGCATGGGACCCAGCGCCGAGGACATCACGGTGGCAATGGGTCATGTTGATGTTGTGGAACGGCGATTCTGGGCCCGGGAAACAAGCACGGACTGGTGGGACCGCATAGTGCTGCAGGTCTGGGATGAATCCCAGTGGCTGCGAAACTTTCGCATGCAGAAGGGAACTTTCCTTGAACTTTGTGAGTTGCTGTCCCCTGCCCTGAAGCGCAATGACACCCGGATGCGAGCAGTCCTGACTGTCCAGAAGCGAGTGACCATAGCCCTCTGGAAGCTTGCAACGCCAGACAGCTACCGGTCAGTCGCGAACCACTTTGGCGTGGGCAAATCTACCGTGGGGGTTGTTGTGATGCAAGTAGCCAACGCAATCGTTGAGGTACTGCTCTCAAAGGTAGTGACCCTGGGAAACGCGCAGGCCATCATAGATGGCTTCGCCGCGATGGGATTCCCAAACTGCGGTGGGGCTATAGATGGAACTCACATCCCTATCCTGGGACCGGACCACCAGGCCAGCCAGTACATCAACCGAAAGGGCTACTTTTCAATGGTGCTGCAAGCACTGGTGGACCATAGGGGACGTTTTACAAACATCAACGTCGGATGGCCGGGCAAGGTTCATGACGCTCGCGTTTTCAGGAACTCTGGTCTGTTTAGACGGCTGCAGGAAGATATTTACTTCCCGGATCACAAAATAACTCTTGGGGATGTGGAGATGCCTATAGTCATCCTCGGGGACCCAGCCTACCCGCTAATGCCCTGGCTCATGAAGCCCTATACTGGCGCCCTGGACACTGAAAAAGAACTCTTCAACTACCGGCTGAGCAAGTGCAGAATGGTGGTGGAGTGTGCTTTTGGACGTCTCAAGGGGAGATGGAGAAGCTTACTGACTCGCTGTGATCTCAGCGAAACCAATATCCCCATTGTTATAGCAGCTTGCTGTGTGCTCCACAATCTCTGTGAGAGCAAGGGGGAGACCTTTATGGCGGGGTGGGAGGTTGAGGCAAATAGCCTGGCTTCTGATTACGCCCAGCCAGACAGCCGGGCGATTAGAAGAGCCCAGCGGGACGCGCTGTGCATTCGGGAGGCTTTGAAAGCTAGGTTCCTGAGTGAGCAGGGTAACCTGTGACTATTAAGTTTGTGTACAGAGAAGCTGAACCTGCCCCCGTTTCTTTACCCAGTTAATGTTGACTATCCTCTCCAGTTACATACCTCCTTCACCCCCTTCCAACACACGTTTAAAAATAAAATCACTTCTATTTTGTTAATGAACACCGTTTTCTTTATTACTGTTTTCGCGGGAATGTTTTAAACCTGGGACGCAGACTGTGGTGGGGAGCGGGTGTAGTGTAGTGATGCAAATGACGCTTCTAAACTCCAGGAATGACAGGCTCCGCAGTGGTGGACTGGTTGTTTCAACGGAGCCTGCCACCCCTCCTGATCGGGACTGTGTGTATGTGGGGGCTATGTGACTTTGTGGCAGGGGGAGGACGGTTACAGATCCCCTGCTGCGTGGCTCTGTGATCCAGGATAAGGACCGCTGCATAAGATCTGTAACTGCCCTCCCCCGCCACAAAGTCACAGAGCAACCACCCCCCCCCCCCCCAGAACATGAAAACCACCTCCCAGACTGACCAGGGTAACTAGTGACTGCACTGTGTATGTGTCCTGCTGCTGGACCTGCCCCCGCCTCTGTACCCTGCTAAAGGTGACTGTCCTGTCCAATTACCAACCCCCTTCCCCCCCTTCAGACAGACTCTCCTCCAAAAGAACATGATGGAAACAGTAATTAACAGAAACGTATTTTTTATTAGCAACTACACATGAAACTGGGGGGTGAAACTTGGACGGGGGCTTGTGTGAGGCGGGAAGGAAAGGACTTGTCAAATTTTGGGGAATGAGAGCCTTCTACTACTAGAGCAGTCTGCAGGGGTGGAGTGAGAGTTTTCACGGACTCTGCCGCCCCTCCTTCTTTGGACTTTGGGTGAGGGGGGTATGGGACTTGGTGGCGGGGGAGGGCGGTTACAGATAGACTGCAGCGGGGCTCTGTCCTCCTGCCTCCGTTCCTGCAGAACATCCACAAGGCGCCGGAGCGTGTCCGTTTGCTCCCTCATTAGTCCAAGCAGCGTTTGAGTCGCCTGCTGGTCTTCCTGCCGCCACCTCTCCTCCCGTTCCATGTGTGATCAGTGCATTTGGGACAAGTTCTCCCTCCACTGGGTCTGCTGTGCTGCCTGGGCTCGGGAGCAGCCCATAAGTTCCGAGAACATGTCCTCCCGTGTCCTCTTCTTCCTACGCCTAATCTGCGCTAGCCTCTGGGAGTGTGATGCCAGGCTAGGTTGTGAGACAGTCGCAGCTGTGGCTGTGGGAATGGGAAAAAGGGAGTGAATTCCTCAGAAAGATAAATGTAGTTGTGAACAAAGAACATAGTCTTTCTCTGTGAACAAGACCATGCACAGCACCTATCACATGCGCACTCAGGACAAGGTCGAATTTTCGGCCTTCGCATTCAGTGCCTGGGGTCTTGCACTGCAGATCTGAGAAGCGGGGCAGGACACCGGAATTTGTGTAGCAGGCAGACATGGTAAGCCATAGACTTGTGGCTGCTTAAAACTTTAATAGTAGCACTAAAGAACAGGAGTACTTGTGGCAGCTTAGAGACTAACAAATTTATTAGAGCATAAGCTTTCGTGGGCTACAACCCACTTCTTCGGATGCATATAGAGTGAAACATATATTGAGGAGATATATATACACACACATACAGAGAGCATGAACAGGTGGGAGTTGTCTTACCAACTCTGAGAGGCCAATTAAGTAAGAGAAAAAAAACTTTTGAAGTGATAATCAAGATGGCTCAGTACAGACAGTTTGATAAGAAGCAAGTGTGAAAATACTTACAAGGGGAGATAGATTCAATGTTTGTAATGGCTCAGCCATTCCCAGTCTTTATTTAATCCTGTGTTGATTGTGTCTAGTTTGCAGATCAATTCCAGCTCAGCAGTCTCTCGTTACCTGCACATCTACCAATGTGATATATGCCATCATGTGCCAGCAATGCCCCTCTGCCATGTACATTGGCCAAACCGGACAGTCTCTACGCAAAAGAATTAATGGACACAAATGTGACATCAGGAATCATAATACTCAAAAACCAGTGGGAGAACACTTTAACCTGTCTGGCCATTCTATGACAGACCTGCGGGTGGCTATCTTAAAACAGAAAAACTTCAAAAACAGACTCCAACGAGAGGGATCCGGAGCGTCCGTTTGCCTCTTTGGTCTTCTGGTAGCCTTGTCTCAGCTCCTTGATTTTCACGCGGCACTGCGTTGCATCCCGGCTGTATCCTCTCTCTGCCATGGCTTTAGAGATCTTCTCGTAGATCTTTGCATTCCGTCTTTTGGAGCGCCGCTCGGAAAGCACGGACTCATCGCCCCACACAACGATCAGATCCAAGACTTCCCGATCAGTCCATGCTGGGGCCCTCTTTCTATTCTGAGATTGCACGGCCATCTCTGCTGGAGAGCTCTGCATCGTTGCCAGTGCTGCTGAGCTCGCCACGATGTCCAAACAGGAAATGAGATTCAAACTGCCCAGACAGGAAAAGGAATTCAAATTTTCCCGGGGCTTTTCCTGTGTGGCTGGTCAGAGCATCCGAGCTCGGACTGCTGTCCAGAGCGTCAACAGAGTGGTGCACTGTGGGATAGCTCCCGGAGCTATTAGCGTCGATTTCCATCCACACCTAGCCTAATTTGACATGGCCATGTCGAATTTAGCGCTACTCCCCTCGTTGGGGAGGAGTACAGAAGTCGAATTTAAGAGACCTCTATGTCGAACTAAATAGCTTCGTGGTGTGGACGGGTGCAGGGTTAATTCGATGTAACGGCGCTAAATTCGACATAAACGCCTAGTGTAGACCAGGCCTTAGTGTCACTTCACATCTCTCACCCCTGCCAAGCCCTGTCCAGCTTGCTCTTCCAACTCATTTCCCCTCTCACCCTAGTTCCCCAGGCCCATCTGCCACCTGCTTCTGTGTAATGCAGCGGATAGGCTGCTGCTTCACTCCACATCTGCCTCTTCTGCAAGGGACCTGAATAGACACCGTGCATGATAAATAGTGTCTTGCTCTGGTGAGAAACATCACCCATGGAGCTGCAGAAAAGTTGGCGGCTATAGATTTAGCATTACATAGCAGAGCACAAAGTAACCAAACCAGAATTTAAAGAATTTAAGATTCTAACAACTTTTTGGACAAATTCTTCTCAAGGAATTTGACCCTCTCAGCTTAGTGCTTGGGTGTTCCTTTCTCAAACTATATGGGCAAATATATCTTCCATCCCAGCTTTCTAATGGGGATTATCCTGTTGTATTACTCAGTATATAATTACCCAGTTGCACCACATCCAGTTGAGACATGTTTTTAACAGACGAGTCAGTACTCAGTATTCTCACTTAACCTCAGACTCAGTTCAGTGACTCATTATGTATGCTGTATTATTACAGTGTATAAATGAATGTCCCCTTGGATGACATTAAAAGCACTATGATGACAGGTGAGTGATCCATTTGAAACAAAACCAAGAATTGAGGGGGGAAATATGAGCCAAACAGGGGCACTTGGCTTGCAAACACACAGTCACATGTGCTCCCCGAGATGGTGTGGAATATATGTGTATGAAACTGTTAGCCAATTTTATATTGTAACCTCTTTTTTTATTAGGTTCTCCATTTGGTAATGTGTACTGAACACATTTTTAACTTTGCCCAAGGCAGGGCTACTGAATTGCATTTCAGATAGTTGCCCTTCCCAGGAAAGGTGTTTGACACCTCATTGAAGGACCATCACTGAGAAGCCATCACAGAGCAATCTGGAGTCATTTACTTTGATTTTCTCTCAACTGCTGGCCTGCCCCGGGGGAAAAATGGATTTTCTACATTTGGTGCTAACAAGGCTGTTGGATCTGCTGCTGGTCAGCCTGGGCACATGGAAAAAGGAGATAGACTTATTTAAGAAGGGGTGCTGCTCTGAGGAGTGGGCATAACATTGCCACATGTAAACCTGACATGCAAGAGAGAGAGAGACAGAGAGAGAGAGAGGGCAGGAGGGTGGTGGTCTCTGCCTCCCGCCTGAAACACTGACAAGCCATGCATTGCCAGAAGGGGTGAGCTCAGGCAGGGTGAATCTCAGGGCTGTTTATTGTTTTCAAAGATCTGTAACTCTTGAGTACTTTAAGAGTAAAAGTGGTTGTGGTTAAGAAATTCTGTGGCTAAGGCTGTGTGCCTTGCTTTCCTGCCATGTTGTCCCTGAAGGGGTTAAATTAGAAGTCCAGGTTGCCCACAGCCTAAGGGAAACTCTGGGGGAACATGTATTAGTGACTGGGAGAATCAGAGGGGGGAGTCTGAGGCACTGGTTTCAGAGGGTAGGGTGGCTGGGCTGTGATATCCCATGTCCCAAGGAAGGGTGTCAGTCTAGAGATCTAAGCTTGGGGGTATACCCTATAGACCCAGAGCTAGAAACAGTGACTATACTCCCTGTTGACTTGGGGTATGTCTACACTACAGGATTAATTCGAATTTATATAATTCGAATTTAGGAAACCGATTTTATAAATTCGAATGTATTCGCCCACACTAGGCACCATTAATTCGGTGGTGTGCGTCCAAGCTACCATAGTAGCATCGATTTCCAGAGCGTTGCATTGTGGGTAGCTTTTACATAGCTATCCCATAGTTCCCGCAGTCTCCACCCCCCTTGGAATTCTGGGTTGAGACCCCAGTGCATGATGGGGCAAAAAACATTGTCGCAGGTAGTTCTGGGTACAGCCTCCCCCTCCCTCCCTGAAAGCAACGGCAGACAACCATTTCGCGCCTTTTTTCCTGAGTGAACTCTGCAGACTCCATTCTGCATCAAGCATGGATCCCGTTGTGCTCCAGAACGCAGTCTTGAACATTATAAACACCTCGCGCTTTCTCGTGGAGTTTATGCTTACACAGGACCAGAAAAAAGAGGCGAGGAGGAGGAGGAGGCGGCGATTGCAGCGCAGCGACCAGCGTGATGAGGACATGGACACGGACACAGAATTCTCTGAGACCGCGGGCCCCGGTGCTTTGGAGATTATGATGTTAATGGGCCAGGTTATAGGCTTTGAACGCCGATTCTGGGCCCGGGAAACAAGCACAGACTGGTGGGACCGCATAGTGTTGCAGGTGTGGGACGATTCCCAGTGGCTGAGAAACTTTCGCATGCGTAAGGGCACTTTCATGGAACTTTGTGACTTGCTTTCCCCTGCCCTGAAGCGCCAGAATACCAAGATGAGAGCAGCCCTCACAGTTGAGAAGCGAGTGGCGATAGCCCTGTGGAAGCTTGCAACGCCAGACAGCTACCGGTCAGTCGGGAATCAATTTGGAGTGGGCAAATCTACTGTGGGGGCTGCTGTGATGCAAGTAGCCAAAGCAATCACGGAGGTGCTGCTACGAAAGGTAGTGACTCTGGGAAATGTGCAGGTCATAGTGGATGGCTTTGCTGCAATGGGATTCCCTAACTGTGGTGGGGCAATAGATGGAACCCATATTCCTATCTTGGCACCGGAGCACCAGGGTACCCAGTACATAAACCGCAAGGGGTACTTCTCAATGGTGCTGCAAGCACTTGTGGATCACAAGGGACGTTTCACCAACATCCATGTGGGCTGGCCGGGAAGGGTTCATGACGCTCGCGTCTTCAGGAACACCAATCTGTTTAAACGGCTGCAGCAAGGGACTTACTTTCCGGACCAGAAAATAACCGTGGGGGATGTTGAAATGCCAATTGTTATTCTTGGGGACCCAGCCTACCCCTTAATGCCATGGCTCATGAAGCCATACACAGGCAGCCTGGACAGGAGTCAGGAGTTGTTCAACTACAGGCTGAGCAAGTGCAGAATGGTGGTAGAATGTGCATTTGGCCGTTTAAAAGGTCGCTGGCGATCCTTATTGACTCGCTCAGACCTCAGCCAAACCAATATCCCCATTGTTATTACTGCTTGCTGTGTGCTTCACAATCTCTGTGAGAGCAAGGGGGAGACCTTTATGGCAGGGTGGGAGGCTGAGGCAAATCGCCTGGCTGCTGATTACTCGCAGCCAGACACCAGGGCGATTAGAAGAGCACACGATGAAGCGCTGCGCATTAGGGAAGCTTTGAAAACCAGTTTCATGACTGGCCAGGCTACAGTGTGAAATTTATGTTTGTTTATCCTTCCTGAAAACCCGCCCCCTTTATTGACTCATTCTCTGTAAGGAACCCACCCTCCCCCTTCCCCCAGCTTGCTTTCAAAGGAAATAAAGTCACCATTGTTTAAAAATCATTTATTCTTTATGAATTGATTATAAAAAGAGGGAGAGAACCTGAGTGGGGTTTGGGAGGAGGATCAGCGGGAAGGAAAAGCCCAGTAAAAAAAGGTTAAAAAAATGGCAGCCTTTTGCTTGGGCTGTCCACTGGGGTGGAATGGGAGGGTGTATGGAGCCTCCCCCCCCGTGTTCTTACACGTCTGGGTGTGGAGGCTATGGAACATGGTGAGGAGGTAGGGGGGTTATACAGGGGCTGTAGCGGCACTCGGTTCTCCAGCAGCCGTTCCTGAAGCTCCACCAGACGCCGGAGCATGTCTGTTTGCTCACGCAGCAGCCCCAGCGTTGCTTCCCGACTCCTCTGATCTTCCTGCCGCCACCTCTCATCTCGAGCGTCTCTCCTCTCCTCACGTTGGTCCCTTCTGTCCTCACGTTGGTCCCTCATGTCCTCACGTTGGTCCCTCATGTCCTCACGTTGGTCCCTCCTGTCCTCACGGTCACTGGCTTCTTTCCTATACTTGCAAACCGTCTCCTTCCACTCATTCAGATGAGCTCTTTCATTCCTGGTCGATTGCATGATTTCGGAAAACATCTCTTCTCTCGTTTTTTTTTTACGACGCCTTATCTGGGATAGCCTTCGGGAAGGAGGAGGGAGGCTTGAAACATTTGCACCTGCTGGAGGGAGTGAAAAAAGGAGAGAATTTTTTTAAAAGATACATTTTTCAGAACAATGCTTATACTCTTTCACGGTGTATACTATTCACATTACATAGCACATGTGATTTCTGTGCAAGGTTGCATTTTGCCTCTTAATATTGAGTGCCTGTGGCTTTGCTGCTAGAGATCACAGACGCAGGTCGGGGCAACAGAATTCACCTTGCATGCTGCCATGGTAAGCCACTGTCTTTAGGCTTCTGCGCCCTGCTTTCCCACATACCAAGCAAAGCCCGTTGTGCTGCAGTTTTCCTGTTAGCTTGTTTTCTGCTGCTGAAGGTTAACACCCCCCCCCCCCATCCAATTCTCTGGGATGAGTGCTTTATCCCTCCCCCCACCGCCTGGCTGGTATCAGGGAAGATCCCAGCAGGAACCAAACTAACCCCCCCCCCCCCACCCGCCATGAATTCTCTGGGATGAGTGCTTTCTCCCTCCCCCCACCGCGTGGCTGGTATCAGGGAAGATCCCTGCAGGAACCAAACTAACACCCCCACCCCACCCGCCATGAATTCTCTGGGATGAGTGCTTTATCCCTCCCCCCACCGCGTGGCTGGTATCAGGGAACATCCCTGCAGGAACCAAACTAACACACCCCCCCCCACCCGCCATGAATTCTCTGGGATGAGTGCTTTCTCCCTCCCCCCACCGCGTGGCTGGTATCAGGGAAGATCCCTGCAGGAACCAAACTAACACACCCCCCCCCACCCGCCATGAATTCTCTGGGATGAGTGCTTTATCCCTCCCCCCACCGCCTGGCTGGTATCAGGGAAGATCCCTGCTAGCAAAACGCGAAAAGCTCTGGGCCAATCCTCCCCCCCCCCCTTGCACTTGGCTAAATGCAGGGAAGGATTTCTTTTCAGCCACAGGCAAACAGCCCAGTAGGAACGGCCACCTCAGTCCCCTTAATTAAATTCCCTTATTTCAACCAGGTTACCCTAAGCGATATCACTCTCCTGAGGATTACACAGCAAGATAAAGAACGGATGTTGCTTGAATGCCAGCAAACACCGGGACCATACGCTGCCAGGCTCTGTCAGGCAATGATACCAGATTACTTGCTACTAGCATGGCGTGGTCAAGTGTCCTACCATGGAGGACGGAATAAGGCTGCACTGCCCAGAAACCTTGTGGCAAGGCTTTTGGAGTACCTCCAGGAGAGCTTCATGGAGATGTCCCTGGAGGATTTCCGCTCCATCCCCAGACATGTTAACAGACTTTTCCAGTAGCTGTACTGGCTGCAAATGCATCCCAAGTGCTCAGGGCAAATTAATCATTAAAAATGCTTGCTTTTAAACCATGTTTTATATTTTAAAAGGTAAACTCACCTGAGGTCCCTTCCATGGGGTCATGGTCTTGGGTGCTGGCTTGGGAGGCTTGGGAGGGTACTTCAGTCAGGGTGAGAAACAGTTCCTGGCTGTTGGGGAGAACGGAGAGCTGGGTGCTCTCTGCCAGCTCGTCCTCCTCCTCCTCCTCTTCCCCTTCCGCGGAATCATCAGGTGTCCCTGATGAGATTATCCCCAGCTCGGAATCCACAGTCAGAGGTGGGGTAGTGGTGGCGGCCCCCCCTAGAAATGCATTTAGCTCAGCGTAGAAGCGGCATGTCCGCGGCTCTGACCCGGAGCGACCGTTTGCCTCCTTTGCTTTTTGATAGGCTTGTCTGAGCTCCTTGACTTTCACGCGGCACTGATCTGTGTCCCTATTGTGGCCTCTCTCCATCATGCCCTTGGAAATTTTTTCATAAGTTTTGGCATTTCGTCTTTTCGAACGCAGTTCAGCTAGCACTGAATCCTCTCCCCATATAGAGATCAAATCCAGTACCTCCTGTACGGTCCATGCTGGTGCTCTTTTTCGATTATCAGCCTGCATGGTTACCTGTGCTGATGAGCTCTCTGTGGTCACCTGTGCTCTCCACGCTGTGCAAACAGGAAATGAAATTCAAATGTTCCCGGGGCTTTTCCTGTCCACCTGGCCAGTGCATGCGAGTTCAGATTGCTGGCCAGAGCGGTCACAATGGTGCACTGTGGGATAGCTCCTGGAGGCCAATAACATCGAATTGCGGCCACACTAACGCTAATTCGAATTGACAAATTCGATTTTGGCGCTACTCCGCTCGTCGGGGTGGAGTACAGAAATCGAATTAAAGGGCCCTTTAATTCGAATTAAATGGCTTCGTTGTGTGGACGGTTCCAGAGTTAATTCGAATTAAAGCCACTAAATCCGAATTAAAGGTGTAGTGTAGACCAGGCCTTGCAAGGGTATGTCTACACTACAGGATTAATTCGAATTTATATAATTCGAATTTAGGAAACCGATTTTATAAATTCGAATGTATTCGCCCACACTAGGCACCATTAATTCGGTGGTGTGCGTCCAAGCTACCATAGTAGCATCGATTTCCAGAGCGTTGCATTGTGGGTAGCTTTTACATAGCTATCCCATAGTTCCCGCAGTCTCCACCCCCCTTGGAATTCTGGGTTGAGACCCCAGTGCATGATGGGGCAAAAAACATTGTCGCAGGTAGTTCTGGGTACAGCCTCCCCCTCCCTCCCTGAAAGCAACGGCAGACAACCATTTTGCGCCTTTTTTCCTGAGTGAACTCTGCAGACTCCATTCTGCATCAAGCATGGATCCCGTTGTGCTCCAGAACGCAGTCTTGAACATTATAAACACCTCGCGCTTTCTCGTGGAGTTTATGCTTACACAGGACCAGAAAAAAGAGGCGAGGAGGAGGAGGAGGCGGCGATTGCAGCGCAGCGACCAGCGTGATGAGGACATGGACACGGACACAGAATTCTCTGAGACCGCGGGCCCCGGTGCTTTGGAGATTATGATGTTAATGGGCCAGGTTATAGGCTTTGAACGCCGATTCTGGGCCCGGGAAACAAGCACAGACTGGTGGGACCGCATAGTGTTGCAGGTGTGGGACGATTCCCAGTGGCTGAGAAACTTTCGCATGCGTAAGGGCACTTTCATGGAACTTTGTGACTTGCTTTCCCCTGCCCTGAAGCGCCAGAATACCAAGATGAGAGCAGCCCTCACAGTTGAGAAGCGAGTGGCGATAGCCCTGTGGAAGCTTGCAACGCCAGACAGCTACCGGTCAGTCGGGAATCAATTTGGAGTGGGCAAATCTACTGTGGGGGCTGCTGTGATGCAAGTAGCCAAAGCAATCACGGAGGTGCTGCTACGAAAGGTAGTGACTCTGGGAAATGTGCAGGTCATAGTGGATGGCTTTGCTGCAATGGGATTCCCTAACTGTGGTGGGGCAATAGATGGAACCCATATTCCTATCTTGGCACCGGAGCACCAGGGTACCCAGTACATAAACCGCAAGGGGTACTTCTCAATGGTGCTGCAAGCACTTGTGGATCACAAGGGACGTTTCACCAACATCCATGTGGGCTGGCCGGGAAGGGTTCATGACGCTCGCGTCTTCAGGAACACCAATCTGTTTAAACGGCTGCAGCAAGGGACTTACTTTCCGGACCAGAAAATAACCGTGGGGGATGTTGAAATGCCAATTGTTATTCTTGGGGACCCAGCCTACCCCTTAATGCCATGGCTCATG
Source organism: Emys orbicularis (assembly GCF_028017835.1). Classification (NCBI taxonomy): domain Eukaryota; kingdom Metazoa; phylum Chordata; order Testudines; family Emydidae; genus Emys; species Emys orbicularis. Next base: position 31,441,266 of record NC_088689.1, on the reverse strand, counting down.
AAGCCATACACAGGCAGCCTGGACAGGAGTCAGGAGTTGTTCAACTACAGGCTGAGCAAGTGCAGAATGGTGGTAGAATGTGCATTTGGCCGTTTAAAAGGTCGCTGGCGATCCTTATTGACTCGCTCAGACCTCAGCCAAACCAATATCCCCATTGTTATTACTGCTTGCTGTGTGCTTCACAATCTCTGTGAGAGCAAGGGGGAGACCTTTATGGCAGGGTGGGAGGCTGAGGCAAATCGCCTGGCTGCTGATTACTCGCAGCCAGACACCAGGGCGATTAGAAGAGCACACGATGAAGCGCTGCGCATTAGGGAAGCTTTGAAAACCAGTTTCATGACTGGCCAGGCTACAGTGTGAAATTTATGTTTGTTTATCCTTCCTGAAAACCCGCCCCCTTTATTGACTCATTCTCTGTAAGGAACCCACCCTCCCCCTTCCCCCAGCTTGCTTTCAAAGGAAATAAAGTCACCATTGTTTAAAAATCATTTATTCTTTATGAATTGATTATAAAAAGAGGGAGAGAACCTGAGTGGGGTTTGGGAGGAGGATCAGCGGGAAGGAAAAGCCCAGTAAAAAAAGGTTAAAAAAATGGCAGCCTTTTGCTTGGGCTGTCCACTGGGGTGGAATGGGAGGGTGTATGGAGCCTCCCCCCCCGTGTTCTTACACGTCTGGGTGTGGAGGCTATGGAACATGGTGAGGAGGTAGGGGGGTTATACAGGGGCTGTAGCGGCACTCGGTTCTCCAGCAGCCGTTCCTGAAGCTCCACCAGACGCCGGAGCATGTCTGTTTGCTCACGCAGCAGCCCCAGCGTTGCTTCCCGACTCCTCTGATCTTCCTGCCGCCACCTCTCATCTCGAGCGTCTCTCCTCTCCTCACGTTGGTCCCTTCTGTCCTCACGTTGGTCCCTCATGTCCTCACGTTGGTCCCTCATGTCCTCACGTTGGTCCCTCCTGTCCTCACGGTCACTGGCTTCTTTCCTATACTTGCAAACCGTCTCCTTCCACTCATTCAGATGAGCTCTTTCATTCCTGGTCGATTGCATGATTTCGGAAAACATCTCTTCTCTCGTTTTTTTTTTACGACGCCTTATCTGGGATAGCCTTCGGGAAGGAGGAGGGAGGCTTGAAACATTTGCACCTGCTGGAGGGAGTGAAAAAAGGAGAGAATTTTTTTAAAAGATACATTTTTCAGAACAATGCTTATACTCTTTCACGGTGTATACTATTCACATTACATAGCACATGTGATTTCTGTGCAAGGTCGCATTTTGCCTCTTAATATTGAGTGCCTGTGGCTTTGCTGCTAGAGATCACAGACGCAGGTCGGGGCAACAGAATTCACCTTGCATGCTGCCATGGTAAGCCACTGTCTTTAGGCTTCTGCGCCCTGCTTTCCCACATACCAAGCAAAGCCCGTTGTGCTGCAGTTTTCCTGTTAGCTTGTTTTCTGCTGCTGAAGGTTAACACCCCCCCCCCCCCATCCAATTCTCTGGGATGAGTGCTTTATCCCTCCCCCCACCGCCTGGCTGGTATCAGGGAAGATCCCAGCAGGAACCAAACTAACCCCCCCCCCCCACCCGCCATGAATTCTCTGGGATGAGTGCTTTCTCCCTCCCCCCACCGCGTGGCTGGTATCAGGGAAGATCCCTGCAGGAACCAAACTAACACCCCCACCCCACCCGCCATGAATTCTCTGGGATGAGTGCTTTATCCCTCCCCCCACCGCGTGGCTGGTATCAGGGAACATCCCTGCAGGAACCAAACTAACACACCCCCCCCCACCCGCCATGAATTCTCTGGGATGAGTGCTTTCTCCCTCCCCCCACCGCGTGGCTGGTATCAGGGAAGATCCCTGCAGGAACCAAACTAACACACCCCCCCCCACCCGCCATGAATTCTCTGGGATGAGTGCTTTATCCCTCCCCCCACCGCCTGGCTGGTATCAGGGAAGATCCCTGCTAGCAAAACGCGAAAAGCTCTGGGCCAATCCTCCCCCCCCCCCTTGCACTTGGCTAAATGCAGGGAAGGATTTCTTTTCAGCCACAGGCAAACAGCCCAGTAGGAACGGCCACCTCAGTCCCCTTAATTAAATTCCCTTATTTCAACCAGGTTACCCTAAGCGATATCACTCTCCTGAGGATTACACAGCAAGATAAAGAACGGATGTTGCTTGAATGCCAGCAAACACCGGGACCATACGCTGCCAGGCTCTGTCAGGCAATGATACCAGATTACTTGCTACTAGCATGGCGTGGTCAAGTGTCCTACCATGGAGGACGGAATAAGGCTGCACTGCCCAGAAACCTTGTGGCAAGGCTTTTGGAGTACCTCCAGGAGAGCTTCATGGAGATGTCCCTGGAGGATTTCCGCTCCATCCCCAGACATGTTAACAGACTTTTCCAGTAGCTGTACTGGCTGCGAATGCATCCCAAGTGCTCAGGGCAAATTAATCATTAAAAATGCTTGCTTTTAAACCATGTTTTATATTTTAAAAGGTAAACTCACCTGAGGTCCCTTCCATGGGGTCATGGTCTTGGGTGCTGGCTTGGGAGGCTTGGGAGGGTACTTCAGTCAGGGTGAGAAACAGTTCCTGGCTGTTGGGGAGAACGGAGAGCTGGGTGCTCTCTGCCAGCTCGTCCTCCTCCTCCTCCTCTTCCCCTTCCGCGGAATCATCAGGTGTCCCTGATGAGATTATCCCCAGCTCGGAATCCACAGTCAGAGGTGGGGTAGTGGTGGCGGCCCCCCCTAGAAATGCATTTAGCTCAGCGTAGAAGCGGCATGTCCGCGGCTCTGACCCGGAGCGACCGTTTGCCTCCTTTGCTTTTTGATAGGCTTGTCTGAGCTCCTTGACTTTCACGCGGCACTGATCTGTGTCCCTATTGTGGCCTCTCTCCATCATGCCCTTGGAAATTTTTTCATAAGTTTTGGCATTTCGTCTTTTCGAACGCAGTTCAGCTAGCACTGAATCCTCTCCCCATATAGAGATCAAATCCAGTACCTCCTGTACGGTCCATGCTGGTGCTCTTTTTCGATTATCAGCCTGCATGGTTACCTGTGCTGATGAGCTCTCTGTGGTCACCTGTGCTCTCCACGCTGTGCAAACAGGAAATGAAATTCAAATGTTCCCGGGGCTTTTCCTGTCCACCTGGCCAGTGCATGCGAGTTCAGATTGCTGGCCAGAGCGGTCACAATGGTGCACTGTGGGATAGCTCCTGGAGGCCAATAACATCGAATTGCGGCCACACTAACGCTAATTCGAATTGACAAATTCGATTTTGGCGCTACTCCGCTCGTCGGGGTGGAGTACAGAAATCGAATTAAAGGGCCCTTTAATTCGAATTAAATGGCTTCGTTGTGTGGACGGTTCCAGAGTTAATTCGAATTAAAGCCACTAAATCCGAATTAAAGGTGTAGTGTAGACCAGGCCTTGGAAGCATCTGGGACCCAGTGATTGGGACCACTTGTGATAGACTGATGACTGGACAGAGTCGTACGAGGCCAGATTGTAAATTGGACATCCAAAGTGGTATGTGGCACAGACATAGGCCTTAGGAATTTTGCAGCCTAGGAGTGAAAACATCCTCAGGTGTTGGTCTCAATGATCTTAGGAAAGGGGCAACCTGGGGCTGTGGCAAACCTGAAGTATGAATGGCACAGTGGCTCCACCGTGAGCCCCAGAAAGCCCATTTCAGGTTTATGAAAATTCTGCATGACCTGATGGCTGCAACACAGATCACTGTCTGGCCCCAAGCTTGGGACTAATCACAGAACTCCAGTCAGACATAAAACCCTTTTAAGAGCTAAATATTCAAAATAGACATGTAGGCAGTCTATGATTATTCTTTATTAGTTAAGAGCCAGTTATGCGCTTAGCCCTGTGGAAGATACAAATATACAGACAGCTCCAGGTACCTGTGTCCCTCCATTAGATCCAGAAGAAGGTATAAAAATAGACTTACTTTTTAAAAGATGTCAGTCTCTTCATCTCTTGCATAATGTTGGGATAGAGGAGTTTGATTAAGGTTAGTGTTGGTCTGGCCAAATAATTTAGTCTTTAGGAGGGAATTGAATGAAAAGAAAGAGGAGGTCTAATGAAGAGGCTGCATTTATGTTGCCACCTACTTACCATGAGAGGTTTCAGGAGCACTACCCTAGTTCCTAGTAGATAAAGAGTTAACTCCAGCTTTAGTTTTCCTGACTCTTTAACAAGTGCTTAGGGGATGAACTATAGGAAGCATCTTTTGTGTTGTTTACAAAATTAGGTCCAATTCACTTAACATTATGCATGAAACTACATAGAAAGCATCTTACTTATTTAATATCAATCTGAAATAAGAGATGGCAATATAGAAACTAAACCCAACAGTGTCAATGGAACACTCAAGCATTACAGTAATATTTTATATTTGTTCAAGATTATTTTTGGCAAGAAAAGTGAAATACGACTTTCAAAACATGGCAAATATAATTTTTGTAGTTGAGTCATAACTTTAAATATGAGGCTGTAGTTAGAACAGAGATAATAATTTGCAATAAAAAAATATTTGATGAATATTGCCTATTTTTTTGTTCCCCAAAATATTACATTTTCTAATTTATTCATTAAAATTAATAATCCTTGGTCACAGATCTCACTGTGTGTTAGTGATTTACAAAAGTCATGTGGTATTGTTTTGGTTTCCTGACTCAATGACTTTTGTAAATCACCACCACAAATTGAATTTCAAATTGAGAATTTTATAATCACATATGCAACTCAAAATTTACTTTTGGGCCTCAATCCAGTAAAACATTTATGCATGAGATTAACTTTAAGCATGTACCTAGTCCCACTGACTTCAAATTATCCCCATGACTTGAGTGAGAGTTAAGTTAAGCTCTTTTTGCAAATAGTTGTGCTACTATAGTGAAGATTAAATTCTTGGACACAAATACAAAAGTCAAAAGTCACAAATACAATTTAATCACATATTTGAATTTGAAAAATATACACACTTCCCTCCTCCCCCCACCGCACTATTCGCTCCGCTCTAATTGGTGCCTCAGCTATTTTTTTCAATTACAGAAACACTCACAAAAATATATTTAAGAAAGTTCGAGATTTTTTATTCATACACTTTAAGGGGATAACATCAACTTCACAATCACACTTCTATTTCAAAATTATCCTGTGTGTTGAAATCTACTATCTTTACAGGTAAGACCTAGTGTGAAAGACACTAGAGAGAGTGCTTAGTTTTAATGAGCGCTAATTATTACAACATTGACTTGTTTTTCAAAATAGGCAAAGCTGTTATTTCAAAATGAGGCTGTAGGTATGAAGAGAACAACTTTCAGGGCCCAATCCTGATCCTGGTCTTAAAGGAGAATATTGGGTATGCATTGGGCCCTTAGCAAAGCTTCCTAGAATTAGGATATGAAGTATATTTTCACTTCCAAACAGAATATAATAGTTTAATGTAAGTCAAAAATTTAGGCTGACTACCGACCATACATATTGGGCTACCGACCATACAGAGTTAACCATCATTAATCTGCACTTCACAAATCTACATGCTGCTCAATCCACACATAATATTGGTGGTCTCTCCACAGCTCTAAGCAAACACTTAATGAGTGAATGCTATAGTGAAATCTCCGTTTACTGAAACTGTGCTTTTTATGCAATCTGTTACCACACATTTACTAGTATGTTGTGAAATCTTAGAAGTAATTAATATGAAACTGTCATTTTCAAAATACATTAACAAAGACATGGCAGGATGCATTTCCTTTGCCTATTTTATTTCATTAGTTCACTGAGGAGAAAACCCTGCCCCCACCCCTATGGATGTGCAGGGCCTCCTGATAGCAGAAACAATGCAGTTCTGCTACCCAAAGGGGCAGGGGGCAGGATTTGGTGGCTGTGCAGTGATGTGACCCAGATCCACAGCAGCTCCCTGGGTGAAGTGTGCAAAGGATGTCTGGTGACAGGGCAGGACTGGACTGAGGGTAGCGTCCAGAGGATTGTGTGAATCTTCCAGTCCCACCATCCTACTCAGGGAATGTTGTCTGACTAGGGAGACTATTCTAGCAATTCTGCTGGAGTGGCTCTGTGGATTGGTTCTGCTTCAGCTCCATTGTCCTGGGAGAGGATTCAGCATGAATCCCCATAGATTTGGTGGAGAAACAATGCCATAGACATAGAGAGAGTCCCACCATCTCTCACAATATGAAACTCTCACCCCACAGTACCCCTTTGTCTTCCAGATAGGCTTCTTGAGGGGCAAGGCTCTCCCCTTCTGCTACAATTGTTTTTGTTCCTCATACCTATGCAGACAGAGGACATAATTCAGCCTCTAATATTTTATGGTTATGTTAAAGCCTTTCATCCCAAAGGATTTCAAACGACAACCATACAACACCATTTAAAATGTAGCTACCTTTTGGGTGGAGGATGCTGCCAACCAGTGCTCACACTGCATGAGTGATGAGGAGGAAGGGGAAAGACACAATAGCAAAGTCCTGCTCTTATAAAAAGTATCAGGATAATTTTATTGTCCACATACGGTCTTGGTTTTTCTGATCTCATGTGAAAGACCAACATATAGTAAGCAACATGGTTAACTATGTTTGACAGGATTTTAACCTGTGGCTCTAGGGAGTTCAGATATTTCAAATCTGCCAGTGTGATAGATAATTAAGGTAGCCATTCATACATATGTCTTTAAAAATTGAGGGATCTGAAGGAGGTAGCAATAGAAGCAAATTCAGAGAAAATGGACGTTGGATATGCAAATGATTTTGGACCCAGAAGTCTTGTTGTATTTAGGATCATAGGATTATAGTTATTAGAGATGGAAAAGACCCATCAGTTTAGAGTCCAGAACCTTTAAAACAGGTACATAATTAGATTTTCCTGCAGGAACTGATATATTTACTAAGGAATATTGCGAATAAATATATTCATGGCAAAGACCAGTAGATGAAATGAAAAAGTACACATTACACGATTTAAATAATTTATTTTACTAGACAGATCAGAATGATGAATTTATAGATGTAGTTGGGAAGGGAACCAGCTCTGCTTATATGAATAATGCAGGAACCAACTTAGATAAAATTGTTAGATATTTATTAGTATAAACCAAATCAACATAACTAATCATTTGCAGCCTATTACATTTTTATCACCAGTGTTTTCCAGCCCCACCTTTTAGTTCTGTAAAGAAACCAGCTTAGATCCAAATTTCTGAATGACAGTAAAGGCTCAATTTGACCACTGCATTCAAACAACTCTGCAAACCTTACTCATTCAAGCACTCCCACTGAAATCATTGGGAAAACATGTGAGTAATGACGACTTCATAAGTAGGAGTTACGGGATTTGGCTCACACACACTGTAAGTAAGATGGCCCTACTTTTACTATTATTGTTACATACAACAGACAATAACAACTTTAATTTTCACAGTCAAGGGAAAATACAGAAAGCAGTCATTACATTAAAACAAATGAATAAGCTTGTTCTTAATTAAATCTTCTTGAACCGTAAAGCGGACTGATTGAATTCTGAGGAAATGCAGGGGTGAATCAGTGAATTAATCCACTGCTATTTCACCCTCTGGAGATCTGAGCTCAAATTAGGTCACAATGAAAATGATTTTGATGGCCTTTATCTAGACTTTAGTGGGCATTCATCCACATTACAAAGCCAAAATATGCAGCTGTGGGCAATTACACCTCTGCCCTTAGAAGAGGGTGAATAGTAGAACAGCAGACAGCTGCGGAGCAGGCTAGAGGTGCATTGTAGAGCTGTCCAGGAAGGGGTTCTCAAACTTTTTCCTAGTGTGGACCATGTCTTAATAGAAATATTTGTCTCAGTGACCTCTTACACTTCATTTGGGATCATAAATCAGCCCCAAGGCAACTACAGCCGATGTAAAATTTAATGTATGTTTAACTTCTTTTAATGAATTTTAGCAGGAGGGAAGAATGAGGAGAGCCAGCAACATATGACTAGCCAAGTCTCCATGGATCACCTGTGGCCATGGATCCCAATCAGGTGTAGCAAAACACATTCACTGTGCATGGCTCCAGCCAGGATTTTCAGCCTTGGCTTATCTAAAAATTAGATAAATAGAAGAGCAATTAATTGAATTCTATATTGGTAGAGAAGAAACACTGGTATACTAAATAGCATCAGCAGCAAAATGAGCTGAAAAATACTGCCAGTGGTTACAGGGTTTGTCCCTCCCTACTGTCCTTAGGGAATGTCTACACTGGCAGAGCTACATCGCCACTCCGAGAGCACTGAAGGGAAACCGCTATTGTGTGTTCACACTGTCAGCTGCCAGTGCAATAGCGTGTTCACACTTGCGGCACTTGCATCAGTATTCGGAGCGGTGCATTCTGGGCAGCCATCCCACAGAACATCTCTTCTTCTTCTGCCGCTAAGAGTTGTGGGAAGGCGTAGGGGGTCACGGGACATCCTGGATTCTGTCCCAATGCCCTGTGATGTATTGCTTCAAATCCCAGCAATCCCTGTGCTTACGTCCACATTTGGTGCCAACTTTCAACAGTTTGTGTACTGCATGCTCTGCCTCTTCAGTCTGCAGGAATGGATCCCACGCTGTTGACCAATATGCTGCTCACTCTCACTAACATGTCATGAGTGGCAGTGGAGTTATTCCTTAAACTACAAAGGCAAGAGGAGTTCGACATTGATCTTGCCACGCGTAGTAGCTACGACACGAGATTGTTTGTTGCATTCACAGAGGTGCATGCTTGGGCTCGGGAAACAAGCACTGAATGGTGAGATCACATCGTCATGCATGTCTGGGATGACAAGCAGTGGCTGCAGAACTTTCGGATGAGGAAAGCCACATTCATGGGACTGTGTGATGAGCTCGCCTCAGCCCTGTGTCGCAAGGACATGAGATTGAGAGTTGCTCTGTCGTTGGAGAAGCGCGTGGCAATTGCACTGTGGAAGCTGGCTACTTCAGACTGCTACCGATCAGTCGCTAACCAGTTCAGAGTGGGAAAGTCGACCATTGGACTCATGTTGACAGAAGTGTGCAGGGCCATTAATCGCATCCTGCTCCGAAAGACCGTGACTCTGGGCAACGTGCGTGACATTGTGGATGGCTTTGCACAAATGGGCTTCCCTAACTGCAGAGGGGCAATAGATGGCATGCATATTCTAATTCTGGCACCAGACAACCTAGCCACCGAGTACATTAATCGGAAGGGGTATTTCTCAATGGTTCTCCAGATGCTTGTGGATCACCGTGGGTGTTTCACGGACCTTAACGCAGGCTGGTCTGGAAAGGTGCATGATGCATGCATCTTTCGGAACACTGGCCTGTTCAGGAAGCTACAAGCAGGGACTTTCTTCCTGGACCAGAAGATCACCGTAGAGGAAGTTGAAATGCCCATTGTGATCCTGGGAGACCCTGCCTACCCCTTAATGCCGTGGTTTATGAAGCCATCCATGGGGAACCTTGACAGCAGCAAGGAGCAGTTCAACAACAGGCCGAGCAAGGGCAGAATGACTGTGGAGTGTGCTTTTGGCTGTTTAAAGGCCTGCTGGCGCTGCCTATATGGGAGGCTGGACCTGGCCGATGACAATATTCCTATGCTTATAACCGCATGCTGTACACTCCATAATATTTGTGAAGGGACGGGTGAAAGCTTCACTCAGGGCTGGACTGCTGAGGCTCAGCACCTGGAGGCTGAATTTGAACAGCCAGAGAGCAGGGCTATTAGAGGGGTGCAGTGCAGGGCCATAAGGATCAGGGATGCCTTGAGGCAGCAATTTGAAGCCGAAAGCCACTAATATTTGTTGCTATGCTCGGGAGTGCAGTGCTTGTAATGTTAGGAGACGATTGTGATTGGTGCAGACGATGCACTGTGAAGGTTTAAGAAAATTGCCTGTTGCTTTGCAGGGTTCTGTTTGCTTACAATTAATGGAATAAAGATTGCTTTCACACCAAAACAATTCTTTTATTAAAAAACACCAACCGGAGGAGAGAGACGAACAAAAAAACACATCAGCACTGTGGGGAATAGGGGAAGGGAGGGTCCCAGGAGGAGTTGGGGTCCTGGGACGGTTAAAGATTTGTATATGTCCAGGTATCATATGCAAACTTGTCCTTTGGAGTACAGTGCAGCGGGTACTGTACTTCAGCAGGGCTAACCTGCAGAGGGACAGGTGTTGAGTGCAGTGGGTACTGGGAGTCTGCAGGGATGGACTGTGATGGGCAGGAGTGGAATGCAGCAGGTACAGACTGGAGCCAGGAGGTTGATAAGAGTGTGTTGGCAGTATAAGGGCGGCACATGGGAAAGAGTTTTGCTACAGCGGCTGCAGGGGAGGGCGGGCGCGAATCTGCTCAGTTTGCAGTGCTAGTATCGCCTGGAGTGTGACTGCTTGGCGCTCCATAACGTTTAAGAGCCGCTCCATGGCTTCGTTCTGGCGCACCACGTTCTCCTTTCGGTCCGTCATCTCGCTGTCCTACCATTCCTTCAATTCTTGTTTTTCAGCCGCAGAATGCATCATGACATCATGCAGAAAGTCCTCTTTAGTTCTTCGTGGCCACTTTCTAATTCTGTGCAGCCGTTCAGCCAGCAATAACAAAGAGGGAGGCTGGGCTCCCAAGGTCATATCTGTGAAGCCAAAAGGCAACATTTTACAGAAGTGGTTTAGCTCAGTGGTTTGAGTATTGGCCTGCTAAACCCAGGGTTGCAAGTTCAATCCTTGAGGGGGCCACTTAGGGATCTGGGGCAAAATCAGTACTTGGTCCTGCTAGTTAAGGCAGGGGGCTGGACTTGATGACCTTTCAGGGTCCCTTCCAGTTCTATGAGATAGGTGTATCTCCATATATTTATTTTTTAATATTAACACAGAGACCACTGATTCAGTGATTTAAAACACAGGCACTCTTCATATACCTATCACTAACTGGCTGACCCCAGGCAAGCACACATGAGCCACAAGACCCCCGAAATGGTGAGTAACCACAGGGGCAGGGGAAATTAGTGTTCCAGGACCCTACTGTACACTGGGCATGTGGCTGTTGGGGAGAGGCAGCACTGTAGGGGGAGCCTTATAATCATTACTGTCCCCACATTTTCCACAGGCTGTGTTCATTATGGAAGATGTCTTGCTGCTGAGGGTGAGCAGGGAATTAAGGGAGGGTCTTCTCCAAGACTGCGGCTTCCGCCCTGGCCCTTACGTGGCTCGCCTGTGTGCAGCAATGGTCCCCCCCAGATGATGGCACAGTGGCGCGGGAAAGTTACCCATAATGGGGCAAGAAACAAAGCAGCTCTGCCAAAGAACCTGCGGCAGCAGATTGCCCAGTATCGCCACGAGAGATCTCGTGGAGATCTCTCAGGCAGATTCCCGTGAAGTGAGGGAGTCAATCAACACCCTGTTCCGCGCTCAGACTAGACATGTGGTGGTACACACATCATACAGACACAAGCCTGCTTTCTGCAGCCCTCCTGCCCCCAACAACTAGCTTTAGCGATTCCCAAAATCAAAGCCACTTACCAGGGGCCTCCTCTCCTGGTTGCACTTTGCCAAGCTCCGACAGCTGTGACTGGCTAGCCTCCTCCAGGGTAGAGAAGAGCTCCTGGCTGCATGCATCTCTGACCTCCAAGTCATCCTCTGCCTCTGGGTCCCCCTCCCGCTCCCCCTCCTCATCCAAGATTTCCTCCTCCTGGCTCGGTCCACTCTTGACTGGCAGGCGAGCCACCGAAGTATCCACAGTGGTCTTCGCCGTGGAGGTGAGGTAGCCACTGAGTATCATGTCCAGCTCTTTGTAGAACCGGCAGCTCGTGGGCGCAGCCCTGGAGTGGCGGTTTGCCTCCCACACCTTGTGGTAGGCGTTCCGCAGTTCCTTCACTTTGACCCTGCACTGCAGTGTGTCCCGGTCATGGCCACTTTCTGTCATGCATTGTGAAATCTGTCCGTAGGTATCATAATTCCTACGGCTGGAGCGCAGTTGGGACTGGACAGTCTCCTCGCCCCAAATGCTGATGAGGTCCAGCATCTCGGTATTGCTCCAAGCGGGGGATCACCTGATGCGTGGAGGAGGCATCGTCACCTGGAAAGATGCGCTGAGACCACTGCACGCATCACTGAGCAAACAGGAAGGGGACTTTCAAAATTCCCAAGGAATTTAAGGGGTGGGGCTCACAGTTGGTCACTTGAGGGCAGGGCAGTAGAGTTCAAACCGATGACCAGACAGGCGAGAACAGGCATTGTGGGACACCTCCCGGAGGCCAATTGCAGTGCTGTAATTGACCAGGGCAGGGTATCTATACTGGCACCGCAGCGCTGTAGCCCCGGCGCAGAAAGCTGTATGCCTCTTGTCGGGGTGGTATTTTTACAGTACTGCAACTGCGCAGTTTCTGCACACTAAGTGGCTTGGCAGTGTGTACACCTTGGGAGTTACAGTGCTGAAAGCTGCTTTACTGCACAGAAACTTACCAGTGTAGACAAGGCCTTAGCCCCTTTCTGAAGGGGGGAATAAATACAGTATCATAATTCTGAATTACATCTAAATTATGCTGGTGAACACACTAATAGCCTGATAGACAAAAAATACTAGTTTGGGCAACACTTTGCAATATGGGTTATCTGTCAAGTAGATTGGAAAGATTAGTCAGAAGCAGGCGTGTGTGAGAATTAGTCTTGTCTGTCACAGACCCACCCTGAAAGAGTTGCCTAACTTCAACCTGCTTCCAACATGCTGGAAAACTGCCACATTGTTGGGTGAAGTTAACACAGAATTCAAAGGCTATATTAGCATATCAGTGCCATGCTTTAAAAGTGTCATAAGCATACCATCATCAAGATTTAATTTACTACTACCAATAACCCACCTTTTAAAAACCAAACCCTAATTACTGTAATGGCCAAGTTCCGTTCCTATTGAAGTCAACAGGAGTTTTGGTGTCAACTGGAGGAGAAAGTTTATGGTTCCTTTGCTAGAATAGCATCTGTACAACTGAAGAATTTATTAACCTTACTGCCAAATACATCAGAAACAGCATCAGTTTAGTATCAATCCAGTTCCCAGCAGAGAGAGCTTCTAAGTCCCAATGAACAGATGTCTACAGTCTACATCACAAAATTCATCACTGTTTGACCCTAATTGGTACGTTTGATGGCAATCTCATCAGAAGCCAAAAACTGAGTGGTAATGAAACTAAATTATGAAAGGTGATCCCTTTGATTAGGACTGAAGGAGGTTGGTGGGGCGCTGATGGGAAATGTGCACTGCTGCTATACATGCTGCAACCATTTCTCAGATAAATGGAGCACTTCAGTTTCTAGGACTTCAGTCTGGCTCCTTTCACCTGGTGGCACCTATACATTCTTATATATATCAAAAAGCTCTGTTGTCCAAGTTTGCATTACTTAAACATGGCCTGAAAAGGAAGTTGTAAAAAGTGGGCTTGTGTCTTTTATCCATCATAAAGAACCAAAAAAGAAACCTTGAAATTTTTTTTCCCCTCAGTGGTCTTTCACTTTAAAATATTAGGAATTTTCTTCCCTCTGCCTTGTCTACACACAGCCTTATACTAGTTTAACTAACATTGTGTATTTGAACCGATTTACTTAAAGTGGTGCAAGTTTGTGTAGACTCTTATTTTAATTCAGTTTAATCCTGTAGAAAAAAATGGATTAAGCTAAACTGAAATAATCCAACACATACATATAAACCAAATGAATTTTGCTGGAGGATGTCTATTGTGAACTTTCTATAATCTTAATAGAAGGGATGAGAATGCTTAAGGCTTCCTTTATCCAAAATGTTAATTAGTCATTTAAATTAAATAAGAGTTAATAAAATCAAACTAAAATCCAAAGAATTTTAAACAAAAATCCCTTTCCAGCTTAACAGACCTGCCCTCTACTTTTACTATCTTGGCTCTTGTGATGTCACTCTTTCACTATTCTTTGGTCAACATACAATTTTCCAGTCTGAATAGAAGAAAAAATTTTATTTTGAAAAAATCTTCTAGGCCATCTTTATCCATCATAAAAAAAATACCAAAGAAAGGACATGTTAACTGCCCCCCTTTTTTTGTCTTTTGCAGGTATTACAGCGTAGATGCAGGAGGCAAGGTATTGTGCTACTTTGTAACTAAAAGTGGGACACTAACTAACATTTTGCTAAGTGAAACTAATTAATGGGTCACATCTTGAAATCTGTTATCAATTTTTACTAGTAAGACCCTCACTAAAGGAAAACCAGGAGAATGGGTTGAGGAGATGGGGGGGACTCAGCAGTTCTCTTGGGCTTTCCCCCCAAATTGTTCTGCTGGGAAGAGGGTGGGTTCAGGAACAGGATTTGCCCTCCCACAGAATGAATAGGGGTTCTCTATCTCTTCCCAGACCATTGGGGAATTGACTAGGAGAGAAGGGCCATCTGCATGGACTCCGAATTACCGTCTCCAGCTCCTCCTCCAACTCCCTGGCAGTTGTGCTCCCAGGATCCATTTTTAAAAAATGGTTTCCGTAGCGTGGAGGTGGCTTCACCACAGGTAGGGAATAAAGCTGCACATCCCACCACCATGTGGCCAGGGGTATACCCTCACCAAGAAAGCCCCTCTCCTGCCGTCCTGGTGCATAATCTATTATAGGGTCATGATCTGTCCCTTAATAAAGACTTCAGGATTTGACCCAATCTATGAGACTATTTTCTGTCCAAGCATTTTGCCATTTTCCACACATTTAAAAGATAATATTGGGATATTCTTAGTAGAAATCTGAGAGCTTTAAACTAATTTCTCCATTGTGTGTGTGAGTGACATTTTCAGTAAATAAATTAAAAAAAAAAGTCTAGACAGAAAAGTCTCCAGAGGGACTCTCAGTTATCAGAACAATGCAAACCAAGAGATAAATCTCTACTAAGTAGCTACACAGAATGACAGAAGCAAAATCAGCTAGGGTTTTGGTTTTTTTTAAGCAAGACATTACAGTTGTTTGGTACTAAATAAATGCCTGATTGTTCTGTCTGCAGAATTCCCACTGAAGTCTGTGGGAGTTTTGAGTGTCATTTTGAATAACAGACTGAGCTACAGGGTACTGTTTTTGTATTAATTTTGTATTAATTTCTTTAACACATGCATTAATCATCTGTCTTCTTGACACTCTTGTCAGCCAGTGGTGAAACTATATTTCAGGCTCTACGTACCCCTTAGTACTTGGTAGCTAGCAGCATCATACCGCATTAAGGGTACTTTATACAATTCATCAAGCTTGTTTTTGAAGGCAAGTTTATCATGGATTTTCTTCAGAGCAAATTAAAGCAAGACAAGACCGCACATCCATTACTGATGTTATATCTAAGAACTGTCAGCACACTTAGAACACTCTTCATCTTCATCGCACTTTAAAAACATTAACTAATCTGTCTTCTTCAAAATGTTGATCAAATTAATTAATACTCCAATTTGCAGATAGGGAAACTGAGGCAGAAAGGTTGGGAGATTTGCCCAAGGCCTCAGACGGAGTTGGTATCAGAGCCAGGATTGGAATTTAGGAGCTCGTGGTTCCCATTCCTGTGTACACCTCTTTCTCACCATCCCAGATCTAAGGGCCCAATCCTGTTCTCACTGAACTGAGTGGCAACCTCACCTTTGACTTCAGTGAAAGCGGGATTGGGTGCTAAGTGTGTAGTCTATCCTGCTTCCGAACTGCAAAGACACAGAAGCAGGTTATTGAGAGGTTCCATAGCCTTTCTGGTGAGCAGAAAACAAATGTATTTTTTGTTGTTGTTACAGTGGGCAGTAAATGCTGCCAATCAATGAGAGAGAGATCAAGCAAAAAGTGTTGGATACTATCCCATTTATCTTCATTCTACAGTGATAAGTATGGAAAGATTTAGGTAAAGAACTTGACTGGGAGACACAGCACTCATTGGAAATCACTACAGAATCCAGCAATGTACTTGGCAGTGAGTGAAAGTTATAGCAAGTTAAGTAGCATGATTTGAAAAAAAGACTAATCAATAAACATTGATATTGTCAAGTTGTTTATCCAGATGACAGAGCTACCGTAACTGCCTTGACTTTTTTGACCCTGTGCCTGAAAATGAAAACAAAGATATCGTGGAGGAAAGACACCTTTTTATTTATTTTTATATTATATTTATTATATTTTATATTTATTTATATATTCTTGAAAATATATAAAAATCCTTGGACTAAAATGCTCAGGGGGTCAGGATTAAGTGACAGGGCTAGTTTTGGGGCTAGCTGCTAGACTGGCCTAAGTTAGTAATGACCAGTGACTATAACTATTTGATGCTTGTTCAGTGGCCTGTGGGTAAATAAGTTGGTGGTCTCTATGCAGTTCCTGCAGGACATGTGTCCACATCACATAATCCATCCTCCTACCTGGCATTAATTAGCAGAGAAGCCAAAGACTGAATAGGTTTGGAGACTGAAATATTTTCTTACCTCTAGAGGGACCACCAGGATCAGAGATGAGGCTGGGGTATGGAAACTTGCACTGTTACAGCTTCCTCTTTATCTGCTCTGTGAGCAGGTAGGGGACATCAGTCTGCTGGGCTCACAAGATCAGTAACTTCACTTAAAATCAATTAAGTATTGAGATAAAATACTAAAGTGAGGGGGAAACTCTCAGCAGCATCTTGAATGGAGTTGTGTATACAGTACACTACAGGCAAAGCCTGCTCCCTCTGCTCATCTTGAGTAAATGGGCTGTGTACAGGGATGAGTCAGGTTTCAGAGTAGCAGACGTGTTAGTCTGTATCCGCAAAAAGAACAGGAGTACTTGTGGCACCTTAGAGACTAACGAATTTATTTGAGCATAAGCTTTTGTGGGCTACAGTCAGAAATCCTTCCCCAGGATGCTCTTTGGGGATTGTTGCTCCTGTAATCCCTTATGAAACGGGGTTGGCTGGTGGAGTCACATAGTTGCAGATCATACAGTCATCATTCCCTGGTCTGCCTCCCTCCCACCTGAAATTCTTCCACCTCCCAACCCGAGTCAAGTCAGAAGGAGCCCTTTGGAATGTGCAGGACATCGACACCCGCTTTGTGGTCCCTACATCTATGCTCCTGCACTGAGCAGTGGAACTGCAGTTGCTCTGTTGCCTTTAGGATCTTCCAGTGCCATAGTTGGACAAGAGGATTTAGCTCTTTCACTGGAGAAATAAGTGACTTGCTTCATATTCAGCATAAATCAAAGTCTTCTAGTCTCCTTTATTTCTTATCTCCAAACTAGTCTGAACTTGTTCTTCAGCGACACCACACTCGTTCCGCTCAAAGTAAAGTCTGCATAGTTTCCTCCTACTCATAGCCAAATGTATCTTCTTTAACTTCCTGATTTTTTTTTTAATACTCTGTAAATCTATGCTAGGTTATTTAACTTTTTGTTACAATTTTCAAGTCAGTTTTAACAAGAAAAAACAAACTCAAACTGAGTGAAATGTGGCTACATTTTCAGCTTCCTCTCTAATCTCAAATATTCCAATGGAAAAAATGCAAAGCTAGAAGAATGGTTCAGCTGTGTAAAGTGATGATAGATGTATAACAACAGCCATATAAAATATTGTGTATTCATTTAGATGGTCAAGTTAAACAAGACACATGCCGGGCTAACTTAGTCCCTGCTTCTCAGCTGAGACCTGTAGATGAACCCCTTGATTGGTATGAAATTCCCCCATTTGTGTATTCTTTAATCTGACTCTTTAAGCAGCTAATAGCTTTCTAACAAGACTGTTGTTTTTGTAGCTATCACAAAAGCTTTAGATGGCTGAACTGCTCCTTTTATTTTCTATTAGATTTACATGTGAAATGCTCTGGTTAGATATATCCATTCTCCTTTAGTTTGTGCTAAAATGTATACCTGCAAGTTCTCATACTAGTCTTCCTCTCCCACAGTGTCTGTATTATGGATTAATATGCCTTGTGGTGGAGAGAGGCCTCTTCAGGCCTAGATGCACAGACTCCCTACCACTGCAGCTCCATGGCTTTCAGGGATGGCCTACTGAAAGACTGCAGAGGAGAGATGGTCTTCTGGTTAAGGCATTGGGCTGGTACTCAGGTGATCTGGGTGCAAATCTAGCCTCTGCCACAGGACAAGTCCTTTATTCTCTCTGTGCCTCTGTTCCCCATCTATACAACAGAGACAATAATAATACTACTTTTCTAGCCTATCTGTTTAGACTTTATGGTTTTGGGGGGAGGCACTGCCTCTTACTATGCATATGTACAGAGCCAAGCACAATTTAGGCCAGGATTTTTTGGGGCTCATTGGTGGGATCCATCCCACTTAGACGTAACCTCACTGCAATGTCTAGTGCGAAGGGGTGACTGGCATATTTTTAATCTTCTCCTATTCTGTGGGTGGGTAAAGAGGGATGATGCTCAAACTAAATTTGTGCAGGAACAACTCAGTGCAGCAGAGTAGGCTGCTGGCTTTTAGGGGTCTGGCATCACCTGCTGATTGGCAGTTGGGGGTGGGGGGTCAGAACAGAAGCCCAGCAACCCCAAATCATCCAAGGCCCATCATAAATTTGGGGAACCCATAGCCACAGGTTTTGTGAACTCTATAAATCAGCTCTAATCCCAGGTTCTCCAACATGTTTGGTCCTGTATAGACAATGATAACTAATGCTCTTTTTCTAACATGGCTCAATCTGATTTTTAGAGGTACTGAGCAACCACAATTGCCCCTGAAATTCATGGGCACTGTAGTTACTCAGCACCTCTGATAATCAAGCCTACTATTTAATTCTTATACTTGGTAAACGCTCTGGCTGAACAGCCATTTTGCATCTCCATAGTCCTATTCCAGTAGTAACAATGCAGCTATTATAAGTTGCCTTTCCATTTCCCCCTCATTAGTTTTGCAAAAGATGCTAAGTGCACAAGCAATCCATACTGCCTAATGACAGATATTGAAGGTTGAAAACACCATTCACTAATTATTTGGTGATGACAGGAGGAATTGACTTGATCCTCCAAGAACAAAAATAAGTTTTAACCTGGAAAAGCAATGCTAACAACAGTGCATGTATTAAACATTTGAACCTTACAGTTTTTTATCATGAAGATTTTATTAAGAGATGCCGCAAGTTTGCAAAGATAATGGAAGTAACAGTTCTGCTTCATAACAATAAATAGTGGTAGTCTCAAAACAAGAAGTCAGTCACAGTTAATAGGGATAATTCAGCATAATTTATTGTATTCATGTTTTTATTGCTCTTTACAACAAAGAATATTTGTTCCCACATTTTTTTCTGCATTTCCAAAGAACCTTGCATTGTGCCATTTTTTGAATGAACAATTTGACAAATTGTTTTTCTTTTTAAACTATATTTGTAGCTTATCTTTTTTACTATTAAATTAATGTCTTGTACATTAAACTTCTTTGACTTCTTTGGCCATTTATCTTACACTTATACCAAACCTATTTTTCATATTGGGATATATAAACAATATGACTTTGTACTTGTACACATTACGAATAATATACTGTTGTGCATTTTGGCCTGAGCAGTTAGCTGATTTTTGGGTTTTACAGGTTGTTTCCATTAGGGTGACAAAATGATACATGTATTTCTTTGATGAAGTCTTGTTTATTTACAAAGAATGTACATAAAGTCTTGTTTCCCCAAGCACAGTAGTAATTAAACAGTAGGAGACAGTTTCTTTGCTCTCAGTTTCAAGCCTCTTTCCAGCCAGCATTCTATCCAAAAACTCTCTCATAGTTTTTATTCAGGGTCACCCTAAAAGTGCCTCCCAGTCTATCTCTGGGGCTTCCTTGCTGCCTTCTGTGTGTGCTTCTGTGGTGTTTCTCTTGCTTCTCTCACACTCTGGGTACGTCTATACTTACCGGCTGGTTCGGCGGCAAGCAATTGATCTTCTGGGATCGATTTATCGCGTCTTGTCTAGACGCGATAAATCGATCCCGGAAGTGCTCGCCGTCGACGCCGGTAATCCTGCTCTGCGAGAGGAGTAGGCGGAGTCGACGGGGGAGCCTGCCTGCCTGCCGCGTGTGGACACAAAGCTGCAGTCAAATTAATCCTCTACCCATATGTCTGTTATCAGACCCCAAGGAAACCTCTTTGACTGAATGGCCCAGCTATTGCCCAGGCTCGCATGTAGTCTAGTCCATTGTTTCAGCTATCACTTAACAAAGGGGGCATTTAATTCTTCCTTCATTTAGCCTGAGTGGGAAGGCGGTTACCATGCCCAACAGCTTCAACAAGATGATGTGATTGTCCAACCCCCAGCATAACAACCCTCCCTGTAACAGAATGGTCTGACTCTTCTAAGGGCTGGGGTCAGCCAGACTTATTTGATTTCCAGACCCAGGTGGGAAGGGGTCAGATGACGTCTATAAATGGCTGAGAGACTCAGTTGGAGGAGAGCTATAGGAGGGAAGTTGGCTCCTCAGACTGATCCTAGAGCAGTTAGAGAGTGGCAGAGTGAACAGACCTCTGGGTTCCTGCAGCCTGTGTTTGTCAGGGGAATAGCTTTATTTTGTCTTATTCTGTGGTTTTTTATTTTTTGTTATTTTATTTTATTTTGGTATTTGAATTAATAAACCAGGCCCTGAGGGAAGGGCCTGAAAGAGACTTTTGCATGATGTTAGTCTTCCTGGGCTGGGGAGACAGGCCAGCAGCCCTACATGTGGTAGAGCTGGGGTGAAATTGAAGGGGAATTGCAGCAGTAGAAGAAAAAACAACAACAGCTACAGAAAAGACAGAGGCTGACATGATAGCAGACAGGGTTTGTCTAGTGGCCTCCATCCCTTTGGGTTTTTTTGGGGGGGGTGGGGCGGAATTGCAAAAGGAAAAGATAGAAGACATTTTATGCCTGATGGTGTTGGCTCACCAGTAACAACAGGAACAATAGAAGCAGCCTCAGGCTTTGCAGAAAGAGCAAGAGACATGGGTTGCTGCTCAACTGTGGTGGCAGGAGGCCCCAAACCAGCAACAGGAACCATTCTTGAAACAAATGGGCAGTAGGGAGTCTTGGTTTTTCCTGGAGAAGGTAGCTTAGGCTGGCCTGGCCCTGGGTTGGTGAAGGTGGGGCCAGAAGATGACCTTGAGGTCTTCCTCTGAGCAAGTGACCTGTGCTTCCTGCTGGGAGGAGTTGACTTGGGTGGCCAGGGTGGCACCATTTCTGATGGAAGAAGCCTGGGCAGCATAATGAGCCCTGGGAAACAAGCAGTCTGGCTCTTATCCTGGGACTGACGCCAGAGGCATAATATTACTGGTTCTGGGAAGAGCCATTTACACGGGGAGCATGCCAGTGTGTAGTGGCCCAATGGTTGTGGGTTCTCCCTCCTCTGTTTGTGTCCAGAGATGAGCTTTGTGAAGAAAGGCTTGTGGACCTGGTGGTTCTGGAACAATTTTTGTAGGTCCTGCTGGTGGGAGCCCAAAGCTGGGTATGGTGTTTTCATCCATGGGTGAGGTGGTGGAGAGAGTGGAGGCATACTTAGAGACTGAGGGAACTAAACCAGACCAGGGGTGTCTTACTGGGGAAAGTAAGAATAGGAGGTGCCCCATCCTGGGGAGGCTGGGGGAATCTGTCAAAGGGGGAGAGTTCTGGGTAACCCTATAAGTGGGGTTTCTGAAGGATTATTGACCCCCATCCCCGTCAGCCCCACAACCTAGGGCAGCATTTCTCAAATATCGCCACCCTGGCTGCATACGGCCACCAAGGGCTTTTCTTGTAGCCACAGCCTCATGGGCAGTGATGGGGGGGGGGGGAGCTAAGCACCTCTTCTCCTGGGGCCGCCCAGAGGGGTTGGGCCCTGCCCTCCTCTGGAAGCACAAATGCCAGAGGAGCAGACAGCTGATGTGAGTTCCCCACCTTCTCAGGGGCGGTGGAGCTCAGGCTTCCACCTTCAGCGCTGGGGTGGTGGGAGGCAGGCTCTGGCCATGCAGCAGCAGGCTCTGGATGTGTGCTCCGGCCATGTGGTGGCAGGTTCCAGCCACAAGCTCCATCCCCTAGCCTCAGGGCCCGGCAGGCTCCATCCCATCACCCCTGGCCCCCATTGTCTCCCTACCCACCTCCCCATCCGACCAAGGCTTAATTTGTCCCCTGGCTTGCCAGGCCTGAGTAAATCTTCTGTGAAAAGTGATATTTGGATGTTTGTTAATATCACTTTTCACTGCCTCCCAGCTAGCTAGCAAGTCTGCTGCTGTGAAAAGTGAAATTAACAAACATACAAATATCACTTTTCACAGCAGACTTACTAGCTAGCAAGTCTAAAAAAAAAGAAAGAAAGAAAGAAAGAAACAACAAAAGACAAGAACATGCAAAGCACCTTATTTGTGTTTCTATTCTGTTTAGGTCCAGTAAAGAATAGACACAACTGTCCATTATTTTTATTATTGAATCTGCAAAAAGCCCCTACATAAATAAATTACTATCATTTGGACACATGTATGTCCATATTTATTTGTTTTTCCTAAAGTTAAGTATTTTAGAAAGAATTGTCATAGTGGTGAAAAAGTTGGTGACCGCACTCTGAGGGCCACCTAGGGCAGGGGTTATCACAACAAATCACTGCCCATGAGGCTGTAGCCACATTTGAGAAATGCTGACCTAGAGGGAGTTCCCCTGGAGGCAGCTGGGAAGTCATGGTAGTATGATACTGATGTGGCAAACCTGGGGAACATTAAGAAAGATTGTCCATTGATGGGATACAAGTATGTGAGGTGCTATTTCAGCCAAGCGGGGAGGCTGGGATCCCCTCCTATGTTTGTCCTCTAAGTGACATGTAAAGCATGTTAGATCACCGTGGAGAAAGGACTACTCTGAGGTGTGCTTTGGATGTGGGACAAGTATTAAATTCGTGTCCTTTTGATGAATGGGAATTTGGGGAAATGGTGATGGCCCTGAGAAATGTGGGGCCCTGCATATAACAAGAGAGTCAAAGTGGGTGAGACGTGTATAGTCTTTAATGGAACTGAATGAACCCCAGGCACCTGAAGTGAGGACACCAGGAACAGCTGGCCGAGACTGGCAAGAGGGCAGAAGTCTTTGCCCAACCTAAGAGCACATGGCAGAGAAGGATGAGAATCAGACAACCTGGAGGTTGAGAAGACTACCTGGAAAAGGAAAAGACTGTGCCTTGATGAGGATATAGACTGTAGAACTTGTCCTG
The DNA here is from genome assembly GCF_028017835.1 of Emys orbicularis. NCBI lineage: Eukaryota > Metazoa > Chordata > Testudines > Emydidae > Emys > Emys orbicularis. Next base: position 31,418,115 of record NC_088689.1, on the reverse strand, counting down.
AGGCCAGGTAAGATTCGGGGTTGGGGAAAGGAAAGGGATGAAAGGTGTGTAAGAGTGACCTGCCCCTTTAAGTACCAGGTGCCAGTCAGGTGATACTTTTTAAGGGCTGGCAGAACTGAGCTGAAGGAGAGCTGCAGGAGTAAGGTTGGCTCCTGTGACTGGTCCTGGGAAAGGCTCAGAGTGAAAGGCTTCTGGGCCCCTGCAGCCTGTGTTGGTCAAGTGAATAGTTTTGTTTGTGTTGCTTTGTGAGGATTTTCTAATTTGAATAAATAAGCCATGCCTTGAGGGAAGGATCCAAAAGATTTTCGTTTAGTGTTAATCTTTCCTGGGCTGGGGTGACAGGGCAGCAGCAGTACACTCCTGTATCAGCTTCACCCATTGTCTTGATGGATTCCAAAATGGCAAATCCCATTTGTATGAGCCATCCCAAAGAAAAAGAAAAGAAATAATTTACAAATTACAAATGATACAGGCTTAACTATTTCCTTCATTACATAGCGTGTCTCTCTCAAGGCACTTCCACGTTGTTGTTCTCATCATTCAAAGCACCATAAAGTCACATCACTATGAACAGGAAACAACACATGGGAGTCATAGGCCAACAATCTTTTCCCACATTTTGTGGTCTTCGCACAGCCTTGTGAAGTGCGCCATACTGCATTCCATCTAATCAGCCACATTATCAAATGACATTCATGGTGGGCACCACCTGGCACCAATCCCTGCAAAACTTGCTTTGACAATCTTCCTCCACTCATCTGATCTAGATGTCCCAAGTTTTCTTTGTCTGCATCTGATTGTCTTGATCAGGGGTCTCAAACACGCAGCCCGCGGGCTGCATGCGGCCTCTGGCGTTATTAGTTGCAGCCCGCCAAGCTCCCCGTGGCCCCCCCCATTATTTCCTGTGGCCGCCAAGCTCCCCTCCCCCGCCGCCCTCCCTTCCTCGCAGCACGCCGCATCCCCGCTCCTCTGCCTACCTCCAGGTGCTTCTATTTGGCGCCAATTAGCGCTTTCCAGGAGGGAGGGGGGAGGAGCAGGAAGCTGTGTGCTCAGCAGAGGAGGCTGAGAAGAGGCAGAGCAGGGGCGGGGATTTGGGGAAGGGGTTGGAATAGGGGCAGGGAGGGGGCAGAGTTGGAGTGGGGACTTTGGGAAAGGCGTTGAAATGGGGGCGAGGAAGAGGTGGGAAAAGGCAGGGCGGGGCCTTATAGTAGGGTGGAGTGGGGGCGGGGGCAGCGGGGTGTGTGTGTCGGTGATGCGGCCCTCAGGCCAATGTACTAGTCCTCATGTGGCCCTCATGGTGATTTGAGTTGAAGATCCCTGCTCTTGATGATATCAGGCATCACTCTGGTTATGCTGTAAATTCAGGCTATTACCTATACTTCCCACACAAGTGACAATGAGGTAACATGCAGCAATCACCTCTAGCATTTCAATTCGAAGGCAGAAAGCCTCACTGTCTTGTATCCTTAGCATCCACATCTTGCATGCATATAGCAAGATGCCGCAGACAAGATACTGCAGAAATTTCATTTTACACTTCATAGTAATACTTGAATCAAACCAGCTTCCCCATTACCAGCTCAAATTAGTTTTACTACAATCCAAATCTCCTTGGAGTTCTTCTGTCCCTGCCTGACTGCTTTTCAACCACCTGGGAAGGGCCTCTTTCAATGATCCTATAATGGGGTGTTCATCACATAACAGGCCATGAAGAGGTTAAGGCTAATTAGCTGCCTAGGCTGCACCTGGAGCATGACGCAGGGAGCAATGAGGACTGTGACGGTGTACCCCATAAGGCTTTATGGGGAGGGGGTGCTTATAAATGTATGTATGACATAACTGGAATATGTTTTGTGCTGCCTGTGCCAGGTAACATATCTCCGTAAAGGTTATGGTCTACTATATCTATTCATTCTATTTGTACATATATATATTATTTTCTACTTGAGGTTAAGAATATGGGCTGTATGCCTGCTTGGTTTCTAAGTAAGCTTTGGGAGGCATTTGGTCAGCTTCTTTAGGAAGGAATTTGCCAGGTTAAGTACCTGATCAGGAAACACTTGGGGAACAATGCATCTTGGAATGCTCCAATCCACATAAGAAGTCTTCCTGGAGACATGCAAGATACCATGTGGACAATGGCGTCGGCCTGTAAAGACTGAGTCATGCAGGGGCATGTGACTTGCCCAGGTGTCTTCAAAACTCCATCTTGGAGCTGGACTTTGCATAGGAGGGGGGTCTCCTCCCACAAGAGAGAGCCTATTTATACCTGGGGGAGACCCCTTTATTTTGTCTTCAGCTGGCTAAAGAAGGAGCCTCTCCACCCCCCCCAGGATACTTGAAAGAAACTGAAACAAAAGACAGACTACAGGGGTTGTGAGAGATTGCTGGACCCAGGCTAAAGGAAAAGTAGCCTGTAAAAGGGAGCATTCTGGAACTGGTGAGGAACTTATCTGTATTTAGTTTGATTAGGCATAGATTTGCGCATTTTATTTTATTTTGCTTGGTGACTTACTTTGTTTTTTTGCAGTCTTTTCATTTTATCAGAGGCTATCAAATATTCCCTGGCAAAAGTGTGAGCTTTTATAAGTTTGAATTGTCGGGTTTCTACATAGTTCAAATCCCTTTGTTCCGCTTCACAAACATCATACAAGAGGTTTACTGGAATGCTTACCTGATGTCCAAACATGAGGAGTTCTGGGTACATTTTGCATTCTTATTGACTGCTGGTCTGTGAACCATCAAAAAAATGGGATTTTCTGGTCCTAGTCCCTTTGGTACTGTTTGACAAGGTGGCTAGCTGAGTCTCAAGATTCTGATTAAACCATCCTATCATATTGTACTGAGTGGCGTGTTCTGGGTGTCCCTAGAATCTCATAAAACTGCTGAAAGAGACATTGAAGGGAAGTATGGTCTGTCTTGACCATGAACTTCCTCCCAGACAAATAGTGGTGAAAATATTCTATAGATTTAACCATTGCCAGGAGTTTTTTTCAGGTAGGTGTGACAAAGTTCCTCCTCTATCTTGGTGGGTCCTGCGCTTATTGGCGGATTTTCTTGCCTCAGAGATTCACCATGTGGGTTGGGGAACAGCCCAGAGACCTTCCCCTCTGGAAGAACCCACAGTCCAGGTCAATTGGGAGGTTTGGGGGGAACCCAGGCCCACCCGCTACTCTGGGTTCCAGCCCAGGGGAATGCAGGCATATAGTGCCTCCTGTAACAGCTGCATGACAGCTACAACTCCCTGAGCTACTTCCCCATGGCCTCCTCCAAACACCTTCCTCTTGGTGTCTGATAACACTTGTGCTCCTCAGTCCTCCAGCAGCTCACCCTCAGACTCCCACCACAAACTGAAGTGAGCTCCTTTTTAAAACCCAGGTGCCCTGATTAGCCTGCCTGCCTTAACTGGTTCTAGCAGGTTCCTGATTACTCTAGTACAGCTCCTGTTCTGGTCACTCAGGGAACAGAAAACTACTCATCCAGTGACCAGTATATTTGCCCTCTACCAGACTCCTGTACCCCACTGGTCTGGGTCTGTCACATAGTATAATAGTTTCTCTCTAGAGAGCTTAGACTTTTAGTCTCATGTCTTTTGTGTTCCTTTATCAATGTTGCACCCAAACTGTAAGTACTAGCCTCTGTATCCAATATGAAAAGGTTTTGAAACAAGAAAGGAACTGTCACGAGAGCCTTTTCCAACTCTAAAAATGCTAACTTACACTCTGAGTAGTGAAAATATTTCCCTTTCTCTCAAAACCTATGCACTGTTAATGTATGCATGCTTGGTAATAATGTGAAAGGACTCCATGCTTGTAAAACTAAACTGTCTCTTTATTAAGAGAACAGATACGTTGCAACTGCAGCTAGCATTCTAGCCAGGTGCATACAGCACAGACTGAAATCCTGGTGCCTCCTCCAGACTCTTCCCTTCTGCAGCTTGTGCTTCTCCCTCCAAGTTCCATGCAGGTTGCTACATCTGTCATTTTAACCTTTTTTTTTTTTTTATTTTGTGCATTTGCTGACCTCCTGGGGCCAGAGATTACTAGTACATGGCCCACTCTAGGGACATGGTCTTTATTACCATCCCATTGTGTCTTGTTAGGGCCTCATAGTCTTCAAGCATACTGGTCTTCAAACCAGTTTCCCACTTCTTTATTGCTGTTGGTGGGGCATTGCTGCCTTCATTCTATTGGGTGGTGTCCTGTTGGTATTCTGTATTCCTCGTTTCTTCTGACTCTCCTACATCAGGCCAGGTCCTTTCTAAGTCCGCCTAGTCCTAGCCTTGGACCTGTCTGTCCAGGTGTGCTGTCTGTCTGCTGCTACTCCACAGTTGTCTTTGGTATTGTCTCTACCGCTGTCCTGAGCTACCTCATAGCTGTAACTACCTCACATAATCCATGTCCCACTGCAGCTTGGACTGTTGCCTTTTGTGATTGCTTTGTGTGGTTATTTGATGGGGTTGACCCCAGACCTGCCACCTGTGCATAGTGGCCCTAGGTCCTCAACTCTTTTGTATTAGCAGGCTGCCTGCTTAGCCTGGCATTCTCTTAAATGTTTCTATGTACTGTCCCTTGTTCCTCTGCTGGGCTGCAGCAGACTACACCTCATCCAGTTCCTGATCAATGTTTTCCTCAGTGCCCTCCAAAGAGTCCACACCTCAGAAATTGGAGTAATAATCTACTCTGACCACGTAGTTCCTGTCATTTAAAAATTAACTAATCTGTTCCGCCCTTTTTCCAGAGTCAGGATGGGATTTCATGACACTGTGGGGTCTCCTTCTGTTGTCAATCACTATTCTCTTTGCACACCTCACACTGTTCCACATATACTTCATGCCAAATGCTAGACACACTCCCTGGTTCATTTGAGGCCTGCCTCTATCTCTGTGAAGTGTATATCCGTCTTTTGTTGTCAGCTCAGGTTTGCTGGAATTACTGCTTGGTCCCCTTTAAACAAATCCCATTTTATACACACAGGTCATCCCTCAGCTAGTAGTAGGTGTTACCTCCTGGGGCACATGCTCCTCCCAGTCTGGCCAACCCTGGGATATGAACTGTTTTACATCCTGCTTAGTGCTGCAGGCAGGAGTGCTTTGTTGGATTGCTTAGAGCCTCACATCAGGGATGTGACAGTATAGAGTCTATCAACAGGGAACTATCTCCTGCTTCTACAGAGCCATTGGTGTTTGTGCTCTGGAAGGCATGCCCTGCTCAATGTGTCTGCCACCAGTAGGGACATCCCTTATTTTCATCTCACAGTGATGCAGTCTGAACAACATTCATCGTAGTTGTTGGGTGCACACTGTAGTGGCTTCTTCATGATGTTTCCTAATGGCTTGTGATCAGACTGCTTTTTCACCTGTGCGCAAAGGTGAACCAATGGAATTGTTCCATTTTGAGGCGCACTACCAGTAGCCCCTTTTCTATAGAGCATATTTCCTTTCTGTGTTTGTCAGGGCTCTAACAGCAAATGCTATGGACTGCTGGCTTTGTATCTGTGCTGCTCCTAGGACTCCTCCTGAGGCATCACATTGTAGCTCTAGCTGTGCCAGAGAGGTGTAGTGCTTTAGGACTGGTGCCTCACTTACAATTTTCTCTCTTCTATCAAATGCCTGTTCTTGGGGATCTCTGAACATACCTGTTCTGCATCCTGGTATGTTAACTATCTCAAGGGTTCACAGGCTTCTGATAGGTGTGTGTGCAGCTGGCCATCCCTATAAATCACTGAATTCCCATCACGTCCTTTGGTCTGGGCATTTCCTTTATGGCTCTGAGTTTCTCAGGGTCTAAGCAGATTCCCTCCAAAGTCAACAGATGTCCAATGTAGGGGACCTCCATTTTCCTCAGCCTCAGCTTGTCTGCATTCCTAATTGTCTAATATTCCTGCCTAGGAGTTGTCACAGCTTGGTGTCATGGTCTTAGATTGCCTCTCCTTGACATCTTCCTCTGCAATAAGAATGTCATCAGCTACAATCTTGATGCCTGGAAAGTCCCTCTAGTGCCTGGTTCAGTTTACGTTGGAACATTCTGGGACCGAGTTGATGTCCGCAGACACATACCCAATGGTACCTGCCAAAAGGTTTGGCAAAGATTGTCTGGTGGTTAGATGGCTTGTCTAGGTCAATATGCCAGAACCCATTCTTGACATTACAAACAGTGAATGATTTTGCCCTGGATAGATCGAGTAGTATATCCTCAATACTTGGTAATATGCAATGACTTCTTTTCAATGCTCTGTTACATGGTCTTGGGTCAATGCATATCTTGAATTTACCTGAAGGTTTTCTCACCACTACTAAGCTGCAGATCCATTCTTAGGTCTTTTCAGTATGTGTAATGATGCATCTTCTTTGCAGGCTTGCCATTTTCTTCTTCAGTGGCTCCACGAGAGCTAATGGTGTTTCAGTAGCCTCACAAGCTGTGCATGGGGTCTGTTTCTCCCTTCAACTTGCCCTCTAGGTATCCATCTCCTTGCAATATGTTTTCATATTGTTAGAATGCTGAGCACAGCCTGTGGTGACTGTTCTTCCTCTCTCACATTGAGGATGGTTTTGGTGTTGCACGGTGATAAAATCCATGGCTTGCTGTGATGCATGGCTAGAAAGGATTAAACATCCTGCAAAATAAATAACCCTCAAAAGACATGTGGGGAGATAATGTTTGTGTTTTTGTGTATTTACATATGTATGAGTAGGGTCAACGATGTAATCAACAGTCCCTGTCTCTGCTGTATTCTATCATTGAGAGATCAAAAGAACAGCCTAACATTTAAATGAACTGTAAATGCTGGATATCTCTGTATTCATCTCTCTTTAAAATGTGTAGCAAATAATCTGTGAATGGTGGAGGAACAAGCAAATTGCCTTATGTTAATTTTTTAGCTAAGTACCGCTGATGGACCTCCATCAAAGTCATCCTAATTACCTTCTATTCCTGGAGGAACTCCCAACTTGTCAATTGTATAAAAGATCCTTGGGTACTGATTCTGTCATCTCAGATCTGCTTAGGCTTCATCAGGGGAAGTTTGAGTTGCAAGACTGAGGTCCCAGTTATGCTGATACACCCTGAATATGATATTTGGAGTCCAAATTTTGGACATTGGACTATGAACTATTTCTGAAAGAACTCTTTGCAACTACAAAGCTCACCATCTCTGCTATGAATCTGCACCTCAATGAATTGAACTCGTCTGTATGTATACTGATCTTTTAACCATACTCTCTTTTGTTTTTTTTTAATAAAGTTTAGTTTAGTTAATAAGAATTGGCTGTAGAGTGTATTTGGGTAAGATCTGGAATATTCAGTAACCTGAGAGGTAATATGTCCGATCCTTTGGGATTGGTAGAATCTTTTCTTTTGATATGATGAAATAAGATTTTCAGAAATCATCATATTTGACTTAGGTATCTGGATGGAGGCCTGAGGCTGGATCATTTTAAGGGAACTGTGTTGTTTGGCCTTCTGAGTAACCAGTAAGGTAATAAAGAAGCTGTTTTATGCTGGCTTGGTAAATCTAAGTATTGGAATATCCACCCGTTTTTGGGGGATTGTGTGCCCCATTCTTTGAAGTTCACCCTAATTGAGTGACCACAGCTGGCTCCCCACTAGGACCCCAATCACACTTGCACTGCCTGCTGCCCAGCAGTTAATGGTATTCAACCATATATAGTCAACCAGTATAAACTCCAAGTGATAATGTCTGTTGTTTCGTGGGTTTCTTATTGGGAAACTGCATGTGCCCACTGCCCTCAGAATGGTTTTATTGTACATCACAAGCACTCAATCACATTTCTCTGGTCATTGATCTAATAGCATAGTTGCAGATATGACAGCTGAATGGCTGACATCCTTCTGCAGTGTGTGGATACTGAAAGTCTCGATGTCCTGAAGTCACACTGCAGATATCTTCCTCTTTGCTCGAAGACTCTGGCCTCAATCACTGCATGTATTGCTTCTTCTCCCCCACCCCCCCGGGGGGAGCTACGGCATTGGGACACCCCTTGCACCATTGTCCATAGCCTGGCCATTTTTCTTTTTGCCTTTCGTGTTGCTTTCCACAGATTATACACTGGACCATGATGCCTGTATTCTTAGTCTGTCTGTCTGTCTCCTGATTCCTGGGCTCCTTCTGCTTGAGCCTGTGTACTTTTCTTCATTTTTCATTAGTGGCTATTGTTTTGATTCTTTCCTGGACAGATCAGTGGCCCTTGCTAGTTAGAGGCATTTCTCTTGGGTTAGATTTGTTTCTCTCAACAATCTGTCATGTAAGCTGGAATCACATGTCTCACAAATGATCCTGTCTCTATCTTAGGGAATCTTTTTAATGTCTCCAAATTTATATGTGGATGCCGGAGTTCTCAGTTTTGTAACATAAGTATCTATTCCCTCTTCAGTTTCTTAGTTTTGGGTAAAAAACAGTATCTTTTTACAGTCTGCCTCTGGCTGGGGTCACAGTACTGATCAAACCTCTTATCAGTTATTCCAGTGTTTCTGGCATTATTCCTTGCACCTATGTCTTACTCACTGAATGTCCTTTCGCCCTCCCATCCCCCATGAGATAGTTAAAACAAAACAAAAAAAGCTTTACATAATTTTCTCATCTTTATACCCCATGCTCAGCTGTGTAATACAGACTCAGTTTTTGTTTCCATGTTTGTGCAAGGGTTTTTTTTTTTATTGCAGGCGGTCAGAGACCTTCCATGCTGCCTCTTTGCTCAGTTTCTAGCTGCTGCTTTGTTTTGCCTGTTAATCACACTCTTCCTTGATATGGTTCTCATTAGACTGATTTCTGCCCTCATGTTTCATGAGCAACATACTTGGTAATAACAAAGGACTTCATACTTTAAAACTAAACTTTTATTAATAGAACTATTTACAGAGATGCTGAAATGATAGCTGGCATTCTACCCATGTGCCTACAGACTGAGTTTCTGGTGGTGCCTCCTACAAATTCTTCCCCCCTGCAACCTGTGCTTCTCCATCCAAGTTCCATGCAGGTTACTACACAATGGTTTTGCAGAATTGGCAAATCCACAAATAAACATTCTATAATTGGTCCGGAATTAAGAGGAGAGGGGGGAAAAAAAAAAGGCAGAATGTCTCTGAGTGCCTAGAGAGTTGGCCAGTTCTGCACAGTCAGTCTCTCTCTCTCTCTCTCTCTCTCTCTCTCTTTTTGGGTCAATGGAAATTCCCCCTTTATTGAGTGTGCTGGGTAAATTAACTCTTTTTTGGGAAAAGTCACATTTCTTTGGGTTCAGTTAGAGATTGGCAGCCTCAAGCCAATCACGGATCCTAGTGCATACTAAAACCTTTCAATAGGAAATTGTCTGGGAATAGCAAACAGGCTGAGAAAGGCGTGCCTTGCAATACCCTTTCCATTAGCATCTCAGATATGGCAAGTGCATTGCAGAGACTGAAAGCCATCACTTTAAATTGCACAGTTACCCTTCACTTAAGTGTATAGCTCTGTGCTGGTACAAGTCCAGTAGAAACTCTGGTAGCTCACCTTCACTCCTTTCTCCATTGTTTTCTTCTATGCCAGCATTTAATAGAGTTGCTGGTTCACACTTTGCAACTGTCGTTCCTTTTTTTTTTTTTTTTTTTTTTTTTTTTTTTTTTACGACTTGTTGCTTGTCAGAAACATTCAGCAACTGAACAGGAATCCATTCTGGATTCAGATTCTTTAGCTCCTAAAATTCCATTAGATCCTGGGTCTCAAAGCAGGTCTCAACAAACTTCCCCATATATCCTCTGCTGGAAAACTACCACAACATGTAACTGTTATTATGATTTCTGCTCTGGATACAGGAAAACTTTCCCATTGCAAATGAATAGCCTACAAATCATTTACTTCAACTGGGCTATATCTTTAAAGGGAATATAGGATTGAGTTCCCTATATATGTTTGTTTATGCTTGTTTCACTGTTCACATTTGAATTTATTGTATTTGTATTAAAATAATTTAGTTATAAGGCATTTTGGACAATGGAATCCATCTTTTAAAATGGAGTCCAGTTTTGGTTATTCACAACTCACTTTCGCACCTTTTCGTTTTTTTCGAAATTAAGTTAGAAACCATTCAAACACAGTATGTACTTTATAAACATATAGAGCCTATTCATCTGGGTGCAGACCTGAATGCATTAAAAAAGCTAATGCATGCAAAAACATGATATATCACTTCAAACGCATTCCAAAGGATAGTCAAGGAGGGGATATGTAGGGTGGAGTTCCCTGTATATGTTTGTTTATGCTTACTTATGCTTGTTTCACTGTTCACATTTGAATTTATTGTATTTGCATTAAAATAATTAGTTATAAGGCATTTTGGACAATGGAATCCATCTTTTAAAATGGAGTCCAGTTTTGGTTGTTCACAACTCACTTTCACACCTTTTTTTGTTTGGCGGGAAACAGGGTTTGCCGCAGAAACTGCCTCTGAGGAGACTGGATCAAACCGGTCTGGACTAAAACTTTTGCGACACAGAAGGCATAAAAGGGTTGCACACCTTCTCAGCGAGGTTGTCCGTCTCAGAGGCAGCCAGTGATTGTCACGTTTGCGCGGGCATCAAGGACTTCCTTCACCATCTTACCTGATCTATCCCACCGATCCGGGTATTTTCCACCAGAATCCACTTACCTTGTTCCTGGTTCCAGGGATTGCCAACACCAGCGGTCTCCTGGTTCTTGGTTCCAGTGCAGTGATGGTCCTGAGCACCTCCTGTCCCCAGTAACCACTGGGTGCATAGTTGCAGGTCCAGGTCCTTACGAACCTAAGCAACAGAGAGACTGTCACTAGCACCCGCAGTTGATCCCACTCAAGATCCATCCTTTGAGATACAGGACAGTTCTGGGGTACCTTGGTTTAGTTTGTTTTGTTAGTGTATGTCAATTGCTAGTATGTCAAGGTCTCGTGCTGCTTGTTTTGCTGACTCGTAGCACATTTCCAAAGTGAAAGGGGACTTGACTGATGGAATACTGATGTCTAGTAGCGGACATTCATGACATGGCAACAGAAGTGTTAAAAGCTGCTATTGTTTTCTTGCCATCTAGTCCAGGGTGAGCTTTTTTGTTTAGCTCATAGGCCTCATGGGCCCTGTCCTCTAGTTTTTTAAGACCCACAACCCGTGGGTTTACTGTACCCATTGATAGTCTCAAAGCAGGTAGAGGTCCCTGCATGTATATTTCTCTAAGCTCAGGAGTATCATGAGTCACCACGCAGTTTACTACGGGGGCCAGTCCAGTAAGCCAATACAAGAGTCTTTTTCTGGCTAGATATCTTTCTGGACATTCGGAGGGCTTCTACCTCTCCAAATACAGTTTCCCCATCAAGTTCTCATGGGAGCAGTATAGTTTGAATATGCCCAAGTAAATGTCCACCATCTCAGTTACATTGCCCATTGGTATGTCATGAGGCAGTGCATTAAAGTCCTCACTTCCAATACACTCCTTTACCATGGTGACCACGTCCTCTTTGCTGAGACTTGGGGTGATTCTCAGTTGGGCAAGCCAGTTGAGTGCACTTTCTCTATTGAGAGGGCCCATCTGCTTCCCAACCACCCTTGCTTGTTCAGGAGACAGCAGTTTAATTTCGTACCTAGTTTCAGGTAGCCGATTTGGGCCAAATTGCACTACCATGGTAGTGATTGGGGCAAACGGAGGGCATTGCCTCCCCTCCTGGCTTTCCTCATGGCTAAGAGGGGCCGATGGATAGCCAGGTGGTGATCTTTCACTCTCAGAGTCCTCTCCCTCTGACTCCAACACATCTGTGGTGAACCCGGCTAGAGGACTAGCCTTGATAGCATGGATCACGCTCTGTGATCTCTGAAGCTGCTCTTTCAGCTTCTGTAGCCTTTTCAGGCAGGCATCATGGTTGGTGATGCCTTCCCCAGGCCATTTAGTTTCCTTAAATAGCTGTCTTACAGCAGCCTGTGACTCCTCCAGTTTCTTGCTGATAATGAAACCTTCCCACATCTCTCATTCAATTCACGCAGCTGCTCTTCTAGCTGGGTCAGCTGCAGAGTCTGATTGGTAACCTGTGCAGCTGCTGCGCTATACTTTAGCGACAGCTTCTCTAGTTCCAGATCTTTACCTTGTGATTGGGATTGGGTAGCTGACTCTTTAAGCAGCTTCACTTGCTTGTCTAGCTCCTTCCCAGCCATAGCGAGCCCGTATAACAGAGCTCTTTTCTGATCATGTACCGCTCCCATACCCTTCCCAGTTTCTGAACGGCATCCTCCCCGGAAAATAACCCATTCTTCCGGGGGTTGTACCCTTTACCAAACAAAGAGACACATACTCTAAAGATGTTTTATTGAGTTGCTGCGTCCAACCCAATAGTCTGAAGACCTTCTCCAATGCTGGTGGTTGACTCACCATCAACCAGTACAGTCCCAAATACGTAGCTCCCTAGCTCGCAAGCCTACCTTAGCCCACCACACTGCTTATGGTTGGGGCTTTCGATGCCAACTCCCCGAGCCCTGTTGAGCACCCTTGTTGCAGCCACGTCCCTCGGACCCCTTTCGGCCAGGACGCATTAATGGCCCTAAGTGGGGACCTCACTTAATCTGTGCCACTGCTTGCAAGTTCCTACAGGCAGACAGGTGAGCCGTGCCTTCTCCCTGGAACCTGAGCCTTCACTTTAAAAAACAAAAAAAAAACAAACAAACAAAAAAAACCACACACCAGACCAATGCCCGCTTGTCAGCCACCTAGGCCCCCGGGAGTGCTTCCTCAACACCTCATGAGGTTAGCCAGATCCTCGGGACTGCTCCCCAGCCTCAACTGCCAAACTGTAGGAGGGTGGCAACAACCTTAGCCACCCTGCAGCCTGTCTTTTTGACTGCCAACCCCATCTTAGGATTTCCCTCCCTGAGTCGCTGGACTGATGCAACCACACAGCAAATAATAAAGGGACAAAACAAAACCAAGCAGACTGGAAGATGCTAGGACTTACTCCTCTGCCAGTCCTGCTGTGGTCACCACAACTGTTATACGGTCTCAGACAATAGGGCCAGGTTCTTTGACTGGCAATACCAGTATCTAATCACCTGGGGAGTAAGTTAACTAAAATCTTCCCACTGCCCACCAGGTAGGTAACAAAAGACTAGAGGGAAATTTTTCTAAAACAAACAGGAAATTTATTAAAAGGTTTACTAATAATGTCATGGGGGGGTGGGGAGAAGAGAATAAAAACAGATTTAAACCATAAAACAGCAATGTGGTTGCCCAAAGATGAGCTTGAAGCCCAGTCCCCAATACAATCCTTGGCAATTTACACTTGACATAAGCTTTATGCAGGGTAAAACGGATTTATCTGGGTTTAGACCCCATTGGGAGTTGGGCATCTGAGTGCTAAAGACAAGCACACTACTGTGAGCTGTTTTCAGGTAAACTTGCAGCTTTGGGACAAGTGATTCAGACCCTGGGTCTGTGTCTGGAGCCAGACGGGAGTGTCTGGCTCAGCAAGACAGGGTGCTGGAGTCCTGAGCTGGCAGGGAAAACAGGAGCAGGGGTAGTCTTTGCACATTGGGTGGCAGCTCCCAAGGGGGTTTCTGTGATCCAACCCGTCACAGGCCCCACTTCATTGGAAAGGTAATGAAAAGCATATGTGCAGCCCTAGGAATCCGCCAATGCTTCCACGTAGCGGGCCACCCACAGTCATCTGGATTGGTAGAGCGGACCAACAGGACTATTAAAACTGTACTATGCAAGGTCATCGAGGCATCAGGGAAGGATTGGGACTGCAGGTTACCATTTATCCTGATGGCCGTTAGGTCTACTGTTGGAGCACACAGGTACACACCACACGAGGTAATAACCGGAAGACCTATGAGAATTCCAGAGCTCTGGTGGGTGCAAAGAGGGGTGCCACTGGACCAATACAGGCCCAAAGTCAATGTGGACCAGTACATCAAAGAGGATGCTAGAAACCATCAGCGAGGTCCAGAAGCAAGTAGCAGTCAACCTCAAGTGCAATATCCAACAAGTTAACCATCGTCTTAACAGCAACTTGCACTTTGTTGAATGGGACATAGGGAACAGGGTACTGTACCATTTCTATTTGGAAAAGCACCATCCCCTTAGCCCACAATGGGTAGGACCAGTACCCATAATCAATAAAGCGAGCCCAACAACAGATCAAGTTGAGATCAGGTTTGGCAAAAGAAAGCTGCTAAAATGGTTTCACTCTACCCAACTGAAAGCCTGGAAGGGTAAAAGTAAAATAGATGACACTAAACCACGTTAAAAAGTATGCTACTAATTGTGTTTGTCTTCCCTCCTTTTTTGTAGAAGGAGAAAGATGGCTTCTAATCCGGTCTACTTGTACATAGTTTTACTGCACTGTTTACTGATTTGCAGCATTTGCACTTTTGTGATACAGGAAAATGAACGTTGGTATTGTCGGGTGAATGATTCCCTGCTATACAAATGGAAACAACCCATGGTAACCTATGACAATGAGGACATCCCTGACTCAGTTTACGGATCAAAAATGGAAATAAAAATGCCAAAACAATCTGGTGACAAGCTTCAGTTACCTGACAGTGCTGAAGGGTATAATTTCAGTGCATGCTTATGTCTAGGAAGGATATTATGTGGTGTGGAAGGAAGAGAAGGGAAATGCGTCCCTTCTTGCTTTAACCGAAAACAACAACCGCACCCACAACCTTATCATAAATAAATATGAGCAAATGAGGTTTATACACAAAAAAGCAAGGAAAGCGTGCCTGGCTTTTTGACAATGGCTTTCTTGTTGGATGTTCAAGAGACATTGAGGATTGGGGACCAGCTAAGTGTATTTACCTTCAAGAACAAGTTCCATCTATGTTAATGCCTATGAAGTTCACAACTGCACTAACCCTAGGGATTCAGCACTTTAACATCTCACAGACTAAGCTTTGGGTGTATAATCAGTGTATAATCAGTATTCAGTCACTTTAACCTGCAAAAGTTGCACACACCAATGTTCTGCTCCTAAAAGCACTGCTAAATTGAAGTTCTGTATTTTTGTTGTTAACGCACATGTTTTTCCTCTTATATGTTCTGGAGATGTTACTATTGATGTTTCATCTAAGGATTCGGGTACATGGTACATTACAGGGCCATATGGTATCAGAAAAACCTTTGAGGCCCTAGTATCAGAGGGGTAGCCGTGTTAGTCTGGATCTGTAAAAAGCAACAGGGAGTCCTGTGGCACCTTTAAGACTAACAGATGTATTGGAGCATAAGCTTTCGTGGGTGAATACCCACTTCGTCAGATGCGTGAGGTCCTAGTGGTCCCTGAGCCATACACCAGCAAAATAGGCCCATTTGTAATAAAGAGGGATATTTCAAGGACAATCATGATCAGCCCTGAGTACTCACTTAAGAAGGTGATCATGTCAATACAGTTATCGGTGTCCCCAATTAGTTGGCAATGCTTAAGCTACATTACACTATTACTAATAGGTTGGGAAGCACAGGCCAGAGAAGTAATTCCCCAGAATGCGCCCAAAAGAACTGCCAGAGACCTTACAATTAAGCTGTTAGGGGGTGTAGAAACTGGGCTGGGAGTACTTAATACAATTGACCAGCAGCAAGTACTTAATACAATTGACCAGCAGCAACTGGCTAACCGCATAGGAGGTCTGGGTCATGATGTGGCCTCTTTATCCAGTCCACTCACCTCCTCCCTCATGCAAATTGGCACTTTAAAATACAACATTGCAAACACACTGCCTGATTAGTTACAAATCCAGAAAAAAAGATCACCTTAGACTAATAGGTGCTCTGGTTATTCTCCAGTCTAATATTTCGCAGGCCTTAGCATGTGTGCAAGCCCAGCAATGGCTTCTTGATGTTGCAAAATCCATTGTAAGGGATGGGGCTTAATGGCATGGTACCCATTGAAATAAGGCATCTAATTTGAAAAAATGCCACAAAGTTTGAAAAACAGAACCAAGAATGGTGGCAAATGGTCAATTTCACTTACCTTCACAAAAATAGGACCATTGTAGCTTACATACTCATCTTAAAGAATGCACAGAAGGAGCTCATCTATCCTCTGGAATGTTTGTAAATACCTCTGCTCTTCTCCCTATGGAGATTAGTAAGTGTGTACATTTGAAAAATAAAAAGTACTATATCGTCAACGTTCAATCATGTATGGAACAACAAGGATTAGGGTACGCTTGCAATGAGGGTGTTCGAGAGGAGACCCATGTATGTATTAACCCACTGGAAGATAGATGCCACTACCAAATGTTTCCCTCTCATGTCAACCATTCTGTTGTGGTTATGGTAAATAAGCACTGTATTTGCTTAAGAAGCCCATGTACTGAATTCTGTGTTAATAAGTTTCATACTGTAAAGCATGATCCCTTCATTAATTTGTGTATGTGTGCAGTGATTTCAATTGTAGGGTGTGATATCAATCTACCTATTAATGAAATTAAGTTAGAAACCATTCAAACACAGTATGTACTTTATAAACATATAGAGCCTATTCATCTGGGTGCAGACCTGAATGCATTAAAAAAGCTAATGCATGCAAAAACATGATATATCACTTCAAACGCATTCCAAAGGATAGTCAAGGAGGGGATATGTAGGGTGGAGTTCCCTATATATGTTTGTTTATGCTTACTTATGCTTGTTTCACTGTTCACATTTGAATTTATTGTATTTGCATTAAAATAATTAGTTATAAGGCATTTTGGACAATGGAATCCATCTTTTAAAATGGAGTCCAGTTTTGGTTGTTCACAACTCACTTTCACACCTTTTTGTTTGGTGGGAAACAGGGTTTGCCGCAGAAACTGCCTCTGAGGAGACTGGATCAAACCGGTCTGGATTAAAACTTTCACGACACAGAAGGCATAAAAGGATTGCACACCCTCTCAGCATGGTTGTCCATCTGAGATGCAGCCAGTGATTGTCACGTTTGCGCAGGCATCGAGGACTTCCTTCACCATCTTACCTGATCTATCCCACCGATTGGGGTATCTTCCACCAGAATCCACTTACCTTGTTCCTTGTTCCAGTGATTGCCAACACCAGTGGTCTCCTGGTTCTTGGTTCCAAAACAGTGAAGGTCCTGAGCTCCTCCCGTCCCTGGTAACCACTGGGTGCACAGTTGCAGGTCCAGGTCCCTACGAACCCAAGCAACGGAGAGACTGTCACTAGCACCCGCAGCTGATCCCACTTGAGATCCATCCTTTGAGATACAGTACAGTTCTGGGGTACCTTTGTTTAGTTTGTTTTGTTAGAAGTGTAAATTGTCAATGGTTGTGTTGGGGACTGGGCTTCAGGCCTATCTTTGGGCAACCACATTGCTGTTTTATGGTTTTAATCTGTTTTTAGTCTCTTCCCTCCCCCCCCCCATGACATTGTTAGTAAACCTTTTAATAAATTTCCTGTTTGTTTTCAAAAAATTTCCCTCTCTAGTCTTCTGTTACCTACCTGGTGGGTGGTGGAAAGATTTTAGTTAACTTACCCCCCATGTGATTAGGTACTGGTATTGCCAGTCAAAGAACCTGGTCCTGTTGCCTGAGACCATGTAACAGGAATTTTCACAGATTGAATTTGTAGGACAACTTTTCTGCCATTTTATTTACACATTTTATTAGCCATAAGGAAATCCAAACTGACTATTAGCTGGCTGGCTATCTCAGCTACCCAAACATCTTGTTTGAATTCCAGAGGTCCAGTTTTCAAAACCAGTTTCCCCATTTTTGAACAGGTGCACATTCCCCAATCATAGTCTCCAATTGAGACCAATTTTGGATTCCCTATATTCTCCAGCTTTTTTAGCATGTCTGGTCTAACACCAGTTTTGTTAGAACCAGTTACTACTATTTCCCTGAAGAAAAGGTTTCAACAGATTTTGGGTGTGGTTTTTAATTAATAACACCTAACTCTTATATAGCACTTTTATCTACTCTCAAAATGCTTCACAAAGGAGGTATCATTATTCCCATTTTACAGATGAGGCAATCAAGGCACAGAGAGGTGAAGGGACTTGCCCAAGGTCACCCAGCAGGTCAATGGTAGAGCCAGGAATAGATCCCAGGTCTCTGAGTCTCAGTCCAGTGCTCTATCCTCTGTTACATTGCTTCTTCAATTGGGGGAACAGGCCAGCAGCCTACAGGCATTTACTTCTTCCCTTATTTACCCTGAATGGAAGGTGCCTATCGCACCCAAGGGCTTCAGTGATGGTGCTGTGCTTGCCCATCCACCTGGATAACAATACAGTAAGTATGTCTCAAGTGTATAAACCACCAATGGTGTTTAAAGGATCTGCTGTGTTCCCTAAGAGGACTGAAATCTCAATTACAATACATGGGTTTTGCTACCTGCACTGCAGAACAGCAATGCTTGCAAACCTTTGCTCCTGTGAGTGAGGAATAATTACTCACTTTCAGGGTTCACAGCTCTTAAGCAGGCTACATTATTTACAGACAAAGAAATATGCTTTATTGCCACTGCCAAAGAATAATATCCCAGTCTTTTACAGATGTTTTGAATTTTATTAGCTAGAACATCTAGTTTTATAAGATCACTACTCTGGTAATCCTTCAGACAACATGGAACAGACATCTCTTTATTTTATTCACTTTCCACAATTCCTGTAACTGGTTCAGGAATGCTGGGAGGCTTCACAATGTCAGGAGGGTAGGAGGCAGTATCAACAACTGAAATGCAGATAAAATGTTGGTGTTGAGGAATTTTGATTCCAGCCTGCAACTCCCAAACTCTTACTCTGTCTCACTCTGATTTATTCTCTGTACTAACACCCACCAACTCCTTATGTGAGTGAAAAACATCAAGGACACTTATGTAAGAATGGTGAGAAGACAAAGTCAGAAAAAGACCATTTAAATGTGTCTCTTAAAGCTGTTCAAACCACCACAAGGCGGTTGGCTTTTTTCCTTTCTAGTTCTCAGGACTCCAAACCTGTGATCTAAGTGATGTTTGTTTACTTGGGCTTCCACCTCCAGCAATTTTGACAAACCTGTTTGGGTGCACAGAAGTTTCTAGCGGAGGTAGGGAATTCCTAATCTATGACTGACTTCTCAGTAGTGGTTACTGCCTTTTTCTCCTTCCTCCATGCTTGACTTGACTTCCCTGCTTGATAAAGTATTTGCTGCAGTTAGAGTACAGGCTGGTCCTGCAAACATCCCTCCCCCTCCTAAGATAAGACCTGTTACTGCGGCAAAGAAGGCCTCCATTGTTACACCGCTGCTCAAGGTCAGACCTGCGTCTATAACTCATCCTGCTTCTGATAAGGCCAGTCATAACCTTTTGGATAAGGTGATGAACCAGTTGTCGTCATCCAGGAGGGTTTTTTTGCCAGACCCTTGCTTTCTTTTCCCCTCCTCTTAAGTGGTCCCTGCTCCCCACACCTTACTATTGACTACCACATTGATATGTCTGTCTGAGATGAATCATCTGATTCCTCTCATCATTTACTGAGCTTGACTTTTTTGTGCAGGCATATCACTAAATTGTAAAACTCACTCCCCTCAGCTGTTACTCTGGGGAGCTCCTACTGAGAGCAGTAGCAAGAAGAGCTGAAAACCCTATATACATTCACCAATCAGATAATGCTCTCCTTAACAATGTGGTTGGCCCCAGATATTGTTTGCCATTCCTTCCTGCTAAATACCACAAGCTTCCTGCTGATAAAGTAAAACTATGGCCCCAAGCTATCAAAGGTAGATGCTGATATAGCCTCTTGTTCCAATAAAACTTTCCTTCCCCTAGAAGATGGCACCATTCGGAGGCATCCCTTAGAGAGCAAAGAACCAAAAATGGGGATCTGAAAAGATGCTGTGGCCTCTTTAAAAGGAAGACAGCATAATCCAGTAGGCTGGAAGTAATGAAAGCTGAGTTCTGTTCCTGGGTTTGTCACTGGGATACCTTGGGCACATCATGTAGGACAAAATTTTCAGACTTGGCAACTTAAAGTTTGGGACCTGAAGCTATATTTAAGCATCTAAATAGACTTGAGAATGGTAATGGTACTTCACTCTCCTTTGTGAAATCCTGGGAGATCTAGGGATGGAAAATGCAGTGGATATTTATGATTTTGCTATTGGTTTCACTGTGCAACTGGTGGGCAGTCTTTGGAGATGTCATGCTGGGCTTGCCCTGTTCCCTGTATTGTCTGGAGCCTAACTAACATGGTGGCATGCAAATGATGGGTGGAGCAGTGCAGGGGTGAGTTGATGTGTGTTTGGGGGAGAAGGGGATTGTGAATTCAAGGATCAATCACTGTATAGTTACTCTGCTCATCCACAGCAGGGGTTCCTGTGGGACACATGTAGGGCTGAGCTACCCTTGATGGAGTAGCTTCACACCTGCTCTGTGGATTGTGTGGAGCATTCCTGTCTCTTCACTTTCCCACTGTGGATCTGCTTAGTGCCCTGCCCAGCTATACAGGCAGGGCATTACAGTGGCAGTTTGGCCCTTCCCTTTATGCACTTTGTAGCTTAGTTCAGTGGTTAGGAACACCTATCTTCTACCAAAGAGATCAACTATAGAACATCCCATAGGCTGACTATGCTCTGTGGCTACTGTCTTCACATGTAACTCAAGACTCCCTAAAGATTTCTCTCTAGGTATTTATATGGCCCCCATCATCTTCATAGCTGAGTGCCTCCCAAACATTATCCCAGCACTACTGAACTGAGGTACACTGAGACTAAGTGCCTTGCCCAAGATCACAAAGGAAACCTGTGGCAGAGCTAGATTCAACCAGGGCCTTAACCACAAGACCATCCTTCTTCCTATAATATAGGTAGCCTACAGAACTGTCTGGATACTGTACTGGACCAGTGGTGAACTTTCTAGTATATTTAGATGTCTGGCTTTCCTAAATCTGAGGGTAATCTGTTTAAGACTCTCTGAACCAAATTCATCGCTGTAACCCTGATGTAACTTAAATGAGGTGAATTTGTTTTCCTGGGCCTGACTTTACATTGCTTTGTGCAGTCATCAATAGATGGGTGCAAAATGTTACCAAATCAAAATTCTCCACTCATTTACACCAGTAAGAGCATTTTACCCCATTTTGTATTCAGTACACTTGCATCACAGATGTAGTTGGTCCAGCATGTCTAGTGTCCTTTTATATCATATTTATGTTTTTTACTAAGATGAGCACTTGGGATTAGTAATAGTTTAGTAAAACATGTCAAATTTCACTTAAGTCTGTTTTAACTAATCCACTGTGGCCTACATTTTATATTCTTCCTTTCTCTTAATTCCCGTTGTATGATAAATCCCAGTCAGGAAATGAAATTTTTTAACCCAGAAAAGAACTCCTGTTCTTAGAAATAATCCTTTCTATACATGTATTTTATTTTTTATCATGTGTTCAAAGTTGTTGCTCCTTGAGAGAACAATTGCAAAACATTTTTGTCTAGGTCAGAAATGCCTTGTTTAAGACCACCTCCTGTTGTTCGTATTTGTTTTACTGAAACCCTTCCATTAGATTCAGATTTTCAGTCTGTGTGCTTTTCACATTCACTTCCCCTTCAATGTGTCGGTGTAGACTGGGGAGAAATCCTGTCACTCCTGAAGTCAATAGCAAAACTCCCATGGACTTCCACTGGATCACGGTTTCATCCTGATTTTTCAAAGGAGCTTAAGGAAGTTAGGCATCCAACTTCCACTGAAGCTCTATTGGAGTTGAACGCCTAACTTCCTTAGACTCTCTTGACAATTCGAGCCATAAACTTTGACTCTTTTCTGAAACATATAAGCACTTTTTGAGGAAATGCCATTGCTTTGTTAATAGTTCATTGAAAGCCCTCTAAGAGGTAGGAGTGCACGAGCCATGTGTAATAAGAAATCAATGTCCAAGGTATTGAAAGAAAGAGGATTAACAACCTGGACTTCACACATGACCAATATTCTGCTGTACTCCTGAAGAAATCCAAGTCCAAAAGGAGCTGGGAATAGGAGTCGGAGAGTTGCTCGAAACAAACAAGAACTCTGCCATGCGTCAGACCCGAAACATCTAATGGTTTCAGACTTTGGATAAATATTTCAAAAGAGCCTGAGTGACTTAGGCTCCTAAGGTCCTATGTCCCACTGAAAAATCAGTGGAACTCAGAGTCCAAAGTGACCAAGTCACTTTGGAAAATGAATCTTAAACTCTTTAGTCATTTTGGAGCTTTTGAAAATGTTACCCTCCATTTCAATTTAGGTTTCAGAGAGGCCCTATCTTGTTTTATTTGTATTGTGGTAGCACCTAGGATCTCATGTCTTGCACCAGGACTTCATTTTGATAGGTGCTGTGCGAAAACAGAACAAAAAGGCAGTCTCTACCCCAAAGAGCTTACAGTCTATGTAACCTTCTCTTCCTGTTGCCATTGCTGAAAGCACAATCTCTGATTCCGATTATATTTTTAGTTGATTAAATATGTCGAAGCAATATCTGCAGGGGAAAGGGAGAGCGACACTCCAGACTTGTTTATCCCTCCTCCTAGCCAAAGCTGAAATAGTCAAAGCAAATACATTTTCTACAGAGGAAACCACATTTTTTGATGCTTCCTGCTGGCCCTGCAACTGCTATTGTTCACAGTGTTCTTGAGCCTGTTTATGTTCCAAGTGCTGCCTGCAAGTTCCCATAGAATATAGAAGTGTAGGGCTGGAAGCTACCTCAAGAGGTCATCTAGTCCACCCTACTGCTCTGAGGCTGGACCATGTATATCCAGGCCATCTCTGACAGGTGTTTGTCTAACCTGATCTTAAAAGCCATCAGTGATGGGGATGCCACAACATCCCTTGGAAGCCTATTCAAGAGCTTAACTATCCTTATGGTTAGAAAGTTCCTAGTATCTAACCTAAATCTCCCTTGCTGCATGTTAAGCCCATTATTTCTTGTCCTGCCTTCAGTGGACATGGAGAACAACTGATCACTATCCTCTTTATGACATATTTGAAGACTATCAGATCCCTCCTCAGTCTTATATTTCAAGAATAAACATGCCCAGTTTTTTTAACCTTCCCTCATAGATAGTTTTCTAAACTTTTTATCATTTTGGTTGCTCTCCTCTGGACTCTCTCCAATTTGTCCATGTCTGGACATGGTAATCCTGCTGAAGCCTCACCTGGGCTGAACAGAGTGGGGTGACTATCTCTCATGTTTGACATATGACAATCCTGTTAATTATACTAGCCTTTTACACAACTGCATCAAATTTGATTTATATTCAATTTGTGATACATTGTAATCCGCAGAATTTTTTCAACAGTACTACCACCTCGCTAGTTATTCCCCATTTTGTAATTGTGTATTTGATTTTTGTTCTTCCTAAGGGTAGTACTTTGCACTTGTCTTTATTCATCTTGTTGATTCAGACCAAATCTCCAATTTGAAAAGGTAATTTTGAAATTTAATCCTGCCCTCCAAAGTGCTAACAACCCCTCCGAGGTTGGAGTCATGCGTAAATTTTATAAGCACACCCTCCATGCCATTGCCCAAGTCATTAATGAAAACATTCACTACTACTGGACCCAAGATAGATCCCTGGAGGATAGATCCCTGGAGGATCCCTCTAAATATGTGCACGCAGTTTGACAGCAAACCATTGCTAACTATTCTTTGATTGAGGTCTTTCAACCAGTTGTGCACCTACCTTGTAGTAATTTAATCTAGACCACAACTCCTTAGTTTACTTATGAGAATATCCTGAGTGACTTTGTGAAAAGCATTAAAAATCAAGATATATCCATGTCTGCAGCTTCCCCCATCTGCTCAACCCCGTAACCCTGTCAAAGAAGGAAATTAAGTTGGTTTGACATGATTTGTTCTTGACACATCCATGCTGGCTATTATTCTCTAGGTGCTTACAAATTGATTAATAATTTGTCCAGCATCTTTCCAGGTATCGAAGTTAGGCTGAATGGTCCATAATTCCCTGGGTCCTCTTTGTTCTTTTTTAAAAGATAGGTACTACATGTGCCCTTCTCCAGTTCTCTGGGACCTCATCCATCGTCCATGAGTTTTCAAAGATAATTGCTGAAGGTTCTGAGATGCTTCATCTAGTTCCTTAAGTACTTTATGGTGCATTTCCTCAGGCTCTGCTGACTTGAATACGTCTCACTTATCAAAATATTTTTAACCCGTTCTTTCCCTATTTTGTCTTATGTTCCTTCCCCCCTGTAGTTAATTCTCTGGAGTATCTGGTCACTATTAACCTTTTTAGTGAAGACTGAAGCAAAATAAGCAAAATAACACTTCAGCCTTCTTGATGTCATCTCTTATTAGCTGTCCTTCCCTGCTAAGCAGAGGACTTATGCCTTCCTTCATCCTTTTCTTGCTCCTAATGTATTTATAGATTTTCTTATTGCCTTTTATGCTCCTTGCTAGGTATAATTTATTTGGTGCCTTAGCCTTTCTGTCTTTGTTCCTGCATGCTTGTGCTAGTCTTTTGTACTCCTTAGAAATTTGTCCATGTTTCCAGTTTCTTGTAGGATTCTTTTTTGATTTTCAGGTCACTAAAGAACTTCTGTTGGAGCCATATTGTCCTCTTCTTATTCTTCCTATTTTTCTTCCGCATTGGGAGAGCTTGCTGTTGTGCCTTTTCATATTGTTGCCCCTTTTGACCTGAGCAGTTAAGCGACGTTTGGGGACCCGGGGATGTTCCAGGTAGAAATTGGTCATAATCAGGTATTTCTTAGATGCAGTTTTGTTTAGTTACAAAGAATGTACAAAGTGATGCATCTCTGAATGTGAATGCAGAAGGAACCAAGAACAAAGGAGCAGTTTATTAGCTTTTTCTAGGCTAACACTGTGCTTACAGACTCCTGCCCTACTTGACTTTTCTTGCCTCTTTGCCTCTGCCTGCCTCTTTCCCTGTGGTTGTCAGTGCCCTCAGTATCTGTGTGTTCTCTCACAGGCCCACCCACACCTACTCAAAACAATATTCAGTCACACACTCTTTTGTCTTAGATAGGGCTTATGTTTACCATAACAAGGTTTCACCCATCCAGGTCATAACAATATTGTCTCTTTGAGAAACTGCCAGCTCTCCTAAACTCCTTTTTCCCGTAGATTTTCTTCTCATGGGACCTTACCTACCAGTTCTCTGAGTTTAAGTCTGCCTTTTGTGAAGTCCATTGTCCTTATTCTGCTTCTATCATTCCTTTCTTTCCTTGGAATCATGAAACATATCATTGCAGGATCACTTTCACCCACATTGCCTTCACCTCTCAGATTCATAACCTCACTGTTAGTCAGAGTCAAGTCTAAAATGGCTGTCAGAAACAAGATAGATAAACAGAGAGAGACTGATGGAGAAGAAAAAAATTAAAACACAGAAAATTAAGATCCAGAATAAAAAAAAAATTGAGAAGGGAAAAATCCCTGAGAACAATACATATACAGGAACAAATGGGGGAAAATGCAACAAGTTGCAAAAAGGATGTTGTAAGCTTTAAGTCGAGGAAAGGGAGATGTGGGAGCGAAGCAAAAGTGAAAGAGAAATGTTTAAAATGGGGAGTAACAAAGGAAAGGCCTGACCCTGAACTCCTTAATCAGCAAATTTACCAACGTTCCTTCAGTGGAGTAAGGTCCTGACCCTGACCCCTTTCTGCAGGGAAAATTTATGAACATCACTTAAAATCAACCCCTTCTGTGGTGGAGTGCAAATGGGAGACAAACGTGGTAAATCTTTGGGGGAAATGCTTACTTAAATTAGCAGGTGTGTGTGTGTGTGTGTGTGTGATGTATAATTACACACACACACCTGCATTAAAAGAACATTAAGTTTACAAAGTCAAGCACTCAAAAGTTTAAAAAATGCCAGAATTAAGGTTGCCTCTGCAGCTTTAATTCATCTCTTTTGTGCATATGTATTATGATACAATTTTAACTACATGATCACATTCTTTTCTTTTCACAAGTCCCCAGAGTCATTCAGTGCACAGAATAGATGATGCTCACTCAATATTTTGTTTTCTCCTCATTGTTCAATGTGTGGCCCCAGGCCTTATTTATGGCACAATATTCAAACCCTACTCTGAAGACAGAATTATTAATTTCCTCATCACCTTTTCTATAACACTTATCACTAGAGTATCTGAGCACTCTACAAAAATTAATACATTTATTTTCAGACCCCTCAGAGGGGATGGGGTGGTATTATCCCCATTTCACAGATAGGGAACTGAGGCCGAGAGAGTTTAATGTCACAAGTTTCCACTAATTTTGGGAGTCCAATTTGGGATGCCTAGGACGTGACTTTTTAGAGTACTTTGTATTATATAGCACTTCATATGTTCAAGCACAGCTCCCACTGACTTCAGGTGCAGCTGTGAGTGCTCAGCACTTTTGTAAATCAGACCCCAGGACCTCAAATTGAGGACTCAGAAAATGAAGCGCTCACAATTAGTGACCCCCTGAGAAACTCTGTGGGAGAGGCAGGGATAGAATCCAGGGCATGAGACCATCCGTTCTCTTCCTGCAATCCTCTACCTCATTCACTATACATCTTCCAACTTCTGAAACAAATGAATCAGGCATCCTATGGACAATAGCCTCTTTCACTTCACAACCCTGATTCTCCCCAGATCAGGCCCTATCCTGGTGCACTGAAGGAGGCAAAGGTCCTGTGGAAAGAGTAGTATGTGATCATGTAATTAAAGACTGTATCATAATGCATGCACCAGGAGGCTGAATTAAGGATGCAGTGACATTAGCCCAGAGTCCTCATGTAATTTCCATCTCACCTCCTTTCTGGCTCCTTGTCCCAATTTCTTTGCCCAGCCAGTCCCAGTTCTCCCCCCATACCACAGCTCCTAGTCAGATCGGTCTCCCCTCCCCACCCCTTCCCCTCTGGTCCTGTTTCCCCCATCCCCACTGGTTCCTACTCCCAGTCTCCTAGGCCAACCAAGCCCAGTCACCCCTCTTCCCCCAACTCTTCACCAATGTTTCTCCACCCAGCCAACTGACTCACAGTCCTCCACGCCTCTACGTTCCCACACCAGTTCCCAGGCTTAAGTCTCCTTGTCCAACCAGTTCCAGCCTCTCCTCCCTTCCCCACCCCCACCTCCCACACTTAGGGTATGTCTACACTACGAAATTAGGTCGAATTTATAGAAGCCGGTTTTATAGAAATCGGTTTTATACAGTCGATTGTGTGTGTCCCCACATAGAATGCTCTAAGTGCATTAAGTCAGCAGAACGCATCCACAGTACCGAGGCTAGCGTCTACTTCCGGAGCGTTGCACTGTGGATAGTTATCCCACAGTTCCCACAGTCTCCGCCGCCCATTGGAATTCTGGGTTGAGATCCCAATGCCTGATGATGCAAAAACAGTGTCGCAGGGGGTTCTGGGTACATGTCGTCAGGCCCCTCCTCCTCCGCCAGAGCAACGGCAGACAATCGATTCGCGCCTTTTTACCTGGGTTACCTGGGTTACCTGTGCAGACAACATACCACGGCAAGCATGGAGCCCACTCAGCTCAGCTCAGCTCACCGTCACCATATGTCATCTGGGTGCCGGCAGACGTGGTACTGCATTGCTACACAGCAGCAGCTAATTGCCTTTTGGCAGTAGACGGTGCAGTATGACTGGTAGCCGTCATCGGCTATCTGGGTGCTGGCAGACGTGGGGCTGCATTGCTACACAGCAGCAGCTCCTTACCTTTTGGCAGTGGATGGTGTATTACGATTGATATCCGTCATCGTCATATTCCTCAGTGAGTTCAATCAGAGGCACCTGGGCAGACATGTTTTGTCTCCTGGAGACTCAGTCCTGCCGGCAGTCCTATTGAACCGTCTTGACGATGATGGCTAGCAGTCGTAATACATTTTCTGCCAAGCACCCAGAAGATGTCGATGGCTATCAGTCATGCTGCACCGTCTGCTGCCAGCTTAAGATGTAAAAAATAGATGGACCAGATTTGTTCTGTATTCATTTGCTTCCCCCTCCCTCCGTGAAATCAACGGCCTGCTAAACCCAGGGTTTTGAGTTCAATCTTTGGGGGGGCCATTCTGTGTGACAGTTGTTTGTGTTTCTCCCTGATGCACAGCCACCTTTGTTGATTTTAATTCCCTGTAAGCCATGTCGTCACTCGCCCCTCCCTCCCTCCGTCAGACAATAGTTTCGTGCCTTTTTTCAGCCCAGACGCCATAGCACTGGGATCATGGAGCCCGCTCAGATCACCGCGGCGCACTATGAACACCACGCGCATTGTCCTGTAGTATATGCAGAGCCAGAACATGCCAAAGCAAAACCAGGCGAGGAGGCGATTGCAGCGATTGCAGCGTGGCGACGAGAGTGATGAGGAAATTGACATGGACATAGACCTCTCACAAAGTACAGGCCCCAGCAATGTGCAAATCATGGTGTTACTGGGGCAGGTTCATGCCGTGGAACGCCGATTCTGGGCCCGGGAAACAAGCACAGACTGGTGGGACCGCATCGTGTTGCAGGTGTGGGACGATTCCCAGTGGCTGCGAAACTTTTGCATGCGTAAGGGCACTTTCATGGAACTTTGTGACTTGCTTTCCCCTGCCCTGAAGCGCCAGAATACCAGGATAAGAGCAGCCCTCACAGTTGAGAAGCGAGTGGCGATAGCCCTGTGGAAGCTTGCAATGCCAGACAGCTACCGGTCAGTCGGGAATCAATTTGGAGTGGGCAAATCTACTGTGGGGGTTGCTGTGATCCAGGTAGCCAACGCAATCAAAGACCTGCTGATATCAAGGGTAGTGACTCTGGGAAACGTGCAGGTCATAGATGGCTTTGCTGCAATGGGATTCCCAAACTGTGGTGGGGCGATAGACGGAACCCATATCCCTATCTTGTCACCGGAGCACCAAGCCACCAAGTACATAAACCGCAAGGGGTACTTTTCAATGCTGCTGCAAGCCTTGGTGGATCACAAGGGACGTTTCACTAACATCAACGTGGGATGGCCGGGAAAGGTACATGATGCTCGCGTCTTCAGGAACTCTGGTCTGTTTCAAAAGCTGGAGGAAGGGACTTTCTTCCCGGACCAGAAAATAACCGTTGGGGATGTTGAAATGCCTATCGTTATCCTTGGGGACCCAGCCTACCCTTTAATGCCGTGGCTCATGAAGCCGTACACAGGCAGCCTGGACAGGAGTCAGGACCTGTTCAACTATAGGCTGAGCAAGTGCCGAATGGTGGTGGAATGTGCATTTGGATGTTTAAAAGCGCGCTGGCGCTGACTCAGATAGACCTCAGCGAAGCCAATATTCCAATTGTTATTGCTGCTTGCTGTGAGCTCCACAATATCTGTGAGAGTAAGGGGGAGACATTTATGGCGGGGTGGGAGGTTGAGGCAAATCGCCTGGCCGCTGATTACGCGCAGCCAGACACCAGGGCGGTTAGAAGAGTACAGCAGAGCGCGGTGCGCATCAGAGAAGCTTTGAAAACGAGTTTTGTGACTGGCCAGGCTATGGTGTGAAACTTCTGTTTGTTTCTCCTTGATGAACCCTCCTCCCCCCCCCCCCGGTTTACTCTACTTCCTTGTAAGCTAACCACCCTCCTCTCCCCCCTTCGAGCACCGCTTGCAGAGGCAATAAAGTCATTGTTACTTCACATTCATGCATTCTTTATTAATTCATCACACAACTAGGGGGATAACTGCCAAGGTAGCCCGGGAGGGGTGGGGGAGGAGGGAAGGACAAGGACACACTGCAGTTTAAAACTTTAAAACTTTAACTCTTATTGAAGGCCAGCCTTCTGATGCTTGGGCAATCATCTGGGGTGGAGTGGCTGGGTGGCCGGAGGCCCCCCCACCGCGTTCTTGGGCGTCTGGGTGAGGAGGCTATGGAACTTGGGGAGGAGGGCTGTTGGTTACACAGGGGCTGTAGCGGCGGTCTCTGCTCCTGCTGCCTTTCCTGCAGCTCAACCATACGCTGGAGCATATCATTTGATGCTCCAGCAGCCGGAGCATCGACTCTTGCCTTCTGTCAGCAAGCTGACGCCACCTATCCTCTTCAGCCCGCCACTTGCTCTCTTCAGCCCGCCATTCAGCCCGCCACCTCTCCTCTCGTTCATATTGTGCTTTTTTGCACTCTGACATTGACTGCCTCCACGCATTCTGCTGTGCTCTGTCAGCGTGGGAGGACATCTGGAGCTCCGAGAACATATCATCCCGAGTACGCCGTTTTCTCCTTCTAATCTTCACTAGCCTCTGTGAAGGAGAAACATTTGCAGCTGGTGGAGGAGAAGGGAGAGGTGGTTAAAAAAGACACATTTTAGAGAACAATGGGTACACTCTTTCACATTAAATTTTGCTGTTCACATTACACAGCACATGTGCTTTCGTTACAAGGTCGCATTTTTCCTCTTATATTGAGGGCCTGCCGGTTTGGTGTGAGAGATCACTCACGCAGTGCCAGGCAACAGATTTCGGCTTGCAGGCAGCCATGGTAAGCCACAGTCTTTTGGCTTTTTTAACCTTCTTAACATGTGGGAATGGTTTCAAACAGTAGCGCCCTCATTTCCCATACCAAGCACCCGTTGGGCTGGCCATTTAAAATGGGTTTGCAATGTAAAAGGAGGGGCTGCGGTTTCCGGGTTAACATGCAGCACAAACCCAACTACCCCCTCACACACACCCAATTCTCTGGGATGATCACTTCACCCCTCCCTCCTACCGCGTGGCTAACAGCGGGGAACATTTCTGTTCAGCCGAGCAGGAACGGGCACCTCTGAATGTCCCCTTAATAAAATCACCCCATTTCAACCAGGTGACCGTGAATGATATCACTCTCCTGAGGATAACAAAGGGAGATAAGGAATGGATGTTGTCTGCATGCCAGCAAACACCGGGACCATACGCTGCCATGCTTTGTTATGCAATGATTCCAGACTACGTGCTACTGGCCTGGCGTGGTCCCTGGAGGATTTCCGCTCCATCCCTATACACGTTAACAGACTTTTCCAGTAGCTGTACTGGCCGCGATTGCCAGGGCAAATTAATCATTAATCATTAAACACGCTTGCTTTTAAACCATGTGTAATATTTACAAAGGTACACTCACCAGAGGTCCCTTGTGTGCCCTCAGGGTCTGGGAGCACGCCTTGGGTGAGTTCAGGGGTTACTGGTTCCAGATCCAGGGTGATAAACATATCCTGGCTGTTGGGGAAACCGGTTTCTCCGCTTCCTTGCTGTGAGCTATCTTCATTGTCTTCATCATCATCTTCCTCGTACCACGAACCAGCTTCCCTGTTGTGTGATTCTCTATTGATGGAGTCAAAGCACATGGTTGGGGTAGTGGTGGCTGCACCCCCTAGCATGGCATGCAGCTCCGCGTAGAAGCGGCATGTTTGTGGCTCTGCCCCGGACCTTCTGTTTGCCTCTCTGGCTTTGTGGTAGGCTTGCCTTAGCTCCTTAATTTTCACGCGGCACTGCTGTGCGTCCCTGTTATGGCCTCTGTCCTTCATGGCCTTTGAGACTTTTTCTAATATTTTGCCATTTCGTTTACTGCTACGGAGTTCAGCTAGCACTGATTCATCTCCCCATATGGCGAGCAGATCCCGTACCTCCCGTTCTGTCCATGCTGGAGCTCTTTTGCGATCCTGGGACTCCATCATGGTTACCTGTGCTGATGAGCTCTGCGTGGTCACCTGTGCTCTCCACGCTGGGCAAACAGGAAATGAAATTCAAAAGTTCGCGGGGCTTTTCCTGTCTACCTGGTCAGTGCATCTGAGTTGAGAGTGCTGTCCAGAGCGGTCACAATGAAGCACTGTGGGATAGCTCCCGGAGGCCAATAACGTCGAATTCCGTCCACACTACTGCAAATCCGACCCGCAAAGGCCGATTTTAGCGCTAATCCCCTCGTCGGAGGTGGAGTAAAGAAACCGGTTTAAAGGGCCCTTTAAGTCGAAAAAAAGGGCTTCATCGTGTGGACGTGTCCAGGCTTAATTCGATTTAACGCTGCTAAATTCGACCTAAACTCGTAGTGTAGACCAGGCCTTACTCTCTTTGCCCAGCCAGTTAGAATCAGTTTCTCTTCCCCATCTCCAGTCCCAATCTACTTCTTTCCCTTCTCTGTCTGCCTTTTATCCCCTCTAGAGCTTCCATGCTGCTTGGGTGCCAGCAACAGGGTCTTTGACAGCACAGGAGAGAGGCTTCCAGCTCTCAGTTCCAGAGCCCTGCCCCTACTGTGCTTGAAGCAACTGGGAGCAGCGATTACAGGGAAAGTCTAATTTCAACCCTGTAGCTCTGGCCTGGAGTTTGCTTGGTGGGGATGGTGCTTGTGATGTGGGAGCATTTTTAGGGAGGATGGAATTGAATCTTCAGAGATTTTAGCTGTTACGTTCTAGCAAGTCTCTACTGAGCATATGTGAGTTACAATTTTCAAAGGCTTATAACTTGGCAAAATTTAGGCAGATTTTCAAAAGGCACACATCCCTGACACAAAGGCCATCCCCCTGTCAAATTTCACATCACAATTCCCAAACCTGAGGTGCTAGAGATTTTTAAAGAAAAGGTCATTATTATGTTTTTAAATGGAAAGAACAATGTATTTTTTACTGGGTCTCATTCTTGGATATGGCTAAACCATTTTGGCTGAAATTAAAAAACACCACCACCTAAGTCTGACTCCAAGCATGGGAAAATTTCAGCCCAGTTAAAGTTATAAACAACTAAAACAGGGTATTATAATGGGAAGTGTTGGGTAACCTTAAAAATAGTTGGTGCTACCAGTTCAACCAACTTTAATATATATGATAAAATTTATTAAAACTATTTAGTGTCCTAGCGAATAACTTGATGGGATACTTTCTAGTCCTCTACGTTGTTTTCCTTGTACTATGGGTGAAATTGTGTCCCGTTAAAGTCAATAGCAAAACTCCCATTTTCTTTAATGGAGTCAGGATTTCATCCTATATATGTTTTATTTTTCCTGCTTTATTGCCCAAGATTCAGATTCTCCCAGCTTTAATCAGGGATATTTATTATAAACAAGGCTCAGGATCTTTCTGAGATTCTCTCACCCAGATGTAGAGTTAGGTGGGAAAGTACCCATCTAAAAGGAGAAAAAGGGAGGTTCTTTGAAACAGGGTTACAACTGCTTTGCTTCCATTTGGCTAAAACCAGAAGTATTGTGTTAAAACTGCAGTTAACACTAGTTCTGACTTTCTATATGTTTTAACATGTCTGATTATTCGATCTATACAATACACAAGGTTACTATTAGCACTTGTATGCCATATTTATATACCTCCATATGTACTGCCATTAGTCCACAAGGAAATTAAAGTGCTTTCCGCTATACATTATAATGTCTGCTTGGTAGCAAATACTATGCAGTAGCTGAGGTTGTAAAACAGTTCAGTTATACCCCCTTCTTTCATTTATTCAGAATTTTCTAAAATAATTCTCCTTTTGGACTAAATTTTTCATCCTTCGTCTTTGCTCAAAGATGACTGTTATAAGAAAGTTTGGAGGGAAAGCCATCCAGCCAGTACTGAGTTCTGTGTGGCTGAAAAACATACACCTTCACACCATAATAAATTATTGTCACACCTTTTCTGACACAGTACAGTAATGGCTGAACTTTGAAATATGCTATTGGCTAGATTGTACCACTTGGCACAACCCTGAACAAAGAGTGATGCATAAGCTACACCAACATAGCATTAGCCCTGTGAGACAATGTGCCGCAGAGAGTCCCTGAGGCATAATTCCATCCCTGCTTCCCCCTTGCTCTGGGGAGGTGGTGGTTGTTGTGGCAACTGGCCTATACCAGCGGCAAACTATGACACCATCGAAGCTGGCTCAGCTGTGCTGGTCAACATATGGGATGAGGGGAGGTGGGAGTGCCAAGACTCCGCCCACTCATCACTGAGGTGTACATCAATGAGTATGTTGAAAAATAAATTGGTTGGAAAATGCTAAAGTTATTAACTGAAAAATCACGTCTGAGCATGCCCAGGAGTTACCTGCTAAGATTCTTTCTTTCCTAGAATCATAAAACCATAAGATTAGAAGGGACTGAAAGGGTCATCTAGTCTAACCCCTGCCAGGATTTCTTTCTTTCATTCTTTCTTTGTTTCCTTCTTTTCCCCTTTCCTTACTTTCGAGCTCGAAGAAACTTGGCACCTTTGAACATGGGCTGCTGCTTTCAGGGCATGTCAGGGAAATTTTGCATGAAAGATATTATGTTTCCCACTTCAAACCATGGCATGATCCTGTGCCTTCCCATCGGGTACAGAATAGAAACTGGGCCATGAAAATATTGTGGAGTCTATGATTTATAGCTCCTCCACAATTTGTGCATTCTGCAATATTCTGCACAATATTGAGAATGCAGATATTTCTAAATTCACTTCTATAGAGAAATAAGTAAGGCTACATTTGAAAATATCAACTTTGTATCTTTGTCAGTTGTCAGGATACAGCCATGATAATGTTATCAGATGTCTTATTTAATGTGTTCAACCCAGCCTTGCATGAAACTGTCTCCAGACAAAACACAGCTGTAGTAAATGAGTGAACTCATTTCCCCCTCTACTGCATTCACCTCAATGAAGTATGAGCTTCAAAAACTAGTTGGGCTCATATACTTTTCTTGCTAACATTATTAAGCATTGATAATTTATCCCTTCTCTCTCCACTTTTTCTAATAAAGAACACCAGGGAATCTATATAGAAAATACTTCAAGAAAATTTAGGCCTTGACTGAACAAAGCACTCTGGTAACACAAAGGGGATAGAAAGCCGTCAGATCTCCCTAGCTGGGGATTCCCCTGGTTTAGGGGAGTCGTGGGTGTAGTGCTGCTGAAATATGAGCTCCTGGTTAGGACGAGTGTCAGGCATGTTCAGGGGCAGGAGTGGAAGTGGCTGGAGTGCTTCTTCAGTCTAGTGATCCTCAGCTGCCAGACTGTCCCTTGAAAGCAGCAGAACTAGCCCCAGAATCAGAGATCTGCAACCAGCTTCCTTGTAGCTTCCCCCCTCAGTAACTTACATAGGATGCAACTGAAAATCTGGCTACATAAATCCAATCTCTCAAATGTGATAAGCTGATGAATGCTGGAATACAAAGGAACAGCTGGAATGTGTCTCATATTTAGTTACCCCTGTGTGCCGCTATTTTCTCCTACAGCAAGATAGTCATATTTTTTAGAGACAAGGTGGGTGAGGTAATATCTTTTATTGGCCCAACGTCTGTTGGTGAGAGAGACAAGCTTTCAAGTTTCCACAGAGGTCTTTTTCAGGGCTGAGAAATGTACTCTATATAAGCTTGAAAGCTTGCCTCTCTCACCAACAGACGTTGGGCCAATAAAAGATATTACCTCACCCACCTTGTCTCTCTAATATCCCGGGGCCAACTTGGCTACAACAACAGTACATACAACATTTTTTTTGTTAGTTTATTTACTTTGGGGATATACAGTCCATCTATTAGCATCAGTTAAGCCCTGCCATTAAAATAAGAGATTTCTCTTATACTTTTATTTGATTATTGTGCATATCACTGTACATATAAACCATTATTTTATTGTAATTTATTAATTCAGAGAAGCTCAGGAGAAGCATCTGATATTCTCTGAGGTGCAGTTTGGATCCAATTTCCAGCTGAGTTTACTGAGTAACAACAGGTAGGTCAAGTGACTTCCCCAAGGTTATACTGTAAATGACTCAGGTGGGATTAGAACCCCAGATTCTCCTTGCTCCTAATCCTTTGCTCCTCCTACACATACATAACAAGTTCATATTTGTAAAATCAAAACACATTATCATGGGTCAAATCCATCTTGACTCTTGCATAGATGTTCCACAAGGAGTGTTGTGAAATGGAAATAGGAAAGCTGAATTGTAGCTGAAGGCAAAAACAATTAGTTTTAAGATAATGTGGAGTCTGTCATATTTAATGACAATGTGGTGCCTCACCCAGTGGTCTGGGGTATCAACTCTTATATTTTCTTAGTATTATGTACATCTTTGTCATCCCGCACATGCTGTTGTGTCAGAAGCTTGATATTTCCTGAACTATTTTTCTTCATGAATTTATTCTTTCAAGGGAATTGCCTGGTTATACATAGATGAATCTTAACAAGGTTGCTGTCATCTGGCAATTAATTGTCTATATGTAAAAATCTCTTTGATATAAATCCAACAGTGCTGCCTGTGATTGTTACTATGTAGTAGTTTTTACTGATCTCTTTTACGTGATTGGGTATTTCATATTTAAGAGGAAAATCAGCTGCAGAGTTTTTAGTTAAAAGAAGAAATCCATCAGTTCTCTCTTGCTCCATATCTTTCAAATGGAAAACTATGCTCAGTATCACTGAGTACATGGCAGTGTATACTACCAGTTGATTTCACTTATAGGATTATTTTCCCCCACACAAATGTACTTCACTAAAAAACAACAAACAAGCCAATATTCTATTCAACTAAGTTTTTTTTTAAACAGGAACTGATACAATATGCATGTCTGGAATATTGCATAGGAAGCCTCCTAGGGCACAGAATTAAAATAATAGCCTGTATATCTCAGATTAATTAAAGAGCTTGCAAAACAAAAATGTCATTATTCAGTCTGTTTTCAAATGAAGTAAACACAGAGTAACTGATCTGCTGTCATTAGGCAGTGAATTCTAAAGCCTAGGGGCACAATTAACAGGCAACTTGGCACCTGATATCTCAGATGTATCTTTTGAAATAACTAGTAGGGGGACTATGAGTCTCATCAAGGGATTGGTAATGGGATATAGAAGTTTTTCCCCCTCTAGGTTCCTAGATCAAATTTAGCCCAGATTGATAGTGACTGGAAATTGTTATCAACTGATGGCTATATGAAAAGAGTTTAATCTCAGTCTAGTTCCTTGAGGACAAAATGTCCCTATCATCACAAAAAACACCATCACGATTGATATTAGAGATGCCAAGCAGTGAATGGACATGGAAATGGCCATTGCCTTGGTGAGTGGTTACTCTAAATCAAGGACAAAGGTAAATTGCAGGATGGCATGGGGAAGCTCAAACTGTGCTGCTGCCTCTGCCAAACTTGTTCTGTGGAGAGGATTTAGTTAAATACTAAACCAAAGACTCAAGGTGTGAGATGGCAAAAAAGGGTGAGAAAGATCATATGCTTGTGTCAGAGTAATAGACTATTAAATGCTCTTGTAGACTGAGAATATCACTTTAAAAATCCATTTGAAATCTAATTAGGAAGCAGTGCAATAAATAACAAATGGCTGAAATAAGAAGGCAAAGTTTTGTGTTGATTAATACCTTTGGTATGATGAACAATCTAGAGGTTTTTCAGGGCATGTTGTGGGAG
Organism: Emys orbicularis; assembly: GCF_028017835.1. Taxonomy (NCBI): domain Eukaryota; kingdom Metazoa; phylum Chordata; order Testudines; family Emydidae; genus Emys; species Emys orbicularis. Next base: position 31,380,845 of record NC_088689.1, on the reverse strand, counting down.
ACTTAACTAAAATTCAGTATGTGGTTGTGACGGGTTGGATCACAGAAACCCCCTTGGGAACTGCCACACGATGTGCAAAGACTACCCCTCCTCCTGTTTTCCCTGCCAGCTCAGGACTCCAGCACCCTGTCTTGCTGAGCCAGACACTCCAGTCTGCTCCAACACAGACTCAGGGTCTGAATCACTTGCCCCGAAGCTGCAGGTTTACCTGAAAACAGCTCACAGAAGTGTGCTTGTCTTTAGCACTCAGATGTCCAACTCCCAATGGGGTCTAAACCCAGATAAATCTGTTTTACCCTGCATAAAGCTTATGCAGGGCAAACTCATAAATTGTTCGCCCTCTATAACACTGATAGAGAGATATGCACAGTTGTTTGCTCCCCCAGGTATTAATACATACTCTGAGTAAATTACTAAATAAAAAGTGATTTTATTAAATACAGACAGTAGGATTTAAGTGGTTCCAAGTAGTAACAGACAGAACAAAGTAAGTCACCAAGCAAAATAAAATAAAATGCGCAAATCTATGCCTAATCAAACTGAATATAGATAATCTCACCCTCAGAGATGCTTCAGTAAGTTTTTTCTCAGACTGGACACCTTCCAGGCCTGGGCACAATTCTTTCCCCTGGTACAGCTCTTGTTCCAGCTCAGGTGATAGCTAGGGGATTCTTCATGATGGCTCCTCTCCCTGGTTTGTTCTGTTCCACCCCTTTATATATCTTTTGCATAAGGCGGGAACCCTTTGTCCCTCTGGGTTTCCACCCCCCCTCACTGGAAAAGCACCAGGTTAAAGATGGATTCCAGTTCAGGTGACATGATCACATGTCACTGCAAGACTTCATTGCCCACTTGCCAGCACACACATATACAGGAAGACTCACAGGTAAACACAGCCATCTGCGGATAATGGTCCTTGTTAATGGGAGTCATCAAGATTCCAAACCATCATTAATGGCCCACACTTTACATAATTACAATAGGCCCTCAGAATTACATTTTATATTTCTAGTTTTAGATACAAGAGTGGTACATTTATACAAATCAGATGATCATACTCAGTAGATTATAAGCTTTGTAATGATACCTTACAAGAGACCTTTTGCATGAAGCATATCCCAGTTACATTATATTCACTTATTATCATGTTTTTATAAAACCATATAGACTGCACAACATCACAGTGGTAATGTAACAAAAGTCTGGAGAAGCATAATGGTATGTGAGGGGAAAGAAAGTATATTAGTCAATCTGCATTCTCCTGGTAGTGAAAATACATTTTCAATATTAGATTTAAGTGTCATTCAAAGGATGTTACGGGAACCAAGGTTACTATGAGCAGTGACCAGAATATAGGTGATTGCTGTTAAAAGGGCAGAAAATAGAAGACAGAGGAAACAAGTAGTGCCAAATTCTGCACACAGATATGCACACCCAGTTTCCACTGAGGTCAACAGGAATTGTTCATTCATTCCTGAAGGCAAAAATGTATCCATGATATCCACTACCTACTGGATTTTCTATCCTTCTAACCAGAGTCATCTACTTGGTTTGCAAAGTTGTATGTGTGTATCCGAGGGTAAAATGTGGTCACTTATGTCAAATACTCACATGGATATCAGTCTTTGGGTCTGTATGCAGTGCAAGATAAAGAAATACTTTAAGTGCATACAGTACCTTTCATTGACGGATCTCAAAGTACTTTACAGCTAGTAAAGTCTTACAACACCTCTGTGAAGTGTAAGTGCATTAGGTTTTACAGATGGGTAAACTGAAGCACAGAGAGGTTCAACAACTTGCCCAAAACTAGGCTGGGGTCTTCATTATTCAAATGAACACTTGGATGGCAATGACTTATGACAGTACTCAAAAGATGCTTATTCAAGTTGGTACAGCAGAGAGTTGTTATAGAGGGGGAAGCTAGAATGCAGCCATTAGCTAAACCAGAAACAGTGTCAGCAGGCTCAAATTATACATTCTGCAGTGACAAAAGCTGCATGCAGTTTTGTAATTTCATCAGTTATGATTTAAAATAACCTGCTGATTTTAGTTTTTCCTATTTGTATGTCTGTAATTCTACGCCGTTAAATTTTAGTGGGGAGAATTAATGCCAGCCTTGCTAAAGAAAATAAGACCAGTACTCAGGATGTATTTTGAAATGTTGCATCAGGAAGACATTTGTCAATTGTGTGTGGTTTCTTGTTCTTTAGTCTACTAAGGGTAAAATTCTCCTCTTAGGGTTGCAGATCGTCCCATAGTTTAAGGATCGCTGTGCACAAGCAGACCTGTGGAACTCATTTCAAACCTTCTCTGGTTGCCCCTGAAATCTGGGTTTTAAAGACTATTCTCATTATTATTTATAGCATTTGTAGGATACCCATCACTGCAGGCAGATCTGTTGGGGGTGGAAAAGTTTGGAGACCAAGATTTGACCTGCAGATAGTCAGTGTTCAAATGAAATACAGCTATCCATTTGGTCTTGGTTCTCCCTGGCTGCCACAAGCACATGGGATTGGCATGCACATCCTTCTGCTGAATATACTGTATAAAGAATATCATCGTTGGACAAACACATTGCGAAACACTCATTTGCATGGGCCAGGCATACATGGGACTCCACAAAGTTAGGCTTCTCAGTTGGCCCCATTGATATCAATGTGATTTTGGGCATTGACTTAAATGGGGCCAGGATTTCATCTTAGGAAATAGTTACAAATCCCCATTTGACACATAGAAGCATTTGAAGAAGGGACATTTCTGCCATAGAGCTCATGGAAAATTTTGCTTGAAGCTTCTCTATACTTCTGACAACATATACACTGCAATTTGCTAGTAAACACCTACACTAACTCTTTATAAATGCAGTGTAGTATCTGGAAAAAAGAACAGGGGTACTTGTGGCACCTTAGAGACTAACAAATTTATTTCAGCATAAGCTTTCGTGGGCTACAGCTCACTTCTTCAGATGTAGTATCTGGGAGGTGGTTAGATAATAAGGTGATGAAGGCTGTATACAGAGCATTTGATGGGTGTGTCCAAAATCCCTGAGATGCTTCCAATACATAAGGACATGGAAGATACAGTATATCGCACACACACGTGAAATATTTACACTGAGCCATATTTGGTTCTCAGTTATAGCCATTCAACCCATTAGCTTTCAGGAGGTTGCACAGGTGTAAATGAAAGCAGAATGTGGTTCAGTAGCTTCAGTGAAAAGGGGCTTGTATTTAGCTGTGACACTTTTGAGTATGTTTCCTAGACCTGAAGAAGAGCTCTGTGTAAGCTCAAAACTTGTCTGTCTCACCAGTAGAAGTTGGTCCAATAAAAGATATTATCTCACCTACCTTGTCTCTTTAGTATAATCAAAACAGCTCAAGGGAGCACTTTTATTTCCAGAAGGAGACAGTCTGGGTGCTCTTTTATATATATACATACACCTCTACCCTGATATAATGCGACCTGATATAACATGAATTCGGATATAACGCGGTAAAGCAGAGCTCCAGGGGGGTGGGGCTGCGCACTCCGGCGGATCAAAGCAAGTTCGATATAACGCGGTTTCACCTATAATGCGGTAAGATTTTTTGGCTCCTGAGGACAGCGTTATATCAGGGTAGAGGTGTATCTATAAATAGAGAGAGAGAGAGTTATGTTATGTTATGTTATGTTTTATGTTATGCTGTAAAATGGCTAATAGAAAATTCCATTGTTGGGGTAGAAAGAGTTTCAACAATAATTTTATCTAAAAAGTTTAACCAGAGTATATGTATTTAAAAAGATGGCTCCAAAACATTCAAAGGTGATTTATGTAGATTGTAGAACATGGAATCTGTACCAAGTAGTCAGATTGTTAGATGGCTGGTTTCAATTGTTTTAAAATTACTTTTTTAAATAAAGAGTGTAACATTATAGGTATACAATGCAATGTAACTGCAGAGTTCAAAGGAAACACACATTTGTGTCATCATTCTACTCTATGTAGTCACCTTACAAGGTCATACCTTACAAGATGCTCACTGTCTTCCTCATAATAAACAGTCCTAACAGTACTCAGTCTGCTGAGTACTTATCCATTAATTTCACATTTGGTTTTTTTTCAGATAGCCCCAATTTATGCTAATAATTAAAACAAACTAAAAAGATGAGCCACTCAGAGATCAGTTTCTTTATGAAGTACAGTGTACATTTTTAACTACTGCACTTTGTGGATGAGCTGCGATTATTAGGAACACCTGATAAATAATTTCTCTAAGACAAACAGAATCCAGGAGACCAAAATCGTGTAGTGCAGAAACTCAGGTTATTCATAAAAGTAAAAAAACTGCCTCTTGATGAATAAACTGTTTTTGATTGGCTGAAGTAGCCTGTTTGTTGACTCAGCCAATCAGAATGCACAATGATACAGCGAACAACTGTCACCGATATAAAAATAAACATCTTGTTTTGGCCTCGTATTTATTTATGATAAATGCCTCAACAGTTAAAATAGCGGGAGACCATAATCAAATGGCAATGCTGTTCTACCCCACTGATTTGTTATCTCTTAAATATACCAGTATTAATGCCTACACACAAGGATATCTTTGTTAATATCAGGATGTCATTGCATTCTCAGAGTGGTCTTGCCTGCATTGCTCATGCAATGACACTGTAATAGAAAAGTGGTTGATATTTTAACCTTTGTAGTTTTCATGGTGCCAGTCAGCATTAGACCCATCTAAGCCAACTCCTTTAATATTGCAGGAGTGTGGGTAATAGGTTTGAAGCACTACAGAAGAAAACCACAATATTGTCATAGTTTGTAGAAAGTAAGTTTGACTTAAAATTATGTTAGACTCAACACAAACTAGAGGTTCAACCAAGTCTAAGAACAGAAGTGGATCCAAAGAGCATTTGTGACCCATTTGTTTGGGCCTGATCCTGGAGATACTTACACACGGGAGTACCTTTTTACTCATGTGAGTAGTCCCTTTTACTTCTCCATGTCAATGATGATAATCACATCAGTAGTTATTTATATGTATATTTATAGATCAGGTTCTTTAAAAAATCTAAAATCCCCCACCATTTCAAATCTCAGTGTTGAATCTAGTCTCAGCTAACGCGATACCATAAATCAACTCCAGATAAACAGTGTCCATGAAGAAATACAACATGCCCCAAACTATCTAGAAGGTTAGCTATGGGATGAAAGCACAGCAGAAGACGTGAAATAACGCTATCAGTTTTAGCCAGACATATTCACTTATTAATTCAAGTACGGAGCACACAATCAATAACAACAATGCATTTCTTCTAAGATTCCTCAAAAAGAAGCTATTTCAGAATTAGGCAAGTGTATGTCAGGCAGACCCACAGGCAGTGTCATTAATGGGGATAAGTGGTTTTCTTATGACAATGTGGAGTCCTCCAACATGATTTGTGTTGACCTCTTACCCCAAAATTGACCTTATAATTCAATGTTCTCTTTTCAGAGTTTCAGAGGAAATCCTTAAATAAGTCATTGACTCTTAGCTGTAGACCTCATTTTGCATTATCTGAAAACAGGGACAGTCTGTATCACAGATAATGTATTAATCTAATATCATAATATAATAAAATGTTTTATTTACATAGTACCTTTATTCTAAATCACAGTACAAGGAATAAATGCTCCACACCACATAAATGTAGCCACTTCTGCAGAAGAAGGTGTCAACCTGCCAGCCCGCAGAACACTGCACAACACTGGAAGAAGGGAAATATTGGCCCAGGGGACTAGAGCAAATTTTTTCTTATAAAAAGTGCTATGGGATCTTTCATGCCTACATAGAGCATTTTGGATTTTAATATCTTATCTGAAAGATCCCACACAGTAAAGTGTATCAAATTCAACTTATCTGCTAAAGAAGAATGAAGAACTGAGTTGGCTCTGCTTGGATTTAACCTGAGATCCCTAGGAATCTAGGAGTACTTGTGGCACCTTAGAGACTAACAGATTTATTAGAGCATAAGCTTTCGTGGGCTACAACCCACTTCTTCGGATGCATATAGAGTGAAACATATATTGAGGAGATATATATACACACACATACAGAGAGCATGAACAGGTGGGAGTTGTCTTACCAACTCTGAGAGGCCAATTAAGTAAGAGAAAAAAAACTTTTGAAGTGATAATCAAGATGGCTCAGTACAGACAGTTTGATAAGAAGCAAGTGTGAAAATACTTACAAGGGGAGATAGATTCAATGTTTGTAATGGCTCAGCCATTCCCAGTCTTTATTTAATCCTGTGTTGATTGTGTCTAGTTTGCATATCAATTCCAGCTCAGCAGTTTCTCGTTGGAGTCTGTTTTTGAAGTTTTTCTGTTTTAAGATAGCCACCCGCAGGTCTGTCATAGAATGGCCAGACAGGTTAAAGTGTTCTCCCACTGGTTTTTGAGTATTATGATTCCTGATGTCAGATTTGTGTCCATTAATTCTTTTGCGTAGAGACTGTCCGGTTTGGCCAATGTACATGGCAGAGGGGCATTGCTGGCACATGATGGCATATATCACATTGGTAGATGTGCAGGTGAACGAGCCCCTGATGGTATGGCTGATGTGATTAGGCCCTATGATGATGTCACTTGAATACATATGTGGACAGAGTTGGCATCGGGCTTTGTTACAAGGATAGGTTCCTGGGTCAGTGTTTTTGTTCAGTGATGTGTGGTTGCTGGTGAGTATTTGCTTTAGGTTGGGGGGTTGTCTGTAAGCGAGGACAGGTCTGTCTCCCAAGATCTGTGAGAGTAAAGGATCATCTTTCAGGATAGGTTGTAGATCTCTGATGATGCGCTGGAGAGGTTTTAGTTGGGGGCTGAAGGTGACAGCTAGTGGTGTTCTGTTATTTTCTTTGTTGGCCCTGTCTTGTCGGAGGTGACTTCTGGGTACTCGTCTGGCTCTGTCAATCTGTTTTTTCACTTCAGCAGGTGGGTATTGTAGTTTTAAGAATGCTTGATAGAGATCTTGTAGGTGCTTGTCTCTATCTGAGGGATTGGAGCAAATGTGGTTATATCTTAGAGCTTGGCTGTAGACAATGGATCGTGTGGTGTGTCCTGGATGGAAGCTAGAGGCATGTAGGTAAGTGTAGCGGTCAGTAGGTTTCCGGTATAGGGTGGTATTTATGTGACCATCGCTTATTAGCACAGTAGTGTCCAGGAAATGGACCGCTTGTGTGGATTGATCTAGGCTGAGGTTGATGGTGGGACCATCAACCCTAACATCAGGCTTGTCTGGTTATGTGGACTCTCTCCTCAGACCCTACGCTACCAGCACTCCTAGCTATCTTCGAGACACCACTGACTTCCTGAGGAAACTACAATCCATCGGTGATCTTCCAGAAAACACCATCCTGGCCACTATGGACGTAGAAGCCCTCTACACCAATATTCCACACAAAGGTGGACTACAAGCTATCAGGAACAGTATCCCCGATAATGTTACAGCTAACCTGGTGGCTGAACTCTGTGACTTTGTCCTCACCCACAACTATTTCACATTTGGGGACAATATATACCTTCAAGTCAGCGGCACTTCTATGGGTACCCGCATGGCCCCACAGTATGCCAACATTTTTATGGCTGACTTAGAACACTTCCTTAGCTCTCGTCCCCTAATGCCCCTACTCTACTTGCGCTACATTGATGACATCTTCATCATCTGGACCCATGGAAAAGAAGCCCTTGAGGAATTCCACCATGATTTCAATAATTTCCATCCCACCATCAACCTCAGCCTAGATCAATCCACACAAGCGGTCCATTTCCTGGACACTACTGTGCTAATAAGCGATGGTCACATAAATACCACCCTATACCGGAAACCTACTGACCGCTACACTTACCTACATGCCTCTAGCTTCCATCCAGGACACACCACACGATCCATTGTCTACAGCCAAGCTCTAAGATATAACCACATTTGCTCCAATCCCTCAGATAGAGACAAGCACCTACAAGATCTCTATCAAGCATTCTTAAAACTACAATACCCACCTGCTGAAGTGAAAAAACAGATTGACAGAGCCAGACGAGTACCCAGAAGTCACCTCCGACAAGACAGGGCCAACAAAGAAAATAACAGAACACCACTAGCTGTCACCTTCAGCCCCCAACTAAAACCTCTCCAGCGCATCATCAGAGATCTACAACCTATCCTGAAAGATGATCCTTTACTCTCACAGATCTTGGGAGACAGACCTGTCCTCGCTTACAGACAACCCCCCAACCTAAAGCAAATACTCACCAGCAACCACACATCACTGAACAAAAACACTGACCCAGGAACCTATCCTTGTAACAAAGCCCGATGCCAACTCTGTCCACATATGTATTCAAGTGACATCATCATAGGGCCTAATCACATCAGCCATACCATCAGGGGCTCGTTCACCTGCACATCTACCAATGTGATATATGCCATCATGTGCCAGCAATGCCCCTCTGCCATGTACATTGGCCAAACCGGACAGTCTCTACGCAAAAGAATTAATGGACACAAATCTGACATCAGGAATCATAATACTCAAAAACCAGTGGGAGAACACTTTAACCTGTCTGTCCATTCAATGACAGACCTGCGGGTGGCTATCTTAAAACAGAAAAACTTCAAAAACAGACTCCAACGAGAGACTGCTGAGCTGGAATTGATATGCAAACTAGACACAATCAACACAGGATTAAATAAAGACTGGGAATGGCTGAGCCATTACAAACATTGAATCTATTCCCCTTGTAAGTATTTTCACACTTGCTTCTTATCAAACTGTCTGTACTGAGCCATCTTGATTATCACTTCAAAAGTTTTTTTTCTCTTACTTAATTGGCCTCTCAGAGTTGGTAAGACAACTCCCACCTGTTCATGCTCTCTGTATGTGTGTGTATATATATCTCCTCAATATATGGTTCACTCTTTATGCATCCGAAGAAGTGGGTTGTAGCCCACGAAAGCTTATGCTCTAATAAATTTGTTAGTCTCTAAGGTGCCACAAGTACTCCTGTTCTTTTTGCGGATACAGACTAACACGGCTGCTACTCTGAAACCTAGGAATCTAGGCATTTTTAGTGTGATCCTCCAGCTGTATTATATGTGTTGTCACTCTTGGGTAGGAGAACACTAAGAGGCTCTGGTTAAGAAGCAGCATTTGCCAAACCCTAAACAAAACATTATGGTGTTGATACCACATTAGAACAATCACAGTGTGATGTTAACATCAATATATACAGTATTAGGAACATGTATTATTTCTGTCTCTGCATTCAGCTGGATACACTCTGAATATTGGTTGGTGAAAAGGTTTTAGTGAGCCATTGGACTCATCTGTAGTCCTTAAATTTCCTTGATCCCTTTCAGTTTAGTTTCAGATCTGGTCGCATTGGTTGATGATCTCCTAGTGATGGGTAGTGATCAAGTGTCTATTCTGATTCAATTAGTTTTTAGTCAGCCTTTGAAACCATTGTCTCTGAGGTGTTTTTGACAGCTTTGCAGACGTGGAGGGAGTGGATGGTATCACTTGGTAAATCTCAGAGAGTACTTTTGGGTAATGACTCAAATATCCTAAGGACTCTAAGCTACACAGCAAAGAAAAACCTGTGGCTGGGCTGGCCAGCCAACTCGGGCTCGTGGGGCTCGGGCTGTTTCATTGCTGTGTAGACTTCCAGGCTCAGGCTGGAACCCAGGCTCTAGAACCCTGCCAGGTCAGAGGGTACCAGAGCTTGGGCTCCAGCCAAGCCCAGAAGTCTACACAGCAATGAAATAGCCCTCCAGCCTGAGCCCCGCAAGCCCAAGTCATCTGGCACAGGCCAGCCGCAGGCTTTTCTTTGCTGTATAGATATACCCTTATATAATTATTTTTTGGTAAGAACAGTTATAAAATAATTACAACTTTTAAAATAGGAACTTTAGTATTAAATGTAACAAAATATCTTTCTTTATACATACGTTCTTATATGAATCTTGACTTCACTGTAAAGTCACTGTTATTAGTATACTCCTGTGTCATATGTATCAGTTATGTTCCTGGTTTTTCTTTGCCATTATATTGAATCTCCAGCATATCTATCTATCTATCTATCTATCTATCTATCTATCTATCTATCTATCTATCTATCTATCTATCTATCTAATCTCACCTTGATGGATAGGTCCTTCAGCCCTCATATAGATATAAAACTCAAATGTTAATATTTTGTAGAATCTGCATGGGAACATATTTGACAAAGCAATTTATATTTTCATGCCCCCCGCCCCAAAAAAGTACAAACATGAATGTGACATAGTACTATAGATGTGAACTGCACTCTGATATGCATAGATAATTCTTTCATGATGATTTTTCTGACAAGTATTCACACTGAGGAAGCAAACAAAACAATGTATAGACATCCTAGGGCGTTGTTTGTTTTTTCTGTTTTCAAAGTACACACAGTTTTCTGACCCAAAAAACAGCAGTTGCAATTCAAACATTGATAATCCCTGACCAATTATGAAAATTTAGCTCCTCTTAGGCCTGGTCTACACTAGGAGTTTATGTCGAATTTAGCACCGTTACATCGAATTAACTCTGCACCCGTCCACACCACGAAGCTATTTAGTTCGACATAGAGGTCTCTTAAATTCGACTTCTGTACTCCTCCCCAACAAGGGGAGTAGCGCTAAATTCGACATGGCCATGTCGAATTAGGCTTGGTGTGGATGGAAATCGACGGTAATAGCTCCGGGAGCTATCCCACAGTGCACCACTCTGTTTACGCTCTGGACAGCAGTCCGAGCTCGGATGCTCTGACCAGCCACACAGGAAAAGCCCCGGGAAAATTTGAATTCCTTTTCCTGTCTGGGCAGTTTGAATCTCATTTCCTGTTTGGACAGCGTGGCGAGCTCAGCAGCACTGGCAACGATGCAGAGCTCTCCAGCAGAGATGGCCATGCAATCTCAGAATAGAAAGAGGGCCCCAGCATGGACTGATCGGGAAGTCTTGGATCTCATCGCTGTGTGGGGCGATGAGTCCGTGCTTTCCGAGCTGCGATCAAAAAGACGGAATGCAAAGATCTACGAGAAGATCTCTAAAGCCATGGCAGAGAGAGGATACAGCCGGGATGCAACGCAGTGCCGCGTGAAAATCAAGGAGCTGAGACAAGGCTACCAGAAGACCAAAGAGGCAAACGGATGCTCCGGATCCCAGCCCCAGACATCCCGTTTCTACGAGGCACTGCATTCCATCCTAGGTGCGGCCGCCACCACTACCCCACCACTGACCGTGGACTCTGAGGATGGGATATTGTCGACGGCCGGTTCCTCGGACATGTTAGCGGACGGGGAAGATGAGGAAGGAGATGAGGAGGACGAGGCAGTCGACAGCGCTTACAACGCTGATTTCCCCGACAGCCAGGATCTCTTCATCACCCTTACAGAGATCCCCTACCAACCGTCCCCAGGCATTAACCCGAACACAGAATCAGGGGAAGGATCAGTCAGTAAGTGTTTTAAACATGTAAACATTTATTTTTAACAGAACAGGAATATTAACAATATTAACAATGGGTTTTTCATGATTACTTTGCCCTAGGTGCTTAACGTTTCAGTCCTTGGCAGTGCAACTACTGAAAAAAAATCTAACAATGTCCGGTTTAGCATGATTGTTTTGCCCTAGGCGCTCTACTGTTTAGTCCCTGCCAGTGCAGCTACAGTAAAATCCGGTCTATATGTCCGGAGATAGAGCAGAAATCCTCCTGGGACATCTCCACGAAGCTCTCCTAGAGGTAATTGGAAAGCCTTTGCATCAGGTTCCTGGGGAGAGCGGCCTTATTGGGTCCTCCGTGGTAGGAAACGTTTCCGCGCCAGGAGACAATCAAGTACTCGGGTATCATCCCCTTGCAGAGCATGGCGGCATACGGCCCTGGTCTTTGCAGGCTTTCCCGAAGCATCCGTTCTTTCTCCGTCTCTGAAATCCTCATCAGAGTGATGTCGCTCATGGTGACCTGCTTTGAATTAGGTAGGGGAATGTTAGTATTGGGACTGCTTGCCTGTTCCTTTACAGAACTGTAACCGGCGGTTTAGAGCCACGCGGTGGAGGCGGGAGAGGAGCAGCATACAGGGATCTTTCCCTGGGACAGCCGCGAGGGGGTGGGACAGGGGCAGAGTTCATGCTTGCCGGATTGCTGGCAGCAGGGACTGGCATTGCTTTGAACGTGAAAGGAGGCCAGTGCTATTATTAAAGTTTTAAGCAGCCACAAGTCTACGGCTTACCATGTCAGCCTGTTACCCAAATTCTGCTGTCCTGTCCCGCTTGTCTGATCTGCACTGCAAGACCCCAGGCACTGAATGCGAAGGCCGAAAATTCGACCTTGTCCTGAGTGCGCATGTCATAGGTGCTGTGCATGGTCTTGTTCACAGAGAAAGACTATGTTCTTTGTTCAACCAAAAATTTATCTTTCTGAGGAATTCACTCCCTTTTTCCCATCCCACAGCTGCGACTGTCTCCTGAACTACCCTGGCATCACACTCCCAGAGGCTAGCGCAGATTAGGCGTAGGAAGAAGAGGACATGGGAGGACATGTTCTCGGAACTTATGGGCTGCTCCCGAGTCCAGGCAGCCCAGCAGACCCAGTGGAGGGAGAACTTGTCCCAAATGCACCGATCACACATGGAACGGGAGGAGAGGTGGCGGCAGGAAGACCAGCAGGCGACTCAAACGCTGCTTGGACTAATGAGGGAGCAAACGGACATGCTCCGGCGCCTTGTGGATGTTCTGCAGGACCGGAGGCAGGAAGACAGAGCCCCGCTGCAGTCTATCTGTAACCGCCCTCCCCCGCCACCAAGTCCCATACCCCCCTCACCCAAAGTCCAAAGAAGGAGGGGCGGCAGAGTCCGTGAAAACTCTCACTCCACCCCTGCAGACTGCTCAAGTACCAGAAGGCTCTCATTCCCCAAAATTTGATAAGTCCTTTCCTTCCCGCCTCACCCAAGCCCCCGTCCCAGTTTCATCCCCCAGTTTCATGTGTGGTTGCTAATAAAAAATACGTTTCTGTTAATTACTGTTTCCATCATGTTCTTTTAGAGGAGAGTCTGTTTGAAGGGGGGGAAGGGGGTTGGTAATTGGACAGGACAGTCACCTTTACCAGGGTACAGAGGCGGGGGCAGGTTCAGCAGCAGGGCACACACACATTGCATTCACTAGTTACCCTGGTCAGTCTGGGAGGTGGTTTTCATGTTCGGGGGGGGGGGGGGGGGTTGCTCTGTGACTTTGTGGCGGGGGAGGGCAGTTACAGATCTTATGCAGCGGTCCTTATCCTGGATCACAGAGCCACGCAGCAGGGGATCTGTAACCGTCCTCCCCCTGCCACAAAGTCACATAGCCCCCACACACAGAGTCCCGAACAGGAGGGGTGGCAGGCTCCGTTGAAACAACCAGTCCACCAGTGCGGAGCCGGTCATTCCTGGAGTTTAGAAGCGTCCTTTGCATCACTACACTACACCCGCTCCCCACCACAGTCTGCGTCCCAGGTTCAACACTTTCCCGCGAAAACAGTAATAAAGAAAACGGTGTTCATTAACAAATTTGCCTCAACCTCCCACCCCGCCATAAAGGTCTCCCCCTTGCTCTCACACAGATTGTGGAACACACAGCAAGCTGCAATAACAATGGGGATATTGGTTTCGCTGAGATCAGAGCGAGTCAGTTCTCCATCTCCCCTTGAGACGTCCAAAAGCACACTCCACCACCATTCTGCACTTGCTCAGCCGGTAGTTGAAGAGTTCTTTTTCAGTGTCCAGGGCGCCTGTATAGGGCTTCATGAGCCAGGGCATTAGCGGGTAGGCTGGGTCCCCAAGGATGACTATAGGCATCTCCACATCCCCAAGAGTTATTTTGTGGTCCGGGAAGTAAATACTTTCCTGCAGCCGTCTAAACAGACCAGAGTTCCTGATAACACGAGCGTCATGAACCTTGCCCGGCCATCCGACGTTGATGTTTGTAAAACGTCCCCTATGGTCCACCAGTGCTTGCAGCACCATTGAAAAGTAGCCCTTTCGGTTAATGTACTGGCTGGCCTGGTGGTCCGGTCCCAGGATAGGGATGTGAGTTCCATCTATAGCCCCACCGCAGTTTGGGAATCCCATCGCGGCGAAGCCATCTATGATGACCTCCACGTTTCCCAGGGTCACTACCTTTGAGAGCAGTAGCTCAACGATTGCGTTGGCTACTTGCATCACAACAACCCCCACGGTAGATTTGCCCACGCCAAAGTGGTTCGCGACTGACCGGTAGCTGTCCGGCGTTGCAAGCTTCCAGAGGGCTATGGCCACTCGCTTCTGGACAGTCAGGGCTGCTCGCATCCGGGTGTCCTTGCGCTTCAGGGCAGGGGACAGCAACTCACAAAGTTCAAGGAAAGTTCCCTTACGCATGCGAAAGTTTCGCAGCCACTGTGATTCATCCCAGACCTGCAGCACTATGCGGTCCCACCAGTCCGTGCTTGTTTCCCGGGCCCAGAATCGCCGTTCCACAACATCAACATGACCCATTGCCACCATGATGTCCTCAGCGCGGGGTCCCGTGCTTTGTGACAGGTCTGTGCCACTCTCAGACTTCAGGTCCTCACCGCGCTGCCGTAGCCTCCTCGCCCGATTTCTCAGCATCTGCCTCTGGGAAATGTGGATGATAAGGTGCGAGGTGTTGACAACGGCCATAACTGCAGCGATGGTCGCAGCGGGCTCCATGCTCACAGTGCTGTGGCGTCCGCGCTGTCACTGACCAGAAAAGTGTGCGAACTGATTTCCCGCCGGCGCTTTCAGGGAGGGAGGGCGGGAGTAACGGTTGGATGACGACAGTTACCCAAAACCACCCTCGACACATTTTTTTCCCCAGAAGGCATTGGGGGCTTCACCCAGAATTCCAATGGGCAGCGGGGACTGCGGGAACTGTGGGATAGCTGCCCACAGTGCACCGCTTCCAATGTCGACGCTTGCCCCGTTAGTGTGGGCTCACAAAGTCGAATTACTGTCCTTAGTGTGGACACACACGTTCGACTTTGTAATATTGATTCCACATATTCGATTTAAGTAAAATTGAACTACTCTCGTAGTGTAGACATACCCTTAGAGCAGTTTGTTTAGCTTGTCATAGAGTCCTCATTTGGCTGTCTTCAGATTTACACAATGAATATTTTACCTTTTTTTCTTCTCCACTTTATATTCTGATATAGAATGATATCTCCTACTATTCTCTTGGGTTTTGTGAATATTATGCTATCTTTTATTAATAAAGACTAATGTCTCCTAGTCACAACTAATGAGTTTGTTTTAGAGTTGTAGTGAACTATTTCTTGACCAGAACAACTTGCATACAAAATGTTGGATACACCTCTGTTCATTAGTGGGCTAGTACCTACCTCACTTTTCACTTTTTACTTAGTTTTTCTAATTGTTTTATCTGGCTGTGACAGAGAGCCCCTTCAAACAACTCTCCAACCCCTCCAAGCTCATCATCATCATCATCAGAAGTGAGCTCCCCACAGACCAGGACACACCAACTCAAAGTGGCACCAGACCCTGCCAGAACAACAGATGCAAAACATACTGCTACTATAATCAACACCCCCCATAACACAACTTTCAAGATCCGTGAGTCCTACACAGGCCTATCACAACATGTGGTGTACCTCATCCAGTGGATTAAATGCCCCAATAAAAACTACATGGTCTGAAACCACACAATCATTCAGCTCTCGAATGAACTCACACAGAAAATACAAAAGATAAAAGACAAAAACACCACATCACCTCTGGATGAACCCTTTTCACAAAAAGAACAGGAGTACTTGTGGCACCTTAGAGACTAACAAATTTATTTGAGCATAAGCTTTCGTGGGCTACAATCCACTTCATCGGATGCATAGAATGGAACACACAGAAAGAAGATATTTATACATACAGAGAACATGAAAAGGTGGAAGTAGCCATGCCAACTGTAAGAGGCCAATCAATTGAGATGAGCTATCATCAGCAGGAGGAAAAAAAACTTTTGAAGTGATAATCGAGATGACCCATAGAAGGTGTGAGGATAACTTAACATGGGGAAATAGATTCAACTAGTGTAATGACCCAACCATTCCCAGTCTTTGTTTAAACTTAAGTTAATTGTATCTAATTTGCATATTAATTCAAGTTCAGCAGTCTCTCTTTGTATGCACACCATACAACATAAACACTAACCCAGGAACCTATCCTTGCAACAAAGCCCGATGCCAAATCTGTCCACATATCTATTCAAGTGATACCATCCTAGGACCTAATCACATCAGCCACGCCAACAGGGGCTCGTTCACCTGCACATCTACCATATATGCCATCATGTGCCAGCAATGCCCGTCTGCCATATACATTGGCCAAACCAGACAATCTCTACGCAAAAGAATAAATGGACACAAATCTGACATCAGGAATCATAACATTCAAAAACCAGTGGGAGAACACTTCAACCTCTCTAACCACTCAGTGACAGACTTGAAGGTGGCAATTTTGCAACAAAAAAACTTCAAAAACAGACTCCAAAGAGAGACTGCTGAACTTGAATTAATATGCAAATTAGATACAATTAACTTAGGTTTAAACAGAGACTGGGAATGGTTGGGTCATTACACTAATTGAATCTATTTCCCCATGTTAAGTTATCCTCACACCCCCTATGGGTCATCTCGATTATCACTTCAAAAGTTTTTTTTCCTCCTGCTGATGATAGCTCATCTCAATTGACTGGCCTCTTACAGTTGGCATGGCTACTTCCACCTTTTCATGTTCTCTGTATGTATAAATATCTTCTTTCTGTGTGTTCCATTCTATGCATCCGATGAAGTGGGCTGTAGCCCACGAAAGCTTATGCTCAAATAAATTTGTTAGTCTCTAAGGTGCCACAAGTACTCCTGTTCTTTTTGCGGATACAGACTATCATGGCTGCTACTCTGAAACCTTTTCACAAAGTGATCACTCCATATCTGAGTCCTTATCCTCAAAGGAAACCTGCACAACACTTTCAAAAGACAAGCCCAGGAGCTTAAATTTATAATGTTGCTTCACACGAAAAATCATAGTCTTAATAAAGACACTGGGTTTATGGTTTATTACAACAATCTCTAGCCCACTAGCCCCCCTTACAGGGGTGTTAACGGACCACTTCACCTTGAGTGGTCTCTTAAAATATGTGGTAACTGCTTATGATAAATTATTTGATCTTAAGAACATAAGAACCGCCATACTGGGTCAGACCAAAAGTCTATCTAGCCCAGTATCCTGTTTTCCGACAGTGATCCATCCCCTGTCGCCCATTCCCAGCTTGTACTTAGCTATGACTCTCTGAATACATTTCCCAGACCTGAAGAAGAGCTCTGTGTAGCTCGAAAGCTTGTCTCTCTCACCAACAGAAGCTGGTCCAATAAAAGATGGACTCTAGAGACACAGATGGCATTCTTTTATTACTGAGGGCTCTGCTCTGGTCCCACTCTGAAGCAGTCAATTAAGCAATGCAGAGGAGCAACAGTATACCACAAAAGACTGCTAGTTACTATTTATGAAACAAAAAGTCAGTGAGAATTTAGGTTGAATAAGGACTGTAGTATTGAACTTTAAATATTTTGTACACCATGTCTGAAAAAATGATATACAGTAGAAATCAGTAGACTCTCCTTCACACCATAAGTCTACAAAATACTTCATATATTCTAATGGTTTGCAATTGTAAAGCACCATCCATCTGAGAATCTTAAAGCATTTCACAAACTTTAATAATGTAAGGCTCATAACATGTATTTGAGGTATGGAAGTACAGCTTCATTATCACCGTTCTACAAATGTGGAAGCTGAAGTTCAATTTTTATGCCCTCCTAAATTTGGATTTGTGCATGAAAATTGAATAATGTGCAAATGCAAAACTGAGTGCATATGTGTTTGTGTGCGCACGTGTGTGTATACCGTATATACTCGTTCATAAGCCGAATATTTTTGGTAAAAAAGTGATGCATCAAAGAGCGGGAGTCGGCTTATAAACGGGTCTACACCAAAATTTGATGATTTTCAACTCTATGGAATCATTGAATTGAATATCTAATACATTGTCATTTTGTTTACCTGGAGTGTCTGCACGCATGGAGACCCTCAGCTCCCGCTACTTCCCGCAGCTCCCATTGGCTGGGAACAGCGCACTGCGGCCACAGGGAGCTGAGGGGCTCCATGTCTGCAGACGCTCCAAGTAAACAAAATGTCCTAACCCGCCAGTGGCTTACCCTAATGGCCGGGAGCCAAAGTTTGCCAACACCTGAAATATAGGGTCGGCTTATGAAAGGGTCATACAGTTTTTGCTATTTTTACCTAACCATCTTGGGAGGTTGGCTTATAAACGAACAGGCTAATGAACGAATATATACGGTAAATACTACCCCTAAAAGTAAAGCCCTAGTCTTTCACAAATGGCAAATAGCAAACATAGATCTTCCAATATAAAATGAAAGAAAATCTCCATTTTTGGATTCTAATCGATTGTGTATTTTGATGCACATTTTTGTGGAAATTCATGGTTGTAACATTTTAACTGCATAATGCTTATTTGAAGTTCCACATTTAGCACAGGCAGAAAAACACATAAAAGTGAATAAGAACATGATGGCAGTAAAATATTCCAGAGATAAATGGACCTGCTTTTGGCGTTACACAACTACAGTTAATATAGCATATATGAAAGATTTTTCATCGGAGGGTTCGTAGGAATATGCACCTTTTGACATGTTAAATTGGCACACCACAAACTTGACATGGCTTCCTCTCATTCTCATTTTAAAATCAGAAATGCAGGGGCAATATCTCAAGCTGTGATGACAATCTGAATGAGGGAAATATAAAAAAAATATGGAAATTTGTTATGGCTCCTTTTAACACATGAACTACACACAATATAATCCTTCATCTCCAAAGGGAGAAACTTTAAACATTGACTTAAATTCAATCCTCAGAGGAAGTCTTCCTCCTTTCGATTAGTGAGACTTAATAACAGGTATGGAGAATTTAGGCCTGGTCTACACTTAAAAATTAGATTGACCTAGCTACATCGCTCAGGGCTGTGAAAATTTTTGCTCTCTCAGAAGGGTAGATTACCTACATCAGATGTTCTCAAACTGTGGTCCGTGGACCACCAGTGGTCCGCGAGCTCCATTCAGGTGGTCCGTGGATAGTTCCCTCTAAGGTGCATGCCTGGGCAGCCGCACACGAGAGAACAAAGGGCTATCCACCTAATTAGTGAAGCCGTGCAGGAGAAGATGCACATGTAAGGTGAGGGGGTGGCTTTAGGGAAAATAGGAGATAGATGGGAAGGGGGAGTGAGGTCAGAAGAGGGGGTGGGGGGAATTTAGGATGTGCAGGGCTGTGGTGGCCAGAGAAAGAGGCAACTTTCCCCAGCTCCAGGGCTGTGGCTGCCGGGGAGAGACGGCCCTCCTTCCCAGCCTCAGCTCTGTGGCTGCTGTGGCGGGGGAGAGACCCCCCTCCATCCCAGCCCCAGCTCGGGGGCTGCTGCAGCGGGGGAGAGAGGGCACATCCATTGCATTAGAAAGGTAAGACTACTCATATTAAAATATGAGTTGTGTGCTTTTATTTGTAGAACAAAAAAACGTTAATTATTATTAAGGTTTTATTTTATATAGTGCTTTTATCCAAAGCGCTTTACAATAGTTAGCTAACAGTACAAACAACATTTGGAAAAATCATTAGCAATTTTCAAGTGGTCCGCGAAAAAAAGTTTGAGAACCACTGACCTACATAGATGGAAAAACACCTTCCATCAATGTAGAAAGCATCTACACTACAAAAGCTGTGCCACTGTACCGGTTCTAGTGTAGACATATTCTTAATTGAACTGCTCCCTTTGGGTTCAATCCTGTTCTCACGGAAGGCAACTGGAAACACCATCAGCCCTTTTTACTCCTTCCTCTTGCCTTTGTACCCTCTTTCATGGCCTCCTCTATGTTTGGAACAGCATTCCTTTTCCCATGCCCTTTCTTCCTTCAAATTTCACTTCTTCCGCTAATCTTTCCTATATTGATCTTGTCATTGATCACACCTCTTCACCTTCTTGCATTTGAATTTATTGTATTGTATGTGTCTGAGATTGCAAATTCTTCAGACAGGGACCTTGCCTTTTTATATGTCTTGTAAAGCACCACAAACACAACACTCTACTAACAATAATTGTTATAAAAATGGCAATTGTAGTTTAACCCTTATACATGGAAAAGTCTCCCTCTTCTAGTGAAGTAAACAACTTCTCTCTGAAGAAACATTTGTCTTCCACAGAACTTTTCAGCTTTAGATGCTACATTACCTTGATTGTGTAAAAATATCTTATCTATGCCAGGTATTTCTAATGTGCTAATGCATGTGAGCGGCAAAGTCTCTATCTGCACTGGACTCCTTGAAGCAGCAACCATATCTTCATCTATGTCTGTATGATGATGAGTACCCTGTCATTGTTCAATGAATCTGAATGAAATGGGGTGCATGTGTGTTTGTGTGAAGGTATTATACACTTGCTAAATAAATAGCAATATTTGCTGAGAAAAATAGAGATACAACTTTTTACTCCATTGAAGTACACTGGCCACAGAAAAGGTTCATTTTGGGGAATGGCAAACTGTTGCTAAAAAACAGAGTTGGTTGGCGTGTATTGTGGGGAGGGGAGGATAAGGGTGGTGGGTAGGTGAGGGGTTAGTGCGCATATAATCCATCAGGGTTAGGGCCCCATTTCAAAAGGCTGAGGTCTGAGGCTCTGAAGGGGTTGTGTGTGTGTAGGGTGAGGGGTATGTACTTGGCTGGCAGAGGAGGAAGTGTGGGAGGTTGGTGCCCTGCAACTGGGGGTTATGTGTTATGCTCCTGTGCCATGCCCCCTTCCCCCCCAATCTCAGCCCCTCCAGTCATAGACAAGGATGATAGGGTGACCAGACATTCCAATATTAGGTGCTTTGTCTTATATATGCAACTTTACCCCCCTCCAAAAAGTACCCTGATTTTTCACACTTGCTATCTGTCACCCTAAGAGGAGGAGGAGGAGGGAGGGTATATGGGGCTGTCAAGGCTGCTGCCTCATATATAGCAGGATCTCAGCCTTACAGCTGCTGCAGTCAACATACAGCAGCCAGCACAGGGGCACGGGGGGCATCCAGGGGGCCTGGCACTCCCCCCAACTGGGGGCCTTGAGGGTCATCAGAACGCACTCCCCTCCTTGGGCCTCCTCGGCCTCCGTCCGTCTGTCCCAGGTGAAGCGCGTATCCCTCCGCCGCCGCCACCACCCCCACCCCCCATTGCTGGGTTGGGCTCAGCTCGGCAGCACCACAGTCCCCGGATGGAAACTGTTATGGCCGCCAATTGTGACTCGGAGGGCTATGGAGACGGGCAAGGTAAGTGGGCGCAGGGCACGGTCCCTAGCGGGCGGATGGGCCCTTGTGCGGCCCCCAGGGAGGGGGCTGCGGCCCCGTGCACGGGAGGGGGTTGCGGAAAGCAGGGTGCGACTCCCTGTCGGGGCAGGAAACAGTCCTGCTGTAGGGCTGAGCCATCAAATAGTTCCGTGCGCCTCCCGCCATGAAAGTTTGTGGGGTGGCCCCAGGCTCCGGGTGGGTGGCGGGAGGCGAGGTGGGAACAAGAGGGAAGGCGGCTGAGCCCCCTTCCGCGGGCACTAAGCGTCTCCCTTCGCCGCATGGCAGGGGTCCCATGGTCTGTGCCCGTGTATCCTTCCGCCTGGCTGAGGGGCCAGTAGAGTCCCCGCCTGGCAACTCTGCCATCTCCGTGGGCAGCAGCAAAAGTTCAGCGTCCCCGGGAACCCCCCGCTGCCTGGGGCCCTGAAGCGGGGCAGCCAGGTGTGGGGGGCTGCCCCGCACTGCCTAGCCTGATGGGGATCAGGCTGGGTGGCTGCGGGGGGAGACCACTCACTGCCCATCAGGTGCCCTGTGTCTCACCAGAGCCTTTATCCCTAGAGTTGCCTGAAAAGCTTGAGTTAGTCTACAAGGAGGGATTCTCGTCTCAGTGCCTCAGAAAAGGGGGTCCCCCCAGCCCCACTTTTGCTTAGAGTGTCTTGTAGTAATGCCTTGTAATAGTTTAAAATGTACTACTTCTGAAGTGTTCATGAAGGTAGCTAAACACCTTGGGTTTTGTATTTCAGCCCTGTTTGTCTACCATATATGTGTATGCACTCACACACATTACATTTTTTTCCCTGAGAGCTTATACCCTAGACTAGAAAACCCTTCACAATGGTTTTATATCTTACTATGAGTAGAGTAGTCAGCTGGTAGCCTTTAGAAAGAGCTACTTAATTGTGGTGCTTAGAGTGTCTAAAATGTGTACACTGTGCAGCGCTAATAGTATATTTAATGAAGCTTTTTATAGACTATTACAAATGTAGCTCAAGAAAGTAATTGTAGGTATGTTTATGATGATTGCATAGCACTGTATTTCTAACATAAGATGCTTTTGTAAACAATAAACCTTTCTCAGTTGATGTCCATCTTAATTTAGTCTCAGATTTTTGTTCAAATTTAACAGGTTTCACTTTGTTTTCATAAAATAAAGATATGAGAGCTCAAATATACTTTAACATCAGAGCCTATTTCTGTAAGTCCTTAAACATGTGCATATTCCTGTTGAAGTCAAAGATCTGCTTAAATGAATGAAAGTTTGCAGATTTGACCAAAAATGTGAAAGTTATTTTTAAACTAGAAAATTTAAGATAGTGGAAACAAAATGTATGCAAGACTTTGACAATATTAATTGGCTGTAACCTTATTATATTTCAAATTTAATTTTTTCCCTTACTATTTGATGAAAATTTACAAAATGTATAATAGTTGACATGGTTAAATTAGTGTACAAAGGACAATAGTTAAATTTGTGTACAAAGGACTAATGTTGGTTGTTTTTTATGTTAAAAATAAGAATACTTAATTATTATCATCAGATTAAACTGGGTCATTTCTTCTTTGTATTCAGTGGCTTGCTTTTGTTTTCACCTACATCATGTTTTAACAACATATTGACAAACTGGAAGTCCTTCAAAACAAGATTGGGGCCTAGAAAAATTTAGAAACTGCTTACTTATCTGAGTAAAGTTAAGCATATGCGTAATGTTTTCAAGATTGGGTCCTTACTCATGATATCAAATATAAGAAATGTAAATCCAGTTTTATTTTCAAATGGTGGTGAGTAGACTAGTTCTCTTTCCTTTCATGTCCCCCCATTTCTTTTTAAAAAGCATTTTTTTCAAAATCCTCCGGAAATAGTTGTATGGCTTCGCCAAAGTTAAACTTTGTGTTGTTGTTGGTGCAGATTCAGAAATCAATGGACTGAGCCCTGGTCTACACTACAAACTTATGTTGGTGTAACAGCGCAGTTATACTGACTGAACTCCTGGTGTAGAGATTGCTATGTCGATGGGAGGGCTTCTCCCTTCTTGGGAAGGTGGAAGCTCTCCTGTTGGCCTAGGTAGCATCTTCACAAAGTGCTGCAGCTACATCGTTGTAAATGTAGACAAGCCCTGTGGTTACAAATAATGTTATCTTTCTGTGGTTTGTTGACAACTATCATGTCTGGCTACTTGGTTACCAAAGTTATAGGCACCTTAGAAGTACCCAAGAAATCGATGGGAGAGTACAGTTTTGTTTTTTGATTGCCAACTATGTTAATTCCACTCATAGATTTATAGGTCATATCACAAATTACTCCATTCTTCTTGACAGAACCATATTTGTCATATAAGAGTTTGTCCCATCCTTCATTTGGCTAAAAACACACAAAATGTCAGATTGTGAAGAATTTATGCTTGTTTTTGAAATTCTTATATTTACAGCTTTTTGAATCTCTATCCTTTTATTTCCAGATCCTTCTCTTAAGTATTTCTCCTGACTGTGGCCTTTTCTGATCGTTGTATTTTTATGCCTTTCATTCTCGTGGAAGAAAAATGTTGAAAAGGCAAATGAAGAATTGAAATCTAATCTTTCCCTACTGAGTAAGTTCAATGTATGCCTAGCTAAAAGACAAAAATTTCACTGGGCTTCTATTTTGTAAGTTTACTAGGTAAGAATTTTGTTTGTTGTGTGGGGAGCTACACTTAGAAAAAATTTCCTATTATACAGTGAGGCAGTTTTATATTAGCATATGAGTGTTAACTTGTAACTTGTGTGCTTAATTAGTTTAAGTAGAATTTAACTTGGTTGGATATATCTGGCAAACACTTTGCCAAGAGCATCTGTGTTTTATCCAGTTAATGAAAGGTTGCCCAACTCAGGACCACACTGGTACCATAATAGGAACCTGAAGTTCACCTTTGCATAAAATACAGCAGACTGCCTTCATTTTTAATGCAAAGTGCAGTCTGTAGTTATTACTGGTCTCAGTATTCAGTATAATGCTCCATCGTCATCTGAGCAGCTGGCTACTAGCATCAGGATGGAGCATGGCATGCTGGGACATATAATTTGAATGGGTTGCATCTTGTCTATTAATAATATCCAGCTACAGTGAAGAATTCTGAGCCATACTTTGTCACCCATGCTTTATTTGGGAGCTAGATTATTTTCTCTACTTATATACCAGTACATCAGTGGATCTTAGTGTTGACAAGAGGAAACATTAGTATATTTTTCTTTTAGTGACAATGAAGTGTATATGCAGTGCCTCTGTGATGGCACAAAATAGAGTAATATCAGATGGACTAATCTCACACTTGTGAATATAAACAGGAAATGTACAGTAGCTTATCTAAAAATAAAATTCCTCTTTTCTGTATGCCAGGTCATTGGTCTTAGTTACCAAAGACTTCTAAGTGTGTGTGTTGGGTATTTTTATTTGTTTTAAGAACACCAAATGTGTAATTTAAAACTCTGTGATTCACTTAACTGAGGAACACTGTTAGTTGAATTTTAATTGTCTAAAATATTGCTATTACTATACTATAATAATAACAACATATAATATATTACTATTGAAAAGATGTATAAAATACTGGAAAATGTTTTGCTCTTTATCATTTGGAAGACTTGTTTAGGAATCCTAATAATATTTTTTAAAGGTGTGCAATAAAGAATATGTGTAAAAATGTTTTTTTGCCTTTCTTGTTCCTCTGATGTGTAAATAGAGCCTTGGAATTTTTTTCAGCTTCTATCTTGCTGCTTGATTTTAACGTGTTTAATATTGGGTCTTCTCTTGCTAGAGGACTATGATAAAATATTTAGAGAACCTCAGTTGTGCTGTTGTCAGAGCCTGTTACCTATACTGTAGCTTTTGCATACCCCTAACCAAGAGGGGATGAAAAAACTCATTCTTACAGTTTGAATGTTAACCAATAAAATGATCTATGATTTAGTATCCCCATCACCTTGTGTAGGTATGCATGTGTGTGTGGAGGCTGCTGCTCAGGTTACAGTATCTTGTGACTTTACTAGTCAAGCAACATCTCCAAAAATTTTGCTAAAGCACTCCAGAAAAGAGGGACGTGAAGATATCATTTTTTCTAACTAAAAAAAAAAACAAAACAAAAAAACCCCACCTAAACAGGAAAGAACTTTATAGATTATGAAGAAGCAGGGAAGGGCAACCCCCTTTTTTGTTTTGTTTTGCAGTTTACCTTTAAGGAGTGAAAATGATTTTCTGTGACAATCCATTGCACCTGATACTATGTTGCCATGTGGGAACCTTGTTTTCAAACATGGACTTGAGCTTCCAGACCTTATGCCAGTGAAGCCTCTTGTGCTGCTTTGTATTGGAATAGATTTTTTGTCCACATCATTTGTAAAGTAAAACTTAAATCTGGCTATTCCCCAAGATTAGATGATACTAGTTTCTGTTGCACAACATTTAGCTACTAGTCTGAGTAGTGAAAACTTAGCAAAAGTAGGGGCATTTTCATATTTTTATTAATGAAGTCAAATTTCACTGCATACTTTAGGAATTCATTCATAATACATTAGGTGCCATTTCATGACCCATGT
Source organism: Emys orbicularis (assembly GCF_028017835.1). NCBI lineage: Eukaryota > Metazoa > Chordata > Testudines > Emydidae > Emys > Emys orbicularis. The sequence goes on along the minus strand of NC_088689.1, from coordinate 31,354,816 downwards.
CATAGTAAAGTTAATTATTTTTATATGGATTGAATCCAAGGTTTATCTGTACCTGAGTGAATAATAAAGTCTGACTTAATAAAAATGACACTCAGAAGTTCTGATGCTTACACAATATGAAGATATATTTAAGACTTCTGTTTACAAAAAGCTATGTTGTGAGAAAACAAAAAACATAAAGCTGTAGCCATGAACTGTTAAAGTGTATTTTTCTCTTTTGTCAATAGGTATAGCACATACAATTTTAAAAATATTTTTATATATTTTTGAAATTATAATGCCCAAATGATCCAAAAAAGTTTCATAGAAATAAAGTTAATATAATTGTTGGAGGGAGACATTTTGTTTTTTTGGATTGGTGCTGTTTCTCCTGGGCGCCACAGCAATACAAATATATAAAAGTAATAAACAGTTAAAAATATATTTAAAATGCTGGCTCATAAACTATACTTTAAATAATTTCGTAAGGAGTATGTTACAATTGAATCAGCTTTTAAAAAGTAGCATTCACTGTGCTATTTTTAATTTCAGGGAAATTAAAATGGAGAAAGTCCTGGAGCTCTGAAGATATTTCTGCATAACAGGCTTGTCTGCTGCAAAAATTACAAAAACTCACGAGATCTCCCTAAAACAAAATAAGGAATATTTTTAAAACCATGCCATCTGAAAAGGAACACATTTTTTGTGATAAAAAGCCAACTAATTTATTACAAGATAATGCTGCAAAGAAACATTGTGTTTGTATTCCAGATAATGCTGTGGAAAAAGCATTGGTGAATGATACTAGAAGTGTAATGCCTCCACCACTGATTTTAGATGTCAGTCTTTCTTATGGACTGAAAAATGTGAAAATTGATTTGCCCAAAGTGAACATTCCAAATGAAGTGGTATTGAAACATGAAGTTGATAGATTCAGAAAATTATTTCAGTGTAAACAGCAAACTGCAAGAAAATCTTTAAGTCAAGAGAAAGTAAATGGAAGTCATCTAAATTGTTCAGAAAGCTGCAATTTGCAAAGTAAACCAGAAGTGCAGTTTGAAGAAGAGGGTTTGAAAACTTCAGCAAAGATACTGAATTTCACCTGTACAAAATGTAGAGACAAAATTAGATATAGCCCAAATGATCTACAGAAACACTTTCAACTGTTACACTATGGAGAGCTGCCTTCATATCCTTGTGAAATGTGCAATTTTTCAGCCAATGACTTCCAGTTGTTTAAACAACATCGCCGCATCCATCGCAGCACTTTAGTAAAATGTGAGATTTGTAATGATGAGCATATATATACCCTGTTGGACTTGACAAAACACTTCACATCAAAGCATTGTATAAATGGTCATTTTCAATGTGAAAAGTGTGGGTTTTCTACCCGAGATGTGGGCACATTTGTTCAGCACATTCATAGACATAACGAAATCCAGTATAAATGTGGTAAATGCCATCATGTCAGCTTTACAAAAGGGGAGTTTCAGGAGCATCTTCTTGTTCACACTGGTGCATTTCCTTTCAGTTGTCAGTATTGCAGCTATAGTGCACCACGGAAGGATTACCTTTTAAAGCATGTAATAGCTTTGCATAGAGATCACTTGTATGCAAAAGATAAACTGGAGAAGGATAAATGTGAAAAAAGAATAGTAAAGACTCCAGCAGGGCTCAAGCTTATTTTGAGAAGGTATAAAACAGGAGCATCGAGGAAAGCGCTTTGGAGACGGAAAAAAATTAACAATGGAAATGACAAAACTGAAGAGCAAAATGCACAAGTACTTAGGAATTTGAATAAAATTCAACCCAAATCTGAAGAGCTAAACCAGTCTGTAAAGGAGCTGCATTTGAATGAAGAAAAAGATCAAATTATACATAATGAAAAGCATAATCTCCAAGGTGGAACATTGTCGCCTACCACCATGCAATACAATAAAGCAGAAGATGGATCAAGTTTTGGTTTGGGATTATTGAAAAATGCTGTTCATGGACCTACAGTTCTGATGGTGAAAAATAATAAAATATCTGTTCCAGCAAACTACAGTGCTAAATTTATGGGATTTAAGATGGTGGATGGAAAACAGCATATTGTAATAAAATTGTTGCCTACAAATAAACAGAATGTGTATTTATCGGGACAAAAATCTGATGGTGTTAAAGATGCCTCAGCTGATTCTTTGCTACAAACTGCTGATACTTTCGGCTTATCTTCAAGTGCTGCATCACATGTAACTAATCAGCAAACTCTGAAGAATAATTCTCTTCACTCATTAACCTCCACTCCATTTTCATTTTCTACTCCTTGTTCAGGAAAAGCAAAAGCAGAAAAACAAAATAATGCTTTATCACATGGTAAGACTATTTCTCAGACTGTAGAATCTCCCACTGTAGTTATAGGAAAGAATGCAACTCATTTGCCAATGAAGCCTGGATCAACTGCACCTCCATGTGACTTGGTGACAAAGGTTGGAACTAGGGGTAATGTTCTCTCATGGGAAAGTTGTATTGCTCACAGTCGTCCTCAGGTATTATCTCCCACAGTTACAAATACACTTCATTATGACCCCATGAAAATGCCCTTCCCTACTGAGTTTAAAATACAAAATGGTGGAGTGAGCAATAACAGTGGATCTAATCATCTCTACTATCCATCAGTTGATTCATCTAACCAGGGACTACTGCCTTTTCATAATTACTCTAAAATAGACTCTTCAGATAATCCATGTAGCATTTGGATGCCAACAGATGACAAACCTAAAGACTTTATGTCCAGCAAAATGTTTCTTCTTCAAAACAGCTTGAGAAGTGACTCTACAGCCTCATTTTCACAGTCAGTGAGAGGTTTTAACCCTGAAAAATGTGTATCGTCCCAGTTAAATATTAATTCAGTTTATGGACAGGTAAACACTAAGAATAATTCTGTGTCTTCAAGAAACCAATCTAAATGTGTTATTGACAGACAGTGTTTTACGGAAAAATGGCATGGTGGTAGCAAACAGTATTTGGACACTAATATAAACCAAGTGTTTGAAAATGTAGCTGAGAAATCTAAAGCAGAAAATATTTCAGATTGTGCTAATTCATCCCTTATGCCTAAAATCACATCAGTTTTCTCATTACATAGTAAACAGGCATCCAATTATTTGTCACCTGAAGTAAACCAATTACTTCAAGATGTGCTAAAAGTAAAATCAAATACTCCGCAAGAATCTCACAATAAGTTAAATACATGCGTAAAACTTCATTGTGATCAGTCATTTTCATGTAATCAGACAGACAGTAAAACTTTTACACACTTAAAAGACTCCACTGCATGTGGTTTAGCCAGTTCTTCTAATGTAGGTGTTCATATGTCTAAGAGAGAGTTGAACATGAAATGTAGCACAATAAATGAAGGTATATGTTTTGGGAAAGAAAGACAGGCACCAATGACATCACTTGATGCAGAAGAAATGGATAAGTTATCTAGAACTGCGGGTGTTGGTACATTGCTTAAAACTCATACAGATGCAATCATAACACAGCAGTTGGTAAAAGATAGGATGCGATCTACAACCCAGAATCCTAGTGGCTTCTCACCAATTCTTCCAGAACAGAAGAAAACACTTTTAGTTCAGACACCTCCACCAGGATTTCTTGTACCTTTGCATCTTGCTAACCAACCAAGCTTACAAGTTGTTTCAGGAAAACCTCTCCCATCAGCGAGTTCATCAGAGGTTCATTTGACTAAAAGCATACCTGCATCCTTCCTTTTAAATAAAGGACCTGGAATGATATTGACATTTAGTAATGGGACACTTGGCACAGTTGCAAATGTCACTGGTGATAGCTCTCAGATTTTAGGGAGAGTTGCATCTCAAGAGTATGGTAAAATAACAGTACCAACTTCAAAGACCGAATTGAAAAATGACAGTGTTAGAAGTGTAAATAATTCCTCTGGTGTTAGCACTGCATCTGATGGGGCAGTAAGTGATTTGTCAAATAGCGTGCCATTCAAAGCGCCTCGTATAATTACAAATTCAGCTGATTCTTCTATGAAAGGATTTTCTTCTGAAATTTTTTTACCAGAACATCATGGCACTGTGTTTGGTTCCCTGGAGTCAGTAAAACAACAGGAGATTCCACAGAAGCAGCCTGTTTATGCGCTTTTGCCTGATGGACGACAGGCAGTTTTTCTGAAATGTATGACGCCAAACAAGCCTGTGGTACAGAAACATAATGTTGTTCAAGATAATGCTTATAATCAAAATTGTCAACCAAAGAAAACTGGAGCCGTGCAACAAAAGCTTATGCTGAAAATTAAGACCTCTACTTCTGATGCAACTACTGATCTAAAAGAATCAGTTAGCAACTCAGTGCCCTCACTACAATTGGATAGAATGCAGTCCTTTAAAAGTCCTGCACTAGGGCAGAAACAGACTATTCTTACTTCTAGTGATGCCTTATTCTTACCAGGTAGATTGATGCCAGCAAATCCCTCTTTGGCAAGCTCTAATCGTGTACTTCCTGTAGAACCTGTATGTTCCACCACGCCTACAGGGACATGGTCGCAAAAGTGTTCAATTAATTCTACACAAGCAGTAATTGCTAACAAAGGGAATAGTTATGGTAGCCAAAAGTCCACGTGGAACACCAGAAACAAACTTTCAAAAGTCAAACCTCGCTTAAAACAAACTGGTCATAAAAGTTCTGAAGCTGTGGTTTCACAAAGAAACAAGAATTCCAAACGAAAAACTAAGGATGATTTCCAAGAACCCCCTAGAAAGAAAATAATGTTGCACAGGAAGTGCAAAGAAAAGAATCAAACTGAAGTTGTTAGCAAATCAAGTGGCCCTTACAGACCAAGGGCATCAAAGGAAACTGTGAGGACTTTGAAACTACTTCCTTTTAATTCTAAACAACTTGTAAAATGTCCTCGGAGAAATCAGCCAGTTGTAGTACTAAACCATCCTGATGCAGATGTTCCAGAAGTTGTAAATGTAATGAAAACTATTACTAAATTTAAAGGACATGTTCTTAAGGTCTCATTGTCAAAAAGAACTATTGATGCTCTTCTGGAACCGGCATACTGCAATACTTTGGACATTGCTACTGAGGATCTCTCTCGAAGGAGGCACAGGATGGTAAAACCTGTTAGTCCTGTAAAAGAAAGATTTGTGTTAAAATTAACACTGAAAAAGACAAGCAAAAACAATTATCAGATTGTGAAAACTACCTCTGATAATACCCTGAAAGCTAACTTTAGTTGCTGGTTTTGTGGTAGGATATTTGACAATCAAGATAATTGGGTAGGGCATGGACAGAGACATTTGATGGAAGCTACCCGAGACTGGAATTCATTAGTATAATCTTGATTAGTGACTAAAGCAAAAATAAATACCTTACAGTACTCGTTTAAAAAGAACCAAGTTGAATTATGATACAGGTTATTTAGGTATGGTATATAAATACAAAACAATTTAAAAATAATGCAAAATGATTGCATCAATTGTTGAGATACAACAAAGAACTTTGTGGGTTAGATATTGTATAACTAATTGCAATTACAGTACCATAAAACTGCATATATTTTTCATTACTATCATGTCCTATATTTTTATTATTCTATAGAATGAGTTCCCAGGATTTTTGTTCTGTACATATTTAAAAACCTAAACATGTAAATATTTTTGTACTGCTCAGTTACTTGCTGTAAATCTTGCACAGAATTTTTTCCCCTTTTCAGTTCTGTGCATGTACTACTAAAACTGATTTAAAGGTTTTTCAACTACACACAGCTATTATCCATGTTTTTTTTGTTGTTTTCAATTTGAATTGTTTTTGATTTTGCTTTTTCAGGGATTGAACACTATTGTTAGCAAGTGCCTAAAAGATGTGAAACAGTTTACATTATGTCAACTGTATAACCATAGGTCCAAATAGGACCATTTCCCCAATAGTTTCATTTAAACAAAGCCATATGTGAATGCTTTAAGCTGTATTGCTATGCACATGACACTTGTACTATTTCTGTGCAGTTTGTCTACTTTCTTAGTGAAGTATTTTTCATATAAATTAATAAAACATGTTACAATTGTGGTTAATACATTGAGCCTGAGAATGGAATCAGTTGGAAATATACAGTATATATTCATAATGTATATGGTGTTTAAGAATGGTGAACATTCCTAATCTGTATTGATTCTCATCAATATTAAATTTGCTATAACTGTGTTTACAGAATGATTGTGAGAGTTTATAGAAATTTGTTTTCTAGCCCCAGTATATAGTACCCCCCTGTCACAAATCCCTTAAGTGGCAGCATGTAGTTGCACTGTCCTAGGACCAGAAATTGGATTATACTTTGCTCCAGGGAAAACAAACAGTTCCTATAGCTAGTGCAGATTACTTTCCCTCTCTGCTTCCTCAACTGCACTGTCTGGTATTTGGGGAGGCCTAAACTTTGCCCACTCCCCACCCATCTGTATGGGGAGTAACAGCCTTGCAGAGGCTGCTCTACCTCCTGTTGCAGCTGGTAAATAGGAGTGGCTCATGCAAGGGAATAAGAGAGTTTATGCTCCCTTACTTTCCTGTGTGGAGACACAGCCAGGATCACAATCTGACCCACAGAGATTACTATATTAAGGGCTGTATCCTGCAGTCCTTAGGGAGTCACTGGGAGTCTTGCGTAAGGACTGCAGTATTGTACTCTAAAATATCTGACTCACTTTTGAAATGTTGCTGGAAATCTTAAATGGGTGAAATTCAGCTCTGTGCGCTCAACAAAGGTTCTGCACATTTAAAACATTGTGAGGTCTTAAATTGAACATAGGTTGTCTGGGCTGGTTCTCTGTAGAAGGGTGAATGTCACTCTGACATGAATATGGAGCCTGATCCTGTGTCCAGTGAACATAGTTGTAAACCTCTCATTGATGCCAATGGGAGCAAAATTAGACTGATTAAACTTCTGTTTCATAAAGTGTAATAAGTGTTAGTATATTTTTTGTTTTAAAATGTCTCAAATTGTTTTAATGTTTAAATAGGGATTGGTACTTTATATCAGGAAAAGTATGTGCTTTCAACATTTAAACACTGTTAGAAATTTCCTCCTAAACTCTCCCTGCAAAAAAGTTTAGCATCGACAGATTGCTAGATGCAAATAGTTTTATAACTGTCTTAACTTATATTTTCTTTGGCCAAGATTTTTCAAAAATGCGTGCCTAAAGTTAAGCTCCAAACTTATATTTAGGTCCCAAAATAAACGTCCCTTTTCTTTGTTTTTTGTTTTTCCTCCAAAAAGTGCTGAGCACATAGTGGCTCCTAGTGACTGCTAAAACTTTTGTTCATCGTGACTTTTTGGCTTGTTTGTTTTTGTGTACAGTGTAGGTGTTTTTTGCTGCATGAATAATGCCGACACCTACATTGGTGGGGGAGAGCGGAAGTATGAAAAAATGTCTTGGTATGTGTTTTGAAGGTGCTTAAGAGTGTGTGTTGCTTTGTTGTGTAGAAGCAAAGCAGCAGTCTTTACTGGAAATGAAAATAAGCAATTTGGTGGTAGAAAACTTTGTAATTAATGACTTACGTCATTCATGAGGTGTTTTTACTTCAGCTCTGTAATAAGTGGGTATATAAGTGGATTTAGATTGAAACCTGTATATTTGCATTCACATATGGAGCAGCATTCCAGATCAAATATTTCATTAAGTGTGAAATATTTTCTTTTCATGATGAGATTTAAGCCTCAGAATGAATTTGTCATTCAATTTGTTAATTTTGCAAAGCTTTTAATATAGTGGGGAGAAAAGAAATGTTCTGAGGCTCTTGCCTGGCTTTTTAACACTAATTTATGAAGAATCTACTACTTGGGCTACTTCTGTGTGGCTTGTGCTGCAGTGCAGCGAAGTGAGAGCATACATGGTAATGGTGATTTTAGCCCCCTGCTGCAGCAAAGCAACTCTTAAGCAGACTGAGGGGGTATATGGATGTTTGTTGTAAATCTAAAATTCTGTCGCTTTTGAAATTAATTCCTGTAATATCGACATTAAATTTTGATCCTTTATAAAACTCAGTATGATTTATCAATTTTATATCTCTAACTACTAATAAGCCAGTTACAAAAGACTCTTGAGGATTTAATTGTACCTTGACACATTCTTCCAGAATAATATGGATGCAGTGATTGACTGTTGTAATATGGTATCAGTCTTAATTTTTTGGGGAACTATATATATATATATATATATACACACACATTGTCCGTATATATTTTTCATAAGTATTGTGTGGCTGATAGTCTGGAAAATATCAGCTTCTTCAGAATTAAAACATTCAGTGTGCATCTTTGTGTTACAGCTGAAGGATCCTGTTAAGAGGTATTTCACTGGTACATAAAATGCATTTATAAATATCTTTCTGAAAACGACTGGCAAGGGTTGCAGCCACAGTTATCAAATTTCATTGATTTAAAAAAATGTTGGTTTATATGGAAACACTTTTTAGAATTGGTTATTGCTAACATCAAAGTAAAGATCATATAAATAGAACACACACCAGAATCTTTTTATTAACATTTTATATTATAGATGCAGTTGGTAGTGCTGCCTGCTGTTAAGGTTGCCTGACATTTCCCGTTGTAAGACCTTGTCTTTAGTTGCTTATTATTTTGCCAAACTTTTAACTGTTTGGGATGAAATTTTGCATGCTGGGTTTCTACTTCAGGCTGTTCTTGAAAGTTCCAGCAAAAACGGTTCAGCCATTTCCAAGAACAACATTTGGGGGAAATAGTTTAGTTGTGCTCTAGTGCCTCTATACGTGGGAGCAGGGATTTGAAATTTGGCAGAGGCATGGCATGATATTTGTGTCAGATTTGTGCCCTTTTCTCTTCTTGTGAAAAACCACCCAAATTTGGCCAAATTTTAAGCCTTTGGAAGATCTTTGTTCATTCACGTTGCATAGATACTTGAAGTTGAGCAGTCCAGGGACTGAGCAGGAGTTTCCATGCAGGTTGCTGTGGGCAGTTGTGGTACTAGGCACAGGAACTGAGAGTTTGAAGATTCCACCCAGCCCAGTATCCTGTCTTCAGACAATGGTTGGTGATAAACCGAGGGAATAAACAGAAGAGCAGAATTTATCAAGTAATCCATCCCGTTGTCCAGTCCCGGCATTTCTGCTGGTGCCTAGGCAATGTGAAAGAGCAACTGCCTGATTTGATTGCAGTGGGGACAAGAACCAGGCTGACAGCAACTGTGAGAGTAGAATGGGACAAGGAGCATGGGAAGGGGAAATGGGGACAATGGAAAATGAGAACAAGTGGAGGAGGAAGACTGAGGTTAGATGAGAGGAGTCTGGGACTGGCTGCACAAGGAAATGGGTGGGGATACTGGGACTGTGAGCTGTGTTGGAAGGAAAATTGGTACTTAGGGAGCATGTTGGAGAAGAATGGGACTAGGATGAGGAAGCTGGCTGGGGAGAGATGGAACTGGGACAGGAGCAGAAGGGATCAATGTATTTTTTTTGGGTGGAGGAGGAAGGAACAGGGGCTGAATGGTCTGTGTCTACTAGAGCACACTTCCTTCCAGAACCTGGAATTGAACTCAAGATTTCAATCATTCCTCTGCTGTCAGCAAAAATCTGTGGAAATGCACCGGCAAAGTGGCTGGGCCATATTGAGGATGACAACCTACTGCTGCTATCAGTTACTCTGTTAACTCAAAGTTAGAGTTCTGTGCTGTGGCTCCATGTAGGTGCCAATATGATGCCACATGATATAATTCTTTTTTCCAATTTGCATTCAAGCACTTAAAAGTTGGGAAATGCCAGAAGTAAGGTTACCTGTGCAACCTTAATTCTCTCCCCCCCCCCCCCGATGCATGCATATGTATTATGATAAGTCTTTAATTACATGACCACATACTATTCACGTTTCATTTGTTGCAGAAGTTGGAAGTTGTGTAGTGAATGAGGTAGAAAATTGCAAGAAGAGAAAAGATGGTCTCATGGTTAACACAGTTGAGAATCCTGGAGAACTGGAGTCTGTCCCTGCCTCTGCCACAGAGTTCCTCTGAGATGCTGGGCAAGTCACTTAAACCAAAATTTCACAGGTGGTTACTAATTGTGTGCTCAGTTTTCTGAGTGTCTGACTTGATAACCTGGAGTCTGAGTTACAGAAGTGCTGAGCACTTACAGTGGGAACTATAATCGGGGGAGCTGTGCTTTGAACATATGAAGTGCTATATAATAAAAAATTTAAAAAGTAAGGTTCTAGGAGTTGCACATTGGGCACCAAAAATTATTGGAGGCTTTTGACCTTAACCTCTTTGTCTCTGTTCCCCATCTGTAAAATGGGGATAATACCACCGCTCACTTTGTGAATGTTTCTCATGTATTCATTTATTTTCACAACAATCAGATACTATAGTGATGAGCATCATAGAAAAGCCCATGAGGAAATAATTCTCTTTTCAGAGTAGGTTTGAATATTATGCAATAAATAAGGTATGGGGCCATATATAGAAAACAAAATATTGAATAGCTACTAAAGTGAGCACACACCATCCTATAATGTACTGAATGAAGTGGTGGTTGCATGGAAAAATAGTAGCTGATCATGTAATTAAAGAATATATCATAATGCATGTGCACAAGTATGCCAAATTAAGGTTGCACAGACAGCCTAATGTTGACATTTCCTAATGTCTGAGTGCTTAGTAACTTTAACATTCTTTCAATGTAATTTGTATATAGTGTGTATATGTATATAAAGAGACAGACATTAAAATCTTAGCACACTTGGGAGTGGATGGTAACTGCTTACAGGTATGGGGCTAGCATTTCTCCTGTTAGGAAAATCTGGAGAATGCTTTGGGCTAAAATCTTAACAGCACTGTGCTCCTGCCATTCCAGATGTGCATAGTGACCTTAGTGGGCCTAGAATTTGGCCCATTGTGTATTCTTTGTTACAATAGCAATACACAAAGTATAACAAACAACTTCTGTAAAAAGTTTTTTAGTATCGGTTTGTTCCAGAGCTATTGTGACATCAGCATCCACTTTTTCTGTCTTTTTACAACTTGCCTACTAGGGGTGGTTTTAGAGAGAAAGGAATGTAGTTTTGTCTCAGCTTTTGAATTTTGAGAATGTGAGCTCCCATGTCTTTCAAAGAACAGTACTGGCAGGAATAAATTACACTACTTGGTCATTCTGCTGCAATTTTAGTATCAGACAGACATCAAGTACTCTAATTCTTGCATGTTAATATGAATAAGTGAGATGGTTCCGCATCCTCCCTGAGCTCTGGAACTAAAAGCAGGTTGAGTACTACATTTGTCTTTCTTAAAATTAAGCCTTACTTTTAGCCCTAAAATTATTGTTCACTGATTCAACATTTATCTATGCATTAATTATTCTTAGTCAACTGGAGTACTTTTTTTGTATTGCATTGTAATATGGAAGATATTTGAACAGATAATTACTGTGTCCTCAGATGTCAGACTAAAAACAACTTAAAATATATTTAGAACCTACTAGACTTGGTATCTGATGAAAATAGCTGATGTCATGACTGGGAGCTTCAACTCGTAACTTGGCTAGATTAAAAAAATCATGGATTCAACAGAGATACTTATTTTACTCATGACAACAATCTGTAACCCACTAACCCTCCTTTGTCCTATGACTGCAGAGGTGTTAATTGCCCACTTCATCTTAAAGGATCTCCTGCAACAGCTGTTTATCCCTTAAACTAAAAAAATCTGTCCCACCTTGTTTTTAGCTGGGATGCTGATTATCTTTTCCAGACCTGAAGAAGAGCTCGGTGTAGCTTGGAAGCTTGTACCTTTCACCAAAAGAAGTTGGTCCAATAAACGATATTACCTCATCCATCTTGTCTCTTGTATCTACTAGTGGCAGATGCTGGAATTGTACAGGTGGTGATCCTGGAACATGCCAGCCTGCAGCATGGCACTGTAGTAATCCTGCTTCAATTTCCCTCTTGATTGCCCAAGAATGTAGTGTTTAAGTAATATTTAGCAATGAAGGAATCTGGTGTTCCTACAGTAAGCTCTAAATCCTACAGGTAACAATTTGCAGACAGGCATTTGAGAAAACTGTCTAGCCAAAAATATACATGGGAGAAAAAATACAGGCATATGAGCAAACTGTATATTGATATTTGTTGTAACAATAGAATGTATGAAGCAGCTCATGCAAAGATAATATTCACAGTAAAATAAACACAAGCTATACTAAAGTATTCTGACAGCAGTTAGAAGCACAACAGTAAATATCAACCAGTAATATTACTGTACATTATTCATTTTACAGTATTTTTACATTTTATTTGCACATTAAAAATACAACCAAAAACCTCATGAATCAGACAGTCGGAGTAGAGCTCTGGGCAGTGCTAATCCATTCATATCTTGAAATCCCAGACATGGTGCAACATACTATCCTTGTCTGGTTGCATACAGTGGTCCATTTCTTAGTTATAGTCATTCTACTTTCAAGAGCTCTGGATCTTGCAAATGAATTGCTTTATTGAAAACAGCGAGCTGTAGTAGATGTAGTTCTTTGAACATATTGAATTTTATTATTATTATTTTTTTGTTTAAAATACTTGATCCAGAAACTTTGGGAAGTTGGAAAAATACATATAAAAATCTTGATCTTCTTACAGTTCAGTGTAATTATGAAACTCTAACAATATGTTTCAGTTTGGTGGAATCTTTTGTGTTGTTGTGGCTGTCGATTAAAACAAGGGGTGTATGCTGATGATTCTCTATTATTTCAGCAACACTTGTGAAGCGCTGGATTGAGAAAACAGAAATCAGTTAGAAGTCTCATCGATTACTTGGCTAACATAATGAAAATCACAAGAATCACTACTTCATCTTCTTTCTCTCTGTCACGGTCATCTTTGGAACTACAGGATCTTCTGAGATCATGTTATCAAATAGGTGTGTCTCCCTTCCCCTGTGACTAAGTATGTTGCCTCCACTGTGTACTTTGTATCCTCTAACAGTAGAAGGAGGCAGTAGAGTAGAGAAAATTGAAGAAATATGGGGTAATGATATTTATGTTTCGGTGAGATATTTACACCAATCATGCAATAGCTTGGTTCTCCTATTGCTCATTTTAGGAAGAAGGTTTTGGGACAGGCCACTAAGGCTGAGCTATTCAAAGGTGATGATCTAGGTGATCTGGAAGCTGGTGGCAGGAGCCAACTCACTAGCCAGTGTGACAAATAAAGCTCCAAACAGTAGTAAAATTTCATTCCCTTTACATGAGGGTTGGTTTATTTCTCAAAATCAACAGTCCAACATAAATCAAATACATCACCAAGGTGTTGCTGGTTGTCCCCTTTTCCCTGACTTAGAATATGAGGGTTGGAAGGGACCTTAAGAGGTCATCTAGTCCAACCCCCTGCTCAAAGCAGGAACAATCCCCAGACAGATTTTTGCCCCAGCTCCCTAAATGGCCCCCTTAAGGATTGAACTCACAACCCTGGGTTTAATAGGCCAATGCGCAAACCACTGAGCTAGCCCTCCCATAGGTCTCCCTGACCCCCTTGCCGGCCTTTTATCTGAAGAACAGGTGGTCTTCAGGCTATTACCTGATCTCTGGCCTGAAACTCATCCCCTGGGAGGCAGATAATGAAGCTCAGGTGGGGCTAAGCCTAATGCCCTCAAAGGGCCTCCTAGCATGTGGTAATGGTATTTGAGCCTCCAAAGCTCCATACTGCTTTAGAAATAGCCTGATTATCAATGTAGCATAACACTGATACAGTGGGGTACCGCAGGGATCAGTTCTGGGTCTGGTTCTGTTCAATATCTTCATCAATGATTTAGATAGTGGCATACAGAGTATACTTATAAAGTTTGCGGGTGATACCAAGCTGGGAGGGGTTGCAAGTGCTGGAGGATAGGATTAAAATTCAAAATGATTTGGACAAACTGGAGAAATGGTCTGAAGTAAATAGGATGAAATTCAATAAGGACAAATACAAAGTACTCCATTTAGAAAGGAACAATCAGTTGCACAAATACAAAATGGGAAATGACTGCCCAGGAAGGAGTACTGTGGAAAGGGATTTGGGGTCATAGTGGACCACAAGCTAAATATCAGTCAACAGTGTAACGCTGTTGCAAAAAAAGCGAACATCATTCTGGTATGTATTAGCACACGGGTGGGCAAACTATGGCCTGCGGGCTGCATCCAGCCTGCCAGCTGTTTTAATCCGACCCTCAAGCGCCTGTTGGTGAGTGAGGTCTGTGGCTTGCCCCGTTCCGGTTGGGGAGCAGGGTCGGGGCTGCTCCACGCGGCTTCCAGAAGCAGCAGCATGTATTCCCTGCGGCTCCTACGCGTAGGGCCAGCCAGGGGGCTCCACTCTGCATGCTGCCCCCACCCCAAGTACCGCCCCTGCAGCTCCCATGGGTCGGGAACCACAGCCAATGGGAGCTGCAGGGGTGGCATCTGCAGACGGGGCAGCGCGCAGCAGAGCTGCCTGGCTGCACCTCAGCGTAGGAGCCGGAGAGGGGACATGCTGCTGCTTCCAGGAGCTGCTTGAGGTAAGCGCTACCCTCATTCTGCACTCCTAAGCCTCCCCCTCCTGCCCTCCGAACCCCTCGGTCCCAGCCCAGAACACCCTCCACCACAAACCCCTCATCCCCAGCCCCACCCCAGAGCCTGCACTCCTAGCTGGAGCCCTTGCACCCCCCCCCCATACCCCAACCCCCTGCCCCAGCCCTGATCCCCCTCCCATCCTCTGAACCCCTCGGACCTAGCCCGGAGCACTTTCCTACACCCCAAACCTCTTATCCCCAGCCCTACCCCAGAGCCCACACCCCCGAGCCTGGAGCCTCCTCCTGCACCTGAACTCCTCATTTCTGGCCCCACCCCAGAGCCTTCACTCCCTCCCAGACCCCAACCCCAATTTCGTGAGCGTTCATGGCCTGCCATACAATTTCTATACTCAGATGTGGCCCTCGGGCAAAAAGTTTTAGCAGGGGTGTTGTAAGCAAGACATGAGAAGTAATTATTTCACTCTACTCCATGCTGATTAGGCCTCAACTGGAATATTGTGTTCAGTTGTGGGCTCCACATTTCAGGAAAGATGTGGGCAAATTGGAGAGAGACCAGAGAAAAGCAACATAAATGATTAAAGGTCTAGAAAACATGACCTATGAGGGAAGACTGAAAAAATGGGGTTTAGTCTGGAAAAGAAGACTGGGAGGGGACACGATAACAGTTTTCAAGTATGTAAAAGGAGGAGGAAGAAAAATTCTTTTTCTTAATCTCTCAGGATAGGACAAGAAGCAATGGGCTTAAATTGCAGCAAGGGAGGTTTAGGTTGGACATTAGGAAAAACTTCCTAACTGTCAGGGTGGTTAAGCACTGGAATAAATTGCCTAGGGAGGTTGTGGAGTCTCTGTTACGGGAGATTTCTAAGAGCAGGTTAGACAAACTCCTGTCAGGAATGGTCTAGGTAATTAGTCCTGCCACGAGTGCAGGGGACTGGACTAGATGACCTCTTGAGGTCCCTTCCAGTTCTATGATTCTATGATTATACTCCAGAAGAGTTTTAACATTTATGCAAATGCAACCCAAGATATCAACTCTCTCTTTTTGGTAAGTGGTGGGGAGACAGAGGGAGCAGTTCTGACTAATTTTCTCCCTAAATATTTAAATGTAACTGTTCTTTTTTCAAAGATCCCATTGAGTTCAATGGGAGCTGTTGCATGAAGGATGGTTAGAAGATTGGTTTTCAAGAAAGGATGGAGAATTTACACTTAGTAACTGAAGTTCTGATCCTGATGACTGTCCAAAATGATAAAATATATTTGTATATTTTAAACTAATCTGTGACTTTGAAGTCCCAATTTGCAGTAACCTAAGTTACCTTCTGAGGTGGATTTAAAGCAGTGGTTCTCAATCGGGATACACAGAGGTCTTCCAAGGGATACATCAGCTCATCTAGATATTTGACTAGTTTTACAACAGGATACATAAAAATCAGACTCCTGAAAGGGGTATTGTAGTCTGGAAAGGTTGAGAGCCACTGATTTAAAGT
This sequence comes from Emys orbicularis, assembly GCF_028017835.1. Classification (NCBI taxonomy): domain Eukaryota; kingdom Metazoa; phylum Chordata; order Testudines; family Emydidae; genus Emys; species Emys orbicularis. Next base: position 31,338,786 of record NC_088689.1, on the reverse strand, counting down.
ACCTTATTTTATATTTGTTTCATTGGATTTTTTCAGTCTGAAGGATAAATCAATTATTTGATGAGGTATATTTTTATCTTGGTGAATGAAGCTTTACATCCTAACAATGTAATTAAAAAAAACCTTTTATTTTTACTTATTAGGGCATAAATCTGGAAAAGGAAAAACACTCACCTCCTCGCCAGTTTTTTCTCTGCCCAGTGCATATCGTTTAGTTGTTTCAATAAATCGTACAGGGATATTGTACACTTTTTTGTTATAAAACACAACTAGTGTGTACGGCTGCTTTGAATCCTGACCAGAACTCTTCCTTATCAGAAAAGATCCATCCTGTATTAAGGAAAGGAAATGCAATAATATTTTATTCGTTAATTTTGTTGCTATCATTGAGGATGTATCAAAATTCACTGGGAGAAATGGGGGAGCTTCCCCCCAATATTAGCTTATACAGGTGTCATTTAGCAGCATTCTCTGCTGTCCCAATGGCTGCTGCTGCATGTTCCCTCCCAGCTAGAGAAAGGAGAGGAACAAATGAGCAGGTAATAACCGCTTCCTGGGGATCACAGGACATTAGGAAGTGAAGACTGTATAAGCTACCACCAGTGGCAGTAGGTTGGCAAGGAAGGAGAGAGAACCTGAGCAGATGAAATGCTCTCAACAGCTTTACACAAGCAGCAAACAAACCACTGTTGGGGTTATCTAATGCTTCCTAGCCAGCGATATCCTATCCTAAAGATTACCCCACTATTCTGTCCCTCTATCCCACATGGTGGAGCCATAAAAAAAAAAAAAAAAGTGTGTTGGGGGAAAGAAAGGCCTCTGGAAGACTGGGCCTTTGCTGGCACATAGGGTGCTGCCCTAAGTGTGATGCTCCCTGTGGCATTAGAGCTTTGTGCAAACTGATCTAGTCTCAGTCAGGAAGTTCAGACAAAGTCTAAAGCCCAGGTCAGAGGGCTTAGTAGTGTGTGTGTTGTTAAGTTATCATTTTGAAATAAAGTGGTAGAACCAATTTTACAGATACCAGCATTTGAGTATGAGACAGTGGGCAGTGATGGAGCTTGTTTTGTATCCGTGGCCTGTTTCTTGCCTTGTAAGGGATGTATCTGAGTTAATAGATCTTTTCCATCTCTAGCTGCTATAATACTATTGCCTCCAGTGGGCCAAAAATCTGTACTGAGTTACACAGGTTCAAGTTTAATTGACTTTAGAGACCACCATTTCAACCAAATCTAAACTGTGTAGACACACTTCAGCCAACACTACTCTAAACTGTTCAGGGTGGGGCCCAAACTGTCTGGGAACAATTCAAGTTTTATTCCCCATTCCACATGTCTAAAATTTTCTTAAAAGAGGCATACTGCAAATGTTAACTCCCCGCTTTACCTTATTTGATTTGTATAATGCATCTTCTGCAGTTTTTCGATCACAATAAGCTGCATACCATGCTTTATCATGAACACCAGCATCCTGTGAGAGAGGTGGAGACCTTTGTCAATGCAGTGGAAAAGCCTGGTTTTCTTCTATAACTTACAGCAAAATATGATAGTTTCTTCATTGGATATTATGTACTATACAGCTATAAGATAGGGGTAATAAAATATGAACACATACTGTAGTGTATCCATTGCCAAATGATGAGAACCATAAGTGTGCAGAGCATTTTAGAAAACACATAGTTAAGACAGGCCTCTGTCAAGAGCTCACGGTCTTAACTGGACAGATGCAGTTCAAATGAAGGATAAGTTGAAACCAATCACTGAATGCTAAGAGAGGAGATCTTAAGGAGAGGTATCCATGTGGAGATGGAGGATAGTTGGCATTTGTATAGCAGAAGACTGTTCCAGTGGAAAGAGGAGGGACTAAGAGAGAGACTTGTGAATCATTTTCACTATTAATAATTAAATATCATTTTCTGCTGATATTTACATACTGATTTAGCATATACTTTTGTGTGTTGCAGTGGGTGTTGGCCACAGGATGCCAGGTTTCTTTTACACCCTCCAAATCAAGCAAGTTGTATAACGTGGTGACTCCGCCCTACCTAAGGTTGTTCTCAGTTCTGAATATATCGTTGTGGGTTGGGTTAAATCCCATTTAAACTGTAGTGACCTCCACCCCCTCATTTAAGATAAATGAGTGAGACAGCTAAGCAGCCCCACATGATGTCTGGTCTACACTACAGAGTTAGGGTGATGCAAGGCAGCGTACATCGACCTAACTATGTAAGTGTCTACACTAAATTTTCACTCCCACTGACATAACTGCTCTGCTATGCTGACTTAATAACTTGACACCACCTCCAGGAGAGGCATAGAATCAATGTCGATGTAATTAGGTTGAGGCAGTATCAGTGTAGCCACTGCATTGCTTACATTGACTGGTACTGGCTTTCAGAAGCTATCCGACAATGCCTCATGTTGACAGTACAAGTGCTCCTGGTGAGGATGCGCACTGCTGACACAAGAAGCAAAGTGTAGACACACACAAGTGATGTAATTAGTGCGGCGCCTATATGCCGACGTAAGTTAGGTCAACTTAATTTTGTAGTGTAGACATGCGCTAAGACCAAGGGAATATGAACCTACCCAGTCATTTTGACCATGTGGGTAGAAGGCTCCATAGGTTATTGTCTTTGGGTATGGGTGTGTGTGTGTATGTGTGTGTAAGGCTATGTTTAACTATGAACTAGGGGTGTGAATCCCAGCTCATGTAACATACTCACTAGCTCAATGAGACTGAGCACAAGTATAAATAGTAGTGTAGCTGTGGTAACACGGGCTGCAGCAGCGGCACAGCTTAGCCAAGTACATTCCTGTGGGGTTCGGATAGGTTTGTACTTGACATATGCTATTGCAGATCCACTACCATTTATACATGTGCTAGCTTGATGATAGCTTCTGAGAGTATGTGTATGCAAGCTGGGAATCACGCCCCTAGGTCGTAGTGTAGACGTAACCAGAGAGGTCGGGGGAGAGACAGAGAGTGTATGAGTGAATAGAGAAGCAGGACAGAGAGTGAGACAGAGACAGCCTGAACAAGCACCTGGGAGCATTACCCTGCAGAAAGGCTAGAGAGAAAGTTTTTAGTGCTGCGAGTGAGGACACTGTCTCCTGTTATGGGGTTCCTCCCATGTTTGGGGAAATAGAATTTTGTATGTTTTCTGTAAATAAGATTGCATCAAAGGTACCAGACTCCAACTTCCATTTCTCCTCCCAGCTGAAACAATCTGCAGGGTCCCATATTTTCACTAGATACTCAGTCAAAAAGAGGTAACAGTAACTTTAGCTTGTATGGGTGGAAACTTCACTCTCATCTGCTTTGCTCTATCAATTTCCCATGCTCCTCAAAGCAGCAGCCATTAATTCTATTCATACCACATTCTCCTCCAAACTGACAGTGTTTTCAAAACTGGTTATAAAAGCATCCTGCAAACTACACTCTCCCCATTTCTTTTCTTCCACTCCAGTTGGATTCTGTCATCCAGTGGATACTCCTTGATGCTAGGAGTGATGGCTGCTTTTATATCTCCAAACATTTCTCACACAGCAGGACTCTGTATTGAACAAGCCGCCCTCCCCAGTGAGTACTGATAGCTTTTGATTATTTATTGAAAGGATCCTTCCACAAGGGGGCCCTGGATCTGCCATTGACTTGGCCATATAATCTTAGGCAAGTCACTAAACCTCTCTGCGTTAGTTCTCCCAGATATAAATGGGTACAATACTTTTCTAATTCTTGGAGTGTTGTGAGGTTTATTTAATTAATATCTGTGAAATGTTTTGAAACCTCAGTTTATAAGGGCAGAGTGTTACCATTAAAAGTTGGGATCTTCTGCATAGAAAAACAGTAAGGATAAAAATGTCAAAATCACCTAATTCCCATTTTCCAAAATTACTTGGTCCTTTAGGCTCCTAAGTCACTCAGGTGCTTTAGAAAAAATTACCCTAATTGAGTATTTGGAAGCACGTATTTTTGCTCAGATTTATTTTCCTGTAATTCAGAGGGGAGATTACATTTTTTTTCTTGCAGTTAGGGAACAGTTGTACTTACTGTACAGGAAGGGGAATTATTGTAATGTTTTTAAAATGTGCTTTATTTTATTCTATGATATAATGATATGCTGTACATAACATGCACACAGATGGACTGGGATGCAAGGGTCCACCAGACCCGCTGACCCTTCACTAGAAACATGCATTTTATTAAACAAAGGAGTACTGGCCTAAGGGAAGAGTCATGAGTGGGGGAAATAACCAGGACTTCAGGAACCCCACACTGTATGGGTCAATAGCATTGGCATTAAAGTGGTTTCAATCATTTAATTAAAACCAGGTAAAAAGTAAAACAAACTAAAACTAGGACCTCTGAAAAGATCTGAAACCTTCAAGGCAGCCTCTGTCTGTAAAGGACTGGATTAGGGTACTAAGGTGTAGCAGCAAAGACAACAGGATAAAACAGGGCCTCTTCATATATGTGAGAGCTTATGATCAAAGTATGGTTGAAGTGAGCTAAAGTTTGTTATAGAGCTAGTACATAGGCTGAAAGAGAGAGCTCAGCACATCCTTGACTCTCTGCTATCTTTGACCTTCCCCCACATGTCCCTGGAAGAAAAGAAAGAAAGAGGGCTGGCCTAAATACTACAGTCAAAATACTTTCTCCCTAACTGCTCCAGATTTTGGGGAAGTGAATCTTTATTCTCTCTATCTTTTTTTATTTTTTTTATTTTTTTACTTTTAAAAGGAGAGATTGTTACTCAATTCTTTGTGGTAGGGTGTTTCCAGAGTGAAGCTTCCTTTTGATAATGAGTTATTATTTTTAAGGGTTGCTTGTGCTAACTGTTGGTTGGGAATTTCTGCCTCCAAATATGTCTAAAATAGTCATTTATCTCTCCCCCTGGAAGTAACAATTATTCTTGACTGCCTTTCATTCTGTATAGTTCTAATCCATCTATCATTTTGATATAAATGCTATTACCATGGGCCCTGTGTGTTAAAAGCCTCTCCCATTTCCCTATAAAAGCAGTTAATGCAGGAGTGCAAGTATATTTGCAAGACATCAGTTGTATTTGTATGTGTGAGCAGAATCAAAAGTGAAATATGGGATGACAGAATCTGGATATAAGTTTGTAATGACTTACTGGACTCCAGATTGCCACTGGCTCTGAAAGCATTCAATGGTTAGGCATATGGAGTTGTTCAGAATGAAGTAAGGGAAGGTGCAGGTAAGCTTAGCAAATCTTAACGTTTTCACTATACTTCCTGTAGCTCTCCCATCACACAATCCCAAGAGGGTTTTTTTATTCCTTCCTATTGGATTTTCATAAAAAAAATAAATGGGAGAATGGTCTGGGGCTTTTTTTCCCCTTTAAGGGTGTGTATGCAGACTTGTGAGTTTATAGTTTGTATGTCAAGTGGCTGCTAAGTTAGCAATTATTACTGCGAATAGCTGGAATTGTCATAGTAAATGATGTATAGTTAGTGCTGTTCTGCAGGTGTCAATGCATGCAACCTCCTCATAAGACTATTAATATCTTTATAGAATTTGCTAGAATATACCCTGTCTCCATTTTAAATTTAACCTTCAACATTTCTGAGTTCCATGAGTGTACATATGATGTCACTTTTTCTTGAGGGGAGGAGTATGTCATTTTATTTTCATACATCATCTTAATTGCATTACAATAAAGTTGTTGCTTTCACAGAAAGTTTTAACAACAACCCACCCCTCTCCTCTTTATAGTGCAAGGGGTCCAAGAGTGCTTCAAGCATAATACAGAGTGACTGGAACTGTTATGTTAACTGTCATGGAGCAGGGGGAGCAATGGCAAATCTGGAATGCACTCATACTGTGGTGATTAGCGCTGTATAAGAACCTATATAGAATAGACAAAAACAGCTTCTCCCTGAAACCTTCTTTCTTCCTGTCACATAAACTGTTGGGAATGTTCAGCTAGCTGAACAGAGAGCTCATGCCAGCTGTGCAGTGAAAGTCAACCACTTAATGAAGGTGTTGCCTTCATGAACCAAACAAATCAAAGAGTACCTATGCGGTACAGTTTGCTGCAGCAAATGATAATACCAGCGTACATGATAATTTTGGGGAAAATATCATTGATTTCATCAGCAATGTTTCACTTTTCCTGGTTAAATGGATCTTTTAGTCAGTCAATCTTCTGGTTTTGCCCATAGCTGCTATATTAAAAGCTCCAAATATAATTGTTACAAGCTGTTTGCTTTTGTGTCTGCTGGATTATTTTTATGAAAAAAGATTTTTCATAATATCCACTATGACCAACTGTTAAAATTGTTCCACAATTGCAAGTTCTTTGTGTTCTGCTTGCTGCTGTATTATCTTTGTCATATCAGCCTTTAGAACATTTAGTGTTACTAGTTCTGCAATAATAGAGCCTTTGTTCAACAGAACTATTTCTACTTCGTTTGTGATTACTAGACAGGACGGCTTCCTGCATTTTGTCTTCTGCCATCTTCCGAAGGGAGACCGAAGGGGACATATTGAAATAAAAGTAGCCATATTTTCTTAGATTTTTTCAAACCCGTTATGTTGAAATACAAAATAGAAAAAGTTTTCCAGTTATTCACAAAGATAACTTGGCACTAATTCCAAAAGGGGTTTATAGTGAAAGGAAAACTGTTTTAGGGAGCAGCAGGGCGCAAGGCTGATAGGGAGGGACTATTTGTCAGGTGGAAGGATCGTAGTTTTCACAGAGAAGGGTGTGGGCAACCAGTGGCCTCTCACTTAGTGTCTTAGATCCCATCTCTGCTGATGAACCAAACTGCATTAAACAGGGCAATGTTTTTAAATATGACTCTGTCTTGAGCATTCCTGTGTTGTACTATCTCTGGCAGACTCATGCTCCAACAAGGTTGGAGTATCTCTACCTAGCATGGTTCACAAGTGTGTGCGTGTGTGTTCCTACTAGTGTATTCTTGGATCTCTCATTATTTATCCACTGACAACAACTGCAGACAGTTTGCACGGCTTTGGACTAAACATGTGGATACGTACTTTCAGAAAGGCTAGTGAGCAGTTGAGTTCAGCTATGAAATACAAAAAGGAAAAGGGCAATTAAGTGCACTCTATATCTATCTGCACCCAGGACTGGGCTAAATATACCAATAAGGCATTTTCTGTTTGCATCAAACAATCCCATAGTGAGTAAAGTGAAGACCTGAAACAAGTTTGACTAAGCTGCTTTTCAGTTCCTGTTTACATTGCGCAAGAAAACTTTTCCTGCCTAGGTTTTGTATAAGTATATCTAATCATAATCCTACAGTTTAGCATGGCTTTAACACCCTGTGTCTTCCACCTATTTTGGGCTGGAACTGGGCAACTAGATGACTTATACCCTGACAAAAGATTTCACTGTAGATAGGGCCAAAGTTGTTATCATAAGGAAGGAAATGGACCACAAGCACAGGATTATGCTTTCTTGGAGAGTAGGTGGTGTGGAGAAGAGTAGGATCAGAGAGCCAGGGGTCTCTCTGTAAGACTCCTCTTACAACAGAGCCTGATGGCACATGCTTCCTCATGTGCATCTTTTAACCCTTAGCTAATTTCATACCTGGTCTGTAGTATCCAAACTAGCTGAAATACTGCTGCGTGGAAGAGTGCCCATTGTGCGGTTTGCAGTGTCTAGCGGTTCTGGGAAGAACAAGGTGTAACACGTGTAAGTGTCCAATGTAACTATTCCTATTATTTTGTTGGGGGCAGAGGTAGGAGGAAACAATAATGCAGTAGATTGTCACAACTCTGTCAGCTAAAGGAATAAGGAGAACAATCCATCCTACTTTTTGGGTACGTCTATACTTACCTCCGGGTCCGGCGGTAAGCAATCGATCTTCTGGGATCGATTAATCGCGTCTTGTCTAGACGCGATAAATCGATCCCGGAAGTGCTCGCCGTCGACGCCGGTACTCCTGCTCTGCAAGAGGAATACGCGGAGTCAACGGGGGAGCCTGCCTGCCGCGTGTGGACCCGCGGTAAGTTCGAACTAAGATACTTCTCTTCAGCTACGTTATTCACGTAGCTGAAGTTGCGTATCTTAGTTCGAAGTGGGGGGTTAGTGTGGACCAGCCTTAAGAGAGTGACCAATATCTTCATAAAAGTAAATTCTGCTGTCTATTAAAATTCTCTGAATAATTTATAATCATATAATGAAAATGCTGAAATCTTTCTGGTATATATTATCATTTGATCCAATTTACATTTCTATCTGTGTAAAAATAATGAACTGCATATAAGAAATCTTGCCCTGAATCTGAAACTGTAAATTGAAATATTTCCAACTGCCTCTTAAAAGTATTATTTACAGCAGAACTTAAGCATTAGTCATAATGAAAGTATTCCATTTTTTTCTGTAGTGCAAGAACAAATGGCTGGATTCAATAAAAACGTCATCTGGCTTCCAAGTTGCAGACTGAACCAGTCCAGAAAAATGTTATATTTGGGGTCTTGTGTGGTGTGGAAGCCAGATGGAATTTTATTGAATTCGGCCCAAACTGGCTTAGGTTTTGACTTTCAGAGTCACAAAGGGGAATTAAGTGCCCAACTCCCATTGACTTTCCCAGTAAGTCCCACTGGTCTTGCTTAATTGTACTAATTAAGCTAATATCATACAACCAGCTGAGTATTTTAATCTCATTCTTGTATGTGTTACAGAGACCAACATATTCAGAATCCAATGAATATATATGTGGCAACTGAAATAAACCCAGACTTACTATAAAAGATAAATTGTGCTTACTTGGTAGGGCTGGTGGCTTTTGAAGTAATGGCCTGAAATAAATATTTAGAGATTACCGAAAGGTCTGAGGATGTCTACCTAACACCTATGTTTGAATAACTGAGCATGTGTATGGAAGAAAGCAATAACAGAGTGTGTGTGGTGATGTATATGTTCCCTCATGAGGTTGAGGACTGAAGTAAAAGTCTCAAGAAATAGAACTTTAAAAGAGAAGTAAAAGCTGCAGAGAGAAGAATGCTTCCCTCTGAATCTCTCACATAATTTTGTTCAAACTTAGTAGTGAGTCTTGTGTCTATAGCTATAAGAAAGGAAATGAAACTAGCTTTTACTTTTGGGCTGTCGTTGGTAGGGGTGGAAGTGGGAGCTCTTGGTTGGGACCTCGTCGCCGTTCAGCGGCTGTAGGTTTCTCTGTAATATGGAAAAAATTGTAAATGCAGGATTAGCTTTAAAAATAATCACCCCAAATGGGAGATGACAACTTTAATTCATTTTTTAATTTGTAGAATAAACATTATTTTTACTGTGCCTTTTCCCTAACTCACACACTAAGTGAAATGCTCACGCACACTGGGCCATATTGTACCACAGATTTTCAGGCAGTGCTCCCTATTGATTTAAATGGGGACTATTTACAAATGAGTGGTGTGATATTGCCCCTTAATGCTAGTGAATTAAAGCACAGAACGTTTAACTAATAACAATAGCAAATGAAAAACTGAAACAAGGAGGGCCAGATTCTTCCACCCTTACTCACTTTCGGTGGCATTCTCCTCTGCCCCGGGGGCCCACTTACGTCCTCCAAATGGCTCTCTTGTGGTGTGAATTTCACCCTTTGAGTAGTCTATTACTCTGCCTACAGCCCCACTGATTTAAATGGGACTGTTTGCAGAGAAAAATGCTACTCAGTGCAAGTAACGGGGGCTGATTCATGTTCTAAATCACTAAAAAGCAAAAGTTCAATTCTTGTGAACGTGAACTTTTTTCAGTGTAACAGAAATAATTTACCTTCAGTAACACTTAAATTCTCTTTGTGTGGTAAACTTAGTTTCTACAATAAAACAAATGTCAATCAAAACATTTGTATACTTAAATGACATCCAGTTAATATTTTGTAAAATAGACATTGCTATAGAGGATCTTTGTTTCAGTATTATACAAAACTCCCCAATACCTGTAGTGGAGAACAATTACATGTATATTATACAGCTCAAAACATGCACGAACCCCTAAACAATCAATCTAACTTTTGTATGCTATTATTTTATAATAAGAGGTTATTGGTTTTCTGTTTGCATCTTAAACATGCTACACAATGTAGACTTAGTTCTCTACCACATTAAAAGGATGCTATCCACTTAAATTTGGATCAAAATTTAGATTTTTGTTAAGAGGGTTTTCCAAAAGCTTAAGCCCTATAAAAATGTTTTCATAACATTTTTATTATAAAAATAGTGTTCACATTTTTAAACCAATGCTCCTGTGTAATATTTGCAAGTTAAATTTTGCAACGTTCATTGTTCAAGCTGGAAGAAATACAAGAAATAAGTGCAGAATAAAAAGAGTTGGAAATGAACTTGTTTTTAAATTTTTCCCCAGTTTTAATAATCCAAGTTTTTGGTAGGTATAGGAACTTGTTTAAAATATGATTAAGTTAACAGTATCCCAGTTAATGCAACATTGCAACAGTAAATGGTCATGCAAAGCAATATGACATGTTGGCAAAAGGGTGTGTGTGTTTACTTTGAAGAAAAGATTTTTCCACTTGTTATTTACACTTGAAATTGACAGGGATGTTGTGGTTGGGGAGATGAGGGCATTACCTTCTCATAGAAGGAATTCAGATGGATGGTTGTGTAAATATGATCAAATAGATTTTGCAACATAAATTTGGAAAGACTCCTATCCTGTTTATGTGAGCAAGAGAGACCAAGGTAAAAGCCCATTTTTACCTTGAGATATGACTCTTGTTCTAGGGTGATATTTTATTCTCATTCCCTAGGGGAGACTCCTACATCAGTGGGAATTTTTGGACACAATCTGAGGGCAGAACATGGTTCCAAATAATTCTCATTTGTTTTCTTGAGTCCCACTAATGTGGATTCTACCACTATCTCCTAGGAAAGAGAATTCATATGCTGATAACTCTCTGGGGGAAAAAGACTACCCCAGGTGTGTTTAATCTAAATTAGTTTCCAGCAATGCCCATGTGTTTTTCCCTTTGCTGCTGAGTTAATATACATTCCATAGCCAAGTCCTTGTGACTCCCTTTAATTGCATATATGCTATTATGAATGATTTCCACCCTTCTTGCCGCCACACATTTTATATATTAAAGCCTTCATGATGGCCCCAAAACATTTTTCAATGGTTAGAATAGTCTCTGTGGCAGGCCAGAGGATTTTCTGCCATTCTTGTGCTAACAGACTCTGGAGTATATCTTCCTCTCTCCAATTCTGTATGTAACATCTATTAATGTTAATTAATCAAGGGGCAAAAATACTCTTAATTCTTTCCTTACTTCCCATTAAGGAAACTGTATTTATGACCAAGTTCAGTTTTACAAGCATATTAAGAATCACAGGTGGGATACTATACAGTATCATTATAAAAATACAAAGTCCACTTACTGGTGATTTTACTGGATTAGGTGTCTTCTTTCTGAGTATTGAAAAAGTAAGTGATTATTTAAAAGACATGCAGTGCATTGAACAATCAAGTATATAGTTAACTGTTACTCATAATATTATTGGCAGAGGTGGGATTTTGGGTTGAATCCTGCCCTTCCTTGGGCTGACGTAATAGAGAAAAAAGGGGAGAGGCTGTGTTGCATTTAATATAGGTTTCAAAGATAGTGGTGGGAACCATACCAAGGTGTGTGAGAAAGATATGTCCTGCAAAGAACCAGGTCATGGCTAGTAGGAGGGTGGTTTGTAAGAAAAGGAGCATGGCTTTATACATGCACAGGTATTGCTGAAGATCTCATCACTGCAGCATTTGATTGTCTCAAGCAGGCCAGCAGGTTTTCTGTCAGCAGCAACATATAGTAATTGGAAACAATTCCAGCATGCAAACCGTCCCGGCTTGGAGAAATAGTAGAGTGGCCTGCAACTAGCAATCCCACCCTGTTCTTGCCAGGGCAGGATGCCTCTTGCTCTGGACTCATGGTTCATGAACAGACAATTCTTGCTTTGATGGCTGCCTCCAGTAAGAGCAGGATTTAGTTATTAATAAATCTAGCAATTAACAATGAAAGAGAAGCAGTGATATTTTGTTACTCACATTGCCCTTGGTAATGGTGATGGAGTTGCAACAGAGGGAAATTTGGATTCCTGAGCTCCACTGCTGCTGTGATCTAAATACCCACACAACATATTTAGTATATAATATTTAACATATCTGAGCATTGTTTTTTTAATAATCATACTGAAATGTGCTTAGGTGGCACTTGTAGTCCCTGAAGAAAAGATTATGCATCACTCTATTTTCATACTCTGAGTGGAGAGATACTCCGTCAGCTCCTTCTTGGTGGTGGTGAGTGCTTCCACTACATTGCTGCCATCAAGGACTGTGGTAAGGGGACACTGAGGGGAATTCATGATTAAGAGCTTTCTAGATTTGGGAAACTTGCATTGGTGTAACTACATCAGTGCAAACCCTTAATGCAATGCAGTACAGTATGTCTTATTTCTGTAACTCTCCAGGGTAAAAGCCATTGGTGAAAGCCCTACTTCTACCAGTACAGAGCATCTCTGTATATAGTCTACACCAGCGGTTCTTAACCAGGGGCCATGGGGGACCCCTAGAGTCCCTAGGGGGGCGTGAGCAGGTTTCAGAGGGTCTGCGAAGCAGGGCCAGCATTAGACTCGCTGGGGCCCAGAGCAGAAAGCCAAAGCCCCCCCGCATGGGGCTGAAGCCCGGAGCCCTGAGCCTCGCCACCCGGGGTGAAGCCAAAACTTGATCAATGTAGCTTTGCGGGGGCCCCTGTGGCATGGAGTCCCAGGCAATTGCCCTGCTTGCTACCCCTTAATGCCAGCTCTGGCTTTTATATGCAGAAAACCAGTTATCGTGGCACAGGTGGGTTATGGACTTTTTATAGCATGTTGGGCGGCGGCGGGGGGGGACACACACAAAGTTTGAGAACTCCTGGTCTACACTGAGTGCAAAAACAACAACTCAAGCCTAAAGCAAGTTGTTTACTGACTTGTCTTTACACTGACTAAGCTCTTTAGCTGTTCATTAAACTCCCTTTCTTAACACTGATGGTTGCAGTTTAAACTTAAAGGAACATACTACTGCATTTGAGGTCGTCAATAATATATTGACCAAAAATCTTTCTAGCAATCACCATGTCTTCAGTGCAAAATACTTACTTTCATCATTATGTTCTTCATTCCTATCGTGCTCCTGAAATTGAAATACACAGTATTTGTCAGCTCACACTTACAATGCAGCAATTGTAAAAAATGATGAATATGTAAGTAGAATCTATGGGGAAGGGATTAAGATGTTCTGGTATGGATCATATAGAATTGCACCAATGTCTAAAATGTTTGTATAGAGTGTATATTATATTAAGCCTCTCTAGTACATGTCATCCAGCTATTTGAAATCACTTAACAAACAATCCCTTAACTCTTAACACCCCAGCATGGTAGATGTTACTGAACCTCAGGCTCCAAATACTCCATAGTAAACTGGAGCTAAATTCAGCAGTAAGATCCCCTGGTTCACATAGCATGCCAGACCAGGGAACAAAAAATTCAATAATACAATCAGTAGAGCATCAACTGTGTTTTTTACTCTGTCCCCAAATTTTCAGTGTGCTATAGTTATTTTTTTCATTGAAAACTGTTTAGAAGCAGTCAGAGGCTTTGACATCTGGAGAACCATTGGGGCACTTGATAACAAGGAAATGTATTGGGTTTCTGTCTCCCAAAACACAGTTGAGGACTTTGGCAGTGGGAAGGAGATTCATTTAATCTTTCCTTTCTTCTTGTAAACAGAGGTGACTTTTAGGGGTCTTGAACACTTAGTTCCCTCCTCCACAGCAACTCTTGCGAGCAACCAACTCCAAGATGTGCCATGCATGAAAGTTATGGTTTTTTTATTTTCTAATAACTCAGAAATGCTGACAGGATCATGTTCATACTTTTCCAAAAAATTCATCATCAAGCATGAAAAGGTTAAACCCCAAAGAAGAATGTCTCTCAGATGTGAGCATATGAGAAATTAGGGTTATAATCAAGGTCCCAACTTAATTTTAGTTATGGCTTTTGCTATCATAAGAGTCATTATGTGTGTTTGGCATAATGATTAGAGTAGATTCTGAGGAGTCAGATCTGTTCAGTTCCCACCTCTGCTACTGATTCTGTGCCTCAGAAATGATAATATAAAACCTACAGCTGGCTGAAAAATTTTCAGTGGAACACTTTTCCTCTATCAGAAAATGCTGTTTCTTCAAAATCAAGAAGTTTAATGGGAATTTGTTGATTCTGATAAATTTGACCAACATTTTATAAAGATTCAAAATGGAAATAAAAGTACTTTGTTCTGACTATTGTTTTAACTTTTAATTTTTTAAAAACTTATTTAGCTCCTAATTAATTGTCTTGTTATTAAATATAACTTAATTATTTATAGGTCTGTCAAACGATTAAAAAATAATCACAATTAATTGTAAGATTTAAAAAAGTTGCGATTAATTGCAGTTTTAATCACACTGTTAAATAATAGAATACCAATTTAAATATATTATAAATATTTGTGGATGTTTTTTCTAAATTTTCAAATATATTTATTTCAATTACAACACAGAATACAAAAACAACGAGGAATCCTTGTGGCACCTTAGAGACTAACAAAGTTATTTGGGCATAAGCTTTCATGGGCTATAACTCACTTCATCAGATCGATGCATCTGATGAAGTGGATTATAGCCCATGAAAGCTTATGCCCAAATAAATTTGTTAGTCTCTAAGGTGCCACAAGGACTCCTCATTGTTTTTGCGGATACAGACTAACACGGCTACCCCTCTGAAACAGAATACAAAGTGTTCAGTGCTCATTTTATATTTATTACAAATATTTGCACTGTAAAAAAATAAAAGAAATAGTATTTTTCCATTCACCTCATATAAGTACTGTAGTGCAATCTCTTTATCATGAAAGTGCAATTTATAAATGTAGATTTTTTCCCCACATAACTGCACTCAAAAACAAAACAATGTAAAACTTTAGGGCCTACAAGTCCATTCAGTCCTACTTCTTCTTTAGCCAATTGCTAAGGCAAACAAATTTGTTTACATATATGGGAGATAATGCTGCCCGCTTCTTAATTACACTGTCACCTGAAAGTGAGAACTGGCATTCACATGGCACTGTTGTAGCTGGTGATGCAAGGTATTCACATGCCAGATATACTAAACATTCATATGCCCCTTCATGCTTCAACTTGTAGATTTTTATCGTTTTTATAATAATATTAAGTGAGCACCTCGAAAGAGGCCTGATTTTCAGAAAGCATTAAACATCCACCCTCTGAAAATCAGGATCCTTGAAGGTGCTTCAAGTTGGGCACCAAAAATCAGTAGTCACTTTTGAAAATCAAGGTCATGGGTGCGGGCACTGGAATTTTTCCATTGAAAAGGCTTTATTTGTAGACTGGGGATTTAATGGAGATTATGAATGTATTCTCCATCGATGCATGGGAGATATTAGACCCCAAAGGGTGGAAAAGACAGAAATACATCTACTCAGTTCAACAGGAATACACAGGGCTTACTCATGGATGTAAGAGCGTCAGCATCTTGGTTGTATATGTCAGCTATTCCTTTCATACCATCAGGACTTGTAAGAAATCATGTTAATATATTGAACACGAAGGATACATTTGGAGTTTTAATTCCACAATTATAATATTATGACATGAGTCTGCAGCTCTTTGATGCTTTGGATCTGTTTACATTCCAGAGTAATCTACGATTCTATACTCTGTCTCTAATACAGATAATAACAAATAGCAGTATATAATGCAGATACCAGCACTGCCCTTCACCATTTAAATGCATTCTTTTCTAATGGTGTTTAGCTACTCACTGCTTTTTGCTGAGGATGGTTTCTGGGAAGAGGAAGAATATTTCTGGAAAACACACAAAATGATTTAAATGGTAAATGTTTTTCTGATTTCATTTAAAATTGCTGAGTCCAAAGGTGTAAGTTCTCTTCAGTTTCAAGATACATAGTATTCCTTAGTAAATAGGTTGTTAGTTATAACTATGTTCTGCTGCAGTTTACTTCGGGTAAGGTTGTGCCTTAACACACAGCCCTGAGTTGTGGAGCTGTGCTATCCCAGGGGGAGGCCCGGTGCAGCTCTGCGATTTCACTCCCCAGGCTCCCTCTTATGCATGGGGTGGAGGCAGCCTGCTTTTTCCCAGTGAACCTGGCTTACTCTGTAGGGCAATGTGTGGGGATGAGCCCCTGTCTCCTTCCAGCCCCTCCACACTCCCTTACGGGCACTGTATGTTCCTGGAGACACATGGAAGGAAGAGATTATAGGCAAGAGCTAGCTTTGCACCTGATCCATGGGTGGGGGTCATGTAGTCATGGGTCCACCAGCCCTGCCCTACCCCTCAATCAGCACCCAACCTAAAAACTCCATATTTGCTTGGGCACAGAGACCCCTTGTGGAGTTTGGCTCTGGCATGCAGGGGGTTCTCACTTCCATCATTGGGTCCCAGAATTGTGTCCCCACTCCACTGGGCGGAATTCCATTTGTTCCACCATTGTCCTGAACCTCCATGCCTTAGTAAGGGGGAGGACAGGGCTGCCCCCTATCTTGCTCTAACACTTCTTTTCAAAATGGGTATGTGGGGTTGGTTTTGATAATAAGCGTCCTAACCTCGCCTACTCCTCAAATCATTTGTGTTTTCAGGGATCAGCTACTGCAATCTCCTGCTTCATGTTACGTTAATCAGCAAAAAATACATTAAGGAAGTATTACACCTCTGGCAAATCCATTAAAACCAGGATACTGAGAGTTAATTGAGAAATGTCATTCTTAACTCACCCCCTCTTGCCTAGGTAGTTCGTACATATGGCCTAATAACACTGGTCTACAATTTTTGAGAAGTCGTCTGCTTCAGAGATAAAATGTGCTATTTATTATGTATTTTGATGTGCTGAATTCAAATATGACAATTAAAACAACTGATTGGCTACTGTTTCTAAGATATTTAAGTTTTTACATTTTATGTCTATGTATATTGTGTAGATAGTAGAGTTTTAATCATAAATTGTAAACCTAGGTCTTTTCATGTATTTATGGTTGCTTTACATGATAATATTTCACCTGTCCTGTTTATGTAACACTTTAAAAATCAGCAAAAGGGTTATATAAATAAAGTTTATTATGAAACAAAAGGCAAAAAACTTTTGTCCTGAATAGTTTAGTCCTATTCAGTGTCTACTCGGCGCTTCTTGGCTTGTCTCTTGTATTCATTAAATGGAGCATCTCTTGTCACTGTCCAGCAATAGTCTGCAAGCATTGATGGGCTCCATTTGCCCTGATAGCATTTCTCCATTGTTGCAATGTCCTGGTGAAATCGCTCGCCGTGCTCGTCGCTCACTGCTCCGCAGTTCGGTGGAAAAAAATCTAGCGGAGAGTGCAAAAAATGTATCTTTAGTGACATGTTGCAACCAAGGCTTTTGTATGCCTTGAGGAGGTTTTCCACCAACAACCTGTAGTTGTCTGCCTTGTTGTTTCCGAGAAAATTTATTGCCACTAACTAGAAGGCTTTCCATGCCGTCTTTTCCTTGCCACGCAGTGCATGGTCAAATGCATCATCTCGAAGAAGTTCACGAATCTGAGGACCAACAAAGACACCTTCCTTTATCTTAGCTTCACTTAACCTTGGAAATTTTCCACGCAGGTACTTGAAAGCTGCTTGTGTTTTGTCAATGGCCTTGACAAAGTTCTTCATCAGACCCAGCTTGATGTGTAAGGGTGGTAACAAAATCTTCCTTGATTCAACAAGTGGTGGATGCTGAACACTTTTCCTCCCAGGCTCCAATGACTGTCGGAGTGGCCAATCTTTCTTGATTTAGTGGGAATCTCTTGCACGACTATTCCATTCGCAGAGAAAACAGCAGTACTTTGTGTATCCAGTCTGCAGACCAAGCAAGAGAGCAACAACCTTCAAATCGCCACAAAGCTGCCACTGATGTTGGTCATAGTTTATGCACCTCAAAAGTTGTTTCATGTTGTCATAGGTTTCCTTCATATGAACTGCATGACCAACTGGAATTGATGGCAAAACAGTGCCATTATGCAGTAAAACAGCTTTAAGACTCGTCTTTGATGAATGAATGAACAGTCTCCGCTCATCTGGATCGTGAAAGATGTTGAGGGCTGCCATCACACCGTCGATGTTGTTGCAGGCTACAAGATCACCTTCCATGAAGAAGAATGGGACAAGATCCTTTTGACGGTCACGGAACATGGAAACCCTAACATCACCTGCCAGGAGATTCCACTGCTGTAGTCTGGAGCCCAACAGCTCTGCCTTACTCTTGGGTAGTTCCAAATCCCTGACAAGGTCATTCAGTTCAGCTTGTGTTATGAGGTGTGGTTCAGAGGAGGAGGATGGGAGAAAATGTGGGTCCTGTGACATTGATGGTTCAGGACCAGAAGTTTCATCCTCTTCCTCTTCCTCGTCTGACTCAAGTGAGAATGATTCTGGTGCATCAGGAACTGGCAGTCCTTCTCCGTGGGGTACTGGGCGTATAGCTGATGGAATGTTTGGATAATGCACAGTCCACTTTTTCTTCTTTGACACACCTTTCCCAACTGGAGGCACCATGCAGAAGTAACAATTGCTGGTATGATCTGTTGGCTCTCTCCAAATCATTGGCACTGCAAAAGGCATAGATTTCCTTTCCCTGTTCAACCACTGGCGAAGATTTGTTGCACAAGTGTTGCAGCATATGTGTGGGGCCCACCTCTTGTCCTGATCTCCAATTTTGCAGCCAAAATAAAGGTGATAGGTTTTCTTAATCATAGTGGTTATACTGTGCTTTTGTGATGCAAAAGTCACTTCACCACAAACATAGCAGAAGTTATCTGCACTGTTCACACAAGTACGAGGCATCTCTGCTCACTTTGGCTAAACAGAAATGTGTCCCTTTGCAAAATCAAACACTGACAAATAAGAGAGCACGACACTGTATGATTTCTAGAGCTGATATGGGGCAATTTGTTCAGCAGAGTGATGTAAGCTTTGTTATGATTGCATCATCCATGACTTCTAGGAATAACATGATGCAATTCATATCATGTATGATGCAATACCAGCTTCAGATTGCATCATTCATTGTTTTGCCTAAAAAGCAAGTACTGTCCAAACCCAGTCATAGATTTATTCATAGATCCAGTCAAAGATGTATTTTAGTCATTTCTGGTTTAAATTGAGATTCCTTCCCTTTATAACTCACTTATCCTCCGCCATTCCCAAGTCAAGGGTCGTATATACTGACCCAATAGCATATCTTGAAAACTAGAGCCAATCAACAATTTTAAGCATCATTTTCGTTCTCAGTGACCCAGAATTAGTAAAGTTTGACTACATTTATTTCAGAAGCATTTTGGCTGTAGAGCAGTGTAATGATTCATTGTCTGAAGGCCATGCAATAGCTAGGCACTCTGAGGTGAGGTGAAGAATCTGCTTCCTCCAGTGTTTGCTCAATGCGTGAGGAGACGTAAGCTGCTTTTAACTAACCTGGAAGTGTCTGGTTTAGAGGATTCTTTGGCTGAGCTGAGCATGTGGGAACGTCCTCCTGTACTCTGAACAGGCTTGGGAGGAAGAGGTTTAGTGTTCCTAATAAGACAACACAAGTGAAGTTAGAAACATTATACAAAAAATACTGAATTAAAAATGCAAAAGTCTCTGTAATCCTAGACAACACAATGTATTTGAGTACATGTATTGTGTGTTCTCATTCTCAAAGTTTATCAAGAAATATTACAATATTTGATTAATTTGGTACCTCTTCTATGGAGATACATAGGTATTAAATATATAGATATTTAGACAATGCTCACATGTTATCAAAGTATATTTCTTGACAAGGTCTAAAAAACTTTTAATAATGTACAGAATTTCATGGTAATGCATTACCTGCTTGTTGGTGGTGACGGTTTTTCCTTTAAGAGAAAATGCACTGTTAATAACTTGGTCATATCTGTATTTAATAAAATGCATTTGTGCTAATATAGGATTTTAAGTTGCCTTTGTGATATCTTATTTATTGGAGCATGTATCTCCAGCAAAACACTGCCTATTGGGAATATGCGTAAAGATGGGGTAGCCAGAAAATGACCACTGCTATATCAGTGTAGCCCCAAGCATGCTACTAAGTTATGTGTCATGTCAGTACTGGGAGGTGGGAAGGAAATTATCATGTCAAAACAGTTCATATTTCCTTTGCTGGGGCATCACTTCTAGAAAATGCTCCCGTAGGCCTGTGATTCTAAGGCTGGATCACATTAAGCAGAGCGGGAAGCCTTACCCCACCTAACAGCTTGTAGTGGGTAGAACAAGTTTTCACTGTCATTTGGTGGAGGGAGATGGAGTTATGAAGTTACCAGGGGTATGGGGCACCATTCTCAGTGGCAAAGGTTTGTTCCAATTTCCTCTATATTAAAGAGTTGATACAATGGTTTACTCTCACATTTATTCTGAATGATTTTGCACCACAGGATACAGTGCTTTCAAGTTGCAGCATGCATGTATAGTGCAGGAAGTATGACCCATCAAATGTAGGTAAAGGCTTACCTCTTCTTCGGGAACCTCATAGACGTCTGAAGGAAAAAGAATATTCTGTAGTTACAAAAGAGGATCACAGGTCTCTTTTGACAGAAATACAGTCTGGAATTTACATCAAAGTTCTGCTTTTAAAGAGAAAATAAGATTCTTCTGGGGAAAAGGTAATTTTAGGAGATGTGATTGTTCTCACTTAGGGACTGATTCTTCTTGTCTTATTCATAATAAACTGTGCCTTACTCCTTTTTAACTGTAAACATGATGAAAAGGACAAAAATCCATATTCACAGTCAACAATACAGGAATTACATTGCACCCAAATAACCTTTATTTTTGTACCATTCTTAGTGCAAAAGGCAAGAAAAGAGCCTGAACTAGGAACAGTTTTTAACGTTATCACATTTGGATGACCTTTGAACCTTCCTCTAACCTTGGTGAAGAAGGGACCTAATGAATCGTAAACCCTGAACTTTCAGTGAGAATCCATTGGTCTGAGTCCTTTGTATCACCACACTGTTAGCCCTGAGCTCCTGCTCACTATTGCAGGGTTTTTCCTTGCTCACAAAAATTCCAACAGATTGTAAATCATGAATATTAAAAAACAAACATTAAAATAATTAATGCCATAATCTAAATCCAGCTTCACAGAGTGTAGTGACGCTAGGCTGTATTATATTTTAACTTTAGCAAAGTAAGAACTGTAATCTGGCAAGTGCTCTAGTACCCACTAGAGGGAGCTGTTTTATCTGTTTAAAATCCATCAAGAAAATTGTTTCTTAGAAACTGTGATCACAACACTGAAAAAGGTGTTTAAAGATGTCTGAAAAGTTATGTGATAAAACTGCAAATCACAGAGAACTTTTGTAACTATGGCTTGGAAGTTAAACAAATTCCTAATGAAAATGAACATGCGTAATGCTTGGTAAGAATTGTGTAACTAGTTTGTAAAGGTTACATTCTGGGCAATTAATGCCATGACTAGAAAGCAATACAGCATAGAATTGGCACTACTCAGCTAAAGAGGATTAAACACATGTTTGCAATTACAGAAGAAAATATCCCACCCTTTTATTTGCTTTTTGCCTTTATTTTCTCTTTCCAAATAAACTTCTTTTTACAGTACATGACAACAAGAGAAGCATATACAAAGCGATCAGAATCCACATAATCTCAGTAAGATTGAGTCTTGATTCAGTATTTTAAAAACTCATCTTGGTATCCTATGCTGAAATGAGATAATTGATCAATGATTTATTGGTTCCGGTAAGTGTTTTTAGCTTATGTTGATCCATTTGGAGTCTGACTTTTACTAAAGCAAAATAATAAAAAGCAGAAATGAATTCAAGACAAGTAGCTTATTCCAGTTTTATTCATTCTTAAAACAGATTTATAGTGCAGGGATCTATTTCAAACACAATATAGGCAAAATGGCTGTTATAAACTAGAAATACCTGAAGGGGAACTTGCTTTTATTTTACAGACATGTGTGATAGGTTTATGTTTTGAACACATCAAGTGTAACTTAATATCTTGCAATAGAAGAGATGAGCAGATGGATCTTTGAAATAAAACACCCAGTAAATTGCTTTGGGCTAATGCTAGGTTTTTAATAGGACTTGGAGAATACAGAAAAATGTTTATAGAATAGTACTTTTATTTGTAGCAATGAGACAGTCACAAGAGGTTTAGGTCAGAATTGTCAGGTTCAGTGTGGAGAGAGAGGGAGGCAGCAGGGGAGACGGAGAGGGAGAGAGAGAGACAGAGAGTGTGAGAGTGTGTGTGTGTGTTTATACAAGTAACCTGAAGTTCTTCAAGTCCCTTGCCAGCTTTGTGACCTATCCTCACTACATAATTACCTTGCTGTCAAAAGAGCTGTTTCTCCCTACATGTGCTCATTATCCCTTGTGATAAGTCTCCTTTCTTTTCATCATCAAGTCCTATTCAGCATTCTCCTCCTGATCAAGTGTTGTGCTAACTCACCATCAAGTGGGTAATTGGGCAACCTCTTCAACAGCTCTGGAGCAACATGGCCCAGCAAGCCCTACATTGGGATGAGTTGATCTCCTTGCTTTAAACTTAAAAACAAACAAAAAAACCAACCATGCAAACACTCTGGAATTTATGCACCAGAATGCCCCCTAGTATTGGAAAACCTCCGAGCATATAGATGGGTGGTGCTTGTGGGAATGTAGGGAAGGATCTTGAATGCTCCAGAATTTCCTTTTAAATTACCAAGCAACAAGATCAGTGGGAATACCCAGTTAGGAAGGATTGCTGGCTCTCATTCCAGCAAAGCAGAATGCTATCTATAGGTATGTCTACACTGCCCATGTTACAGCACGGCCAGGGCAGCGTTGTGACGTGGGCAGTGTAGTCATGCTTTATCATCGGGGAAGAGCTCTCCCGGCAATTAAAAAATAACCACCCCGAATGAGCGGTGGTAGCTTTATCGCCGGGAGCATGGCTGTCTATACTGGTGCTTTTCGGTGCTAAAACTTTTGTCGCTCGGGGGGGTGTTTTTTCAGACCCCTCAATGACTAAAGTTTTAGCTCTGAAAGTGGCAGTGTAGACACAGCCTATCTGTTCGCTGAAGATGAAAGTGAGGCATGAGGATGAACCTGCGGTGCATGGGCCACACTCCGAAGAATACCTGCCACTGGAGGGAGTAGCCGGCTTTCAGATTTCCTACTTTTATAGATAGGGAGCAAGATTATCCACCTGCCCCCCCAACCAAGTGCCATTGGAGGAAATAAATGGCAAATAGTTGGCTGTTTCCAGGGATGAGCAAAGGTCTGAGCTGGTTCAGCCATCCCTAATTATGTGCAACATATTAATACTTTTTCCATCCAGAAATCATACTATTGCATTTCCAAACCCCTTTGTCAAAACAGGGTGTGTGCAAGATGATCCTCTTACACCAATATAAACTTTGCATACCTTGCACGAAAGGAGACGCAGGAGCAGGAGAGGACTTGGCAGAACTAGGAAGAACTGGCTTTGTTGGCTTGGTAGATCTGTTTATAGGAGCTTAAAACAAAAAAAGAGACAAACATACCAATGTCACCTCTATGAAATGAGAACAAATACAAAGAAGATCTGAGGGCTAGTCAAGAGACCTTGAGAAATTCATTTGTGGCAGAAAAAGAGCCTCTGACTCATGTGAGTAACCTTATTCTCAGTGCTTCCACCTTGCCATAAATATCCAAGATTGTCAACCATGTGAAAGTGCAGAGTTACATACTGTTCAATTGACTTTTCACTTTAGCACTGGTTTCAGAGTAGCAGCCGTGTTAGTCTGTATCCGCAAAAATAACAGGAGTACTTGTGGCACCTTAGAGACTAATAAATTTGTTAGTCTCTAAGGTGCCACAAGTACTCCTGTTATTTTCACTTTAGCACTGTAAGTTTAATTCCCAGCTAAGTAAACCCCAGGTGCAACTGAAGTAAAAAATGAAGTCCCACATCTCTTTGTTAAAAATCTGCCTGAACACCCTAGCATGTGGAGAATTTTAATGAAGCAGTACTCTTGGATGAGAGGAGAGGCATGGCAAACCAAGCCAGGATTCTCAGTTGTAGGAGTGTAGGACTGTGAAAGGTCATGAAAAGAGAGGTAGGAGCCAAACATGGCAGTTGGGAAAGACAACCCTAACTTTTGCCCTGGGACTCTCCTAGCTACGGGACCCACACTGCCCCTCCCTTGATTGCAGTCTCTTTAGAACTTTCCCCTCTTCTTTATGAACTAGGGCTGTTGATTAATCACAGTTAATTCATGCAATTAATTTAAAAAAATTAATCGTAATTAAAAAAAATTAATCGTGATTAATCACAGTTTTAATCGCACTGTTAAGAGAATACCAATTGAAATGTATTAAATATTTTTGGATGTTTTTCTAAATTTTCAAATATATCAATTTCAATTACAACACAGAATACAAAGTATACAGTGATCACTTTATATTATTATTTTTTATTACAAATATTTGCACTGTAAAAATGATAAACAAAAGAAATAGTATTTTTCAATTCACCTCATACAAGTACTGTAGTGCAATCTCTTTATTATGAAAGTACAACTTACAAATGTAGATTTATTTTGTTGCATAACTGCACTCAAAAACAAAAAAATGTAAAACTTTAGAGCCCACAAGTCCACTCAGTCCTACTTCTTGTTCAGCTAATTGCTAAGAGAAACAAGTTTGTTTACATTTATGGGAAATAATGCTGCCCGCTTCTTAATTAAAAGTGAGAACAGGCATTCACATGGCATTTTTGTAGCCAGCATTGCAAGATATTTACGTGCCAGATTGCTAAACATACATATACCTCTTCATGCTTTGGCCACCATTCCAGAGAACATGATTCCATGCTGATGACACTCGTTAAAAAAATAATGCATTAATTACATTTGTGACTGAACTCCTCGAGGCAGAATTGTTTGTCTCCTGCTCTGTTTTACCCGCCTTCTGCCATATATTTCATGTTATAGCAGTCTCGGATGATGACCCAGCATGTTGTTCATTTTAAGAACACTTTCACTGTAGATTTCACAAAATTCAAAGAAGGTACCAATGTGAAATTTCTAAAGATAGCTACAGCACTCAACCCAAGGGTTAAGAATCTGAAGTGCCTTCCAAAATCTGAGAGGGATGAGGTGTGGAGCTTGCTTTCAGAAGTCTTAAAAGAGCAACACTGTGATGTGGAAACTACAGAACCTGAACCACCCCAAAAAAAAACAACCTTCTGCTGGTGGCATCTGACTCAGATGATGAAAATGATCATGTGATGGTCCTCACTGCTTTGGATCGTTATCAAGCAGAACCCGTCATCAGCAGGGACACGTCCTCTGGAATGGTGGTTAAAGCATGAAGGGACATATGAATCTTTAGCGCATCTGGCACGTAAATATGTTGTGCTGCCAGCTACAACTGTGCCATGCAAACGCCTGTTCTCACTTTCAGGTGACATTGTAAACAAGAAGTGGGCAGCGTTATCTCCTGCAAATGTAAACAAACTTGTATGTCTTAGTCCTATTTCTTGTTCAGACAATTGCTGAGTGGACTTGTAGGCTCTAAAGTTTTAAATTTTTTTGTTTTTGAGTGGAGTTATTTTTTGTACATAATTCTACATTTGTAAATTCAACGTTCATGATAGAGATTGCACTACAGTAGTTGTAATGGGGGAATTGAAAAATACCATTTCTTCTGTTTCTTTTTTACAGTGTAAACATTTGTAATAAAAAATAAATATAAAGTGAGCATTGTACACTTTGTATTCTGTGTTGTAATTGAAATCAATAGATTTGAAAATGTGGAAAACATCTAAAAACATTTAAATAAATGGTATTCTATTATTAACAGTGCGATTAATCACAATTAATTTTTTTAATAGCTTGACAGCCCTACTATGAACCCTAGCAACAGACATCCAGTGGCACGGTGTTTACCCTAGAGTAAAATTATCATGTGCTTAAAAAATTAAAACTCACGTTTTGTAGATTGTGAAGTACTGCCTTCCGTAGGTTCAATGTAGTTATCTTCATCATCTACAGGCACGATATAATCATCCTGAGAAAAATGCAGAGAAAAGCTACAAGCTAAGCATGCATTATGTCAAATACACCACATGGCACAAGCCTGTCTTGGCAGGGATGGACAAGATGCACTAACGCCAATGGTTGTCTCAGGCATCTAAACTCCCTCTGTGGCTGGATAAGGCTGGGCTTTTCCATGGACTTTCCCCCTTCACCAAACAGCTCCAATTGTGGCACAACTGATCGATCACTTACTGCTCAGTACTCTGTAGCCCTGCCCTGGTGTTCAATATTTCTGTTCCTTCCACACCTGTCAGCAATCTGTCTCTGGTGAACAGAGAATGCTAAGTGGGCTGAATGGCTCCACAGATTTACGATGTGGGTAAATGTCCACTAGAAACTAGTGTGAAACTATGCATTTATTTTTATGACCTACGTAATGATTTGAACCACAGCAGTCAGATGTGAAAGACTAGCATATTAAACAAGTGCAGCATATAGTTCATGATACTTATGGGGCCATAATTCATCTGTATGGTAAAGACTTACGTATCTGTGAACATTACCTCATCCTCATGGAACTCTTTGGTCTTGGGTGGCACTTTTGGTTTCAGAGCGGCAGATGATGATGGCAGAGATGGTTTAGATGGTTTCTTGGGTTTAATTAAAGACTGACTTGGCCTACTTGGCAGTGGCTCCTGGTGGGTAGTGCGATTGTCTTTAAATGAGGGGGGAAATGAGAAGTTTAGTACATAATTACTCACTGCAACTGCAACTGCAAACAGTTGTTTTAATATCTATGCAAACTGAGCATCTTTACTATGCCTATAATATAAGTCATATAGAATGTTCTGTGACTGGAAGTGATGAGAATCTATTATGTTCTATAGTCCTTAAGTACTGTAGCATATAAGTTCCCATGCAGCAAGGTGGGTGAGACTGAAATAGATGATATGGCCAGCTTCTCTGGGGTACCACCAAAATACCTACAAGGAACTGGGTAATACAATTCCTCATTATTTGAAGTGTGCAAATAATGTGTTTATTACCTATCCAGCCACTTGTCTGGCACTGTAGTAGTTGAGTGCCTTATATATATCCAGTACCCGAGCCTCACATAATGAAACTGAAAGAGATGGGGGAAGAGGTGTGCAGTGAGGGGATGGTTATGTTGATATTCCTTTTCCCAATGTCCCAAATCTTGGTCCATCTGAAGTCAATATAAAAACTTCCATTGACTTCAATGGGAACAGTATTTAGCTCAGAATATAATGTTGAAGGGAAGAGAAGGGTCTGTTTGTTGGAGCAATATAAGCAGAGTCATCTCCTTCCAGTTCTGTTTTTAAGGCTACATGCTTCCTACTCCCAATTGTTAAGGGCAGTATAGGCTTAGATCTTTGGGACTGTTATGCAGAGGCGCTGACTCTGTGGGTGCTCTGGGGCTGCAGCACTCATGGGGAAAAATTAGTGGGTGCTCTGCACCCACTGGCAGCCAAGCTCCCCTCTTCCCCTGCCCTACCTCCTCCTCCCCCTGAGTGCACCATGTCCCCCCTCCTCCGCCTATCTCCCAGCGCTTCCTGCCTGGCCGCCGCTGCCAAACAGCTGTTTGGCAGCGTTAGCATGCTCTGGGAAGTGGGGGGGAGGAGCGGGAACGTGGCACGTTCGGGGAGGAGGCAGGGCCGGGGCAGGGATTTGGGGAAAGAGTTGGAATAGGGGCAGGGATGGGGCGGAGTTGGGGCGGGGACTTTGGGAAAGGGGTTGGAATGGGGGCAGGGCCTCATGGAAGGAGTGGAGTGGGGTTGGGGCTGGGGCAGAGGGAAGGTCGAGCACCCAGGGGAAAGAGGGGAAGTCGGAGCCTATACTGTTATGGCCCCTGTTTTGCACTTGCTTGGCTAACAAGTTAGGGTATAAACAAGATAAAAAACAGGGGTCCTTTAATGTTTTGTCCTTCCTGCTTGACCTTAAATCAGCTAGGGAAGAACCAATCCCCAGATTAGGCTAACTGGGTGATTTCTGGGGCGTGCTCAGTGAAATTTCTCCCCCATGTTCCCATGCATATTGTTTTATTACTCGGTTTATAACTGCTCATCACAAAGCCTGTAGGCCTTCTACAAAATATACTAACAAAAACTTGGAAGACAGCGGCTATGCTGAGGGGGTGTCTCATCTGCCAGCAAATCCATGAATCCTTCCAGTAGGCATCCTGATAATTGGGGTTGGGAACAAACAGCCCCTCCTCCTTTTGAGGCTAACTCCTGAGAAAAGGACGGGCTTTACACCACATTGACACCATCTGAAATTCTTTTATTGTTTTTCAATTTGTTAATGGTGCCGCTGGTATAAATAGCTGAGGGACTGACAGGCTTGCGTAACCAAAGATTTCATAGGTACCTGCATATTCTCCCCTTGAAAATGAAAATGATGAGGGAATCTTCTTTTTCTCTTGCTCAGTTGGAGGGGGCTCATAACTGTCATCACAGTTCTCTTCACTCGGGACCACATACATCTCTGAATCAGAGTGGGCATCTGGATTTTCATAATCGCTGTCCTAGAAACACACAGCTTCCCATTTCTTACTTTGTAAAACATTTGTGGGTTCATTCGTGGAAATAATACTCAAACATCCCACCAGTTGCGTTATTTGCTAACGTACAAAAACACTTGCTTGTCATGACAGTTATGAGCATGGTCAACTTCATTAGTGTTACTCTATTTCATCATAAAACATATTTAAAATATTTTTGCTCTGGAGAGAAAGGATTTAACAAAGTGCTAACACCCTGATTTTCAGTACCCCTATGCCTTCCTCTCATCACCACTGGAACACCACAGACCTCTCACTTCCTATTTCTGCCTTCTCCCTTCCATCACCAGAGGCCCTCTGCTAAGCTGGGAGTGCATTCCCCCACATCTGTGAGTCAACAGCCTTATGCTTCTCCACCAGTCCACTATCATGGGAACCAGTTCCTTCCCAGTCTCAACCTCAGCTGCTGATGTGACCTCTATCTCCCCTTTCTGGTTTCTGGTCTTAAGGGAGAGGTCAGGAACTAGCACCAGGAGGAAACAGCTGGCTTTAGAGAAGCAAGTTGTAGAATAAAGAGTGTTCTTCGCCCTGTGGCAGGATGGGTCATGATTTGCTTCACTCTAAAGTCCTGAGGAGACCTTACCATCCTCTACCCTACCTGATGGGGCTTCGCCACTAAAGCCCAAGAAGATAGCCATTCACCAGGTGACAACTACCTGGGAATTAGCTAGTTTTCTATGGGCTAATGAATAATCTTCACACGCTTTATGCAAGGAAAATCTGGGCATCTCAAACATAAAACAATTAGAGATTGTCCTGAGCTACAAAGTTTGGATCTGAACTTTCCTCAAATTTAGGCAAATTTAGGGGTGTTTAGACCAGGGATTCTGTAGAGGGTCCACCTCAAGTAGCATGGAATAAAGGAAAATGGATAAACATTAAATATATTTGAAATGTCAGAAAATGGAGACCAAATCTTATAACAGAGGACAATGAATTTATATAGATTGTATGGTCTCTGGGGGCAGGAACTGTAGGTGAAATCCTGGACTTACTGAAATCAATGGGACTTTTGCCATTGTCTTCAATGGGGCAAGATTTCACCCTGTGTTTTTTCTAGTGTTTGGAAAATGCCTAACACGTTGTGGGTGCTACCACTGTCTAAATAAGTGATGCCAAGAATAAGTCACTAAGCACAAATTTGACAACACTGATGAATAAGTGAAATCTAAAACTATCTGTAAATCTTCTAAATAAGAATAGGCCAGTGTTGGGCCCAGGTATTTCTAAGCTGGGTACCCAAAAATCGAGGCACCTAAATCAGTGGATACTTTTGAAAATGTTCAACCTCGTGAATATAGTAGGATTTTAATAGTGGAAATGTAGATTTGACTGAAAGTATCTGATTCAGAACTAAACTTTCATTATCTCATGTGTAGTCCTAATTGAAAGAGTAACTGCTTTACTCAGGAAAATATACTTACAAAATCATCAGACCATTGTTCATCTTCATCCTCTGCATGTTCTAAACCAAACATTTGAGTTATTTAAGGGAATGGAATAGTGATCACAAACATTCATCTTAGCCACTAATTGAATGGCTCTCTTTCTCTCTCTCTCTCTGTCTCTCTCTCTCACACACACACACACACACACACAATTCCTGAAAGTTTGTGCCAAACACACTTGTTTTTGGCTGAATAGTGTTGGTAATTAGAATTCTGCTTCTGTTGCTTATTTGGTTTTAGAAATTAATTGGGCGTGCTCATGAAAGAGTCCCAGACTGATGTGCTGGACAACGTAGTCCTCTACTTATCCCCAGTCTGAATAGTAGCAATGCAAGCTTCCCCACACTGCCATGCCCGTGAATCCCTTTATTAAAGGAAACAAAGAGAGAGGAAGAGCTCATTCAGCCCTCTTGACAATTCAGTTCCAAATTGGATGCCAGTTAACTATGATAGTTTTAGGGATGTGGAAGCCTGTCCACTTGGAACTGGTGATAGAAGTCACTGAACGATTATTAGATTGAGAACTTCCAGTCACTCCCCACCTAATCTGCTGCTGTATTACTTTTTCTCCTTAACAAAACCATTCTTAACACTTCAAAACAAAGGTAAAACACAATTGCAGGCAATGAAGGTGTAAAATAAGCAAATATTGCTTCATTCACACGTGACGGGACCCCAAAAGGTCATCAAGTCCAGGCCCCTGCCTTCACTAGGCAGGACCAAGTACTGATTTTTGCCTCAGATCTCTAAGTAGCCCATTCAAGGATTGAACTCACAACCCTAGGTTTAGTAGGCCAATGCTCAAACCACTGAACTGGCCATCAACTACTTCTTGCTCTTTGTTCTTCCCATTGGGGTAGCTCTCCACAGTTTGCTGTCCATAGTTTTACCAGAGAGCATTGCATTATAAGTTATTGGTAATGGTTTAGGATTCACCTCACCTAGAAGATGAATGTGAGCAAATATGCAGTTGTAACACTCTTAGAAAAAATATACAGTTTAAAGTTCCATTAAGCCATCCTTACCTGAAGCATAATCCCTTTGTGGTATACTTGGTGGGGGTTTATTTTTTAGCCTGTAAACAATAATTATTACATTTATGATCCAATAAGTAATAGTTGCAGGAAGGCAAGCATTAGCCAGACACATAAAAAAAGCTGATGACAAAAGATATCTGCAACTGAAGACACAGGTCATTGTCACAGATATTCAGCCAATTGCTGCAGGCAAATGCTCTGAAAAGAGAGTACTTTTTGGAAACAGCCAAGAATATAGAATGCAATCTGAGTTTTTTTTGTTAAGAACTTTTTTTTTAAAGAAACAAACATATAGAGGAGCAGAAGCTACAGGCAGCATTATACATTATAGATATGTGCACATCTGTTTAAAGAAGTAAAGCTGATTGAGGTTCATAAAAATCCTAGTAAGAGGTTTATATGTAAGGTGATAAAAGAATACAGTGCTCTCTGGTTCTAATTTACAACTTTAGATTTGCATGCTCTTTAAATTCCAATTGAGGCTTAAAAGTTTTCCCAGGCTGTCTCTCAGCCAGATTCTGATCTCACTTACAATGATTTTGTACATGTATAGCTCCTGCAGTCAATGGAGTTACTGATTTACATTGGTATCAGATCAGATCTGGGCTCTCAACCTTTGCATTTGTCACATGTATGAGGTACTGCATGTTTGGTACAATAATGGAAGTACTAACAGAAAGTCTCACACCAATTATTTTTCATAAGGGAATACAATTTGAATAGCTTTGGTTCTGTAGTATTGAGTGAACCAAAAGATTATTTATAGAAAGATTGAAACATTCTTTATAGGCTTCTCTTCATTTGCAACTGTGCTATGCTTACCTAGAATTTAAAATCATGCAGGTTCCTGTTTGTTTAATTGTAAGCCCTGGGCGAGCACCCCCAGGAGCTTAGTGTAGTGATCTATTTATTATTCCATTAATGATCTGACATTACCTCATAAGAAGAGAGACACATTTCTGTGAAGTTATTCAAGTCAGATCCAATGCTGCATCTGGGTTATTACATGCTTGAGCGGAAGTATCTGAAGCAAGTAATGTTTTGCTTTTTGTATTAATAGAAAACATTAATACCATTTGCATTAAAATGCCCCTTTATAATAATTCTTAATATATAATCCAACAATTTTCCTTAGCACTGATGAGACCACACCCTGGGTTTGAGCCAATGCCCAAGTCAATGGAGAGACTCCCATTGACTCCAATGGGCTTTCAATCAGGTCCAAAAAGAAGTGCTTCTTGTGATGTTGTTTGTTTGCGGAGCTGAGTGTATAATTCACCAGGAATAATGTCCACAGTGACTGTAACTTTTTCTTGTGCTCTTGAAGGTATCTGAGCCGTTGTGATTTCCTTCAATTTTTTCTCTCATTTTTTTTCCAGTTTTGTTTTTCTTAACAGTTTGCTGCAATAATTCGATACTCAATATTCAAGACTTGGGCATGCTGCTTACTTGTGACTGTTCAGCTAAGACCCACAGCTAAATGTTGTTTCTGTTCCCTGATTGGGTGAGTGCATCTGACTGAATACCCAGATGTGCAAATTTTAAGATTTGGTTTCTGTGAATGATTTTTTCCACAGTTCGTGCTAGTGAAACTATACTGCTCATATAGTTGTAAAAAGTGAACATACATGTATGCATTGTGCAGGCATGGCCAAAATAAATTCATTACCAAGCTCAAGAAAATATCCATGGAATATTTTTCACAGAGTTTGCCCAGCTCTCTTGATTAGTGGTGTCAGAAAAAAGTATAGGTAGTTCTTCCTTGCTGAATGGTTACTAGTGCCTGACAACATGAGTATAACGTATCCTGCAGGCAGTATGTTATTAAGCATTCTTAACAGCATTATTCCCATATCTCATCCAGGTTAGCACAGGCATGTTAAAATGAAGAAACCAGGGCCACTGCCAGGGGAAATGGCCAGGTCTAGGTTTGATGGAGAGGGTGGCCCCAAATTCAGCAGGCTGCTCTGTGCTGGATTTGTGCTGAGGTGCACAAGGACATCAGAGACAAAGGAAAAGGGTGGAGAGGAAGCCAATAAGGACCCTTCTGAGGGAGAGGGATGTGTGGCCTGGCCCATATTGTAGGTGTTTGGACAATAAATTGGGAGGGCTCGCTTCAGTATTTTGACTGACATTATAAATCCTGGCTGTGGCCCTGGCAGAATATGTAAATATGTTACAACAAAAGCATGTGAAGCACAGAAGAGCTCTGTATCTGAGCCATCTATCATGCCTTGTGTGGTTCTGAAATAGCATACCGATCCCAAGTATTTTTCCCAGTTTTGCAAATTAAGGCCACTTGTTCATTTTGGAACCTAAATAGCAATAGAAAAGAAATTATGTTTCTGTCACAGAAATGAAACAATTTATGGCCACATCTGTATTTGTTAGTCTCTTCAAATATGTTAGTTATTCTAAAATTCAAACACAAACCCACAGAAAAGTTACTGAACTGTATTAATATTATTTAGTGAGTGTCAACACTGTGGAATCCTGGTCCCATTGACGTCAGTGGGAATTTTGCCATTGACTGGACTGGGGCCATGATTTCACCCACTATTTTTGCAATATGCAAACATGAATGACATGGTCCCTGTTCCCAGGAGCTTACTGTCTAGTTACCATACATTTATAATACTTGTACATTTATAATACTTTTACACTTTAGGACTTCTTTTTGTAAGCAATGGCAATGGGCATGATACTGCTCCTGTTGAAGTTAACAGCAAAACTCTAAATGACTTCAGTAGAAGAGGATCAAGTCCTATCTGGCCGCCGGGGGGGGGGGGGGGGGAGAGCGGAGCCCCCGCCGGGGCTCGCCACCCTCGCCCCGGGGCTCCGGCCGCCCTCCCCGCGGCGGGAAAGCGGAGCGCCGCCCCCCCCTGCGGGGGGGCGGGGGGGGGGGGCGGCGGAGGCTTTTTTGCCTGGGGCGGCAAAAAAGCCAGAGCCGGCCCTGCAAAAGAAATCACAGTGGTAAACAATTTTACCCACTTTGAAAGTGCCCTAAATATACTCTGTTCCGTATTTAAGTTACATCTGATAGACTTGTGAGTTAATCCTTCTGGAAAAGTCCTATAGACCTGAATAGGGATTTACAGAAAGTACTCAATTCTGAAATATACAGGCTGAAATCCTGACCTCCCTGAAGTCAGTGGCAAAGCTCCCATTGACTTCAGTGGGGCCAGGTTTTCACCCATACGTTTATTAGAGAATGACTTTTTCTTTTGTGGAGGTTTGGGAAACATCCTACAGAATTCCACAGCCGAGATATAATTTTCAATTCTATAAGACTCATCCAAAAGAAAAATAAATCCAAACAGGTTTTTGGGAATGTTTACAGCTGTTTAAAAAATAACATATCACATCTTTCTGCATCACTAGTTTTAATAAGTAATCAACTGGTATTTGAGGCATTTCATTTAATATGAGACCAGCATTGCTTTAGTAGCTTTGCACACCATACACTAGATAGCAGCTAGCAGGCAGTTAAGTGAATGAATGACTTCAATTTTAAAAAGTACCATGGTCTGAATCTTCCTCTCTGCAATGTGCTGAGCACTCTGAGGCTGATGCAGCAAAGCCCTTTGGCATGTCTTGAACTTTAAGCATAGGAATACTCCCACTGAAGTCAGAGGTACTACTCAGGCTAGGTCTACACTACAGGGGGGGTCGACCTAAGATACGCAACTTCAGCTACGTGAATAGCGTAGCTGAAGTGGCGTATTTTAGGTCGACTTACCTGGCTGTGAGGACGGCGGCGAGTCGACCGCTGCCGCGCCGCCGTCGACTCCGCTTCCGCCTCTTGCCGCGATGGATTTCCGGAGTCAACGGAAGAGCCATCGGGGATCAATTTTATCACGTCTTCACTAGACGCGATAAGTCGATCCCCAATAGATCGATTGCTACCCGCCGATTCGGTGGGTAGTGAAGACGTGCCCTCAGTTACTTGACGTTGAAGAGTGCTTTGCGGACAGGGTGTAGGTATAAGTGTAAGTGCTTTGCAGACAGGGTGTTTAATGAACTGCAGGACTGAACCCTGAGCCTTGTCCTAACATTGTGTTCCTAGACTACTTGTTTTTAGAGATTCCACCACTTGTGCTAGAGACTGGCACTTGCTCCGCTCTACCCTGCATTTCAGCCCACCTCTCCCAGCTTTTAAGAAATAGCTGAAAAAATTTTGTTTTCAAAAATGTTCTTTAATTTTGTTGGCCCTTACTATTGATGTGTCCTTTTCTTCTGGTCCATTTTTGCTTACAGGGTGATTTTTTTTATTATATTGCTTTCTTTAGTTGATGTTATGTTTTTACTGTATTTATTGTTGTGCAGTGCCCTGGGTGCACTACATAATTACAACTATTATTAAAAAATAAATTCATTGAACCTGTCAAAACTTTGTCAAAACTCTGAACTAGTGCTGTTAAACTGATTGAATACAAACTGAACCCAAATGGAATCTCATGATAGAGTGGAATGTTTCGTTGCTGCTTTGGAAGTGCCTGGTGATAAAGAAACTCTTTAAAATATTTATGAAGCTGCCCATGAGTGTTATTAATGTTCTTAGTATGGTTTTACATATTTTCTTTGCACAAAATAGTGGTACTGTAATGTTTATGGCTACATGATATAATACTTTTGACTTTAATGGGTTGTCCCATTTATTAACAAAAGGCCTTGAGCATCAATAATAAGAAATCTGAAACACATTACATAGGTACATAAAGGGAAACACAAATTTCCTATTGGTTCAGCTAAGAAACATGTATGATTATACTGTTTCTGTTTTGTTACCTCTTTCTCCATGTACTTCAGTTTGTTTTCCTGACTAGTTTGCAATATTATATACTCAGTGCATAGTGTGTAAAATACCACAGTTCCAGCTGCCATCTGCAGGATTGTATGAAAACAGGGGGCACAGTAAGTGCTACAGAGTTATGGAGCAGGAGAGATCTGAAGTTTATGGGTGTTTTGCTTGTGTAAGGCATGCAGGATCTCAGGTGTTGTGTCATCTCAGTAGCTGACCATGTGGGCACAAACGTCATCTCAAGGAATGGACAGATTCTGGTTATTGGCAGCCTCTTTATTTCACTTTCTGCTGCTGGCTTTGTCAATGAAGTGTCACCGATGTCCCCAGGAAATTTTGGAAAATCTTTTTTTATATAGAGACAGTTCATCAGATATTTCATCTAAGGCTTGATCTGCAATGTGCTGAGTGTCCTGAGCTCCCACACCCTGCCTCAGCAATCTACTTAAGCATGTGCAAATCTTTAAGGGTGAAATCTTGACTCTGTTGAAGTCAATGGGAGTTTTGCTATTGAATCCCATGGGGCCAGGATTTACCCAATAGTACGCAACTAGTCCCTTGCTGAATCAGGGCCAATTGAATACAATGGAAGTTGAGGGCACTCAGCACCCTGTGGCATAAAGCCCATAACTTCTGTTTTTTATTTCCCTGTTTTGCAATATGAAGGACATGGACATGGAAATAGGCTCTCTGTTGCTTATAAATCCTACTGTACCCATTACTTGTTCTATAATTGAATTTATAATCCTCTCTGAAATCATGATCTCCACAGGACCTAAGGCTCCAAGCCTATAACCGGTTATGCACATGATTAAAGGTAAACATGGGCATGTTAGCAAGATACGGGGCCAAATTTTTGGTTTCACAGATAGGAAGATTGTGACCTAGGTTGGGGAATAAACAAGAAGAGCAGACGAGCTTTTAAGAAACAAAGAGTCTGGTCCCCGATTCTCTTCTCTGTAGTTACTTATATTCATACAACTGTCAAAAGGACTTACAAACACACACACAAGGAACAATCAAATATATTCTGATTTCCTGTCAACAAATAATTTTAAGTAGCCTAGAATGTGAGCTCTCTGAGGCTGGAACTGTTCATTTGTTTACTTATCTATAAAGCACCTATCCCAATGGGACCCCAATTGTGACTGGGGTCAGTAGACACTGTTTTAATACAAATTAATAATAAACAGAATGTATTCCAGGAGCGCTTAATCAGTCTTTAAGGCTTGCAATATAAATGTTCTATGAATAATATATAGGATGAATTCAGACCTGGTGTAAGCACGTTCACTTATACTGACGTCAGTGAAGTTGGATCCCACTTATACTTGACCTGCATTTGAGCCAACATATTTTGCATTTCTCATTGTAAAGACAGATGTCCACGGAAAACATATGCTACAGAAAACAAATTCAGTTTTTGTCCTATCATGTATTCATATCTTTGAAACCTTGTCTTTCCACGAAATCTTGACATTTCTAGAAGCTATAAAGTAGCTGAGATGGACTTGTGTCACCTTTATGCAGAGAAAGCAGCCACAGTCCACAAAAAGAATCATAGGGTTGGAAGGGACTGCAAGGATATAGTCTAAAAACATAATGAGACATTAATTCTTTTTCACCAGGTTCTGTCTCTGAACCTTGGAATCTTCTATTCCTACTATTATTACAACTCCTGCAATTTTATCATCTAATGATATTTGGTGTTTTTCTTGAGGCCCTAGCTCCATGCGAATATGAGAATCTCAGTTTTAAAAAAACCCAATAAGTTTCTAGCCCTGAGGGTTTCGGAGAAAAGCATGAAAATGTGACCCCAGTGCACCTCAAAGGCAAATAAAAAGGCAATTTTAAAATATATTATTTTAAACCAATCACATGATTGTTGGAAGCTAGACTTGTGATTTTGAATACTTGTTTCTGGCAATACTTCCCTACTCCCTGAGGAAGCTGCTTATTTCATAGTTTCCTGGTTACTACTGAGCTCTATGCTGGGTTCACCATTTAATAGAACCCTTCTCCAGCCTGCTTTTCTGGTAACTGGTTCTTTAAATCTGGGAGCATTGAGCAGCTGCAGCCCTAGAATGGCCATTTTGTATCTGACTGATGCAGGCTGCACATCCCACCCTTTCTGTATGTAAGTACATTTAGATTCTATTATTTCCCCCTTCTTCTTAAAGAAGGGGCACATCCTCAAAGCTATACATCTCCAGGTGAAAGCAACTATGGTAAAATGATTTGTCTCTGTAAATTATAACTCTGAGATCCTTCTCTCATTTTTGTTATGTGCTTTCATCTTTGAGACATTTGCTGCTGATGCACTGTGATGTTATTAAGTCTAAGTGCTCTAAAGCTGTTACTGTGATATTATTCTTTATAAAAGCTCGGGTATTGATTCTACTCCATGAGGGCAGCCTCCTCATTATATCAAGGTCCAGAGCTCTGCAGTTTGTACATACACCATGTTAAACCCCCCTGCAAAGGCAAAGTATATTTGAGTTACTGAAGGCTCTACCAAACTGACAAAAGAAGTGCCAGTCAAAGGTAAGACTGATGTTTCGCCCTTCACTTGTGTTGTTGTGCCCACGTGTAGGCAATGAATAGGTATAGATCCTATGTAACATCTGAATATGAGATTTTCTGCAAACTGCAGCAATACTTAATTACAACAGGGTGAGTGAAGGAAAAAGTGTAATGGTTAGCTTTGAATTTCCCTGCTTCATTCTCATGTGTATCACCAGGTCGCAGTGAGGGAGAGCTCTATCACACAACTGAGTCTATTTCCCCCACAAAGAGAAGACACTCCCTATTTAGCAGATACTAAAATAATACTTTCCAATCTCGAATTTATCCATCATGGTTGCTGTTACTTAAGCACAGTGTTCTGTGTGCTTCTATGTTTCCATTGTGTATGAGAGCTGCATCAATAGACTATATTGAGTTATTCTGTGTGGTGTTGTCCTATCATTGCAAATGCTTCCTGAAAACCTGGTAAATAACATTTTTTTAAAGTTCATTAATATATCTTGTGTACATCTTTCTTACACCTATAGTAAATGATCCATGGATTATCAATGAGAATGTCACATACATATGTTAATCCCATGTGAAAGATATGTTGTATTAAAAATTAGTGTGCATGCTTAATAGTTATTGTGCTAAAAGATGAGTCTGACTTTGGAAATAAAGGATGTCTTATTCATATAACCACGCATGAAGAAACACCGGGCTTTATCCACACGTATATTGTGATTATTTAATTATAATAATTCTGCAGTTTACTGCTGGACTAAGAATATTAGGTTAGGGTTTTAGTGTTATGGGTTTCTTTTAAAACTTCTTATTATGTATGGTATGTTCAGGATTGAGCTTTGAATATTATGGCTGATTAGTTGCATCAAGGTAGGAGTTCAAATTAAAATTAAATAGTAGGGGGTAGCCTGAACATAGGCCTAAAGAGAAAGGGGACACACAAACATGCCTGGGAGAATCAACCTCAATGAATACATTATATGTAGATATTGTTTAAACTGATCCATCAGCAGCTTACACTCTAGAATAATTTTGGGCCTGATTCTGCAGCCGCTTCCATTGATATTAATGACAATCCTGCATGTGGAACAGCTCTGGAATAAAGCTGTTATTAGTATATGTCTATCCAGAAACACACACTCCTACCCTCAAAGT
The DNA here is from genome assembly GCF_028017835.1 of Emys orbicularis. Lineage (NCBI taxonomy): Eukaryota > Metazoa > Chordata > Testudines > Emydidae > Emys > Emys orbicularis. The sequence goes on along the minus strand of NC_088689.1, from coordinate 31,299,119 downwards.
GGTAATACAACTTGCTAGATATTCTGAGCTTTAAACAAGGTACAATTATATCAACATCTATAACTTACTTTTTGAATTTGCTCATTATTCCAGTTTCATTTTTCTTGATATCATGTACCATCTTTTGAAGCTGCCTGTAAGATATTGGACAAAACATCATGAAAATCATATAGTGTAGCTGATAAGGCTATTTTTTTTTAAGTATTACAATTATTTTCCTTTCAGTGTAATTGACACATCAAAAAGAGTTTGTTCACTATTAAGTATTTCACTTGCTACAATCACTTGTACATATGCAATATTTTTCCACCTTTCAACAGAACCCTTTGGCAAGCTCTGCATTTGGGGAAAGAAAGATTATCTTTCTAGAGCAGAGGTGGGCAATCTACAGCCTGTGGGCCACATCCGGCCCGCGGGACCATCCTGCCCGGCCCCCAAGCTCCTGGCCCGGGAGGCTACCCCCAGCCCCTCCCCTGCTGTTCCCCCTCCCCCGCAGCCTGAGCTCGCTCGCTCCGCCACCTGCGCAATGTTCTGGGTGGCACAGCTGCAGAGCCTGGCCTGACCCGGTGCTCCAGGCAGCGCGGTAAGGGGGCAGGGAGCAGGGGGGGTTGGATAGAGGGCAGGGGAGTTCGGGGTGGTGGTCAGGGGGCAGAGGTGTGGATAGGGGTCGGGGTGGTCGGGGGAGGAACAGGGGGTTGAATGGGGGCAGGGGTCCTGGGGGGGGGGCAGTCAGGAAGGAGGGGGGGTTGGATGGGGCAGCAGGGGGCAGTCAGGAGTAGGGGTTCTGGGGGCAGTCAGGGGACAGGGAGAAGATGTGGTTGGATGGGGCAGTGGGGGTCTGGGGGCGGTCAGGGGACAGGGAGCGGGTGTGTGTGGATGGAGCAGGGGTCCCAGAGGGGCCATCGGGGAACAGGGGGGGGGTTAGATGGGGCAGGAGTCCCAGGGGGGCAGATAGGAGGTGGGGCCGGGCCACGACCCCCTCCCCTAACCAGCCCTCCATACAATTTATGAAACCCGATGTGGCCCTCAGGCCAAAAAGTTTTCCCACCCCTGTTCTAGAGCCCAAAGATTGGTGAAGTTTAAACAGCATTCTAAGTCCAAGCAAATGGCTGAAGCAGCAAAGCAATCAAGATGCATCACTGCCTAGATTAAAGTGAAAAACTTGAATCTGTTATGCAATGTTTTCAGAAAATGGATTGACAGTTTTCTATATGTGTGGTGGGAATGCTCTCTGGTTTCTAATCTATATGACTCATCTAGATCAGTGCTTCTCAATCTCCTCCATACCACGCTCCCCATGTTACAACAGAAAAACAATTTTTTCCAACCCTGCCTCCTATCTCATCTAACAGTCGCCTTGTGTAGTCATGACTAGAGCTAGGCAAATAATTGATTTTTTTTCTGTTTGCAAGCAGTCTCTCCTCCCCACCCCATTATTTTTATGTGACCCAAATTGAATCAGAAAATTCCTGACAAATGTAGGCAAATCAAAAAAGTCCAATTCAGGTTAAAAAAATTGTTCAACCTCAGAACATTTTGTTTCTGAGCATTTTGAAAGGGCTAGAATCATAAAATGGATGGAGGAGTAGGTGGGTGTCCCCCTTATTTAGCCCAGTGGTTAGGGCACTCATTCAGGATGTGGGACGCCCAGTTTCAATTCCCCCCCCCCCTCTGTCTGATATGGAGCAATTGGGTCTTCCACCTCCAAACAGAGTACCCTAACCACAGGGCTAGAGAGTATTCTAAGCCAGGTCTCTCTTCTTTTAATAATAATAATAATTAATAATATATGGAGATATACCTATCTCATAGAACTGGAAGGGACCTTGAAAGGTCATCGAGTCCAGCCCCCTGCCTTTGAAGCTGTTCCATTTTGTATAAAATACTTGAATAGTCTTTGGAGCAGGGACTTTAACTGGGTGACCCCCACCCAGAAGAGTGCAATAACCACCAGGCTACAGAGCCATTTTCACTCTCTCTCTCTCTGCTGCTCTGTCAGGCAGAGGGGGAATCTGGACCTGAATCCCCCACATGCTGGTTGAATGTCCAACTACTAGCTAAAAGATATAAATGGGGACCACCATCACCTCTTTCTCCTCCAGCTATTTTGTGAATGGTGCCAAAGTCAAGAAAAAAAATTGCCAAATCTATTTGTGAAATTCATGTCAAATGTTTCAGCTTGACCAAAACTGCATTTTTGGAGAATAAAAGATTTGTTCAAAAATCTCCACCCTACTCTAGTCATGACTATTAGGCTGAGAGCCCATGATCTAGACTATGGTTACATGATCTGATATTTAGGGCTAAAGCCAATTTATCTGAATGTCAGTTAGTGCCATTGGCTTCAGGAGGAATACTCCTGTGAGTAAGGTAATTTGAGACCACTTAAATGAAATAAAGCTGAGTTCTTAACAACAACAACAACAAAAAATGATTTAGGTACCCAAGGTGACTCCAATGACACGAAGTAACCTCTTTGTATACTCGTTTTATAAGGAAAAATGAGTTAAAATTTTAATACGGAGAGCACAGCCTAATACAAACTTCTACAGAGAGATCATTTTATTTAGTTTTCTTTGTTTTCTCCTCAGGATACTCTAAGAGAAAAATTGAACTATACTAGATGAAATCTTCAGATCAAATCATGACTAACAGGAAGAATAAATGTGATTTTAAAAAATGGTCTTTTTGAAAGCCTGCCTACAATCATTAGAAGTTCTCATTCCATATTTTATTTTCACTTTGTTATATTTCCAAAGGAGGAGAAGTCCATTAGGAAGTTGTTGGAGGGTTTGCCTACATAGACCAATAAAATCCTCAAGCTACAACTGTATGTTTTTAGAATCTTAATAATCTGAAAGTCTTAATGCACAGAAGTATTGAAAGGGCAGAGTGATAGGTGAGACTTGCCAAAACAAAACATAACTTCCAGCTTCACTATCCTCAGTAATTTTGGGTGTCTTTTTAAACTAATTAAAATAATTTTCAAAGGAAATTGGAATTATTTGAGAATCAATAAAACCAAATTGGAAAATAATGTAATTTGCCTAGCAGGTGTATAATTATGTATGTATAGGCCTGAAATCAATAGCTCAGGCCCTGAGTTTATGTGTGTAATTAGCATGTGCATTGTGTAGTGGTTAGAGCACAGGACTTAGATTTATTGAGTTTTCTACCAAGCTCTGCCACTGATTAGAAGTGACTCTCAAATGAGTGACAGCCAATTTTTCTGTGCTTTCATTTCCTTATCTGTGAAATGAGAATACTCCTACTTATGGTACTTGTTTAACAGGAATGTTCAGAGGCTTAATTGAATAATATTGTTTAAGCACTTTGGGATTTTTGGGTGGAAAGCACTATAAAAGAGCAAGTTTTATTTGTATATTAAGGCTCTCCTGATAACTAAACAGAGACCCTAAACTTCTTTCCACTGAAGACAATAGGAACTGTTAGCGAACCTAATTCATACTGGCTTTTTAGGTTTTCATTTGAACAGAAAACCCGTGGAATAACCATCCTGCCATCTAATCACATTTAAAACATAATAATATAAATGATAGGTGTTAAAACAGCAACCCATCATAGAAACTAGTAATGGGTGAACCTCAAAAGTTTGGATTCTTATTTGAATAAATCAGTTCATTTGGATTTACAAAAGTAGGCTCCACATCTCACAAGAACAGAGTCTTTTGTGAGGCTTTGATAAATTCAGCTTCTGGTCAGGCTTGAAACACCATAAATAGCCATTTTTGTAGAGTTTTGGCATTTCTGCTTCCAGTGCCAGCCTGAATCTGTCAGCCCAGATCCTCAAAGGTATTTAGGTGCCTCGTTCTCATTGAAATTAGTGGGAGTTAGACACCTAAATATCTTTGAGGAATCTGGGCTGATGTGTCTGTAAATGAAAAGTAATAGGGAATAAAAATAATCAGAAGAGAATTAAATGGCTTAGTTAGTGTGCAACATGTGCTTGTGTTCTCTCCAAACAGGCTTGCCAGCCCTTAATCAGAATTGCGGTTGGGCATCAGGTATTAGGGTTAGGGTTAGGTAGATCATGCACTTAGATCTAATAATAAGAATTTCCTCTACAAGCTGGGGTCTCATCAGTTGGAAGTGACAGAGGAGGAGAGTGACCTGGGTCTGTGGGTTGATCACAGGTCATCTATGAGCCACCACCAGGGTGAGGAGGCTGTGAAAAAGACATCCATGTATCACATTTGCATCAGGCAAGGCATTTCCAGTAGAGACATAAGTATTAATGCCATTGTACAAGGCACTGGTAAAACCTCATTTGGAATACTGTGTACAATTCTGGTCACTCGTCTTCAAGAAAGATTAATTCAAACTGGAACAGGTGTTGAGAAGAACTACTAGATAGGATGATCAGGGGAATGGACGGCCTATCTTATGACAGGAGACTGGAATAGCTATGCTTGTTTAGCCTAGCAAAAAGAAGGCTGAAAGGGGATATGGTTTCTTTCTATAAATACATCAGGGAGGGTGAAGAGTTATTTAAACTAAAGGACAATGTTTGTGCCAGAACAAATAAACTGGCCAGGAACAAATTCAGGCTGGAAATTAGAAGATTTCTAACCATCAGAGGAGTGAGGTTCTGAAACAGCTTCCCAATAGGAGTTGTGGGGGCAAACAACGTAATTAGTTTTAGGAAAGAGCTGGACAAACTTATGAGTGCAACTTGTGATGATTGGGGGTAAGGCTCAGCAGCCCTCGGTCTCACTTCTGGTTTATGTTTTATGTTCCTATAAGCTCATGCTTGAGGGCTTCAGCTGGTCACCTGGTAGGGTCAGAAAGGGATTTTTTTTCTCTCCCCTCTCCCCCATGTATTCCAATGTGATGTGAGCATGTGTGTATGTATTTGTGTGTTTTGTCTCCTTCTTTTGACATATCAGAGATGTCTATGACTGGAGATGGGAGACTGGACAGGGTGCTCTGAGGTGTCACTGAGCATTCTCTCTCTCAGGTGCTTGGCTGGCTGGTTCTTGCTCACATGCTTAGGGTCTAACTGATCGCCATATGAGGGGTTGGGAAGGAATTCTCCTCCAAGTCAGGTTGGCAGTGACCTTGGGTTTTTCTTGCCTTCCTCTGGATCATGTGGGAGCAGGTCACTTGCCAGGATTATTTGGGTATATCACACTTGATAATTTCCCTGCCATTGCTGGAGACCTCAGGCACTAGTGCACCTTGGTCCCTTCTATTCTTTACCAATGGCACACAACAGACTAGTGTCCTCTGGGCTGTCATATTTTGGTCTAATTTCAGGTGCTGGGTTTGGTGCGCAGGTGCTTGGTGGTGTTGATGGCCTGTGATATACAGGAGGTCAGACTAAATGATCTGGTGGTCTCTTCTTGCCTTAAGCTATATGATTCTTGATGAACACTGAATCCCTTTGTTCAGCTCTGATTGGAGCTATGTTATTTAGAACCAGGCTTACAAACAAACAAACAAACAAAAAAAAGAGAGAAACAGTGGCAGGGCTTCTGTGCCTGCCAATGTAACTTTTTACATCTGGAAATGTTTGTGAGAATTATGTAGCTGATTTAGGATTCAATCAAAAGCCCACTGACTTCAGTGCACATTGGATCAGACCTTGGGACTATGGTGGTTCTTCATCTATGAGCTTCTTTTGTAAAGCGTTTGGATTTCTGCTTTCTGCCAAAAAGATGTTTTACATTCCACAAGCTTGGGGGGGAGGGGGGGAATACTCCTCAAAGATTCTTCATAGATTGATCCCTTTGTCTCCACCCCCCCTTTTTGTACTTATTTCACAGTGCCTCATGTGCTTGGGGTAGCTACCCAATTAATCCATCCAAAGGATAGCCCAGATCACATACCCTGGCATAGTGGCAGGGTTGATTCTGTATTCCTTATAATCTTCCTGATAAATGGATATTCTTGAGCTTCTCCAGTGAGAACTATTGTGCATCTTTAGATTGTAGGCATCTTGAAGGCAGAGGCTTTGTATCTCCACTGTACTCCACTCTGGTTCCATGGCCCGCTGGGGATATCAGTGGGTGGCTCCTCCATGGAGACATAAGCACATGTTTGTACCTGGCATGGTTCACAAACTCCTCTGACACCAGTTCTTTCTGTGGTGAGAGGGAGTCTCTGGGGCACATCTATGTAAGGTGTGTCCGGTTACAGCTCCTCTTCCAGCTCCTTCAGAACCTTTTACTAAGGTTCTGGCTGCACTTCTCCCTGCATCCCCTAATTCATGCACACCCCACCCGTGGCCCCACAAAGTCGCAAGACTCCTTGTTAGCCTCCTCCTTCCTTCACACCAGGAAGAGGAAGCTGGATGGGTGGGGGGTCTTCTGTCAGTGGGGGGCCTAATTCCAGTCCCTTGTCTGATCACACCTCTGACAGAGTTCCTCTGGGCATTGTCCACTGATTCCTTAGACACTTTGAGGAGCAGTGGGTGCTGTCGGGGGTTCTCTGCAGGGTGTTCCCCTCTGGATACCAACTTTTAACCTTCATTCCTGTCCCTGTTTTTTCATTTGTTGTCTCCAGTACTGACTTGCAGCCTGGGTTCAATGACTCCTCCCCCTCAGTGGAGGGGATGGACATCTAGCTTTGGGCAGGCCTAGACCCGCTTGTCCCAGTACTTGAAAATAGTACACTTATAGGAAATAGGTGTAAGAATGATCATAGGAAGGGGGGCATTTTCCTTGAATGTTTGGGCAAGGACTATGTGCACACAAAAAGTATTTCTGAAAACCAGTGTCTTTAATGTCCTACAACTTTTCCTGTATATTTGTTTCTAAAAGAAGTGATAAGTAACCCATTTTCTGTATCCTCAGCACAGCAGGGTTGTTCTTTCGAAATGGTTGGTGAGAGGAAAACTAGGATGTATATGGCACAGATTGGAAATGCTGATGATTGCAAATGCAGTAGATCAAGAAAGAAGAACTTGTCTGTGCTCTGTAAGGCCTGGTCTACACTGGGGAGTGGGGGTGGGGGCGAGCTAAATCGGTCTAAGTTACGCAACTTCAGCTACGAAAACAGCGTAGCTGAAGTTGACGTATTTAGAACTACTTACCGTGGTATCTTCACCAGGGCCGGCTCTGGGTTTTTTGCCGCCCCAGGCAAAAAAGCCTCGGGCCGCCTCCCCCCCCCCCAGCACCGCAGGGGAGGGCGCGGGGGGGGGGGAGGGCGGCCGGAGCCCCGGGGGAGGGCAGTGAGCCCGGCCGGGGCTCCGCTCTCCCCGGTGGCCAGAGCGCCGGGGGGAGGGCGCCGGGGGGGAGGGCGGCCGGAGCCCTGGGAGGATGGCGGAGTGCCCGGCTGGGGCTCCGCTCTCCCCGGCGGCCAGAGCGCCGGGGGGAGGGCGGCGAGCCCGGCCGTGGCCCCGTTCTCCCCCCCGGCGGCCAGAGCGCCGGGGAGGAGGGCGGCAAGCCCCGGCCGGGGCTCCGCTCTCCCCCCCGGCGGCGGGAGCCGGAGCGCCGCGCCGCCCCCCTCCAGGTGCCGCCCCAAGCACAAGCTTGGTGGGCTGGTGCCTGGAGCCGGCCCTGATCTTCACTGAGGTAGGTCGACTGCTGACAATCCCCCGTCGACTCCGCCTATGCTTCTCGCTCTGGTGGAGTACCAGAGTTGACGGTAGAGCGCTTGGCAGTCGATTTATTGCGTCTTCACTAGACGCAATAAGTTGACCCCCGCTGGATCAATTGCTCCGAGGTAAGTGTAGACATGCCCTAAATGTCTGACTGTGCCTAAGGACTAGCTGGGCTGCCCCATAGATGGCTGAGCATGGGATGAGTGTATGTGAAATAGAAAGGAAATGATTTATCTTGTGCTAGGGTGACCATACATCCTGTTTTGGCCGTAACAGTCCCTTTTTTAAGTCCTGTCCTGGCCGTCCTGATTTTTTTGGCAAAAATGGGGTGTGGAGGAACATGCGGGGTGTGTGTGTGTGTGTGTGTGTGTGTGTGTGAAAGCGGTAATGCCAGCTCCGTGCAGGGGTGGAGGCAGGGCTCAGGCGAGCAGCGATGCCAGCCCCAGCCTCGCATGGGGCGGTGAGCAGCAATGCCAGCCCCAGCCTCGAAGGGGGGATGGGGTTGGGGGGGAAGGGCTCAGGCGATGGGGTTGGGGGGGAAGGGCTCAGGCAAGCAGCTTGGGCAAGTCCTGCAGGGGTATGGGCGGGGGGGCTCAGGCTAGCCCCACATGGTGTCCTATTTTTCCTTGGAGAAATATGGTCACCCTATCTTGTGCTCATCATAATTCTTTCATGTGACACGTTAGCTACTCAAAGAACATGTTTAAAGATCAGCAAACAACTTTACAAAGTGTGTTTATATGCTTTCAACTAAGATTTTCAATTACACCAGGTTGAGAGAGAGAGAGAGAAAAGTTTATTTTATTTTCAGTGAGATCTATGTAATAAGGAGATTCTCTCTCCAGACACATGAAAGATTTATCCTATATCTATCAATATTATATATTTGTGAGGACATTAAAACAATTATGCTTAGAGAGAGTGGGGCTCGGGTGAGTTTCTGAGCAGTTGTTCTTTAAGAAATCCTCTAGCTGTGTGCAGAGTTTTAGTAGTGTTGTAGGAGAATCCATACTCTGAGCAGAGATGAAGTCAGAATTGGGTGTGGTGCTAATAATATAAACAATTGTAGGCACAATACCAACAGCAAAGACAGTGAGGGGAGTGGTGGCAATGAAACTAAACAAAGCTCTAGAAGTTGGAAATGAATTGCTGACCCAGGAAGTTGTATAGATGTCTTACAGGCATACAGCTTTCTGTCTATCTAGAGTATTGGGGGAATTCCAGGAATAAGGGATGCCCGCCCCCTAGAACTTCTGCCATCTGCAGTTCTTGCTAAATTGTCTTTTGCACCTCAGGAAGGAGTTCCAGCCTTAAACTAGGCAAAAGGAGAAACACTCAACTAAGTTTGTGCTAGAGGCCCAGATTTTCCAGTTATCAAGGACTCCACACTGAAGAGGGTTTGCTCTGGCAGTAGCATTAGGAACCTGTTAAAGGCAAAAAGGGAACCTATGGAAGTGAGTTGGGTTTAAATCTATAAACTATCAAGTGACCTACGTGCTCTGTCTCCTAAATTCAGTCATGCCTGTAATTTAACAGCAATGACTTTAACTGATTCAAAATAACACCACAAATAAAATAAAGTTACAACTAAACAAGTTAGCAAAGTGAGTGGATCCCTTAATTACTAATTAGCATATTTTCATTCTTGGGTTCAGTTGCCATCACATCTCCATCTGTAACTGCTTCTAGCTGACAAGGCTCCTCTGAATTCTGGATCTAGAATGTTCCATAGCTTAAGCATACAATAACCACCCACAGTCATTTTAAAATGTCATACACCACACAACAGGTCTGGCCCTCATTTGGGTTCTCTGAGTGACCACTTATTTTTTCAAATAGACAACCAATAATATATTTGTTTTGGGTGGAGGAGGCAAATCCCATAATTTGGAACATGAGGTAAGCCCCCCCAGAAACCTTGTGCACTACTGATTCAGTTGTGCCAGTTAGGCAGAGCCTGGCATTGTGGTCGCTCATAGGGACACTGCCCTATTGGGAGCTGTGCAAGTAATTCTCCAGAATTCTACCCAGAGCTCTCTGGCGTGCAAGGGAAGTGTTCAGGAGGTCATAGCCTCCTAGTGCACAAGATCATTCCATGAGCTGCTGTGGAGTGTGCTAGTTTTTGCATTAGAGCAATGAGAATTTGTATTTAACAATTATATATTATATTCAAACATGACATAACACAAAAATCAGAGCTGCCACTAACTGATCTCCCCTCTGTAGTCTAGAATCCTGCTCCAAATGGAGGATGGCCTCTACACATGGAGAAGGTGGTGCCAGAGCCCCTTTTTGGGGTGATACACATGGAAAGAGGAGTGCCTTCATTCCCCCTTTAGCAGGTGGTGTATTGTGACAGGATGTGCAGAGGAGGCCTCTTATATGCTCCCTCAGCCAGGGCCGGCTCCAGGCACCAGGCAACCAAGCTGGTGCTTGGGGCGGCACCTGGAGGGGGGCGGCGCGGCGCTCGGGCCGCCGGGGAGAGCGGGGCCACAGCCGGGCTCGCCGCCCTCCCCCCGGCGCTCTGGCCGCCCTCCCCCCCACGCCCTCCCCCCGGCTGCCCTGCGCTCTGGCCGCCGGGGGGAGAGCCGAACCCCAGCCGGGGCTTGCCGCCCTCTCGCCGCCCTGCCCCCGGCGCTCTGGCCGCCGGGGGGAGAGCCGAGCGGGGCTCGCCGCCCTGCCCCCGCCGGGGCTCGCCGCCCTGCCCCCGGCACTCTGGCCGCCGGGGGGGGGGGGGGAGAGCCGAGCCCCCGCCGGGGCTCGCCGCCCTCCCCCCCCGGTGCCCTGCCCCCGGCCGCCGGGGGGACGCCGCCTTCCCCCCCCGGCGCCCTGCCCCCGGCCGCCGGGGGGAGAGCCGAGCCCCCGCCGGGGCTCGCCGCCCTCCCCCCCCGGTGCCCTGCCCCCGGCCGCCGGGGGGACGCCGCCCTCCCCCCCCGGCGCCCTGCCCCCGGCCGCCGGGGGGAGAGCGTAGCCCCCGCCGGGGCTCGCCGCCCTCCCCCCCGGTGCCCTGCCCCCGGCCGCCGGGGGGAGAGCGGAGCCCCCGCCGGGGCTCGCCGCCCTCGCCCCGGGGCTCCAGCCGCCCTCCCCCTGGCTGGAGAGCGGAGCCCCCGCTGGGGCTCGCCGCCTCCCCCTGGGCTCCGCCCCCCCCCCCCCGGGGGGGGGGCGGCCGGAGGCTTTTTTGCCTGGGGCGGCAAAAAAGCCAGAGCCGGCCCTGCCCTCAGCTCTCCATAAGAGCCCACCACAATCTTGTTCTGTGATAGCAAATGCTTCCTCTGATAGTGGGCTCAGTGGGAACTTTGAATAAGAAGGGATATTTAATAAATTCAAGTTGGGAATTACAGCTTGACACTGTCATAGCCATAAAGGTACTATAGAAAATGTTACACGGAAAACAGAAAAAAAAGGAAAATATAAAGGAAGCAGAAGGGGAAAAAACGTATGTCACAGGAACATTTTAAAGAAATCAAACAGACAACTGTACTGTAGCCATGGAAACTTAAATAGAGAGACTGAAATGTGAAATGATGCAAAAGAAAACACACATCCAGCCCTCTCTGTTATTGTTCCTCATGGTGACAGTCTCTCTCATACACACACACATTCCAAAATAGTCTCCCCCACCTGGTATTTATCTGTTTATTTTGATTGGTATCTCTATTAGCTTTGTAATTTTATAAACAGGTCTGCAAGCAAGAAGTTAAGGAAGAGGTTTATTGTTTCTGGACAAAAGTGCAGAGCAAGGCTCGCCATGAATAAAGCCTGCAAGCTCTGAAGAGGGTTTGTAAATGTGCTGCCTGAGGCTTAGAAAAGTTTAAAAATCTCTCCTCTCTCCACCTTCAGAAACTTAAATAATGGAATAATGATTTACCATCTTTGTCTGAGTATGTGCAGTTCAAAATAGTTGTCAGGAGCAGCGCTCTCTAGAAGTGCTCTGTTTTTAGTGTAATATTTCTGAGTATTATCTTCATCTATCTTTCTTTCACAAAAGGAGGCAAAGTCCTTATTATTTGCCTGTTTTCAGTTTCTAAAGCAATCCCATTTTAAAAGGATAGAAGTGTGTAAATTAATCATCAAACACCATCTCCCCCCTCCCACCCCATTCCTGCAATTCAATATTAGCCAAGGCCTTGGCTACACTGGCGCTGTACAGCGCTGCAACTTGCTGCGCTCAGGGGTGTGAACCACCCCCCCCCGAGCGCAGCAAGTACAGCGCTGTAAAGCGCCAGTGTAATCAGAGCCTGCAGCGCTGCACGCTTGCACGCAGCGCTGCAAGCTATTCCCCTCGGAGAGGTGGAGTACTTACAGCGCTGCGAGAGAGCTCCTGCAGCGCTGGCGGCGCGATTACACTCGCGCTTCACAGCGCTGCCGCAGCAGCGCTGGGAAGTCCTGAGTGTAGCCAAGGCCCAAGTTAAACTTTCCATATATATCTGACACCAGTTTCTCTCTGCTTTACTTCAAGTGCACCAAGTCTCCCCATGAATGGAATTTTTTGGAAGTTACAAGCCTCTGAAAATCTCTTCCTCCAATTTTGATACAACAGTGTACCTACTTTAACATATCCAGAACAGGAAACGTGGACTGTCGTTTGCCTCATTTTGGATTCAGGTTGCTGTTATCCCACTATTCCATTGTGATCCCTGTGTGTGACTGTCAAAGATTGCCAGAATGTTGGCATATATATCAAGTGTGCATATGAAACTGGTTTCATATTTTATAAGACCTATGTTATCCCTCTGAAGATATCTGAAAGCTGTGAATAAATAAAATAGAGTTTTGATTGGCTTATAGGGAGAAATCAATTCCAAGCACCTAGCACGTTTTCAACCCTTAAGACAGGGCAGGCAGAACTAACCGTATTTCTTTCCTCCACTTCTCTAAAGGGATAAGCCAAAGGAAGTGGAAGAATATCCTTTTTTCCTCAATCTGATTTTAAAAAAAAATTTAATCCATGAGACTATTTTATTTTGCTGATTTTTCAATAATTCACTACTCCATCTGAAGACTAAAAGCAGAATTAGATTTAGAGCAGGTGTTTGTTTACATAGTACACAGTGGTCCAGAAATAATAAATATTTAGCCTATTTTCCATCTCTGTGTGTCCTCTAGGTACTCTTGATAAAAAAGATGTCATTCTTTCCTTTCTGTAAGGGAAGGTTTACTTTGCATAGGCAGAGTGCATTAAAATCTGTGGCAGAGTCAAAGGCGGTATAAATTACACCTTTGCTGTAAATTAGTCCAAAAATGAAATTAAGTGTTGAGTGGAAATTAACTCAACATTAATATGGAATTCTACAGTGGGAATGGTGCAAATTGAGACAACCATCTTTCTTGGGTTTAATAGACCAATATATTATATGTACAAACAGTATATTATATCTGTAATAACTTTGTGTTTATATTTTATGCTGTGACGGGTTGGATCACAGAAACCCCCTTGGGAGCTGCCACCTGATGTACCAAGACTACCCCTGCTCCTGTTTTCCCTGCCAGCTCAGGACTCTAGCACCCTGTCTTACTGAGCCAGACACTCCCGTCTGCTCCAACACAGACCCAGGGTCTGAATAACTTGCCCCAAAGCTGCAGGTTTACCTGAAAACAGCTCACAGAAGTGTGCTTATCTTTTGCTCTCAGATGCCCAACTCCCAATGGGGTCTAAACCCAAATAAATCCATTTTACCCTGTATAAAGCTTATACGGGGTAAACTCATAGATTGTTCGCCCTCTATAATGCTGATAGAGAGATATGCACAGTTGTTTGCTCCCCCAGGTATTAATACATACTTTGAGTTAATTACTAAGTAGAAAGTGATTTTATTAAATACAGAAAGTAGGATTTAAGTGGTTCCAAGTAGTGACAGACAGAACAAAGTAAGTCACCAAGCAAAATAAAATAAAATGTGCAAATCTATGTCTAATGAAACTGAATACAGATAATCACACCCTCAGAGATGCTTCAGTATGATTTTTCTCAGACTGGACACCTTCCAGGCCGGGCCACAATTCTTTCCCCTGGTACAGCTCTTGTTCCAGCTCAGGTGATAGCTAGGGGATTCTTCATGATGGCTTCTTCCCTTCCTTGTTCTCTTCCACCCCTTTATATATCTTTTGCATAAGGCGGGAACCCTTTGTCCCTCTGGGTTTCCACCCCCCCCCCCAACTGGAAAAGCACCAGGTTAAGGATGGATTCCAGGTCAGGTGACATGATCACATGTCACTGCAAGACTTCATTACCCACTTGCCAACACACACATATACAGGAAGACTCACAGGTAAACACAGCCATCTGCATACAATGCTCCTGGCTAATGGGAGTCATCAAGATTCCAAACCACTATTAATGGCTCACACTTTGCATAATTACAATAGGCCCTCAGAGTTCTATTTCATATTTCTAGTTTTAGATACAAGAGTGGTACATTTCTACAAATAGGATGATCACACTCAGTAGATTATAAGGTTTGTAATGATATCTTACAAGAGACCTTTTTCATGAAGCATATTCCAGTTACATTATATTCACTTATTATCAGGTTTTTATAAAACTATTCCAGTTACATGATATCCACTTCTTATTATGTTTTTATAAAACCATATAGACTGCACAACGTCACATATGCAATAGAACGTTTCTGTCTCTCTGTTCTCGATGGAGGTGATGGGTCTGCTTTCTCTTATCTGTGTTTACAGTCTTGGGGTCCTCTGGTGGCTCTTCTGGATGCCCAAAGAGAGGGATGACCAAGCAACCTTTCTGATCCTTTTGCTTGGCAAGCAGTATACAACCTTTACTTTTAGATTTGGACCCTTCACTCGTCCTGTTCTCATCCTGCCATATAAGGAGCCTGAAATGAACTGGCATTCATAAAATTTGGACATACAGCCTGGATTCAGAACTGCATGGATTCTGCTACCAGTGGACCTCCTGCAATCGTGGAGGAAGGGGATTCATTTCAATGTTCTTTTCATAAGTTGATAGATTTTTAATGTCCAGAGGAATTTCACCACTTGATTCCTGCACAAGCCTGATAACTTGCAGCTGAGCTGTTTTTGATTATAGTGTTCACTGCTACATTGTAAAGCATGCTGATAGGTGAGAAAGGTGATATATAGCAGTCAGTAATAATAGATGGGGAGGTTGTTGTTTTGTATATTTTGAAAATTTGAGCTCTAGTTTCAGCATGATGACAAGTTAAGAGGTAATGCCAATACCATCTAATATGTTCAACAGCTAATGGTGTCTTGCTGCTAACGTGACACTGAAACTTCATTTTCAAACAGGAAAACATTGGTCTCTTGTGCAATGCTATATTACAGTGCCATGAATAAGAGCTAGTTATTATTTTCATTTTTATTATGTACACCAAGTAACTGATGCAGTTGTAATCATTTCATCTGTGGATGTAACAATTCGAGATACTACTTGTCCTGATCCTGGTTTTCTATGTTTTGATTGACTGATTTGGCAGACCTTTTCTATGCATCAGTCAGTCAGTAAACAGCTGATCCATAACTGCAGGTTTTTTTTTAAATGAAGCCTATTGTATTCTTCTGAATAGTTTTTCATTCGGATGCTTTGAAGTCAATGGCATTAACAGTCACCTTAAAACAAATATTATATACATCCAAACTCACTGAGCTCTAGGCCTATACAAATTACAAACCCACTACAATCCTGAAGGGGATGTCAGAGAAGGGATAATGGGTTCCAAAGAGTTTTTATTGCTCTTCAAAGGGAAGTATGAAATCACTGGAGGGAAACCAATAAAGAAAATGCATAGTGTGGCACCAGGGAATTATAACCCATTGAGTCTGACGTCACTATTAATCAAGATCCTAGAGGAATTTTTGAAAGATGAGATAGCATTCCTACAGGCATGTGGGCTGAAACCACTATCTTTCTCCATTAAAGATGATGCAAAGAGCAAACTAACTGATGGAAATAATCTGTATTTTGTATATTTTATATGTCAGTTGTGTACAGAAGAATGAAGGACTAGTATCATAGGTTTGAGATTAGCATACAGTGGACAGTTACATGGAAAGTCCCCTTGTATAGATTTTCCACTGCACCTCAGATCTGACTTGTTTTTCTATTCCCTGGACATCTGTTGAGCAGCAACTAAAAATCTATCCTGAATTGTCTGATGGTCTTGGCCCTGATTCAGCAAGAGCCTTATATATCTAAGAAACAAATACTTAGCCCTGGTCTACACTAGGGGGAGGGATCGAGCTAAGTTACGCAACTTCAGCTACGTGAATAACGTAGCTGAAGTCGACATACTTAGATCTACTTACCGCGGTCTCTTCACTGCAGTAAGTTGACAGCTGATGCTCTCCCATCGACTCCGCCTGCGCCTCTCGCCAAGCTGGAGTACAGGAGTCAATGGGAGAGCGCTCGAGGGTCGATTTATCACGTCTAGACTAGACACAATAAATCAATCCCTGCTGGATTGATCACTGCCTGCCGATCTGGCGGGTAGTGTAGACATACCCTTAGATGGAGTTTAGGTATTGTTTTGTCTTTTATGGTCTGCTCCCTCTCAGTCTCTTAGATGGATTCTCCATCTTATTCTTCAAAGCAACACTTTCCTGTCACACTGCTTTGAACTGGGAGTAGATTAGCATTTTCTTTGGTCTTTCACCCTTTAGCAACGGAAGTGTAGCAACTAACTGTCTTTGCATACATGTTGCACAAATCATGCTAGATAAGATCTATCTACACCAGTACTGTGACCTATTGCAGACAATAGTCCTGAACCCCAGGTATGTGAACTCGTTCACCACTTCAAGTTCATAGTTGTTGATCTTGATGGAGGGTGCTTCCTCAACTCCTTGGCACATTATGTTCATCTTTTTTTAAGCTTATAATAAGCCTGAAGTCTTGGAAGGCTTTGGAAAAACTGTCCATAAGGCTTTGAAGATGAGCTTCTGCGTGGACTGTCACTGCTGTGTTATCAGCAAAGAGGAGGTGTTGGATAAGGCCCTCCTGAGTATTGGTTTTAGAGCTGTCTTGCAAGATTGAACAGCTTTTGTCATAAATATAAAGGGAAGGGTAACGACCTTTATGTATACAGAAACATAAAATCCTTCCTGGCCAGGAGTACAGAATCACTTACCTGTAAGGGGTTAATCAGTTCAATTAACCTAGTTGGCACTGAAAGAAGATAATTTCAAATCTCGGGGGCGAGGGGGGGGGGAGTTTTGTTTGTGCTCTCTTTGTTGGTTCCCTCTTGGGACAAAGAGAGAGAACAAGCAGGTAAACTAGCCCCTAAAAAGATCCTGAAATGATACATCTAAAATTACAGAAATTGTAAGTAATAGCAAGGAAATGTGTTAGATTATCTTTTGTTTTGGCTTGTGAATTTTCCCTATGCTAAGAGGTAGTTTTATTCCTGTTTTTTGTAACTGTAAAGTTGAGTCCAGAGGGGAGTCCTCTGTGTTTTAAATCTTTTATTACCCTGTAAAGTTACCTTCCATCCTGATTTTGCAAGTGTGCTGCATTTACTGTTTTCTTTATAATAAAATTCTTCTTTTAAGAATCTGATTGATTTTTAGTGTCCTAGAAAAAAAGGGTCTGGTCTGTACTTTTATTAAAGGCAATTGGTTGGTATTTTATTCTCAAGCCTTCCCAGGAAACGGGATGAAGGGGCTTGGGGGAATATTTTGGGAAAATAGGGACTCCAAGTGGTCTTTTACCTAAATCTTTGTTTAAATCACTTGGTGGTGGCAGCAATACCGTCCAAGGAGAAGGAAAGGATTTGTGCCTTGGGGAAGTTTTTAACCTAAGCTGGTACTTATAAGCTTTCATGTGGGTCCCCACATCTGTACCTCAGAGTTCCAAGTGGGGAAGGAACCCTGACAGCTTTCCATCAGATCTTGTGTGAAAGTAGATTCCCTCAGCTGAGGAACTAAAAGCTTGTTTCAATAGCAGAGAGAAGATGATCCAAAACAGAGTTCGGGCAAATACACAACCTTGCTTAACTCCACTACGAATCTGGAAAGCTTCAGTGACTGAGCTGTCATATTGGACAGTGTTGTACATGTTTTCATGTAAGGATTGAATCATGCTTAAGAGCTTGGGGGGACATCCAATCTTTTCTAGAAGTGTGAATAGTCCACTTCTACTGACAAAGTCAAAAGCCTTTGTGAGATCGATGAAGGTTACGTAGAGGGGCTTTTTTTGTTCTCTGCATTTCTCTTGTAGTTGTCTCAGCAAGAAGATCATGTTGATAGTAGACATTTCAGCTCTGAAGCCACACTGTACTTCAGGATAGATTCTGTCTGCAAGGGTCTGAAGTCTGTTCAGGACAACTTGGGCAAAGGCTTTCCCCATAATACTAAGAAGGGAAATGCCATGATAGTTGTTGCAGTTGCTCCTGTCACCCTTGTTTTTATAGAGAATGAGGATGTTGGCCTCTTTCATTTCTTCTGGTACTTCGCCTCCTTTCCAGCACAGATAGAGCAACTCGTGAAGATGTTGCAGTCGAATAGGTTTTCCGCATTTTATGACCTCAGATGGTATGCAGTCTTTTCTGGGGGCCTTTCCATCGGGGAGGCCATCTATGGGAAGGCTAAGCTCCTCAACAGTTGGTTTATTGTCAAGTTGGTTCATAACAGGCAGGCTTTTGATGGCACTGATGGCTGCATCCCTAATAATATTTTTCACAAGAGTAAAGCTCAGAGTAGTGTTCTACCCAGAGATTCATCTGCTTGGTGCGGTCATTGATTGTTTCCTCTGTTGTTGATTTCAATGGGGCTGTCTTCTTTAAGTTGGACCCAAAGCTTTCTTGATCCCATCGTACATGTTTCTAATGTTGCCTGCATCAGCTCCTACCTGGATGCTTTCACATAAGTGCAGCCAATAGTTATTGGCGCAGCATAGAGCAGTTTGTTGTACCTTGGTTCTTGTCACTCTCAATGCTTGTAAGTTTTTTTTTCATTTGGGTCTCTCTTGTAGTTGGTTTGGGCTGTGCATTTGGCCTCTATGACTGGTGTCAACACAATGGAATATGCGTCAAACCAGTCATTGGTCTTGTTTTCCTTCTTCCCAAAGACTGACAGAACTGCATCCTAGATTGTGTTCTTCAGTTGCTCTCACTTCAGCTGGGTGCTTGTGGCACAATAACTGGTGTCAAGGGCTTGTTATAGTATGTTCTTGTACTGCTGTGACTTTTTTTGGTCTGCTATGGCACTGATGTTAATACGAGGATATCCTTTTACTTTAGATCTATGTATTTTCTTTGGTTTAAGTCAGACCTTGCTGCATACCAGAGAGTGGTCTGTGTCGCATTCAGCACTTCGATAACTATGGGTAATGAGGACGATGTTAAGATAGGTATGCCTTGCGATGATAAGATCCAGTTGGTGCAGGTGGCCAGATCTGGGATGTTTCCAAGATACTGTGTGTTGCGGCTTTGTCTGGAAGAATGAGTTTGTTACACAAAGGTCATAATAGGAACAAAATTCTAGCAGTCTCCGACTGTTTCCATTTATCATACTAGTTCTGTTTTGATCAAGACAGTTGGTCCATACTTCATGAACAGCTCCCACCCTTGCATTGAAGTCCCCTAGCAGGAAAACATATTCGTGTTTTGGAATTTTGCTGATGGTCATGTTCAACTGGTCATAGAACTGGCCCTTGAAGATGAGGAGAGTGTTGGGGCATACACACTCACAAGATTGACTGGGCCCTCAGTTGTAAATGAGCATAGTGCCAAAATTCTCTTGGATCCATTTGTAGGCGGCTCAATCATCCCCAGAAGTGAGTTCTTGATAGCAAATTCCACTCCGTGCTCTCGCATTTCTTCTGGGCTTTTTCCACTGCCAGAAAAATGTGTAGTCTTTTTTTCCTTTGAGCGATCCGCTTGATGCTAGCTGTGTTTCTTGGAGGGATGCGATATTGAGCAGTTTCAGCTCGTCATTGATCATGGTAGTTTTGCGTGCATCATTGATCTGTTGAAGGTCCTCAGATAATCCAGTTGTCATGGTGTGAATTTCCAGCACCCTACCTTTAAGGATGTTTTCTTTCTTTTACTTGATTTACCTGGTGTGTTGGTTACAGTCCACTTGTCAAGTTATAATCTCTAAACTCCAAGCACCCATTGAAGCAGGCAGACTGTGGCGGGACAACACCCTATTGTCAGGAGCTGCCCAATTTTATGGTGGGCGGTGGTTGTCCAGTGAGATACCGTATGATGATCTCTCCCACCGTCGGAGACAGCCCCGGGCGCTCAACTCTATGCCAATCAAGTAAGAGCTTAGAACTGGTGACTGCAAGCCTGGGCAGATGATATGGAGGCCCCGAGTTGCCCATGCATCAGGACCTCCCTCTTGGCATCACCAATTAAATCCAGAGGAGAGGAAGAACCAATATATCTGGTACCCAATCCGCTGCAGGCATTGCCGGAAAGATGCTAAAATGTTAGTACCTGATTGCCTTTGGGGCTCCACTCCAGATTTTTGGTCTGAGTTTACCCTCATAGCCTTACATTCTCCCGAACTCACCCACAAGGCAGTGAGGTTCTTCTGTCAGGGGTTGCTCCCTTAGCCTTACACCCTCCCGGGTTACTCAGAAAGCAGTGGGTTGATGAGCCGCAGGTAGTACCATCTACTCTCATTACAGTAGCAGGCACAGCCTGACCTGACAGATTCCTCACTACCTGCTGAAATTACTGAGAGCTGAAATCACTAAGAGCTGGGCTAAGAGGTGGAACCTCAGAATGTAACATCATGGGAGCAGCAAGTGGTGTCAGCAGAGAAATTGTGGTCAGTGGTTGCAGAGTTGCAGTTGCAGAAGCGGCCGCGGATGCATTGCTCAACCTCCCGCCTCTTTACCTCGGGGAGGGAGGTGAACCCTGTGAATGCACCTCTAAACTCCAGGTATTCCCTAACCAAGGACAGCCAGTTGTGAGTCGGGTGAAGTGGAGGGAGAGGGGAATGATGTGTTTAAAGGGACCTTCATTCATTGGACTTTCCCACTGCATGGTGGGATACTGAGGCAAAAGACACTGTCCAGTAGGCTGCAGGATTGGGTTTGGCTATGGTCACATGCTTTTGAATGTGGTTGGGGTGGTTCCCTTTCCCTTTTAATAAAAATTCTCTTTTGTTATACTCAGACTCAGTGCCTGGGTGTGGGAAGTATGCCTCTTAGAGGCTCCTGGGAGTGGTGTTAGATTTTCCCAGACTACTGGATGGGGGCTTGAACCAGTTCTGTTTTGTATTTTTAAGAGGAATCCCTAGATATTGAACCTGCCCCTTGGTGCTGCCGACTCCACCTGGCAGAAGAGTTACATATGAAAGTCACCCAGTTCTTGCCCTTGGAGAGAAAAGTGATTTTTACAACAGTATTTTATAGAGGCTGAAGTGGGGTGAGATAAGATGCATGGAGGCCAAATAGGAGGAAGTTTCAGTAGCTGATTAGAAATTACAAAGAACTGCAGGAAATAGAAGTTAAATAATCAGAGTTCTGTCTACTCTGTGGCAAACTGAGCCTACATCCTGTGGACAACACCTCTAGTGAGGCAGCCTAGGAATTATTCATGAGCTTTGGGTGGATTTAAAAAAAAAAAAAGATTTCTATGCTGTCCCCATGTGATTTATTATAATATTAGAGTCAGTTTATATTATGCTGCACACAGGGCCGTCCCTAGGGAGGTCCGGAGCCCGGGACATAGGTGCCAAGTTTCTGTCTGCAGGGGATGCTCCCCCCGCAGCTCCGCACAGGCCCCGCCCCCACTCCACCCCTTCCCTCAAGGCCCCACCCCACCTCGCCTCTTCCTGCCCCACTCCCACCCAGTTCTGTCCCCTCCCACTTCTCTCCCCTCCTCCCCCCCCCCCCCAGCGCCTCCAGATGCTGTGAAACAGCTGATCGGCAGTAGGTTCTGGGAGGAAAGCGGAGGTGCTTTGGGCAGGAGGTGCTGAGGGGAAGGGGGAGGTTAGTGGGGGGGCTCCTCCTCACACCCCCCACCTGCCTCCTGCATCACCTCCCCGCCCCCTCCTCATGAAGCCTGGGTCCCTCCAAAGCGCGGGGCCTAGGGTGGTCGCCTCCATTCACTGTACCCTAGGGACGGCTCTGGCTGCACTACAATTTTCAACAGGTCACAGCTTTTTTTTGTATTGACAACATGTCAATGTCTGGCGGAAACAGCCAGGGGAAAGCAGGAATGGGAGTGGGTGCTGGGGCTTTTGGCACCCAGGAAGGCATAGAGATGGTTTGGGAACTCAGGAGGTATTTGAGGCTTTTGGCAGTGGAGGAGGTGAGATGGGTGGTAGGGAAATTAATCTCTTTTTCTCCCTTCATCATGGTGGTAAGGGTCAGAAGAGACTTGAGACTTTTTTGTGGGTGGCGTGGGGGTGGAGAGAGGTTGAACTAGTTTCCCCATCCCAGCAACCCTTGATAGCAACTAGCTCAGTGGTTCTCAAACTTTTGTACTGGTGACCCCTTTCACACAGCAAGCCTCTGAGTGCGACCCCCCCCCCATAAATTAAAAAAACACTTTTAAATATATTTAACACCATTATAAATGCTGGAGGCAAAGCGGGGTTTGGGGTGGAGGCTGACAGCTTGTAATAAACTTGCAACCCCCTGAGGGGTCCCGACCCCCAGTTTGAGAACCCCTGAACTAGCTGCATCACTGCTTTAATATCAGCTGATGCATGTGACAACAGTAGATAAGCACAATTGCTGGGTGTTTCCCCTAAAATGATCAGCAATAAAATAGTTAATGCTGACAAAGCAAGCCTTAGGTTTCAGAGTTATTACACATTTCAGATGGATGATGCAATCCATGCTTCTTTTAGAGCTGATCTTTTATGCTTTCTGCAGACTCGGGCAACAAGCACTGATTACATTTGGAAGGTTGTCTTTGCAACCATAATGGCTAGAAATGAGATGAGTGGAGGCTTAGAACCTGCTGCTGAAATCTCTGGTGGTGTATATTTTGTAGCACATTCTGAATCTGTGGACTACATAGGACCATGTACATAATAAGCAGCTTGGCAGATCAACAGTTCTATCCCTGTTTGCAACCTTTCCAGGTATTTTTTTTCTAAATATGAAATGTTGTGTGTCAAAGTTTGATTACAAAACTTGATTAAATGACTATTATTAATACTAACAAGAACGTAACTAGTAAAATTTCCATCACTTTCTCAAACTGTGCTGCTGTAAGCTCAAATGTAGCCACCCTAAGATGAAGGGAGAGAGCTCTCCCATTGACTTAACTACTCCAGCCTCTGTGAGAGGTGGGAGAAGCTGTCCCATTAACATAGCGCTGTCCACACTGGCGCTTATGTCGGTGTAACTTATGTTGGTCAGGGGGGTAGTCATACCCCTGAGCGACATAAATTATGCCGACATAAGCTGTAGTGTAGACATATCCTAATATTCCCAACTGATTTTTTCTCAAAAAGAAAACTGCTTCCTGTAATAAAGTATCCTGTACAGGATAACATAGTAGGTGCCGATTTACAATAAAATGTCACTTCATTCCCAAATGAATTCATTTTCTAGTCTGCATGTTCAAGAGGAATAACTTAGTGAAGCAGAAGAGGGAAAACTATAAAACTAATACTTTATTGAAATACTCTAATCTAAGCCACTTCCAAGGCTTCTAGGTCAGTAAAAAACTGGTGAGGACTACAAATACTTTTAAACTTAATGGGCCATTACAGCACTTAGGTGAGCACTCAAGCTCTTAGGTGACCTCCCACTGACTTCAATAAGGTCAGAATTTCATCCACTGTGTTTAAGTGGGAATGCTAAATCCAATAAGGTTATCTTTTGTATTGCAAAGCAACTGTAAACCCAACCCCAGAACAAAGTGAAATACTTTTCATGGTGGTTTCAAATAATACCTGGGAGCAGTGGTTGGAGGTGGTGATTTTAAGTTACATTGCAAGGCATTTGGAGGAGCAAAAAAGGGGGTAAAGATGAAGACCTCATGGGGCTGAGGGTATATCTACACTAGAGTGGCACAGTTATGGCACTGCAGCAGTGCCACTGTAGTTTAGACGCCTCCTATACTGATGGAAGGTTTTTTTCTGTTGATGTAGGTAATCTACCTCTCTGAGTAGCTAGCTCTGCATCTACAGTGGGGGTTAGGTCGACCTAACTACATTGCACAGGGTGCAAAATTGTTCACAACCCTGCGTGACATAACCAGGTCGATCTAATTGTTGCATTTAAACCTGGCCTAAATGTCAAGGTGCCGTTCTTAAGTTTTGTGCTCGGAATATATTTGCCGAGTTAGCATACAGTCATACAGCAGATGGAAACAGTTTGTAGGAGCAGAAGTTTCAGGATAACCGTCTCTCTAAAGAACTTGAACCAAAAAGCTATTGCTGGGGTTCTGAAAGTTTGGTGCTACCTCTTTGAGTTGCTAACTGCACTTAAGCTTTGCTGACTGTTCCCCGTTTTTATCAGTATATCTGCTTATGGACCAATTTGATTATGCAGCAGCAATCCCTTAACTTTTGAAAGCTGAGTCCAGATGCACTACCCACCAAATTAGCAGGGCAGCATGCGGTCACTTGCACTGATACTGTTCCATGTCCCTCCAGCTGGTCTTTGGTGCTCCACACTTTGGGAAACACTGCTGTAAAAAATATCGGATCCTTTGTCTATGCCACATAATTAATTCCTCTCCTGACAAAAACTCACTCTCTCTGGCGTCCAAGGTTTCCTGGCAACTCAGACAATGACAATACATACAGACAGTTTATCAAAGTATAATCCCATAATGCATGGTATATGATATAATCCCATGCATGCACAATACACTTTATAAAAATAATAAAGGTAGAATTCTACAAGGTGTCTGCATTCAGACCCAAGTGATATTAAACAGATGACAAAGTGAATGACTCTCACAATTTCAAGCACCATGTCCAAGTCTACAACATGCCGGGTGAAGAGACATGTGGTGACTCTCCCTTAGTTCCCATCTTATCCAGATAAGTGAAGGAGATGAGTGAGCTAAAAATACAGACCCAGAGATGCTGATGCAATGATGTTAACAAAGAGATACATCAGATATAATAAAAAATACACCACTGGAGAGAAGCTGATAAATATCAACATGAGAAGAACAGGAGAACTTGTGGCACCTTAGAGACTAACAAATCTATTTGAGCATAAGCTTTCATGGGCTACAGCCCACTTCTTCGGATACCCACGAAAGCTTATGTTCAAATAAATTTGTTAGTCTCTAAGGTGCCACAAGTACTCCTGTTCTTTTTGCGGACACAGACTAACACGGCTGCTACTCTGAAATCTATCAACATGAGGTTATCAAACCCAGTTCACAAAATCAAACCTTTCAGACTTGCATTGATAAGCTTGAAGCTTTAGGCACAAACAAATGCTGATACAACACTAAAGCCACTTTGATTCTTGCAGCTATTGAATGAACTCTTAAGAAAACTGCCTTAGAAAATGGACTATAATTACACAAGTGATACTTTGTTTCAGTAGGATTTTTTTGTCTCTACAACCATTGGCCCATTAAGAAAGTTAGACTTCAAATGCAAATATCTCCCCAATGTAACATTCAGTGCAAACACTGGGGCAAATATTTTTTGTAAAGGAGAAACAAAGAGAGATCCTACTATATAATCAACTGCATTGCCAACATACCAGGGACAGTACCATGTAGTATGAGCTGGTGACAAAATAGGTAAATGGGTGATTATGTCAAGGGGTGAGGCCAGAGTAGGATGACCAGATGTTCCAATTTTATAGAGACAGTCCTGATATTTGGGGCTTTTTCTTATATAGGCACTTATTAACCTCCACCCCGTCCCAATTTTTCTCATTTGCTATCTGGTCACCGTAGGCCAGAGGTTGTCAATAGGTGAACTGCAGGCTAAATCTGGACCACCAAATGCTTTTGTATGCATCGCAAAATCTTTTTATTTACATATTATTATCATTATTGTTACTGTGGTGTGAAAAATATTTCTCTGAAGTCTGGACCTTGACCAAGAAATTTTGACCCTGACAAAAAATAATTGACTACTTCTGGGTGGCAATGATGCAGCTCCATTATGTTCATCCTTTGTTGTGCTTGTGCATCCCTCTTAAATCTGGGCAGGTTTCTCTTTCTAAGCAAGCAATGCAATTATAGCAACCATTGCTAAAAAATCAGCAAAGCCTGAAGTTTTATTAAAACCATATGGTAAAATATCTGGACCCATATGCAACAAGACCCTTGTGTATTTAAAATGGGACTAATCACATGCTTAAGGGTAGATATATACTGAAGTTCCTTGAGTTA
Source organism: Emys orbicularis (assembly GCF_028017835.1). NCBI lineage: Eukaryota > Metazoa > Chordata > Testudines > Emydidae > Emys > Emys orbicularis. The sequence continues at coordinate 31,273,283 of NC_088689.1, read as the reverse complement.
GGGTTTTGGTCAGACATGTACTGGCCATAAGGAGGAGGAGGGGACTGTGAGGTATCAGAAGGGAGCAGAGTCTCCTTCCACTATCTATGCTAGGACATCACTAGAACTAGACATGCTGAAGAGGGAGAAACAGGAGCTGAGCCAGCCTGGCTGAAGCTACAGTAGGGAGGAAATGGCATCTCTTCCTGACATAATGGGCTTTGAATAGATACATAAATAATTAACTTGCCATCATGCCCAGGTTAGCATGGCAGCTGGCACCTCCTCCTAGTGCTTGAAGGAAATTCTACTTTAATCTTATGTAATGGTGTGTGTGGGAACCTCTATGACTATGTCTTTGCTGCAAAAAATTGTTTTTTACATTGAGATAGCTAATTTGCTGTGAAATCCTTATGGCGACACGGCACAGCTAATTTTAATTCATTGGGTCAGAGAGAGGCTAACTCTAACTTGGTGCTAGTGCACTCCCCTGGGATGTTGGAGACATAGGGACTTAAACCTGACTCCCCCACATGAGTAAAAGATGAGTGCCCTAGCAACCATCAGGCTATAGGCTATTCTGTGGTCTCTTATTTTCTCTTCCCCAGACTAGGAAAATGTTTTGAAATTTCAAAAATGTTCATAAGATGGGAAAACTATTTCCCGCCTGTCTCTAGACGCCATTTCCAGTGTACAAATCCTGAGCTATCCAGTCACCCTAAAAATACTACCTTGTAATAGTCTAGTCCTACTTCTTCCCCAACACCCTGTATTTAAAAGTGTGCTATTTTCAGAATGTTTTATGCTTTCTGTTTATCTACATGACACTGTCCCATTTGAAGATTTGGAGATACCAAAGAAGTTAAACCGGGGAGTCCTCTTAATACAAAATCTACTGTGCATAAACAAACTCCTGAGCAAATGTTACTAATGTGCTTAAGGCTCAAGGCTCATGGTGAATTAATGATTTTTTAAACAAAACCTTTAAAACAAAAATATATCAAGCAGTTTGCTTTTTCACAGAGAATAAAAGTAGCATGGACAGAGTCTGCTGTGCAAGCAGTTGAATTGTATCTGAGTGTTATTCACATGATTGTTTTGTGTTTATTTTATTGACTCTTTTTGCAGCTATGTATACAGATAATGATCCTCTTTTATACTCAATATTCTGTTTAACTTCTTGTGCCTGCAGAATGCTGAAATAGATTTTAATTTTACGGAAGAAGAAAATGCTCTTGTATTATATCTAAACTTCCCTTCATACACTACACTTTATCGCTTGTACTCGTTTTCAGTTGCTAGCATTTTAGCCCCAGTGATGGCAGGTGCATCGAGACAACTGGTACTTTTGGAATTGCATAGTCCTTGTATTAACAGAGTCTATAACAGCGTTCATTTCCCATTTCCAACCCCAGTCTGTCCTCTGACTTGGCACAGCACTAAAGGAACACAGAAAGTCATAACAAACACAATATAAAAGGGAAAAAAAATCGTACCTTAGCTTCTGACCAGCTGGCTCAGTGATCTTATTGAACTTGTCCATGTTCCGTGTTGATAGTATCAGGTAAACTAGTGACCATTTAATGAGAACATGTGCTGTTTCCTATGATCGTAAGAAGGAGTGCTATACCGAGCAGATAGAATCCCACGGGTTATCTCTGCCTGGTTTCTACGTTGTGAGAAGGAGAATACTCATTTATTACGAGACCTTAAAACTTGCCTGAGCACATATTTGAGTTTCATGTTTCTAGTTCATCATGTGACACACACACAGCCAGCCAGGCGGCTTGCTTTGACTCCTGAATGCTATGCAAACTTGATGACCGACACCTATTGGGCGTGCAAATTCCCCTGAAATTGAATGTGTCTCAAGTCTCTCTATTATATTACTTCCTCTTTGTGTCTTACATGCAGCTGGTGTTTTAATCAGATGGCATGACTGGAAAATATAACACTTACACCACAGACGCCTGCTCTCTAGCTACTTCCTGGTAGCAGAAAAGTGCAGGAGAGCTATCGGAAGGAATGATCCTGTTCAGTGTCCTGAGAAATTATCTATGTGCTGCTGCTTCGGTTTGGCATCATTATAGCTTCCTTTCATGACTCTACTCCAAACAGCCTAGAGATATGTCTGAAACTATTTCCCCCCTTTCAGGAGAAGGTGGTGATGTTTCCAGAGTAGCCTGCAGCTGCTAACTGTTAAATTGGTGTTTCACAACTCCATTCCATTCCAAAACAATGCTAAGTGTCAACATCACCACAGACAAAGAATGGAATTCAGAGTTGGGGCTGCCCTGTGAAGACTGATTGCAGCAACATGGTTGTTAAAAGCTCAGAGAAGTGGGGAGGATCTTACTAGGGGGTATAATGGGAAGGAAAGTGTTGTCTACCCTGGAAGACTCCCAAGTGACTGGAGGACTAGAGGCAAGAGACTGGAAATTAAACAGTTACCTTTGGGAAAGGGAATTTTAAGGTATGTCTACATTACAAGCGCTACAGTGGCACGGCTGTGGCGCTGCAGCGGAGACACTTGCTACAGCGACAAAGGGGTTATTCCTTTACTGTAGTAAATCCACCCCCTTGACAGGTGGTAGCTAGGTCAATGGAAGAATTCTTCCATTAACCTAGCAGTGTCTACATCAAGGGTTTGGTCAGTTTAACTACGTCTCTCAGGGGTAGGGTGGCCATATGTCCCGTTTTGGCCAGGACAGTCCCATTTTTAAGCCCTATTCTGGACATAGGGTGACCAGATGTCCCGGTTTTATAGGGACATTCCTGATATTTGGGGCTTTTTCTTATATAGGCTCCTATTACCCCGCAGCCCCTGCCCCGATTTTTTCACACTTGCTGTCTGGTCACCCTACCCGGACATCCCAACTTTTTTTTGACAGAACTGGGCATTTGTCCCATTTTCTCTTGCCAACTGATGATCAGCTGGCAAAACCAAACAGGACAAATGCCCAGTTTTGCCAAAAAAAGTGAGGCATGCCCCCTAGTGGGGTGCAGGAGAACGTTCAAGGGGGTGAGCAGCAATACCAGTCTTCTCGGGGAGAGGTGGAGGGGGGCTGGGACAAGTGGCTTGAGCCAGCCTCATGTGGGCTTGGTCAAGCAGCTCAGGCCAGCCCCACCCAGGGGGCTGGGAGGGGAGATGCTCGGCACTGCCAGCTTTGTGCAAAAGGGGGCTTGGGCAAGCAGCAATGCCAGCCCTGCATGGGGTGGGGGGTGGACAGACTTGGGCTAGCCCTGTGCGCTGTCCCATTTTCACTTAGGTGGACTTAAGTTTTAGGTGCAGACCTGAGTCAAACTGTTTAAAACACCATTTCAGTACATAATGAGTGTTTGGAGGAAAAGGTCACCTCACGTGGGAGAAGTTGTGACTATTTAACTAGAGGTGGGATGTTGCAATGATTTAATTAAACTGAGGAAACTCTGATTTAGCACTCTTAAACCAGATGGGGCAGGATAAACCTCTGTAAACCAGAGTTAGCCTGTTTGAGGCTTGAGCTATACTGAAAAAGTATATTGGTATAGCTACACAGGTAAGGGCTGTGAAAAAAACACCTCCTTGATCGACATAGCTATGCTGACAAAAGCCCTGGTGCAGATGCAGCTATGTTGAGGCGGTTTTTCTACAATGACAGAAAAATTCCTTCTGTCGCTGTAGGCTGTGTCTACACTATAAGGGCTATGCTGAGTATGGTCTCCGAGGGTAGATATATCTGTAGTGGTCACACAGAAAGTTGCACTGGATTAATTGAATTGATGCAACATCACACCTTTAATTAAATCACCACTACTTCTGTAGACTAGCCTATTGCCTTTTTAATTATTTTTATTATTTGTATGACCACAGCGCATAGGTCGGAGCTCTAGTCATGCACGGGGACTCCATTGTGCTAGGTGCTGTACAAACACAGAACAAAGAGAGACCATCTCTGCCCCAAAGAGCGTATAATTTGTATTAAAGATCCAGCCTCCCCATCCCTTCTATGGAGGTGAGAGAGCTCTTAACGAATATCTCTGAGGATGCCCTTCACCCTCCCAAAAGCTTCTCCAACAAAACCAGGGAAGGCTCAACTTGATATTCCTGATATTTCTAGGTAAACAACAAACAAACAAAACCTCTTGCTTCTTTATGATGCATAAACAGGGTTACTCCAATGCTAGACCCAGGCTGGTCTATCCTAGTGTGGCTTTGGTATGTCTGTGAGAGTGTGACTTTTTGCATAGCCTTGGACACAATAATTGGTTTGCCTATTTATATGATTCATAGATTCCAAGCCAAGAAGGGATTATCTAGTCTGATCTCCTGAGTAGAACAGGCCATAGAACTTCCCCAAAATAATTCCTAGAGCAAATCTTTTACAAAAACATTCAGTCTTGATTTAAAAATTGTCAGTGATGGAGACTCCACCATGACACTTGGTAAATTGTTCCAATGGTTAATTAGTCTCAACGTTAAAAATGTATGCCTTATTAGGATTTGTCTGGCTTCAACTTCCATCCATTGGGTCATGTTATATCTTTTTCAGTTAGATTGAAGAGCCCATTATTAAATATTTATTCCCCAAGTAGATACTTACAGACTGTAATCAATTCACCTCTTAATCTTCTCTATTTTAAATTAAATCGAGCTTTTTGAGTCTATCTCCATAAGGGATATTTTCTAATCCTTTAATTGTTTTCTTCGCTCTTTGCTGAACCCTCTCCAATTTATCAACATCCTTCTTGAATTGTGGGCACCAGCACTAGACTCAGTATTCCAGCAGCAGTTGCCAAATAAAGAGGTAAAATAACCTCTCTCCTTCTACCTGAGATTCCCCTGTTTATGCATCCCAGGATCTCATTAGCCCTTTTGGCAACAGCGTTGCACTGGGAGCTCGTGTTCAGATTTTCCACCACGACCCCCAAATCCCTTTTAGAATCACTGCTTCTGAGGGTAGAATCCCCCATCCTGTAAGTATGGCCTACATTCTTTGTTCCTAGATTTATACACTTACATTTAGCCATATTACAACACATAGAGTTTGCTTTCACCCAGTTTACCAAGCGATCTAAATCACTCTGAATCAGTGACCTGTCCTCTTCATTATTTACCATTTTCCCAATTTTGCATAATTTGTAAACTTCATCAGTGATGATTATATGTTTTTCTTCAAGGTCCTTGATAAAAACGTTAAGTAGTGTACAATGCCTACGGGTCTCTACTGGAAACATGCCCACTTGATGATGATGATGATTCCCTGTTTACAATCACATTTTGAGACCTAGCAGTTAGCCAGCTCTTAATCCATTTAATGTGTGCTATGGTAATTTTATGTCATTCTAGATTTTGAATCGAAATGTCATCCATTACCAAGTCAAACACTATACAGAGGTCTAAGTATATTATATCTACACCATTATTTACCAAACTTGTAATCTCATAAAAAAATCAAGTTAGACAGGATCTATTTTCCATAAACCCATTTGATTTGTATTAATTACATTACCCTCCTTTAATTCTTTATTAATCAAGTCCTGTATCAGCCACTCCATTAGCTTGCCTGGAATCAATTTCAGGCTGACAGGCCTATAATTACCCAGGTCATACTTTTTACCCTTTTAAAAAATTGGCATAACATTAGTGTTCTTCCAGTCTTCTGGAACTTCCCCAGTGTTTCAAGACTTATTGAAAATCAACATTAATGGATTAAAGCCCTGGCTCCTGGAGTAATATTATAAGGTGAGAGTCTCAGTTTTCATTGGAAAATGTGAACCAAGCCATACCCTAAAAGTTTAGAAACTAGAAGATAAATAAAAAGAACTCCCAATTTATTACTTTGAAAAATCTCATGATTTTTAAGCCAGTAGTGTGATTTCTGAATGCTTGGGGTTGACAGCACTGCCACAGGGAATACCAAGGAATCATGCACTGCTCTGTTTCAGGAAGAAAGTAATTTACACATTGCATTAATGCTCTTATTTACACTCTAGTGTTACTTTACAGCTTCAATATAGTTTTAACTAAGAATCTTGGTTAGGAATAGGTGATTAGAATATGATTCAGGTTTCAATTATATTCATAATTGGAACCTGGCACTCTCCTTCTTCACCATGCTAGAAACCCCCCTTTTAAAACTGATTTCAGTTAGTGCCGTTTTATCCCCAACATGAACAAAGCATATTGTGGCTAAAATGGTTTACAGAAATATTCAAGAATCAGTTTTTGCCTACTTGTGAAAATGATTTTCAAAAAATGTGTTAGCCACACTATGCCCTGCCCACACTAAAGGTGTAACTGTGCTACCAGAGAGAGTTTTAAAATTGATTTAATGCACAATCTGTTTTGTGGTATATTTTGCTTATTAGTGAACTTCCCCACTCCTGTGCCAAAACAGATGATGATGAAGATTTTACTTTTAAGGAATGCTTCATGATTTTTTTGCTTGGCAAGTCATTTTTGTTTGGCTTCTTCTCTAGGAAACGTTGACTGGAGCGCAACAAAGCTCTTCCAGCCAACACCCAAAAGAATTGTATATAGGTCACATGACTCAGTCTGAGTCTATTAGCATGTTTCCTGAGAGACATCACTATTTCCTGCAGTGCGGCTTAGACTTTTACTGCGCTGTAGCAGTGTCCATATGGCAAGTTAGTATGCAGCAAGCTGGTGTGCTGTAGATTCACACCCTGGCTTCCCACACACTAACTCACCATGTATACCAGGGGTCTCAAACACGCGGCCACGCCCCCCCCCTTGTTACTTCCTGTCGCCGCCAAACTCCCCTCACCTGCCCCCCCCACTCCCCCCCCCCGGAGTGTCTCCCGGCACCCACTTGCTGCCTCCTCACTGCCCCGGAGCCTGGAGCCTGGTGACTCAGGAGCCTGCAGCACACGTTGAATCCGCTCCGCTCTGCAGGCTGCCAGCTTCCGGCAGGTCCCAGTGTCCCTCTTCACTAGGGCCAGGGCAGGCTGCCCTTCCCCTGCCCTTCTGCCCTAGTCCTGAGCCTCTCTCTTCAGTGAGGTGCTGCCACCCTGGAGTCGCTCTAGGTAAGCAGCGCCAGGCCGGAGCCCGCACCCCGCACCCCAACCCCGTGTCCGGAGCCCCCTGCCACATCCCACACCCTCCCGCACCCCAACTCCCTGTCCTGAGCCCCCTGCCACACCCTTCACCCCAACCCCCTGCTGCACCTCTCACCTCTCCTGCACCCCAACTCCCTGCCCTGAACCCCCTGCTGCACCCCGCACCCCTCCTGCACCCCACACCCCAATTCCCTGCCCTGAGCCCCCTGCTGCACACCTCCTGCACCTCAACTCCCTGCCCTGAGCCCCCATCACACCCCACACCCCTCCTGCACCCTAACATCCTGTCTGGAGCCCCTGCCACATCCCACACCCTCCCACACCCCAACTCCCTGCTGCACCCCTCACCCCTCCTGCACCCCACACCCCAATTCCCTGCCCTGAGCCCCCGCCATACCCTACACACCTCCTGCACCTCAACTCCCTGCCCTGAGCCCCCATCACACCCCGCACCCCTCCTGCACTGCCTGGGGGCAGAGTTGGGGTGAGGACTTCGGGGAAGGGTTGGAATGGGGGCAGGGAAGAGGTGGGGCAGGGGCAGGGCCTCATGGAAGGGGTGGAGTGGGGGCGGGGCCGGGGGCTGCAAGGGGTGGTGTCAGTGATGCGGCCCTCGGGCCAATGCACTAGTCCTCATGCGGCCCTTGTGGTCATTTGAGTTTGAGACCCCTGATGTATACAAACCCTAAGTGGCATGTTTTAAACTGGAAAACACTAACTTCTAGCACAGAAAGAAGTATAAGTTAAAAGTACAGTGACTTCTCAATCACCAGGCCTAGAGAAGATAGGCCTTTTTCATTTACATCACATCTTTCTGTGCCAAATACATTAAATGAATGCTTTGTTAAGTGTGTTCTTTTTCATACAATGCAGCTCATCGCTGTGGGTCAAATTGCTCTATGCCACAGTACTGCAACCCTGTGTTAACTTTGGAAGAAACTTGGAAACTGGCATTAGTTGTCATAAAAGCATAAATTGGTTACCACTTTGAATGGTGAATATCTCACTCAAAGTGTGGTAAGTAGCAGGCAAATAGCAAGACTAGGAGAAGGTGGATCTATTTTTAGTATCTAAAATAAAATCTGATACGAATTGGGGTACATCTCTAGCTTCAATACAGAAAGAACAAGAGTTCTGTATTTAGACAGTATCATTACAACACTATGCAGTTTGAGTTTCTCATACTGGAACAAACTCATTTTAACACCTGCACAGGCAATGTGTTTTATTTCTCCTGAGAACAAAACCCATTGTCTACAGTTATACTTCTGCTTTTTAGTTTTACTATCATCAGTGCTTCACAATAAAAAGGAAAGTTTGACTAAAATGTTGCTGTATGATCAAATGCTGAACTTTAAATGTTTGGGGCCATACGGGTCCATGTGGGGGCCACGTGGAACCACTCCTTCCAGAGGGAGACTTTAGGCGTGATTGTGCCAACGAGAGGCACCCAACCGCCTGGAGCACAGTTGAGAAGACTAGTGTCTGAGTGCTGCTCCTCTCTCTGCATCAAGGCAGCATTACTTGGGCCCTGCCTCCTCCCTGCCCCCTTCTAAGTAGTTAGTGCACCATGGGAGACTTGGCCAAGTGCAGGGAGAGTGATTGTGAGTGACCCTAGTGCAGAACATAGAGAGTGGGGTATGGATGAGGAAGGCTCCATAGAATCTTCCTTCTCTTGAGTGCCCACCCAAGAGCCAGTCACAGTTCAGCCCTAAACCTTTTATTGAATAGATGTGTAACAATGCTGACATGGCCAGAAAAAGGAGTCAAACAAAGACATTAGTTCTGCAGGTTTCAGAAAGGAAGGGGTGTCCTAAGATATGAAATATTTTGCATGGTATGGATGTTGTTTACATACATGCTCTCTCTTCTTTATGAGTCAAGCAGGGCAAAGCAGGTGGAAAGCCAATGATTCCTACACTCCCTTCTCTGTGCCCTAGTCTCTGGTCTCATCTGCATGGAGACTTAGGATATGTCTATACTGGAGCTAGAGGTGTAATTTACAGCTTGAATCAATATATCTGCACTAGCTCTGATTGAGCTAGTGTGCTAAAAACAGAAGTGTAGCAGCACAAGCAACGGGGGAGGGGCTAGTTGTCCAAAGTACGATCTTGTCTGAGACTGTAAGTATGACCTCAGGCAGCTGGCTCATCCTGTGCTCGTGCCACTGTGCCTACACTTTTCTATTTTTAGCACACTAGTTTGGTCAGAGCTAGCATGAGTATGTCTACTCAAGCTGGAAATTAAACCTTCCAGCCCCAGTGTAGATACACCTTTTGTGCACAGAAAGCTAGGGTGCAAATCTACAGTGTACTAGCCTACTGCACGCTAACTGGCCATGTGAACCTTGCTACCGTGCTCTCAGGTCGATAGTGCACTTTGATGTACTGCAAACAGCAGTACGTCAAAGTGCACTACAGACTTTTTGTGCGTGGTAGCATGGCCCACTCAGTGACTTAGTTACAGCAGGCTAGTACACTGTAGATTTACACCCCGGCTTGCTGTGCTCTATGTCTCTGTGTGGACAAGCCCTCTGGTATGGCCAGAGAAAGCATGTGTGGCTGGAATGTTGCATTGTCCTGGTATATGCCTTGATAATCCCCAGCTGCTGCAATGCCCCCTGGAGGCCATTGGCAGTCTAGGCAAAGTAGCACAGCCCAGACCATCTCAGTGTTTAGGAATAGAAAATTACTAGTCTGAAGCCTGTCTCATTTCCTATCTTTTGCTTTCTCATCCTGCTCCTTTCCTGCTCCTCAGTTACATGAAGTGGCCTAACCATGTCATTTAGTAGCAGCATTAGGGCGTGGCAAGGAAAGACACAGCAAGGCTTCTTTGGTGGAATGGGTGATGGCTGTGAAATAGCCAGGTGGGTGTTGTAGGGATATTAAAGAAGGTACTAACAGTGATTCCCCCAAGTGACAGTGACCCCCCAATAATTTGTCCCCCACACTTTAAAATCCAACAGTTTCACCAAGTACAAAAATCTCTTGGGTCTTCTGTTAAAACTTGTAAGCTACTGTCTGTAGAAAGCATTGATTGTATCTATCCTGTGAAAGATACTTTACTACTATGTAAAACTTACAAACAAGTTAATTGACTTTGTTCTTGAAGTAATTGATACAATGTAAACAAACACTATAAGCCGTTAAGTGACTTTCACTTCATTGTAACAGCAACGGCTCCTAGACCCCCACCCTCTGTAATTAAAGGGCCAGGAGTCTCAAATGAATTAGCACACACCCTGAAAGTGGTGGAGACAGTAAATTAAAATATGGTTAAGATATGGAATGTATGTTGATGAATGCTTGATGTACATGAATGGTTAGGGAGGTGCCAGCCTAGAAAGGAAGTATCCATCTGCCGAAGAATGTGTAAAGTGGACCACCAGAACCCCCGGAGGGTAAACTGGGATCCACCCCATCACCTGGAAGGATGAGAAACACAAACTTTGAACATTTTGGAGCCACCAGGAATGTGCCCAGGAATGTGCCATCTGCTGATTGAGTCAGCAACAGCAGAATGAAACAGCTCCCATAGACTAACATAGGAATTAATTCCTATAAGAATGGACTCTCAAGACTGAGGATTTGGAGTCTCTGGTTCTGCTGCCAGCCTCTAGGAGAATCAGGTGCACCTGACACAGACTCGGCTCCATCCTCATGACCAAGATACCTGGCCAGTAACTTGGCATGAGCAACTTCTAGGCTGGTAACTATAACACCTATACAGAACTTGAATGAATGATTGTGTGAATGAATCTATATATATGTGTGTGTGTGTGCATAAGGAATAAGTAGTGATAGGAATAAGTAGTCAAAACAACCTTGTTCACTTTTATCTTTTGCTTTATCATTATATTTACAATAAATGTGGCATCTTTGCCTTATCCCTCTTAATAAGATCCTGCTGGTTTTTATTCTATTGGTATAACAGTGTGTTAGGAGAGGAGGGGTTCTAGGAAAAGAAAACTCATATCAAGTGTTAGTGTACCAAAGCAATAGACAAAGTAAAAACCATAGGTAATGATATAAGTGAAGATGCTTCATCAACTTGGCTATGACTTAGATATGATGCAAGATAATTAGCCTACCATAAGACATTCATCTCTGGAGAACAACAGCTCAGAATTGTAACTACAGCCATGACATTTGTCTGTTATCTAAGATTGCAGATTTTGTGAATTTTGCAGATATTATGTATGTTTACACAATTGTTTTAACTCAAAGTTACCTACAAAACCATAGCTATTTAATAGGAGTACATCGCTATATTAGAGTTGGTTATTATTTTTTATGTTTCCTCCTGTGCAGCATTTATTGTTGAAGTACAGCATTTGAAACTGTTATTTGGTATGTTTGAGGACATAAAAGCGTGTAACTTTATACTGGGGGACAGTAGGAAAAGAACAAATTTACATTTAATAGTAAAGACTTTTTTTTAAAATAGCAGTTTGTTCCCCCACCCCATTGATTTAAAATAAAAAGGCAGCCCAGTGTGGGTAGGGGTGGGGTTGAGGAAGAAGCAGTTTATGAAAGTCTATATTTTAAAGGAACACTATCCAGATTTGACAGGTTCCCAAATATTTTTAAACTGAAAAATTTGAGAGTAAATTTTATTATTTATTGACTGAATATGTCTATTATATTGCCATAGGATCTAGGAGCCGCACTGGACCTGGACTCCATTATCCTAAGCACCACGAAAAACAATGGAGCAAAGAGTTTTGCCCAAAGAGTTTAGAATCTAAGTAAGTAGTACAGCTAAGGAGAGTTTCTGGATTGACAGCCCTAGTGATTACTGTCTGTCTATATATTTCTAAAATGGCTGTCATAGTAGTATCTGGGCAGCATCTGATTTATTCACAGACCGCTACTGCATTAACACTGGCAATTAAAATTTCCTCCTATTATTTCATGTTGTGGGGATCTGATAGGAATTTTAGTATGTAATAATTTTTAAGCTACCCTATTTCTTACTGACACAATATTAACAATAGAGTGGGTTCTGTTGCCCTGCAGAAGTTGTGTACTGAAAACAATATTCCAGTAACTATTGTACTACTAATATTAACTGTAGAACATTTGTGTATTTCTGGTATAACATCTGTGAGTTCTAAAATGTTCACATTATTTAACAAGTAATAAAACAAGCATGGGTGTAGTTTTAGAGAACACACTATAGGAAACTTAGTTTTTAAAGTGCTTTTTCCCCAGGGGCTGTGGGCTCCAAAACATTTCCGTCCAGCTTTAGCCTCAAACTTTGTCTGCCAGTTAACTTTCAGTACTGAATTCACAGGTATATTTCCCTTTTTACGCTTTAAAAGAAACTCACAACATCATTAGCTTCTGAAGAAATGTTGGTCTGCAGAAACTCTTTGTCCTAAATATAGGCCCATAGCAACAAATCTTTTCCATGAATCTTTGTTTGAAGTGAAAATGAAATCACTTCAGAGTGTCCAGCAGGGCATGGCATACCAGCTCAGCTAGGGAGTGTTCACTTTCTGCAAATATTTATGTAGATGAACTTGTTGGCAGGAAAGTTCCTTGAATTGCAAATGAATATTGTTGAATGTTCTGGTGGCACTGAATGTCAAATTCATAACTGATTCTAAGACAGATGCCTGTCCAGCTAAGAAACAGAATTATACCATATGATCTATGTGTTTAAATGCACTTCAGAATTGCTCATGAAGGGCAACATTATAAATCTATTCAAAGATGGGATTACCTGCTCGGTAAGCAGCGGTTCTGTATGGAACACATGACAGCTCTACAGGATACCTAGTAGAGTCTGGATAGATTTTTGAGGTGTTATTTTTGACCTGAAGAGGTCTAAATGGCCTGGAACCAGCCTACTTGAAAGACCATCTGTTTCCTACTATTCACTGCCACGCTTGTGATTAGCTGAGGCACTGATGTTACATCCCTGGCCTGGATATAATAGACATGAGGTTACCGACAGGACATTCTCAGTAAGGGTCCTGGAGCTCTGGAATGCTCTCTTGCCCCTGGTCTGAAACAGGCTGGATTTGTTGATGTTCAGGGCATGAGTTAGGGCCAATTTATTTCACCTGACCCCTGAGGCGAATTAGGAGAGAGTGAAGCACTGGCTAATGTATTGGTGCATATTCATATGAACTTAGATCTCCTGTTTAGTAGAATGGGTGAGCGGATTGACATTTCAATTTGATCTGTAATTTTTAAATAATTGGCAAGGGCACTCAGAGATTATGTGTTTGTACTTTTTTATAGTTCTAAATTGAGAAAATAAATATATAGAGAGCAATATTTAGTTGCAGAAGTTATTCAGAAACTAATTTCAAATAATGAATGCATTTGAGAAAATTGCAATCTGTTTGTGGGCAACATGTAAACAGAAAAAGAGGCGATATTTAATGAATAAATATTTTAAAAGCAATTTACATAATCATTAATGTGGCTATTTCAGGAAATACAAATAATCCTGGTAGTTCTATGGTCCTGAAGAGCATTATCTATTCACTAAAGCAAGTTTATGGATATGCCAGAGATCCTAATATTTCCCCAGATATTACTGTTGAAATCAGATGGGTCAGGGATGGATGAGAATAATTGATAAATTTGGCTAATTATATCTGATAAATCTGGAAACTAGATAATGATCTGATTGATATCAAAGCTACATTGAGATGTTAATGTGAGAAGATATTTTTAGACCATTGCCAGTGTTCTGAGTCAACTTACAGAAATAATAAAAAGCTATGAAAGTGGACATTAAGGAACTAAATAGGAGAAATTATAGAGGCTGTGGTAACAGCTGCCTTGAAGAAATGAGACATCAGAAACATAAAGGAAAAACTAAGAGTTAAAATTCCACTGAGAATAATATAGGAAACTGATATAGAAGACTGACAAGGGCTTGGCAAAAATAAAAGAACAGGGCGAATAGAAAATAGTAATAATGTCAGGGGGGCCTGTAAAAATACATTAAAGCTTACCCCCAGAATTTTTTACTAATGGAAACAGAAAAAAGTTAGCAGGGCTAACTTTAGACTTGGGGGGTTTTATAACTAAAAGTTCCAATTTTTTCAAACCAGCTTCAAGCAAAGCTGTTCAATTTGCACTTCTAATGACAGCTTCAACAAAGACCAAGGATTGAACTAGCAGAGAGAATGAATTGCCTTTTCACTCTGACAGTTGGGTCCACCAGGTCCAATTTGTACCATACTGTGGGGAAGCTTGTACTGCTGCTGCATTAGCCATATCTAGTCTATTGAAAATATTCAGGAGTTTAAAACCAACACTTATCCTAAGCACAAAATTTATTTTAAAAAAGTGATTTAAAATAAAAATAGGATCACGTTCTGGCATTACAATATTGTAACATTTCAAGAGTTCTCAACATATAAGAATCTTTTATATTAAAAAAAAACATAAAAAGAATGTTAAGGTTGCAAAGTCAGACACTCAAAAGTTAGGAAATGTCTGTGCAACCTTAATCCAGCTGCCTTATGCATTATGATACCGTCTGTATTTACATACTCACATAGTATTTTTCCCCACAGGACCCCCAGAGATAGGACTTTGAATCAAACGTATAACACCCCACATGTACAGGTACCATGATACCAACACAAGTGCTGGCATCCTTGTGGTTTCTTGTCTCTTCACATTTGAGTTGCTCCTGGAAAGGAAGAATTATGAATTGGTGCTGTGGTGCTGCGTACTGGGACAGTGCTATTAGAGTGGTGCTCGTTTGCATGGGGTGATGTGAATTCTATCCCTAGCTGGGGTAAAACTCCTATATATATACATACATACACAAACATACCATATTTATATGGTATGTTTAATGATTTTATGGGTTGCTGACTTGTGGATGTTTGGTCTGTTCAGTTTTAGCTCTCTAATTCTAATGTGTCATTAAAATGGCATGTCAGGGACAAGTGGGCATGTCAGAGGACTGCACAGCAGCTCTCTGACTTCCCTGCAGTATGTGCAGGGCCAGCTGTCCTGAGCCCATTCTGCTGCTACTCCCCCAGGTGACTGAATGTTCCATGTAGCTGCTGTCTGTTGGCAGCTGTTACTAGGTCCTTCCCCAGTCACTTTGCTGCTTCTCTTCTAGAAGCATGCCTCACTTCCAGCACCTCTCATGCACTGCTCATCCCTCCTGCGTCACCCACAACTACTCCATTTCCTTCATGCCCTCGATATTTCTCACTCTCCCCCCAGATACTTCATCACCCAGCATTATTTATGTCCAGGCGTCGTTGTTGTTGTCCTCCTCTCATTCCTGAGCTTAAAAAGTCAGAAATGAAGAGGGACAGAACTTGGTCCTGCTAGTGAAGGCAGGGGGCTGGACTTGATGACCTTTCAAGGTCCCTTCCAGTTCTATGAGATAGGTATATCTCCATATATTTATTTATTTAAGAGGTTAATATAGACCCCCAACCACAGCAGCACAAACATCTAATATTGTACATTAACTATTGTACTGTTACACAAAAGCCGAAGAGGATTGCTATTTTTACTGTTTATCATAGTGGCCAGCCTAAAGAAGAGAAGGATGGAATACTCTCCTGCATAGTAGATAAGTATGTGGTGATAACATATTGTAAATAAATACTGTATTTTTTTTAAATGGGAAGACTCAAGTTCTCAGGCTTGGAGTGAAATGAGCTAAGACATCTGTTCTGTTTCCTGTGCTGTGTGCGCTTGAGCCGCTGCACATGTGGAAATCAGCTCAAATGAGATTATAAATTAACAATTCTTCACACTTCAATGCTCGAGTGAACCAGAAGTTATTTTCTTCTGAGTTGTGAGTGCCAGGTGCAGCGCTTTCTGGTTTACCAAATATAACTTTTTAAAAGGGAAGAAAGACCATTGATTTGAAACTACAACATCCTGTTTTCTGTTGTCTAAATGCCCTCTTACAATAGAGGAAAGCAAAGCAAAGCAAATCAATCGATGGGGTGGGGAAAGATCCCGTGGAGGCACAGGACTTTGGGGGAAGCTATTAGTCTGTGAATCAGGAAATTTAGGTACTATTCCTGGCTCTGCTGCAGACTCACTGTGTGAACACGAGCACGTCATATGGGCCTACACTTTCAAAAATGGCCTCTAATTTTGTTTGTCTCAGTTTTTGAGAGCCCAGTTTGAGTCATCTTGGGCCTGATTTTTCAGAGGTGATGAGCATCTGTAAGTGCAAATGAAGTGAATGAGAAATGTGAGTGCTCAGTACCTCTAAAATCAGGCCCAAAGCATCTCAATTTGGGCAAATCTGGCCTTCATCTCTTGTGCTTCAGTTTCTCCCAGCTATGAAATGGGGGTAGTAATGTTCAACCATCTCATAGGGGTATTTGTGAGGCAGTATTCACTAATGTTTGCAAAAAGCTTCAAAATCCTTGGCTAGAAGATACCATCTAAGTTCAAGTTATTATGATTAACAGATGGAGACAATCCTCATTAAAATAAGGGAAAGGTGCCTCCCCTTGCATATTGGGATTGGATAGAACAACATGCACAGTT
Organism: Emys orbicularis; assembly: GCF_028017835.1. Lineage (NCBI taxonomy): Eukaryota > Metazoa > Chordata > Testudines > Emydidae > Emys > Emys orbicularis. The sequence goes on along the minus strand of NC_088689.1, from coordinate 31,256,739 downwards.
TCACTATTTGGGATGGTACAGAGTGCTAAAGAAAACACTCACTGTTATGAGACAGTTGGAATGTTAATGTTATACCAGAGCAGCCCAAACTGCCTGCTTACGGGTCTATGCAGTGTTGTTATAGCATTGTTGGGCCCAGGATATTAGAGAGAGAAGCTGGGCGAGATAATATCTTTTATTGGACCAACTTCTGTTGGTGAGAGAGAGACAAGTGTTCTTGAATAAGAGCTCTGAATAAGCTTGAAAGCTTGTCTCTCTCACCAACAGAAGTTGATCCAATACAAGATACTACATAACCCACCTTGTCTCTGCTTAAGAATCTGTGAGACTTAGAGAAATAAGGGTCTGTGATTCGCCCTCCTAGCTATCCCTGCTAACGGGGAATAAACAGACCCACCTCTTAATAGATGCACCTAGATAACACGCCCCAAAGCATAAGCAATCTAGTCAAGGAATATTTCTAGGTGGAGCTGTTAGAGCATAGGCAACCTTAATTCTAGATTTTCCTAATGTGATTTTTATATTCTTACCATTCTTTTAACATAGTGTTTTGTGTATAATAGGATTTATTTACACTATGGACAAAAACATACACCATAGAGGAAACCTGCTGTGTGGATTTCCCAGGAAGTGCATTGCTGACAATTAGCTAAAACATTTTGGGAATTATGATACCAGGAGAGAGGCAAAGCTCCATCCTATGTGACATTTCTTGCTGATTCCCTTTTCCCAAGCAGGGGCAGCTGGCGTGGGTGGGAGAGGAAGGCAAGAACAGATACCTCTGTTGCTGTAGGCAAGAGAGGGAGACAGTAGTTTGGGGAAGAGCATGGGAGAATTTTAGATGGGAGGTCTTAGGAAAGCAGCATTGTTGGGGAGACAAGGACATAAAGGAGAATCTGTGGCAGAAAAGGGAGTTTGTGGAAAACCTTGGGCCAGCAACTCCCCCCCCCCCCAATCTTCTAGACTGACCACTGCCAGCCCACTGGTACCTCCTCCCACTCTCAACCCTGTTTAAAGCTGCTGCTTTTTCCTTGGCAGACTTGGCAGGGGGAGTTGTGCTAGTGAAGAGAGTTGATCAGGTAGCCTCTGACCTATTACCGCAGTAGTCCCTGTGGGTGGCTGGGAGGAAGAACTGCAGCCAAGCTGGATGGCGGTGTGAGGATCCAGCAGGACTGCAGGGCTGTCTGACACAGTTGCCAAATGTCATGCAAAATGCTAGATCCTGGGCAGCCCTGGAGAGGTAAAAGATATTGAGAGCTCATTTCTTTGAGATCTCTGCTAGACTCTTGTGATTCAGAAGGCCATGCAGCTACAGGCTGAGAGAGAGCATGCAAACAAGCACGCATGCACAAGACTTTTTTGTTTAAGTCCTCTGATACCCCCTCAGTTCTTTCTGGTAGCTCCAATTAAGTCAGACGATATCAGTCAGGATTCCCCAATAGTTTAGTTTAATTTAATTGGCTGAAAAATGACAATTGGTTTCAGAGAAAAATTTGGAAAGCAATTGAACAATTTTTGTCTCATTGGACATTTTTCACAGAATTTCTCATCAAATTGAGAAATTTTAACTTGATTTCATACCATTTTCCCCCCTCCTTTGCCCCCACTGGAAAAGTTGACTGTCACATATATCTCGACTAGTACAGCATTCCCTTGTACTGCAATGGTGGCAATCCTGACACAATACTATGCATGCAGCAAGGTCCTTGTATGGGACTTGAAGTCCTGCCCTTCTGGCCTAGAGGTAAGGGTGTGCTCAACTAAACAATGAGAAGCCATGCAATGAAAATACTACCCATATAATAATGCATTTCTACTTTGAGCCCCTGCTGTAACAGTCACTGAATCTCATAACTGGCTATAATATTTTTGTTTGCTTGCATTGGTAATGTGAAAAGTAGTAGCTCTGTAACTAAGGGTTCAGTCACAGAGACTTGGACAGAAAATACAGACTTTACATGTGTCTTCTCAGCTTTTAGAAAGAGAACTGCCTCACACCTAACAATTCACATTTCTTAAAAACCTGACTGCTAAGTCATTTACAAACAAAGCTTGTACAATTATGTGCAATAGCTGCCCCTGGTGACCCCCAACAACTAGTATCCTTTGTTAGCTATTTTTTCTCTGCATGCTCTTCCAACTATAATAGTTATAGGCTAGCATCTTTATTTTTGTTGAGAAAGAAACACAAATACATGGTTGTTTCCACAGTTGTTTCATGTCCACTTTATTTAGTGTGTCTACACATTTGTAGATTACATTAATATGTAGCCATCTTAGAGAAAGCATATTTGTGAGAGTTTGTCAGACTTTTTGAAAGGCTCAGGGTACCGTTCAATAATACTTAAAAATGGCCTAAGAAGTTAAAACTATTTTTTTTAAAGGAACAGGAAACTATTCTGATTTATTGCTTATAAACAGGCAATGACTGCGCTTATGAATATTCTGCCCTGTGATTGGTGGATGAGACTCTTCTGTCAAAGACTTAAATTCTGCTCTGCCTTGCCAAAAATGAATGAATAAATACTTTAAAAGTGTTTTTTTGCAAGTTTAATGTGATTAAAGCCTTTTCTGTGGAGTATTTATACTGCTGCACATTTCAACCCAGCAACTGAGAAGGTGCCCTGTGAAATATTTACATAATACTAAGGTGGTGGGGGACAGAAGCCTTTTTCAGTCCATGTTTAGGTATCATTTTTACTGTTTGGGAGGGTATTGTATTAAGAGAGAAAAATCTAAACCTTCAATACAATTCATCATGGTACTGTCCATTTTCAGCCTAGAAATAAAGATTTAAAAGTGATCATTTAAAGCACACCAGGAAACTAAGAAAAAGCAAGAGAACAAAATCTCAGAATATTTAAAGCCGCATGCCTGAGTCAGTACTGGGTGGCAGGAGACAAGAAGGTAATTTAATATTTTGTTTGCCAGAAGCTGGGAATGGGCGACAGGGGATGGATCACTTGATGATTACCTGTTCTGTTCATTCCCTCTGGGGCACCTGGCATTGGCCACTGTCAGAAGACAGGATACTGGGCTAGACGGATCTTTCGTTTGACCCAGTATGCATGTTCTTATCCATAACAACATTCACACTAATGAGAAGGGCAAACTTTGCCTAGTTTCTAATGATCAGGATAGAAAGCACCACCTACAGTACGTTTTTCAGCTTCATTGGGGGTGAAAGTGCAAATGAAGAAAGTCACAAGCTTTCAAGACTGTGGCTTCTCATTTAAAGAGGCAGTAATCAGAAGTTCAGACATTTAAAATAAATTTTCAACCTACATTATTTGGTAAGGGCTTGAGTCCATGTGCCCATTGAAGTCTATGTTAAAAATTCTGTTGATTTCAGTAGTGCAGTACCAATCTTCAACCCTAATATTAAGATAAAATTAGGCTACAGCAATCAAGTACACAATCAAGAATTCTAAAAGGCAAGTTTCCTAGTTCAGCCTTAATTGAATCATGTTGCACATGCTGTGTACTTTGATATAAAGAAAACAGGATTAGAAAATGCTATCTATGTACAAATTGGCAGAAGTAACACTCTGCTGGAAACAGAATGTTTTATATTTCCTGACTTTTCCATTCTAGATTCCCCAACCTTAGTGTTTCATTAATGTGTTTGAATTAAATTTCCATGATTTTTTAAAAGAAGACAAAAATAACCTACAAAAACAAATGTATCCTTGACTGCAAATGTTCAATATTTTAAATTATTCTAGGTAAAAGTGCAGTGTCACAGGGTGTCACGGTTCAGGGGTGCAAATCCAGACCAGACCATTGAGGGGTTGTGTCACCATTTGCCCTGTAACCTTAGATGCCTTAGAATTCTTTGCTGTTGTAGCTCTCAACCTAACAGCATGCAGGTCACACCCTGAATGTCTATGTGCAAGGCAGCCCTGTGGGAGAAAAAGGGACCTTCTCTGGCCTCATATGGAGCAGATGCCTCATCCTGCCTCATGGCATATGAATGCAGCATGGTCACTAGCTTGGACTTCTAATCAGCTGCTGACAGATCTCATGGTGCACACAGCTCTTCTAACTGCTTCTTGGTGAGCTCAGTAGCTGCGTCTTTGCTCCTCCTGACTTTTCTGCTTCTTACTCATTGTTACACTTTCATTTCTTCTATTTCCCTTGCTTGAAATAAACAGAAAATAATAAAACTGTAACCTTTCTTTGACTGTTTCCAGCCTCGTGAGGTGGTGCTGGGAAGGCAGCCTTGGGGCTGGTGTCCGCAGTGCCTGTGCAAAGAGAACCTTGCTGTGGCCAGATACAGGCTTTTAGAGCCCCTTGACACCACTCCAGCCCTTTTTCCCAGCATAAAGGAACTGGAGCAAGTGTGAATTAAGCTCCATGGGCACGATAAAAAAATGCTGAAAAGACATTTTTGGATTGTTTTGCCTTTCCTGAAGAGTAATTAAAAGTGGTGAGGGAGGGGAGAGAAGCAGCCAAATCTTAGGGTTACCATCCGTCCGGGTTTCCCCGGACATGTCCGGCTTTTTCAGCTTTAAATGGCCGTTCGGGGGGGATTTCTAATACAATAGAAATGTCCGGGATTTCCCCCTTCCCCTCATGCAGAGTGCTGCGCGGCTGATTGGACGGCTGGGCCTGATTGAAAGCCGCTCGCAGCCACTGGGGCCTCTAGCAGCCAGAGTCCCTCCCCCTCCCCCGCAGAGCAGTGCGGCACAGTGTTTGGCTCCACGTGGAGCCCACAGCTCTCCCTCTGCCGGGTGAGCGGGGGAGCAGGGCAGGCAGGGGCATAGAGGCTGCAAGGGCAGGGCAGGCGGGGGGCGCAGAGGCTGCAGGAGTGGTGGGGTGCAGGGGCTGCAGGGCGAGGAGGAGCAGGGCAGGCAGGGGCATAGAGGCTGCAGGGGCAGGGGAGTGCAGGGGCTGCAGGGTGAGGAGGAGCAGGGCAGGCAGGGGCATAGAGGCTGCAGGGGCAGGGGGCGCAGGGGGCACAGAGGCTGCAGGGGCGGGGGGGTGCAGGGGCTGCAGGGCGAGTGGGGAGCAGGGAAGCACTTAGCAACCCCCAACCAAGATCAGAGCGGGAGGGAGGAGGGGGAATGCGGGGTGCTCAGAGGAGGGGTCAGAGTTGGGGCAGGGACTTTGGGGAAGGGGTTGGAATGGGGGCGGGGTTGGGGCTGGGCCGGGGCCCCGTGGAGTGTCCTCTCTTTTAAATGTTTGAATATGGTAACCCTACCAAATCTAAAGGTTCTGTCGCTAACAGTTTGAGTTATACAAGTGCAAACATGTCAGCTGGAATATATGGGGAAAATATCTTTTTGTTAATGCAAATATAACTCTCTCTAATACCTCAACCAATTTTGCTCTTAAGTTCCCAAAGTGTAGGGAGCCTCCTTTCTTTGGAGACCAACTATGGAAAATATCAGCCCAATTTTCCCCCACAAAAAAACTGAAAAAGACGTTAGAAAAGGATCCAGAGATCAGTCTCAACTATTGAATCTGTGCTTCATGAATACCATAGTATTCCTGGTTATAGTGTAAACTGACAACCGCCATATAGAACCATAGTGAAAAGTGGTAGATTTCAAAACAAGGAATCCAGTTCCTGCCCACATGATGATTATAAAAGGCCTGTAATTATAGGCTGGTCATCACGGTTCACCTACTGCACAGCATCTTAGGTATTTGCAGTGCTACCATATATAAATAAGATAGGCCCAAGCCACTGACAGTTCAAATCAGCTTTGGAGGAGTCTGTTACTTACATAACAACGTGGCATGTGCAAATTCAGGGACGGGGAGTGGTGGTGTCTGTTTTGCCTATTACAGAGAGATGTTCCCTAAATATATGTCCCGGTTTTGAAAACCCCACCTTAGTGTTTGGGACTGGGGAGTTCATGTCATTTCATGTTCTGGTCTGGGACTTATCTCTAATCATGTTTAGGGAGGCCTTTTAATTTCATTGTCCCTAACATGAGTGAACAGAGTATTCTGAAATCCTGTCTGTGTAAACACCTAACTTTAGAAATCTTGAATTATACACCTAAGAGACTAAGCTATAATTATGTCTCTCTCTATATATTTATTTTTAAATTATGGATATGTACCATTCAATTATATCTAAAACTTGTATGTCAATTTTGCAGCATACTCAGTTGCAAATTTCACTCTCAGCCTTACACTTTCCATTAAAGACATAAGTGAGCATCTTTGGAAAGACTATTTCAGAACACTGGTACTTGTGTGTGAGGCTTTTTGATGAGTTTCCCAAGGAAATTGATGTGTCTTAGACAACATTCTTGAAAGTAATGTACTATTCTGGATATCCTTTGTTCTGCAATGAATTTCAACCCTGAATAAGGCTGCTTCTGACCACAACAGCTGGGAATGCTACCTCTCATCAGCTCTTCAGAGTGCTGTCAAATACCTGAGAATTTCAGGAGGACTCCAGGGTATCGAAGTGACAGTGTCTGACCTATAGTCTGATTTGCAGAGTAAAAAATAGAAATGTCCCACTGTCTGAAAACATATTTCACCAGACTCCCAGAAGAGTGGACTCTGCAGAACTCCTTCCAGAGAATTTAAACCTGTAGCCAGGTCTGACCGGAATGAATAACTGGAGAGCAAATCAAGGTGCTACCTCAGGAGCCTCAACCCAGGGGATGAGTATATGCCCCTTAGGACTGCTTCTGCAGTGCTCAGAGGCTGCATCTCCATTAGACTTTTTTTTTGTGGGCGAGTGGGGTGCAATGGTTCTCAGGGCACCCACCACTGAGAGTCACCTTGTTACCCTCTGCTTCTGGAGTGAGGGAGTTTTCCCTGTGTCTGCCTACCTGGGTGTTAGGTCCCTAACATCACCAGCCTTTCAGCCACTCAAGCACTGTCTTTGTCTTGCAGGTTACCAAGAAGAACACTCCGGTTCTCGAATCCCTGACATTGGCTACTCACAGAAATATCAAATCCCCGTCCCCCCACAAAGGAGCAGTTGTACCTCATTTTACCAGTTTTACCTTAAACTCCCTGCGCCTGTATAACTAAGCACTTGTAATGAAACAAAAGGTTTCCTTAAGAAAGAATAGAAATTCTACTAGAAACACAACAAAGTAATGGAAACAAATGGTTGCAATAGAAAACAAAATTATAAAAAGTGGACCTGGGTCTACACTCAGCAATAATTACCTTTCCTATCTAGTAAAGGATTTCCTCCAAAGTTCAGTCTGTTGTAGAGTTGGCTGGCTTCACAGGAACCAGGATCCCATTTTTCATGAGAACATCCCTGTTCCCTAAGCTGTCTGCTCAGTACAAGGATCCAGAGTGCCTTTCCCCACTCTGTGTTGTACTGAAATAGTCTTTTGTCTTTATTCATAGACAGGGTGATCCCCTATCTGATGTAATGTTCCTTTTTAAATTCCAAGTGGTTTCAATTGTTGGCAGTTGTCTCTGATGGCTTTCCATTGAAAGTCTTGGGATGGAACAAGGCTATACAATGTCATGGGCTCACCAGGGTGAGGTGACAATCCCCCCTGCCTGAATGGGCAATTACCCACTCATGTATTGTCCCCGGTGACTAACTTTTTACTCCAAGTCCATATAAAGCTTACTTTCAGTATAAATACATTATTTCTTAATATTACCCATACAAATGTCTCTCATTGATTATGAATCTTGACAAGTTACAAGTTTTCTGTTGATACCTTGCATGTTATTCTTTATGGATAAATATCCTGTAAGACGTGTTTGGTGCAAAGTTTGTCAGGACCGAGGCAAGAGTTGTTTGCAAAGAACAAGGGAGCCTTTGCCAAGGAGCCTCTGTGTCATTGGGGATATTTCTCATTATTGCATAACCACTGGTCGGAGTGTTAGTGTACACAGGTAATTGGTGGTTTTACTACTGTATCCACTAACTGTGCTTAGGTCTAGATGACATGATTGTAAGTCTTGGTGAACACAGCTCTACCAATGTTGTCAATGCTAGTAGAGCTCTACTAGTGGAATACACACTGGGAGGTTTCCCAGAGAAGTCTAATGTAGACAAGGTCTGTTTCAGAGAGTCAGCTAGAAGCAGACTGGTACAACCAATCTTTCCCACAGCATAAAGTTTGTAATTTTTGCTTTACCTTTTCCTATTGGGGTGTATGTTCAGTTCTAACTGGGAGGGAAGGAGAGTCTTCTACTGAATCATCAACACCACTTACTGAAGCACCCAAGTGATTACTTGGACTCCCACCTATACACTGATGCAGCCTGCCCTTGGTTAATTTGTGAGATCTTGCAGGATCGCATAGTAAAATGTAGAATGAATGCAAGTTTTAGCCCTCAGACTGCTCTTAACTTTCTAGCCTCAGCATCTTTCCAGTTTTATGGTTATCTAGAGCAGTTTTATGGTTATCTTCTCAACCTTTTTCTTTCTGAGACCCCCCAAACATGCTATAAAAACTCCACAGCCCACCTGTGCCACAACAACTCGTTTTCTGCATATAAAAGCCAGGGCCTGCGTTAAGGGATAGCAAGCAGGTCAATTGCCCAGGGCCCCACACCACAGGGGGCACCGTGAAGCTAAGTTGCTCAGGCTTCTGCTTCAGCCCCAGGTGGTGGGCTCAGGGCCCAGGCTTCAGCCCCATGCAGTGAGACTTTGGCTTTCTGCCCTGGGCCCCAGCAAGTCTAACACTGGTCCTGCTTGGTGGACCCCCTGAAACCTGCTTGGGGCCCCCTCCCCCAGGGTCCGGGATCCCTGATTGAGAACCACTGATCTAGAGGTTTCAGAGTAGCAGCTGTGTTAGTCTGTATCCACAAAAAGAACAGGAGTACTTGTGGCACCTTAGAGACTAACAAATTTATTTGAGCATAAGCTTTTGTGGGCTAAAACCCACTTCATCGGATGCATGCAGTGGAAAATACAATAGGAAGATATATATATACACACAGAGAACATGAAACTGTGGGTGTTACCATACACACTATAACAAGAGTGATCAGTTAAGGTGAGCTATTACCAGCAGGAGAGAAAAAAAAACTTTTTGTAGTGGTAATCAAAATGGCCCATTTCCAGCATTTGACAATTTGATTACCACTACAAAAAGTTTTTTTTCTGTCTTGCTGGTAATAGCTCACCTTAACTGATCACGCTCATTATAGTGTGTATGGTAACACCCACTGTTTCATGTTCTCTGTGAGTATGTGTGTATATATTGTGACAGACCCAGACCAGTGGGGTACAGGAGTTTGGTAGAGGGCAAATATACTGGTCACTGGATGAGTAGTTTTCTGTTCCCTGAGTGACCAGAGCAGGGGCTGCACTAGAGTAATCAGGAACCTGCTAGAACCAGTTAAGGCAGGCAGGCTAATTAGGACACCTGGAGCCAATTAAGAAGAAGCTGCTAGAATCAATTAAGGCAGGCTAATCAGTGCACCTGGGTTTTAAAAAGGAGCTCACTTCAGTTTGTGGTGGGAGTGTGAGGAGCTGGGAGCAAGAGGTGCAAGGAGCTGAGAGGGTGTGCTGCTGGAGGACTGAGGAGCACAAGCATTATCAGACACCAGGAGGAAGGTCCTGTGGTGAGAATAAGGAAGGTGTTTGGAGGAGGCCATGGGGAAGTAGCGCAGGGAGTTGTAGCTGTCATGCAGCTGTTACAGGAGGCACTATAGTCAGCTGCAGTCCACAGGGCCCTGGGCTGGAACCCGGAGTAGAGGGCGGGCCTGGGTTCCCCCCAAACCTCCCAATTGACCTGGACTGTGGGTTCTCCCAGAGGGGAAGGTCTCTGAGCTGTTCCCCAACCCACATGGTGAATCTTTGAGGCAAGAAAATCTGCCAATAAGCACAGGACCCACCAAGCTAGAGGAGGAAATTTGTCACTATATATATATATATATATATATATATAATCTTCCTACTGTATTTTCCACTGCATGCATCTCATGAAGTGGGTTTTAGCCCACGAAAGCTTATGCTCAAATAAATTTGTTAGTCTCTAAGGTGCCACAAGTACTCCTGTTCTTTTTACTGATCTAGAGTTACATCTAGAGCTATAGTAAAAAGGATTTAAAAAACACACAAAGAAAAGCCCAAGAGTTTGGAAGGGGTGCCTATGTGTATGGGAGTCCAAGGCCATAAATCAACCTCTAACTAATGGAGGTTAAGAAGAAACTTTCCCTATGGGTAGGTTATTTTATAGCTGTCTGCTGCAGGGTTTCTTGCACCTTCTACTGAGTCATCTAGTATTGGCCAGACAGAGAATATACGGCTAGCTGGACTACTGGTCTGATCTTGTATGGCAGTTTGTGTTCCTATATTCTACTATTAGGAATAAATCAGTTGCAGAACACCTGCTGTGACTACAGACTTAATTAGAAAAGCTCATATGGGCTTTGGGGTTAGGTGAGCCAGTTTAGGCCTTGGACATTCAAGAATGCAGTACTATATGAGTACTGAAAACTGAGATTCCAGTAATGGAATGGGGCCACCATGGTTCTCCCCATCTTTGAACTACTGCCTGGAGTATTGTTCACCAAGCATTAGATTGTTACGTTACCTTCATTAAAGTTGCACATTTTTGGCCAACTTTTTATGTAAAAAAATCACTTGTTCTCTTTTGCTTCTCCCCTCAGCAAATTTCAAGGGGTGTCTCCCTTTCATTTTAAACTGCTAAAAAAGCAAATAACATTTTGGTTTAAATATCTCATACTTAAAAGCAAATATTCTTCATGCATTTGATGTGTTTTTAAAGAAGCCATTTTATATAAAAAACCAGAAAACGCTACAAACAAACAAACCCTTACATATCTTCCACCATTCATTTTCTTTGCTTTTTTGCATGTGAAACTTTTTCATAGAAAATTGGGTCAACTTTTTGAGTTTGTGCTTTAGATTTGCCAACAGTGTTCATATTACAGAAGAGCATGTGCTTACTCCTATTAAGTTTAATACACAGGGCCTGAGAAAATGCCTATGTCTATGGAAGTCCAATGTCTGATCCCAAATCAATGGGATTTTATTGACTTCAGGTGCATCTTGGATCAGGCCCAAAAGTATCACAGAAACAAAGGTTGCAGCTTCAGTCAACTTATTATTAATGTTCTCTGATTTTCCTATTGAAATGACATCCCATTAGATTTTAATTACTTTGCACGAAGGTCCTCCTGACATTTCCTTATTCATTTAGTTAATTATTAAAACAAATCCAGGGAAATATTAACTTTCTTAGTCTTTAAAGTCTTATCAATAGGAAGGCAGGTATGATGGGGGAAAACAAGCTTTTTATTGACAGGGAGAGAGACATTGGACAGCTCTGTTCTTAAAGCAGAGATAGTGTTTTATCAGAGATAGGAGAAAGATATAACACAGGATAGTATCAGGAGGTAGCCGTGTTAGTCTGTATCCACAAAAACAACAAGGAGTCCGGTGGCACCTTAAAGACGAACAGATTTATTTGGGCATAAGCTTTCGTAGGTAAAAAACCTCACTTCTTCAGATACATGGACTGAACATTTTTCACTCCATGCATCTGAAGAAGTGAGGTTTTTTACCCACAAAAGCTTATGCCCAAATAAATCTGTTAGTCTTTAAGGTAACACAGGATAAAAAGCCAGGAGGTAAAATATATGCTTCATCATAGCTGACAGTGTACATTTTATCAGCTAATATCCACGTCTTCCTGGTTTCGTTTCACAGAGAAAACACACTGACATTTCTATGTGTCCAAAGGCATCCAAGAGAGAGAATATCCCAAAATATTAAAAATATATCACTGTAAACAGATTCGACTGGCCACAAATTGTGTGTAAGCATTTCATAACCTTAGAATCAAAATTTCTTGTTTCATAATTTTACAATACTACTGGTATTCTAACAGTTATTTAAATATAAAATGTTACCATGGGGCGTAGCATATATATGTTGTACCAAATGATATGTGTGTGCCATTGGTTCATTAGGAACTGTATGGAGATCACCCACACATTTGCTTCAAATAGGCTGTTGAATAGTAATAACTTCTGGTCATTTGCAGCCTGTGCTAGATATGATTGTGTGACCTAGCCCTTCTAAGCTCATTACTAGTCCTCTGAGCCATCTCGTACCAAAGGCAGGTAGATTTAAAATTGATTGCAAAATAGAGATTGCCGAAAAGAAAACTTGAATGGCTTGGATTTGGACCTGATTTTGGATAAATGGTTCTTGTTTGGGCTCTGTTCTGTATAATATACAGCAATAGACAATGTGGTTTCCATGCTATCACCATTACCTCATTGAACCGATTCTTTATCTGCAGTCTACGCACATAGTGGATTATCATAGCAATGTTGCTCTTGCAGAGTTCATATGCTTTTCAGAAGATCTCAACCCAGATTTTCAAAAGAATGCTGCTCCTATTCACGTACTTAAATAAGGGACACATTTTCAAAAGGGCTCCTCACACAGCAGCAACCAGTGATGTGCAAGATTTTCCAAATATCATGTTATTTGCAGAGCTCCACTGAAAACCTGGCCACTTACTAAGGTGCCTATCTGGGAGATGAGCTCAACTGAAAATCAGTGCAAAATGAAACCTGCTTGGTGTACCTGAAAAGCTGAATGTTAAAGTTGAACTTTGTACTTTTCCTCCTGTTGTGGTTCTTCCTGATAGCATTCTGTTGCACACGAATAACTGCTGCTGCAACTGAAGAGACTATTTTGTCAGCTGATCTGGGTCAGTATTCTTGCAAATATTTTATCACCTATCGTTTGGGAAAATTCAACCCAAATGACTTACAGTCTTTACTATGCAGTGAACAGGAGTTTACAATTCTCAGTGTCAACCTATTTACCAACAAAAAGAGTGACAATATGCAAAGGAACAATGGTTATTTAATGGGGAAGCAGAAAGGAACAAGAGACTTACGGCTGGTGCATTACATTGAATTTGTTCAACTCATAGTCTGATATATTCTGAAAAGAGAGAAAAAAAGAGGATTTATCAATAAAATATATTTTTAAAAACAAATTAAAGGGTCAATCTAGATTGAGACCAGTGTATTGTCTGAAGTTCTGAATTAAGCAATTATTTTTTTAAATTTGCCCTTTGTTTATGAAGTCACATGGCTATCTAGCCTGAGTTAAAGCTTAACTTTTTATGACTAGCATTTGATAACATTTCTGGAAGGTAGCTCACACATACCATGCAGTTATGAATTTAACCTGGAATGTCACAGATTAACAAGCACAGGCTAATGGATTATTTAAAAAAAACAAGTGATAAGCCATCTTGCATGGTATATCTCAGACTTTCCAGCTATATTCTCCTCTCTTCAGGAGCTTTCACTGAAATCAGGGAGGTTTGGGTAAAAACTGGTGGGAGGTACTAATACATGTCAGAGTTTGGTCTGTTACAAAACCTAGTCAAGTATCATTCTTCATCTGCAATTTTAGGAAATGAACAGCACAATACAAGTCAAACTTTCAGCCTGGCTTTAAATAGGATTCTGTTTTTTTGTTATAGATTTTTTTTAAGGTTTTTTTTTTTTTTTTTTAGTGCAAAGTTGCAGGCATAATCTTTGCACTTGCTGTTATTTGCACGTAGACTTACATATGTAAGTGAACTAAAGGGCAAGTGAAAAATGACACCCACAATTATATGTACTTGCAACAGTGGAAGCCACTCGATGGAAAATCAAGCTATATACGTGATGCATGACCTGGAAGAAGGAAGCTAAAAGATAGTTTATATATTTTTTAGAAATTGCCTTTTGAAAAACAGTTAAAGTATTCATCTATGTACAGGAGAGAATTAAACTCAATATACATGCACTCTGAAATGTATTTTGAAAATTGATAGTAGCTAATGATATTTCTGAGCCCAATGTTGGATGTGGCCATGTTGTGGTGAAAATTGTCATTTGTGGTAATGACAACTGCACTCTACCTTTGAACTCTTGGGGAGTGGGAAGGAGGTGCTTACCCCACTGATTTCAACAGAAGCAGCAGGCCCAAAGTGTGACCCTTATAATGGAAGGGACTGTAGCCCAATTTCTATTTACAAATTGCACGGTGTGGATTGGTTTCTTGCTTGAGGTTCCCTAAGCACAGGACTGATGGATGTGAAGTCTTTGAAGTTCAGGCTTTGGTGTAAGCTGGTGCTCTCCAGTGACTTCAGCAATACTGACTTCACTGTAACACAATTGACTTGCGTACATCAATTCTCAATGTGCCCATTTGACTTTTTAAAAAACAAGCTGTCCCATTTGTTTTCCTCACTCGCTTTTCCCTTAGTATCACAGACAAGTTGATGCCAAACTCATACAATTAAAATGAGAAATTAGAGCAACAACAATCAGATGAATTGAACACATTAAGTGATGCACATGGAAGATCTGAGTCAAAGCATCTCTCTTCAGCCTATATTTAAATTCAAGTATATCTCTGCATTTCATTATTTGATATTTGTTGGAAAATATGTCATTTCAGACACTAGAAAACCCTCCATATTTAATATTTATCCTATAATTATACTGTAACACACAGCAGCTGCTGAACTGCACATACTGTGTACAATAATTAGTGGATGATTTGCGACATCTGGAAATCAGCAAATTCCTTTGGAGCTTTTAAAAGTATATCTAGCTGTCTTATTGACATATGGCACATTTGTGTGTTTAAGTACAGTCAGCAACTAACAAGCACCCAAATCCCCATTGTAGAAAAGTGACCAGTTATATTAATGTCATTATCTTCTGTCATTAAATCATTTTAGTCCTGAGGAGACAGAACCCCACACATGTTATTAGATGCCTTTAGTTTTTGATCACTCCCCTTTCACCATAAAACTAACAGCTCATTTTCATTTCTTTACCAGCAGTTTTGGTCATCCTCTCACTTAAGTTCAATGAAATGAATATTAAGATTCCTAAGGCAAAACCGCTCTGTGAATTGCAACTAATATTCTGCTTTTTTCTACTGCAACAGTCTCGAGGGATTATTTAATTTGGAATCATATTAGTGCCCCAAAAGGCTGCATGAAGCCACCAGGATGGAATCTAATCCTGTCTACACTGATGCCAGCTGGTTAGTACAATTGAAGTACTGGCTCAATGAAGTAATCGTGTGAGCTCTCTCTCACTCTGGCTCTAAAGCTCTCTTTCTCATGTGCGTGCTGCGCGCACGCACACACACAATTAATAGACATTTTCCTAGCAATATTAGGTTCACATTTGGATCCCTTTTCCCTACACTGGGGAATGTTTGGATTCAGAGTTCTAGTTTTGGCTCCTTTATTAGAGCTAGCCCTGAGCTGTGAAGTTCATATCTGAACTTCCCAAAGTTTGAGGGGATTGGAATCCATGGCTTTAGGTGAGGCCCATCTCTTCTCATCTTGTTTAACATATTCACTTTTGCAGTAAATTGTATCCTTGATCATAGCTGTGTGGCAAGAAAAATCATGACTTAAAACAGAGTACAAAGATATCATGCAAAATCAGTATTCAGGAAATTACATGATGGCTTGTGGGAGGTGACTCATTCTCTTACGTTTTCATTATTCATTACCTCTATTGTTGCCCATTTTAGAGGTTATAATATGTACTGCATGTGACTCATACTGGCAAGACTTGGAATATGTGGCATATGAATGTAAACGACAAAGATGTTAAAATTGTTTCTTCCCTGGAGGGAATTCAGCTAGACAACACATAATGAGCAACTAATGGGGCAGACGAGAGACTTTCTGTTGTCTAGGGCTTCCTGTGTTAAACTGAAAGAGAACCTAATAGGTATGTACTGTACATTAAAGATATACACATGCCATATTGTCCTTTAAATATACTTTAAAAGAAGTTGAAATAAATTGGAACTGATGAGATTGATGTCCAGTTTTTAAAATGTTCACAACAGGACCTCACTAATTTTTGTTTTGTGCCAGAGCTAGAGCAATGTTATGTTTAGCAACTTTGGTACTGTAGGAACAATCCACTGTAATGTTCAGCAAATTAGTCACCACAATATGCTTTCCCCTTTCCTTACATGATGGCTTCTTTACACCTCTGGTGTATCTCCCTCTCAAAGTAATTAACCAGCCACAGTGGCTGTGGAGAAATTCTTAATAATTCTGTTTTAGCTAACAACTGACAACTACTTTCCTATCTGCTCCTTCCTTCTTCAGTCTCCTGACCTCTAGTTTTCCAACAATGAGGTAGCAGGGAAGGTTACAATAACACGTTTAATTGACTAAAACAAAAACAAAGACATCTAAGGAGCACAAGCTCCCTCTATGCGCTTCGAGCAGCAACACATTTTTTCTCCTGGTAGAAGGTTCAAAAGTTCCCTGTACTGGGATCTGGCATGTTTTAGCAGAAACTCTGAACCAAATGTTTAGGGTAAGTGTTCAGGAATTCCTAGCTGAGGTTGTGTTAATGGGAGTTGATAGAAGAGCCTCCCAGATGTCCCTGAAGAAGGATAGTTTTGGTATTGATTCCTCTCATGGTTATGAGCCATTTTTTCCATTATGGTTTAAAGTGAGTGGCTATGAATAAAGCTAATATTTTGTCATAGATAGTTTTAGTAAAAGTCACGGACAGATCATGGGTAATAAAGAAAAGTGACCTGTCCGTGACTTTTACTAAAAATATCCATCACAAAATGGGGAGCTCAGCTGCGTGGTCCCCACACCGCCTGCAGTGGCTAGGCAGATGCAGCTTCGGGGGGGCCCTGTTGCCTGTGGCAGCCAGGGGCTCCAGGGTACCCCAATGGACCCTGCAGCTCCTGGCCACCACTGGCTGAAGTCACGAAGGTCGCTGGAAGTCACCCCCTCCTGCACCCCCAAATATGCCTCCCAGCACCCACATCCCCTCCAGTACCACCCCAAATACCCCCTCCCAAAACCCTTCCAGCACCTCCTAAATACCCTCTCCCAGTACACACACACACCGCCAGCATCACCCAAGTACCCCCTCCAACTCTCCTAAATACCCTCTCCCAGTACACACACACACACACCACTCCAATATCCCCCTCTAGTACCCCCAAATACTCCTCCCAGTACACACACACTCTTCCAGCACCCCCAAATACCCACTCTCAGTACACACACCACTCCAGCATCCCTCTCTAGTACCCCCCAAATTCCCCTCCCAGTACAAAAACATCCCTCCAGTACCCCTCAAATGCCCCCTCCAGCACCATCCCCAAATACCTCTCCCAGTACACACACCTCTCTAGAACCCCCCAAATACTCCTCCCCATATGTACACACCCTCCAGCATCCCCAAAATACACCCTCCCAGTACATACACACACCCCTCCAGCACCCCCCAAATTCTCCTCCCAGTACATACCCATCTAGCACCCCCAAATACCTTTTACCAGTGTACACATCCTTCCAGCACCCCCCAAATTACCCCTCCAATACTCCCAATAAACACCCCCCCCTCCAGCACCATCCAAGTGCCCCTCCCAGCACACACACCCCTCCAGTACCTCCAATACACCTCCCAGTACACACACACCCTTCCAGCACCCGCTCTCCCACACCCTCCTCTTGGCAGTGTCCTTTATTTGGGAACTTGAAATATGATAACTATTGAAGACCACTGGAAATCTGTAAAGGGTCAGACTTTAGCTCAAATAGAGATAGTGGAGATTCTCTGGATTGTTTGCTTTGCAACATGCCATATTTCTTGATAAGGTTCTCAGTATGTGACCACAAAATGATGTATTTATATTGCTGACCTTGTCATCATCTGATAATACTGGGGATTTTCTGGACTTTTCGCTTTGCACACATACCATATTGCTTGTTAAGATTCTCAGTATCTGACCAGAAAGTGATGTATTTATATTGCTGACCTTGTCATCACCTGACAATAGAATCGTAGAACTGGAAGGGACCTCGAGAGGTGATCTAGTCCAGTCCCCTGCACACATGGCAGGACGAAGTATTATCTAGACCATCCCTGACAGGTGTTTGTCTAACCTGCTCTTAAAAATCTCCAATGATGGAGATTCCACAACCTCCTTAGGCAATTTATTCCAGTGCTTAACCACCCTGACAGTTAGGAAATGTTTCCTAATGTCCAATACTGAGAGTTATTTTCTGTTCTATTTCTAGATGACAATCATAGGCCTAAGGCTTCATTGATTTGGTGAGTCCAGATATAGGGAAGCAAACTATGGGGTTTAGTGAGATGCCTGACATAACTGGACAGCTCCACACCAAAGTTTCATGGGACCACTTTGGACTATCTGCCTCCAAAAATGCATGTACTATGCTGATGGAATCAAAAGGGACTCCCAAATGTTAAGAGAGAAAGCCAGTCATGTGGTGGTCTTCCCTGGTGTAAACTGTGCACCTGAAAATTATACTGGTTCAAATGGTCAGCTCAACATAATATTCTCAAGGGCTAGTGTTCAAAAGGATTGATAAGACTTGATAGATTTGAAAGTAAATCGTCTACTCTGCACATGTAGATGTGCTGTTTTTCAGGTGTCCGTATATATGTATCAGTCTCTAATTCTCTGACAGAATATTGCTGCTTAGGAGATGTCAAGACTCCAGATCGCAAAGCACCTGATCTCTGTACTTGTTCTACAGTAGAAGCTGTAGCTGATGCATGGTTCACCTGTGATGCTGGGAAGGAAACATGGTCAATACCAGAAGAGATGTAAAAGCATTTTTTTGAGGGAGTGGATCAATCTTCACACTGGATATCTAGATCCAAGCCACTTCATACAGCTATAGTGCCCACAGTGAAACGTTGGTACCTCCTTTTTATCCTGGTAGGTAAGAGGTCACCATGTCTATGAATGATGGGTTCTCAGAGGAATGGTGGGCCAATTGGTAGAGCATTAGACTGGGACTCTGGTGACTTGGTTCAAGTCCCTGTTCTACCATAGACTTTCTGTAGGACCATGACAGCATGCAGTCCTTCACTCCTGTCTTCTTGTATAAATGGCTCTGACACCTACATGGTATATTTTATTTGTGTTTCACTAACACCACCCTCTTGTGGTCCCATGCAGCAATTCCTATTTACAATGTTGTACAATCATAAGTGGGGGAAGAGATATGACCAGGCAGAGATCTCCCTTTATTCTGGCTCAGCTTTGCAGTCCTGTCCTCTCCTTCCTTTCCTCCTCCTGCACTTCCTTCCTGTGCTCTTTTAAAAGGATCATTGTCTCTCCTCAGCCCAGGCAGAACTAGTATTTAGCCATTTCTTCTTTCAATCAGGCATCTCCAGGAGAACTAATTGGATTTACAGTGACCTGAGTGCTGGTTCAGCTGCTGGTTCTCAGCACTCTGTCACAAGGACCTTGGGCAAGTCACTTAGTCTCTTTGTGCTTCAATCTCCCATCTGTAAAATGGGGGTAAGATGACTTCCCTAATTCACAGGGGTGTTGTGAGGACTGAAGATTGTGAGGTGTTCAGATGTCATAACAGGACCATATACAAATATCTTTGATACAAAAAAGTTGAGTGGTAGACTGTGTTATGAGAAGAATGAGGATTCTCTGAACATTAGATTCTAGAAACCAGTTATTCTGAGGCTGATAAACTCAACTCATTTCTCTGATTTAGCATGTGTACATCTTCAGCTTAGAGCTGGGTGGCAAATTCTGTGAAATAGTGTTTGTGAAGAGTCTTTCTGATTCTGAACAACTTCAGCCACATTCCCTTTTGACTTGCTATTCACAAACATTCACACACACAAATTTCTGTTGACACAAATGCTTGGGGAATGGGCTATTCTTTGTACGAATACCTGCATTTGCATGCAAACAAGGATGATTGTGTATGAACAAGAGCAGTTCTCGAAGAACCTATTGGCTGTAATTTGTTTCCATAAAGGGATAATTGAGCAATTATGAACAATAATACAAGCAAACAGAAAAATGATTCACAATGAAAAATATGACAAGTTCCAGTTCAGGATATTTTAGTGATGAAGGTGTTGCAGGATGTGGTATAAATGTTGGTCTGATATACTGAGGAAGTGAGAAGTCTTCATAACCCAAATGCCACATGCACACCAAGGGCTTGTCTTCACATACAGTGCTATACCAGCACTTTATTTCTGTCTTTCCTGAACAGCACACGCTTCAATACCCATATTTCAGTCATGGCTACTATTCCACCATGTTTCTGTTATCCCTATAATATCTGGTTTCACTCCCTGATCAATAGTTCTAGTTCCTCCATTTTGTTACCCAGACTCCTTGCATTGGCTTTGCCCAGATTCCTCACCTGATTGGGCATAATTATTCTATTGCCAGTCGCCTACCTGACTGTTAGTGCTGATACCAATGAAACTATCTTTACTCTTAATGTCCATGCTCCTACCCACTGCTGTTCCTTTCTCCATTGCCTTATCCTTTCTTTCTTTGATTTTCCTCCCACTCAGTGTTAGAA
This sequence comes from Emys orbicularis, assembly GCF_028017835.1. Taxonomy (NCBI): domain Eukaryota; kingdom Metazoa; phylum Chordata; order Testudines; family Emydidae; genus Emys; species Emys orbicularis. The sequence goes on along the minus strand of NC_088689.1, from coordinate 31,236,406 downwards.
TCAGGCGTGGAGATTACATGAGCATCTCCCAACCATCTCCCCCAAGTTCCTAGTTTAAAGCTTTTTTTAATCAGTTGTGCCAACCTCCATCCCAGAAGTCTATTTTCCTCCCTACTCAAGTGGAGTCCATCCCATGAGAACAGTCCTCTGTCCATGAATACCTCCCAGAGGTCAAACATCCCAAAGCTCCCCTTATAGTACCACTGCCTGAGCCATCTGTTAATCATCATAATCTTGTTTTATCTCCATTTCCTTTAAGTGTGTTCCCCAGCCTGGCTTAGTCTCCCTTGATAGGTTCCAGCAAGAATCTAGCTGTATCATTTGTTCCCATGTGAAGGACAATCCCTGGATTTTTTCCTGCTCCTATTAGGATCCTCTTCAGCCACAGGTCCACATCCCGTATCTTAGCTTGGCAGACAGCACACCCTTCTGTTCTCTGGATTAGCTCTGGTGACAGGCCTGTCTGTTCTTCTTAGTAGGGGGTCACCATTTACGTAGATCTGCCTTTTTTCCTGGTGATAGTGTGATTCTTTGGCTTTCCTTCTTTTTGGCTCTTCACCTCTTCTTATAGGATCAGCCACTCTTCACTTCTTCCTTGCCCTTCCACCTTCAGTTACTGCCTGCTATGCCCCTTCTTGATTATCCAACTCAGCAAACCTCTTCCTGAGCTCTATTTCTTCTTCACTATCCAGACTTTTCCTCTGCCTGGTTCTTGTAGTCACATGTTTCCACTGGCCACTTTCCTCACCCAGGAATCTCCCCTCAGAGTTCTTCAGTTCAGTTTGCATCTGCAAGTCTTGACTTTTCCCTTCAGCCTCCTCTTTCCTTCCCTCCATCATCTGTGCAAATTCCCTTTGAAACTCAACTATAGTTTCCATCTGCATCTCCAAACCTCAGATCTTCTCTTCCCTCAGCTCTATCAATCACCACTTCATACAAACAAAGCTCTTTTCAGGTACCTGCTCCAGGATCATGTACATCCCGCAGCTTCCACATCTGGAACATAATTGTGTGTTGGACTCTGTCAGGGGAGACATGGCCTTTCTTTAGTCAAAAATGGCATATTATTCAGTGTTCTTATCGAGTGAGATCTCAGTATTCTCCACCAGGAATAAATGCAAGGCAATAGTGATTTGGCAATGGTTTGTGGTGAATGATGTCAATGTATTTTATACTGGCTAATTCATGGAATAAAATTTGGAGAGGGAACTTCTTGGTATCTTCCTCAGGTAAAGGTAAAATGGTGCAACACAGGGAAAATGGCAGAGCAGAGGAAGGAAAATAAAAACCTGGCAACCCTGGAATTAACACCTAGGCATTATAGTTTATATTCAAGTGCTCAAATTTTTTTGCCAGCAAAGATGGGAGATCAAAGGAATGTATTTGTGTTGTAAAAGTGTGAGGGAATTTTTTTAATGTAATCATCCACTTTAAAGTATATAAAAATATGACATCTAGTGGTGGTAATAGGAAATGTACTTGAAAGGCAGCTCTGTTGCAATCCCAGGTTGCAAAGCAGATTGAGCAGCTGTTACTGTACTACAGGAGATTATAACTGCAGTCTGGCCACATTAAGACTGTAATATCACATATGGACTAAGGAAACCCCCTCTACTTGTATTAGTCTTTTACCGTCAGTTCAGCAAATTAAATCTAGGCCCACTTATCAATATGTGACCTATGTGAAATGAGTCGTGGTGTCAGTTGGAGTCTAGTGAGCAGATGTTCATATCACAAAGCTACTGTCACCCTTATTGGCAGATTCATTAGAAAGGAAAAGGACAGAATGAACATGAAGAGAACAATACTCTCACCCCAAGAGGTGATCCCCCCCAACCCCCATACGTCAGGGTAAGGCACATCAGCAGGATAGCTTACAGGAGCAATGCAGCTGCTTTGTGAATAAACGGAGGAAAATGTGTAAGAATCCATACAAAATGTGTAAGAATCCTTAGGAGGGGAAAGACAGCCTTGTGGTTAAGGGCTGGACTAGCACTCAGGAGATTAGGATCTGCCACAGACTTCCTGTGCAAATTTAGACAAGGCATTCAAACAAAACATTTAAGCATGTGCTCAAGTAAAGTTAAGCACTTGATTCTAGTTGGGGCCTCTAGGTGCTACCACAGTACAAATAACACTTTAATAATAACACTGGTCTACAATTTTTGAGAAGTCGTCTGCTTCAGAGATAAAATGTGCTATTTATTATGTATTTTGATGTGCTGAATTCAAATATGACAATTAAAACAACCGATTGGCTACTGTTTCTAAGATATTTAAGTTTTTACATTTTATGTCTATGTATATTGTGTAGATAGTAGAGTTTTGATCAGAACTTGTAAACCTAGGTCTTTTCATGTGTTTATGGTTGCTTTACATGATAATATTTCACCTGTCCTGTTTATGTAACACTTTAAAAATCAGCAAAAGGGTTATATAAATAAAATTGATTATGAAACAAAAGGCAAAAAACTATTATGTACATAGTTTAGTCCTATTCAGTGTCTACTCGGCGCTTCTTGGCTTGTCTCTTGTATTCATTAAATGGAGCATCTCTTGTCACTGTCCAGCAATAGTCTGCAAGCATTGATGGGCTCCATTTGCCCTGATAGTGTTTCTCCATTGTTGCAATGTCCTGGTGAAATAGCTCGCTGTGCTCGTCGCTCACTGCTCCGCAGTTCGGTGGAAAAAAATCTAGATGAGAGTGCAAAAAATGTATCTTTAGTGACATGTTGCAACCAAGGCTTTTGTATGCCTTGAGGAGGTTTTCCACCAACAACCTGTAGTTGTCTGCCTTGTTGTTTCCGAGAAAATTTATTGCCACTAACTGGAAGGCTTTCCATGCCGTCTTTTCCTTGCCACGCAGTGCATGGTCAAATGCATCATCTCGAAGAAGTTCACGAATCTGAGGACCAACAAAGAAACCTTCCTTTATCTTAGCTTCACTTAACCTTGGAAATTTTCCATGGAGGTACTTGAAAGCTGCTTGTGTTTTGTCAATGGCCTTGACAAAGTTCTTCATCAGACCCAGCTTGATGTGTAAGGGTGGTAACAAAATCTTCCTTGATTCAACAAGTGGTGGATGCTGAACACTTTTCCTTCCAGGCTCCAATGACTGTCGGAGTGGCCAATCTTTCTTGATGTAGTGGGAATCTCTTGCATGACTATCCCATTTGCAGAGAAAACAGCAGTACTGTGTGTATCCAGTCTGCAGACCAAGCAAGAGAGCAACAACCTTCAAATCGCCACAAAGCTGCCACTGATGTTGGTCATAGTTTATGCACTTCAAAAGTTGTTTCATGTTGTCATAGGTTTCCTTCATATGGACTGCATGACCAACTGGAATTGATGGCAAAACATTGCCATTATGCAGTAAAACAGCTTTAAGACTCTTCTTCGATGAATCCATGAACAGTCTCCACTCATCTGGATCGTGAACAATGTTGAGGGCTGCCATCACACCGTCGATGTTGTTGCAGGCTACAAGATCACCTTCCATGAAGAAGAATGGGACAAGATCCTTTTGACGGTCACGGAACATGGAAACCCTAACATCACCTGCCAGGAGATTCCACTGCTGTAGTCTGGAGCCCAACAGCTCTGCCTTACTCTTGGGTAGTTCCAAATCCCTGACAAGGTCATTCAGTTCAGCTTGTGTTATGAGGTGTGGTTCAGAGGAGGAGGATGGGAGAAAATGTGGGTCCTGTGACATTGATGGTTCAGGACCATAAGTTTCATCCTCTTCCTCTTCCGACTCAAGTGAGAATGATTCTGGTGCATCAGGAACTGGCAATCCTTCTCCATGGGGTACTGGGCGTATAGCTGATGGAATGTTTGAATAATGCACAGTCCACTTTTTCTTCCTTGACACACCTTTCCCAACTGGAGGCACCATGCAGAAGTAACAATTGCTGGTATGATCTGTTGGCTCTCTCCAAATCATTGGCACTGCAAAAGGCATAGATTTCCTTTTCCTGTTCAACCACTGGCGAAGATTTGTTGCACAAGTGTTGCAGCATATGTGTGGGGCCCACCTCTTGTCCTGATCTCCAATTTTGCAGCCAAAATAAAGGTGACAGGCTTTCTTAACCATAGTGGTTATACTGCGCTTTTGTGATGCAAAAGTCACTTCACCACAAACATAGCAGAAGTTATCTGCACTGTTCACACAAGTACGAGGCGTCTCTGCTCACTTTGGCTAAACAGAAATGTGTCCCTTTGCAAAATCAAACACTGACAAATAAGAGAGCACAACACTGTATGTTTTCTAGAGCTGATATAGGGCAATTTGTTCAGCAGAGTGATGTAAGCTTCGTTATGATTGCATCATCCATGACTTCTAGGAATAACATGATGCAATTCATATCACGTATGACGCAATACCAGCTTCACATTGCATCATTCATTGTTTTGCCTAAAAAGCAAGTACTGTCCAAACCCAGTCATAGATTTATTCATAGATCCAGTCAAAGATGTATTTTAGTCATTTCTGGTTTAAATTGAGATCCCTTCCTTTATAACTCACTTAACCTCTGCCATTCCCAAGTCAAGGGTCGTATATACTGACCCAATAGCATATCTTGAAAACTAGAGCCAATCAACAATTTTAAGCATCATTTTCGTTCTCAGTGACCCAGAATTAGTAAAGTTTGACTACATTTATTTCAGAAGCATTTTGGCTGTAGAGCAGTGTAATCAATGGCAAATGAAATATTAATAGATAATTAAGCTTAGAGATACAATATTTACTTGTAAAGGATGTACAACATACAACTAATGGAAGGGAAGTTGTTGAAAAACACTTAATATCTGAATGACAGGTTTCAGAGTAGCAGCCGTGTTAGTCTGTGCTGTAGCCCACGAAAGCTTATGCTCAAATAAATTTGTTAGTCTCTAAGGTGCCACAAGTACTCCTGTTCTTAATATCTGAGCCTAAGTTGTAGGACACCAGCAATAGAAGGCTGGGTGAAAGAAGTGATGAATAAAAGAGGAAGAAAAGGAAAATTACTTCCTTGGAGATGTAGTTGGAAGTGGGCAGTATCAGCAAAGCTGAATTTCATAGTTTTAGTTTCAAGATTGGAACTTTGTTGCAAAAAGCATTAAAATGTATTTATTGGGATTTATATTTTGAAAACTTTATTGAACAGGTCCATTCAACTCATTCAGTTTGTAACAATGATTTTTGAAAGTGGCATATTTTCAAAGGAAACAAAAAATTGGTGGCATAGTTTTGGTTAAATACTTCAATTCCGTGTAGCTCCTGGTCATTTTGAAGGATGACATGAGACTGAGTGGTTAAGTATGTATCAGTGCTTGTGTAACTCTAGCTACTGCTTGATCATATAACTACTTGCCAACAACAATCCTGTTGCAGCATTTCTCTGTCCAGTATGGACAGGATTATATTGTCAACAAAACTCTGCCAATAGGCTCACTCTATTCTCCCATACCACAGTGGTCTAGCACTGTTTCCTCAGTTTTAAACATTTCAAGTTTGGACACAAAACATGTTCCACTGGTATGAGGCCTGTAGCCATATTTAAGAATTATTCCAAACATGATCATCAACCATACTAGCCGTGTACGCAACTGTTCAGTGTAGACTGAACTCCCACACTTGGATGTGCACAAGTCCATGGGGCCGGATGTGCTGCATCCGAGGGTGCTAAAGGAGTTGGCGGATGAGATTGCAGAGCCATTAGCCATTATTTTTGAAAACTCATGGCGATCGGGGGAGGTCCCGGATGACTGGAAAAAGGCTAATGTAGTGCCCATCTTTAAAAAAGGGAAGAAGGAGGATCCGGGGAACTACAGGCCAGTCAGCCTCACCTCAGTCCCTGGAAAAATCATGGAGCAGGTCCTCAAGGAATCAATTATGAAACACTTAGAGGAGAGGAAAGTGATCAGGAACAGTCAGCATGGATTCACCAAGGGCAAGTCATGCCTGACTAACCTAATTGCCTTCTATGATGAGATAACTGGCTCTGTGGATGAGGGGAAAGCAGTGGATGTGTTATTCCTTGACTTTAGCAAAGCTTTTGATACGGTCTCCCACAGTATTCTTGCCGCCAAGTTAAAGAAGTATGGGCTGGATGAATGGACTGTAAGGTGGATAGAAAGCTGGCTAGATCGTCGGGCTCAACGGGTAGTGATCAATGGCTCCATGTCTAGTTGGCAGCCGGTTTCAAGCGGAGTGCCCCAAGGGTCGGTCCTGGGGCCGGTTTTGTTTAATATCTTTATTAATGATCTGGAGGATGGTGTGGACTGCACTCTCAGCAAGTTTGCAGATGACACTAAACTGGGAGGCGTGGTAGATACACTAGAGGGTAGGGATCGGATAAAGAGGGACCTAGACAAATTAGAGGATTGGGCCAAAAAAAACCTGATGAGGTTCAACAAGGACAAGTGCAGAGTCCTGCACTTAGGACGGAAGAATCCCATGCACTGCTACAGACTAGGGACCGAATGGCTGGGTAGCAGTTCTGCTGAAAAGGACCTAGGGGTCACAGTGGACGAGAAGCTGGATATGAGTCAACAGTGTGCTCTTGTTGCCAAGAAGGCTAACGGCATTTTGGGCTGTATAAGTAGGGGCATTGCCAGCAGATCGAGGAACGTGATCGTTCCTCTTTATTCGACATTGGTGAGGCCTCATCTGGAATACTGTGTCCAGTTTTGGGCCCCACACTACAAGAAGGATGTGGAAAAATTGGAAAGAGTCCAGCGGAGAGCAACAAAAATGATTAGGGGTCTGGAGCACATGACTTATGAGGAGAGGCTGAGGGAACTGGGATTGTTTAGTCTCCAGAAGAGAAGAATGAGGGGGGATTTGATAGCTGCTTTCAACTACCTGAGGGGGGGTTCCAAAGAGGATGGAGCTCAGCTGTTCTCAATGGTGGCAGATGACAGAACAAGGAGCAATGGACTCAAGTTGCAGTGGGGGAGGTCTAGGTTGGATATTAGGAAAAACTTTTTCACTAGGAGGGTGGTGAAGCACTGGAATGCGTTACCTAGGGAGGTGGTGGAGTCTCCTTCTTTGGAGGTTTTTAAGGCCCGGCTTGACAAAGCCCTGGCTGGGATGATTTAGTTGGGAATTGGTCCTGCTTTGAGCAGGGGGTTGGACTAGATGACCTCCTGAGGTCCCTTCCAACCCTGATATTCTATGATTCTATGAATGTATCACTTGGACTTTGAGTGAGCTCCTCGAGATAGCAAACCTAGCAGCAAAACAAAGATTGAACTAATTTAAGCCCAGTCTTCTTTCATATGCCACTGGCACTGTTGGGTGTTGGGCAGTGATTTATTCATTTGTGAGCAGATGTGCAAGAGCCAGGTTCCACTTTCCTGTATCACAGAAGCTGTCAGCACACACTCAGCTATCCTAGACTCTTTCTTGTGTTTTTACTGTCCAACCCTACAAACTACAGCTCATTGCCCCTCCACGTTGGGCAGCAAGAACAAACCTGGCCTAAAAGGAGACAGAAGATTAATCTGCTGCATAAATCTGTCTCTTGAGTGTGTGAAATGGGGAAGGGCTCATACTTTAATCCTGGGACATATGGTGCCTCTGTTAGTCTTTTAGCTGCACTCCAGATACAGGAGTAAGAAAGGAATTCCAAGGATGCTTCAAGCTCATGTTATTTTCACACCTGACAATGTGATGTTTTGTGGGCTGGTGCCTGTTTGCATGCTCTTACTGGAAGGATGCTGCTTTTGGAAAAAGTGTTGTACCACAAAACTCAGAAAAGGAAGTTCCCGACTGTTCATACCAACATACTACTGTACCTCTAAGCAAACTGAAACATTTTTGGTATTTGAAAAAGGAAACAAGTAATCAAGTACAGGAATAGCAACTGTGACCAACGGAATTAAAACATCACCAAAAGATCAGCACAGCCTGCTGCTGTGGAGAGAACGATTACACAGGCTTTTCAAAAAACAGAGAAGCTAGTGGAGTTGGTTGCAAATATTCTGACAGAACCCTTCTCTATCTGAAACAGCTGATGCAACAAAATCAAAACATTTTGAGAGAATGTATTTATTTTGTTGAAGTTTTTGACAAAAGTTTACCAAAATGCTCTGTTTCAACAAGGTTGAAGTACTCATTTTTCATCATTATATTAGTATGTAATATAATATAAAAATCTCAAAGTAGTCTTCTGATAAGCTCTTTCAATCCTTTCAGAATGAATTTTTAAAAAAACTTTTCATTTTGGGGGGATGGTGCGAAGGGGTGGAAATGTCAACTTTTTATTCCAATGTAGGACAACAGGAAATTTCTTCATGTTGGAATTTCCTCTAGAACTTAAATTCTAAGTTTCAACCAGCTCTAGAACTTAGCAATTGGGAGAAATGTTGTTGTTTTGTTGATTCACAGTCTGCAGCCATGAACACCTGGAGCTATGATCACCTCAGATAAGCAGCATTTGGCTCCCTTAGTACTTGACTAAAAGAAACCTTGGGTTCTGCAGGAATTGGTGGTGGCATCGGGGGCACTCATCTGCTTAAACTATTGCACCCAAATTAGAGATACCTAACATGATGTATATTCTGTTAGAGCCTCTTACACAGACTCTATAAAAGGACCTTACCGGATTGGTGTCAGACTCAGCCATTACCTCAGTTTCCCTTTCTTGGTCTTCCCAATAACTGCACCCAGACTCTTGGTCTGGTGTATTAAAACTACTTCACAGGTAAAATGTCAACTTAAAATCAAAAAAGTCTTTCCCTGACATCAGAGTTTCTTCAGCCTCTGCTGGGCTCAACAGCTCTTTCCCAAAATCCAGGTTTTGCTACCTGGCATTTCCTCAAACATCTTCATCTTAAATTGTCTGCTCCTGCCCCTCACTGCAAGTAGCTCCAGCCAGGTTCTTCTATCTAGTGTGGCCAGAAAGCAGACATGCCAAACCCATGAAAAAAACACAGAAATTGGGCTTGGTTTTGGCTTAATTGGTTTGTGAGTTGCTTGCTGGCTAGTTTTTGGCTTCTTGCTTGTTTGGCTTGTAGCTTCCTTTTTTTTATCACCTCCCAGCAAGCAGGGGTAAGGGGGGTGGCAAGCAGGGGAGAGAGTCAGGGGTGCACAGCAGGCCCACCACAGTCCGACTGCACGCCGGGGGATCTAGTCACATAGAGTGTTGGGGTTCTTAGGGATTAGCTTGTTTTGGCCTTGTTTTGAAATGGGATTAGCTTGATTTTTGGCTTATTGTGAAAGTCGGGGTGCTTATTTATTGTGTGAAAGTTGGCAACTGAGCTAGAAAGGTTTTGCTTCAGTCCTCTCTGACCCTGCATGGCTACAAGAGTCTCCCTGTGACACCAACATCCCCCACCCCCGACAAAGCTGAGCAGGTTCTCTTTTATCTGCTTCTAAACCCATCATATGGGCAGGCAACTGAGAAGGCACAAGTAGACTGAGTCCAACTCCCTTAAAGGGTCAGCCCACCCTGAGACACTCTCCTATACCACAAACACTTGCTGTAGCCATGTGTACATGGGTGGTGGAACTGCAGGTGCTATGGGTGCTGCTGCACCCCCTGACTTGAACTGGTTTCCATCATATACAGGGTTTACAGTTTGGTTCAATGGCTTTCAGCCCTCCCACTACACAAATTGTTCCAGCTCTCCTGCATGTGTAGTAGAGTGTGATGGGGCACTGATGTTGAAATGGTTAATGTGGGCCTGAGCGGCTAATTGACACATCTGTTTGCACCCAGAGGATGGGCCAGGCCCAATTAATGATGAGTCCCAGCTGGGGGAAGAGCTAGATGGTTTCTATGAAGGGAGGAAACTGAGGGTAGAAGGAGGCTGCAGGGTGAGAAGGAAAAGAGTCTTTCTAGTCTTTTACTGGGTAATAGCAAAGGAACTTAGGGAGGGAGTTTATACCCTAGTTCTGATTTAAGATGGTAGCAGAAAATTCCTGAAGTGGGCCTGAGGGAAGGCTGATAGGCAGACTGTAGTTGTGAGGATCCAGACTAGGAGCAAGTCTCCTAAGAGGTAACTCCTGAGAGTTAGTGTTCTTCAGTAGAATGGAGAGACAGGGAGGACTCAGGGTAGACTAAAAGCTTAAGCCTGAGGAAGGGGTCACAGACACATTTGCTTTTAAATTTGGTTAAATGACTCCAGAAAGAATCTCTAGGGTCACTATTCTGACAGGAGGGTAGAACAGAAGAGGAGCTCTGGAGGGGCAGAAGATGTCAGTGTCAAGTGGGGTACTGTCTGAGTGGGATGCTGTTACCCTTAAAGGGGAAAGACTTTAAAGCGATCTGACTGGAGGTCTGAGTCACATGGAGAGAGACCACCACAGGTCTGGAGCTGCTATCATCAGGGGGCACTGATGAGGAAAGAAATGCTATGACATGCCCAACTGTGAAGGGGTTTGCTTTAGGTGAGTGCACTCGCATTGAATCTAAATTGGTTTAACTTGCATGCTGAGGTGCCAGAGGAAAACAAAAGTGGGGATTATAGATAACAGCTGCTCCTGCTTCCACTGACTCTGAGAGCACCATTGTGAACTGCAGTGTCTCATTTTAAGAAGCCATGTGCACCACTCTGCAGCCAAGTGCTCCTCTGTATTCCTTGAGCACTAATGTTTTGCATTTTGCTCTCATGGGGGAGGCTGAAATGATAACAGGATATAGCACAGTATGAATCAATTCTTGTCAATGATTGATGAGACAGACTGACTCTAGTACTTGCAGGGAAACTATGTCAAGGTCCTCCTCAAACACTGCTACATAAGGCAAACCGTTTAATACAGAGGTTCTGCAATGATCCCAGTCCAGTAAGAGCAGTCCGATCAACCTCATAACATCCTAGAAAATGAGGATTTGAGTCACCCCTTAACACAGTGAGTGAGCCCTTGCTGGCCAAGGGCCTGGGAACTGTACAAAAGTACTTCCTGCTGACGCTACTTGCAAAAACAGCTGCTTTATGCTATCCTGCATCTGGACGAAAATAATAAGAAATCCATGCTGGGAAATAGCTAAGCAGGAAAAAATTGTGTATATGGTGTGAGAACTGTCTCATTTCCCAAACCGAATATGCCATAAATCATTAGCTAACTTAAAAATACAACAAAAGTCTTAAATCCAAAATCCATGTATTACAATGCACTTAATCTTTATGGCTCCAGTTCTGCAAATTTCTTAAGCATGTGCATAGTTACATAATATGAGTAATCCCAGCTTTAAGCAATGGGACTACAAGTGCTTAAAGTTAAGCATGTGCTTCAGTGCCCTTGCTGAATCAGGGCTTAAAACAGTGGATCTTTAGGTACCTGATAGTGCCAGTCATTCTAATGGTCGGTCTTTTTTGTTGTGAGCTGCTCGCAATCCTTAATTAGACTAACAACTTTATTTGCACAACTCCCCTCAAATCCATTGAGTTATTTAAGTTTGAAAAGCACAGTTGCTGTTTGTGAGATAAAATTGTCATGCCTCCTTAATGTAATATTCATATGTTACAGATACAGTACCGTATCTGTATCACTTAATTTTAGTAATACTACGTTATAATCATTGGTTATGGTGAAATATCCCTCACATCTACCCCAATCTTTCACCAGTGCTGTCCACAAAGTTATCTTAAGTAACATCATCATAAAAACGCTGTGTGTGTGTCTCTAGGTTTATTGCAAAAGCACATTTCCTTTCCTTGGGCCACATTGAATTTGCCAAATAGTATGCAACATGGCACAGTGTTCGATGATCACTGTGACCCTGTTACCCAGACAGAGGTCTTCTGGGTGCTCACAATCTCAGCAGGATCAGGTCGCATTAGTACTGTAGTTGGATGAGAGATGATGACCAAGGTAAAAGTAGATTGTTACCAAATTTGTTGAAACTTTGACTCTCTCCTATCTAAGTCAGTGCTGAACCAACACCTAAGCCTCATTTTAGGGTGCGATAAGAGATATTGTTTTGTCCAACTGAAGATCTGCCTCCCTCCAAATACTCCCAAAGTCTTTTATATGTTTTAGTTTGGGTAACTGCACTATATTTACTTAAATTCCATCTGCACTACCAATTGATTAGAATAGTATTCTTCTCTTCATCCCTAGACTGTTGTTTAGCATAGCAATGCAATGTTAAAAAGGCTCTGCATTCTGTCCATCTAGTATTATTACTATTTAACACTATCTTGTGGTAGCCCCTGGAGGCCAACCAGGCCAGCATCCTAGAGGCTGCATTTCAATAATGGGGGAAGCAATTCCTGCAAATAGGTAGGTTTTAAAAATACTTTTGAATTCTTCCAAATGGAAGGAGCTATACATGGAAGCAGCTGTGTTTATTATGTTGAAGTGTAATGAAGAGCCTATTGTAAAGCATACATGCAAGAAACAAATTGCTGTGAGACCCTGAACTTAGCCTCTTAACTACACAAGAATCGAATTGGCCAGTGTGTGCATGCAGTAGTATTTTTGGTTTCAATACAAATATAAAAGCATCAATGTTTTAGGTACATGTGGCTTCCTCTAGTTTACAGTTACACAAGTGTGACTGGTAGACAGCCATTCTGTTCTAGATGATTATTGTCTACCATGTAATGGTGGTTTGGTCTAAATGTCCCCTTTTCTGTTCCCTTTTTCCTTACATTAAAAGCAGTCTGTGAACAGTGCATTTGTTGTTTTTTGCCATTTTTGAATATTATTGGATTTCCTTTCATGCTTAAAGCTTTAATTAAAATCACCGCTAGACCAGTATGTCCAATGTGATAACTGATGTGTCATGAGCTTATTCGACATTGGTGAGGCCTCATCTGGAGTATTGTGTCCAGTTTTGGGCCCCACACTACAAGAAGGATGTGGAAATATTGGAAAGAGTCCAGCGGAGGGCAACAAAAATGATTAGGGGTCTGGAGAACATGACTTATGAGGAGAGGCTGAGGGAACTGGGATTGTTTAGTCTCCAGAAGAGAAGAATGAGGGGGGATTTGATAGCTGCTTTCAACTACGTGAAGGGAGGTTCCAAAGAGGATGGAGCTCGGCTGTTCTCAGTGGTGGCAGATGACAGAACAAGGAGCAATGGTCTCAAGTTGCAGTGGGGGAGGTCTAGGTTGGATATTAGGAAACACTATTTCACTAGGAGGGTGGTGAAGCACTGGAATGCGTTACCTAGGGAGGTGGTGGAATCTCCTTCCTTGGAGGTTTTTAAGGCCCGACTTGACAAAGCCCTGACTGGGATGATTTAGTTGGGAATTGGTCCTGCTTTGAGCAGGGGGTTGGACTAGATGACCTCCTGAGGTCCCTTCCAACCCTGATATTCTATGTCAGTATAACATGTCTGAGGCTGCTGATGATGGATGACAGAATGTTATAGAAAAAACTGCAGAGGAAAAAAGTTCATTTGGGAGGTTAGGTTTCTCTTTGCTTTAGTTACAGTGAAATAAAAGGCAATGCCAGTTAGACAGAAAGAAGAGAAAAGAGTAAGATGCCTTGGAAGATTTGAACCTACCTCTCTTTCAGCTGCGAACAGTATAACCATTTGTCAGCTCTATGTAGAGTTATTATTTATTGTATGCATTGTGGTACTGCCTAGGGGTAGGCCAATACTGTACACTAAGTCCAGGTTCTGACTCAGGTTTGAGTTCAAGCCTGCTTCTGTCCTCCTATAAATCAGTCTGACTTGGTCAGCAAGCATCCAGGATTCAGGTCCTAGGCCACTGTGAAGGAGGTGGGTCAGAGCCTAGACTCCTGCTGTAATTTGGGTCCAAGCCCCGTCATTTTGCAGTGTGGACACAGCTCAAGCCACAGACCTGAATCAGAAGGTCTGTGTAGTGCAGAGTGGACATGTTAGCATGGCTGTGAGAGCTGGCTTTAGCAATTGTAAACCAGATTTACAATGCAGTGTGGATGCTCAGACATGGGCTTGAAAACACCAACTCCACAACCTGGTACCGCAGTCCCAGGTATACAATGCAGGGTAGACATACCTTAGGAGTCATGGACTAGGACCTCACTGTACTAGGCACTGTATAAACCCAGAACAAAGGGGGCTTCCACTATATAAGTGTATATTTGTTTTTTGAAACATTAATGTATAAGTTATAATATCTATATTTTCTTTCTCTCTATCCCTATATGTGTACACAGACACCCTCTTATTTGGATTTTAGTCTAAAAGAAATGCCAAAGCAAAAAGCAGCTATCTAAAGCTCTAAGATCCCTCAACTTATATTTAAAATCACCACTACTATAGGAGTCCGCAAAATGTAAACACATGCATTTATGTTAGACGTGGGTCCAAGCAACAAAGTTCAGATCTAGAGCTGTACTGTCCAGAGTGCAGAGGTGTTGAGACCTGCATTTTGGTTTGAACATGTCTCTGGTACAGTATATACAGCATCTATGCACATAGTATGTGCAGGTGGAGGCTTTTGTTAGCACTTGTTTGAGACAATCTACATTATTTGCAGGTAGCATAGCTATGAGTGAGTTGTATAGGTTATCCCAAGTTCCAATGAAACTTCAGTACCACCATGCATCAATATGTATCACCCTATTTTAGGGCAGTTACTTCTCACAATTTTTGTTTTTTTTAAATATCCTTCTGCCTTTGTGATCAGATTGTATCAATTACCAAATACAGACTGTAGAGTGAAAGAAATAGTAGAATACAATTTTAAATGATCTAAAACCGTGGTTCTCAACCAGGAGAACATGTACCCCTGGGGGTACTCAGAGGTCTTCCAAGGGGTACATCAACTCATCTAGATATTTGCTTAGTTTTACAACAGGCTACATAAAAACTACTAGTGAAGTCAGTATGAACTAAAATTTCATACAGACAATGAGTTGCTTATACTGGCCTATATACTATACACTGAAATGTAAGTATGATATTTATATTCCAATTGATTTATTTTATAATTATATGGTAAAAATGAGAAAGTATGCCATTTTTCAGTAATAGTGTGCTGTGACACTTTTTTTGTATTATGTTTGATTTCTTAAGCAAGTAGTTTTTAAGTGAGGTGAAACTTGGGGTACACAAGGAAAATCAGACTCTGGAAAGGTTGAGAGCCACTGATCTAAAATAACTTTCTATATATCAGTTATAAGGTGTGATATCTTGCCAAACATCAGGGCTAGCAACTAACATTATATAAGGAACCTCACCTCTCCAGTGAGATACAGCTTCAGATTTCTAGCCCTGGCAGTTCATGGGGTATTGAAAGTTAAATCTCAGAGGGGGTATGTCTACACTACAGGATTAATTCGAATTTATATAATTCGAATTTAGGAAACCGATTTTATAAATTCGAATGTATTCGGCCACACTAGGCACCATTAATTCGGTGGTTTGCGTCCAAGCTACCATAGTAGCATCGATTTCCAGAGCGTTGCATTGTGGGTAGCTTTTACATAGCTATCCCATAGTTCCCGCAGTCTCCACCCCCCTTGGAATTCTGGGTTGAGACCCCAGTGCATGATGGGGCAAAAAACATTGTCGCAGGTAGTTCTGGGTACAGCCTCCCCCTCCCTCCCTGAAAGCAACGGCAGACAACCATTTCGCGCCTTTTTTCCTGAGTGAACTCTGCAGACTCCATTCTGCATCAAGCATGGATCCCGTTGTGCTCCAGAACGCAGTCTTGAACATTATAAACACCTCGCGCTTTCTCGTGGAGTTTATGCTTACACAGGACCAGAAAAAAGAGGCGAGGAGGAGGAGGAGGCGGCGATTGCAGCGCAGCGACCAGCGTGATGAGGACATGGACACGGACACAGAATTCTCTGAGACCGCGGGCCCCGGTGCTTTGGAGATTATGATGTTAATGGGCCAGGTTATAGGCTTTGAACGCCGATTCTGGGCCCGGGAAACAAGCACAGACTGGTGGGACCGCATAGTGTTGCAGGTGTGGGACGATTCCCAGTGGCTGAGAAACTTTCGCATGCGTAAGGGCACTTTCATGGAACTTTGTGACTTGCTTTCCCCTGCCCTGAAGCGCCAGAATACCAAGATGAGAGCAGCCCTCACAGTTGAGAAGCGAGTGGCGATAGCCCTGTGGAAGCTTGCAACGCCAGACAGCTACCGGTCAGTCGGGAATCAATTTGGAGTGGGCAAATCTACTGTGGGGGCTGCTGTGATGCAAGTAGCCAAAGCAATCACGGAGGTGCTGCTACGAAAGGTAGTGACTCTGGGAAATGTGCAGGTCATAGTGGATGGCTTTGCTGCAATGGGATTCCCTAACTGTGGTGGGGCAATAGATGGAACCCATATTCCTATCTTGGCACCGGAGCACCAGGGTACCCAGTACATAAACCGCAAGGGGTACTTCTCAATGGTGCTGCAAGCACTTGTGGATCACAAGGGACGTTTCACCAACATCCATGTGGGCTGGCCGGGAAGGGTTCATGACGCTCGCGTCTTCAGGAACACCAATCTGTTTAAACGGCTGCAGCAAGGGACTTACTTTCCGGACCAGAAAATAACCGTGGGGGATGTTGAAATGCCAATTGTTATTCTTGGGGACCCAGCCTACCCCTTAATGCCATGGCTCATGAAGCCATACACAGGCAGCCTGGACAGGAGTCAGGAGTTGTTCAACTACAGGCTGAGCAAGTGCAGAATGGTGGTAGAATGTGCATTTGGCCGTTTAAAAGGTCGCTGGCGATCCTTATTGACTCGCTCAGACCTCAGCCAAACCAATATCCCCATTGTTATTACTGCTTGCTGTGTGCTCCACAATCTCTGTGAGAGCAAGGGGGAGACCTTTATGGCAGGGTGGGAGGCTGAGGCAAATCGCCTGGCTGCTGATTACTCGCAGCCAGACACCAGGGCGATTAGAAGAGCACACGATGAAGCGCTGCGCATTAGGGAAGCTTTGAAAACCAGTTTCATGACTGGCCAGGCTACAGTGTGAAATTTATGTTTGTTTATCCTTCCTGAAAACCCGCCCCCTTTATTGACTCATTCTCTGTAAGGAACCCACCCTCCCCCTTCCCCCAGCTTGCTTTCAAAGGAAATAAAGTCACCATTGTTTAAAAATCATTTATTCTTTATGAATTGATTATAAAAAGAGGGAGAGAACCTGAGTGGGGTTTGGGAGGAGGATCAGCGGGAAGGAAAAGCCCAGTAAAAAAAGGTTAAGAAAATGGCAGCCTTTTGCTTGGGCTGTCCACTGGGGTGGAATGGGAGGGTGTACGGAGCCTCCCCCCCCGTGTTCTTACACATCTGGGTGTGGAGGCTATGGAAAATGGTGAGGAGGTAGGGGGGTTATACAGGGGCTGTAGCGGCACAGAACCTGAGTGGGGTTTGGGAGGAGGATCTGCGGGAAGGAAAAGCCCAGTAAAAAAAGGTTAAAAAAATGGCAGCCTTTTGCTTGGGCTGTCCACTGGGGTGGAATGGGAGGGTGTACGGAGCCTCCCCCCCCGTGTTCTTACACGTCTGGGTGTGGAGGCTATGGAACATGGTGAGGAGGTAGGGGGGTTATACAGGGGCTGTAGCGGCACTCGGTTCTCCAGCAGCCGTTCCTGAAGCTCCACCAGACGCCGGAGCATGTCTGTTTGCTCACGCAGCAGCCCCAGCGTTGCTTCCCGACTCCTCTGATCTTCCTGCCGCCACCTCTCATCTCGAGCGTCTCTCCTCTCCTCACGTTGGTCCCTTCTGTCCTCACGTTGGTCCCTCATGTCCTCACGTTGGTCCCTCATGTCCTCACGTTGGTCCCTCCTGTCCTCACGGTCACTGGCTTCTTTCCTATACTTGCAAACCGTCTCCTTCCACTCATTCAGATGAGCTCTTTCATTCCTGGTGGATTGCATGATTTCGGAAAACATCTCTTCTCTCGTTTTTTTTTTACGACGCCTTATCTGGGATAGCCTTCGGGAAGGAGGAGGGAGGCTTGAAACATTTGCACCTGCTGGAGGGAGTGAAAAAAGGAGAGAATTTTTTTAAAAGATACATTTTTCAGAACAATGCTTATACTCTTTCACGGTGTATACTATTCACATTACATAGCACATGTGATTTCTGTGCAAGGTCGCATTTTGCCTCTTAATATTGAGTGCCTGTGGCTTTGCTGCTAGAGATCACAGACGCAGGTCGGGGCAACAGAATTCACCTTGCATGCTGCCATGGTAAGCCACTGTCTTTAGGCTTCTGCGCCCTGCTTTCCCACATACCAAGCAAAGCCCGTTGTGCTGCAGTTTTCCTGTTAGCTTGTTTTCTGCTGCTGAAGGTTAACACCCCCCCCCCCATCCAATTCTCTGGGATGAGTGCTTTATCCCTCCCCCCACCGCGTGGCTGGTATCAGGGAAGATCCCTGCAGGAACCAAACTAACACCCCCCCCCCACCCGCCATGAATTCTCTGGGATGAGTGCTTTATCCCTCCCCCCACCGCGTGGCTGGTATCAGGGAAGATCCCTGCAGGAACCAAACTAACACCCCCCCCCCACCCGCCATGAATTCTCTGGGATGAGTGCTTTATCCCTCCCCCCACCGCGTGGCTGGTATCAGGGAAGATCCCTGCAGGAACCAAACTAACACCCCCCCCCCACACCCGCCATGAATTCTCTGGGATGAGTGCTTTATCCCTCCCCCCACCGCGTGGCTGGTATCAGGGAAGATCCCTGCAGGAACCAAACTAACACCCCCCCCCACCCGCCATGAATTCTCTGGGATGAGTGCTTTATCCCTCCCCCCACCGCCTGGCTGGTATCAGGGAAGATCCCGGCAGGAACCAAACTAACACCCCCCCCCCCCACACCCGCCATGAATTCTCTGGGATGAGTGCTTTATCCCTCCCCCCACCGCGTGGCTGGTATCAGGGAAGATCCCTGCAGGAACCAAACTAACACCCCCCCCCCACCCGCCATGAATTCTCTGGGATGAGTGCTTTATCCCTCCCCCCACCGCCTGGCTGGTATCAGGGAAGATCCCTGCTAGCAAAACGCGAAAAGCTCTGGGCCAATCCTCCCCCCCCCCTTGCACTTGGCTAAATGCAGGGAAGGATTTCTTTTCAGCCACAGGCAAACAGCCCAGTAGGAACGGCCACCTCAGTCCCCTTAATTAAATTCCCTTATTTCAACCAGGTTACCCTAAGCGATATCACTCTCCTGAGGATTACACAGCAAGATAAAGAACGGATGTTGCTTGAATGCCAGCAAACACCGGGACCATACGCTGCCAGGCTCTGTCAGGCAATGATACCAGATTACTTGCTACTAGCATGGCGTGGTCAAGTGTCCTACCATGGAGGACGGAATAAGGCTGCACTGCCCAGAAACCTTGTGGCAAGGCTTTTGGAGTACCTCCAGGAGAGCTTCATGGAGATGTCCCTGGAGGATTTCCGCTCCATCCCCAGACATGTTAACAGACTTTTCCAGTAGCTGTACTGGCTGCGAATGCATCCCAAGTGCTCAGGGCAAATTAATCATTAAAAATGCTTGCTTTTAAACCATGTTTTATATTTTAAAAGGTAAACTCACCTGAGGTCCCTTCCATGGGGTCATGGTCTTGGGTGCTGGCTTGGGAGGCTTGGGAGGGTACTTCAGTCAGGGTGAGAAACAGTTCCTGGCTGTTGGGGAGAACGGAGAGCTGGGTGCTCTCTGCCAGCTCGTCCTCCTCCTCCTCCTCTTCCCCTTCCATGGAATCATCAGGTGTACCTGATGAGATTATCCCCAGCTCGGAATCCACAGTCAGAGGTGGGGTAGTGGTGGCGGCCCCCCCTAGAAATGCATTTAGCTCAGCGTAGAAGCGGCATGTCCGCGGCTCTGACCCGGAGCGACCGTTTGCCTCCTTTGCTTTTTGATAGGCTTGTCTGAGCTCCTTGACTTTCACGCGGCACTGATCTGTGTCCCTATTGTGGCCTCTCTCCATCATGCCCTTGGAAATTTTTTCATAAGTTTTGGCATTTCGTCTTTTCGAACGCAGTTCAGCTAGCACTGAATCCTCTCCCCATATAGAGATCAAATCCAGTACCTCCTGTACGGTCCATGCTGGTGCTCTTTTTCGATTATCAGCCTGCATGGTTACCTGTGCTGATGAGCTCTCTGTGGTCACCTGTGCTCTCCACGCTGTGCAAACAGGAAATGAAATTCAAATGTTCCCGGGGCTTTTCCTGTCCACCTGGCCAGTGCATGCGAGTTCAGATTGCTGGCCAGAGCGGTCACAATGGTGCACTGTGGGATAGCTCCTGGAGGCCAATAACATCGAATTGCGGCCACACTAACGCTAATTCGAATTGACAAATTCGATTTTGGCGCTACTCCGCTCGTCGGGGTGGAGTACAGAAATCGAATTAAAGGGCCCTTTAATTCGAATTAAATGGCTTCGTTGTGTGGACGGGTCAAGCGTTAATTCGAATTAAGGCAGCTAAATCCGAATTAAAGTCGTAGTGTAGACCAGGCCTTAGTTGTTCTGGACTGAACAGTGTACGCTGTGGACTTTGGAACAGTATAATTGTAAATTTGTTTTTATATTATTTGTTTGGCAGGGGTGGGGGTCGTGGGGAAGGCATACTCTTTTCATGACTCTTGCTCACTGTTGAAAAGCTGGTTAAGATTTTGGAATGTTACAAGATGATCCAGCTGAGATGCTATTAATGAGCAAAGTGCAAGAGAAGAGGTCAAAGCTGCATAAGCAAATGTTCCACACACTAGTAGTTTGGGGGAATTCACATAGTTGCAAATGTAAAGAAACATTTTCCATGGGTACAATGTACATGTGTGATAAGATCTATTCTGGTTATACTGTGCTCATCACCATGGTATCTGAATGCCTGTAAATAAATTTATTTTAGCACAAAAGAGGATATTTGCATGTTTGTCTTAAATTATTTTCTCAGCTGATTTGTGCTTGGGGGTAATGCTACTTGACTTTTCTAGGACAAATAATCAACATTTTGGTTATTTTCAGAACAGCGACTACTGTGTAATATAATGCATAGTAAATATCTAAAGTTCTGTTATGTATACAGTGGGTGCTATTAGAATCCTAATATTTTTTCAGGCAATTAAAAGTACAGTGTGAATGCCACAGTAGCATTATCTACTTCCAAAGGCAAAGTAAAGATTTTAATGATGACCACTGTATACTAATATAAAATATACACTCCTTGTTCCAAATGATTTGGTGTATTCAATACAACAAATAGGCAATAATAGAAAATTAGATTGTATTCTATGTAATATTCATCCTGAAAGACTGGATAAACATGTTTATAAAACAGAGAAAGGCTAGAAAGGTAATCATGTTATAGACCTAGATAAGGGTGAGCTAATCAAATGTTGATAAATATTGACCATGTGTGTATGTTATGTTAAGTCTAGGTAAGAATTTTCATACGCAGCCATGCCTATCAACATGAACGCAATCTTCTCTAAGCAATCACAAGGGAAAAAATGTTATTTGGAGGATTCCACTCAATTTTAATTAGAGCCATTCCCTTACTGAATTAGTTAATAGATTATTAAATATTACTAAGTACATACACATACATTTCCTCCCTCATTAGTGGCTTCTAGCCACTAGCAATTATCTCATCACTTTACCTATAGCGTTTCACTCCTTCAGAGCTTAACTATAAATGTCAGCTTTTCTTGTGTTACTGCTCTGAAGAGCAATAAAAAGATGTTTTTCTTCCACTATCCAGATTAGGAATTAAACCAATCTCTTAAATGAGCTGTGTTGATGACAATAGAAATGACACTAATTGTTAAATTACATTTTTTTAAATCTTCATTCACTTTTCAATATATTTTTTTTCTAAAGAAAAAGTTACAGCCATTTCACTCCTACATACAGAGTTGGTTAAACAAAATGTATTTGCAAACTCCTCCTTATAAATGACTGAAAGAACCTATAGTGGCGTGGTCATGGCATATAAAGCTAAACAAATCAAATAAGACTCTACTTAAAAGAACACATAGAATCACAGAATTGTAGGACTGAAAGGGACCACGAGAGGTCTTCTAGTCCCTTCCCTGCACTCTTGGCAGGACTGAATATTATCTGTCATCCCGACAGGTGTTTGTCTAACTTGCTCTTAAAAATCTCCAATGATGGAGATTCCACAACCTCCCTAGGCAATTTATTCCAGTGCTTAACCACCCTTTTTCCTAATGTCGAACCTAAACTGCCCTTGCTGCAATTTAAGCCCGTTGCTTCTTGTCCTATCCTCAGAGGTTTAAAGAGAACAATTTTTCTCCCTCTTCTTTGTAACAACCTTTTATGTACTTGAAAACTGTTATCAGGTCCCCTCTCAGTCTTCTCTTCTCCAGACTAAACAAACCCATTTTTTTTCCACCTTCCCCCATAGGTCATGTTTTCTAGACTTTTAATAATTTTTGTTGCTCTTCTCTGGACTTTCTCCAATTTGTCCACATCTTTCCTGAAATGTGATTCATGAGAGGCTCCAGGAGCATTTATGCAATTTAGCTGGGTGTGGGGCTCCACATGCTGATGGCTGAGTGATCATAGTACCTGGAGAGGTTTTGCTGCTTGCCACTGACATAACATTGTGTCAGACAGCCCAGACTGGAGAGTTAAGGGAGCACAGCAGTCCCACAGATCCCGGGGATCCCATCACACACACTTTCCCTTTTTACCTAGAGAGGGAGCTAGAGAGTTTCTATACTTAGCATGTCTCCTAGTCCTGCGTGTACATCAACTTTTCCCTCAGATAATGTAAAGCAGGTAGAGCTAGTTGTTGGCTAAAGATTTTTTCAATCTACCACCTGTACTTCTTTATTTAGATTTGTTTCTGAATTTGTATACACATATTCTCTGTAGATTGCACAGTGGTTACCTCCATTATTGTGATCAGACCCTGTTTTTGTATAAGGGGCTTTTTAAGTAAGCCGTGTTGGAATGTTAAGGGTTTATTTTAGCAGGAGGACAGTGCTAACATCACCCCAGAGCAGTTGCAAGACCTTTTTTTTTTTTTTTTTTTTTTTATAGCCATGGGTCCTGTACTTTTGAAACTACCCTTGTCGCTCCTATGGGGAAAAGGATGTGGATTATTAACTATTACACACACAGATGGGACTTGAGCACACTTCCAAAGGGGGACACAAGTTTTTTGTTTTTTTGTTTTTTTTTAAATGTCAAGACAAAATAACTGATAGAACCCCAAGAAAAGCTTGAGAAACCTATTTAAAGGCCCCTCCATGCAACTCCCATAGAGATTAATAAATGGATACCTCTCTCAAATGTCTTTAGTGGAAGTTTTGTGGCTACTGAATTTAACATGCAAATCCAGACACTACAGGTTGTTATCTACACAAAGTTCATGTTTCCTACACGTAGAAGCCACAGAAATGGGAATTTTGCACAGCTCTTGCAAGAGGCCTAAAATGAATGAAATGTTTCAAATTCTTATTCTTCTAAGCACTGGTTTTGTGAGCACACAGAGAATTCTTTCCAGCATGCCTCTTTCCAAACTTTGCTAGTGTGTAATGTGGTTTATTAGCAATGCAACTAGAACTTGAAGCCAGATGCCTTAACATTAAATTTTGACTGTACGAACAGGACAGGCAATTGGAAAAGTCATTAATGACATATCTTGGTGGCAGTTTTTGTATGTGGTTACAATTATAATGTGGGCAAACGCCATAGGTCTATACATATGAAATATTGATAAATATTTTAATAAACTCCTCGCAGCCAATTTGCAAGATTGTTGGTGTTCTGCAGTGTTTGTTGACAACTGATTACAAAAGTCATTCTTTCCCCCCACATTGAAACTAATCAGTTACTAAGCTTATACTGATCTCTTACAGGTTCCTGTTTTGTATGTGTCTTTCTAGCTTCATGCTTATTTAGAGCAGATGGTGTCATTTAGGAGAAAACAGGATGGCTTCATTTTACTAGGGGAAAATCCCTATTGCTTAGTAACTTAGTATTTATCAATCTTTGATTATTACTTTTTTTTGTAAAATTTGTATTGCAGACTTTGTGGATTTTTCATTTCAGCCATGCTAAACTTTAAGATAAACAGAAAGGTCTGATTAGCATAGAATCATAGAATATCAGGGTTGGAAGGGATCTTAGGAGGTCATCTAATCAAACCCCCTGCTCTAAGCTAGACCAATCCCCAGAGAGATTTTTGCTTATGATCCCTAAATGGCCCCCCTCAAGGATTGAACTCAAAACCCTGGGTTTAGCAGGCCAATGCTCAAACCACTGAGCTATCCCTCCCCCCATGAGTGAAGTGTATGCTCAGGTAACTGTGGTCCACATTCAAATCTTAGGCTATGGGTTGGTCCCCATAGGGAAATTAACTGGCTTTATTATGCTGATATAATTATACTACGATAGTTATACTGGTCAGACTCCCCATCTGGACACTCTTATTCAGAACAACAGTGGCCTTTTTTGGCTAAGTTTATATTACTTTGTAGTTTGTAACTTTGTAGTGGCTTCAAAATCTACCCAGACACTCTGTGGCTGTTCCCACAACAAATATTTTATCTCTGACCACAGGTTCTTTCTGGGAAACCTTTAGATGTTGCCTTAATTCCTTTTGAGAAGTCACCAACTCTTGTTTTAGGCCTTATTTTAATTCCTTTTGGCCATCTTTGAGTTCTGTGAGTATCTCCATTATTTGTTTCATCATGGTCCAACATAAATACCAGTTCATAATATATCTCATTGGAAACTCTATCCTACTGTTTACATCATTATTACCCTGTGATGTGGTGTACAAACCCCACACTTGTTAACCAGGGGTTAATGGGAGTCTGAGACCAATTAGGCCACTGAGTTATATTTGGAGGGATTGTAGGCATAGTTTTGTGATTAAAAACAGCTAACAAGGATCTGAACATTCATAAAGGAAGGAACAAGGCAGGGAGCATACCCAGGAAAGTCTGGGACTTCTCTCGTGAGCTAAAAGCAGAGCGAAACGGTCCGAAGGAATGTTTGGGACTGAAGTTTGAGGGGAAGCTCCTGCAGGAACTATGGGAAGCAGGTTAGGTTCTCCTGGGAGGGAGGCACCGTGTCTCAGTGGGTCACATCTGAGGATGCCAATTCAGGACAAACTGCTGAGAAATAGGGCAAACTCACCACAAACTGGTGGTTATTCTATCAGATTACTTTTGTTACTGGCTTGGTGTAAACTTCTCTCACCACACTGGTTAATAAGAAGCCAAAGATGCAGTCTCCTTAGGCATTCCAGCCGTTGTCTCACCACCCTCTGACCCTCTGCCATGCAGCACTGGCTTGTTGAGAGCTGTCTGAGTCTTCCAGAAGACAGTCCTGCTGTCATAACTATAAAGGGAAGGGTAACAGCCCTCCTGTGTACAGTACTATAAAATCCCTCCTGGCCAGAGACTCCAAAATCTTTTTACCTGTAAAGGGTTAAGAAGCTCAGGTAACCTGGCTGACACCTGACCCAAAGGACCAATAAGGGGATAAGATACTTTCAAATCTTGGTTGAGGGAAGGCTTTTGTTTGTGCTCTTTGTTTTGGGGGTTGTTCGCTCTTGGGACTGAGAGGGACCAGACATCAATCCAGGCTCTCCAAATCTTTCTGAACAAGTCTCTCATATTTCAAACTTGTAAGTAAACAGCCAGGCAAGGCGTGTTAGTTTTTATCTTTGTTTTCTCAACTTGTAAATGTACCTTTTTGCTAGAGTGTTTATCTCTGTTTGCTGTAACTTTGAACCTAAGGCTAGAGGGGATTCCTCTGGGCTCTTTAAGTTTGATTACCCTGTAAAGTTATTTTCCATCCTGATTTTACAGAGATGATTTTTACCCTTTTCTTTAATTAAAAGCCTTCTTTTTAAGAACCTGATTGATTTTTCCTTGTTTTTAGATCCAAGGGGGTTGGATCTTGATCCACCAGGAGTTGGTGGGAGAAAGGAGGGGGATGGTTAATTTCTCCTTGTTTTAAGATCCAAGGGGTTTGGATCTGTATTCACCAGGGAATTGGTGAAGAGTCTCTCAAGGCTACCCAGGGAAGGGAATTAGCACATTGGGAGTGGTGGCAGCGGACCAGATCTAAGCTGGTAGTTAGGCTTAGAAGTTTTCATGCAGGCCCCCACATTTGTACCCTAAAGTTCAGAGTGGGGAAGCAGCCTTGACACCTGCATATTACACTGCAGTGGTCTCTACAGGCCCATCTGCAAGACAGTTACACTAATGATAGCTGCACTGTTTCTGGGAGCTCTGCTAAGTATTTGATTAGACTGGGGATTCTTGGCTTGGGATATACCACTTCATTCTCTCAATTTATTCTGATGCCATGTAACCACAATATTACTTTTTCTGGCTGCCTAAACTAGTACCTTGTCAGCTAGATATGTATGTCTTTTATGCTCACATTGCTATCCTTACAATCCATGTTAATTACATCTTTTGACTCCCCTCCCCCCCCCCCCCCTTTGGGTTCTCAAAATGTGCCATCTAGTGGAAACTCAGTCTCTTTAAAGGGACACTGTCAACTTAATTTTTTGACTCATTTTAAAAGATGGATTTCCCAAAAGAACAACTTCATATTAAACAATAATGTTAAGGCACTTTCTGCTTTCCTGTTTAGAAGTATTTTCTGTGTGGGCCTGAGAGGAACAAAACCAAGTATGCTCAGGCCCCGTCCGCTTCTTTCTGTGCACACTCCTATTTGCTACTGGTTCATTTTTTAGCTTCTGTCTCCGCTCTGCTGCTGCAGGAACTGGTATGCAGAGCCTGCAGAAGGGTGTACACTGTCAACGAAATGGGACACCTGACTTCTACTAAGTGCTATGAAATATACAAAGTAAACAAATTGAGAAGATTTCTTTCAGTTAGTCATTTTGTGGTTACTTGAAAAAATACTGGGTACAACATTTTAAAATGAAAATGTAATTTTAATGTTGATCGAATCACTTAAATTTAGTTCTGTTGTCACACATCCACCTATAAAAACCCATACTGGTCCTGCAATTTGATAATTTCCTAATGCAAACATACCATTATTACTTAGAAGTTGGAGGGTGTTCTACAAGGTAACTGATTTCCTGTCAAAATAAATTGGGATCTGGATTCCTGAACATTTGCTTTATCCGCTCATCCAGCAGATGGGTGGCATAGCCATTTCGTAACTGTCATCATCCAAATGTAAATATTTAGCAAATTCTTCCACATCATTCCAGTTTTTCTTCATTAATCAAAAAGCATGAAATGTAACTTCCTTAAATGCTTCTGAAAAAATCACCATTAGCCGCCCAGACAGGCTACTACATTCTGGCTGCTTTATGTCTCTTGTGATGAAAATGAACCATAAACCTGGCTTAACTGCCCATTTTATCTGAATTTGTGTTGCCAGAACAGCACAAAGCAACCAGAATGTACCAGGTAATCTCACCCACTATTCCTCATAGGAAAGAAAGTGATTGGCAGAAAAGAGAAGCTGTCTTTCTCAAACTGCCCTATGGTTGGATGAGAATTTTGTGGAATATGATTTGCTGACCTCCCAAAGAAGTTGCCCAATGGGACTGAAAACTTGCACATCAGTTCCTCAAATAACCTATCAGACAACATAACTCACTGTGACATGCCCTTGCTTTCCATCATTTGTTATTTAAGATACCAAATATTGCATAGATAATTTCAAAATAAATGGAAAATGAAAAAATATCTTTAGTCTCTGAAAAGACTTGCATTATTGGTTTCCTGTATTCCTCTGCCTCTTCAAGCACAAAGAAAAACCAGAGAATTAGAAATATATAGCCTTGTATTGGAAGAAGCTTAGATTGATATAGGATGTCTGAAATGATGATATTATAGGAACTCACAGGGAAGATTTCTGAAATGGGTAGAAGCTGGGGTGTGACAATAGAATAGTGATGAAAGTTTCTGGCTGAGGTTTCAAAAGTGACTAGTGATTTTGAACAATTCCATTTTTGGGTGCCCAACCTGAGACATTTTAATGTAGCCTGATTTTCAGAAAGGGATGAGCATCCAAGTGCCAAAAATAGAGGTGCCCCAAATCAAAAGTCACTCTTAGCATCTTCCTTTAATAGGTTCTGAGTTGGTGCATTCATATGACTAACGTTTTGTACTGTTAACTAGGCAAGAATGTCTGGGTAAAGCAATAAGCAGGAGTCGGTTCAAAACTGGAAATACTGAGAATGTGTGGGGCTTTTCCACTGTGGAGTTCAGTTCTCAGAAAGTTAAAGTTGGAATCTGTGACACCATGACCTTTAAAATTCCCGCCACTCCTCACAGTCCCTTGCACATTCCCTGAATTTGATACCTCTATAAAACTTGAAGGACTTTTTTAAAATATTTTAATTTCCAACATGATCTAAAAAAGTATCTGTTAGCTTTAAGAACAAAGGATTCAGCTTCAAAGAATATTTCTTTAATCCATATTTAATGTAATTATGAATGATTTGACAGTTAGAATTTGCTTGGATTATTTTGTGTCAGATTTCAAGGACTGGAATGCAGGCAAGCACTTCCCATAATTCACAGCCACTGCATAAGAATAAACAAAGTTAATGTTTAAACCATTTCTGGTAGCAATATTTAGAATAATAGCAGAAGTTTGTTGCTGTCACAGTAAAAATTAAGGTCCCAGTCCTTCAATGGATATTTCAGCATTGTCTCAGGATTTGTTGTTACTGGATTGCATTGCAAGATTAGGGCATTAGACAATGCACTAAATAGCTACTTGGGATATTTGCAAATATCTAGCAGGAAAATAAATCAAAATAACCTGATACAATTTCAATTTCTAATTAAAATTGTATGGGCTTTTGGCACTAATAATGCTTGAGTTGTATGTTAACCTACTATTTTCTTGATAATCTTAAGAATTAGGTTAATTTTCTGCCATCAGTTTATTACTGTATTCTTGAATGGCACAGTTAAATGGTGTGTAAGTTGATGGTATTGTAGATTTCAGCACGTAACCTATCTTTTGTTTCTGCCTTTTGGAGAAGAAGAAAGATAAATATGCAGTTTACTCTTGTACACATTCCTTATGCTTTGTTGAAGAAATATGAATATGTATTGCCCTTTCTCCCTCTTATTTAATTGAAGATGATTGATGGTAGCAAATGCATTCAGCTATAAAATGTTTTCCTTTTAACCCAGGCCTTAAAATCACTTTAAAAATCATTCTACATGCTTCAGTTACAGTATAGTACAACAACACGTTGCTTTTTTTCCTGATTACATTTCCCCAGTCATTTCCCTCTTTCTGAACTGATCATGAGAGTGCATGTTACTGCTTTCAGAGCTGGGTTCATGTTTGGCTGGAAACAGTAAAAATGTCTCACTTAATGGATAATGATATTCCAAGGTGACCTGAAAAACTTTTAAGAGATAAACAAAGATGCCAATCCTCAATGGAATATAGGTGTAGATTTAAACACTTCGCCATTTACATCCTCAGCCAGTGTAAATCTGTGTAGCGCCACTGAGGATCAGGATCATAATTTCCTCTACCTCCAACATTTGCCATGCTGATAGTCCAGAGAGCTATGCTACAGTTGTCCTTAGTATCTCCTACTGAACATCAGGAATGCAGCACTCTGCTCTGTTAGGTATTACTCATGTTGGCCATTGCTACAGAAGAAACACTGACATTGCAGCCTGACAGATTTAATAAACCATTCAGTTAATGGCTAACAATTGTGCAAGATTGTCATGTCTTATTTTCCACTTATGTTGTCTATTTTTAACCAACCCCTTCCCTTTGTCTTTATTCTGACAACTAATGTGCAAGGGTAAGTTAAAGAATCTATTAAAAAGGTTAAAATTTGAAACAAGTTACCCTCAAAGACTGGAACCACCAATGGGATAAGCCACCAGCAGGAGAGTCATGCGTGGTGGTGGTGGGGAGTGAAGAGAAGGCAATGACTGGGCAGCATGCCCAAGGGAAAAAGAGCACCGAGTGGCTGGGCAGCATTTCCAGAGACGCACGTGTAAGTTGGAGGAGGCAGAGAGAGGACCAAGCCATGGGGAAGCATGTGCAGAGAGGGGCTCTAGGTGGCAGTGAAATGTGCATGGGAGCCGCAGATGTAAAGATGCAGTGAAATGAACAGACTTCCTTCCAGCGGAATGTCATCCATCACATTATGAAGCCAAAGATAAATAAATGCTTTTTTAATGATATTTTTCCGTGTGCGCAATTGCTGCAGTTGCCACTGGGAAACTGTGCAATTGCAAAAGGGAGGACAGATGAGTCCATCAGACAATCTCTATTAAGATATGATCAATGTTATAGGAAAAGCCTGAATACCCCTGAAATGTAGCAAAGAAGATTGTTGAGATTACCTTATGCACTATAACCTTTTGATCAAGAAAAGCACTAGTAAATAATATAGGCTGAAAAATGTGGTTTGCAACATTGTAAGTACTTGACAAGGTAGTCTGAGAAAACAGTTCACTAGTAAAAACTGGAGATAGTGTGATAACTAACAGGTCACAATAGCCCACAGTTATCTTTAGCCCTTCTTTGCTGGCTTCTGGTGCAGCCTTCATTCAGTGGTAAAATTGATACATGGTGGTATTTGATACATAGGGGAGCACTGGAAGAATTTTTGTCTAATGTATCAGGAGTATTCAGTCACAGCTGAGTGGTTAACATGCCTCTTGTTTTGTTAAGAAAGTACCCTCCCTATAATTGTTTTCTCAAGCTCAGGTGCAGCACTCAGGATCTAGATTCTATTTCCAGTACTGAACACTCAGGACTAAATGTTCAGGTCCAGCTGAACTGTGCTTGACACGTAAGCTGGGAGTGTGGGTATGTTTCTCAACTCTGTAGCCCTGCCCCAAGTTATAGCCGCCTCAGGGCCACAGTAATTTACATCCCAGCTGTCAATGGCTCCAAAACCATTCTAGCAGCTGGGGATCACTGAGGAACACACTCTATTGGGAACTGGGGGGGAGGGGGCAGGATGTAAAGCAAGAATGGTTCTATGCCACCTTGAGATTCCACTTACTCAAAGGGAATCATCAGAGCTGAATTCACCAGCTTTCCAGCTGCTCTGTCCTGCCAGAGAAGCACAAAGGAGCCATAATGGGGCCAAGGATCTATCCTTTAAAATTTATTTTTCAAAAAGTAAATGCAGGTGTATAATTAAAGTAGTCAATAGCCCAAACAACTCAAGTTCTAAATACCCCCATCCAAAACAGCCTTGAAAGAGAAACATGTGATATTTAATGTGAAACATATCCAGAATCAATATAACCTCTTTGTTAGTTTCAGATTTTCTAGCCTATCTCTAGTAAATATTTACTTTATTGTGACCTTAAACCAACTTACTTTAGAATGCAGTTATTAAACTCAACTCACAATTCTGAGATCCCTACTTCTTTTTCAACCCCTCCCTTGAAAATCAACATTACATTAGAAAACAGCACCAGGCTAAGCACTCTAAGAGAACTGAAAAGCAGAGCATAATGCAGCAAATACTGAGCCATTAAATACCAATGGGAGAGAAAATATAATACACCCTGTGCAATTCAGCTGTTGCTAAATGCTGGTCTGCACATTAGCACCAGATTAGTATCATTTGGATGTGACATGCATGTGGAATAACAATAACAAATATAATGCCAGTGGTAATAAAGAAAAGTAAACTGCACAGTGTTCTTTCATTCTAATATACCATATGTTGTTGTATTACAATTTCACAAGTGTAAGGGCAGTGTTATTTCCAAATTTCTTAAAAATCCATTTAATATTGTTTCCTATAAAGAGCAGTCTGAAATATAGTATGTGTTTGTAGAATAGAAATGAGTATAAAAATGATTCTTATTACTACTTAAAACCAAGATGGGTGAAAAATGTTCAAAGAAGTAAACATATCTGCTGAATCTGAATGTCAATTATACTACTAAAGTCCCTGTCTGAAACCAGAAAAAATTGATTTAAGGGTCTGTGGCCACTTTATAGCATGTTATGTGATTATATTGAAAAAGACAATAACAGAAAATGTGGAAATAGCAGAGGTGCTTAATAACTACTTTGTTTCGGTTTTCACCAAGAAGGTTGGTGGTGATTGGACTTCTAACATAGTGAATGCCAGTGAAAATGAGGTAGGATTCGAGTCTAAAATGGGGAAAGAACAAGTAAAAAATTACTTGGACAAGTTAGATGTCTTCAAATCACCAGGGCCTGATGAAATGCATCCTAGAATACTCAAGAAGCTGACTGAGGAGATATCTGAGCCATTAGCAATTATCTTTGAAAAGTCATGGAAGACGGGAGACATTCCAGAAGACTGGAAAAGGGCAAATATAGTGCCCATCTATAAAAAGGGAAATAAGGACAACCCAGGGAATTACAGACCAGCCAGCTTAACTTCTGTACCTGGAAAGATAATGGAGAAAATAATCAAGCAATTTGCAAACATCTGGAAGATGATAAGGTGATAAGTAACAGTCAGCATGGATTTGTCAAGAACAAATCATGTCAAACCAACATGATAGCTTTCTTTGATAGGGTAACAAGCCTTGAGGATAGGGGGAAAGCAGTAGATGTGGTATATCTTGACTTTAGTAAGGCTTTTGATACTATCTTGCATGACTTTCTCAAAACAAACGAGGGAAATACAACCTAGATGGAGCTACTATAAGGTGGCTGCATAACAGGTTGGAAAATCATTCCCAGAGAGTAATCATCAGTGGTTCACAGTCCTACTGGAAGGGCATAATGAGTGGGGTCCAACAGAGATCGGTTCTGGGTCCGGTTCTGTTCAATATCTTCTTCAATGATTTAGATAATGGCATAGAGAGTACACTTATAAAGTTTGCAGACAATACCAAGCTGGGAGGGATTGCAAGTGCTTTGTAGGATAGGATTAAAATTCAAAATGATCTGGACAAACTGGAGAAATGGTCTGAAGTAAATAGGATGAAATTCAATAAGGAAAAATGCAAAGTACTCCACTTAGGAAGGAACAGTCAGTTGCACACATACAAAATGGGAAATGACTGCCTAGGAAGGAGTATTGCGGAAAGGGATCTGAGGTCATAGGGGATCACAAACTAAATGAGTCAACAGTGTAACACCGTTGCAAAAAAAGCAAACATCATTCTGGGTTGTATTAGCAGTAGTATTGTAAGTAAAACATGAAGTAATTATTTTGCTCTACTCTGTGCTGATTAGGCTTCAGCTGGAGTATTGTGTCCAGTTCTGGGTGCCATATTTCAGGAAAGATGTGGACAAATTGGAGAAAGTCCAGAGAAGAGCAACAAAAATTAGTAAAGGTCTAGAAAACATGACCTAGAGGTTTGTTTAGTCTGGAGAAGAGAACACGGAGAGGGGACCTGATAACAGTTTTCAAGTACATAAAAGGTTGTTACAAAGAAGAGGGAGAAAAATTGTTCTCCTTAACCTCTGAGGATAGGACAAGAAGCAAGGGGATTAAATTGCAGCAAGGGCGGTTTAGGTTGGACATTAGGAAAAACTTCCTAACTGTCAAAGTGGTTAAGCACTGGAATAAATTGCCTAGGGAGGTTGTGTAATCTCCATCATTGGGGATTTTTAAGAGCAGTTTGGACAAACACCTGTCAGGGATGGTCTAGATAATACTTAGTCCTGCCTTGGGTACAGGGGACTGGACTAGATGACTTCTCGAGGTCCCTTCCAGTTCTATGATTCTATGATTGCATTTACAGCCAGACTTCTAGCATTCTAAACTTCAAATAGGCCTTGCCAAGCTCATTCACCTCATTTTCAATTAAAATGTAATATTTGACATATGGCCTGAAACACACACTTTGTTTGTTTTTTGTTACCGAGTACTTTATGAGCTACGTAATAATTTCCTGCACCAATACACAAACTTTTGAAGCTGAGCCCCTCTTCAAAAAAATTAAACCAAGGATGACACCATGTTTGTTAAAGGCCTTCATATCTTGTATATCTTTCCCTTCTTTGCTGTAGATCTCTGTAATATGATATTACTGCTCCATTCCTGCATACCTTGCATGTTGAAATAGTTAACGCTGACAGTTTGGCATCTAAGTCAGCACCCATTGCTCCATTCATTTCAGACATCAGCTATTGTTTTAGGCTCCTTGCAAATTCAGGCAGACATCATGTTATTGGTTACTCTGGTCAAAGTTTGAAATGAAATCTGATACTATGGAGAACAACTAACAAGTCTCACCATGCCCCCTTTGCTAGTCCTTCAAAACCCAAAAGGAGGCATGCTATACATCTTAGGAAATGTTGCTTTACAATAAATTAGTGAATAAGTTGCCTTCTGCAATAATTAGGTGGTGTATCTTCCTGGAGGTGTGTTAATTTTGATAATTGGATGCATGAGTTATGATATTCAACAAGAGCTGAACAAAGAATCATGACAGGCCACTTGCGGCAGGCTGTCTTGCTTTATTTTGGGCAAGATTTCTCTGGCAGATTCGTCTTGTTCCCTATTGCCTGCCTATCAGCTCTCACTGGCACTCCTATTTGCTTCTATACCTGCCTATCTAGCCTGCTGCCTTCAGGATCTATCTGCAGTTTCACAGACAATACTCCATACACTGCAGTTCCAACCATACAACAGAGGGGTGGCGCACCTCCTGTTTCTAAAGACTGCATGCAAGCAGTGCCTAGAATGACGGATAAATAAAAACATATATTTAAGTCACAGTGACGGCACCAATAAATGGTTGCCATCCTCCTCCTAAGTCCTCTGACTTTAGATGAAGTCTGTCCAGAGATCCCTGATATACCTCATAGCAAAAATGAAAACTGAGGTCTGAATACTGTTGACACATGGTCCCATGCAATGCAATATATCTCAGAAAAAGCTGTATCTGTCTTAATGCACACGAGTGCAGTAGTTGAGTGTAATTTATCTTGTGTGTGTGTGCCCCACTGCTACCTGCTAGGTGGAATCACACCTGCTTGAGTGCTTTTTCTTGCTCTCTAGTCACTAGAGGCCTGCATTTCTATAGTGCCTTTCAGCTGAGGAGCTTGACGGAGTTTAAACATTCATTAAGGCTTCACAATCCCGTGTGTGTGGTAGGTAATATCCCTATTTTACAGACTGATAAATTGAGACTCAAAGGTTAAGGGACTTGCCAAAGCTCACAAAGGAAGACAGTGACAGATCCAGGATGTAAGAATTCTGATTACTCGTCACATGTACTAACCACTAGATCAATAGCTGTTGTCACTATTAACAAGCTATTGTAAGCTATTGTACTTCAGTTTTTACAGTATTGGCATAATTCATTTTGTTTCAAGCATAATTTATTATGGGTTTCCTGTCATGTTGACAGTGCTGTGGAACAATTCAATTAAAGAGCACATGAAAGCACTAAGAATCTTCTGTCAGGTGTGAGATCTGCCACTCTTTTGTTGTATAACAACATTAGAAATGCATGTCGCTAGTGGCACTCCACAGGACATTTCACATATTGCCATGTTTTCTACAATGCAGAATAAGGTAATCTTAAAACAGGGCAACTATTAAAAGATTTAAAGAAAATACATAATGTGCATCGCATACTAGCAGATGTTCACTTTCACTCATTTCACTTTTGTTTTACTTTCGCTCATGGATGATCTTACAGAACTCACCCACAGTTCCTTTTTCTTTTTGTCACTTGTCCTATTAGTTTACCATTAAGTTCTGAAAAGATTTCTCATGTCCCGTTCCACCAACGCTATGCAATGTGCATGTTTCTTTTTCTTGCTATGGATAAAATTCATTCAGCTGCAAAGAACCAACACAAGGCTTATGCGTCACTTAGATTCCACCCAACACTGTCACTCATCAAGCAACAAAGACTGCAAACAGAACTCCTTTTACAATTTTGCTGATAATGTATGAGCTGGCCAAGACTCAGTCTCCCTTTCCCATAGCTGTATTAGCTCTGCAGTGCTAATAGAA
The DNA here is from genome assembly GCF_028017835.1 of Emys orbicularis. NCBI lineage: Eukaryota > Metazoa > Chordata > Testudines > Emydidae > Emys > Emys orbicularis. Next base: position 31,200,633 of record NC_088689.1, on the reverse strand, counting down.
ACTGGTAATAACTTCTTGATCTTTCAGGGAGATCTTTTATGTCCAGATGGAGTTAGTTCCAATCCCATTGGAGTCAGTGGCACTCTACAGGGGGCAGGGGTCCACTTACGCAGATAACATTACAGGATCAGAGCCTTATCAGGAGAGTGAGCAGCTATCACACCTAAGATACTGAGGAACAGGTTTCTAAGATAAGGCCATATAGACACAGTTTCTTTGCAGAGTAGAAATATATTTTAAATATATATTTTTAGCAGCTTTCTCCCCATTTTCCACAAAAGGGGCTCATTTCTGTGTTTCAAGGAGCCAGCATGGGGTTTGGAGGCCTTTACCTCAATAACTGCTGGGATGGAAGGAGCAGTACCTCTAGTGCTTCTCTTCCCCTTCTGCTTACCTTCTTTCAGAGGTCTGACCACACCCTGATGGGAAAATAGTTCATCAGAGGTAAAACCAGCCCCTAGAATTCTGTAGCAGGGGGATAAGTTTGCATTAATTCTATCATATGTTTAAAAATCCCTATAGAAAATGTCCTACAGAATTTAAAGGAAAGTGATTCTTTCCATAAGTGGCCTCTCTTCCAACAGCCAGATGCTTGGATGGGTATCTAGGCATTTGTTGCACCTATGCTAGGACGTGTAGCAGGGCTGAGCTTTGCTTGTTCACAGTAGCAAGCCTTGAAAATGTCTCAAAGGTCAGGATCAGAACAAATGACTAACTTGCCATTAGTCATGAAAGAAGCCAGCACAATAGACCCTGCAGTTGTGAATACAAGTTTCACATAGAAAATCTTTCACAAGATGTGTCTAACAGAGAAAATATTTTAATTACTTACCAAAAATTTAGCTCCATTAATGTCCAATTTTTCCACTACTGCTGCAGATTCAGGCATTCGAATCTGGGGACGGGGGGAGAGGATTACAAAAAGAAATTGAAAACTATACATGATAGTCTAAATCATAGATAAGTTTATAGATAGAAATATTTTATGTTGAAATTGAACTGCATGTGGTAGTTGCAGGAGTCTGTGTATATTTCATTTGAAGTGGATAACGAGGTAAATAATACTGCAGTGTGTGACTGACAGGCATTCCTAGAGAATGGGGCTCAGAAAACATCAACTTTCAAAATCACACTTAGAGAACAGATACTGATATATATATTTTTTAATTCTTAATATATCTAAGTGGATCAGTTGTAAAGGAAAATGAAACAAACCTATTCTTTAATCCCACTTCCGCTATTACGGCAGAGGTCCTGCAGGGCTGGTGAGACTCCTGTGCATGGTTCTAACCTGCCACTCCCAAGAAGCTCTGTTCCTTGACAAAAGGAAGTTAAGTGTTTGCTCAGACTGGAGAGTTAAGAGATCACTGGAGAGTTAAGGGAGCACAGCAGTCCCACAGTTCCAGGTTGTACTTGGGGATCCCATCACAGAGACTCAATAGGTTTTCATTACAAAGGGTGGCAAGGAATAGACCTGGTTTGGTAAACGCCCTAAGAGTGTTTCTGGCTGAGGAGCTTTGGCATGGCTTTTTAAAAGAATCGTCTTGTTGTGTACACAACTGAGGGCTTAGGAACTTCAGGAGAAAAACTGCAGAACCTTTTTTTCCCATTAAAAATATACAGCACTTTAAGTGAATTCAAGTAGTTTAGTTTAACCATCAAATCTGTCTTAAGCTCCATTAACAGTGAATTTAAAATTAGGGTCACATAAATTCATTTCATTTGCTTAGAGGTGAGCCATTGAACTCAGGAAAATTACATGTTTAACAGTCTCAATGTTCAGAAAAGACAAATTTTGGCTTCCAGTAGATGTCAGAACTGCCTGCAGTTATAGAGTCAATGGGAATTGAAGGCACATAGCAGTCTGCAGTATGTGCTCGCACATTCCAGGCTAGCACCCTTAATGGTTTAAGCATTTGACAGCGCTAAGAAGGTAAACTTGAAATTTGAAAAACATATTTGTATGGCAGGGATTGTAAACTCTAGGGTACATTTGTCAAGTGTTTATTCAGTGTTTGCTGATTGTTCTTTACAGTGTAGCTGTAACCATTTTGTTTGAAAAAAAGTGTGGTACAGAAACAAAGCTGTAAAATGATACTGGATTTTCTGAGCTGATGCTTTTTTTCTATAGCACTTTTCTCTTCAGTCTAAGTAAACTATATTTTTCTTTGTTTTTTCTTAAAGTATTTATGTTGGAAAACCTTGATGAAGAAAGGAAATACAAGTCTGGTTGGTTTTTAACGTTAGGGTTGCTGACCCATTTAGCCAGATCAGTGTCTAAACCAGTATTTCTAATGAGATTTAGAAAACTGCTCTCATGTTCTAAATAATTAGTTCTTTCCAAAACAGAACAAGATTGTGACTTCACAAGCTCTGGAATAAAGGACAGTGTGTAGCACGCTGTTGCTGGAGTATGCCAGGAACCTCCATCTTTCCAAGGTGAAATAATTTGCCATTGATATAGCTGTGGTGGGATGAAGAGAGTGTGTGTGGAGTGAAGGTACCACCTACTCTGCCTCCCTGCCTGCCTAAGAGCATAAGAACAGCTGTACTGGGTCAGACCAATGGTCCAACTAGATCAGTATCCTTTCGACAGTGGCCAATGCCAGGTGCTTCAGAGGGAATGAACAGAACAGGTAATCAAATGATCCATCCCTATTGTCCATTCCCAGCTTCTGGCACACAGAGGCTAGGGACACTCAGATGATGGTGTTGCATCCCTGCCCATCCTGGCTAATAGCCATTGATGGACCTATTCTCCATGAACTTATCTAGTTCTTTTTTGAACCCTGTTATAGTTCTGGCCTTCACAACACCTTCTGGAAAAGAGTCCACAGATTGACTGTGCATTGTGTGAAAAAGTACTTCCTTTTGTTTTAAACCTGCTGCCTATTAATTTTATTTGGTGACCCCTAGTTCTTGTGCTACGTGAAGGAGTAAATAACATTTCCTTATTCACTTTCTCCACACCAGTCAAGATTGTGTAGACCTTTATCGTATGCCCCCTTAGTTGTCTCTTTTCCAAGCTGAAAAATCCAAGCCTTTTTACTCTCTCCTCATACAGAAGCTGTTCCATACCCGTGATCATTTTTGTTGCTCTTCTCTGTACCTTTTCCAATTCCAGTATATCTTTTTTGAGATGGGGCAACCAGATCTGCACTCAGTATTCAAGATGTGGACGTATCATGGATTTATATGGAGGCATTATATTTTCTCTCTTATCTATCCCTTTCCTAATGTTTCCTAACATTGTTAGTTTTTTTGACTACCATACTGTCTACTCCCCACCCATCTGAGTAGGAGTACTGACCCTGCAGGCTCTTCCCTCCTCTTTCCCTCCCCCATGCTGTGAATCATGGGGTATGTGGCCAGTAATGAGGAATAATTGGGGGTTCTCCTGTGCCCTCTTACTTTTCTGTGAAGTGTGTAAGGCAAGCAGCCATCTTGCCCTTTGTGTTATATGATGAACACCAAACCTTTCACTACATTTCCAGTATAATAATACCACCACTTAAAATTGAGGAAGGATATGTGGACTCATTTGTAAATGGCAAGGAAAGGAGGAGGGAAGAAAAACTTGAGCAGAGGAATGTAACATTTCTGTGTTGTCTAAATATACAGTACATGCAAGAGAATAGGAGAACTATTACATGCACATAGATAGAGTTTTTACTTTATGGGCTTCACTCAGTCATGGGGGAGAAAGCAAAATCAATAGGGCTAATTATTTTTATTACAATATTGGTTTTAATGCCTTACAACATTCTGCAGAATGACAAACTAATAGCCTCTGCAGGTATCACACACAAAGTGTATATATTCAAAGAACATTACTAAGGTAGAAGGGTTGAGCACCAAAATGTTAGGAAATACCAGAATTAAGGTTGCCAATGCCAACCTTGTGTGTATGCATTATAATGCAGTCTTTATTGCATGATCACATACCATTTTTTTCCACAGGACCCCTGCCTCATTTGGTGCACAAGATGGATAGTTCTCACTTAATAAGCAGATATTCAATATTCTCTTTTCTCCTCATTGATCAATTTCTGGCCCTAGGTCTTCTAATACAGAATTCAAACACTACCCTGAAGACAGAATTATTAATATCCTCATGGGCTTTTCTATGATGCTCACTACTATGAGTGCTTCACAAGCATTAATGAATTTATTTTCACAACACCCCTGTGAGGGGATGGATTGTTGGTATTTCTATTTTGCATAGCGGGGGTCTGAGGCACAAAAAGGTTAATCTCAAAAGTGTCCACTAATTCTGGATGCCCAAACTGAGCATCCAATGGAGCCTAGGGATCTGATTTCTTTCAGAAAATGTAGCATTATATAGCACTTCATATTCAAAAAGCACAGCTCCCATTGACTGCAATTGCAGCTGTGAGTGCTTGGCACTTCTGTAAATCAGACCCCAGGACTTCAAGTCAGGCACCCAGACAATATGGAATACACTAGTGAAAAGATGGTTTAAGTGAGTTACCCAGCATCACAGAGTAACTCTAGCAGAGGCAGGGATAGAATCAAATTCTCCAGGGCAGCATTAAACTGCTTTAACCATGAGACCTTTCTCTTCCTAAACTTGCCAACTTCTGCAATAAATGAAGCAGGAGCTTTACAGTTTTTTACTACACAACCTGGATTCATCCCCAAAGCACCAGAGCAGGTCCATTCTGTTAATTGAATGAGGCAGGGGCCCTGCGGGAAAATAGTATGTGGTCATGTAATTCCTGTATGCACAAGGAATCTGAATTAAGGTGCCACTGGCAACCTGAAGTGCTTGACTTTGCAACCATAAAAATGTTCTTTTAACATAGTTTTTGTGTGTAACTGCCTAGACCTTAAAAAAGCAAACTGAAACAACAAAACTTTGATCACGTATTATCATATTGACACCCACATCAGCAGGGTTGGAACCAGATCCACCACACAGCTAATGTAAAGTATTTTACAGCCAAACTAAGGAGGATCTGTATGTGTCAAGAGAATATATTGGAAATACTTTATCAGAGACAGAAAGGAGAAATCCCTCTGACTGAATTAAAAATAGTAGATTACTTCTTTTAAATCTTTCAGCTAATTAAAATTGAGTTGTGCAAATCGATGTAGATTACAGGAAGGCTTTGATATAGCACCACACAGGATATCTAGAAATCAATGGGAAGTGATCAGGAGTTGAGCTACTTATCACATTGGAATGTTGGGCACTGGGCAGTGACTAGTAGAATGCCAAAAAATGAGCATTAGAACTACTTTTGCTTAGTTTATATGTCAACTTGCAACTATATAAACTCATGATGTGAACATTGCCATTCAGCACCTTGATTGGCGCAACAAGGCACCAGCCAGCTTTTGAATAAAAGAAGGATCATCCTCCACTGGATGCTCCACTGCCCAATGGTCCATTGGCCAGCCAGAGAGATGTGAATCAGTTGGCTCTTGCATCCCAAGTATAGGGATTGTGGTTTTTAGGTTGCTTTGGGTTTGATCTGTTTTAAGGGTCAGGGAGAAATTTTCCCCCTTTGGGGCAGTGTTCCCTCTAATTTTCCCCACACATGTGCAGAATTAACTTGTTATGTGCACCAATATGGAGGTGATGTGTGACACTGTTGTGGCCTGCTGCTTAAAATCCATCCCTTTGTCTGTCGTCATTGGCTTGCATGTCCTGATCAATAAAGTGTGTATGTAAGTGTGTGTAAATTGGTTAGCCCTACTTTCCTGGTCTTTCAGGCCCTGCAAACTAGGGCTGTCGATTAATTGCAGTTAGCTCACATGATTAACTCAAAAACATTAATCATGATTAAAAATTAATTGCGATTAATTGCAGTTTTAATTGCACTGTTAAACAATGGAATACCAATTTATTAAATATTTTGGATGTTTTTCTACATTTTCAAATATATTGATTTCAATTACAACACAGAATACAAAGTATACACTGCTCACTTAATATTATTTTTATTGCAAATATTTGCACTGTAAAATGATAAACAAAAAAACCCCCCAGTATTTTTCAGTTCACTTCATGTAAGTACTGTAGTGCAATCTCTTTATCGTGAAAGTGCAATTTACAAATGTAGATTATTTTTGTTACATAACTGCACTCAAAAACAAAACAATGCAAAGCTTTATAGCCTACAAGTGCACTCAGTCCTACTTCTCATTCTGCCAATTGCTAAGACAAACAAGTTTGTTCAAATTTACGGGAGATAATGCTGCCCTCTTCTTATTTGCAATGTCACCAGAAAGTGAGAACAGGCATTCGCATGGGACTTTTGTAGCCGACATTGCCAGATATGCTAAACATTCATATGCCCCTTCATGCTTCAGCCATCATTCCAGAGGACGTGCTTCCATGCTGATGACGCTCGTTTAAAAAAAATGCGTTAATTAAATTTGTGACTGAACTCCTTAGGGGAGAATTGTATGTCTTGGCTCTATTTTACGTGCATTCTGCCATATATTTCATGTTATAGTAGTCTCAGATGATGACTCAGCACATGTTCATTTTAAGAACACTTTCACTGCAGATTTTACAAAACGCAAAGAAGGTACCAATGTGAGATTTTAAAAAATTATCTACAGCAATCGACCCTGAATCTGAAGTGCCTTCCAAAAACTGAGAGGGATGAGGTGTCGAGCATGCTTTCAGAAATCTTAATAGAGCAACACTCTGATGTTAGGAATCATTAAAAAGGGGATAGAGAATAAGACAGAGAATATATTATTGCCCTTATATAAATTGATGGTACACCCACATCTCGAATACTGCGTACAGATGTGGTCTCCTCATCTCAAAAAAGATATACTGGCACTAGAAAAGGTTCAGAAAAGGGCAACTAAAATGATTAGGGATTTGGAATGGGTCCCATATGAGGAGAGATTAAAGAGGCTAGGACTCTTCAGCTTGGAAAAGAGGAGACTAAGGGGGGATATGATAGAGGTATATAAAAACATGAGTGATATGGAGAAAGTGGATAAGGAAAAGTTATTTACTTATTCCCATAATACAAGAACTAGGGGTCACCAAATGAAATTAATAGGCAGCAGGTTTAAAACAAATACAAGAAAGTTCTTCTTTACGCAGCGCACAGTCAACTTGTGGAACTCCTTACCTGTGGAGGTTGTGAAGGCTAGGACTATAACAGCATTTAAAAGAGAACTGGATAAATTCATGGTGGTTAAGTCCATTAATGGCTATTAGCCAGGATGGGTAAGGAATGGTGTCCCTAGCCTCTGTTTGTCAGAGGATGGAGATGGATGGCAGGAGAGAGATCACTTGATCATTACCTGTTAGATCCACTCCCGCTGGGGCACCTGGCATTGGCCATTGTCGGTAGACAGGATATTGGGCTAGATGGACCTTTGGTCTGACCTGGTACGGCCGTTCTTATGTTCTTATGTGGAAACTACAGAACCCGAACCACCAAAAAAGAAAATCAAGCTTCTGCTGGTGGCATCTGACTCAGATGATAAAAATGAACATGCTTCGGTCCATACTGCTTTGGATTGTTATCGAACAGAACGCATCATCAGCATGGACATGTCCTCTGGAATGGTGGATGAAGCATGAAGGGTTATATGAATCTTTAGCACATATGGCATGTAAATATCTTGTGACGCCAGCTACAACAGTGATATGAGAACGCCTGTTTTCACTTTCAGGTGGCATTGTGAACAAGAAGCGGGCAGTGTTGTCTCCTGCAAATGTAAACAAACTTATTTGTCTGAGCAATTGGCTGAACAAGACATAGGACTGAGTGGACTTGTAGGCTCTACATTTTTACGTTGTTTATTTTTGAATGGAGTTATTTTCTTGTACATAATTCTGCATTTGTAAGTTCAACTTTCGTGATAAATAGATTGCACTACAGTATTTATATTTGGTGAATTGAAAAAAACTATTGTTTTTCACAGTGCAAATATTTGTAATCAAAAATAAATATAAAGTGAGCACTGTTCACTTTGTATTCTGTTAGAATTGAAATCAATATATTTGAAAATGTAGAAAATATTTAAATAAATGGAATTCTATTATTGTTTTGCAGTGTGATTAATCACAATTCATTTTTTTAATTGCTTGACAGCCCTAATACAAACCCAAATGCAAACATCTTGCCTATCTAAATTTCCCTGTAGTTTCTGTGTGATTTTGGTGCTGCTATTAATGCCCTGTCCTAAATTCTTGTGTAGGGTTAGTGAATATTGTTAAATAGGTGGTGTATGTCATACCAGCGTTGGGGAAAGTAATCTCTATTCATAGTATGTGTGTTTATTTTTAAAGCACTCTGATATCAATTAAGAGAGAGACTTTATGGACCAGGTTTTGAATTCCTTACTCACATGAGTAAGGGCCCACCAATGGGAGTAAAGGATTCATAACCTGACCCTATCTGAGAAATTATTGCTGAAGTGTTTGTTAATATCAGAGGACAGGTAACTATAGAAATGTAGAGCTGGAAGGGAACTCAAGAGTCTAGTCCAGTACAGTAATTCTCACAATTAAGACAAATCCAGGAGAGTAATCAATGAAGGGAGATGGTGACTCTGGCCATAATATTTAGAATTTGGATAGGTTATAAGCACAGGGCAGATGAGGGCCATATGTAGAACAACAAAGAATTACACATTTGGGAAACAAAGAGGATATACTTCAATATAGTCAAATTCTGTGAAACAATGGGCTCAAACGCCTAGCTGAGTGGCAGGTAAAACCCTAAAGCATGAGCCACAATAGTCAACAGTTGCAAGGGAAAAAAGTCTGGCATGTGTAAAAAGAAGCACTTGAATATATCTTAGTGGAAACTATTCAGCTAGGGATTACTGAGGACAAGTTCAGAATACTGTGTGCACTTCAGGTTACATTATTATAATAAAAAGGATATTACAGAAATAGGAAAGGTGCAACAGAATGATAAAAGAACTCAAGGATTTAACTTTAAGGGAGCATTTAGAAACTACAGTAGGTCTATAGTCATTGAAAAGAAAAGGTGATGAGCAAATTCATATTGAAATCCTGCAAATCTTAGTAGTGATCTCTTGCTCTAAAATAATACACACATACTTCCAATAAAATTGTTACTTAGTGCCAGAAGGAAATAAAAGGTGGCACGATTTTTGTGTGTAAATATTTCTCAATATAGCCCTGTGTGCACACATTATTGTGGTTCTTTGTCTTGTGCAGGATACTTTTATTTTAACAAGCAACTTCTGTCATGGACTGAATTTCAATAAAAACTGAGAGAACACAGAGAATCTTACAGAACATCAATACACATAAGTCCTTGGTAGTCACAATTGCTGACTAATCAGCTTTAAACACATTTTAGAATCTATGTTTATATCCAGGAGGGAGTAATCATACATATTATAAAGAGTAGATATAGTGGGTGAGGTAATATATTGTGTCTCTAATATCCCGGGACCAACACAGCTACAACACTGCACACAAAGAGTAGATAAGTCCAGCAACCTATTTTGCTAGCTGAACTGAAATGAGTATGATATACTGTACTGTCTTCAGTCTGAGCTCTAGGTTCAGTACCTGTCTTAGGAGATCTGCAACTTGAAGAGTTGTCCAATTCTCACATTCCTCTCGAAGGGGTAGTTTTGTGGCCATTTTGCTATCCGGTGAGGAAGATTTGATCTGTTTCTGGTGACAGTAAATGCTTTGCTTCACTGACATTCACCATCTGCTGTGGAAATTGAAAGAGGAAGTCCCTTTTGCAACTTTTTCCTGCTTGATTGCTTAAAGTACACGCCTTTTCAAGTAATTTGGAAACTACTGATATACTCATATTTCAGGACAATGATTTTGAATATAAGCAGGTACTCAGTAATAGGGTCATGTCATATCATATCATCCTTATACAGGCAGAAATACCCATTGAAGTGAGTTGAGATAAGGATACTTGTGCTTGATAATTAATGACACTGTGGCCACGTTTAAAGGCATTTTAGTGCCATCTGCTTCATTTTTCACATGGTGTAAAATAAGTTAGTGTTAGTGACAACTGCCTCTTGCACACCTTTAACTCCTTTTCATAGTCACTCTGATCAGCTCTTAGATTGTGTTTGACACACTTCTATGTTTTGACACACTATGATGCTGTGAATATATATAGAGAGAAAGCAGAGCTCAGATACAGGATTTGTATTTCCAGATTGTCAAATTACTTAACTCGACTCTTTGTTTAAGGTGTCGGCACAATACTCTCAGGGTAAATAAATCATTTGATTAAATACTGTATGCATAATGAGCATTTGAAAGAAAAATATTAGCTTCAAATTCTTAAGCTATTAAAGAACAAATCATCTACAAATATCCATATATTTATTCAATAAAATTAATTTAAACATAAGACTAATAGATAAGTACATCATCTACATCAGGAAATAAAATTGCAAAGATGCACTTCCAATAAAACCAGTTTATTGTGCATTGCAGCTCTGAGTCACTGTAACAGAAGTAATGTGAAGTCTTCCATAAAAGGCTGGAGAGCAAGGAATGTTCTGCTTTCTATTGCTCTTCCTGTTTTATTTCCCAGTGCAAACAGTTTTGGGGCACATTTTCAAGGATTGGAACTGATTCTAACTAAGTTTAAAATGTTTTGTCTGTTACCCTTTTTCAAATTCTGCTATATGTTGTGACTGTTGCAAAGTGATTGACAGATTTCCTAACAACCAGCATATTATTGAAAACCTGATGACTGTAAAACTTTAGCAATTTACTCCATACAAGTATATATACACCGTTTTGAAAGTGCCAACTGCATTTTTATGTGGTATAATTCTTTGGAGTTCCATTTAGTAAACATTCAGTTTTCAATTTATTAGAAGTCATTGCATTAGGCAGAGCAAATTTATCTCGGGGAATGTCATAATCTTTCTTGCTAAAGTACTTACTAATACAAACACTAGTACTTACGTTCTATCATGTATGTAATCATTTAACATATAAAATTTATTGCAAACTTTAAATCAAACTCAGCTTTACAAAAAGCAGCAACGACATCAACTTCTGTTTCCTCGACTAATATTAATAGTGAAACATCATTTTAATAATCTAAATGCTAGCATCTTAGATCTTTAAGGCATCACTTTAATACAAAATATAAACACTTAGCACTGATGATTTTGTGTCCAGTAGATACAAAAACAGTAAAAAGAACATGGCTTACCAAACACAGATAATTTTTTCTCCAGACGTGCATATTAGAGCCGATTCCAAGTAAACTAAAGTAAGAGCCGTTTCTTGTATCTGCTATCCTGCTGCAAACACTCCCTTGTGGTTACTGTTGTTGTTGTTGGAATGATTGACAGGCTTGCCATCTCTGGTGAGAGGGAGAAAAGGATCCTTAAAGTCATAACCTAGTGATTTTGTATTTAGTATAAAGAAATAGACAGAAATGAAAAAGGAAAGGGAGCATACAATTCTTTCTAAAAGTTTGATGAAACTTTGCCAGTTCACTCTTCAGCCGCTAACAGTGTCTAAAAATACTTAAGAGGTGAAGTTACATTATTTTTGGAGCACTAGATTCACCAAGACAATCTATCACTGATATTTTTATATCCATGTGGACTTTCTTCTGAAGATGCTCTTGGTAGAACTGCTACAAAGCAGTTGGGCTAAGATTTGAAATCTAGTTAACAAACCTTTGCACATTCTCTCCAACTGTTAGACTAAGGTGGGTTTGACGTGAACAAGGAGACAATGGGAAACAAAGCAGTAACACATGGCTGTATCTTTGTTCTCTTTCAAAATGATTTTTTAATATTTTATAACATCTTTTATGGACAAAGAAAACATGGGCATCAGTACAAAAAGAGGAACCAAATACATTGTGAATCAAGAATTCAGCTTTAAAGACAATACCTCAGTGGAAAATAACACAAATGAGTAAATTTCAGTTTTGTTCGAGGATGGTGAGGAAAAGCAGAAAAGGGATATTTCATGTCAATAGGATAGCCTGAAAATAGAAAGTGCTATTAAAGTCAGATGGAGAACGGTCTGTGGAACAGCTCATGTGTATGGGCTTGCTCTAAAGGCCATTGAAATCACTGGAAAGTTTTCTAAAGACTTCAATGGGCTTGGGATCAGGCTGTAATTGAGGGGAATGATAGGCTCCAGAAAGTAGCCATGGGTGAGTGAGTTTCACACAAGTTTGTTTTTGCAAAAACATCATTGCATAACTGCAATAGATAAGCTTCAATCACACTTTGCAAATTTTGATTTGCCTTCATTTTCCAGGCACTTGTTGTTTTTTGCAAAACCTTGCTAATTTCTAGTATTTATTCAGTAAGATTAAAACTGCTTCACTTGCATAAGAAGAATACATGCCATACAGCACTGCTTAAAAGTGACTTCTGTTCTTCTTAGTATAATTTTTTTTGCCAATTTCACTTGTGCTAAGAAAACTTCTGAAGTGCTTTAGTAGCTAATGACTCAAAGCTGTGGCAGGGGGACAGCAAGACCATTTTGGGTGTGTGCAAATAGTGGGAATAGACAGTAACATGTATTGTAATGGTAATGTATATTGTGGGATTTTGAGATGTGTTCTTGCATATTTCCTGTTGTCATGATAAAAAGATGGTCTTGCTAGCCACTGGGTTGCAAATCAACAGATCTGGGTTCCATTCCTGACTCTGTCAGACTTCCTGTGTGATTTAGGAATGGAAAATTTCTTACCAATAATGTTTTTTCTGCTAGCAATGTCTCCTACAATTCTGGACATCTAAGCTACTCTCCTCTCTCTCAAGCTTGTGGTGGCAGATAAGTGTTTTGGAGCTGCATGGTCTGGCTATGTGATGTGAAACTTGCTTCTCATCTTTAACAAATATTCCAGCTGTAACGAAATAACTGTGCACATGAGACCAAGGAAGATGGTCATATGGTAATGATTCCACTTAATATCTGACCTTGACTCATGAGCCCTGCAGGGTGGATAGAATCGTGGGATATGATACTAGCAGAAAGGAAATTATCACTAAGAATATTTTCCATTCTGCAGCCCAGCATGTCCCACAATTCTGGACGTCTGGGAAATAGCAAGCTGTGAACAGATGTAGGAAGGTTATGAAACAAAAGTTCGGTAGGAAAGAAATAGTCACCTTTTCCCGAGCTCACTCAAAAGTTTGTATTATTTCTAGGCCATCGCCTGCAACACCTTTCTGCCAAAGGAGGCCTCTGCAGAAGATAGAAAGTCCTGTCTGTAGTTATTAATGAGGGTTTTAACTGTAGACTGCTTTGCAAATTTGTGAAGTGGAGACACTTGCTCATTTCATGAGGTTACTAAGGATCTCTTGGAGTGTACCTCCATTCCTTTTGGGACAGGAGTCTCTGATGATTTGTAGTTTTCCACAATGATAGTCTAATCCAACGAGTGATGGAGGACTTGGAAGCTCTGAGACCCTGGCATTTTGGGTGGAAAGACATGAATAGGGAGCTTGATCTTCTCATGGAGTCTGTATGCTTGAGATAGATTTTCAGACCTCTAAGGTGTGTAAAAGGGGAATGCTCATCACCAGTGCCACCTAGGGGGTCAGGCAGGGGTGCAGGAGGTGATTGCCCCTTTTCTGTTAGAGTCCTGTTTTTCAGCTTCCCCAAAGGCTTCGGGCCTTTTACTTTAGTATGGGGACTTTGGGGGGCTCAGAACGTGAACAATCAGGGTCTTCCCCTGCTAGACTCTCTACTGAGGTAAAGGCTTCTGTTGATATTCCATCTTTTGAGAGTGGATAGGGGAGTTTGGGACCGCGCTCTCCACTGGGCTTTGATCCAGGGTCTGATAGTGGGCAGCTGTGTTCTGCACATGGGGGTGGTATGCAGCTGCCCCCCCTCAGAGCACTTCCTACCCAAGTTTATTTGCAATTTGGAATTGCAAATAAAGTCTCTGACCTTCCCGATCAGTTAACAGTCTCTCCTTTGTAGATACTATCAGGTCAGTTTCTCCAAGTCTCGGGCCAAGGTATGTAACTTCCTGGTTCACCATCATGCACTTGGCTGGGTTTGCGGTGAGTCCTGCACTCTCGAGGGCTGTAAGATGGAGGTGATGTTACATCAGGTCAATCCAATTACTGCTGTAAATCACCATGTCATCTATGTAGGCTATAGCATTTTGGCCATGCAGTCACAGCCCTTGGTCCATGAGTTGTTGGAAAGTGGCCACTTCCCTGTGGAGGCCTAATGGTATAGTTCAGAATTGGTGCAGATGAAATGGGGTGGAGAAAGCTGTCTTTTTCCGAGATTCCAAGGTCAGAGGGATCTGCCAGTACCCCTTTGTGAGGTCTATGGTGGGGATATATTTGACAATTGCCAGCCTTTCGAGTAAATCATCCACCCTGGGCATAGGTTGGCATCAGACCTCGAGATCACATTTACTTTTCTTAAATCAATACAGATATGGGTTGTCCCATCTGATTCTGGTACCAGCACAATGGGACTTCTCCACTCATGGTGAAACTCTTCCACTACCTGCAGGTCTAACGTGGCTTGTAGCTCTTCTTGCACAATGTCTCATGGAAGGGATTGTGGGGTTTTTGCAGACCTGTTGTCCTGGTTCAGTGGCTATGTGTTGATACCTCAGGTGTGTCTGATCCAGTAAGGTTGAAAATATTTCAGGGAAGGATTCAATCAGTTGCTGCATTTGAGCTTTCTGCACTGGTTGAAGCTCCTCTCCCAACGGTACTGCTTAGGTTTCTGGGGTCACTGGTGCTTGAGGGCCTAGACTGGGTTCAGGTGGATAGGGTGTTATGAGGAGTCCTCCTTGGTCTTTCCAGGCCTTCAGAAGGTTAACATGGTACACCTACATTTTCTTTTTCTTCCCTGACTGTCAGATTTCATAGTCAACAGGTCCCGCTTGTTTCACCACCTCAAACTTTCCCAGAGTTTGGCACAGAAGTCTGCTCTCTTCCACTGCCTGTCCTCTTTTGAGCTGCTTTGCTTCCCCTTTTAAGTCCTGCTTCCATCTTATGCAGGCTTTGCAGGTAGGGCTGGGTGTGGCCACCTGGGCCCAGAGTGGCTTCTTAACCCTTGTTCTCTACTGTGGGGTTAGTACACTGAATTGCCGCGTGCTATACCTTTTCAGTTAGATGTTGTGATTTTGGACATAATGAAGAAAATACAACTTCTTGGGAAGTGTGAAAGGAGGAATTTACCTTAGGAGGAAAGGATTCTGGTGTCCTGAGTGCCACCCCATCCTTGTGGAACACACAGTACAGCTCCTATATAGATAAGGCTGCCAGCTCTCACATTTGCCTGGCAGACATAACTACTAAGAAACAAATCTTAATGGATAATTAAAAGGCCAATACTGAAATCAAAGGCTCAAAAGGATGGCTTGTCAGAGCCCTCAAAACTCCAGAAGGTCCCATTCTGGGAAGAATGGCCTGACTGCTGGTGTGGCTAATCAGACTGCTCGAAGGACTCTGGCTACCTGTGAATTGTCCGCCAGGGAGCTAAAGGATCCTGCAAAAAGCATACTTCTAATTGCAGGCACCTGATGTGCAATGTTACTGGACTTAAGGCCTCTGTCCTTGCATCCTTGGAGAAAGTCCCAAATGGTTGGAATTCCTGGATTTCTGGGATTTGCATTGTGTTCTTGGCACCAGTAGTTGAATCTGGACCAGAGAGGATACTCTCTAGACTGAAGCAATGACTCTGGAGGACAGACCGAGAATTTCTAGTGCTTCCCTCTCAACAGCCAGGCTATTAGCTGAAGCTGTTTCAGGTCTGGATGAAGAAAAGAACTCTATGAAAGATTATTTGGTCTCCACCGAAGCTGGAGTGGGGACTCCAGTTTCAGCTCTATCAGGTCTGAGAACCAAGGTAGCCTCGACCAATGAGGAGTTATCAGTATTACTGTTGCCTGTTCTCATTTTATTTTCTGGACCACCTTTCCAAGTAGTGGAAAGGGTGGAAATGCATAAAGGAGGCCCTGCAGCCAACTGTGAGATAAATCATCTGTCCCCATGGAGTTGGGGTCTGCCTCCCTTGTGAATTATTTTGGCCTCTTTGCCTTCATAGGATATGCGAACAGGCTGGTTGAAGGGAGGCCAAGTGTCTGAACGATGAGATCAAAAACCTCCTGATTCAGGCACTACTTCTTGTTGATTCTGCACCTGCTGAGCCAGTCTGCCTTTTGGCTTCAGTCCTCTTTGCTGTGGATCACTCTGAGGGAAAGGAGGAACTCTTCTGCCCACCTCATTATTTCCATTGCTTCTGTGTGTAGTGCTGGACTCCTTGTCCCCCACTTAAAAGTTTAAATATGTGACTATAGTCATATTGTCTGATTGAACCAGGTCATGGTTTCCCCTTAGAGTGGGCTGGAACCTTTGCAGGGCAAGTTTGAGTACTCTCAGCTCTAGGAGTTTTGTGCTGTAAGCCTTTTCCTCCTTGTTCTGGTGGTGCTGGACAGTTTGGAGCTCCTCAGCCCTCCAGGCTGGCATCAGTTGCGAGGACTAAAGGGTCTGGAAGGCAGATGGGGATTCTCACTTAGCCACCGCTCATTCGCTGATCCACCCACCGTTGGCCACTCGCTCTGATGTCAGCTGCTCCACTGTTGCTCACTCTACAACTTCCCTCTCTACTGCCACCACTGGGATGTCTTGAAGTCCCATCACCTAAGTTCCCTGTATGCTGCATGGCTGGGTGGCCGCCCAGCAAGCTATCAAGTGCTCTGCACTTCAGGTGTCCCTCCACCCACTGCCATACTGCTCCTTCCCTCTGCCCTGGAGATGCTCCCGGGAGTCTCCTGCTTACCATGCAGAGCAGGGGGTAATGGGGCTGCTGATGTCAGGGTGTCCCCCTCTCCCCACTCCTGTACCCCATCTCTGAAGAGCCGGGGAGGGGGGACTCGACAGGGCTCAGGAGTGGGACAAAGGGAGCTTGCTGGTGGCTGCTGCTGCTGTGTCTGCTCGGAATGCTGATCTACTTAAAAGAGTAATATACAGCAGCAAATCATAGGGCTGAAAAGAAGCAGTAGTGCTCAGGATTTTAATGAGGCGCCACCATTTGGGCTGCATTTTGCCATCATCTGAAATTCTGTGCTTTAATTAAAATAGTCCCCGAGTTTCTATCGTTTTCCACTGTGAATATAGAGTCAGAACACTGTAAATTGATGTGTAAATGCTAGAATGACAGTAACTTCCACAGAGCTGCCTCTGGTGGAGAGATAGGGCTCGGTCCTCTGTAGAATAAGAAACAAAAAAGCTCCTTTCAGTGAGGAATCTGGTTTGGGAGATGTATTCTCCCACCCTGGATCCATGTTGCCTGGGACTGGGGCAATGACCTGACTTCTCTATCGGCGTGCAGCTCCATGTCAGAGCTGTCAGCCAGGACTACACACTTTGGGTGTACGGATATTTTAAGTTTTAGTCCCCTGACTGTAACTCAGAATGGGAGGAAGCCACTCAACTTCTCCAGAACTCAAGGGGATGCTGTATATACACACTTCTTCCTCAATATCATCCTCCTGTGCCCACGTATACACACTGGGGCTTTAAGGAAAAGCACCATATAGTGTGAGAGTTAGCAATATTGATTACCTGAAGGATGCCCCAGGGAAGCTGCAGTCCACTGGGGAGTCTTGCCAGGGTGTGAATGTACTTAAGGGGCAATGCATGTCTCTGTCTCACACACTGTGTGTGTGTGTGTGTGTCTCTCTCTCTCTCTCACACACACACACACACACACACTCACTCACCTCCCAGCACATACCTGTAGAGTCCCTGTTGTTGTTACTTCTTGATACTTCCTGCAATGCACATATATTCTCTGTAATTTTATTCATTCAAATTTTGATTGGTCTATGCATTTCACAATTTTTATTTCTGTTTTATGCTTAAATTTAATTCTTTGAGTAATGAGTTCTAAAATGTCTAACCTGTCCTGGCTGGAGTAATTATCCCTATGGTAACTTTTTAAAAATATATATTATATCTAGGTTTTTTGTTTCTATGGTGGTGCACAGCCACACATCACCTTTATAATTTGGTGCACATAACAAAATTAATTCCGAACATGGATGGAAAAAAATTAGAGGGAACATTGCCCACCACTTAACACAGCTCTCAGTGATTGTAGCTGTTAGTGGGGGAGCCTCACTGCTAGTGCAGACTGGGCAGTCTCTTTCTTTCACCAGAGACCTAGTGTCAGCACAGGTCTAACACTTAGGCCTGGTTATCAGTGATTTCAGCTCTAGTGATCCACAAGAAGCCTCTCAGTGGAGGGGGAAGGATCAAATGGCGTTTACGACCCTTAGGCAGGGTCCACACCACCAGGCAGAAACACCAGTCCCCATCCTCTCTCTCATTTCCACTGGGCTTCAGCACTCCTACCTCATTGCTCAGCAAGTGCAGTTCAGTGGAGGGTGAACCCCTCAATCAGGGCATGCCAAGCACAGTTTTGCTCCCCTTGATTCACATAGTGATCATACTTTATTACCCCTGCACCCAATAACAAAGTGACTTGGAATCCAACACCCATCAAAAGTGATCCTTTGGGCAAAGCCGCTGCATCATGCTGTGCACCTAGGCAGAGTGGGTGTGTCTATGCAAACAAGGTTAGTTCCTGAAGTCCTCTTCTCTAGCTCATCACTGGATGTCAGAGGAGAGCTCATTCTGACCCTGCTTACAGAGACTTTCTTCAAAGTGGAGCCAAAGTCAGGTGATCTCTATCCTTAAGGGATTTGAGATCTTCCAGCCAGGAAAGAGATGCTCCCACAAAGCAGGTAGCTGTGAGGGATGCTCAGAGGGTTGTGGAGGAGGCTTCAAAGCCCTTTTTGAGAGTGGCCTCCATCTTTCTATCTGTGGGTTTCTTAGGGTAGAACTCCCCTTCTGAGGGAATGATCATATCCTTGATGAGGGACGCTACAGCGGCATCAACCTTTGGTGTCTCAGCAATAGAGCTCTTTGGTTCTTGAATGCTGTAGAGCCTGAGGTTGCTCTTGTTAAGGGCAAACATATCACCAGGCTTAAGCAGGCCATTTGTCTGGTTTTAAGCCAGACAGTCCTTTTTTTCTGTTTTTGTCCTCTGTCTGGCACTTTGAAAAAAAATAGATGTGGTTTTGTCTAGTATTGTGGACTGGGGATGCCATTTTGAAGAGTGCCCTTCCCCCACTGGCATAACCTTGCATGCACCCAGGGTTGCCAATTTTGGTTGGACATATTCCTGGAGGTTTCATCACATGACATAATCTTTAGTTAAAAATCTTAAATTCCTGGAGACTCCAGGACTATCTTGGATGTGCAAGTGCATGTGAGGTCCTGCTGGTGGGGACAGCCCCATACCATTCCTGAAATACTAGAATGTCTGGTATTCAGGGGATACATCAATGCTCACCCTAGGCTTGTTCCATTCATCCCTAATCACATCTTCTGAGGAGGAGTGAAGCGGGTATTGCAACCTCATGGGAGAATTTGAGGGGATAAAATTTACTCTGATGCTTACTTATAGGCGCATGCTCAGGTTTGAAAGCCAGACAGCTCAGCTTCCTCACGGAAGGAAGGGGAGTAGTCAGAGGACTCGTATCTCCTTGATTTTTTGGTGCTTTTTCTTTCCATTTTTGGTATTTTTAGATTTAAAAAAACAAAACCTTTGTTTGCGTGCTTTTGGGAGCATAGAAGATCTGCTGCCACTTTGTGAGGACTTCTGCAGCTTGGCTTCCTTAGGGTCTGGAGCCCTCTTGAGTGGTCTGTCTCAGAAACCTCTCCTGATGGGTCCCATTCCTTCCAGGATGAGGTAGGGGACTTGTCAGAACCCTCCTGGTTGGCTTGGGAGAGAGAGGGCTGACTAGGAGCACGGCTTCTTTCCCTAGGATGTTCAGGACCCATTTTAAGATTGAGGTGTGTGTGGAATTGTGGCCCTTCCATCTCTGTTTTGTTATAGGAGTCGCTTGGGACTTACCCCCCAAGTCAAGTAGCCAGAGTCCTCCTAACTTTTGGAGCTTCTCCCTGCTCTGCACTAGGGTTCCTGATCCATTCCCCTCTTTGGAGTCATGGCTGCCTCAGTGGGTAGGGGACTCCACCTGTCTGTCCAACGCGCAGCCCCAGGACCTAGTGGAGTTGGAGACAGAAGGCAGGATGCATCTGTGCACAACTTGACAATTGCCAAGCCTGGGGAGGCTGCCTCACATATGCAGCACTGTTTGGATTTGATCTGGTGCTTTCTTGGCTGCTCTACCATGCCTGTGAGGGGCAGAGGAGCCAGCAGGCAGATGCTGCCACAGATGCTCAGGGAGAGTTAAACCTCTGAGGGGTTAATAGACCCAGGAAGAGGAGGAAATGCAGAGGAGGGAGAACACTACTCCCCATTGCACCAAAAAATGGGCAAAAAAAAGTTAAAGTAGAAAGAGTCAGGGCAGGAGCAAAAAAAAAACACTTTGGTCTGCCGCTGTGGAGGCAGAGGAAAACTGGCAGCAAGCAGGAGCAGAGGGGCTCCAAAACACTGTCCGCCTCTGAAGTGCGGAGAGAGAACAGCCCACACGTCCAGAACCGTGGGAGACACTGGGCTGCAGCAATGCATTTAGGGGAGATTTTCAAAGGGACAATGGGAGTTGGGTGCCTAACAGCCCTTGTGCCTTTGAAAATCTTCCCTTAATCATAGAATCATAGACTATCAGGGTTGGAAGGGACCTCAGGAGGTCATCTAGTCCAACCCCCTGCTCAAAGCAAGACCAATTCCCAACTAAATCATCCCAGCCAGGGCTTTGTCAAGCCTGACCTTAAAAACCTCTAAGGAAGGAGATTCCACCACCTCCCTAGGTAACCCATTCCAGTGCTTCACCACCCTCCTAGTGAAAAAGTTTTTCCTAATATCCAACCTAAACCTCCCCAACTGCAACTTGAGACCATTACTCCTTGTTCTGTCATCTGGTACCACTGAGAACAGTCTAGATCCATCCTCTTTGGAACTCCCTTTCAGGTAGTTGAAAGCAGCTATCAAATCCCCCCTCATTCTTTTCTTCTGCAGACTAAACAATCCCAGTTCCCTCAGCCTCTCCTCAGAAGTCATGTGCTCCAGCCCCCTAATTATTTTTGTTGCCCTTCACTGGACTCTTTCCAATTTTTCCACATCCTTCTTGTAGTGTGGGGCCCAAAACTGGACACAGTACTCCAGATGAGGCCTCACCAATGTCGAATAGAGGGGAATGATCATGTCTCTCAAACTGCTGGCAATGCCCCTTCTTATACAGCCCAAAATGCCATTAGCCTTCTTGGCAACAAGGGCACTCATATCCAGCTTCTCGTCCACTGTAACCCCTAGGTCCTTTTCTGCAGAACTGCTGCCTAGCCATTCGGTCCCTAGTCTGTAGCAGTGCATGGGATTCTTCCGTCCTAAGTACAGGACTCTGCACTTGTCCTTGTTGAACCTCATCAGATTTCTTTTGGTCCAATCCTCTGATTTGTCTAGGTCCCTCTGTATCCTATCCCTACCCTCCAGCGTATCTGCCACTCCTCCCAGTTTAGTGTTATCTGCATGTCTATGCCTCAGTTTCCCATTTGTAAATAAACAAAAAACAATAACAATTAATGGAGATATCCCATCTCCTAGAACTGGAAGGGACCTTGAAAGGTCATCGAGTCCAGCCCCCTGCCTTCACTAGCAGGACCAAGTACTGATTTTGCCCCAGATCCCCAAGTGGCCCCCTCAAGGATTGAACTCACAACCCTGGGTTTAGCAGGCCAATGCTCAAACCACTGAGCTATCCCTCCCCCCAAATGATGGAATGATAACACTTTCCTCCATCACAGTGGTGTGGTGAATGGATCTATCCTTGTATATGTAAGAGGCTGAGATACTGTGGTAAGGAGACCCATAGGTAAGTTTATAAATAAATAGGTAACTTCCTAGGGCCATTTTCTGATAAAGGTCCACATTGTGACAGATAGGTGTGCTAAATATCCAGTTTCCTTGTAATCAGAATAGGCAAAAAATAAAACCCTTTAAGGGTGTGTCTAAACTGGTTGCCATGTTTAAATATGTATAATAAAGTGGTGCAGTAGATGACTAGAGGAAGGGAACACTGAGCTAACACAAGATATGCATGTATAGTGGATGTTACTACAGTAAATTTTTGTTCTTATGTTTGTGGTTATGGTCATTGAGAACATGAAGTGATTGATAGAGTGTGAGATATTACAGGAATGTTGGATATATTTCTCTGTTCATGTAAAGCTAAATTATAAGGAAGCTTTTTGTGATGGAAAAGTTAACTGGAATTGTTTAACCACTCTATTAATTACCTGAGTACTCAGTTCATTCTAAGTAGTAATAAAGAGCCATTCCATAATCCTTATTTGGCAAATCTCTCTGTGACATCATTGGAAAATTTCTGTAAGGACTTTGACTCTCAGTTCATAATTGCAAAAATAAGTTTAGCAATTGATTTTAAAAACTGAAAAAAATCTGTTTTATGCTGTTTAATTAGTGGTAAATTCAATTTAACTGAACAGTCAACCTGCTTTGCTCCAAATATAACTCCAAAACGTTTCCCTCAGAAAAAGTAATGACATTACATTCACCATTGCATAAGGATGTTTTAATTACATGAAATCTCCCCTTAATAATTTCATAAGTGGACTCCTCCTCCCCGCCAAACACATAGTTTGCCTCTGCAGTGACCCAACCAAGGGCTGAAATCCTGGCTCTGTTGAAGTCAATGGTGAAACTCCTGTTGATTTCAATAGGGCCAGGATTTCACCCAAGGTTTTTCTCAGTGCACATATACCTACAAAGCAGCAGGACATGTCTTACCCCCTAATATGGATCCTGGGTCCAACAGTAGGAAAACTAGAGCTGGCCACTTTTTTTGATACTTTTACTTTTTCAATCAGCTCGAAGTGCAACCTCAAGTCTGAAGAGTGGAACAAGGGCAAAAGTTCCCAGCTGAGAAAGATCTGAGCCGCAAAGTTCAGATTTGTATCTGAACTTCCACAGAGTTTGGTTCTGGAGCATTGGCTCAGCCTCATCTCTTGCTTTTTGTGGCAAAGGTAAAGAACATTTCCTAGTCTTCTATCCAGTCATAAGTGCAGACCATCCTTTTCTTTCATCATGTCTAGATCATTTCTATTTTAGCTGCTTTACTGCCTTCAATGTATCCTTTATTTTCTTTGTCTCCCTTGTTCTCCTCTATGTTCTCATGGAAATGTACACCTTCCTATTCTTCACTTTTCAGTTAAATTTTAATCTGTCCCTTGGCTGATTGCTTGTTTTTCTGTACTATATGCCACAGTGAGTTGATACAAAGTCTCAAAAGGACTTATTCTTAATATTATAGTTCAACCTTCCAAAGTCTCCTCTATCTCTTCATCACAGTTGCCTTCATCTTATCTTCCTGGTGGGCAATAGATGTAATCAGTTGTCCTAAGTAGACATATCTCAGAGGCTTTTAATGCTTTCTTACCCTCTCTTTAATTTTTCCTTCTTTTGCACTGAAAATGACTTTGCTCTCCTGCACATCTGTTTGGAATCTACATTAAGTACTTAGTTTTCTTCATTCCGTCAGAAATTCTTGTTCTTAACTGGTACAGTAAAGAAGATTAAAAAATACCTGCCACACTTGTGACACCCATTCACCTGAAATTCTCTTTGATCTTTGAAGGCTACAATTGATGATGAAATGCTTGGTTGTGGTATCTTTTGTGTGTGTTCCAACGCTCTTTGGAATTTAATTGAGCCACTTTTTTGAATTATATTTGTTTGAACAGCTTGGCAGAGCTTGCAATCAGAGCTATTGAGCTGCAATTATACATTAGGCTTTTACAGTCTGAGTTTGCACATATAGTGTATGCTATTTCTTTGTAGAAAAACATAACCACTCAAAATGCACGTTCAAACTCTCAGTTAAAATATAAGAAACTGATTTGCCAACTTGGAACTCTATACAATTGCTTTAAAATTTTACTTTTTATGTATAAAAATCTGCATGGTTTATTCAAAACATACATGAACAATATTAACTACTTTTTCATATGATATATAGAATTATATCCTTATAATCAAATTATTTCTCTTGCTTTATCATTTAAATAAAATTCCTGTGTTGCTGAAATTTGAAAATCAGCTCTGTGGCTCATTAATTCCTTTTAAATAAAGATTTTGTTTATGTGCACATAATTTTTGTTGACAGACTTGGTTAAACCCTATTGATTTGAGCATTAATATTTACATAAAGTTTCTCAATTCACATGACACCCAATTTGTTATAATTGGAAGAACAACATAAAATTACTACCCAAAGTCTCAGCGACTGTAACAACACATCAGTGCATAGTATTCTGCAGGTTGACATTTTAAGTGTTCAGAGCCATTCTGATATTAGTGCAAGAACTGCAATGGGTCACTTATGTTGCATCAAGACAGAATTCCTGGATATAAATACTGAGTCACTGCGACTAATTGGCCAACTCCTGAAGCCTGTAGTCAGGCAACATTTCTATTCTCAGGGATGTTTGCTCAGCTATGGACTGCAATGTTTGGCATATTACTAATAATGGGTGTAGATGAAAGAAGCTCAGGGGTTTAGTTTAGTTAAAGATGTTGCCAAGGCTGATTGCCCGTTCTGGCACTTCGAGTGCAGAAGGTGGGGGCCCACAAGGATTCTAAAAATTAATACTGGCCACTCCAGGCTGGTATTAAAATCCCAGGGTTACAGCTTTTCTCTGACCTTGGCTTGGTAAACGCTGCCACCACCCAAGTGAAAAACTGCCTCTTGCAAATCCTGGAAAAACTCACTTGGGAAGTTTTCCCTGAGGTCCCTCGGCTTTTCCACCCCTTCATCGCGGAAGCCGAGAAAGAAAACAACAAAAGGGAAACCCAGCTGTTGCCACCAGCTAATTGAAAAACATATGCACAGATCTTTCAAGACACAAAACCAATCAGGTTCTTAAAAAAGGTAAATTTTATTTAAAAACAAAAAGAAAGAAAATACATCTGGAACTTAGGCTTTTGCTAGATTTTAAAAGAGCAATTCCAAAAATTAAGCACCCAAAATAGCTTTCTAGGGGGTTCAGCTTAAGGGTTACAAGCAAACAAAATCATCTGAGGTTGGCACAGAGGAATCCACAAGCCTTACAGAAAATAAAAGAAATAAAACTAATTGTGTCTATCTAAACATTCCCTGTGCCAATGAATTCTTCTAGGCATGGATGATGAATTTTCATACCTGATCCAAACTTTACGCAGCATTTCAGCTGCCCCGTTCTTTTCAGCCCAGAGAGAACAACAGAGAGATAAAGGGAAAGCTTTTTTCCTATTTTAAAAAGTTCTAGCCTTCCCATTGGCTCTTTTGATCAGGTGCCCACTCCCTTTTCTTTTCTTCTGCAGACTTTTTAACCCTTTACAGGTAAAGCAAGCAGCCACCAAGAGGGACTTTATAGCTAACTGGCTGGTTGGGTGTCCATAAAAGGGAGCTACCTTCTCTTCATTCATCACAGATGTAAAAGCATGAATGTCTGTTTAGAGTTCATCCAAAAGTATCCTAATATCTTTGAGTAGGGAAACTGAGCTGGGATCTCACAAGCACAAGAATTCTCAAGTGATATTCCTTACTTCCTTGTTTTATTCTGTAGTAGTTGAAAGTACCAAGGGTACTGGTGTAAATTGTCATAGCTCTATTGGCTATCCTGACTTAGAGCAGCTGAATATTTGGCCCTAACATTTTTGGTGATATTTCAGTATTTCTGCATCTAGTCTTAAATGAAGCCAGCAAGTGCAATGGATAGTGAAAATTATATACAAACAGAACTGAATTTTTGAATTTCCCACAAAAATTTGTGTTTTCTGGAAGTGATATTAAATAGTGAATATAAATATATTTATGGAAGTGGGGAGAAACTGTGACAGGAATAGCTGGGGGAAAGTGAGTCACCCAGAGATGACAGATAGTGGATTCTGATTGAGTAATGAGCCCAAATTCAACAAGGGGATTAGAAGGGCTATGGCCAGGGGTGTCTTCATTTGCTCTGGGTTTCCTGCTGAGAAAATCTGTCTTGTATAGTGCTGGCCCTACAGGGGAGCTGACTTTGTCTGGCCCTGACAGAGGTGGAGTTGATTTAATTTGACTGGGTCAAGCAGCAGCCAAGCTAGTGGAGCTGACTTTGTGGGACTGAACTGTGAATACACAGATCAGAGTTGGAACTGATGGTGTGGCCTTCTCTGGACTGCAGTGGGCAGGCTGAGGAGAACCACTTGCAGAGTCACTCTAACTGGATTAGTGAGTGAGGTTTTTGGTGGTTGGGCATTGTTTGGTGAGTAAGAGTTCTGGGCCTCAACAATTAATATCTGGGTTTGTGGAGTCAGCTGTACCTCCCATA
The DNA here is from genome assembly GCF_028017835.1 of Emys orbicularis. Classification (NCBI taxonomy): domain Eukaryota; kingdom Metazoa; phylum Chordata; order Testudines; family Emydidae; genus Emys; species Emys orbicularis. Next base: position 31,174,314 of record NC_088689.1, on the reverse strand, counting down.
CAACGCTGGGGGTTTTGCTCATTCGCTTTTATGTACATTTGTGGTTTATTGTTTTTCCCCCAAATAAAAGATATCTGTGGTTTCATAGTCCTGAGGATTCCTGTCTGTGCCTATGAGGGGGAAGAAGCACCTGTAGAGGTGACTAAGATATTTAAATGTTAAGTTCCTTAAACCTGGGAGAGGATAAGGTTTTAAGTGAGAGCTCGAGCCAGTCATTTTATTTATTTTAAATGGGACTCCTAGGTGTCATTGAATCTAAACCTTCGTACCGCAATTGATACCTAGCAGAAGGCTTACAGTAAGGTTGCATTACTTTATTTTTATTTTCAAAAATTCGAAGATCAAAAGTATTACTCTAAGGATTAGTACCGATTCTAAGTAGAAATTAAATGGGTCACCAGAAGATGTATCCTATTTTGAAGCATGAACTTGTAAAACAAGTTTCTTTTGAGCTGCTGATTCTTTTGAGCTGCATCTGTTTGCTTATTCCTCTTTTGCATAAAAATAAACGTAAGGATTTGTGTGCGTGTGTGTGTGTGTACACACAAAATAAAGAAAGTACCTGACAGTTCATTTATGAAAGCAGAAGTGATTCAAATACAAGTTGGAGCCAGTACATCAGAGATAATGAAAGAAGAGACGAGCAGAGGCTGCAGCTTGGGTAGAGCAACAAAACCACATCGAAGTGTTTTGTGACAGTTGTACTCGTAGGACTGATTCATTGGGAATTGCACGAAGAATGTGCCCATTGAGTTTTACATGTGTAAGCAGTCAGGTAAAAATCAGACTATGAAAATAAACCAATACTGCACTTAAAAAATAATGTTTGGATTTTTGAGGGGGGAGGAAGGTTATTTTATTTCATTTTCATATTGCAAACAAAGGAGAAACATTTGCATGACCTTAACAAGAAAGTTAAAAGATCAGGTGGAAACTAGAACTGATTTCTTTTCAGATATGTATCTTTTCTTGTTTATTACATGTGGCGAGAAAGGGTGCATGAACCTGCCAGCTAGGAACCTCAGAGAGGGAAACATCAAAATAATACTGCACAGCAGTGATTGTCTGGTGTTATCTCATTTTCTGTGCTTCTGATAAGGTTTTTCATTCTAAAATGTATTAGCAATGGGCTGCAGTGATGCCAGTAGGTCACAACATTATCTCATACACATATTTAGAACTGAGAAAAACATTAAGGGAGAACTGGGAGGGGAAAAGAAGGGGTGAAATCAGAGAGTGTATGCAGCCTCTCTGTAAGCAAAGAACTAGGATAGAGGAGGGAAGAAACTGAGGAGGGTGTTTGTAGCATGTGTGTTAGTGGATGGTGTGATGTGATGCTCCATAATCTTTATAGAAATATGCTTATGATATAAATATGGTATAACTAAGATATATTTTGTGCAAGTTGGCTCATGTAAGATATCATTGGAAAGGGTATGATTTACTGAACGTAATTAACCCATTTGTATGCATGTATCATTTCTGTATCTGATGTTAGGAATATTGACTATGTAACAATTACAACTGTGGTTATACTTGGAGACACCCACCAGACAGAAAGTAATCAGCCTTGATGGGCCATTAGGAAAAGACGGTGAGTCTTTAAAGATGTGGATCTCCCATCTTCCCAGAGCTCCTTCCTGTGGACATTGCAAATAAACCTGATTTCATGGTTGCTTTGACGCTGCAAGGTCAGGTGATAATGTCATCTGGTACAAAGTACCACCTTGGACACTGCTGGTACTTTCCTACTGGAAACAAAGGCTTTTTGCCTTATGTAAATTCTGTTTAAGGCTGGGGAATAAGGCAAACAGGACTCTTCTCCGTTGCCTTCCTGCCCAAGAAGAAAGACTGCTGAAAGTACCTGAAGAGACAAAGGAACTGAGCTGAGGGAAAGGCAAGGGTTGAGTCCAGACTAAGACAGGAGTCTAGTCTGTAAGGAGAAATAACTGGAACTCTAAGCTACAGAAATTCTGCCACTTGACTAAAACAACATTTAGGGTGAGAAATTACATTTTGTAACCTGTTTCTTTAGCGTATTAAGCTTAGTTTGCGTGTTTTGTTTCACTTGCTCAGTAATCTGCTTTATTCTGTTTGCTATCCCTCATAATCACTTAAAATTTACCTTTTTTAGGGCTTGTCTATACTTACGCGCTGGTTCGGCGGCAGGCAATCGAACTTCTGGGTTCGATTTATCGCGTCTTGTCTGGACGCGATAAATCGAACCCAGAAGTGCTCGCCGTCGACTCCGGTAATCCTGCTTGGCGCGAGGAGTACGCGGAGTCGACGGGGGAGCCTGCCTGCCGCGTCTGGACCGCGGTAAGTTCGAACTAAGGTACGTCGACTTCAGCTACGTTATTCACGTAGCTGAAGTTGCGTACCTTAGTTCGAATTGGGGGGTTAGTGTAGACCAGGCCTGGGTTATGTTATAAATAAGAAATAAGTTTATTAACTTAGGCGGAGGTCAGACTAGAAGATCACAGTGATCCCTTCAGGTCTTGAATCTATTAATCTATTTGCTACATGATGAACAGGTTTGTGGTAGATATTATCTCCCAACCTAAACCAGAAAATTACAGTAGCAGCTTGTATTCTCTGTTGTAAATATGCGACCACTTAAGAATCTGGGGTTTGACTTTTACGTAAATTAAATTAATCCAGTAAACTTTTTTTAATGATGTGTGTATATGTATATTGGTCAATGTGCACGCATACACATGCCATTATAATATTAATAACTAACTGAACATTTTCTCACTTGGACTGTGGTTAAATGATTCTTTTGCCAGTCTGTTATACCTTGATGTTTTGTGTTCCCTTAGTCCATCATACAAAGCAGTACAGAATGGTGATGAAATTTTGGCTGGAGTAGTAACATGGGAACTAAACACACTGGCTAATTTTCATCTACAATGAAACTTTTTATTGCAAAATGCACAATCAGTGTAAGTAATCCCAGTGTATCTTATACTGTTGTTTGCCAGACAGTATACAGAAAGGTAAACTGATAAAGGTGAGTACTGATAGAACTGTGTTTTCATGAGTATCTCAAGTACAATTCTAGCCCAATTTTTCCTCCATTGATGATCTCAATTGTTGTGCACAACACTACATAACTGGACTTTGCAAAACATTAAACTAAGTAGCAATGAAAACAGAGTAGCTTCTTGTTTTGGTTCAGAAGCAGATGTTTCATTTCTCTAACACTGCTACAGAAGTTCTAGATAAGTTTGGAGCATATAGTGTCACAAAGAAAGGAAATATATTATGTGAACATTTTACAGTCTGGCGGTATTTTTTTCAAATAGTTTCACATTTTCAAAAACATCTTAAAAGCAACTCCAGATAATTATAAGTCTGTGCCTGTCTTTAAAAGTTGAATGGATGTGTGATGTGAATGAGACTTTGATAATGTCATTTACATTACTAATAAATTAAAGTATACCTGTGTATGACTCTTTTGATCCAAGTATGTTTTGAAAAGTCATTGGAAATTGTGTATGCATATCCTTCCTGTCCGCAGCCCTTTGTTATGGGGGGGGGGGGGGGGGGGGAAGACATCTTAGAAAATAAAAATTCCTTTTTCACAATAAATGTCAAGCTGATCAAGACCTCACATTGACCTTAAGAACTAATAGTGAGATTTGGCTCAGATGGCTATCTGCTGAGGTGAAAAGTTGTTAGGCCTAAAGCCACCACTGCTTCATATGATCATGTGACCTGTGCAATTTATATAGCACCCCATGACACACACATGCACTCTGATCCAACATTTTGAGCATCATCCGCTATTCACCCTCTGCAGACACACATCCCTCCAGGATCAGTGGACTACAGTACCTATTTAATCTCTACCAACCCTCTCTTTTTTGTAAATTGTGTTCCAGATCTAGATTCTGGCATACCATTTGACCCCAGTACTTATAAACCCCTGTACTTTATAAACTCCATGCAGTTTATAACCCCAGCACCACATGAAAAGCAAAGGCTGCTGGAGCATGCACCAACCCTGACTTGCTTATATAAGCAGGATGAAATGGAGTCAGCCATAGCCTATTGATTGCAGAGTTTTTATTCTCATTTAAAAATAATGGAATTACCATCCTAATACTTTAGAGTTTTCAATCTACTGTGGTGGCTGGAATCAGTTTAATGTTATTTAAGGGCATGACATTTGTTACCTCACATTGACTAGCACTGCATAGAAGGGGTTTGGTGGTTTTATAGAATGATATGTTGTTACCTAGTTACTCTTTGAGACACCCCAATTAATGTCACTTATCTCTCTAGCCCAGTTTGAAGACTTGCAGCTGAAAGTTTGCAGAACTTCTCACGATATGTGGTGGAGAGTAATATCTTTCTCATTTCTAGCAAAAACCATGTAGAAAGAAACGAAAACATGCATAATGGCTCAATGGACTACAGTTTGCAGACAAGACAGTCACAAACATTGTCATCAAATAACTTCCTTGTTTCACTTCCTTACCAGAACGTTTCTCCAGATGACATCTTGTAAAGAAAAAGTTGAGTAAGCATGATAAATAAATGGAGGCAAAAGCAATGTTCAAATTGGGGATTTTGGAAGGCTCAGATCTCTAAAATGCTCTGCATAGCAGATGAATTCACTGTGGTTACATGAGGGTGAACTATGATCAGACAGTGATGATAGTGTGCTTTTTCTCAGCTTCCACTATCCTTTCTCCAATCTTTCCACTCACATCCTTTTTTTTAACTAACAGAAGTGAGATTTTTAAAATGTCTTCATTTAAGTCCCTCCTAAAGGCCTACTGCTACCATGCCATTTATAGAAAATCTCAATAACCCGCATATAAAAATGATTTGTTGAATCTAGGTAATCTGTATAACAATTTTCTGTTTGATTCCCTTCTTCTACTCTGTCAACTTGTCTCACTGTCCTTAAATTGTAAACTCTTTGGGGGAGGGAGGGTGAATGTCAAGAATGCACCTAATACATCAAACAAACTAATAATAACACTAATGAGCAGAGGAGGTATGGTAAAGCTGCCTCTCTCTGTTTGCCCATCCCATTTGGAACAATGAGACAACAATCAGCATTTATCAGTTTCTGGTTTTCTGCAGGCCATTAGAACATGCATCTTCTGGCTGAGGGGAATCTTTCTTTAGTGAAAAGAGGGAGTTTAACTGATGTGATTAGAAAGATCACTTAAGATGATTGCTATGAATATTTTAGTATTGAACTAAGTCAATCAAATTCAATGAGCTTTACAGTATACTTTGTTTTTTATTTGCAGTTTGAGGGTTGTATGCTACTGTTCACCAAAGAAGAAAGTAATGTTGGTGGAAAATCTTTGATTTATATCAGTTCTTTTTGCCTGGAAGATGAATGTACTTGCATCTTTAGATGACTCAGGCACATAAACGCATTCAGGCATACACTATATGTGATATAATCTCGTGAGATTAGAGCAGCAGAATAATCAAGAATCAGAGTAAAATATACTGAGCATATGTTTCTGGATATGTTTGCCTACAGATCATAGGTTTGGAACAGATGCTGAACCATCTGACCCGGGGTGCAAATTTTAGAGAGAATAATCAGGTGCCAAGAGTGATATCCATAGGTGTAATATTGCAAAATTCGGAGAAACGTCTTGCCCCTCCCAAAGATGCTAATGTCACTTCATACCCTGTGCGGATACTGTAGTGTTGCCATGTCTCATGATCTTCTGCCAGGTATTGTTAGTAGCAACAAAGACTTTGTTCAACTAGCCTGAGTCATCCATTTCACTGCACTCTTTGCTTACAGGAATTGACTAAATCAAATTTGGAATAATCTGTCTCAGTTGTGAAGTTCTTATTAATTTCATGAAGGGCTGAAACAAAAAAAAAAGGCCCAACCAACCCTCTTTAATTATTTTAATCTATTATTTTTCTATATATGTATATTTACAATATTAATAAGAGACTAATATTAATATCTTATTACAACATATATTTGTTGCCTTGCATATAATTGGTATTTGAGCACTGCAGAAAATTACATCAAAAATAAATAATAATTTAATATCAGTACCTTGCTCTCTTATGGTCATTTTCATCCATAGATCTCAAAGCAAGCCAGCGAGTAATCATCTGGCAATTGCAAATGTCCCTTATCACAAATATACATTGTAGACCAAGTTATAATCTTGTTTACAATAGTTAAACTAAAGTAACTTCAATGAAGTGTGTGTGTGTGTATAGTACATACAGAATATGCTACTATTTAATCATAAATGAAACACAATATTATAATGCCATATTGTAACAGACCACCAGGGGGAGAACATAACTTCATTAAATTGTTAAACCTTGAGTATAAAGACACTAAACAGCTTTAGCACGGACTTGGTATATTTTTGAACATAACTTCGTTCTTTGTTTTATATTGCTAATGCAAGCATAAGATTTCTTAAGATATTTAGGCATAAAGCATTTAAATCCCATTGAAGACACAATTAAGCAGATGCCTAAGTGCTTTGCTGAATCAGAGTCTTGGGAATTAAACTTAGTTTTGAGGAAGAGTGTGGAATTCTGTTTGCTTACAAAAAAGTTTGATTACTGTTTGCCTGGAGAGTTAATAAGGAATTAACTTTAACCTTATGGTGATATAATTTTAAGTATCTACATACTGAATACAGATTCTGTCTGGAATTTTACCCCGGGTAAATAGGTGTGATGTGTACATTTAAAAATGGTATTTAGTCACTCAGGGCTTTCCTCCCACAATATTAGATAGTATCTACATGCTAACTGGGGCTTGTTTATAAAATAGCCATAGCTTTAAGATGGCTTACCAGAATATGTTGAGTATTATTTTATCTTGACAAATTTGTAATGAAAGAGAATTCTAGAATTATAAATATATTATTATTATATTAATATCTTCTTACAATGTATATTCTTTGCTTTTCATCTGAGTAGCTGTAAGTTCTTCACAATTTCTACAAACTCATTGAGGTAGGTAATAATTACTATATGCCCATTTTACAGAGGTTATACTGAGGCATGCAGGGGTTGTGAATTTCCAAAGGCTCCCCAGCTAATCAGTGGTAGAGATAGGAATACAACTCTGGTCTGGAGGCTCTCTGTTGCTCACTGTAACAATTAGATTTGCAACCTCTGGGGTTAGGTAAGCAAAATACTGTAACTGTTCTACCAGGTTCTTGTGACTCCTGTTATTTCCTGGATATGAAAAGACAATGCAATAGTTAAAAAGCACAGACTTTTGCATTTTTGTTCCTCTGCCAGGACTAAATTCACTGTAAACCTACATCACCTTTTACATGGAAACCATACTGTAATATGCCAAATTTTGGGTTAGAAACTCTTTCTGATGGATCAAATGCACTCAATGTACTGATGACACTGCTTCAGAAGGAAAATATTTGTTCAAGATGAAGGGAACTTTCAGACTAAGCCTTTATTTGAAGACAACATATAGCCATTGATTATAAACCTAATGGAATCTAAGGGTACGTCTTCACTACCCGCCGTATCGGAGGGTAGCAATCGATTGATCCGGGATCGATATATCGCGTCTTGTTAAGACGCGATATATCGATCCCCAAACGCACTCACCGTCGACTCCAGAGCTCCACCAGAGCGAGCGGCGGTAATGCAGTCGACGGGGGAGCCGTGGCCGTCGATCCCGCGCCGTGTGGACCCCAGGTAATTCGATCTAAGATACTTCGACTTCAGCTACGCTATTCGCATAGCTGAAGTTGCGTATCTTAGATCGACCCCCCCCACACCAGTGTAGACCAGCCCTTACTCTGTGGTTTTATTGATTAAACAGTGATTTTGAGCCAGGGAATTGGGAATAAATGAGCCCTAAACATAGTCATTCCTGTACTTTTTCATGCTTCAGCAACTCAGGTTCAAAAGTTGGTGTCAATGCTAGGAATAATACCTTAATCCCCACCAAACCATTTATTAAAATTGCAAAAACCTTAAATGATTTCTTCGTACTGACTAATGACCTAAGGACAATTGCAACTGTATTTCCTTCCTATTGAGTCCAATTGTTAGATTTGAAATGCACATGTGAAATGCACTAGATAATAATCAGTGAATAACTAGCGACAGAGCACTTAAAATATTGATTCTAGTTTTCTGGGGGGAAATCAATAATAGCAAAATGAATCCCTACTTATTCTTATCCGTTTAAGGTCAGTTTTCAATGGTTCTGAGAGACCTAAATTTCTAATGGTTACAGCATCTCAAGGTTCAATATGTAGAACCGAATGCAACATTGCTATGATTGCTTGATATCCCTGGGGCCTGGGCTGGAGAGATAACTTTGTTCATAAGTGATGGCTACTACAGCTAACCGGGGAGATGATAGCAATAGATCTGCAGCTTTTTTCAAGACAGGGCAACACTAGCTGTCTGTATCTGATGGGTTTTTGCATTCAGGATATGACATTCCATTGATGCTCACTTTTTCTGGAACAATGCTGCCAGGTATTTATCATCACATCTGAAAAAAAGTTTCCAAATGTCAATGACTCTGAATGGTATCTAGACCAGCACATACATGCCTATCTGTCCTTGAGAGTGTGATGGAGATCTGCATTTGCCCTTCTGGCACTGTTATTACCAGCTTACTTATTGCCACATCAACCTCTTTCTGCAGCTTTGCTAGCTCTCCAGCTAGTTCTGTGCGTCAGCCCTTCTTAATATGACTCTTCAACAGGCCATTTATCCTTAAACATATTGAACAATCTGGATGATATGCTGGGCACAAGGGATTTACAGGGTCTTTGCTATGCCCCGGCCTTTAAAAAGGTTCCTGGGGATAACTTTTTTAGTGTACCAGACCCCAAGAGTCCACTCTTTTTCACAAAGGCAGGCCATTGTCTTCCCTGACTCCTAGATGGAACCTTCGGGCTCCAGCACCTACTGTTTCTCACCGTGGATCTCAACAGCAAGTCCAACTGAGATCAGACTATTGAGAGAGACTTTACCTTCTGAAGGAGCCATGCAACTAGCAGGATATTTGCAGTGTAGCAGGGCAGCATTTTTGAAGCAAGGTAGCATCTGGAATAAAGCATGAGAAAGTTATGGGAAAGCCGGGTTTAAATCAGAGTTCATATTGATAGAAGCAATGGCTTCATTTTATTATGATTCCTCGATGGTCCTCTGTGTCTCTTTCCAGACACCTCTCTCTTTTGTTCCTCACTTCAACCATGCAGTCTTCTCATGTTCAGCCTGCTTTGGCTTCCCAGTCTTTCACAATAATATTTGGTCAACGGGGCGCCCATTGTGTTTTCCTGATTCTCCATTCATATGTGTTGGTTCTCTTCAGTCCTTGATGGCACATTCATACCAATTGAGGCAAGCTATGTGACATTCTACCAGTCCTTATTCCCTTCTACACTCAAAGTATAGCAGTGCACAGGTAAACTGAGGCAAATGCATGGATTATAAAAATATCACAAAAATTCCCACATTCATCCCAGGTAGCTTAAGGTCTGTAAATACTTCCACCATTCAGTCAAAGCAACTAACAGCTGTGGGTAGTACAGGGTAATTTAAGCATAGCACAACATACTACAGCTTCATCCTACATATGACAACTCCAATATCAGTTTAACAAGATCAAACCAAATGTTTCTGTGATCTTCTGTGCTCTTCCACTTGCTTGCCTGTAAGTTTTGAGGAAGCATTTAAGTACAGTCTCACTTAGGGATATGCAATTAGTGTCTGAGCCGATGCCCATTGAAATCAATGTGAGTCTTTCATTGAGGTCAGTAGGCTTTGGATCAGGCCCTTAATGAATAAGCCTTATACCAGGTTTCTGTTTGTGCCATACTATATTTAATCATTAGAAGTCACCAGGGTAAAGATATAGATTTTGATATTATAAAATACAAACTTAAAAATCATAGCTGCAGAGTGAGAATATTGTCACACACTTATACTGCCCTATTTATCAGGAACATTCTGGCTCTTCCTCCAAGCTGCTGAGTCATGTCAATCTATTAAATCTCTCCAGAACACATTTAAATTCTTCACTTTACAGTGGTTGGCATGAAAAAGTCAACATTTACCCACAGTCATTCCTTTTCCTGGGGCACCTCCACTTCCAACCTGGTCAAGTAGGCTGATGACAGCCATTATGTCCAAATTCAGTAAAGTATCTAAACGTGTGCTTAATTTTAAATGCATGATGAGCAGTCCCATTGATTTTAATGGGTCTGCTTATGTGAAATCACTGGGACTACTTGTGCTTAAAGATAACCATCTACTTAAGTATCTTGCTGAAGTGGGACTTAAGAGAAAACAGATCTAAACGCATATAAAAATTAATAATCCAGGCTTTTGCCTTTTAAAAACTGAGGTGACTTTCATGGCTAGGTACATCATGTGGTTTACAGGAAAAGAATATTTTGGGGTAACATTTTCAAAAGTGCCTAAGTGACTTAGGAGCCAAAGTTCCATTTTTTTCCCCCCCAAGAGAGACGGTGCCACTTAGGAGACTTACGTGGCATGAAACTTAGGGATCTTAGTGCCTCAGTGTCTCTTGGAAATTGAATGTAAGCTCCTAAATCTATTAGGTGATTTTCAAAATATTACCCTTGATCCTTTGGAATTGCATCCTGCTGAATTTGACTTTTAGGCGAACAAGGAGTATTCATCCAACTAAAGGGGTATTAGGTGCTACTAATTCTGATGAATCATTTCTGCAGTAGCTATTCCCTTCCCCCTCCCAAAGTAGGTAGTTGCTAAAATGTAGAAAGTTAACTGGGCTGTCCTTAGGAACGAATTGTCCTTAAATTACTGCCCAGCACTTCATGTTGAAATAATCCAGCTGAAGCATACGCCAAACAATTCTGTCTGTTTCAGTTCATTGTTTCAAAGTCTTTCTGGATAAAACATTGCTAAAACTTAAACTTAAACAAAAATATGATGATGAGTCCTTTGCCTGATTCTACACATCTTATGGACTAACTCATTAGGCATATAAAACCTCCAGTGAATGGTATGAAATTGGCTCAAGAAGAATTGACATGTAAAGCAAATTTGTTGAAGTAAAAAATCAAACATATGTCTGAATAGTACCAAATTATTCTCAACTGTGATGGAAATAATGAACAATATAACAATTAAACTGGATTTATCCTTGAAATCAGAAACATTACAGTTACTTTAAGAGCCTTCACTGGAATAATCTATCTGCCAGAAAAAATATTATGGTAATGAGGGCTGGATTGAAAGCTGCATGTGCTCCAAATTAACATAGCACTGCAGTTTCAGTGCCCTGCAGAACATTGTGGCTTGTCCAAGAGAACTCACCTATGTGTTAAGGCTGCCTTTCTGCCTTCTAGGATGCAGAATTAGCTGTACCACAAGTTATGCAACTTTAAGCATTTAAACTATCCTTTACTAGGTGGTGTGTCTTCTTATAGCCATATTGTTTGATAGGAATAATGCAATGTGCATCCACAAAGCATAAACCTTTCTGTGCAACTTGCATAGTGGAAGAGCTGCATACCTACCAGAGTATTTATTACTTGGTTATATATTTATTTAGATTTATACAAAACATAAAAAGCTCCTCTCCAGGGCTCTAGGCATCTTTTGCCATATATCAAAAATGCAGTCATACTGATAGAAGGAGAAATAAATGCAGCAGACTTCTTAAAAACAGGAAGGGAGGAAATCACTCCAGTGTAGAAATCCCAGCATGGAGATCATCCCTTGCTTCCCCAAAGAAAAGAGACTAATAGATTCTAAGGCCAGAAGGGATCATTGTGATAATCTATTGTGACCTTCTGCATAACACATGATGAAGGACTTTCCTGAATTAATTCCTGCTTCAAGTTCAATAGCTGTGGTTGCACTAGAGCATATCTCTAAAGAAAAAAAAAATCCAATCTTGATTTAAAAATTTCCAGTGAGAGACAATCCACCACAACCCTTGCCAAATTTTTTCAGTGGTTAATTACCCTGTCTTTTTTTTTCAGTTTGAATTTCTCAGATGTCAACTTCCAACCATTGGATTGTGTTATACGTTTGTCTGGTAGACTGAAGATCCTCTATTACCAAATTTCCATTCCCCATGTAGGTGTAAACAGACTGAGCAAATCACCCCCTAACCTCTTTGAGAAGCTAACTAGATTGAGCTCCTTGAGTCTCACTATAAGGCGTATTTTCCAATCTTTTAATCGTTCCGTGGCTCTTCTCTGAATGCTCTCCAGTTTTTCAACATCCTTTGTGAATTGTGAACACCAGAACTGGACACAGTACTGCAATAATGGCTATACAAGAGCCAAATACAGAGACTATAACCTCTCTGCTCCTTTTTGAAGTTTTCCTGTTTATACATTCAAGGATTGCATTAGCGCTTTTGGCTACAGTGTCACAATGGGAGTTCAGATTCAGCTCATTATCCACCATGACCCCCTATCCCTTTTCAAAGTTACTACTTCCCAGGATAATGTCCCCCATCCTTTAAGTCTGGCCTGTGTTAGCTGTTCCTATGACCTTAAATTTGGCTGTATTGCATCCAGCCTGCAAGTGACCTGGGTCTCTTCATTATTTACCACTCCTCCAATATTTGTGTCATCTGCAAACTTTTACTATTTTCTTCCAGTTCACTGATAAAAATATTAAATATTGCACCCACTACAGTTTTCAAGAAGAGTTAGTGTAGCCCATTTCAGAGTGCACTGCGATAGTCTAATCTTGATGTGACAAATGTATGAAGCCCAGTAGCAAGGTTCACATCTAAAATAAATTGAGGCAACCTCCTAACCAAGAACAAATTGGAAAAAAATCCATCCTGGCCACTGCTATGATCATCTAACAGAAGCTGGGAATTCAACAGTAACCCCAGATTGCAAACTCAAGTTACAAATAGTGCACACCCACCCTCAATTAAAGTGACAGATGTATTGCTCACCGTGACTTCTGGTCACGTCCCCATCCTACTACTATTACTTTTATCTTATTAACCACACTGAGTCTCATAAATGGCTCAATCTTTACCAAAGATTGGGAAAGGTATTGTACAACATTAGCAGTGTCAGATGAAATAAAGATATAGGGCCACTTTCTCTCTTCCGTTTGAGCTACTTTGCACTTCTCTAGAAATGCAACATGTCCCTAAATTCAGCCTAGCCAGTCCTGAGAGAGTTTCCTTGGTGGGAATCTTTGGATGACATAAAATCTCTTAATTGTTCCTATGCCACACACGTGACCCTGCAGCTGATGCAGAGGGCATGCATGGAGAAAAGGGCAGTTGCTAGGGCTCTCTTACTCTCAGGGTATGTCCAGGGCCGGCTCTAGGCACCAGCAAAACAAGCTGGTGCTTGGGGCGGCACATTTTTAGGGGCGGCATGGCCAACGCCAGAATGCCGCCCCTAAAAATGTGCCCCGGCTGCCCTAGCTCACCTCCACTGCTGCTGCCGCTCGCGCGCCGCTACTCGCCCTCCCTCCCAGGCTCTCAAGCCTGGGAGGGAGGGGGAGCAGCGGCGCGCGAATCAGCTGTTTTGCGTGCCGCGGCCGCTCGGGGTCTCCCCCTCCCTCCCAGGCTCTCAAACCTGGGAGGGAGGGGGAGATCCCGAGCGGCCGCGGCACGCGAAACAGCTGTTTCGCGCGCCACTGCTCCCCCTCCCTCAGAGCCTGGGAGGGAGGGGGAGAAGCGGCGCCCGCGCCGCGGCCACTTGGAGTCTTCCCCTCCCTCCCAGGCTCTCAAACCTGGGAGGGAGGGGGACACTCCGAGTGGCTGCGGCGCGGGCGCCGCTTCTCCTCCTCCCTCCCAGGCTTGAGAGCCTGGGGGGAGGAGGCAGGGCTGGGGATTTGGGGAAGGGGCGGAGTTGAGGCGGGGCCGGGGGTGGGGTAATTAAAAAACGGGGGTGGGGGGGTGGCCAAAATTGTTTTTGCTTTGGGTGGCAAAAATCCTAGAGCCGGCCCTGGGTATGTCTACACTACCTGCCGGATCAGCGGGCAGCAATCGATCCAGTGGGGGTCGATTTATCGCATCTAGTCTAGTCGCGATAAATTGATCCCCGAGCGCTCTCCTGTCAACTCCTGTACTCCACCGCTGCGAGAGGTGCAGGTGGAGTCGACGGGGGAGCGGCAGCAGTCGACTCACTGTGGTGAAGACACCACGGTAAGTCGATCTAAATACGTCGACTTCAGCTACGTTATTCACGTAGCTGAAGTTGTGTAACTTAGATCAACACCGCTCCTCCCCCCGAGCGTAGACCAGGCCTCAGCTAATCACTGGGTGCCATAACAATCCTTTGAGGAAATTGCAGCTTGTGCAAGTCAAATACAAACAGATTGAGCCCAAGGCTTCCACCTTTTGTGTTCTAGCCACTTTCCCTCCAGCTTCATTTGACTCAAGTCATCTGCGAAAGAGGTTGCCTAGAAGTATGCAAACTTGATCTCTATAGCAGGTTCATATAAGAATGATGCAGTTTGATTTAAGGGAATGAGCATGGTATGGGAACTAGGACTGTCGAACCCAGCTCTGAAACTGACATGCTGTGTAACCTTGGGCATTTCACTTAGGTTAACCTATGTGTGTCAGTTTGCGATCTGTGAAATAGGGATAATTCACCCACTTTGCAGGCATGTTAAGTAATAATTATTTTGAAAAGTGTTTTAAAATTGAAAAGTGGTGTATCAGTAATGAGTGTTACCCATTATAATATATATGAGATCAGAGTATCAAAGCAAGGTCCTAAATGTGTACAATTGGGATGTTCTAGATCTGCATAGTCTTTCAGTCTTTAGGGACTATATTTTCTCTCTCATTGATTCAATGCTATTTTGAGCAGGGAAACAGCTGCATTAAACGGAGCACTGCTCAGTATTCTCATGTATTAATAAGGTACTAAATGGAGCAGTGCTGCATGGAGGAATGCACACTATATAGCTAGAACATTTATGGCAGAAAATTGAGAAAATAGGACTGAAACTACCACTCAAAAGTCAACGGCCTAAAATTAAGTAGATCTGATAGTATCCGGAATGAGATGGGTTCTGAGGAGACAAAATAAAAGGGCAGGGAAATAACTCCCAGTCATCAATAGAATGAGAAAATATTCTCAAATATCAATGAGTTAAGAAAATCTGGGAAGTTATTCTTTTAATATATTGCTGAATTCTCTCTAGCCTGCACTGGGGTTGACTTAGTAGGCTGCTTATCTTTTTTTTTAAAAAAAGTAAGTCATAAAGCAATAGGCAATATCATCCTATTAATAAAATGCTTTCTCAGCTGATTCTTCTGACTACCCCCAGATCATTCAAGCTTTGCAAGTGTAGCAGGCTTGGCAGGTTTTCCCCACTGGTTCAGTGAGCCTGGGGCAGTGGTGAGTTCCCTTTAGCTTAGACAGTTTACTGAGAGAGGCTGAGCTGCAATTATAAATTCAAGACAGTACACGCTCTGTCATATGTACAGCATAAAATTGCACCCTGCTTAACAAGGCTGTAATAAATTGTTTGTAACTGAGTCTCATACACATACATAGCACATTCTTAGGAGTTTGATTTTAATAATGCTGTGTATTTTCATAAGCACTGTTACATAATGCATATGTTGTTCAGTAACATTACCCAGCAATGTAAAATAAATGAAGAACATTTGATCAAACAAAACAAATTTAACCCGGTTGAATATATTTAAAGGGATAATGGTGACTACTTTTTCACACCTGTCATATTGTCTAGAGTGGCTCACAACCGTGAGTGCCTATCCCAGGGCAGGTTGTCAAAAACAGGGCAGACACCCCAAACTGGTGTTTGTTCTATAATTAGAATTCACCAAGCCAGTAACAAATGTGAACTCCTCTATCACTATAACAGTCTCATCATGGAGTAAGAGGCGGTCCCCTTAGACTCTCCGGTCTATCTTGCCGCCCACACAAACTGGACTTAGTGCTAAATGGTCACTTACACCAAAAATCACACCACATTCAGGTTTCTTCTAGTCCCAAAAGACCAGTCACTTACCCCAGATCAGCTGGTACACTAGATCCTATACGAAAGATAATGCCTGTAGCCAATCCTGTAATAAACTATCTAAAAGTTTATTAACTAGGCAAAAGCAAGCAAAATATACACACAAATGAGTTACCATCTAAATCCTAAGAGTGACAGGGTTGTAGTGATCTGTCAGTTCAAAGTGTCTTTCAGGGCGGACCCAGGAGGCAGCCCTCGGGGATCTCTGGCTTCAGTTTAGAGTCTCTGGCCCTTTAGAGTTCAAACAGCCAAAATGACAGAAAATTTTCCTGTGGCTTTGTTTTATTTCCTTCATTCAACTTCCAAGCCCACAGGATGCATTTCCTTGTTGGTAGCATTTCTCACGCCTGGCAGTGCCAATCCTTTTTATTGTTATGATCCATGATGTTCCATCTGATTTTGATAGTCCTTCTGGATGGATGGGTGGGTGGGATGATTCCTGTGCCTGAATTCACAAGTTCAGAGCAAACATTTTCAAAGTTATAAAGCAAAACATACATATTTTCACATAGCCTGGTGAGATTAACGCATGCAGCAATTTACAAGATTTCATAGTCTAAACACTAAATACATTCTTATAAGACTGATTCCTATTTTGAGCAAAACTAACATACAGGTGACCTGGTCTGATCTCCAGCTACGAGGTTGTCAGTTCTTAGCTAATGCCTGCAGCCATGGCAAGAGCTGGCATCTGACCTGCCAGCATCAGAACACCCTGTATGATGTTAGCCTCCTCTTTTCAAATAAATCCTTAATTTCCAGCCCCCCCACCTTTCTATGTTTCATTGCCTTTTGTTTCCCTTTGTCTGTTAATTAGCATTTCAATGGATGGAACATTTCGAGAAATATAATTTGACAGTCAAGTGCTGGCTTGGTGCAGACCAGTAGGGGGAGCTCACACACTATATGTGTATCTCACCAAAATGGTAGCTATCACTGATTTTTTTTTTCTCACCAACCCAGCCGTTCAAGAAAGAATGAACATAATAAATGTCCTTTTAAAAGTTAGAGTACATCCCCCACCAGACTACAAACGTTTTAAATTATAAATGATTCTATACAATCCTGATGAACAGTAAATTAAATTATTCTTTTAAAATCATTTCTGATTATATACCCAACGGAGAGAGGAATAATATGTACACATATAAATATACAATTATTTGCAGCATGCTCTAATGATATTTTTGGTACTATTCAACTAGTTGAGAATGTCTAGACGAGCTGTTTAAGGTGCTTCTCTAGTTGCCTGTGTTAGATGGTGAAACTATTTTTGCCTTTGTAGAAATATCTGTGTAGCCTCCTCACCCTCAGACATGCAAATCCTTCCCACTCTGAGATCTGTTCCCTAGACATGCCCTTCTCAAACACACGCCTGCCTCCTCAGCTTTTGATTACCACACCTGTTCTTCCTCACACACCTGCTTTCCCTCAAACATATACCAGCCCTTTACTTTCCCCCTCAAAAACACCAGAAAAAACTCTCTCAAACTGATTTAGGAAGTTTCTTTAACCTCCTTCTATAAATATTCATTATTTATTAGTAGATATTTTTCTTCAGCTTTTTCATTTAGAGCACTGCATTCAATTTATGCAATAGAGGCTACTATAATATAGGTCTGGAGCATTCTCCTCTGAACTGAGTGTAATGCCCCCACACCCTTCCGAGTGATGCTTTGCCACCTGGAGGGTTGAGGAGCAAGTGATCCAGGAGGCATTTTGACTCACATTGCAGAGAAATACATTATTGGTAAACCATCAGGTCTGAAAAAAGGCATATGCATGTAATAAACATTATTTGTGGCAGAGAACTTTTAGCTTTACTTTTAATGATGCATGAAAATATTCCTTAGAGAATTAATACTCCCACTGTCCCTCCTCTACAGGAGGTGCAACTGATTTACTTAGGAATTTTATTAAGACATCTACACAATATAATAGATTGGTCAGTTATTCCAAATCTTCCATTAGCCAGCAAATCATATTTTTTCTAGATTATAATCTAATTAAAATGGATTACATAGTATAGTAATTATAACAAATATTTAATTATTCAGTCAAATGGATTTCCTAGGATAAGTGGTTTAGGTTGTATATGTGTTTTCTATTTCATCTTCCATTCTATAAACCAATTCAGAACAGTGATGCTGGATTTGTGTGTGTTTAGGGTTTTGTTTGGTTTGGGGTTATTTTTGTTTTTTTTGAGAATTTTTTACATTTCCAAATTAAGAATTATTGTAATGGCCCATTTGTTCAAAAATATCAATACAAATGAGCAAAATTCAAATACCACTCCCCCCTCCAAAATAAAAACAAAAAACACTGCCAAAAGTATTGAAAATATCAAAAAATATATTAAAGGTAATACTAACCCTGTAGGAATAGTCCAATACAGTGCAATAGGTACGAAACCAAGAGGGTTCTATAAAGAAGACTCTACAAACTTGTACTTAATGGAGAATGATATCTGTCTCCTAGGCTATAAGCTTTCCCAAAGAATTGATTGGAGAGTTATCTCTGGGCTTTTCAAGGGAACCTAAGGGAGCTGAGCATCTTTGAAAATCCCAGTCTATATCTCTGCTATTAGGCTTGTCTAGGTTAGTTTAAACATTCTGTGGAAAGCTTATTATTTTCTATTATTAAATTCTATAGGCCATTTTCCTACATATCACATTTATGAAACCACTAAAGCACTGGGGCAACAATCCACATGGGAATAAGCATAGTTTAAAATTGAATGGTCAAACACTCTATATAGTTCTACATTTGAGCAAAGGGATATACTAAAAGCAATTTTCTCATTCAAGGAGGTATTTACCATTTCAGGAAACCAATCCTCTTAAGAAAGGGGAGCAGCTACTTTCTATTGTCTGAAAATAACCAGTATAGCTACCAGAACTAATAACAGAAATCAGCTTGATGAAGGGAAATATGATTTTTCAAAAGACCAAGAAGATAATTTTATCCTAGTCCATAATACACTAGTCAAACTTTCAGGCTTTTCTTATTGCTAACAAAAAGAACTAAAAATCCACCCTCCCCCCAAAAATTGTTGTCTGAAACTGTGATAAATGAAGGGGGGGGGGAGTAGGAGGGAGCTCCCTTTTATAGAGCCAGCCAGTTAGCTACAAAATCCCTGTTAGTAGCTGTTCTCTACTTGCTTTACCTGTAAAAGGAAGGGAGTGGGCACCTGACCAAAAGAGCCAATGGGAAGGCTAGAACTTTTTAAAATTGGGGAAAAACTTTTCCTTTGTCTGTCTGTCTGTTCTCCAGAGAGAGGAGACACAGAGCAGCAATGCTGTAAGAAGCTTTAAACCAGGTATGAAAAATCATCAAATCATACTTCAAAACTACTTATCTGAAACCCCAAATATGTAAGTAGATCAGGGAATGTCTAGGAAGATGCGATTGGGTTTATCTCTTTTCTTTCTTTATGGCTTGTGGACTCCGCTGTGCTAACCCCAGGTGCTTTTGTTTTGCTTGTAATCTTTAAGATGGACTTCAAGAAAGCCATTCTTGATGCTTAATTGTTATATTTGCTCTTTTTTAAACATATGTTCCAGATGTATTTTCTTTCTTTTTGTTTTTTAATAAAATGTACCTTTTTAAAGAACTGGATTGTGGTTTTGTGTCCTAAGAGGTTTGCGCATGTTGTTTAATTAGCTGGTGGCAACAGCTGATTTCCTTTGTTTTCTTTCTCAGCTTTTCCCTGGAGAGGGGAGTGAAAGGGCTTGAGGGTACCCCACAGGGAGGAATTCCCACATGCGCTTTCCTGGGTCCAAAGGGTTTTTTTGCACTTGGGTGGTGGCAGCATCTAGCCATCCAAGGTCAGAGAGAAGCTGTGACCTTGGGAGTTTAATACCAGCCTGTATTAATTTTTAGAATCCTTGTGGGCCCCCACCTTCTGCACTCAAAGTGCCAGAGTGGAGAATCAGCCTTGACAGAAACACACCCTGCTTTTGCTTTATTGAATAGTGTTCTCTGTGGCTGAGGTCAGAACTGGTCTTGTATTTATATATGAACTAAAATCTTATTGGCTAATGTTTGATTTAATCTGTCTGAGCCATCCGTTCTTATGACATTAATAGGATTTTTCTGACTACAACCTACCAGAGATTGGTGATGCTTTAGCTCTTCTTCTCCTTCTCCCACTTCTAAACTGAGACTAGATCTTGCATCACTACTTCTATCATAACACCTCTAAAATTGTCTGTCTCTATGGCTAACTCCTCCTCCTTGCTGTTCTTGACACCAATTTTGTCCCTCACCTGGCCATCCAAATGCTGTTGCCAAAATTATAGTCATTGGACATTGTTATGAACATGTCATTGCCATCCTCTGAAGCCTATCATTTCATTGCCCTGTATGTTATGTTCGACCTTCTTAAACAGTGGATCTCCATATAGCAGGTTGACTGATTAATGGTAGATTATAATGGAGAACTTTTACTACTTTCTGCTCTTCCCCTATAGCTTGTGGAGTAAATTAATGGCAGAGAGTACAAGCTCAGTCTTTGGATAACTACCAAGGAACACGTGCCAGCATTGCATCTGAAGGATAATTCCCCTGAAATCCCCCACCATTTTGAGTTACAGCAGATGACTTGTTTTGGACAGTGAAAGCTGGGTGTAATCATTTCTGGTATACTTGCTTGAAAAGCAGAAAGGGCCCGCTTAGAGTGATTGGAAATCAGTTGTCTGGAGTTATGTCTACACTGCAATAGGCAGTGTGACTACAGCATGTGTAGATAAACCCAAGATAGCTTCGATCTAGTTAGCTGGAATAATAATAATAGTAGTGAAGCTTCAGCAGCACAGGTGGCAGCATGGGTTTGCTGCTCGAGTATGTGCTCAGGGTCAAAATCAGGGTTATACAACCTCTGATGCTGCCTGTGCTGCTGTACTACGATTGTTATTGAAGATAGCTAGTTCAAAGCTAGGTCAGGTATGTGTACATGTGCTGCAATCCCACCCCTGATTGCAGTGTAGACATACCCTAGGATAGAAAATATGTATGAAAACTAAATTTCTTCTACATAGGAGATCTCAGCTTTTGTGTTCAATAGCATTTCCACTCCACAACCATTATAACAGTCTCAGGGACAAGATTATCTTCTAACTTAGCCTGATTTTGCACGAATGTAATGCCGTAGATTTAAACAGTTATTCATGATTGACACTACTGATATATTTCTGCACATAGCGCTCCTCTTGATGTCAGTTGGTAATTTCAGTATATTGTATGCCTCATAATATTTCAACCAGCAGCAAAGGAAAATCACTTTACTGAATTATGAGTGTATCCATATTAACACCATAAAAACATGTTGTGCAAAATGGCTAAATCAAAATGTCTCTAAATCATAAGCAGCAAGTATTTGAGTTCCAACAGATGGATTTGCCAGTTTTAAATCACTCCTGCTCTCACACTTCTTGAAAGATGTTAACAATCATTGTAACCAGGGATATGGGAAACTTTAACACTAGGAGAAAAGTCAAAATGTGACAATAAACCAAATTCTTCAGCTGAGCATGGTCTCCAGTACTCTTATTGATTCTTGACTATTGAATAGAGACCATCTCTTCAATAGCCACATGGCTATAAACTGAACTATGGCATGGTACAAAATTAGCTTTCTGTTTCTAAACTTGAAAAACAACACAGTACACAGTGGATTTCATTATGTAGATTTACATTGTTCCCTTGAATCGTATAATGAACTCCTTGGACCTGCAATGGGGTTCCCCTTATGGGAATGAAGAAGTGTGTGTTATAAGATTAAATAAAGGCACATGACCTCCATCCAAGGACTCTAATCTGTGCTGTGGGGAATAGAAAAGATGAGCATGAATGATACTTTCTGGAAAAGACCTGCAGAAAATGAATGAACTGAATAGATGTCTCAATTACAGCAGGTATTTTATGATAAATAAATAATGCTGTACCTTAAAACTGTGGCCCAGATTAACTTTACTGATATTTGCCATGGAGTGAATGAAAGTGCAGTGTAAAGTTACCACAGAAAGGGCCCACCAAAGTTGGATGCTTTAAAACAGAAGTGGTCTTCTAATAGCGATGAAACAGACTATGTGTGTTGGTGGTACCAACCCCAATATTTGGCCAGGCTATGAAGGAGCTAATAACATTCCTGGAGATAGGGACTTAAAACGCAAACTTGATACTTTTTATAAGTGTTGCAGGACAGTGCTGATGTAAGTTCCTGTCTCTGGTAAATTGAGTATGTAATATAAAGTTTGGAATGTTAGTTCATGTTCTACATTTTAGAGAGGCCAAGACTATAACAGGGTTCAAAAAAGAACTAGATAAGTTCATGGTGGATAGGTCCATCAATGACTATTAGCCAGGATGGACAGGGATGGTGTCCCTAGCCTCTCTTTGCCAGAAGCTGGGAATGGGGGTCAGGGGATGGATCACTTGGTACTTAACTGTTTTGTTCATTCCCTCTGGGATACCTGGCATTGGCCACTGTCAGAAGACAGGATGCTGGGCTAGATGGACCTTTGGTCTGACTCAGTATGGCTGTTGTTATGTTCTTAAGGAACCTTCAAAATAAATGAAGGAAGAAAGACTATAATTCTGAACTGATTTAATACTCAACTTGGGGTAAAATGAAACTGTGGAATAAAGTTTGAGTTAGCATGGAAGAGGAATTTTCAGTGGCTTTGAGAAATAAATAGATATTTAATGAGTAATTTTTTTTTTAAAAGAGAGTTTTCAGTGTAGCAAAAGGTAGAACTAAAAGAGCTGCATGGCAAAATAAATGATTTAAAAATATTTCATAATGCCATAGGCAGTTACAAATGAAAGGTGAAGTTGGATAGAAACCAGAAAGTAATGGCTCTTTGGAGAGTGTGTGCTCTCTCGATATAAGGCAAGAAATGGCTTTGGGTTCAAAAATATCCAGCTGAATAAATCAAATACTTTCACACTCTGGATACTTGCACAGCTATTTTTCTGTTACTTGACAGTTAGTTCAGAAGTAACTGAATTCAGTACTTCACTAAATCAAAGGACCAAGAATTCTGAGCAAGAGCAGTCGAATAAGCCATAGAAATTAGGACTGTGACCTTACATAATAGCTCATTTTCTGAGAGTTATTTTGGAAGGTTGGTTGTTTTTGTCCTACACTGTATTCTCTGAGTTCCTTTTGTTCATTATATTTACAGAATGAAAAAGGCATCTAATTGATTTTTTCATCCACCTGGAAACCTCACATTGCATTGTTCAGATGAACAGCTGTTATGTTTTCTCTCCCGAGGTAGTGGGAAGATGTGTATAATCCCCATTTGCAGAAGTTCTTTCAACTTCTTTGTTGCTAGTTTCAGTCTTTTTCTGCTGCTTGTGTCAATGGAGAGTGCAGAACAAGCACTATTCCTCAGAAATCATGGTGTTGTTAACCAGAAACTGTCACTTTTGCTTAGTAGCCAGAAAGATAAAATATATAATCTTTATGTAATTGGCGTAACCTGCTAGCGGAAAAAAGAATAAGAAAGAGTCTTGCTTCCTATTCATTAGTTACTGATATTCTAGGAAAAATTATTTTAAAAACAGGGTAATATACATAAGTTTCTCTTCCCCTTTCAACTAGTGTCTTGGCTACCTGGTGGTTTAATTCACAGTGAGTTGACACACACTAGTTAGTGTACAAAACATAAACCTCATTAATAGTGTGCACATGGGACAATTGTGCCTTTTTCCATTCACATCATTGTGTACACACAGCAGGAGCTTGGTGCAACTAAGTGCATGGCATTCTGGGAGGGTATTCTACAGTCCTTTGCTTTGCTGCTGATCTGTGTGCATTCTGGGATTTCTCTTGCTGTGGCTTGTGGGATGTATAGCAGAAACCAGGCAGAAGCCAGATGAATTCTGGAACTTGGGGTCAAACTACAAAAATCTCATGATTCCACTCTCACCATCACATGGTTCCTCTCTTTCTGGGTGGGCTAGTGCCATTTTTTAATTGCTGTCAGCCAGTGTGGACCCTGCAATGCTTTGCGCTGCTATGTGGCATCTGCAAATATGCAGAGGCTGTTTGGGTTATCTGAGCTCTCTCTGGATAATTTCCTGTCTTTTTCCCTGTCTGACCTAAAAACCAACCTCCAGTTCTCTCTTGTTTTTGTTTTTGGAAGGAATCTACAATGAGGTCTTCAAACATCTGATCCCAAGTTTTCAGTTTCTTCCCCCTCAGGTGAGCCAGCCACTCAGTCTTTGGTAAAGGCCCTGGTCCTTGAGGGTCTGGCCACTGCAGGTGCCATAGCTGGGGGAGTATGGAAAAAAAACCCCAAGCGGTTATTATTCATATTCCAAAGAGGCTATAAGAGAATTTTTAACATGTTTCTGATTTCCCCTCCTTGAGATTGTTCCCAGTCTTGGGGAGATCTCAGAAATGGCAAGTGATGTATGCATGGGGGCTAGTGGTGTATGCTTGGGATTTTTGGGTGTGCAGGATTTGCTGTTAGGGTTTGCAGTTGTGCGTTGGAGGCTAGTGGGGGAAGTCCTAGGAATTATGTTTCCAGTTTAGCTTTGCTGTTTAAGCTCTGCCTTGGAGGTGCTTATCTAGGGTAAGAGGAGTTAGGGGAGGTCATCTGGGGGTGAGGTGGATAGTAATTCCCTCTGCATCCCCTTTTGGCTGCCCTGACTCTTGATGATGTTACACTGAGGTGGGTGACTAGGAGGCAGAGAATGGCTTTATTCAAAAAGGCAAAGGGCAGACCAGTGAGATACACTGTGAAGTTATTCACCAAGATGGTCCCCCGAAAAGTGCTGCAGGAGAGGAAGTGAGTCGCAAGCTATACTGCAGCAACTATCCCTCCGGAATACAACTGAGCAATTTCTCAGTCTTCGATTCTGCTTTATCTCCCCTGCAGACTGCTGAGAGTGCAGAAAGAAATAGTTTGGGTTCTGCAAAGATTGTTTGAAGCCTTAACTGCTCCCAGTCTTTCTGTACATAAGCCTGTGAAAAACCATTAAGAGCTGTATAGGTATGCTATCCCTAAAGCAAACTTATTTTCCTGTACAAATGTGTGAAACAGGACATATATACCTCAGCAAGGAGCTGTAGTCTTACTACCTTTATGGACATGCGGTACCCATGCCTATCTCCTGTAAACTGAGAACACTAACTAAACTTATTTTCCTATAACCGCTGTCTCAACAAACTGTTGAATTGCACACAATTGAATGTTTTCAGTATTCAAATATGCTGTGGGAGGGGAGGTGGGGTAGAGGTTGTGGCTGTCCAATGCTGCTGGCCACCATTTTGAGCAGCCATGGAGACATTTTTCTGGAGAGAGCTCATTCCTTTGACAGGACCAATGCAGAAAGGGGTATGGGCTTGTAAACAGTGGTAGGGACTTTAGCATGAAACAAAGCAATTGCCCAGCCAGTCCAGCTGCCATTTTGAAACGTGTGTGTGTGTGTGTGTGTGTGTGTGTGTAAAGGGGCTGAATGAATGAAAAGCATAGTGTGGGCCCATGGAGGTGGGGGCTGGAGACTCCAAAATGCTCCTAGCTCACATCTGCCAAAAATGGCTGTAGCTGTGGGACATCCAGAACAGAAGTTAGCACAGCAATAAAGTATAAATAAATTATAGAGATAGTCGTGTGCCAACGTTTCCTTGATAGGACATGCCTCCTGAGTCCTGGACTGAGTTTCTTGCTGGGAATTGGCTTCAAGATGCTGGATGCCTTCAGGGTACTGAGTCCTGAAGAGATCCTGGCTTTCCCGGAAGAGCTCCTCATTGCTCTGCTTGTGTTCCTCCTCTAAAGACTCTTGCCACTTATCCTTAGGCGGGGGGTCATGCAGAGGAGGTGGGGGTGCAGATCCACAACCTCTCCTCAAAAAATTGACATGTTATACATCCACAGTTGACATTCCTGGTTTTAACGTAAATTCTCCCAAGCAGTTTGTTCTTTATCCAGCACCGTCAGTGTCCTGCTTGTGATCCCCTTTGGATGTCTGACTTGCAGTGTTCACAAACACATCTTTATTCTGGTGGCTGGCCCCAAGAGCCTGCTGCACCAATGCTTCTCTCCAAATTGTGAGGATAGCTAGCACCTCTGGCCCCAAGTGGATGCTCAAGGCATGTTGTAAAGGCTGCTGGAGTAATATTGCAACAATGCTGATATATTTGAATCCAGGAGCAAATGGGCTGATTCTGGCTCCGTGCCTGTCTTTAAATGTGGGAGGGACCATCTGGTCAACTTGATCCCAGAGCAGTAGAAGGTATACAGGTAAATAGACAGATTGGTCATGGATGGTGTGATGGGTTAGACCCCCCTTCCGGCGTACCACCTGATGTGCTGGGGTTCCACTAAGCCTACCTGTCCCACCAGCCTGGGTTCCCCTTACTCTGTGCTGCTGTGACAGGCTCTCAAGATCCCTTCCAGCACACACACAGGTAGGGACACACCCAACTGTGGAATCACACACAGTCTGCAATCAGCTCTATGTGGGAAGACTCAGCTCGGGGAATTGCTCAGCACTGTGGTCCACACACCCTCTGGAGTGTAAACCCAAAATTATATTGTCTTGCACTGTATAGAGATTTATACAATGTAAGCTCATGAAATTCACTCCCTTCCTCAATGTAGAGGAAGATATGCACAGCTTTTTGCTCCCGCCTACCCCAGTTATGAATTGCACAAACTGGGTTTTGGAATAAACAAAAACAAGTTTATTAACTACAAAAGGTAAATTTTAAGTGATTACAAGGCATAGCAAACATAAAGCAGATTACTGAGCAAATAAAACAAAACATACAAACTAAGCTTAATACACTAAGGAATACTGGCTACAAATAATAATTTCTCACCCTAAATGTTGTTTGAAGCATCTTGCAGAGTTTCTTGAAGGTAAACTGCACTGCTTGCAGCTTAAATCTCCAGGGATTCCTTCTACAGGCTGATCTGTCTCCCCTGGGCTCAGCCTCTACCTCCCCCAGCTTAGTTCCTTTGTTTCTTTAGGTGTTTTCAGCAGTCTTCCTTCTTGGGTGGGGAGGCAGTGGAGAATAGCCTAGATTAATTCATTCCCCAGCCTTAAATAGGATTTGCATATGGCGGGAATGCTTTGTTTCCTAGTATGACCCCCACCTCCTTTTTATAGAAAAACACTGGAAGCCCAAGAAGGGGTCTAGTACTAGTGACATGTTCACCTGACCTGTCAGTGTCAAAGCAGCATCCCGGGAAACTTCTCAGAAAGAAGGGAGATTAGTATCTTTAAAGACCTATTGTCCTTCCTAATGGCCCATCCAAGTGTTAACCAGGAACTCAGATCTTGCCTATGGTTAACTGGATGTGCTCTAGGTTCCACACCTCAGAGTCCCCACCCAGCAGACTCATTCCCCCAAACCACATCTATCAATGGAGAGAAAACTAAGGACAGGATTAACTATAAAGCAAATGGGTTTATTAAACAGTGACTAACAGGAAACAGTAACTTATCAGACCCCCAGCAAAACAATATACAAAGGGCATATGGGTACAGGTTGTCACAACAAACTGACAAAGTCAAGGTCCCAAACCGATGAGGACAAAAGGGAATTTACTACAGATAAGGTACAGAGGTACACAGCATACTACACCAGGTTCAGCGGAATGGACCCATGACAGAGGACATCACAGATGAAATACACCAGGACAGCAAGGTGAGAACATAGGAGTTCAGGATACTGGTAAGATAGGAATCAATCAGGAACTGATAGCTGGAACAATGTAGTTTGGATCTTCTTCTGTAGATCCCTTGAAGTCTTGGCTAGGACATGTACTGCGCTGCCACCAGGAAGGACAGCCTCTCCTCTCGGGTGCAGCAGTCTTTTATGCTCTCCTGTTACTAGGCAGAACACAGGCCATGTGACCCTTGCTCTTTACCGCCTTAGAGAGAAAAAGGCGCCAGTTGTCTCAAGAAGATGGTCACCAACATGGTGGACAAACAACTCCTCCTTACAAACAAAATGGAGAAGTGCCTAAACAAAATGAAACTTGTAATTTTTCCCCTACACAGGCTGATTGCACACTGTCTGGTGGGCGATCCCCAAGTACACACACAGTTGTAATTGTTATATAGTCAATATTCCTAATTTCAGATACAGAAATGATACATGCATACAAATTGGATAATCACATTCAGCAAATCATAATCTTTCCAGTGATACCTCACATGACCCATCTTGCATAAAACATATCTTAACAATATTTCTATGAAGAATACGGGGCATAGTGTCACAGATACCCACAAAGCAGTGTGGGATAGCAATTGGAGGACTGCCAAAGTAGTTCAGAGCAGCATTGGCTGCACACAAACAATAGACTGTACTAACTCAATTCACATCAAACTTAGAACGCTTTGAAAGTGGACTCCAGAGTTCATGATAAATGTGGAGTTAGTGTGCTCTAATGAATTGCACAGTGTGTATGCAGGCATCTTCACACCAGACTAACTCAAGTTAGTGTGGACTAACCCCCTTATGTAGATAATCTCGGTATTAACTATAGCACTTACTATATATATCCCCTCTTCCCATAATATCTGATTTGATGATATCTTCAGTTTAGTGAAGTGGAAGCTGCAAGCAAAATGAAACCTTCCCCCACTACTGCAACTTGAGTATATTTGAAAGATGTATTTTAAATGCAATCCTGTTTTCCTTCTATATGAATTTCACATATTTCCCCAATTCAGTTGAATATAGAAATGCCAGCCTGTTTCTATTTGTCACTGGTTTTGGATAATTAATTTGCATCTCATTTTTATTAAATGAAGCATGTTTTTACCACCTACAATATAGAATGCATTAATCATGCATCATTTTGGTTTGCAAATTTTTTAATGAGTAGCTGTAGAACTACATTATTTACAGTATTACTGTAATGTGCAGACTGTACTGTACCAGCTATATAATACTTCTAAGTAGCAGGATTTAATAATTAGCAAAACACTTCTCACAACCTTTGGAGATAGTGCTGGTGACCGGCTGTTATACAAATAGAATAAAAACCAGCAGGATCTTATTAAGAGGGATAAGGCAAAGATGCCACATTTATTGTAAATATAATGATAAAGCAAAAGATAAAAGTAAACAACATTGTTTTGACTACTTATTCCTATCACTACTTATTCCTTATACACATATACATATATATATATACACAGAGAGAGAGAGAGAGATTCATTCACACAATCATTCATTTAAGTTCTGTATAGGTGTTATAGTTACCAGCCTAGAAGTTGCTCATGACAAGTTACTGGCCAGGTATCTTGGTCATGAGGATGGAGCCGAGTCTGTGTCAGGTGCACCTGATGCTCCTGGAGGTTGGCAGCAGAACCAGAGACTCAAAATCCCCAGTCTTGAGAGTCCATTCTTATAGGAATTAATTCCTATGTTAGTCTATGGGAGCTGTTTCATCCTGCTGTTGCTGACTCAATCAGCGGATGGCACATTCCTGGTGGCTTCACACTGTCCAAAGTTTGTGTTTCTCATCCTTCCAGGTGATGGGGTGGATCCAAGTTTACCCTCAGGGGGTTTTGGTGGTCCACTTTACACATTCTTCGGCCGATGGATACTCCCTTTCTAGGCTGGCACCTCCCTAACTATTCACGTATATCAAGCATTCATCAGCATACATTCCATATCTTAACCATATTTTAATTTACTGTCTCCACCACTTTCGGGGTGTGTGCTAATTCATTTGAGACTCCCGGCCCTTTAATCACAGAGGGTGGGGTCTGTCCTAGGAGCCGTTGAATGAAGTGAAAGTCACTTAACGGCTTATAGTGTTTGTTTACATTGTATTAATTACTTCAAGAACAAAGTCAGTTAACCTGTTTGTAAGTTTTACATAGTAACAAAGTACCTTTCACAGGATAGATATAATCAATGGTTTCTACAGACAGTAGCTTACAAGTTTTAACAGAAGACCCAAGAGATTTTTGTACTTGGTGAAACTGTTGGATTTTAAAA
The DNA here is from genome assembly GCF_028017835.1 of Emys orbicularis. NCBI lineage: Eukaryota > Metazoa > Chordata > Testudines > Emydidae > Emys > Emys orbicularis. The sequence goes on along the minus strand of NC_088689.1, from coordinate 31,144,334 downwards.
TGTGGGGGACAAAGTATGAGGGGGTCACTGTCACTTGGGGGAATCACTGTTAGTACCTTCTTTAATATCCCTACACGGCTTGTTTGGAGATAGATTTGGGGCCTGGGGAAGGAGAGAATATTAATCACTGCTTCTACTAGCCATTCAAACAGAGAGGGAGTTTTGTGGTGTACTGGGGCTAATTCCTGATGTCCTCACTCAGTCAAAACTTCCATTTATCCCAAAGGAAATTTTGCTTGAGTAAGGATTGTAGGGTTCGGTCCATTGTTAAGTATTCTAGTTTGTTAGCTTAAAGATACTGCGCCAGATTAACCTCATCTATACAGGATGCCTTTGAAAGCAGAAGGTTACAAGTAGGTGGACTCAGTCTAGCTGCCTGCATTAGTAGCCACTACTATAAAAGAGAACGAGGAAATAAGGAGTCTTGCTCAGGGAATGGAGCTACCAGCAGAAGCATTGACTATCACAGATTAATTTTTAATATTTTTCTGTGTAAGAAGTTTCTAGAGTGGCCACAGAAATGTTATATGATTGTCATTCACACAGAGAAATGGTCCATGAGACAATCTCTCCATTCAGGTGTGGGCCATACTGTAAACCCTTTGTGTAGCCTCACTCCCCTGAGAGATCTCTGACTGTTGTAGCTTAACAAGTTGGCGCTAGTATTGGCATTGAGGGTATTTATGTTTGTGTCCTAGCCAGTGTCCAGATAAGTCCTACTCCATATTGAATATTCTAGGACCTCTGACTGTTTTATTGAGAGGTGCTTGCACACAAAGCCCAGCGATCCGTGCTTTTTCAGAGAGGGTCAGTTCTCTGTTCAACGTAACATTATATCTCTGGCAACAGGTAAAGTTGGTCTAACAAATTTCTCTTGGTGCTTATTCAGGTCCATAGTAGATACAGCAGAAGCCTCCAGCACCCTGGGCCTGATCCTGACATTGATTACAGTGGACCCTGGGCCAGTCCCCATGTGCAAGTGGCCAGGTACTCTTTCTTTTTATTTTATTTTTTTTATTAGGGGAGGGATAGCTCAGTGGTTTGAGCACTGGCCTGTTAAACCCAGCGTTGTGAGCTTAATCCTTGAGGGGGCCATTTAGAGAACTGGGGTAAAAAATTGTCTGGGGATTGGTCCTGCTTTGAGCAGGGGGTTGGACTAGATGACCTCCTGAGGTCCCTTCCAACCCTGATATTCTATGATTACTTAACACAAGAATATGGAAGTCCCTTTTGTATACCTATTAGATTCCAGTCTACTTGTTGCAATAACTTATACAAATTACATGATGTTTTTAGTTTAAAAAGCTTTTATTATTTCTCTAATAAATTACTCAGATGTTCAGTATATTTAAGACAAGTAATTTTTCTCAGAAGATCCTTCTGCATGTTCAGCAACATTTAGCTAACTGCATGTAAGGATATGTCTAGACTGCAATTAGACATCTGTGGCTGGCCTGTGCCAGCTGACTTGGGCTTACTGGGCTCAGGTTAAGGGGCTGCTTAATTGCCGTGTAGACATTTGGGCTTGGGCTGCAGCCCGAGCTCCGGGACCTTCCCTCCTTGCAGCCTGAGTCCAAATGTCTATACTGCAAATAAATAGCCCCTTGTCCCAAGCCTGAATTAGCTGGCAGTGTAGACATTCCATGAGAGCTGGATCAGACTCTCAGGGTGTCCACGGAAATTGTACTGGGGGTAGGAAAGGATCCATTGTAATGTCTTTCTAACTTGCACAAATGTAATCATTGAAGCCGCAGCACAGCAGACACAAATCAGTCCAATAACATATTAGAACTACAGTTGGGTGAACACTTTTGTGTGATAGTTTATTTGCCCAGAAATGCAGTTTTGGTTGACCTGGAACTATCTATGAATTTGAATGGATAATTTTGGCTTAGGCAAAAGTTTTTCAGGTTCAGCAAACTTTCTGTGTGTGCATGTCCTTTGGCATAGTGGTTATTTTCTCTGTCTGATTCAGAAGAGGGATATAATGTCCTACCCCCCCAGGTGAGTGCCTTAATCACTAGGTTAGAGTCCTTCTCACTCTCTATCTTCTTGACATAATGAATATTTAAGTATTTATGCTAAATGGAACAGCTTCAGCAGGAAAGACTGGGAGTAATCCACCCCAGAATAGCTAATAGTCTGGTTGTTACAGTATTCATGTGTGTGTGGGGGGGGGGGGGGGAAGGGGGTGGAGACTGTGATAGGAGGGATATTTGACTTCAAGTCACTGCTCCTTCAGAGGAATTCAAACCTGAGTCTCCTACAAGCCAGGCAAGTGTTAGGGCTAAAGGTTTTAAAGGGTGTGACAAAGTTCCTCCTCTATCTTGGTGGGTCCTGTGCTTATTGGCGGATTTTCTTGCCTCAGAGATTCACCATGTGGGTTAGGGAACAGCCCAGAGACCTTCCCCTCTGGAAGAACCCACAGTTCAGGTCAATTGGGAGGTTTGGGGGGAACCCAGGCCCGCCCTCTACTCCAGGTTCCAGCCCAGGGCCCTCCGGACTGCAGCTGTCTATAGTGCCTCCTATAACAGCTGCATGACAGCTACAACTCCCTGGGCTACTTCCCCATGGCCTCCTCCAAACACCTTCCTTATTCTCACCACAGGACCTTCCTCTTGGTGTCTGATAATGCTTGTGCTCCTCAGTCCTCCAGCAGCTCACCCTCTCATTCTCAGCTCCTTACACACACCACAAACTGAAGTGAGCTCCTTTTAAAACCCAGGTGCCCTGATTAGCCTGCCTTAATTGATTCTAGCAGCTTCTTCTTAATTGGCTCCAGGTGTCCTAATTAGCCTGCCTGCCTTAACTGGTTCTAGCAGGTTCCTGATTACTCTAGTGCAGCCCCTTCTCTGGTCACTCAGGGAACAGAAAACCTGCTTAATCTGAAGCTAATAGATCTCTCCTATAGATCATTCTCCTGTAGTCCTCTGGCCTGGAGGGAGATAGGTAGGGGGCTGCTCCTCCTACTACTAGGCCCTGGGCTCTCCCTATAACTGCAGCTGCTGCTGCTCCAGCTACTCCCCTGGCTGGGCCAGACCCCCCCCCCTCCCCTTTTCTGCTACTTGCTTGCTGGCTGGCTGCTAGAAACCCCCATCCTTGATTGCTGCTGCTCCAGTTATAGTCCCGGGGGGGCTGCTGGCCCACTCCCCAGAGGAGGGACCCCAGCCATTGCTCCTGCTGCTGTGGACACCACCACCATTGACACCTGAGAGGGGTCCTTCCTGCTGGCCACCAGACTACTGCCTGGAGCTGCTGTGTTTGCTGCTGGGAGCTGCTGGAGCCCCGAGGAGGAGGAGGAGAAGAGGACCACCTGCCAGTGGAGGAGCGCATAGGAATTCTACAGACCACCGTGGAGGGGGCCCTCACGAACTGAGTAACTTTTGAACTGTGCTCTTGTGGTGGGGGGTCTAGACTGTGTTTGTGGGGACACAAGGGGGTGCGGTGTGGAGCCTGCCCCCTGGTCCATCTGTGTCCCCCACCGACCCACACCATCATCGTTGCCCCCTCCACCACCCCCATCGGCTACTCACCATCTGCCTCGAGCTCCTGCCTCTGGGACTCAGCTGCTCACCTAGGCTTGCCACGCCCTGTTGCCACCATTGGGCCTGAAGCAGCAGCCAACCTAAAAAAGACTTACTTTCTTTTTGTTACAAGCGCACGTGGGTGCATGTGCCCCCCCCCTTTTTGGACTAACCCCCTCCCCCCTGCAGCAAGCCCCCAGCTTTGCCCCTGCAGCCTACCCATTTGCCCCTTGCAGCCTTTTTTCCCCTTTCCCTTGCCCCAGCCCCTTGCTAGCTCCAGTTTGTTTGCTTGCCCTGCCCTTTCCCTCTGCTGCCTTTGTCTGTTTGACCCGCCCCAGCCTCTGAAGCTAGCCCCGTGGTTCCTCTGCCCCACTCCCAGCCTGATTTTCCCCCTTCCCCTGCGGTCCCCTTGCCCTGATTAGCCCCTCCCCTCGTGCGCCCATGTCCCCTCCCTTGCGCTTGTGCCCCTCCCTGTTTTAGTTTGACCCTGTCTCACTGCACCCCCCAATGCTGTTATATTTCCCCTTCCTTGGTGCAACTAGAGGAGCCGGAAACCCTCCCCGAGTCGGTGACTGACCCCTAGCCCTTGATAGTCCCGCTCCCATCCAGCCCACCCCTTTTTGGCGCCCTCCTCCCCTGCCTGCAGGCTAGCGCGGAGGAGTGGTCGACCTGCTTCCCCTCTCCCTGCCCCCTCCGGTGTTTGTTCTGGCAGGGGACGAGGTGAGTGGGACCCCTCGGGCAGACTCTGCTGCCCCTCCTCCACCCACCCCACCATCGTCCCCCCCTAGCCTCTACCTCAACCGCCGCTGCCGTGCCACCTGCTAACGCCCCTGCTGGAGCGCCGGCAGCGGCGGGTAACGAGGTGACCTCCACTGCTGCCACGTCCCTCGCCCCCTCCGACTCTGGGGGAGCCCCCCCCCTGCCGGCAGGAAGGGCCAGGGCACAAAGAAAGGTAAAGATCCCGCCAAAAAGGCCAGGCCCTCCATGGCGGGGGCTGCCCCCACTGCCGCGGCCCCGCCACCGGCCGCGGCGTCCCTCCCCGCTGTTCCCTCCACCAGCTCTGTAGGTGTCCCTCCCCCGGCCCCCAGGGCATATGCCCAGGTGGCAGCGGCCCTGCCGCTGCATCATCATCTCAATCGATCACCGCCTCTGCTACCATCTATAGTGGCTGGGGCCAATTCCCCACCCTGACAAGGAAGCACGGCATCCGTTGCCTCCTGGTACCCGCCTCGCCCCACGTGGAGACCTACGTGCGGGCGTTGGCGAGGGTGATGGGGCCCACGGCCATTGTGGCGGCCTCCAAGATGTACAGAAAGGTCGTTGTCTTCCTAGCATCGGAGGCCGCCGCCCAGGAGGTGGTGGAGAAGGGCCTGGCGGTGGGAGGCGTGTTCGTCCCCCTGGAGCCGCTAGAAGACCTGGGCGCCCGACTGGTCCTGACCTCTGTCCCTCCCTTCCTTCCTAATGCCGCCCTGTTACCCGCCCTCTCTACTCTGGGGAGGCCGATCTCTGTGGTCAGCCCTCTCCCATTGGGCTGCAAAGACCCCGCCCTACGTCATGTCCTCTCGTTCTGCCAGCAGGTACAGTTACAACTGCCGCCGGCGGTGCGTGACGGTGAGGCGCTCGAGGTGTCCTTCTTGGTCCTCTACCAGGGGGCCCGCTACCGGGTGCATTATTCGACGGGGGAGGCCCGGTGCTACCTCTGCCGGGCAATGGGACACGTCCGGAGGGACTGCCCCTTGGCCCGGCACGGAGGGGCATCCAGGACTCCTGAGCCCCGGCAGGGCGCCGGCCCCATCTTCGCCGGCGCCCCTGGCTGCCCGGCGCCCGAAGCCACCCCTCCTCCTTTTCGGCCCACCAACGCTCCCGCTCGGGCCCAAGGGGTATCTCCCCCAGTGCGCCCAGACGAGCGGGAGGGCCCCGCCTCTGCCGCCTGCGATCTGGCGGGGCCTGTGGAGGAGGGTGAGGTAGGGATACCACCGGGCATAGAAGAGGGCATGCCCCAGGAAGAATCCTCCCTCCTACATGCTGCCCCACCATTGCCTCCCCGAGTCCCTGAGCCTTCGCCCTTGCTCCCTGACCCGACCCCTGTTAGCCAGCCCCCGGATGATGCCATGGAGGGCTGGTCCTTAGTACAGGGGAAGCGGGGCAAGCGGAAGGCTCGAGCTCCGCTCCTCCCGTTTGATGCGGAAGCCCCCCGGAAGACCAGGAAGGGGGGCACCGATGCTGAGCCTTCCACTTTGCCCCCTGCCAATTCCAATTCAATGGTGCCGGCTGGGGACACCGTGGCAGCACCAGAGGATAGCACTGCCCCTCCTCCAGAGTCCCTTCCTATGGAAGCCCCTGATAGAGCCCCTCTCACCCCCTTACAATCTGAAGCCCCTGCAAGCACCAAGGCGAGCGTCGCTTCGGGTGCTGGCGGGGAGAGCCCTGGGGTGGTAGATGGTGATCTCCCCTCCATTTATGAGGAGATCGAGGCCCTGGGTCTGACCCCGGTTACCCAGGGGGAGGACAACCCTCTGCCAGCGGGCCTCGATCTGAGTGACCTCGCCTCGGCCCCCCTTTCCCCGTGTTCCATCCCCTTATCCACTGCTTCCGCTCCCGCCTCCGAGGAGCCCCTGGACTCTTCCACCAACCCGGCCGCAGATGGCACCCCGCTAGCGGCCACCTCACAGTTCGTATGGCTGGAGTGGCGACCCTGTTCTCCCCCGACCTACAGCCCGAGGTGCTGGGGGTCGCCAAGGCTGTGCCGGGCCGCCTGCTGCACCTCTGGGTCCGCATGGAGGGGCTTGTGGTCAATCTTGTCAACGTTTACGCCCCAACATCGGGCCCGAGAGGTTGCGTTTTTATCAGCAGGCGTCCACCTTCCTCGGCACCTTGTATCCTCGCGAGGTCCTGGGCGAGGGCGAGGACTTTAACGCCACCCTCGAGGAACGGGACCACTCGGGGACCGAGCAGCACCCGGCCGCCGCGGACGTCCTCCGGGAGATCGTCGAACATCACTCCCTGGTGGACGTTTGGCGCGACCACCACCCGGATGACGTTTCGACGTTCACTTTTGTCCACGTGGAGGTCCATTGGTCGCGCCACTCCCGGTTGGACCGCATCTATTTGTCACGCTTCCATCTTTCACGGGCCCACTCCTCCAGCGTCCGGCCGGCCGGCCCCTTTTTCAGATCACCATCTAGCCACCGTGACAGCCTCTCTCTGCGCGGAGAGGCCGGGGCCGGCCTATTGGCACTTTAATAATAGCTTGTTGGAGGATGTGGGCTTCGTGATGTCCTTCCGGAAGTTCTGGCTGGCCTGGCGAGGGCAGCGGCGTGCCTTTCCCTCGGCGCGGCGGTGGTGGGACCTGGGGAAGGTGTGCGCCCGGCTCTTCTGCCGTGACTACACCCGGGGCGCCAGCCGACGGAGGGATGCGGCGGTAGGGCAGTTGGAACGGGAAGTCTTAGAGCTGGAGAGGCGTCTGGCCACCAGCCCCGGTGATACATCCCTCTGCGGAGCGTGCCGGGAGAAGCGGGAGGAGCTCCGGACCCTCGAGGACCATCGGGCCTGAGGTGCCTTTGTTCGATCCTGCATCCGCCTCCTTCGGGAGATGGATCGCGGCTCCCGCTTCTTCTACGCCCTGGAGAAAAAGAGGGGGGCCAAGAAGCACGTCACCTGCCTTCTAGCAGAGGACGGCACCCCCCTCACGGATCCGGCGGAGATGTGTGGGAGGCCAGGGCCTTCTATGCAGGCCTTTTCTCCCCGGATCCGACCGATCCTAACGCTTGCAGAATGCTCTGGGATGAACTCCCGACGGTCAGCGCGGGAGACCGAGACTGGCTGGAGCTGCCTCTCACTCTGGCCGAGTTCTCAGAAGCCCTCCGCTGCATGCCCACCAATAAATCTCCGGGCATGGACGGGCTGACCGTGGAGTTCTACCACGTGTTTTGGGACGTCCTCGGCCCGGACCTTGTCACCGTCTGGGCCGAGTCCTTGCAGGGCGGGGTCCTCCCTCTTTCGTGCAGGCGAGCCGTGCTCACCTTATTGCCGAAGAAGGGGGACCTCCGCGATTTACGGAATTGGCATCCCATCTTGCTCCTCAGCACGGACTATAAAGTCGTAGCGAAGGCCATCTCGCTGCGGCTAGGGTCTGTGCTGGCAGACGTGATCCACCCAGACCAGACCTACACTGTCCCGGGCCGCACCATCTTCGACAACTTGTATCTGGTCCGGGACCTCTTGGAACTCGGGTGTAGGGATGGTCTGTCATTCGCCCTCCTGTCCCTGGATCAGGAGAAGGCATTCGACAGGGTGGACCACGGGTATCTCCTGGGCACTCTGCGAGCGTTTGGCTTCGGGCCCCAGTTTGTGGGTTTTCTCCAGGTGCTGTACGCCTCCGCAGAGTGTTTGGTCAGGCTCAACTGGACCCTGACCAAACCGGTCAGCTTCGGGCGAGGAGTACGTCAAGGGTGCCCCCTCTCGGGCCAGCTGTATGCTCTGGCGATCGAGCCCTTCCTCTGTCTCCTCCGTAGGAGGTTGACGGGGTTGGTGCTGTGGGAGCCGGAGCTGCGGCTGGTCCTGTTGGCGTACGCTGACGACGTGCTCCTCGTGGTCCAGGACCCAGGCGACTTGGTGCGGGTGGAGGCTTGCCAGACCATCTACTTGGCGGCCTCCTCCGCCCGGGTCAACTGGGTCAAGAGCTCTGGCCTGGTGGTAGGGGACGGGTGGCAGGCGAGCTCCCTCCCACCCGCGCTTCAGGCCGTCCGGTGGAGCGTGGGTCCGCTGCTCTATCTCAGCGTTTACCTTTCTGCCACGCATCTGTCTCCGCCAGAGAACTGGCTAGGTTTAGAGGGCAGGGTGTCGGAGCAGCTCCGGAAATGGACAGGACTGCTCCGCTGTCTCTCCCTTCGAGGGAGAGCACTGGTGCTCAATCAACTAGTCCTGTCCATGCTCTGGTACCGGCTCAACACCCTGGTCCCGGCCCCAGGTTTCCTGGCCAACCTCCGGACGTCGATTCTGGAGTTCTTTTGGTCAGGACTGCACTGGGTCTCTGCGGGGGTTCTCCATCTACCCCTGGAGGAGGGAGGGCAGGGCCTGAAGTGTCTGCACGCTCAGGTCCACGTCTTCCACCTCCAGGCCCTGCAGAAGCTCCTTTATGGTGCAGGTAGTCCAGCGTGGAGCGTATTGGCGCACGTCTTCCTGCGCCGCTTCTGAGGGCTCCGATATGACCGGCAGCTCCTTTGTCTCCATCCGAGAGGTCTTCCGCGAGGCCTCTCTGGGCTGCTGGTCTTCTACCAGGACCTCCTCCGGACCTGGAAACTGTTTTCAGTGACCAGGTCCATGGCGGCCACCATGGGGGCAGATCTCCTCGCGGAGCCCCTGCTCCACAACCCCCAGCTTCGTGTGCAGGTGGCGGAGTCCCCCATGGTGTGCCAGAGGTTGGTCCTGGCAGAAGTCACTAAAGTCGGAGACCTCCTGGACAACGACCGAGGAGACTGGCTGGATCCCCTGACGCTCGCTCAGCGCATGGGGCTCTCCAGACCTCGTACTCCCCAGCATGTACTTCAGGAGGTGAGGGCCGCTTTGCCGCCCGCTGCTCGGAACTATCTCGACCGGGTTCTGCGAGAGGGCATGCCCCGCCCACCCTCCACTCCGAGCCCTCCAGATTTTTTCATTGGGCCCCTGCCCCATGGACCCAACCGGCCCCCTCCCCGTCCATTCGCCATAAGCCGGTTGCATAATCTGCAGCCGGTTCTGTTCCGGACCGCGCCAAGGAAACATCTATACATGCTCATGCTCCATGTTCTTCATGTCCTCGTCCTCGCGTCCCGCCCCGATACGAAGTGGCGGGACCTTCTGCCACCTCTGGAGGGTGAGGAGCCCCGGTGGGCCAGCCTTTATTCTGCTCTGATCCCGAAGCCCACCGGGGACATCAGTTGGCGGCTCCTTCACGGAGCTGTGAGCACGGGCGTGTACTTGGTGTGGTTTACCCCATCCCAGACACCTGCCCCTTTTGCGGCATGAGGGAGACCCTGGCGCATGTTTACCTGGAGTGCGCCAGGCTGCAGCCCCTATTCCGGCTCCTCATGGATATTTTGTTAAGATTTTGGTTGCACTTTTCTCCTCACCTTTTTATTTATGCACTCCCTATCCGTTGCCCCACAAAGTCGCGGGACCTCCTGGTCAACCTCCTCCTGGCCCTAGCGAAACTGGCCATCTATAAAACCAGAGTGAGGAGGTTGGCCGATGGAGTCTCCTGTGACTGTGAGGCCTATTTCAGGTCCTCCGTTCTTTCACGTATCCAGGCAGAGTTCCTGTGGGCGGCGTCCACTGGCTCCCTTGACGCCTTTGAGGAGCAGTGGGCGCTGTCCGGGGTTCTCTGCTCGGTGTCCCCGTCTGGTTCCCTTTGTTTGACCCTTTGACCTCACTCCTGTCCCTGTTCTTTTATTAGTTGTCCCCCGTAATGTTTTGGTCTCCAGGTCCTTAGGCTGGGGGGGTGATCCTTTGCCCGCCCACTTCCTGGATACCAATAGGACCAGACTCCTGTATCCCACTGGTCTGGGTCTGTCACAAGAGGCGCGCACACACACACAAGTCACTTGCCTGAAACGAACTTTTCCAATTTGCTGACAAATTCTGAACACTTTTGGAAATGAACCAAAAATTTCCAGTGACTTCTTGGTTTGCTGGCTGAACCAAAAAGTCAATTATTCACCCAGTTCTAATCGCAACCAGAAGCAGCAGAGCAATCATTTGCAATATATATAGTTACTGTGTATGTGAAAACAAACTTTGGAGCTTTTATAATTCTAAGCTTTATCATGCACCCAAGGGAGAGCCTTGTAGGAGTTGGGGGTGGCATGGGAAAAGAGGTCTCTGTGGGGTACAGCTGAGTCAGCATGGAAAGGGAAATAATCTCTTCCAGTTATAGGACTGGTGCTGATTAATTTTACCCTGGTGCATGTGGAGTACCAGTGACCATATTGTCATGCTCTCTGAATCATGATATGGCCCCAGTCTTTTATAAATTCCTGGGGAGTTGACTTAAAAGAAAAGGGTTTTTCTGAACTATGAAGAAAGCAGTCTGTGTAAAGAATCCTCAAACAAATCCTCAGAATGGATTGGATTTTTCCAGTTGTTGGTCTGATTCTTCTTGTGTGATTTCTGAGTATCAGAGATGAGAGGTTGATGAATTCATTCTCATTATGCGGTTTTCTGTCTGTTTTTCCTGTGTTAACATTCTTATTAACAGCTCTTCCTAGTCATGTACCACAAAAGTTTTAGGCACTTAATGACAGCAGTTATAAGATTTTTGTCTCCTTTGTAAGCCTTCCTTATCTTACAGTCCAAATACCACAATATAGCTAAGTAAGCACAGTCAAGGCATACTATCAATTCATCGGTTTCTCCATAAATTGTAGTCTCTCTTTCCAAAATTATTGATATTTTGGATATCTAGGTTACGTGATAAAGTCTCACATTTCTTATGTGAAAACTTGAGCATGCACACTTCAAAGTTGCTTTCCACAAACATATAAGTAAATTCAGTTGCTGGTGCAAGTCAACACTAAAGGGGCACAAATATTGCTGAAAGTGAACTGATGTATAAGTATGCACAAGTAATCCAAGGCAGAGTGGCCTCCCTCCGAGCCTGAGATGGAGGGACCACTACACTCTACCTGGTGGGCAGAGCCAAGCCTGCCCCATCCCCTGTGTGAGAAGCAGAGGGGAAGGACAGGAAGCATAAGAGTTGGGCCCTTCAGCTCAGTTGGGCCAGAGACAGCGAAGGAGATAGATGTCTCTAGCCCTCTGCAATACTTTGGACGAGACCCCAAGCTGTATGGGGCCTTGCTCCCAAAGGAGACCAAGGGTGGGGAAGAGTTCCTGGGACTGCCGCCCGCCACTTATCCCGAGGAGACTGAGGAGATGCAGACTATGGAGTGATACCCTGGCCTGTGGTAGGAAGCAGCCCAGGGGAACCAGACATTAGGTTGTGCTGTTGCAATACAAGTCAGTATTCCCCTGACCCAGTGGCGGGATGCCCTGTCACTGTTAGGGCCCTGGGCTGGGACCCAGTGGAGTAAGGTTGGCCCGGGTCCTCCAACTCCCCCTGCTGCCAACTCCAGCCCTGGAATGGCAGCCTACTCACCCTAGGCCAGAAAGCCTGATCCTTATTTGTGGTTTACCCCAACCAGAAAGCTGCACGCAGGGCTGGCTCCAGGGTTTTTGCTGCCCCAAGCAGCTCCCCCACCCCACCCCCCCCAAAAGCTGCAATCGCAATCTGCGGCGGCAATTCGGTGGGAGGTCCTTCACTCCGAGCCGGAGTGAGGGACCCTCCGCCGAATAGCTGGATGTGCTGCCCCCCTCTGGAGTGGCCGCCCCGAGCACCTGCTTGTTAAGCTGGTGCCTGGAGCCGCCCTGGCTGCACGCCCCTGGACTGTTTGCTGTCTGCCTTAGCCAGGAGGCTAGACAAAACATTGCTTAATTGCTTACTGCTCTGCCCTTCCCAGAGGGTTAGAAACCAGACTCTAGTTACTGCCAGCCTTATTCAGAAAGGCCAGACTAAAGACTGCTTGTTGCTCTGCTGTGCCCAGGGATTCAGAGCCTAGACTATGCTTACTATCTGCCTTAGCCAGGAGGCTTGGGCCCAAAGCCTCTGCTTATTGCTCTGCCTGCTCAGAGGGTTAGAGCCCAGACTTGAATTACTGTCTGCCCTAGTAAAGAGGACTGGGATAGGGACTGCTAATTAGCTTCTGTTTATTGCCTGATGCAGCAAGTCAGAGTGGCCTCCCTCTGAGACTGAGGGACCACTACACCTGGAATGTATTTTGCAAGATTTGCCCATCTCTAATACTATCCCACTTATTTCAAACTCTGGTCTCTACCATGATAGCATGAGTAACCGCTTCTCTGTTTGCAGACAGGTTGAATTATTTTACTGTATAAATTTTGCCAGAGTTATAGTAGAAAATGGAGAAAGACATTAGCTTCAGAAATAGCTTCACATGAAGTACATTTAAACAATGGCTGCTGTTTTCGCTACTACTGTTCAGAAGCTCTCATCAGAGCTCTAACCTCATGTAATTTGTCATATAGAGTTTAAGGCCAGAAGGGAGCACCAGAACATCTAGTCTGACCTCCTGTATATCACAGGCCAGGGACACCACCCAGCACCTGCACACGAAATCTAAAAATGAAAATTAGACCAAAGAATTACAGCCCACATGAGACGAGAATATTATGTGCCACAGGCAGTGAATAAGAGGGACCATGTTGCACCAGTGTCTGAGGCCCTCACAATGGCGGGTAAATGATGAAGTGAGATAGGTACCTTCCAGATACTTTACCCTTTGGTTCTAATGCAATGGAAATATTTTGCTGCAGTCTGGGGCTCCCTACTTAATAATGACACCAACTACAACTAATTAACAACCTATTTAGATAGAGCTAGATTAACAACAGAAGTGTGAAGCTATAGTGAATGCTGTATTGTTCCCTGATGGCAATCAAAGCAGATGACTGAAGTGTAGTAAAATAGACAATTTTTTTTTAAAAAAAACCCTGATTTTATCATTTTATGTTCTTAGTAGCAAAATAGGGGAAAAGGAAACTTTTAAAAGCACATCTCATTTAGGTTTTATGCTTTTGTACTGTGCAATGTAAATAGAAAAAAAGAACCATATCACAAATGCATTTAAAAATGTGTTTTGGGTTTTAAATCTATTCCACAGAAACTTTATTAGAAGAAGGAGGAAAAACCTTCCATATTATTTCTAAAATATCTCAACCTATTATTTCCAGACATTTAGAACCTGCATTGACAAAAGATAGAATACTCAGCAGTAAATAAGCACCAGAACGCAAACAAACAAGAAGTCACAGCAGCCTCTTAAGAAAAATAAAGATCAGAAGGGCTTAAAAATAAGTCAGAGGTATCATTGGGACTAAAAAATGCTGAATTTCTATCCCAAGTTCCATCATCTAGCAAAGACAACACATTTTAAACACTGCCTTATGCCACTTTTCAAAGAATCTATGCAAAACGAATCCATGGGTTTTGTACTTAACTATGGTGGAAAGGTCATTGTATATATCTGTTGCAACTGGAAAAAAAAAAAAAAAAAAAAAAAAAAAGGAATAAAAATCACTCTACAGATTCTGTTGATAGTTAATAGTTAAAATGCTGTCTATTTGCATTTCTTCCCTCTGTGCTTTGAAGACTAACATACCGCAACTATTCAGTAAAATCATCTCTCAGCATTTTCTTGTCTTTACACAAGAAAGCTAGATGGAATGTAACAAAAACATTTAATAAAATATTTTAATATCTAGTTTATGTGCAGGCAAACTGCTGAAAATACCAGGTAAGGCACAATGAAAACATACATTAATACAGAGATGACATGGAACTGAACAAGCATGTCTATGCTTTACAGAGGCAGGCTGCTCCTGCACTCCTGCTTCAGGTCTAACTCCCATTGAGTTAAAACTCTCATACCTGCACAAGGAGTGCAGGATTAGGCCCATACTGGGTACTGCTTGCAGACTATTTCTGTTACTGTGATTGATACAAACACTGCAACACATTGACACTTGTAGGATAATCATTTAAATCATCAACAATGTTTGTAGATGTATCATTCGCACTCTGTGGCCTTGATCATCTTTTTCTACAGGAACAGCATCAGGAAGGGGGAAATATAATTCTAAAAATTCTATGATTGTGTTTCTGTAGTCAACTTGCCACACAGGTTTGCAAGTGAAGTGCAGTATGCCATGCTCTTGGGGAACGGTACATAAAGAGGAATTGCACTTAGTTGAAAACAGTGCTGTGGTCTGTGTGGTTTTTATGCCACTAACCATGGGTGGTGAAGAGTAAGAACTCACATATGGTATCATGACTCAGGTAACGGGACAACCTTCTTCTGAAATGATGGCTACTTATAATCCAAATTAAGTCACTAGGAAGGTGGCTTTCTGCCACAGTAACAGCCATGCGGCAATTGTCCATTGTTCTGGTGAAGAATAAAACATGACAAACTAACGTTTGTGTGGATTTGTCACCAAGTGAATGCAGTTGTGAATCAGGCCACCCATTCTTTTTATTGAACACATAGTTAATTAGGTACAGTATGGTTTGTGCTTGTGCCTTTTGGATTGTCAGTGGACCAGTCACTTTCCAAAGTATCCTGAGTCAAGTGCAAAAGGGAGTTAAAAATTGAATAGTTTCTTTAGACATGAATGTTCATGTATAACCTGCACCAGATCAACATAGTAAGCTACAACTTTGCCTAAATTGGATTCAGCATGCTGACCTGAAACTGGACCTTCAGTAATGTGAAAATGCCAAAACTGCTGTTTAACTTCAGGGACATATTATATTTGCAACAGGCATCAGATCCAGCTAGGCCTGGTTCAATTTTTTGCCAAAATTCAAATATTTCAGTAGAAAATTTAGACAAAAATGATTTTATATTATATTAAATTTGTTTTCACGAAAATTTTCAATGGGGGGGGGGGAAGGAGGAAAATGGGAGGGCATTTTCTGACCATCTCTAGCCTAGACCGTGAAAAGATCAGCAATTCCTTTGCTACGCTTAAGTGTCAGAGATTTGGCCAGTTCCTTGATTGGCATCTTTACTAGCATAGCTTTTTTACCACTTCATGTGAATTGTTAGTTCATTGCAAACAATATGAAAGAATCCTGTTGAATCTGAGGCCTGCTCTATACTAGGAAATTAGGTCAATATAGCTGTGTCACTCAGGGGTGTGAAAAATCCACATCCTTGAGCAAGGCAGAGAGTTAGCCTGTTCTCAACCCCGGTGTAGACAGAATTTTACTATCAACCTAGCTACCACCTCTCAGGGAGGTGGATTACTTACACCAATGGAGAAGCCCTTCCGTTAGCATGGGTAGTGTCTACACTGAAGTGCTACAGTGGCGCAGCTGCTCTGCTACAGTGTTTTAAGTGTAGAGAAGCCCCAAGAAGGTTTCTTGGTGGATGGATGCATGCATCTGATTATTTCAATCCTTGAAAGAAATCTTGTGGTCTGTGTCCCATTGTATTGACATTTCCCCTACTTTCACTGCCTGGTTTTACATTGATTCTAGCTGTATAGCTTTGATGAAGATGGTGGCTTGCAGGCAGTGTTTCAGTGAGAAAGGTCCATCAACTTGCATACATGCTTATTTAATTGAATTTTTTTTTCTGAAAACCATTAAAAATAATCTAGTTGCTTCCTCACGGAGACACAGCATGAACCCAAGATTTGCAAGGTGATAAGCTATATTTAAGAATATAGAAAGACTAGAACAGGGGTAGGCAACCTATGGCACACGTGCCGAAGGTGGCATGCAAGCTGATTTTCAGTGGCACTCACACTGCCCGGGTCCTGGCCACTGGTCCAGGGGGCTCTGCATTTTAATTTAATTTTAAATGAAGCTTCTTAAACATTTTAAAAACCTTTTATTTACTTTACATACAGCAATAGTTTAGTTATATATTATAGACTTATAAAAAGAGACCTTCTAAAAATGTTAAAATGTATTTCTGGCACACGAAACCTTAAATTAGAGTGAATAAATGAAGACTCAGCACACCACTTCTGAAAGGTTGCTGACCCCTGGATTAGAACAATTGAAATGATGGTACCTTGTAAAATAAAGAAAACATATGCAGCATAACCAACTAATGGCCATAAAGCTATACAGGACAAAAATTCCATGAATGTATAATCCAGTCCATTGAGCTATGATGTCATTCTCAGAATAATTTACAAAATTAGGTAGGCAGGAATTCTGGACATGATATTTTCACCACCAATGAATAAAGCAAATCCCAGGAGCCCAATCCAACTTCAATACTCCTCACCATCACCGCCACACAGCGCCCAATTCCTCTCATTGTTTCTTTCTGTTTCCTCAATCCTACAATCTTTGGGGGCCACAATGGATTGTGGGATCTATCATGGCTCAATGGATGATTTTTTGGATGCCAAAAGGTTGAGAACCACTAGAGTTGACAATTATTTCTTACTCTACTTAGATGTAAATAATAACTGATAAGACCAAAATAATTCAAACATTTAGTCTAGAAATGTCTATTTTAGGGGGATGACATTTAACTTTAAATTTGATTTAGTAACTCATGAGATTAAATCCTTGCTTATTCTTTTTTGGCAAAGTAACCACAAATACAACTGCCACCTGGATTGTGTTTTGCTTACCCCAAGTACATATTCCACCTCGTGAGTTCTTGTCAAGAACTATTTATATTGTAAAATTGTAGGGGAGTGGATTATTCAAGTGGGAGGTGAAAATCCAGTTAAATTCAGAAGTTATTTCTGGTAAAATTGGATCATTGCCAGACCTTTGAAGGACATTGATGCTGTGTTTATTAGACAAAGAAGAAAATAAATCTGTTTGCATTAGGTTCAAAGAAGAGCTGTACAAAAAACAGAAATTAACTGCAAGGGGAGGTAGGGACTCACCTACTTAGGTAGGGTGACAAGATGTCCCATTTTTAAAGGAACAGTCCTGTTTTTTGGGACTTTTTCTTATATAGGTGCCTATTACCCTCCCCACCCCCATCCCATTTTTTCACAGTTGCTATCTGGTAACCCTATACTTAGAATCCTAGTGAGATTTTCAAAAGTGCCTATCTGAATCTTTAGGCACGCTAAATACGTTTGAAAATCTGGCCCAAGGTATATTAAGGGGGATCTTTGTGCCAGAAGAGTTGTTTCCTGGCACTGGGCATCTTGATGTTACACTGAGGGAAATTATCTTTGCATGTTCAACCACACTGAATTAATTACAACATAAAAGAAGACTTTAACTTAGATGAGAACCTGTTCTCAAATACATTATTCTTTGTAGGAAATTGAAATAAGTAAAGTACCAAGATTGGGAAGGTGGTAAAAAGGGAGATTTCCAATGCTTTAAGTTTAATCAGCTGGCTGGCAAAGAGAAGTGACGCCACCATAGCAGATTGCCTAGAATCTTAATGCCATGATCATCGTAATTCCCACCCCCCCAGCTGCAATTCTTTTACATATAACCTTTTAAGTCTATTTCTCCACTTATCTATCCCTATTTGAAACATTAAAATTTGTTTAAAAATAACAAAAATCATTTGTTTTGGTAACATTTATGTGACAAATAGTAAACAGGAGTAGATCTGCTATTTTGGCCATTGGGTTATCCTCAGGCTATGAAAGAAATGAATGTAGTTTAGTTTATGAACTAAAATATGTATTTTTATCATGGCCCAAGGAACGGCCCAGAGCTGAAAAAGCCATCTAGTTTAATTTTTTGATGTCTCATTTCTATTTTAACAATAACTCTTTTTTAATACTGGTGACAACTCAGTTGATACAGCAAGGTGGGGGCAATGCTGGGAAAAGTGTCAATGTTTTTCATAATTAAACTTTAAAATAAGGGCAATAACTGCTGAAAAAAGTCTTTATTCTGTAACACATTTTTATATATGCATGGTGACAAAGTGACCATTCAAATCACACTTGGAGGATTGTAAAAATCAGGTATGACATAGGCAGAATTTTCCTGCTTGCTTTCTCTCACTGGTATGATTGCTGAGATACTCAAGCCGGGACATTTTTAACGTTTCCTGCAGAACTGGTGAAATTAGAGTTTGCAATTATGCAAAAAATGTTGTCTTTTTACCCAAATGTTTTCATGTTGTTTCACAGGAAGTTAGGAAAAAGTCAGGTACGTACTTTATTTAATTTCCTTCCTACAATAGACTTTATATTTCAGCATAGCTCAAATCAAAAAGCCCAGTTTGACATGATCCACAGTGTAATGGGGATGCAATTTGCCTTGTTGAAATAACAAAGTCTATACTATGGACCTGATTCTTCACTCACAGCCTGTCTATACTAGGAGCTAGGGGTGTGATCCCCAGCTCATGTATACGTTCTTGTGCTAATGGCAAGCAAGAGCACTAAAAATAGTGTAGCCACGATAGCATCGGCAGCAACAGCCATGGCACAGACTAGCCACCTCGAGTACAAACCTACCTGAACTCCCTGGGTGCATACTCGGGGCAGCTAGTCCATGCTGCTGCTAATGCCTGTGCTAGCACAGCTACACTGCTATTTTTAGTTGCTAGCTCAGATGAGCTGTAGTGTGAGTTTGTGTACACAAGCTAGGAATCACACACCTAGCTTCTAGTATAGATGTACCCTCAGTTTGCACGGGTATAGATGACTGCACAAGGTTCAGGGCAATGGGGAATAGTGGCTACAGTACAGGCCCTCTGTGTCCATAACATAGTTTATTGGGGCTACTGGGATCCAGCAGTTGATAGGAAGTGCAGAGACAGTTCTGCACTCCAGTGTAGCACCCCAGTGTAAATACTGCAGAGAGTCTTTCACTGGCAATTTACTGGTGCATTTAAAGTGTCTATAAAACTGTTCTCTAATCTTTTGCTATTCATTTCCTTCAAATTAAATTACCAAGGGATTAATTTTATTGTGATATTGTTTCAAAGTGCTTTTTTTGTTTGCTTTTTTAAAAAAACCTCCTTTTATGTCAAAGTTTTATGAAGTTAAAAACACAACCCCAGGAAACAATTGTGCAAAAATACATAAACCAGAACACGCCCCAAAGCTAATTGAATAGAAATAACAAGAGTGCCAAACAATATAAGCCATAATCATAAGATATTATTTAAACCTTTCCTCAGAAGCAGTTTCTAAGTAAAAACAAGAGTAATGATTATTTTAAATTTTCTTTTCAAGTTGGAGAAAATGTATGTGACCACAAAATGATGGAATTGAAAAAGAAAAAAAAAATTAAAATGCAAGTTAATGGAGCTACATCAGTTTCTACCAGCTGAAGATCTGGCACAATGTATTTAAATAATTTGCTATGACAATATTATCTGGATTAAGTCTTTAGAGGCAGTGGCCACAGTCAATACCAATGAATTTCAATACATATGCACCTGTCTGGAGTAGTTAAAATTCTTCCCACATGTAAGTTCAAAGAAGTATTCAGAGTGCAAAGCAACTAATGTTTCTGTTCATGTAGCTTCTGTTTCTGATTTCAGAAGAGAAACAGAAGAAAATAACATCAATGGGTGGTGACATCAGATACAGCTATTGGCTGGCAGTGTGAATGTAAATACACATTTAGACAGTCAAGTTGAAAAATACTATCTTGCATCATGGATAAGATCAGAACTCCAAGCCTGTTCCCCCAGAGAAAAAAGCAGAAAGGGATGCATCCTTCAATTTCTCTCAGCAGTTGTGAAGTAAAGTTCAGTGAATTAGTAATTTTTATTATGGAGAGGAAAATGGGGGTGACTAGAAGGACATTCCTGATGGAGCTGGCAAGAAGAAAAGGTTTCAGGGTAGAAAATGAGTTAAGGTAGGAAAATCTTTATGTAAGCAGAAAATCATATGCAGTGATGATGCTTAAAAACTTGCTGATTACATTAGATAACTAAATAAGATATGCTGACAGCTAACCTTAGTATGTGCTGTATTCAAGGTATTTACTATAACAAAACTTGCAGAGGTACACGGGAATACTGCAGTTCTGAGGTAATCAGGTAAAATAGTCAGGTTTTTCAGTAGCATCTCTTTCTACACAACAAAGACATTGATAAATGCATTTGTTCAAGTGACTGTGATTAACATTTTATTTATTTATGTATTTGGTGTATAATCTTTATTCTTTCTACTAAGTGATTATTTCATATTTAGTAGATAAATTCATGTTATCTTAAGGAAAGAAAATCCTAAAAGACAATAGGCAGCATACAGGCATAAGCAAATATTCTAATCTTTGACCTCTAAGATTCATGGTTCAAATTTGTCTTAGTCTGTCAAGTTTAATAAGTTTGAACTTCTCAATGGACTTCTCTCCTATGGAAAATCAAATAAATTTAGGGTCTGATCCTGCAAGTGTTACTCACTTGATTTACTCTTACTCATTTGTATAGTTTCATTGGAATCAGTGAGACAGATATTCAGTGGGTGCTATTTGCAAAGCTCCATTGAAGCCAACTGAGCTATTCTGATTTACACCAACCAATGATTTGCTGGAATATTTTGGCCCATTGAAATCCAGTTATAGTTGGAACGAATCTAAATGTAGTGGCCTATTCCTGAAAAGAAAAGGAAGACGTTGAATTTGCCTCTATAGAAACCATGAAAGATTGATAGGGAAATATTTCTTTCCAGTATCTCTGGTATTCCATTAAGTAATTCTTCCTCATTTGAACTGTCCTACTGAGTAACACACTTGGGGAGTGTTAGACATTGGCATATGCTTTGGGACAATCTGCCATCTCTGTGTAGAAAGGCCCAGTACTGGAGTAGCAGGGATGTTGCATCGGAGCATTAAGGTGTACTGTCAATGGTAAATTTATATATGGGTGCTGACACAGCATCTGTTCTACCTGCACTATGCCTGTTTTTACTTAGTGCAGTCAGCCTCCAATTTCATGAACATTTAACTTAAAGAAAATCAATTTTTGTTCATGTCTGTATAAAATGCCTGCTAAACAGAATATGTACGAAAAACATGACTGGGGCTTCCCAATCTCAGCTCCTAAATACCCCCTGTCACACCCATTCTTGTAAACTGTCCAGAGCTTAAGTATCGGGGGTAGCCGTGTTAGTCTGCATCTACAAAAACTACAAGGAGTCCGGTGGCACCTTAAAGACTAATAGATTTACTTGGGCATAAACTTTTCGTGGAGTGAAAATTACAGATGCAGGCCACTTGTGAGGTAACTCCCTTCTCTTCATGTGTCATTATATAATGCCTGCATCTGTAATTTTCACTCCATGCATCTGAAGAAGTGAGTTTTTTTACCCACGAAAGCTTATGCCCAAATAAACCTGTTAGTCTTTAAGGTACCACCGGACTCCTTGTTGTTTTTGTCCAGATCTTGTGACCTTGAAAGGCAGAATCAGAAAAGGAGAAAACTAGGGGATGTAAACAGTTTACAAAACAAAATACAGGCAGGTATGGCATAGAATTAGGCAGTTAATGTCTGATCCAAAACCCATTGAAGTCAGTAGAAAAATTTCCTTTCACTTCAAAGGGCTTTGGATCAGGACTCTGTTGAGGTGTATCTTAAAAGCTTTGGGTCTATGTGGGTTTCTGAGACAGAGGTTTCTTGCCAAAATTTCAAACTTTCTGAGAGGACACAGATTATACAACTTTTGTTTGTCAGGAGTGGGCCAGTATGATTAAATTCAGTCTAGTTGCAACTGGAAAAAACAGAACTATAACTGTTGATTTTTGTTGTTGTCAAGAATGCTAGAGGAAACTCTAAATTTGTTACATTTTCTGCCAAGAATCAAGCACAGCTGTAGAGGTACCAGAGGAAACTGGTGCACAGCAACTAAACTGCTGCTGTGAGTATAACGATGGCAGAGTTCCCAGATCTGCAGCTTGGTATAAATACATTAAATATGAATATTTTATATAAGGTGAAATAAACCACAGGAAGCAGAAGCTTTATGTCTCTAACTGAATTTTTGTACACAAGTAAAAACATAACAGTTTTAATTAAAGGAGAACTTAACAGGGTTAAATAACAATAAACATAATATTGCCCACTCAATAGACTCACCTAGATTTGTCATCTTTTAGAATAAATTGAGATAGGCAACTTTTCTGATGCTCTGCTCTACAAGTTTTATGATAGGAGAAAAGGGATTTTCTTCCACAGTGAAATTTTTTTAATTTACCTTTTCAAAATACAGCTCACTGTACATTGAGTACATTGGAAGATCACATAATAACAGTACTTTAGGAGGTGTAACTGCAGGCCTTATGGGCAGAGCTAGCCAACTGAACTTAGTGAAGTCAATGAGTTATTGATGTGAATAAGGGCCACGGGACTTGAACCATACTTAGGGATGTGGAATGCTAATATCTTAAAAATTTGTTATGGAATCTTGCTCTGTGCTGAAAGATATGAAGTCTTGAGCTGGAAGTGTGTACTCTATACTCTTCCTTGAGAGTTCAGTAGAGTTAGTAGTAGTGTAAAGGTGCCTTGCCTGCCTGCCTGAACTGGAGAGAGTCATGTTCTATTTTTCCATTGTCTTAGAGGTTTCAGGTTTCAGTCTCCAATCCACAGCTGTGCATTTTACTAACCTGTTAATTGCTATATCCCACTCCAATGTGACTGTATTTCAGTGGAGCTTTAGAGTGGTTGCACTTACAATTTCCTACTAGTTTGATAAAAATTTCCTCTACATAATAGAGAATACTAGCAGGCCTGGTAGAGACTTTGACTGCTGGCAGCTTATGTGCTCAGGGTGTAAATAGTTTGTAAAGCATTTTTTTTCAAGCAACTAGAGATCATATTTGGGTCCTCCTCCAAGGCATTGCTGAACCTTCCCCTGTTCATCCCTGTTCAAAAGGATCAAATCAGGCTGTCTCACTCTACCTGATGAAATCCCCTTTTACAGTATCCTCCTTCCTGAATAGTGACAAGCGCCAGTTACTGTGCTCAAAGCATCCAAGTATCCAATGTCTTTGTAACTTTTGAACAATTTGCATGGCCCTTTGCCTTTTTATTATTAGTAGTACCCATTATTTCTGACTCCCAGTAGATCAGAGAAGATGTGAACATACTTTTATTGCTGTTTGTGAGAGCTGGGAACTTCAATAAAAGAGGAAATATCAGGAAATGGCTGGGAACTGGGGGAGGGGGAAAAGAGCGAAAGTGATTAAAGCAAAAACCAGGGAACTAACAAGACAAGTGCCTAACTTCATCATTCAATTTCTTGTTGCTCCCCTTGCCTTCGCTTTTGCTAGTTTTCATTTTGATTGTGAGTTCTTCAGGGCTGTGTTTAAAGTGCTTAGCGCACTGCTGCGGCTGCTATACAAATAACACTGCTCTACAGCCAAAATGCTTCTGAAATAAATGTAGTCAAACTTTACTAATTCTGGGTCACTGAGAACGAAAATGATGCTTAAAATTGTTGATTGGCTCTAGTTTTCAAGATATGCTATTGGGTCAGTATATACGACCCTTGACTTGGGAACGGCGGAGGATAAGTGAGTTATAAAGGGAAGGGATCTCAATTTAAACCAGAAATGACTAAAATACATCTTTGACTGGATCGATGAATAAATCTATGACTGGGTTTGGACAGTACTTGCTTTTTAGGCAAAACAATGAATGATGCAATCTGAAGCTGGTATTGCGTCTTACATGATATGAATTGCATCATGTTATTCCTAGAAGTCATGGATGATGCAATCATAACGAAGCTTACATCACTCTGCTGAACAAATTGCCCTATATGAGCTCTAGAAATCATACAGTGTCGTGCTCTCTTATTTGTCAGTGTTTGATTTTTGCAAAGGGACACATTTCTGTTTAGCCAAAGTGAGCAGAGATGCCTCGTACTTGTGTGAACAGTGCAGATAACTTCT
Organism: Emys orbicularis; assembly: GCF_028017835.1. Taxonomy (NCBI): domain Eukaryota; kingdom Metazoa; phylum Chordata; order Testudines; family Emydidae; genus Emys; species Emys orbicularis. The sequence continues at coordinate 31,120,394 of NC_088689.1, read as the reverse complement.
GCTATGTTTGTGATGAAGTGACTTTTGCATCACAAAAGCACAGTATAACCACTATGGTTAAGAAAGCCTATCACCTTTATTTTGGCTGCAAAATTGGAGATCAGGACAAGAGGTGGACCCCACACATATGCTGCAACACTTGTGCAACAAATCTTCGCCAGTGGTTGAACAGGAAAAGGAAATCTATGCCTTTTGCAGTGCCAATGATTTGGAGAGAGCCAACAGATCATACCAGCAATTGTTACTTCTGCATGGTGCCTCCAGTTGGGAAAGGTGTGTCAAAGAAGAAAAAGTGGACAGTGCATTATCCAAACATTCCATCAGCTATACACCCAGTACCCCACGGAGAAGGACTGCCGGTTCCTGATGCACCAGAATCATTCTCACTTGAGTCAGACGAGGAAGAGGATGAAACTTCTGGTCCTGAACCATCAATGTCACAGGACCCACATTTTCTCCCATCCTCCTCCTCTGAACCACACCTCAGAACACAAGGTGAACTGAATGACCTTGTCAGGGATTTGGAACTACCCAAGAGTAAGGCAGAGCTGTTGGGCTCCAGACTACAGCAGTGGAATCTCCTGGCAGGTGATGTTAGGGTTTCCATGTTCCGTGACCGTCAAAAGGATCTTGTCCCATTCTTCTTCATGGAAGGTGATCTTGTAGCCTGCAACAACATCGATGGTGTGATGGCAGCCCTCAACATCGTTCACGATCCAGATGAGTGGAGACTGTTCAGTGATTCATCGAAGACGAGTCTTAAAGCTGTTTTACTGCATAATGGCAATGTTTTGCCATCAATTCCAGTTGGTCATGCAGTCCATATGAAGGAAACCTATGACAACATGAAACAACTTTTGAGGTGCATAAACTAGGACCAACATCAGTGGCAGCTTTGTGGCGATTTGAAGGTTGTTGCTCTCTTGCTTGGTCTGCAGACTGGATACACAAAGTACTGCTGTTTTCTCTGCGAATGGGATAGTCATGCAAGGGATTCCCACTACATCAAGAAAGATTGGCCACTCCGACAGTCATTGGAGCCTGGGAGGAAAAGTGTTCAGCATCCACCACTTGTTGAATCAAGGAAGATTTTGTTACCACCTTTACACATCAAGCTGGGTCTGATGAAGAACTTTGTCAAGGCCATTGACAAAACACAAGCAGCTTTCAAGTACCTCCGTGGAAAATTTCCAAGGTTAAGTGAAGCTAAGATAAAGGAAGGTGTCTTTGTTGGTCCTCAGATTCGTGAACTTCTTCGAGATGATGCATTTGACCATGCACTGCGTGGCAAGGAAAAGACGGCATGGAAAGCCTTCCAGTTAGTGGCAATAAATTTTCTCGGAAACAACAAGGCAGACAACTACAGGTTGTTGGTGGAAAACCTCCTCAAGGCATACAAAAGGCCTGGTTGCAACATGTCACTAAAGATACATTTTTTGCACTCTCATCTAGATTTTTTTCCACCGAACTGCGGAGCAGTGAGCGACGAGCACGGCGAGTGATTTCACCAGGACATTGCAACAATGGAGAAACGCTATCAGGGCAAATGGAGCCCATCAATGCTTGCAGACTATTGCTGGACAGTGACAAGAGATGCTCCATTTAATGAATACAAGAGACAAGCCAAGAAGCGCCGAGTAGACACTGAATAGGACTAAACTATGTACAGAATAGTGTTTTGCCTTTTGTTTCATAATAAATTTTATTGATATAACCCTTTTGCTGATTTTTAAAGTGTTACATAAACAGGACAGGTGAAATATTATCATGTAAAGCAACCATAAACACATGAAAAGACCTAGGTTTACAATTTATGATTAAAACTCTACTATCTACACAATATACATAGACATAAAATGTAAAAACTTAAATATCTTAGAAACAGTAGCCAATCAGTTGTTTTAATTATCATATTTGAATTCAGCACATCAAAATACATAATAAATAGCACATTTTATCTCTGAAGCAGACGACTTCTCAAAAATTGTAGACCAGTGTAATCATAGTTGGCTACCTGCTTGGATATCCAAGGGATCAGCAGGGAAGTATGTTGCAGAGAGTGACTTCTTCCCTGCTCTGACCCTGTCCACCTTCAGCAGTGGCATGCTATGACATTTTTAGTATGGCATGAAACAAGGTTTTAGATGACAGATAAATAGATTGTAAGCAATATTGTTATGACCATGTCTGTCCCAGGATATTAGAGACACAAGATGGGTGAGGTAATATATTTTATTGGAATATTTTCTATTGGTGAGAGACAAACTTTTGGGCTACACAGAACTTTTCTTCAGGTGTGGCTGGGAAAGATACTCAGGGTGTCACAGCTAAAGGAACTGCTAATGTATCTTCATAAGTGTTGCTGTACAGGCAAAGGAGAAACACAAATAGAAAGTCATCAAGCACCAGTTTAATGGGGGCACTGTGTCACCCTGCCCCTGCAACCTTGGGTGCCTTATATGCCTTGCTGTAATAGTTTCCATCTGGGCTACTCACAAACCGCCTTCCAGCATGAAGGCCACGCCCTGAGCGTGTGTGTGAAACTGCAGCCTGCCAGCCACACACTGGCTCTCACCAGCCTGGGTTATACTTCAGGGTGACTCCAACACACCCCCAGTCCTGGATCTTCCCTCAGAAATGTATGTTCTATTCTGCTCAGCCCTCTCCTGGACAGTACAAATATATTAAGTCTTTTATTCCTTTAAGGGAATAATATGCCAGTTTATTACCTTAAATAGTTACTCAGATACTTCAATTTAAACAGAGTGATTGGATAAAATAGTAAAACAAGTTTATTAACTGCAAAGAGGGAGATTTTAAGTGAGTACAAGTAATGAAGCATAAAAATCAGAAATTGTTACAAGAAAAATAAAGATAAAATGCTTATAGTGCCTAACCTAAGAAACTAAATTAGTTGCAAAGTAAACTTTCTCACCTCATGCTCTAGCAGATTACTGATTTTCAGGTTGGGATCCCTGCTCCAGAATTCAACACCTGTTTCCTTTTGTCTTCTCAGGGTATGGAGAATGAGGTGGGCAGGGAAAGAGAGAGGAGTATCTTGGGGTGTTTGCCTCTGCTTTTTATAGTTCCGGTCCCCTTCTTGAAAAACATTTCCAACAGAGAACCAAGAGACAAAGAATCTGTGTGGAAGGATGTTCCTTGCTGTTTTTCTTCACCTGTTTGAGCTTCCTTTGTTTCCCTTCCTGCTTGATGATGTTGTTTACTGCATAAATGCAAATTAAGGCAAGCACACATTCGTTTGCTTAGGACAGATCTGTTTGCTGACTTCTCTTTTAGCAGGGCTGTGGGGTTTGGAACATGTGTTAATAACATCATACAGCAAATCTTATAACTTCACATACAATGTTGCCACACATATTATATCAGGATAATACTGACCCACAAATTATGAGTTTTCAAATGATACATTACAAGGCATACCTTATACAAAGATTATTACAATAGTGTGTAGGTGTGAATACAGGGGTGTATACTGGCACAGTCAGAAAACCCTTTGCCGAAGAAAACAACGGAGTGTCCCAATCTGCTGGATTTTGCACCACATTTTTAACAAGTTCAGTCAGAGTTTCTTTGATCTGCTTACAAGTTTGTACACATCTTGATTGCAAATATTATGTGCTAACTACTTATGCTAAACTATCTGTTCAATCTTGTATTTAGCAGTGACAGACACTCTGAATACCTTTCCCAGAACTGAAGAAGAGCTTGGTGTAGCTCGAAAGCTTGTCTCTCTCACCAACAAAGTGGGTCCAATAAAAGATATTACCTCACCCAGATAAAAAGGTTTTTATCTAACATACATAGCGATTAATAAACCAAATATCTTTGTTTTGGCAAATACTAGTAGTCAAATATAATGAAAGCTGAGAATATACAAATGTGTGATTCCATTCTTACTTTTTTTTTTTAAAGAAACTCCTTGGTGATCAAGTCCTAGGAATTTGGTAAGCTGTGCAGATACATAAGCAGTTCTTTTTCAATGGCCAGGAAAGCCAATCTGGACAAGCATTTGCCACCCCTTGGTGTTGCATGTAAATGTCTTAATGCTCTTTAAAGTTGAAAAAGATCTTTCTGCCATGGCTGTAAAGTAGGGAATAGTCAGAATTATGGCAGACAATTTGCTAATCTCAGAGAAGCAAGCATGTAAATTCAGCATATAAATAGTTCTATACAAGTCAAATGCACCTTCTCCTTGCAGTTGTTCTGAGTTGTATGCAGCACACTGTTCGAAATGCAATTGATTAATGTCAAAAATTCAGATAAGATGTTTCTCCAGATTTGAGAACATCAACTCCAAAAAATGTCTGGAACTCTCATGAATCTTGTTGGATTCAGCTGTTTGCTGACTGATTCTAACTGTTTGCTGACATTGTCAATAACCTCAAAGAAGAGACACTTATATGTCGCTTGGCTTTCTCTTGCTCTTTTTTTCCTGAGCTTCATGTGCAACTAGCTCCAACATTTGCTCTAATGTCTCACAAATCTGCTTGATACAAAATTCAATATCATACATCTTGGTTTGAAGAATGTCAAATTTCCCTTCTGTCACTTCAAATATATCACTGTAGAAGCAAAGGAGAAACAGAAACTGAAAATCATTGAGCATGGTCAGAAAACCCTGGCTGAGGAAGAAGACTGAGCATCCCAAACTGCTGGATTTTGCACCACATTTTTGAAGAGTTCAGTCAGAGCTTCTCTGCTCTGCTTAACAGTTTGTACAAGCCTTAGTGAAAATCCCACCTTCGGGTACAAACAGAAGGCAGCCTCCATTGAACTATGTTTTGAAGAATTTCAGCCTACTTTGAAGTTGGAGGGAAAAATGCAGATATTCCTTCTAAATTTTTGAAGAAAATCTGATATTCTCTGATACTGTTTGGTGCAAAACTGAGACCAAGATTTAAAACATGAGTGTAGTAATGAACAAAAAGTGCACGGGGAGACATCTCACAAACACAGTTTCAAAGCCCACTTATGTTGCTGGCAATTACTGCTGCACCATCATATGTCTGACCTACCAACTTGTCTCCAAATTTAAAGTTCTGGCACACCGTCTCAACATGCTGCCAAAGGCCTGCTGCAGTTTGATTGTTACTAACATCAGTAAAAGTAACAAAGCATTCTACATCACCACCATTCTTGGTCACGTAATGCAGCACAATCGAAAGCTGAGACTTATTGGCAATACAGTATCTGAGGTTTCATCAAGCAAACTAGCAAGAAAAGTTTGTGCTGCTAGCTCTGTTCTATCATGGATGATTCAGTTGTACACTTGCACGCCGTAGCTACTTTTTTCTGATGCACAGCCAGCCAGGAAATCAGCTGCCTGAATATTCATGTTGCCTAGGCAACATGATGCAACTTGGAGTATTGTGTGCCTTCCCAGAGAAACAAAAAGACAGCCAACACGAACAGATTGATTACATACAGGGCTTTCGAATGCTTCTAGCATAAAACATTTTTTTGTGAATTATGGGGCATGCAATACATGCATTGCATACATGGATGGCACTCCACTGACCACCGGCCCTTAATGTTTAAATCCTTTGGAGCTCTGTCAGTGTCATGTTCTGGTGGAGAAATTTTCTCCTGGGCTGCACTTATCTAGGTCCCCTCCACTCATGGGAACAGAAGGGACAATCGAGGACTCTGTTAGCATCTATGCATTATATTTTGATGAGTACCTATGATAGTTCCTTATGTGATGAGAAATGTGGTATCTCTCTCACATGCTCAGAACCATACTCAGAAATACAGTTGGCTAAACCCTGTTAAATGTTTGGAAATCAATCATAAGCGGTATTTTTTTTGGTCTTTTTGTTGCTTCCCATACAGCAAAAACATATCTGTGTAAGGATGGAATGACTGAATAGTACAAATAATCTTTAGACGCTGAGGTACAGTCATTCTTCATACTATGTCTAATAATTCTTTATCATGTACTTCAGATACAGCAAGTAAAATTATATTGTAGTGACTTTTCTGATCCCCTATTTCTATGACATTCTAAAACTAACTATCATATGGTATATTAGATAGTAAGCGACTTACATTATATGATGTGCAATGTAGCACAGTTGCCAACTTTCACGCGGTAAATAAGTACCCTGATTTTCACAATAAGCCAAAAATCAAGCTAATCCCATTTCAAAACAATCCCTAAGAACCCCAACACTCTATATGACTAGATCCCCCTGGCGTGCAGTCTGGGATTGTGGTGGGCCCGCTGTGCACGCCCGACTCTCTTCCCACCTTGCCCCTGCTTGCTGGGAGCTGATCAAAAAAAAAAAAAAAAAAAAAAAAAAAGCAACAAGCTACAAGCCAAAAACTAGCCAACAAGCAACTCATGCCAGTTAAGCCAAAAACAAGCCCAATGTCTGTGTTTTTTTCACGGGTTTGGCATGTCTGCAGTGTAGTTGTAGCCGTGTCAGTTCCACGATATTAGAGAGACAAGGTGGGTGAGATAATACCTTTTACTGGACCAACTTCTGTTGGTGAGAGAGACAAGTGTTCAAGCTACACAGTGTAGCCTATCTCTCTCACCAACAGAACTTGGTCTAATAAAAGATATTACCTCACCCACCTTGTCTCTCTTACATTAAACACTCAGTTTTAAGCTAAACTAAACCTGGACATCAAAACAGCCAGGAGGTGGCCTTCAGACAAGATTTATAATTCATACGATTTCTATCATGTGCACATTTGCTACTGCCATTTAAGTACTTTATTTAGGTACAGAAGATTTAAGTTTATTAAAAATATTAGCAACTGTGGAACTTTATAGGATTCTGTTTGGTAGATTTTGAAGTATTATGAACTCTCATCTTTGAGCGGGAATTTTATTTTTCTCGGGGCTGGCAGGTAACATAAACCAGCCTCTTCATTATAATATTGCTTGTGTAATATCTTCCAAGTTGCAAAAAGAGGTGTAATAGAACAGTGTCTTACAGAAGTTAAATGATGCTGAAAGGATGAAAATGCTGCACTTATAAAAGATATCATGCTAAATTTTTTTTCTTAAACTAGATTCACTGAAAGGAAAACAAATATTGTGATATGAAAACACGACACACTTCCTGCGCTCTGACATACAATATATAAGACATTTTTCAGGGAGTGCATGTCAATATTGAAATAGCAGCATCGTAGCTATCTACAACTGGATTCAGAAAAAAGAAAACCTCATCTTAATTTTTCCCTTTATAGTGATTCTGTCACTCACATTGTGGCAGAGAACAATTCTGGTGCTGAAGTTCTGGAATGGCTGAGAGGACACAAGATGAGGGACAGTTCAAGGTTCGAACTCCTTGATATCTCTTGGTTCACGGCTTGCATGGAAGCTGGAAAACCAGTGGATTCAGAGAAAAAACATCGACTCATGGTAAGTCAGATATTTCAGTGTGAATGCAGGTTGTTTGACAATAAGCTTAAAAGTTAGGCTAATCAGGCAACTCTCACTTTGCTTCAGTGTAAACTTGCTGTTGTGCATTTGCATTTAAATACTGGTATGTTTAAATGCTTGCTTGAAAAATTCATATTGTTTTAATAAATTAAAAGGAAAATCCTTTTAGAGATAGTCACAGTTACCATGATCTGGTGTATTAGTACTGAAATAATACTATTCATCGTTCATATAAATTTGGTGCTATTAAAGGAAAAAATTACCGGACTCAAGAATTTACCTTTGCTATGGTATTTGTGATATTTCCACAAATACTTAAAATGGTAAATACCTCAGACAGCATGGTAAATGTAACTATGCTGGGTGGTACATGTCCCATTTTAATAACTCCCACTGTAATATTTTGCATTTTCAAAACAATGTACAAACATTTAAACCTGTACTGTTTAGAACTGATCTATGTGCCCCTGAGAATCTGTGAAAGGACTGGTGATGTAATCTGTGTGTAAAGGAGTAGTGATTGGAATTTAATATTATTACAGACTTGGTACTAGTGAGGAAAAATATGGTAGGGAATACAGGGATTGTTTTATTGTATTGTGTCACAGAAGGATCTATACCGAAGAGGATACTAGACTATAGTATTTTTTCCCTATTCTCTATTCTTGTTTGTTTAAAACAAATAAAAGGAAGTTCTTCTTCACACGGCGCACAGTCAATTTGTGGAACTCCTTGCCTGAGGAAGTTGTGAAGGCTAGGACTATAAGAGCGTTTAAAAGAGAACTGGATAAATTCATGGAGGTTAAATCCATTAATGGCTATTAGCCAGGACGGGTAAGGAATGGTGTCCCTAGCCTCTGTTTGTCAGAGAGTGGAGATGGATGGCAGGAGAGAGATCACTTGATCATTATCTGTTAGGTTCACTCCCTCTGGGGCACCTGGCATTGGCCACTGTCGGTAGACAGGATACTGGGCTGGATGGACCTTTGGTCTGACCCAGTAGCATAGCTAGTGGGGTGCAGGGGAGCAGCCGCTTCCCTTCAGCACGTTTTTAAAAAGCGGCGCGCCTGCCGGCCAGCGCTGACCTCCTGCACGCAAGGGGGGGCAGCACAGCTGGAGGAGCCATGGGGAGGGGGCGGCACGACTGGAGGAGCGAGGGGGGGCGCAGCAGGGCGGCCCACAGTGCGGCCGGCAGCCAATGGGGGGGCAGCGTGTGCGGCCGGAGGAGGAGGCGGCAGAGGCAGAGGTGGGGGGGGCACAGCATGGCGGCCCGCACAGCATGGCTGGCAACCGCGGCCAGAGGAGCGAGGGGGGGCGCAGCCAGGCGGCCCGCAGCGTGGCCGGCAGCCGCAGTCAGAGGAGCGAGGGAAGGCGTAGCAGGGTGGCCAGCAGCCGCGGCCGGAGGAGCGAGGGGGGGTGCAGCAGGGCGGCCTGCGCAGCCGCGGCCGGAGGAGCGAGGGGGGGCGCAGCAGGGTGGCCCGCACAGCCGTGGCCGGAGGAGCGAGGGGGGGCGCAGCAGGGCGGCCTGCGCAGCGTGGCCGGCAGCCGTGGTCAGAGGAGCGAGGGGGGGGGGTGTAGCAGGGCAGCCAGCAGCCGCGGCCGGAGGAGCGAGGGGGGGCGCAGCAGGGCGGCCTGCAGCCAATGGGCTGGGGCAGCGGGCACGGCCGGAGGAGGCAGAGCGAGGGGGGGGCGCAGCAAGGTGGCCCACAGCGCAGCCAGCAGCCGTGGCCGGAGGAGCAAGGGGGGGCGCAGCATGGCGGCCGGCAGCCAATGGGGGGGGGGGGAGCCAGCCAGAGGAGGAGCCAAGGGGGGGCGTGGCCAGAGGAGGAACCAAGGGGAGGCGCCTTTTTTATGTTTGCTCCCCCGCTCTTGGATCCTGGCTACGCCACTGGTCTGACCCAGTACGGCCGTTCTTATGTTCTTATGAATAGTGCAGGACACCTCATGTTGTGGATTGTGACATAGTAAACCGCTCTTGGAACTGCACTGTAGCTGATAAGGTAATACTGCAGTCAGGGTTTTAGTAATAAATGGTGTTATTCTGTAGTACTGCTGCAGGTTGCACACTGTGGAGTGTGATGTACAGTGACAATATCCCTGACAATATCTCTACAAGCTGTGTACTGTAGATGGTGACTTAGTACCACTGGACGATTTACAGCAGTGATACTCAGACCTGCATGGTTCAGGAGCCAAATTAGTGAGAAACATTACCCAAAAGAGCCACAGTAGTGTGAATTCATTGTTTCATTTACTATAGTACTATATGTTCATATTCAAACAGTATGACAGAAGAAATATTTTGTTTCTGTTTAGGTACATATATATATTCTCACAGCAAAATGACTGACCAAGTATTATATCGAGTACAATTGGTTAATAATGTAGTAAAAACATATGTATGTTGGCAGAGGTAGGGGCCTGATCCAGAGCTCTTTGAAATCAATGTGAAGATGTCTATTGACTTTCAAAGGGCTAGGATTAGGTAACTCTAGTACCACTGTAGAGCTATATTATAGAAAGTGACGGACAATAGAATCCTACAAGATTTGCAGTGTATAGCTTAGTGTTGTGTATAATATGTACAAATGAACCAGCAATGTCATTTTTTCTTTTTATTCCTCTTCTTCTTGTTTATTAAAATATGAAGAATGATCTACCTATTAAATACCCCTGAAATACTGTGGTTCCTGGGTCACTTTCCAGTGCCGGAAACCAAATCCTGATACGGAATCTAGTCTCTGAGATTTAAGATGGGAGAATGCCTGTTTAGTAAGATTTTAAAAAATGAATACACCAGATGGCACTATTGCTCTCAGGCTCAGAATAATATGGTAGCATGTGTTTATATTTTTATTGCTCATTTTCCACTGAGCCTGCTGAAGGGATAATGCTCTAAATAAATTCATGCAGATCAGAAATGAAAACACAATACCATATAATTATCACATTATGCAATCTCTCAGAGAGATAGGTCATGAAGGTATGAATTCTGGATTACTTTCAAACTTAACTGACTGAAAATTTTCAAAAAAGCAAAACTAAACCGAAACTTTAAACTTTGTTGAGTATTTAACTTCAAGATGCAGACTTAAACCAAATGCCCCATTATTTACTTTCAGTTCAATTTTGCCAACATCTAAATTCCCACAGCTTCAAATTTTCAAGAAAATATGCTTATATAGGCTGTGATTTTTTTTTAAGGGAGTGAGTTCAAATAAACCTTGATAAAGTTTAATTTCTTATCCAGATATCAATAAAACCCCTAGTGAACAGGTTTCAGAGTAGCAGCCGTGTTAGTCTGTATCCGCAAAAAGAACAGGAGTACTTGTGGCACCTTAGAGACTAACAAATTTATTAGAGCATAAGCTTTCGTGGGCTACAGCCCACTTCTTCGGATGCATATAGAGTGAAACATATATTGAGGAGATATATATACACACATACAGAGAGCATGAACAGGTGGGAGTTGTCTTACCAACTCTGAGAGGCCAATTAAGTAAGAGAAAAAAAACTTTTGAAGTGATAATCAAGATAGCTCAGTACAGACAGTTTGATAAGAAGTGTGAGAATACTTACAAGGGGAGATAGATTCAATGTTTGTAATGGCTCATCCATTCCCAGTCCTTATTCAATCCTGAGTTGATTGTGTCTAGTTTGCATATCAATTCCAGCTCAGCAGTCTCTCGTTGGAGTCTGTTTTTGAAGTTTTTCTGTTGTAAGATAGCCACCCACAGGTCTGTCATTGAATGGCCAGACAGGTTAAAGTGTTCTCCCACTGGTTTTTGAGTATTATGATTCCTGATGTCAGATTTGTGTCCATTAATTCTTTTGCGTAGAGACTGTCCGGTTTGGCCAATGTACATGGCAGAGGGGCATTGCTGGCACATGATGGCATATATCACATTGGTAGATGTGCAGGTGAACGAGCCCCTGATGGTATAGTGAACAGTAATCTGCATTAGTTTTCTTGCATGTACAGTAAGAGGTTCTATCTGGATTTCTGGAAGAGCTAGCCTTACTGAAAAAGAAAGTAATACTAAAGTATGATCATTATGTAACTGTGAGACCAATTCTGTAAGTGAGATCTTCCACTTATATCAGGGTATAAATATTTCATACAAATAAATGCAGAGCCTAATAAGAACAGTACCATGTAGTTATAAATGTGTGTAATACTTAACTTAAAATATGCATCATTTAGATAGATCTTAAAGTAATAAATACTTTTGTACAATAAAATATTTTAAATACAGGAAAGAAAAGAAAATGTAGAAGTTCAGCAAATTTAAAACAGTCTCATCATGACTATGTTACCAGGAAAGGCTCTGTACAGTATTCCTTCTACGTCAAGGAATGAGAAAGGCATGAAATCAAGGTTAACTGTTTATTAAAATACTAGGCCAAATTCATGTCTCTCGTAATTGGAGTTACACCATGTACAAATTTGGCCCATTATAATAGTCTTGTTAAATGTAAAATGAATGTGAATTTGAAAAATCTAAGCTCAGGCTGTATCATGAAGGGTCCTTTTCTAAAAAGAATGGATGGCAGTGGGTAAAAATTTTGTGGGAAATCCTGTCCCACTGAAGTCAAATGGCAAAATTCCCATTTACTTCATAGAATCAAGATTTCACCCTTCTGGTTTTATTGGTCTATTTGGGATGCTGGGGTTCCTCCAGGACTTTTGTTTTAATGCATTACTAAAAGGTAATGTCCATGCCCGTGCATAACAAGGGGAATAAAAACAGGCTTACAGACCATTAGGTAATAAATTAATTAAAACCTCTTTAAAATACAGTTTTCTCTGGTCGTGAATACCTTGTGAGGTACTCTGATACTGAAGTGATGGACACAATATAAAAACCAGAACTAAGCTGATAGGAGTTCTTAGCTATTCATACTGTAATAATTAGCCTTTGCGGCTGCCAGCTGCTGTTACATTTCCTAGGCTCTTCAGCTGTGGTGATTAAGCCTCATCTTTAAAGGAAAATCAAAATATTTCTCTGTTCTACAGACTACTTATTAGGCCTTCTGCCCCACCTACAACCAAGAATCCCTCAATGCACCTAGCCTGATCATCATATTTCAATCAGTTTTGTTGACAGTGACATCAATGACATGGTCAGGTAGCCTTCGCAGATGTTGTAATGCAATGGGGGTCCTCAAATGTTGGGATGCAGTGATGTTTCCTGGCCAGGGGTGAAAGTAAGCCGGTCCGGTCCGGTATGGCGTACCGGCAAGAGCCAGTACGCCATGCCGGACAGGACCGGCTTCCGCGGCGGTGATTTAAAGCTGCTCCGGGGAGCCCCAGGCCCTTCAAAGCGCCGCCGGAGCTCCGGCAGCCGGGCTCGGGCGGGGATGTAAAGGGCCTGGAGCTCCGCAGCAGCCAGAGCCCCGGGCCCTTTAATTCGCCCCTGAGCCCCGGGGCTCCCAGCTGCTTCTGCAGCTGGAAGCTCCGGGGTGATTTAAAGGCCCTGGAGCTCCCAGCCACAGCCGGAGCCCCAGGGCCTTTCAATCTTGAAAGGCCCCGCCTCTTCTGGCTGAGGCCATGTCTCTTCCGGTTGAGGCCACGCCCCGCTCAGGACTCCGGCGTACGGGTAAGTCCTTTAACTTACTTTCACCCCTGTTCCTGGCTAATGTCAATAAAACATATAAGACAAAAAGGAAGCCTTAAAGAGAAAGGGCATAATAAGAAAAAAAAAGATTAAGTCATGAGGCATAGGGAACAGAATGGAAGAAATATTTCATGTGGTGCTGACAGATAGCATCCTCCAGAAACAAAATGAAAACAGGAAACTTGCCTGATGAGCCCATCCCCATCCTCTCCTCTTCCCCCCACTCATACAGTTCTGGAAGTGAGCATAGCTTGCTAGTATGAGTTTTCCATCTTCTTGATCTATGCAGCTGGATCCACGTAGCTAATAAAAATGTGTCAGGCCGACCTTGCTGCTGAATGAATTGGCCTGTGATAGGGTCAATAATATCCATAACTGCTGATTATTTTTTGGGGGGGAATTTAGTCCTTAGTTGGCAAGGGGTTAAGTTTCAGCACTTACATGCTGTAATTAAATTTGAAAGATTTAGCTTGGACTGTAGTAGATAGCATGGTGTATTGCAGTCCTGTAAAGATGGAAAGTAGTAAAGTGGTCATAAAAGGATTAACTGGGTTACTCAGATTATTATGGGTTGGAGCCATGCCCCACTCCTCCTTTACTTACTGTTTAGGTAATGTCTGTTTTCACCCTCTCTGTTGCTATGTTGTTGAATAAAGCAACAGATTCCTGGGCTGCCGTCCTCTGCCGAGTGTGTCATGCACTGAGCAGTCCCTTTACAAAAGAAAGATACTAGCATACCCTCAAAAATAACACAAAAGTATCTGTGGTTAAATTAAACCACGCTGGGGATGCATCACTTGGAAGTAACAGAGGAGGAGAAGGACCTCGGAGTATTGGTTGATCACAGGATGACTATGAGCTGCCAATATGATATGGCTGTGAAAAAAGCTAATGCGGTCTTGGGATGCATCAGGCGAGGTATTTCTAGTAGAGATAAGGAGGTGTTAGTACTGTTATACAAGGCACTGGTGAGACCTCATCTGGAATATTGTGTGCAGTTCTGGTCTCCCATGTTTAGGAAAGATGAATTCAAACTGGATCAGGTACAGAGAAGGGCCACTAGGATGATCCGAGGAATGAAAAACCTGTCTTATGAAAGGAGACTCAAAGAGCTCAGCTTGTTTAGCCTAACCAAAAGAAGGCTGAGGGGAGATAAGATTGCTCTCTACAAATATATCAGAGGGATAAATACCAGGGAGGGAGAGGAATTATTTAAGCTCAGTACCAATGTGGACACAAGAACAAATGGATATAAATTGGCCATCAGGAAGTTTAGACTTGAAATTAGATGAAGGTTTCTAACCATCAGAGGAGTGAAGTTCTGGAACAGCCTTCCAAGGGGAGCAGTGGAGGCAAAAGACTTATCTGGCTTCAAGACTAAACTTGATAAGTTTATGGAAGGGATGGTATGATAGGATAGCCTAATTCTGGCAATTAATTGATCTTTGACTATTAGCGGTAAATATGCCCAATGGCCTGTGATGGGACACTAGATAGGGTGGGATCTGAGTTACTACAGAGAATTCTTTCCTGGGTGTCTGGCTGCTGAGTTTTGCCCACATGCTCAGGGTTTAACTGATGGCCATATTTGGGGTCGGGAAGGAATTTTCCTCCAGGGCAGATTGGCAGAGGCCCTGGGTTTTTTTTTACCTTCCTCTGTGGCGTGGGGCATGGGTCACTTGCTGGAGGATTCTCTGCACCTTGAAGTCTTTAAACCACAAGTTGATGACTTCAATATCTCAGACATAGGTCAGGGGTTTGTTACAGGAATGGGTGGATGAGATTCTGTGGCCTGCGTTGTGCAGGAGGTCAGACTAGAAGATCATAATGGTGCCTTTTGACCTTGAAGTCTGTGAACAAAACATGGACACTATTCACAAATCAGGGTAAAGTTAGAGAGAGATTTAACCTCTAAGAAGCTCCCATACCCTTTACAGCACACCGTAAATTGCAGTTTTACCCATCACTTTTACTCTTTTATGTCTCCCCTTTTTGAGCCAATATTGTAAGATTTCTAGTATAGCACTAAATTTGCACAAATGAGGTAAAAGCTGTTTTGTTGCTGTTTTGAACAATAAACATGTTGAATCTGAGGAGGTCAGCCAGAGGAAGTGGGGGATTTTCAAAATCACCATTGGGATTTGGATGACCTTATCTCATTAAAATGATCGAGTATCTAAATCTCTTGGGTGGATCTGGAAAATTTCAGCCATATTATCCATATTGTATTCAGAACCCAGGCACTGGTGCAGGTCAGTAACTGACTGCACAGTATCCAAACTCCAGATAATCCAAGATTTAAAGGCAGAAGATAGAAAGTGAAGGGAGTGATGGAAGGCATCCAAGTGAGTATGGTCACACCTCAGTTTAAATACACAGATCAATAGAGCTTGAGGCTGTGGTAGTAAGTGTCTAGTGGCTATCTTCACTTGAAAGTGACTGAAATAAAAACAGTCATGGATAATACATAAAAAGCACTCTTTTATTAAATCAGTGAACAAGTTGCATTCATTCTATCTATACGTTCATAGATAAGCCAGTTGTGGTTTATCTATGAATGTATTCCCCATTCTGCAGCGCACTCTCACCACTTTTTTAGTGCAGCTTGGCTTGTGTTCACACAATATACTGTGTTTAAAAAACGTTAAATCTTGTTCATTCTCTCTTTAACATTATACTTTTCTTTGTTACTCTCATATATGTCTTTGTGTCTGCATTGATTAAAAAAATTAAAATAGAGCAAAGTAGGCCTTTCCAAGGTTAGCCATGAACCTAGGACTCTCTTACACTGTAACCAATTGCAGTGAGACTAAGATATTCTCTGGCTCATGAAGCACTGAAAATATCATTGTAAAAGGAATGACAATGAGCTTCTCTGTTCAGAATACTGCCATCTTAATGTTTCACTTCTACTATATGGGCTCCGTTTGGCTGAATTTATCTCACATTCAGAAAAAGAGATGGAAAATGAGAGCAGCATTAATTTGCACCCATTTTGGGGAAAACCCAGAGACTTGATTTGGTCTTATCCAATTAGATATTTTGTATTTCTAGCATTAAAGAATCAGGAGTTCAATATTTATACTTCTATAAAAGAGGAAAGGAAATGGAAACATTCTTCCCATACATGGAAGTAACAAGCACTATTGCAGGGAAATTTATACAGAGAAACAGACCTTTCGAAAGGTTTAAAACTCTTTTCTCACGTGCACTCTAATGGAAAATATGTGTAGATGTTCTGTAGCAGTTGCGTAGATATTATGAGCTACTTGTCAAAACAACTAGGAGACCTACATACCAGGGCATTTTCAAATTGCTTTGGCCCTTATTTAATTGACCGTAATCTGCATTTTATAGGCAAGAGCGATCTAGAGCTATGGAAGAGAGAGATTAATAGATACTTTTCAATCCTATTAGTAGCTGTTTCTATACAGTACAGTAAATTGGCTGGCAGTGGCAAGGCAAAATGTGGGGTTGGGGTTGGGGAGCTGCAGTGTAATTCTTGCTGGACAGAGATATTTGGATTTGGCCCATAATCTGTACAAACAATAATCTCCCATCTGTTCTCCACACTAAAAAGCAAAATAAACCTTGCTCTTATGTTTTGTTGATGATAGAAAGAGACAATTTCTTTAGTGTTCATGCTGGCACCTTAATGGGCCCTACAAATCAGACTACAGTAATTATAGTTTGAATACTTTTTTCTACTGATTTCTGTCCCAAGTTTGTTCTGTTAATTATATAACCACGTCTTGTTAATTAAAAACATAACCTTTGTGGATACTAACGGTGGGAAAAAGCTCATATAATTTTCCAAAGGCAGGATGTGTATGTGCCATCTTACCATTCTCTTGGACACATAGAAAGAGTTTCTGCTTTATTATTGCTCTTGGTATGTTCTCAGCCTACCTGATACCTGGATTCAATTCCACCATGGATTATTCTTCTCAGGACTCCAGTTCTTGGATAGCTGCCTTTGCAGCCTAATGAAAATAATGCCTTACTATATATTCCATTCAGTAACATTCTTTTTGTTCACCATCTTCCCAGTGGCATTGTATTTCAGGCAGTACATTAGCTATAATCAATCATAGTGCTTATGATTTAAAATCAGTTTAAAAGGTCATTCATGAAAGTATACAAGAGTGGCAGAGTAATGCTGCTGACCCTCACTGAAACCCTTTTTGGCTATTCACTATAACAGCCTTAGACAGACAGGCAATAAGTTCCTTCCTTTCAAAATAGTGAAAATTGTCAGTAAATTCTCTTTCTTCAGCAGCATAAAAATTACCTTGAGTTTGTGAGAGTACCATTACATAACTGGATGAATTCTTCTATTCTCCACTGGCTCATATCCAATAGCAGCTTTTACATGAAATAATATATTCATAATAGCTTATTTAGTGTGGTTGAAATTGTCCCTCCGCATACATATTATAGAGAAAGTGGTCATCTTTCCATTGTTGAGGTGGAAGCAAGCTTCCCATTATAAGCCTGATCTTTTGTCTTCCTCTCTGACTTCACCAATATTAAACCAGTTCAAGTGGAGTACGTGGAATGACTATTTATGTTCTTTCAACCTTAACTATTCTAGTTTGGGAATCTTGCTTCACTAACAAAGGAAGCAGTGCTATTTAGGTCATTCCTACTGGTGTTAGCACCACAGTATAGATACTTCCTACATCGATGGAAAGGGTTTCTCCATCTATGTAGATAATCTACCTTCCTGAGTGGCGGTAGGTAGGTCAAAGAATTCTTACATCAACCTTGCTGTATCTACTTTGGGGGTTAGGTTGGTGCAACTGCAGTGCACAGGGGTGTGATTTTTTCATACCCTTCAGCCACATAGCTAGGTCAATCTAAATTTTAAGCAAAGACCAAAGCCTTCATGTTTACACTGCATGGGTATATTCTATTCCAACTCTACTACTGACCTGCTGTGTAACCTTGTGAAAGTTGCTTAACTTCTCTCTGCCTCATTTTCCCTTTTGGAAACTAGGGGTAATAATATTTACCTATTCTTGTTAATATTTCAATGGGGGTAGAGAGATCTATGCAGGTATTTTATACCTCACACTTCTGTTGGAGGTGAAAAAGTGGGGAAAAGTTTCATGGGATGGAGGGAGGACCATCACATTTTCTCAGTTCAAGCACTGACTTTTGTGTAAAGTATTTTGAGATCCTTGGACATAAATCATAGGTAAGTGTAAAGTAATAATAATAAAAATATATGTATGGCAGGAACTAGAATATAAGCAAATGTTTGATTTAAGCAGTTGCTTAATGGCTTGTCATTATTTATCTTCTCTGCAATGTCCTTGTAATCCAGCGTGGGTTGATTCGAATGATCCATAGAGTTTTCAAGTAATCGCTACGGCCAATAGAAATCTACATGCATGGTGTTTCTACAGAAATTTCTACAGCACTCACAGTACACCTCTACCCCGATATAACGCGACCCGATATAACATGAATTCGGATATAACGCGGTAAAGCAGTGCTCCGGGGGGGGGGGGGGGGGCTGCGCACTCCGGCGGATCAAAGCAAGTTCGATATAACGCAGTTTCACCTATAACATGGTAAGATTTTTTGGCTCCCGAGGACAGCATTATATCGGGGTAGAGGTGTAATTGCCGCAGAAATCAGTTTTCTCAGTGGATTGTAGGAAAGTTATTTCTTTTCCCAGGAAAATGTTAAGTTAAGGTATCGGAAATGAAATTAATGGATGATTTCACTATTCTGTTGTTCTGGGAGCATATTTTTGGTGTTCCAGACTATTTGACAGACTCAGTTCTTTTTTCCACCCTCTCTGTTCAGGTGCAACAAGCTTATCCTGCTACTTCAGATACACCTGAATCAGAAGCTTCATCATTTGTTGCAGGCACAGTCTCCCAGTATGCATGTCAAAGGAGGACCACCTTAAATAACTGCAACAAAAAGTTCACGGTAATAGATTTTCCATGAAACCTACAGCTGAGGAAAGTAAACTAAAATAGTTCTTGTGTCAAGGTCATCCACATTACAGTTGGCAAATTCACAATGAAATGTGCACCATGAGGAGTGGAATTTATGAACCTGACGAATCTAAAGTTAAATTGATCTTAAGTGTAGGGCTGTCAAATGATTAAAAAAATCAATTGCGTTTAAAAAAATTAATTGTGATTAATCGTGCTGTTAAACAAAAATAGAATACCATTTATATAAATATTTGTGAAGTATCAGAGGGGTAGCCATGTTAGTCTGTATCCACAAAAACAACGAGGTGTCTGGTGGCACCTTAAAGACTAACAGATTTATTTGGGCATAAGCTTTTGTGGGTAAAAAACCCCACTGCATCTGAAGAAGTGGTTTTTTTAACCCATGAAAGCTTATTATAAATATTTGTGGATGTTTTTCTACGTTAAAATATATTGATTTCACTTACAACACAGAATACAAAGTATACAGTGCTCACTTTATATTTATTTTTATTATGAATATTTGCACTGTAAAAATAAAATAAATAGTATTTTTCAATTCACTTAATACAAGTACTGTAGTGCAATCTCTCTATCATGAAAGTTGAACTTACAAATGTAGTTATGAACAAAAAATAACTGCATTCAAAAATAAAACTATGTAAAACTTTAGAGCCTACAAGTCCACTCAGTCCTACTTCTTGTTCAGCCAGTCGCTCAGACAAACAAGTTTGTTTACATTTGCAGCAGATAATGTTGCCTGCTTCTTGTTCACAATGTCACCTGAAAGTGAGAACAGCTGTTCGCCTGACACTGCTGTAGCCAGCGTAGCAAGATATTTACATGCCAGATACTCTAACGATTCATATGTCCCTTCCTGAGTCAACCACCATTCCAGAGGACATGTGTCCATGCTGATGATGGGTTCTGCTCGATAATGATCCAAAGCAGTGCAAACCAACACACATTCATTTTCATCATCTGAGTCAGATGCCACCAGCAGAAGGTTAATTTTTTTTTTTTTTGGTGGTTTGGGTTCCGTAGTTTCCACAGTGGAGTGTTGCTCATTTAAGACTTCTGAAAACATGCTCCACATCTCATCCCTATCTGATTTTGGAAGGCACTTCAGATTCTTAAATCTTGGGTCAAGTGCTGTAGCTATCTTTAAAAATCTCACATTGGTACCTTCTTTGTGTTTTGTCAAATCTGCAGTGAAAGTGTTCTTAAAATGAACAACATGCTGGGTCATCATCCGAGATTGCTATAAAATGAAACATATAGCAGAATGTGGGTAAAACACAGAGCAGGAGACATACAATTCTCCCCCAAGGAGTTCAGTCACAAATTTTATTAACGCATTATTTTTTTTAACAAGTGTCTTTAGCAGGAAGCATGTCCTCTGGAATGGTGGCCAGAGCATGAAGGGGCATACGAATGTTTAGCATATCCGGTACATAAAAAAAAAAAATCAGTTTCACACATACAGAATGGGAAGAGACTGTCTAGGAAGGAGTACGGCAGAAAGGGATCTAGGGGTTATAGTGGACCACAAGCTAAATATGAGTCAACAGTGTGATGCTGTTGCAAAAAAAAGCAAACATGATTCTGGGATGTATTAACAGGTGTGTTGTGAGCAAGACACGAGAAGTCATTCTTCCGCTCTACTCTGCTCTGGTTAGGCCTCAGCTGGAGTATTGTGTCCAGTTCTGGGCACCGCATTTCAAGAAAGATGTGGAGAAATTGGAAAGGGTCCAGAGAAGAGCAACAAGAATGATTAAAGGTCTTGAGAACATGACCTATGAAGGAAGGCTGAAAGAATTGGGTTTGTTTAGTTTGGAAAAGAGAAGACTGAGAGGGGACATGATAGCAGTTTTCAGGTATCTAAAAGGGTGTCATAAGGAGGAGGGAGAAAACTTGTTCACCTTAGCCTCTGAGGATAGAACAAGAAGCAATGGGCTTAAACTGCAGCAAGGGAGGTCTAGGTTGGACATTAGGAAAAAGTTCCTAACTGTCAGGGTGGTTAAACACTGGAATAAATTGCCTAGGGAGGTTGTGGAATCTCCATCTCTGGAGATATTTAAGAGTAGGTTAGATAAATGTCTATCAGGGATGGTCTAGACAGTATTTGGTCCTGCCATGCGGGCAGGGGACTGGACTCGATGACCTCTCGAGGTCCCTTCCAGTCCTAGAATCTATGAATCATAAATACCTTGCAATGTCAGCTACAAAAGTGCCATGCGAATGCCTGTTTTCACTTTCTGGTGACATTGTAAACAAGAAGTGGGCAGCATTATCTCCCGTAAATGTAAACAAACTTGTTTCTCTTAGTGATTGGCTGCACAAGAAGTAGGACTGAGTGGACTTGTAGGCTCTAAAGTTTTACATTGTTTTGTTTTTGAGTGCAGTTATGTAACAAAAAAAATCTACATTTGTAAATTCAAATTTCATGATAAAGAGATTGCACTATGGTACTTGTATGAGGTGAATTGAAAAATACTATTTCTTTTGTTTATCATTTTTACATTGCAAATATTTGTAATAAAAATAATATAAAGTGAGCACTGTACACTTTGTATTCTGTGTTGTAACTGAAATCACTATATTTGAAAATGTAGAAAAACATCCAAAATATTTATTAAATTTCAATTAGTATTCTATGGTTTAACAGTGTGATTAAAACTGTGATTAATCGTGATTAATTTTTGTTAATCACGATTAATTTTTTTGAGTTAATCGCGTGAGTTAACTGATTAAT
Organism: Emys orbicularis; assembly: GCF_028017835.1. Classification (NCBI taxonomy): domain Eukaryota; kingdom Metazoa; phylum Chordata; order Testudines; family Emydidae; genus Emys; species Emys orbicularis. The sequence continues at coordinate 31,098,644 of NC_088689.1, read as the reverse complement.
CGACAGCCCTACTTAAGTGTAATTATGTCTTTTAAGTGTTGCTATTGAGAAGTTAGCTTGGTGGATATTTAAATGCTGTATTAATAGCTTGCAATTGCTAATTTTAAACATATTACTTTCAATATACTGTTCTTATAATATGTTTAAAAATATCTTTTGACCTTTCATTACAATATCAGATGATAGCATGAGGGCATGAGGGCCCAGCTATACGATGAGTTGTTAGAACATTTTATCTAAAATGGATTGATCTTGGCCAATCAGAATGCAAAGATACAGTACAAGTTTGAATTTTTTCCGTTATGCAATTCCATGCACTCTGGTTGTGAAGCTCTTATTTTAATAATAATTTTAGATATGAATAATCATTCAAACATATCTTAATTTATTTAAGCATTTTAGGATAAAAAGAAAATTTTAATTACTTTCTAGTTAAATAGGCATCTCAAAAACTGTCATATGCTGTACTTACCTTCTTAATATTATAGATCTGTACACCCTTCCTGTGTACTTTATGTATTTACATATGTGTAACTATAAAACACATCTCTAACTACAGTTCTGTTTATTAATAGTAATACTTGACACGTACACTATGTGTGTGTGTGTGTGTGTGTGTGTGTATATATATATATATAATTGTATTGATAAGTTCCAGATAAAAAAAATGTTAAAATGGAACTAAAGTTGAGAATATATACTCATAATTTAAGAGTAAAAACACTATCGCGATGTTGTACTTAATCCAAAACCAAGTATTACAAACCCTGGAAAGTCGGAGTGGGATATGGTGTGAGTCTTGGCTTTGCATACATGAGCCCGGTGATGGGTATTGTTTTTTGCTGTTGGCTTATGCTAGCAGCACACTACTACTTCCTCAGGAGCCGGGTGTGAGCAGGGAAGGAGTTGTGACTCCGAGCGGCGTGTGAGGCAAAATGCCTTGTAGGACTACCCCTGGGCAGTTTAATTACCATCCGTTGTTGAAATCTGTGCCTAAAGACACAAACTATCCCATAGTATGTAGCAGATAGAATACATGAAAGTTTCTTAATTTGCAGAAAACAGGGAAGAAAAAGAAGGGGGAATGTACTTTAAAAACCTATGACTGTTGAATCCATGAAATGAAGTGATTAACACAGACAGTCGTGAGAGCTGAGATGGAGTTATAAAAGCTGTATATATACCATAGATTAGTAGAGAGCACCATGATTTCCTTTACTTATTCAAACAACTAAAGGCCTGATCCTGTAACCCTGACTCCATCAGCAGTCCTGTTGTCTAATTGTGTGAATATGGATAATTCAGACGAGCAAGGTTGCAGGATCACAGGATGATATGTTTGACCAGAGGCTGTTGTTTAATACATTTTCTTTGCTTCTGTCTTAAACATTAATATTATGACAGAATATAATAGCAAAGTAGTGTTCTAAAATTAATGTATGAATAGCGAGTTACCTTTCTCTCCCCTCAAAAAGTGCACATGGGAAGCTGCATCTTGTTTTTATGTGGTAAAATAAATACTGTCATTCGACTTTGCCTAAGAGGGAGAGTTGATTTGAATATTAATACTGGGCTGCAATAAAACTCAAGACAGACATTTTTCTTAGAGAATAATACAATTTAATTCTTACAGAAGAAGCTAATTAAGTCAGAGGCAAATAGTTCTGTGCTTCTGAGGCTTATTACCAGTGTTATTGAATGTTACTCCGCTCTGGCTGTTACTCATGGTAATAAAAATGTGAATGTTTAGTATGGATAAGACTCAGACTTTAAGGCCAGAAGGGATCATCTAGTCTGACCTCCTGCACATTGCATGCCACAGAACCTCACCCATTCAAAGACACCTTATTGTCTGTCTTTCCATTTTGTTAGTGGAAAAAACAATGGTTGTTTAACTTTCTTTTCTGTTCCTTTTGCATGTGATTATTGAACCTAAAGGAATATGTTACAAAAGTTAGCTATCTCAGTGACTCTAGTAACTTAATACATTTATTTTTATTATATTTTAAATCAGACTAACCAGGCCCTAGCTTTAATTTTACAATCAACTTCGGGTTCTTGTAGGTGGAAATACATTAAACTAGACATATGCCCCACAACATCCTCTGGCTCCTCAAGACATAACATTTTTAGAAGAAAATCTCCAGATGATGTGTCAAAATAGCAACATAAATTATGCTCTATGTGTACTTAACCAAAAGGAGTAGGTGGCTTGCTCAGAAGAGGAAATATCTCCTGTTCATTTTTGAAAATAATTTGGGGGAGAATCCTATCTAGAACACAGCTAGGATATAAAATACTTGTAGACCCTGCAGCAATCACAATTCACACCCTATTTCTGAAATTGTGCTACTTCCTCTGGCAATATACTTAGTACATGTGATTTCCTTAGTGTAAGTGATTTCCTTTTAGCATTTTGTGTTTTAACATTATACTATATGCTTTCAGCTGCACAGTCAGTAACCAGAATCAATACAACAGTGCTGATGCTCTTACAGCATTGTCATTCTCTGTCAGCGGTGCCAACCTTGAGTGCCTGTTTGTCCTCTTCTTCCACAACTGCCTTCACACGTTCTTCCATACTATAATGGAACACTGTTGTTGTGTCCTTCAAATTTTCCTCAAGATCCACTTCTACTGTTATATCTACAGGAAACCAAGCATCTACTTTTGACTTCTTTGAGAGCAGTTGGTGTTAGGTGATATTTACATTTTTTATTATACATAAATGATTCAGATCCATCTGGTTGAGCTCAGAATCTTATTACTGCTACCCTCATCATCTTTCCTTGCCCCCTTCATTTATTGTCTTAAAATTAGATTGTAAGGTCTTTGGAGGTCTTCCTAGGTGTTTGTACAAGGCCTGGTACAATGGGGCCCTGCTCATGGCTGAGGCTTTTGAGTACTACCATGCAGAGGCGTAGTGAGCGCCCTCCGTACCCTCCGACCGGAGGGGGCCCCGCAAGGAAGGGGGCCCCTAAAAGTGGCAAAATAAATACCACATTCCAGTTTCTGCATTGTAAGGGACCCTGCCCGGACATATGTTCGGAGGGGGCCACCGTTCGGAGGGGGCCACGTTCTTTGTTGCTACGGCCCTGCTACCATGATACAAATAAACAAAATAACAATAATAATCCTGGTTTGTTTACTGTGAATATCAATGAATTATTCTTGGCCATTCAGAATTATGGGGCCTGATAAAATATGACTATTTAGTAAATTCAAAATTACTTGTTAGGATTTATATATAATTGACTCACGATATAAGGCACGATTTACATTGGTGACAGTGAGAAAAGAATCAGGCCCATAAGAACGGTTATACTGGGTCAGACCAAAGGTCCATCAAGCCCAGTATCCTGTCCTCTGACAGTGGCCAATGGCAGGTGCCCCAAAGGGAATGAACAGACAGGTTATCATCAAGTGATCAATGCCCTGTCACCCAATCCCAGCTTCTGGCAAACAGAGGCTAGGGACACCATTCCTGCCCACCCTGGCTAATAGCCATTGATGGACCTATCTTCCATGAATCTATCTAGCTCCCTTTTGAACCCCATTATAGTATTGGCCTTTACAACACCCTCTGGCAAGGAATTCCAGAGGTTGACAGTGGGTTGTGTGAAAAAATACTTTCTTGTGTTTGTTTAAAACCTGCTACCTATTAATTAAATTTGGTTGCTCCTTGTTCTTGTATTATGAAAAGGAGTAAATAACACTTCCTTATTTACTTTCTCTATACCACTCATGATTTTATAGACCTCTATCATATCCCCCCTTAGTTGCCTCTTTTCCAAGCTGAAAAGTCCCAGTCTTATTAATCTCTCCTCATACGGAAGCCGTTCTGTACCCCTAATTTTTGTTGCCCTTTTCTGAACCTTTTCCAATTCCAATATGCCCACTGTACTTAAGTTGATTATTCATTATGAATCCTATTTAAATTAACTTGTGTCTATTTTGAATGGAAAAAAAACATCAGAGTGGCCATACTGGATCAGACCAGTGGTCCATTTAGCTCAGCTGGTCCATCTTGCTCAATATCCTGTCTTCAGAGAGTGTCTGGGGCCAGATGCTTCAGAGGGAATGAACAGAACAGGGCAATTTATCAAATGATTCATCCTCTGCTGTCCAGTCCCAGCTTCTGGCAGCTGAAGGTTTAGGGACACCGGAAGCATGGGAATACTTAATAGAGCCATCCTCTCCACAAGCTATCAAGTCATAGGAGTTGTGGCTAAAGTGATATTTATTTATTGCCCTTAAATAATAATGACTCTTCATAATAGTTGACTCATAAGAATAGTCAAATGATTGTCCTGCTGCCATTTAGTGCAATCTTTCAAAAGATGTTGGTCATTCAACTGAGATAATGACCTCTTAATCATACACCATACTCCTGACTTGAAGGTCCATATCTTTTCAGTGCCCATATGTGGAGTTCCATGCATCAAGCTCATTAAGATGATCTATTACTGTGGTTCATGAGAAACAAAAAGTTTCCTTTGATGTAAGACCACGTATGTATACCAATAGCATCACTGTAGATGGTGTTGTGAATTTCTGTTCTGTTTAGTTCCTGAACCTTGGTTTTATTTTAATCTAGTCTGGTGGACTGAGAGGAAGAGAGAGGTGAGGGTTATTGTGGAGATTTTACACAGCACCTGTTCATCTAGGAAGAGGAAAGTAGAAGACCCTATGCCTTCTCATGGGATTTCAATTTTTTTGGTTTTGACTGAAGGATGGATTGTGTTAAAAACAGCACACTCTAAGAGAAACTATTATTGTGTATTGCTAAAAGAAGAAGGAACTGCTGGGGAACTGCCCTTGAAGAAAAGTGAGTCTCTGATTTTAGGCCAGCATAAAGAGCCTATGATAGAAGCAAATAGATAAACTCTAATGACTGATGATTGCCAAGAGAACCAGGAGGTGGGTAGGCCATTCTAATACACTGGTTGTAATCCAAAGACTGAAAATTCAGGCAGCAAATAATACTAGAATTTAGAAATCTAGAGCAAAGTGATATTTAAAACCCAAGAAAGCTGACAGAAGGAGCTGTTTCTAAAAGACTTGAGAAAATATTTAATGGAATTACAGAGCTACTAAGTGGCTACAAATTCTATTCAGTTGTGCTTGTGGGTAACAGTCAATCTGGCTATTTGGACTGGTAGCTACACAGCTGAGGATTTAAAAACTGAATACTGTAGGACAGGAGATAAAAATGAATGTAATGTTTGGCCCAATGAAGTGAGCTCCATCCTGACTGCTAAGTCTCTTCTTCAGGTGGAAAAGCCACCAAGAGTGACACAGTGGACTCAGGCCAGTCTGTGTCTTGACACAGTGAAATAGGTGATATGTCATTTCTACATTAGAATTTTGAGAAGAATCCAGTTCCATCCTGGCAAAGGTTCATAGACCATACAGATTCAAAATGTTCTAAGCACCAAAGTAACTAAACTACTTTGTCGCTTACAGAGAGGTCATGCACGAGCTTCACACATATTTTACATATAATGCAAAAGAGGACCAACTTGTATTTTTATTAGTTTTAATTAAACTTCAAAGCTTCTCCCCAATACACCCCCCCCATACCTTTTCACTTAGCACAGTGAAATCTGTGTGCTTTTGTGTCAGAGCAGAGTTGGTCCTGAAAGCCAAAAGGTGAAACCCACTTGCAGCAACATTCTTTCAGCATCTGAATTTTAGCTATGTCACTAGCATGTGCTAGACAGAGGACTGGGCAAGGAAAGGAAATTTTGCAATGAAAGCATTTCAGAAAGTGAAGAGCTGAAATTTTGCCCAGCTTTCTTTCACATTTAATTAAAGCCTCATCTTCTGGAGAATACCCTGGAGATGATGAAACTCTTAAATCTGTTAGAGATCTCTAGAAATTTGGTTTTCCACTAAACTATTTTTATTTAAACAATCAAGCTGTATTGTTTTTCATCAATAAGCAGGATAGGATACATCAGCCTTTTAAGTTAAGAAGCCCTGAAGGGTTAGAATTGGTCAGTGGCCAGTAACATTTTCCTGATTATATCACTGCACACAGATTTCATCAGTGATATCCTACTAGCCTGCAAGCTTCTTTTTATTCAATTTAAGAAAATTAAAATCTGTTAATTCAGAACTGTTTCATGGACCTTCCCGCCACCCCACCTCTGCAGAATATTATCCAATGCACTCTTATGGTATTGAACAGGTAGCTACTATTCTTGGAAATAAGTTGCTTATTTAAAAAGTAGAACAATTTTATAAAAAAAAGTCAAAACTAGTTTAATGTAAAAAGACAGATCTATAATTAATTGCAGTATTTGCAGGCAATATTTTGTACAGATAATAATGCATATTCAACACTAGTTTGTTTATTAAAAAGGGCTTAATGAGCTCTGCAAAGGCAGGAAAACACTGAATAATGCAAACTAGATTGAAAGAAAGTGCTTTGATAATCTTTTCTCCTTGACTGTCAACAACCCCTGACTAAAATGCTACATCTGATTGTCTTCTTAAATAAAGGTAGTGAAACAGCTTTTCCAAGATCTGTCTACCCCAAGCAGTAACTACCTACTTAAAATAGCAGTGCTATTGTATTATATATAGCTACATTTATCATGATAGCTAATGCCAGCTCAACTTGAACTTCTGTGGAAAATGCATCTATTTAAGTGTTCAGGTGAGAGCTTGCTATTTGGATTGAGAAGAAATATCCTTAGCTTGTAAGTCAAATGAGGAAGAAGACTCTTTTAGTCATTGCAATGTGGGCACTCACCTCTAAGTGCCTTTTGGTGGCTAGGTGTGGTATTGCAGTTTTTTTTTTCATACTCCTGGTGTGCCCTGCAGGCTGCCAGCTGACATTGGTAGGTCTTTAGTGGCTTGGCCCTCCAGCCAAGTCACAAAGTCCAAATGAATCCATTCCAGGGTAATAGAGTTCAATAAATGAACAGTTCTCTTGCCCTCACTAGGGTCTTCAGCCCCAGCTCTAGGCCCTTTAAATTCAGTCCTTTGTTTGGACTCGCAAATAAGCACTGTCCTCCCTCACTCTTGAGGTTTATGCCACTATGACCGATAGGGGAACCCAGGCCCACCCACTATGCTGGGTTCCAACCCAGGGACCCTATAAATAGTAACTACACACTGCTTGATTTCAGTTCATTGCTGCTTCCTCCCTGGGCCACTTCCTACTTGGCCCCTTTTTGCTTCACCCTTTACCTTAAGGTTAGATTTCTTAGGTCCTCTCTCTGCCTGCAAACCCAGCTTAAGCAAATGCTGCCAGAACCAAACTCGGGTTATCCCTTAAGCTCCTTTGGCCAGAGAGGAGCACCCTTCCCTGCCCCTCCAGTCCCAACCAGGAACTGATCTCTCAGGCCCTGCAGCTCCTTTTTTCTGACCCTGCTGGGTACTGATTGGCTGCTTGAACTGCTGTGAGGCCTCTCTAGCCACGCCTTCACTGCTCCTTTCCTGTCACTTTGCTGCTTCATGGGGCAGGTTGTAGTTGGACCATGGGGCCTCCTGTAGGGAGTTGCAAAGGCCAGGTACACCCCGTCACAATCATGTATCATTATTACATACTGTATAGCAATTATGCAAGCTGTCCCGCCACAACAAGGCACGGACACCAGAGGAGAGTTTTATCTTGGTGTTGAGTTCTTCAGTCTTCATGCCAGTGGCTTCCTTTCAGCTTTCACCATTGGCAGTCATATGGGTCATTGACTCTTGAAGGCCATCACACACAGTAATGGTTGATTTCTCCATCGCTGTTTCCGTAACATACTTTGTTTTTTACGGGATGGGGTTGTTAACCCTGTGCCTAACCCCCAACCTGGAAGATGAGGGTGTCTGTTTTGTCTGGCCCCTCCCCACAGACCAATCTGGCATGGTTGAACCTACCAGGAGCAAAAAGCACCCATCGACACAGACTCTGGGGATCATTAGAGCACGAAAGATGCAAACTCAAGATTTATCAGAGCTGCGTATTTTCAACACTACTTTATAGTGCAGAATGCTGGGGAATGAGAAAGAATGACATGTCCAAACTGACTTCACTCCATACAAACTGCCTCAGAAAAATCCTCCGTATCTTTTGGCCCAGAACAATCTCAAACCAAGATCTATTGATACAGTGCAGCCAAGAGGATCTGAGCACCATCACTGCCAGAAGGCATTGGAGATGGATTGGCCAGATGGAATCAGCTTCGGATGGAAACTGATTCCATCACCAGAATAGCAATAAGATGAACACCTTAAATCAAGAGAAAACGAGGCCACCCGAAAATAGGGTGACCAGATGGGATGAAGAAAATATCGGGACACATGAGGGGGGGGGAGAGGGGATCCCGCTGGCAGAGCAAGGGGAAAAAAAAAAAGCATAGTCCCGGAGTCCCGCCGGCAGAGGGGAAAAAAAAGCGGAGTCCCGCCGGCGGAACAAAACAAAACAAAAACAGGAGTGCGAAATATCGGGACAAATTGCGTCCCGACCAAACATCGGTCGGGACGTGGGACAAACGCCTAAAAATTGGGACAGTCCCGATTTTATCGGGACGTCTGGTCACCCTACCCGAAAACAAGATGGCAAAGAGCTATGGAAGCCGAGCTGAAAAACCTGGGGCACAGCTGGGGAACCATTGAAAGACTTACCAGAAACGGACAGGAGTGGAGGAGCTTTGTCACTGCCCTAAACGCCAGAGGCGTAATAGGAACGTGATGATGATGATAGCAATTACCTGCTGAAATTGTTTTCTACATATATCTCTGTCTGTCTAGTTTACCTTCACAAGCAGGCAGGAAGCCAGACCTTTAGGTTCTGTTCTCTGTGTAAACCTGCTGGGGCCAACCATCCACAAAAGAAAAGTCTCTTGCCAGCTGAGGCTTTCTGTAAGCTTTATTCTGGAGTGTTAAAGTGCACAGGCTGTACTGAGAGTAACAAAGTGCGGGTGGGGCAGAGGCCTGATAATGTCATCATAATCTGGACCATAATCTCTTACTCCCAAACTGCCCTTGCTGGAGTGGTGGCTGTCATTCTGGTAAAGAACTGGAGAAAGAATCCCTTTCTTTTAACACCGAACAAGCAATTTTACTAGAACAAGGAAACCTGTTTTGTCCCCAAAGATACTCTGCCTCTTTCTGTATCACTGCAGACTTTTCTCTGGTCCTTTTTCCTTTGCTTTTTGTTAGTTTTGTTGTTGTTGTTGTTGTTTTGTTTGTTTGTTTTTTTACTATTTATATGTTTCCACATTTCACAGGCTGTCCAGTAGAATTATGGAATTATGCAATTTTTATACCTTGTCAAAGCTGCAAGACCAGGCAATACAAACCCAGACAATACTATATAGACATAATATATGAGGGTTTGGGTAAAAATAATAAAATAGAAGACATACATGAATAAGGAGAGGAGAAAAGGAGAGGATTGTGGAGGGGGAGGGAAGGGGTTAGGTGGAATGGAGTTCTGGCATTCTTTGAGCCATCTCAACATCTTTATCCAAATATATCTAGGAATGGGATCCCAATTTCTTCAAATTCATATAATTGCTATCTACAGTGATAAGATATTATTTCCTTGATGGCTAATTCAGACAGATCTGAATTCATTGCCCTATTCTGAGCATAAGCCTACTCTTCCATTTTTATAAGATCACATGTTTGGTGATCATTGCAGCCTTTGAGAATGAACATCTTTGTGGGGGAGTTAAACCCATCTTAACAGGTAAATAATTTCCTAGCATATTATTTTTGGCTCCGGATCGGCTGCTGAAGCTGAGCGCTATTTTAACTTTTGTGTCTGCGTCTTTCCACAGTTGCCTGACTGTTGGACAGTCCCATTTGGACAGCACTTCAGGGATTAATCTGGAAGCAGTGCTATCTACGTCACTGCCGGGTTACCTGTAATAAAACACTGAAACCCCACTTGCCTCTGTGTTTTCCTTGCCCCTGCCTGATTCCCAACATGACAATTCCAGTGTTGCCAATTCTTGTCATTTTATTGTGAGTTTCATGATACTTGTTGTTTTTCTTAAAGCCCTGGTCCTTCAGTTAAGTGATTACATGATACTCTCAGCTTTCATTAAAAATAAAATAGTAGGATTTTAGTAGAGCTGGCTGTAGGATAGGTTATTTTATTAATGGAAATTTTTGACTTTTTGTCAAAACAAGAAAACACTCTCCACAAAAATTTTCATTTAGTCAAAAACTCAATTTTCTTCTGAAAAACTGTTTTGATAGAATTTTTTCTACTAGCTCTAGTTCTTAGCTCTCATGGGTGAGGAGAAAGACTGAAAATGTGAAATGAGTGTATCCTAAAGAGGGCAAATTTAAAAAAAAGAAGCACAAATGTATTCTTTTAATCTAATGATTTTTAAGCCAAATTCATAATTTTCTGGGGCCCGAGGCATGAGTTTTGAATGGTTGGGGGTGGCAATACTGTAATATCCTGCCTGACAGTGGCTAGTTTCCCAACCAGTGCAACCCTCAGATTTAAGTTCCATTGTTGGCCAGCTGCTGTGTTTGTGGGGAAAAGGGCAAGGTTCTGCCCTAGGTGACAGACAGAGAGACTGTCTTAAATCTAAGTTACTTTACCGAACCCCTTCCACTTTCTGCCCCTAAAAGGTGATAATTCCACTATTGTTTAGTGTGTTAATTCTGAGTTTAATGTTGATTTTTTGTGTGTGCTTAGCTTACCACTTTGTTTTGTAGTTTAAACCAAGTAAGAAAAAGTATTGGCAGAAACTCTTTTGACCTCATTCATAACACGGTCCCTGCTATAGAAACTCCACCCAGAGAGAGGTTGCAATGGCGTAATACCCCTGCTTCATGTCCTTCTTCCACGCAAGGACTTGCAGGCAGCTAGCAAAACTGTAAAATGGTTATGGTTGGCTGGCGAGAGGTTTGGCTAAGGATGCACTGATTCAGTGGCCTGCCACAAAGCTCCCAGAAGAGGTTAAAACTCTTTTCTCTTGGTGTGAAACTAGAAACTAGTAGTGGAAACTAGAGCTGGTTGGGAACTTTTAACAAAACTATTTTGTTGAGAACTGTTAATTCATCGAAACCACTTTTAACTGAAATGTATTGGTTAAGAGAAGTTTTGTTGGGAAGGTTTCTCAGGTCCAAGATGCACTTCCTGATAAGCGGGAATTAACCAAGAATAGCCAATAGCCTAAAAATTAGGGCACTCATATAGGAGACCCAGGTTCAAGTCCCTACTCTGCCTGATTTTTAACAGTGATTTGCACTGGAATCTGTTACATCCAGGTCAATATCCTAATCACTGGGCCATTCTAGGGTGAGGCTCTCTCTGGTTTTGATGAGAAATTCCCTCCTGGACCTTAGAAAACTTCCCAATGAAAATTTTGTCAACACTGATAGAAGGGTTTTATGTGGGATGCTCTGCTTGATTTGGTCAAGGACCTGAACTGGATTTACCACATCCCACATTATTGCTGTAATCACGAAGGTATTAGCTAATTCTCTCTCCCTCTCATCCCAAAACCTCAACATTTTTCATGAAAAAGAATTCTTGTTTTCCAGCCAGTCTAATGAAAACACCTCCTGGCCACCTCACCCCAATTTGGGATGAATCTCCCTTTGCCTGCCATACTGCACTGGTGTGTGAAGGTGCTATATATGCCCTTCCCCCCCAATAACTGGGTGAATCTCTGTGGAGTGTGACCTCCCATCCTTTGGTGTGCACAAATGGGATGTGTCCCCTTTTCTAAGTTAGTTTTCTGTTGCTGTCTATAGCTTCTTTTAAAAATCATGTATATAATTTTCACACACACCCCTTGTTAAAAATGTATATAAAGAAATGAATAAATTAAGAAATTGAATATTTTAAAAATGAGGCGAATGAATGAAAGTGTAATGAATGAATCTATTTCTATAATTAGAAATTAGCTTCACAGCTTTAGAGAAGGCTAATGAGAACCTACGATTTTGTGGATTGCTTTAGTAGACAGTCTTCTCTCAGAAAAAAATCTTCTCCCCTCCCTGTGAATTTTTATACCCAAGGGTTAACTGAGTATAAATAGCTACAGAGGCTACCAAATCAAACATCTTCCTAAACAGCTCCCTATCTCAAGAGGTCTTACATGAGATGTTCTGAAAACAGAAGAGTGCAACACTTATTAGTCTGGTAGCAGGAGCTGGTAAATAAATATATAGCTAGAAATAGGATTCCTCTAGTGAGATGGATTAAAGGTGACTAAGCTTTGGGGAGAGCAAGGAATAAGGTTACCCTGCAGAAAAGATATATAGCAAACAAAATTCTTTGTAACAAGATGATGCCCTGATGAGTTTGTGTTATAAGAAGCTTGTGCTTGAAAACAATAGAGGAAACCATGAGAGATTCAAGAGCGAATTGGTTCTGGACCTATTGTGTGAGAATGCTATTAGCTATATAAAGAAGACTGCAGGAAAGCAGGCAGAATGTTAACATTCAATTCAGCACATAAGTTACACAAAAAGGCTACAATGAGCTTCATATAGTTTTGCTTAGTGGTAGAATCAGTGACATGTATCTATAATAAGGTTAAACATTGTGTTCTGATGGAACAAAAGGTGTGGGTCCTGATCTTGCATACAGGTCATGCCCATGCAGACTGCAGAACCCCATTGACTTCCCCAGAATATGTATGAGCATGTAGGTCCAATCATAGACGACTGAATGCATGATTGGAGCCTTGGAAGGTAAATCAATTTGGTTGGGATCCTCTTGAGTCTAGAGAAGGAAAAGAAGGTAGAACAGTTCCAAGTGGTCCTCTCCTGAATTAGATCATCATTTCATTTATTGCAGTGGAGGAGGCTGGACACTACACAAAACCGCTTATGGCTTGAACATGGTGACTATTTCAATGAAGTCCTGTATTATACAGGAGGTCAGACAAGATGATCAGTATGGTCCCTTCTGGCCTTATTATCTATGAATCCCTGACTGGGTCTAACTGGAGTGAAACCAATTCCTGATTAAATGAAAGGATAGAAAAAACTAGAGATAGTAAAGCAAATATTCCTAAATCAGAATGCACCCCCTAGCAAAACATCTGCCACAATAGTCTCCGAGTTAGAAAAGGTGAACAGGTGTTCAATGAACAGAGAGGAATAGAGCACTTCAGGATGAGAATGTAGAAAAAGCGAGGCAAAAGAAAAAAAGCTTTAACTCAATAAAAGGTACCTCTTTTAACATTTACATTTTGTTGAAAATGATGTTTCACAAATTCTAAAGTCAATAGAAATATTTCCACATCTTTTAAAAAAGATTTCAATGAAAACAGTTATTTTCTTTCACGTTAAACACAACCCTGCATTGTTTACAACCCTAACAGCATGGCATTCTGACTGGCCTATTTTCATTGTCCAAGCTGACTGAAATGTGAAATGTAATCAATATTCATTGCAAAAATTAAATTAATTTTGAAAAATTCTTTCAGTTTTAATAAACTAAATGATTAGAACCCAGCTAAGGACATTTTAAAAAAAACTTCCAGACATACGGTTCCCTTTCAATATACTGGGCCAAATTCTGTTTTCCTTTACACTGGTGTAAATTAAGATTAACCCTACAGGATCTATCGTGATGTAAATCAGTGGGGTTGGGACCAGGCACAGTATGTCTGGAAATTTTAAGCAGGTAGAATTTAAGATGTACGAGTCATTATGCTTTAACTTGATTTTTGTCTCTAATATATTTTGAGGAACAACATAATCTAAAATTAAAACTCAAAGCAACATCTAAATCTTTAAGACCTAATGAATAATACATAAATTAATTACATTAATTAAAAATAAATTTAAATCTAACCCTGAAACATATATAACAAGCCCTCAAATATTAAAGGAGAAAAGAGAGACACTGCTCAGTCAGAGCTGGGTAGTCTTGCTGTCTTTCCTCTAGGTAACATCAACTGCTGTATCTGCTCTGGTGTTTGGCTCACTCTGCCCTTGCTCTGTTCTCACCATACCTATACACTAACAAAGGTCCAGACTGACCCTTTATGATCAGCCCTGTGTAAAGAGTAGCGAGGCACTCTCAGGGAAGTCCTGACTCAGAATTCCTTTCCTGCTTCCCATCTGCCCCCCACATCTCCTTGGTCCCAGGGAAAGTAACTTATTTCAGCCCTCACTGTGTGTTTACTTTCTTTTTAACTCTAGTTTAATTCTATTGGCTGCCAGGCTGTGGAGGCTGGGGTCCAGGCTTCATCCACTCCCTGTTTCTCTCCAACCCCTTCCTGTCCATATACTCAGCGGGGTAGGTAGTACTGGGCATCATGAGACATGCATTAATATGCAGAGGGTGGGAGAAAGTCTTACTCTTCCTTATTCCCAAGTGCTTCCTGCCTTCTGAAGACCCTTTGGATTAGAGAAGAGTGGGGTTTAATTGGCAGCCCCCTGAACCTGGATGATGTCAGCCACCCCTTCATTGTTGTCTGAAGAACTTAGTGCCTCATGGATTAAAGGAGGGAGCAGAAGGGAAGGAGTTACATTACTGCTACACGAAGACAAGAAACATAAGCAATGAGGGTTTCCGACAGTTGAGGGATTATGGGTTGTTCAATTAGCATTAACACAAAGTATCCAAATGCTTCCTCATCACACTAGATCTCCCCAAACACCCTGCTTTGCGGCATATTCTCTTCAAACATTTTGCACAGGTCTGATCAAGTACGTGAAATCTCACAAAAACCCAGCTGGTTTTGTAGACATGGGAAGTTCTGTGATTTTGTGTAGGGTCTCAATAAGCACTCACGTTTTTGGCTGCTAATCTGCACCAAGTCTTCAGAAGTTTATACGGTCACTATTTTTAAGGTTGTTTGACTTCAGATACTATTACACAGCTTGTTTTCCTCTGAAACGTAGAAGTGCTACATTAGAAAAGGTGACAAATGCCTTCTGAACCATCCTGGGATCTGGTCCTTGCACTTCATTTTTCAAAGAATTTTGCTGTTTTTAAAGAATTAAAGATGTTATTTGTTGTTGTTTTTTCAAAGCTCTGCACATGACATGTGGATAGTAAATACTACTGCTCTGTCAAGCAGCTTGTGAGTGCAGGAGCTTCAATAAACCAAGCCAAGGATAAGTGAAGAGTCATCAAAGAATGCCTTTTCCCCTTTGTATAGACTGAAAAGTTGAGGGGAGGGGCAAGTGCTGTTACTTGAGCTTGCTGACTAGAAACATGGCTGCAAGTTGAAAGAAGAGAACAAACTCTTGGGGCTGCCGGGCCTGCCACATACTTTTCTTTGATTGTATTTGAGAAACAAAGATGTCATGTAGTGACATGCTGAATAAAGTACATTTGGGCAGATTTTGAAAACTTGCAGAAGCTATTTCACCTTGTCAGGCTCTGGAGAGTTTTCTTAAATACGTGGAGGTCGTTAAATCATCTCTAGCGCTCAAGTACCAGATGGCAGTTCACTGTCAGGTTGCTTATTAAGCACTCATATGAAAATATGTGCCTGTGGGTCATTCACTTCGGGTTAGAGCTGTGTGGAGGACAGAAATTCCATTTAGTCAAGGATTTTGAAATTTGGCTTCGCTCAGAATTGGAATGAAACTGAAACATTTCAAAATTCTCTGTGAAGGAAAATGTTAAAAAAAAATTAGTCTTGGATCAATCAAAACACTTTGTCTTAACTTTTATTTTATATTATATAATATTATGCAAAATAAAAATTTATACAAAAATGTCAAAATGTTTGGTTTAAAAATGTCAACATAGGACATTTTGTCACTGTCAGACCTTTCTTTTTATTCTCCTCAATGAAATTTCTACAAAATTGACATTTTCTTGAAGTGTTTTTGATTTTGGCAGAACTGCACATTCCAACAGAAAATGGTTCTGTCAAAACGTTTCCAACCAGATTTACTGTTTTTGTACCATAGTAGAAAGAAATCATCTGTGAATCAGTTTGAAAACTCTAAGCTTTCTAAGGGGCATATAGAATATTTCAGCTTTTATTAACTTTGGTTGCTTTTTGTTTTTGTTTTGTACCCCAGGATGCTTTTGAGATACTGGTTGAAAATTATGAGTTCAGAGAAAATGAAGTACCTTGCCTTGCCTTTATGAGAGCAGCCTCTGTGCTGAAATTCCTTCCATTTACTATAGTCAGAATGGAAGATCTAGAAGGACTGCCCTGCATGGGACGTGAAATCAGAAATGTCATTGAGGTAATGTTACAGTGAATTCCCTGCTAGATGTTTCTTTTACAGCTCTAATTTTTTTAGGGGCCAAAGGGGGCCAAGATGTTTGTCAGTGGGGATAACTTTGTGTTTCTCCTGTATTAGAGTTAGGCTATCCTCTATTATTAAAGAATCAGTGACGTCTGTGTATCTTTTATAATAATCTGACTTTTTGTGCATTCCTTAAATTTACAGTAAACGTTACCAGTCACAGAAACATTCCTAATGAATTCAGGTCATTCAAGAATAATGAGATACCATGTATAGTGTGTTGCTTTAAACTACATTCTTCATTTAGATGACTTAATACCTCTTCATATATGACTTGTTCTGCACAGTACATGGCAACATCATTTTGTTAGTTTAATGCTTTTTTGAAAATATTGTTTTGGCAAAACCTGTACATATTTTAGTAATTTAGGCACAGATTCACAAAGGTACTTTGGTGCCTAAATCCCATTGATACCTAAATACTTTTGTGAATCTGGGCCTTAGTGTTAATTTCTTCCTCTCGCCTACTTACAGAAAAGCCTTTCATCCAGGTGAGGGGTAAACTCCACATTCCTGTTGGACCCTTGCGAATCCCCTACATTTTTCATTGCTTTAGTTTTTGGCCCGTTCAGGACCCCATGTCTCAGCCACTATTATTTCAGGAGACAATAGAGCAGAATCCCTTAGTTACCTGGAGAGGTCACTGCTGAATGTTGTGATTCACTCTGTTTCCCTTTTTCCCATTCCTTCATGGGGTGAGAATATTGCCTCTACAATGCTCTTAGCCTCTGCTGTCCTGGGGACTGGGAATTCAATTCAGATCTCCTGCACAATAGAATGGAGATTTTTTTTTTTTTTTACACTGAGTAAAAATATATCCATTGTCACAGTGCTTCTGGGTTTGTTTGTAATAAACTCAATCAAATGCTGAAATATGATTTTCAGAACAGCTCAGTAAAGCATGTGAAATAATTGCAATCCGATTGACAATTGGGGAATAACTTGACGCCCAGTTGCTAATAATGTGCAATATTTTTTGTGGATCAAATCTTTACTCCATTCTTGAGTTAATGGAAGTTTTGCTTAAGTAAGGATTGCAGGATTTGGTCCTTTAGGAATAAAACAAGGGTGCTCCCTCTCTCTGCTGATAAGAGTTCCCACTTGACTATTATATTACAGTTTAATAATTTCAGAAGTAAGAAGTAACCTATTACTGTATATACAGGAGATTATTGAAGAAGGAGAGAGTTCTAGAGCTAAAGACGTGTTAACTGATGAACGATACCAATCATTTAAAGTAAGTATATTTTAGTCTTAGTTTTGTTGTAGGTGCTTAAAAATGTGTGTAATCATTTTTTTCATGAGCTCTTGGGTTCTCACTCACCAGGTCTAAGTATCTAGTTAGACTTTATAATAAAGGCGCATCACAAGTACTGAATTTTATTTAATTCAGAGAAAGAGCAGCACTTAAAAATAGGGACTGTGATAGAGTAAGAGAGAATAATTTTGAATCAGTTACCCTTCATCTTCTAATTAATGTGATACAATGTAATTTGCTGTTGAACTTCAATTAAAGGGTAATTTTCTCCCCAAAATTGATGTAACATACACCCTTTTTTGCCTTAGGCTTAACCCAATATATTTTTGGTTCATTAGTCCTGACTATGGCACAGCACAGCCTTATTCTGATCTTATAAAAATGTCAGGTTGAGGATGATGACTAAGATCTATCTTTCATTCTGCTGAAACATGCCTCACGGGGAGAGGAGGCAGGGATGGAGGGAAGGCTTTGTTAGCAGGCTACTTCTAGATTTAGAAGTACATGAGAATTCAACTTGAATAAAAAGTAGTTCAGAATCAGATGAGGTAGTAGAACAGTTCCCATTTAGTGAACATTCAATACATTCTCCACCAGAGAGGCTCTCTGTTTCAGTATTTTATCTCTGAGAAAATTTTAATTTGATAGGTGTGTCTTTCCATGCATAGCAGTCTTTGGTATCACATATACTATAAACAAGGGAGTAGTGTTTTTTTGCTAACACCCACCTCAGCTTGTTGCCAAAAACTTTGTTTTAGTTAAGGTGATGATATAAGGACAGAGGTGAAGAAGATAAGCTGTACTTATGGGGCCAATACTGGTCACATAGGTTATGTCTACACTGCAATTAGACACCCACGGCTGGCCCATGCCAGCTGACTCAAGCTTGCAAGGCTCGGGTTGCGGGGCTGTTTAATTGTGATTTAGATGTTTGGGCTAGGGCTGCAGCTCAAACCATGGGAAACTCCCACCGCACAGGGTCCTAGAGTCCGGGCTTCAGCCCAAGCCCAAATGTCTACAGCCCAATTAAACAGTCCCATAGCCCAAGTTCCCTGAGCCAGAGTCAGATGGCATGGGCCAGCTGCAGTGTAGACATACCCTTAATATACTGAATAAAGGTCTTGTTGCATTTGACCAGAGAAGGGTAGCGAGAATGATTAGGGGCATGGGAAAACTCTCATTTAAAGAGAGAGTGAAAAGGGTGATTCTTTAATTTGGCTATGTCTGCACTGCCCCACTGTAGTTTGAACTACAGCAGTGTACACTAAATTGCTGCACTGTAACTCGCCCGTGTGGGTGCTGAGGGTGCAAACTAAAAAGTTCCCAGTTTGTGTTACTGTAGTCCTGTCTGAAGGACTGTGGCCAGTGGGAGAGTGGGCTGCTGTGCAAACTTCCCAGCCTGCACTGTTCTGCCAATGCACCTCACGCCTGCCCTGCAACCCCACTATAACTGTAATGCTGGCCCTCTCTTGCACACAGACTATCAATCATTCTGAATGATTCCAACCTGTGTGGTAGTTTTGTGATGCATGTAAATGTCCACTGAAAAATAGGATGAGACTACAAAACTCCTGGCCAAAATCTGATTCCAAATTTGTGTAACTGAAGCCTGTATTTTAAGCTAGGTCTGCAGAAGTGAAAACTGGTGCACACTAAGCCAATAGGCTACCTATTGTGCTATGGGTTTTTTAATTACCAACAAACCAAGCAATATATAAATATGATTTTTTTTTTAGTTATCAAATCGCAACAATTATTCTTTGAGCAACTCAGACTGTATAGCATGTATTTAGCTGTACACAATATGAATGACAATGCATTTTATTGACATTAATTCTTGTCAATACTGAAATGAACTGTGGTACAGTGGGAGTAAATGTACGATGACTTTTACCAGCAGAAGCTCAGTACTGACCACATATACAATAGTGAAAATGGAATATTTATAACCCAAAAGGCCCTTAGGTAGTGAACTTCATGGATCTAACTTCAGTGAATGCTAAAGAACTGCAGTTTGTAGAGAATACAAAGTTAATTTTGTTTTCCTTCACTGACAATAGAGTTCATTTACTACTGATCTCTAACCATTGCTAAGCATTAATAAAGTTTCTTGGAATCATTCTACAACCAGTAACAGACCCTTTTGAAAATGCAGCACTAGCAAAAACATTAAAAGATAAGAATCTAAATGATTTTTTAAAATAAGATTGAAAATGTAATCATATTCCCTTACAAACACCCATGTTCCAAACAAAGAATAGGTAATCTTATCTATTATATACAACATGTAGGGTAATTCCTATTTAAAATTATCCAGATTTTCATCCTTCCCTTTTCTTTATCTTAATTACTTCCAAAGAATTAATCTCATTAGAAAAACACCAGATTAAATTAGCATGGTCTGAATTCAAAGGTTGTAGATTCAATGGAAAAAGACAATTGTGCAGCCACTCATCAAATCTATGAATGTGCAATGAAATCGCTCAGAGATACAATATTGACAAAGTGAGTATAAAGAACATATGCTTTGGGAAAAGCATGGAGGTTTTCTTCTCCACTTTCATATCACAATCCATCTGAGAGATTGATCCACTGAATATTGCTTATATTTTAGACATTTTGCTCTACATTCTTCTCTTGAAACAAAATTGATGTACAAAATTACTTAGCAATGGATGGAAGTGAAACATGCTAAAATTCCATTGACTTGCCTTATTTATAGATTTACAGGCCTTTCTCAGGAATGACTGATACAAATCTTGATGTTGTAAGTGGCACAACAAAGTCATAAGACATGTTTCTCTTGTGCATCTTACTGTTATGTATAAATGTAGGTTTCTTTGAGCATCTTGATATAACTGGCTGGTTTGTAGTAAAAGAGGATATTGGCTTAAACTGGGAGCAGAAACAAAGGGTTAAATGTCAGAATTAGCATAAATAGACAAACAGAGAACACTGATTCATGAATGAAAATATTCAGCATGTATCTTGAAAATCAGATGCTTCAGTTGGATCTGCAAGCTGGTCTAACTTGTTTTTGTAGTTCTGCCTTGATGATCTCAATCGACATTGACCATGCTGAGTAATATTTGAAGTAGCCATAAAGTGTTTGTTTGTATTTCATAATACATTTAACATATTACATACATTTCTTTTGTTTTTGTTTACATTCATATTGTGTTTTTAATCATATGGATTTAATATTCCTGTAATAGCATAGCCCAGGGGATTCCCAAAAATGTACTTCCAAAAAGTGGATAATTTCTGTCACAATGGCAGCAACTTTATTTAATAACCAACCAAACAACAAGAATGTAAGCAAATGGAGGAGGGGAATGAACATAGTCTTTGCACCAAAGTGTGACTATAGCACTCAACCTGACCTTGAGCAGCTCTTGTCCTGACTGGTAGATCCCAAAGTCAAAACTGCCGGAGAAAGCATCCCGGTCTGGACAAATAGCTTGCACTAAGCTATTCTTCACCCTTGTAGAGAGGGATAGAGTCACCACTGAAATAAACTCCAGTCCATCATTTCTGGTTAATCTTATGGTCCCAGCTACATACGGAATACCACCATTCTGGGAGATACATAAAACCCTCCCCTATCTACCACCTCAGCCCAAACCACCAAATATATTTCTTTTCCTGCAAAGATTCTGTCTGCCCCCAAAGTTGTGACATGACATAGTGAAATGTGGGGGTACATGGATGTGAATGGAAAACATAATACGATGGTTAAACAATGTAAGAACATTATATCCTTATCAATTACAGTATCCAAAGGTTAAAGATCATCCACTTGCCTGAAGCCCCCACTCCCGCTACATGAGGGTGAATGGGATGAAAGGCCTTGCTGTAGCAGCAGGAGAACCTCAATGACCCTTTGCTTCTCCCTCAGCTCAGCCTAAAGGGGTGGAGAATCAGTCTCCTCCTTCCTGGCCAAAAAGAAAGAGCTGCTTAGAGCTGGAGGAGCAACCAATGGCATAGCCTGAATCAAAGTGGGGTTCCGCAGGGGTCTGTTTTGGGACCGGCTCTGTTCAATATCTTCATCCACGACTTAGATATTGGCATAGAAAGTATGCTTATTAAGTTTGCAGATGATACCAAACTGGGAGGGATTGCAACTGCTTTGGAGGATAGGGTCATAATCAGGGGTGAAAGTAATTTACAGGATTTACCGGTACTGCCGGAGTCCTGAAGGGGGCGTGGCCTCACCCGGAAGAGGCGTGCCCTCAACCGGAAGAGGCGGAGCCTCTCAAGATTTAAAGGCCCTGGGGCACCGGCTGTGGCTGGGAGCCCCAGGGCCTTTAAATCAACCCGGGGCTCCCAGCTGCAGAGGTGGCTGGGAGCCCCCGGGGCTCAGGGGCAAATTAAAGGGCTCAGGGCTCCCTGCAGTGGCGGGAGCCCCGATCCCTTTAAATTCCGGCTCCAGCCCGGCAGCCGGGCTTGGGCGTGGATTTAAAGGGCTCGGGCCGGGATTTAAAGGCTCCCGCCACTGCGGCGAGCTCTGAGCCCTTTAAATCCCGGCCCCAGCCCGGCTGCCAGAGCTGCGAGGGGGATTTAAAGGGCTCTGGGCTCCCCGCAGCCGCGGGAGCTCCGAGCCCTTTAAATCCTGGCCCCAGCCCAGCCGCCGGAGCTGCGGGCGGGATTCAAAGGGCTCTGGGCTCCCCGCAGCGGTGGGGAGCTCCGAGCCTTTTAAATCCCAGCTCCAGCCCGGCTACTGCAGAAGCCAGTGCGGTCCGGCACGGTGTACTGGCTCTTGCCGGTACGCCGTACCGTACCGTACCCGCTTACTTTCACTGCTGGTCATAATTCAAAATGATCTGAACAAATTGCAGAAATGGTCTGAGGTAAACAGGATGAAGTTTAAAAAAGACAAATGCAAAGTGCTCCACTTAGGAAGAAAAAATCAGTTTCACACATACAGAATGGGAAGAGACTGTCTAGGAAGGAGTACGGCAGAAAGGGATCTAGGGGTTATAGTGGACCACAAGCTAAATATGAGTCAACAGTGTGATGCTGTTGCAAAAAAAGAAAACATGATTCTGGGATGTATTAACAGGTGTGTTGTGAGCAAGACACGAGAAGTCATTCTTCCGCTCTACTCTGCTCTGGTTAGGCCTCAGCTGGAGTATTGCGTCCAGTTCTGGGCACCGCATTTCAGGAAAGATGTGGAGAAATTGGAAAGGGTCCAGAGAAGAGCAACAAGAATGATTAAAGGTCTTGAGAACATGCCCTATGAAGGAAGGCTGAAAGAATTGGGTTTGTTTAGTTTGGAAAAGAGAAGACTGAGAGGGGTCCCTTCCAGCCCTAGAATCTATGAATCTATGAATAAAGCTGGGCTATGATTGTTCAGGAGGGGTAAGAAACATCTGGCATCAATCCAGGGGATCAACCCCATCAAGCCTTTTCCAGATGATCACTGTCCTTTGTCTGCATGAAGGGTAAATGGATGAAGGGGTAGAAGGGCAGCTGAGCTGAGTTAGATACAATATGAGATGCAGCTTGACTTGGTAGACAGCACATTCTGGCATTTTTACTAGAAGAAATATTTGTGAAATATAATCAGTGTTGGGATGACTCATGTGAGGGCTGCAGGACTGGCACTGTATTTACAATGGGCAAAGCAAAAATAAATTTGCCTCTCCGTTTGTGTTTGAGTCCCTTCTTAGAAAGTGTTCAACATCAAGTGCAAATTCTTATGTTTCTGTAGGACACCTTTTCAGATATAGACTACTGCTCTATGTACTTACCATTCGTATCCACAGTTCTGTCTTGTGGGCATCGAGATCCATTTCTATCAACTTAGTCCTTAAAGAGCCAAAATGTTCTCACTAGGGTGACCAGATAGCAACTGTGAAAAAACGGGATGGGGCTGGGGGGTAATAGGCACCTATCTAAGAAAAAGTCCCAAAAAACAGGACTGTCCCTATAAAAATGGGACGTCTGGTCACCCTAGTTCTCACTGACCCCATCTCCTGGGAGTGCAGTGGCACCAACATCAGGAGATGTACAAGCAACAGCTTGTAGTTCAGAAATGGTAAAATCAGGATGTCACTGAGGCTAAACAGACAATGTGGAGGCAGTTCTTCTTCTTTATGCTAGGAAGTCAATGTAGTGCTGGCTTGGAAGAGGTTTTTTAAAATTGATATATAAGGTTACTGTTTGTATTACTTAACAGTTACTTTGAATGGTGAAAGAGTAAGTATAGTTGCTTAGTACTACTGAAAATCCTACATATTTAGCTAAATCATGCCAAGATGCTGAGATGCTGCTGTATTTTTTTTAGATTTCATGTTAATGAAAACTGTTCAGGTATGATAACCATTTGGCTGCACAGGGTAATTGTGCAAAAAAAAAAAAAAAAAAAGAAGAAGAAGAAGAAGGAAGCTACATCCATACAACAAATCCAACGAGGCTGAATTTTGCCCTATGTTTTAGTTGTACACACAAACCTGTTTGTTTGTTTTTTACTTTATGTTAATCCATTGTTCCTTTTGAAAGCAGCACTGTGTTGTCTCTGCAGATGTCTGCAGTTACACTGAAATGTGTATTATTCTGTTTACTTTAGCTATTTATTTCTGTCTTTGGAGTGGGATTGAAGACATCAGAAAAATGGTACAGAATGGGTTTTCGGACGCTGGAAGAAGTAAAAGCTGACAAGACCCTGAAGCTATCAAGGATGCAGAAAGCAGGTAAACCCCCCAGTAAAAGATCTGTGATTAAGTACTTTAATGCCTTTAAAACAGCATTAATTAGTGTAGGCTACAGCAGTGGTTCTCAACCTTCAAGACTACAGGAATCTGATTTGTCTTGTGTACCCCAAGTTGTTGGTGCTCTATAAACGTCTGCCAGAAGTGAAGCACAGCCTTAGGAAGGATGGCTGTGATCACCCTGTCTCAGGGCAGGAGCTTTGAGTCCAGGACTGAGGGCAAGGAAGAGTCCTGAGGGAAAAGGACTCAGAGAGGTCCAGGATCTACAGTGGGAAGAAGGGGAGGGCTGAAGGAAGCCTGCTAGAATCAAAGCACAGCTCCAGGAAAGGAGGGCTGTGGAACCCTACCCCACAGGAAAAGAAGTTTGAGCCCAGGATTGGCATTTGGGAAGATATGGTGGAAAGGACTTTCTAGACAGGTCAGGCTGATACATAGGAGGAGGCTCTGGGAATTAAAGAGAGTGAGTTTGAGTTATGGTACAGATAGCCCGGTTGTTAAGGGTTCCCAGGGCTGGGAGCCCTTAGCTGAAGGTGCATGTGGGTTCCCCCCCATGTAACCAACCTAGTAAAGTGTACAGCAACTCCTGCTGTTAATGGGAGGAAGAAGAGACTGACTGGAGCCAAAGGATGGTTGGAAATTAAGCCCAGGAAAAGAAGGGTCAAGACTTTGTGCAACAGGACAGATGCTCATAGGAAGGACTGTGCATCATTTTTTATAACTGAGGCAGAGTGCTGAATCTTTTCAGCAACCAATCTGTGCTGAAGGCTGAGAGAACCATCATAGATGAGGGGAAACTGAGGCAGGGTGACTGCGGTTTCCTGGTGCACCACAAGGGGGCATGCTCTGGGACTGCTACATGATCCATACACCAATACCCCTTTTCTTAATGCACATAGGTGTGTCATTTTTTCCCCAGACTATATTAATCTGCCTCCCATTCTGTTTGTGGATCTGTGTTCTTGGTTTCGGTGGCAATTTCAATACCTCTGATTTTGAGTTATTCAAGTTTTCTAACTAAAATAGAAAATGTTTTTAGTATGTCTGTTCCTTATAGACTGCAACTAAACTTTATTTGGATTGTGAGTTTGCTAAGTAACTTTTTTAAGGGAACTTCCTCATTGGAAGGTTGTTGCCAAACTCAGTCAAGCCAATTTTAACATTGTTTTTGTTTGTTTCTGCAGAAAAGTTCCTCAGTTCCCCTTGAAATGGAAAAATGTAGACCCAGCTGTATTTATGCCAGAGGTGTAGCCTCTGGGATTTTAAAATAAATTTTGGTTTGGTTTTAAAATACACTGTATATTCCGGTCATCAGCACCTCTGTAGCCAGCTCTCCTTTAGCTTGAGTGGCAGAGACCTGAGCTTTTGTTGCTCTAGGTCCTGAGTTTGACTCCTCCTCACCGATGATTGTGATGTTGGCCCCAGTTCATGATATATGGTAACAATTTTTGAGAAAGCTAAACTGTTCTCCTTTAAAACTGGTTGAAATGCTCTGACTGGGGAATGCAGGATGCTTTAAAATTCTTCTTATAAACACAACAAAACTTTTTTTTCCCAACTGGCATAAATTTATTATTTACCTAGATATACATTTTTTTTCAATTCCAGGTGAAGTGAGGAGCTTTTTCTCTACACACACACCTTTTATCTCAAGTGGTAAAAGCCTCTGCTTATACTGCCAAAGGTCCCAGGTTTGTCACCTACTGGCTATGTGCATTAGGGAACTTTCAGTTTGTGCCAATGGGTGAGGGGGGAAAGAAGGGTCCACACAGAGAGTTAGTGTACAACATGGTATTGTCTGCTAGAAGTTACCCCCCAGCTGGTGCTCACTAATGTACTATGTAGACAACGCCCCACATGTACAATATGGTGACATTCACATGCATGTGCCCTGTGCCGGGTGCACTTTTTCTATCATTCTTTAAAGCTCACCTATTATTTTCAGACACACTAATGCTATTGATTATTTTATGTGATTTAAATGTCACTGTTAATATAGTCATTATTACAATAAAGTCTGCATGGGTCAAAAGGTCCGATCCCCGTCCAAATTCTGTCCAGACATGAGTGGCCCCCACTGCCAGGGCTCCAGTCCAGTCCTCTCCTTTCCCAAGCCTCTAAAACATGAAAGGTGAAGTCACTCAATGGGAGTTCTCCCATTTTCTTTCATTGGGGCCAGGATTTCACCAGTAGCAAATCTTAACTTTCACTAACACCAGAGGCTGCTGTAGTCTTTGTAGCAATTGATCAACGCTCAATCCCTTATTATGCTGAAAGCCTTAGATCAGCCCAACTTACAGAACCCTTGAAGACACCTGATCTCTAATATCAACCATTCCTAACTACCACTTCTTTTGTGACCTAAAAAAAAACAATCCAGCCTCTCCTCATGTCCCAATGACACTTTTCTCCTAGCTCCCCAAGAAAGACCAGAACCTTTTCTGTTCTTGTTGGCGCTTATCTCCTAACCACCCTTGCTAGTCTCCATCCACCTCCCAGTCCTCAGGAACTGAACTCCTTTGGTGAAGCCAGAGAGTCATTCCCCATCAGGGGCCTGGAGATTCTAAGGAAATCTGCTAGTGACATTTTTCTTTTGGGGAAAGTTAATAACAGACTCAATAAATCTATCAGTAAGTTCTCCCTGGTTTGTTCTTGTGAAAAGCAGAAGTTTCTTGAGATGACTCTGAAGAGGTAGAGCCATTTTGGAAGTAATGTTGAAATAAAACAAGCTGGTCATAGATTTTAAGGCCAGAAGGCACCATTATGATTAGTCTGAATTCCTTGTATAACACAGGCCATGACATTTTATCCAGTACTTCCTACATCAAGCTCATAACTTCTGGTTGAAGTAAAATATATATTTTAGAAAAACATCCAGTCTTAATTGGGGTCAGCTTAGGAATCACATGCCCATCATGCAACTTGAGTGTTTTTGACTCCCTGCTGAACAGTTTATTATCAGCCTTATCTTTAGCTTGCTTAATGATATGTATATTTTAATATTTCATTCAGATCAAAACTTTTTTACTCATGTAAAATTACTTTTAGGGTTTCTCTACTATGAAGACCTCCTTAGCCATGTATCTAAGGCAGAAGCAGATGCAGTAAGCTTGATTGTTAAAGATGCTGTACGGACATTTTTACCAGATGCTTTAGTGACCATAACCGGTGGTTTCAGAAGGTAAATAGAATAAATAATGTGTGACTTCACTTTTCTCCTCCCCCCCCCCCCCCCCCGTACATACACAAAATGCTGATTTCTGAGCTATAGAGAACAAGCAAAGAAACTAAATGGGAGAGTATGGAAGTTTGTTTCTAAAAGTTATTCAAACTGTAAAAAAATCTACATGGACAAATCCTAGGAAGCAAGACTTTTCCGACCACATTCCTAAGGGTTTTGATTCCGAAAAATACAGATTCTTGGTTTATCATTATAAAAATCAATTAGCTGACAAACAAACCTCATACAAAAAAGATGAAGTGATATGTTTGTATTGCACATTATGGTATCACATAGGATTTTCCATGCTTTTTATTGTTGAAACTAAATTCCCATACCTAAAAATGGTACAATACGATAATAGACGTTTTATGCTTTAAAAAAAGCCTTAATGTGTGCTTGAAGGCAATGAGTTTTCCTTGTTGATACTCATTCTTAGAAACTTGGTTGGGAGAAGAAAAGGTGGCAAAAAAGAGCCCAATATCTGCAGAGGTAGACATGGTGTGTTGGTTGACCTGAGAGACCAGTAATTTCTGCGTAGCTAGATGATCTTGGAATTTCCTACCTGCCTGGTTATTTTCCTTTAAGCTTTTTAATTTAGGGAGAACATATGTGAAATCAATGAAAAAAAATCTCACCATCCCAGTAAATCAAAATTAGTACCTAAATATTCTCTCTAACATCACAAACTTGGGTGAAATCCTGGACCTTCTGAAGTCAAAGTCCCATTGGCTTCAGGGGAGCCAGTACTTCACCCACATCTCTTCCCAAGCACTAATAATACTTGGTACGTAATGTATGTAGAGCTACAAACTGCTATACCAAACAAGCAACCCTTGAAAAAACAAAAATCCAAATCCCAAACAAAATATTATCCTAGGCTTACATAATTAATCCGCACAACCCTCCTTTAAGATAGGTGTATTCTCAATTTGCAGTTGTGGCAGATGGAAGTACAGGTAAGTTAAGTGACTTTCCTAAAGCCACACAGCAAGTTAGCGGCAGTATTAGGATTATAATGCAGGAGTTCCTGGCTCCCAGCCCCATGTTCAGTCCACTGATGGATGCTGTTCCTTACAGCATTGTTATAAAACTAAAGTTTAGTTATACAAGTGAAGATTCACTAGCACCAGAAATTATTTAAATCTATTGTGTTATTTGTCTGTTTTTCAAATCTTTCTTTCTGACTGGCTAGCAGTATAAGAGTACCTTCCAGAAAAATGGTAATTAAAATGCTCTTCTGGGACTTAAAATATGCTCTGCACTTCTCTCAATCTTTTTTCTTTACAACTACAGGTAAAGCTGCCATGCGAGGAAAGGAGAGGAGAAAGAGAGAAATTAAATTTTATTAATCATAGAAGCCAGAAACATGCAACTGATAGCATGTAGGTGGTCTGTTGTACCCATACAGGGCATCTTGGGAGTCCTCGTAGGGCTCCACACGTCCACCTGTGTGTTATCAGTTACAGGATCAGGGCCTAAAATAGTTTACAAGTTACTGGTGCCATCACCCTTGTGCCATCTCCTGATCCCTTTTATAATTATTCCCTACATCTATAATGCTAATAGTAAAAATATACACTACACAGTATGTAGATACATTGTATATAATGGAGAGATGGCCAAAGTGTGGCTTATGGCCCATACATGAACCGTGATCAGAGATGCTGCAACAAGATGGAGTATTACATTCTGGGATTCTAGTATCTGCATGCTGCACCCCCATGTTTAAGATGATTGTGACTGCAATCCACTCAGTTTGATGCAAATTAGTCATGGACCTTGTGTTCCTGGTAAGATTTGTTATCTTAGGTATAAACTGAGTAACACATGCACCTTGTTAGGGCAGAGTTATTGATTATTACAGTTGTAATAATCACGGTTTCTTCTGATGTGATGTATGCTTGGGGCTTGTTGGTAACATAGATGTTTGCAATGTGTGAGTCTCTCAGATTCAGATATAGGCCTGTTGTGCTGTTCATGTTCTTTACATGGCTCCTTTGTGCTTTTGTAATTGTCATTAGACTTTATATCTTTAAATGGTTATATAAAGATGTGCAGGTGAATTATACAGAAAAGTATGTGGTGAAGCCTTAAGAGAGTGATCCTATGTATCAACAATGCCTAAAGGACTCAGGATCACAAAATCTCCCGTTCCCCCCCCCCCCCCCAAACAGTAGCCTACCAAACTACAGGGAATAAATGATAGATTGTAGGATCTTTGAACACTGTTCATTTTTAAATGGGGTTGACATAAATGTATTTAGCACATATATAGTTTGGTAACTGAGATCCCATGATGGCTGTATAACAATGAGTTTTCCCCAAACTCTTTCTTTTATCTGTATGAGGTGGTAGTAGTCAAATGTATTGCACTGGGTTGTAGTAAGAAATAAGAACCATTAGCTCAAGACTTCTTACAGGACAATTTCAGTTTGTGACTCCTTATTTGTTTGGGTTTCTTTGTTCTGTATGTATAGATTTAGCAGATTTTAAAAAGGTAGACAGGTTTTATTAGTCATCTCGCTTTGTGCCTGGGATTCTCCCATCCAGTATATTACAAACATACCACAAAAACATGACTGCATGAGGTCTGAAAGTTCTGAATAACATATTCACCCCATAGTGCACTGCTTCCTCTTATTGTGTAGCTATGTATCTTAGATTTATAGTGTTGGAGATAAGAAGCAGATAAGTATCTTGCTCCAGGTGTATGTGTTGTGTGCAGTTGGGGGAGCAGGGGGGAGAGAATTAGGGTATGTCTACATTGCAGTAAAAGACCTGAGAAATGGCTGTGGCTGACTCAGGGCAGCTGACATGGGCTGGGGCTGTGGGACTAAAATTAGAAGTGTAGTTAATCAGGCTCGAGCCTGGATGCTGAGACCCTTCCCCCTCACAGGGTCTCAGAACCTGGGCTCCAGCCCCAGCTGGAACATCTATACTGCTATTTTTAGCCCTGAAGCCCAACCCCTCTGCTGAAGTCAGCTCATGTGGGCTCTGAGATTCTGTGCTGTGTTTTATCACAGTGTAGAGGCCAAGGGTCTCTGAAATGGCAAGCCCTGTTCATCACGAGTAAACATGGAGAGGAGAGTACAAGATACATAACACAAAATCACTGGAATCCTTTAGTTATGAGCAATTACATTGTTTGGAGGTTCAATGGGGGATATAAACATTTGACTGATCTAAGGCTGGGGTTATTTAATGAGCTGCCTTTTTTGTTAGATTTCTGATATTTCTTGGTTCCACCTTGTCATAACTATAAAGGGAAGGGTAACAGCTCTCCTGTGTACAGTACTAAAATCCCTCCAGAGACTCCAAAATCCTTTTACCTGTAAAGGGTTAAGAAGCTCAGGTAACCTGGCTGACACCTGACCCAAAGGACCAATAAGGGGACAAGATACTTTCAAATCTTGGGGGGGAGAAAGGCTTTTGTGTGTGCTCTTTGTTTGAAGGGGTTGTTCGCTCTTGGGACTGAGAGGGACCAGACATCAATCCAGGTTCTCCCCATCTTTCTAAACAAGTCTCTCTTATTTCAAACTTGTAAGTAAAAAGCCAGGCAAGGCGTCTTAGTTTTACTTTATTTTCTCAACTTGTAAATGTACCTTTTACTAGAGTGTTTATCTTTGTTTGCTGTACTTTGAACCTAAGACAGAGGGGGGTCCTCTGAGCTCTTTAAGTTTGATTACCCTGTAAAGTTATTTTCCATACTGATTTTACAGAGATGATTTTTACCTTTTTCTTTAATTAAAAGCCTTCTTTTTAAGAACCTGATTGATTTCTCCTTGTTTTAAGATCCAAGGGGGTTTGGATCTGTATTCACCAGGAGTTGGTGAAAGGAAGGAGGGGGGAAGGGTCAATTTCTCCTTGTTTAAGATCCAAGGAGTTTGGATCTGTATTCACCAGGGAATTGGTGAGAGGTTTCTAAAAGCTTTCCAGGGTAGGGAATGGTGGCAGCGGACCAGAACTAAGCTGGTAGTTAAGCTTAGAAGTCCTCATGCAGGCCCCCACTCTTGTACCCTAAAGTTCAAAGTGGGGATACAGCCTTGACGCACCTAATTTGCAAATGCCATGTAATCAGGTATTTCAGTATTTGTCCTTGCCAAAAATAGGCGGTGGAGACATGTGGAAATCAATTTAGCATGATTTTTCAAATATTATAAAAGTTTTGTTTCAGGTTTGAGCTAATATTCAGCTCCAACTCATTTGAACTTATTTTACTGGAACCAGTTTGCACATCCTTACAGTGTGCATTTTGTTGTGTTGGCTACCATCAATCACAGGCCTGGGTAAAGTCTATGGGTGTACTAAGCACCATTCATTCAGGCTAAATGAAAGAGCAATTAAATCCCCCTTTGTGTGGTGATAGTTGAAACAATAGAAGCCACTTCCCCGCTGTGCTTTCTAACATGGGTCAGGCAGCTGAGAGTATCTTCCTTGTGAGTATGCTTTGTACTTTAGGAACCCAGAGTGAGATTGGGGATATAATGTTTAAACCACAACACTCTTCATTAGTTACATGACAAGATGGCTCCTACAGACTCTGCGCAGACCCTAAATGTGTCTGCATCATGTACATTCCCTTGCAATGGGAAGCCCCTGATGATTATGCATGACTTTTAAACAGATAGTACATGATATACCACAAGCTCATGGCACAGGTCAGCCTGAGCAAAATCAAGCCATGTGGGAGAAGTTACAAATTCTTTTCTGCTATGACACTCTTTTCTAGGTGAGATTAAAAAACAAATTGCAGTGCTGAAATGCAAGGGTAAATTTAGAAATGGAACAGCTGTACTTAAAGAATGAATAAATCATGCTTCTACACACGCTGTCCATAGGAATGCATTTTGTTGTCTATCTAGTGCAGGGGTCGGCAACGTTCGGCACGCGGCTCGCCAGGGTAAGCACCCTGGCGGGCCGGGCCAGTTTTATTTACCTGCTGACGCGGCAGGTTCGGCCGATCGCGACCCCCACTGGCTGTGGTTTGCCGTCCCGGGCCAATGGGGGCGGCGAGAAGCCGCAGCCAGCACATCGCTCGCCCGCGCCGCTTCCCGCCGCCCCCATTGGCCCGGGACGGCGAACCGCGGCCAGTGGGGGCCGCGATCGGCCGAACCTGCCGCGTCAGCAGGTAAATAAAACTGGCCCGGCCCGCCAGGGTGCTTACCCTGGCGAGCCGCGTGCCGAACGTTGCCGACCCCTGATCTAGTGAGTGCTGAGCAGCTCCATGCTGGACAGAGAAGTGTTGAAGAAGCTGATAACACCATATAAAGAACATCATAGAATGTGTTACAGGAAGGACTTGGGTTTGTGGTGCAACATACTTGAAGTAGCATAACATTAAAATAATAAGAAAATGATCATGAATAATATAGTTCTGATTAAATGTTCTACACATGTATAAAACAATTTTCTTGCCCTATTATCTTGAAATCTAAGGGCCAAATACTGAGAGGAACTAGGCACCCTCAGTTCTCATTAGTTGCAGTGGGAGTTGAAAGTATGCAACTCATCTCAGAATTTGTCTGTAAGTTAAAACATCATGTGATATTGGGGTGGGGACAGGGAAGACAAGTTACAGTAAAATGATATTGTTAGATTGATTTAGTTAATAGTGTGCATGTCTTGAGTACCTGTTAAGAATAGAGCAGTATAGAAGCTGGGTGGGTGTATCTTGTCATACATCTTTTAAGTGAGGCCTACAACTGAGTTCCTTATAATTTCTGTGGTCATTAAAAATCCCACTTCTCCTTATTAAGAGACTTTTGTTAGTAATAGTATATCTCATATATAAAATGAGATAATATAT
Source organism: Emys orbicularis (assembly GCF_028017835.1). Taxonomy (NCBI): domain Eukaryota; kingdom Metazoa; phylum Chordata; order Testudines; family Emydidae; genus Emys; species Emys orbicularis. Next base: position 31,065,441 of record NC_088689.1, on the reverse strand, counting down.
CTCAAGTAATGAGATGCTACTATTGGCGGTATAGGTGTTAGTGCTATTATTATGAGCTAATGCTATTATGAACACAAGACTATTAATAAAAAATGAGATTTTTAATGAACACAAGAAACTCAGATTTAGGTCTCAAACAAAAATTCCAGCAGCACAATGTCCCCTAACACCATGTTGAAACATTTGTTCAACAAAGACTCAAAGAGAAAGTTGTCACTTGGTGAATCACTAACACCACATACTGCAGCATCCTGGACTTTCATTGATTTGGTTTAGCTGATGAAATGACTGTAAATGACTCAAGATAGGGCTTCAGTTATCATTTGTTCTGTGCGGTACGCTTAGAGGGTGGGGTTATATGAGGGTTAGGTGTGCATGGGCAAAGGGAGTTTTTATGTTTTGTTTTGTAGGGGATTCAGTTCTGATGGCTGTTGAAGAGAAGTCAGTAAACTGCTGTTTAATTGTATTTTTGTTTATATAACGTGTCGGGGTAGTGCCTGGAGCTCTGGGTAGGCATCCCTTTTAATTATTTTAAAAATCTAAAAAAGTCCAGTAAACAAAAAATATGTAGGAAAAGTGAAATTTAAAACACCTATTTTGAGATTGGATTCAACCTACTATGAAGTCAGATTCTGAACATTAGGTCTGATTTTCTGTGCGTGTGTGTTTAGAGATCTGGCATCTGAGTTAAGCAAGTGACTTTGTTATTATATAATTTAGTTATAATGTAGTTCTTAAATGAAGACATCTTGGTTTCTGAACATTACTGCTCTTCTCACAGTAGATGGGTGCTTTGTACATTGTAAATGCAGGTGCAGTATAGCATATCCATAGAATCAGAACAATTTTCCATCTGTCTACTACCATACTACCAACATGTGCTCTTCTCACACTAGCTCAGAGCATGGAATTAGTTTGAAATACATTTTATTCTCCGCTTTGATACAAGTAACTCCAGGCACCTAGACCCAGAGGAAGACTCCATTAGAAGACAGCAAAGAAATTAGCACAGAAAGGGAAGATATTAAGAATCAAATTTTAGAAAGCAAGGCTCCACTAGCGGAGCTACAAGACCGCGTTACTAGTTTTGTCTGTAGATGTCTCTGTTACGCTCATTCCTATCACTGACTGTAAAAAACAGGCATATACAGCTGAGAAGAATTCAGGCTTACTTCCTCCCATCATGATATAAGTGGTTGTGTCATTGTGTAAAAATCATTCAGCTTATTGCTTCTAAAGGTCTGTACAAATGTTACGATTCTGGCCTTTTGGTTTTACACTGATATTTTAATGCCACACTGCATAGACATAAGTATATAGTGCTTAGTAAAGGAATATTATATTGTAATTTTTAAAAAATAGTTCCTATTCCTCCCCCCGCCCCATTCGCATTAGGGTCCAAATCCTTATTCTGTTTTTACTCAGACGTTATTCAGTCAAATTTCCATTGACAGGAGTTTGCCTGAATGTGGACTGAGTAAAAATGGACTAAAGGCCTCAGGAGTTGAGCTAAAGTTTGAAAAGGATGATTCAGTTGTTAGGGGGGCAGCCTGAGAGCTGGGAGACCCTCCCTTATCTGCTACAGACTTGGATAAACCATTTAGTCTTTCTCAGCCTCAAAGCCCATGAGAATAACAGCACTTCTGTACCTCACAAGGGAGTTACTATCATAAATACATTAAAGATTGTGAGGTGCTCAACTCTGTGATAAAAGGAGTTATATAAGTACTAGATGGGGGAAAAAGCAGATTTTAACAAATTTAGAGAATTGGTAGGTAAGGTCCCATGGGATGAAAATCTAAGGGATAAAGGAGTTCAGGAGCACTGGCATTACAATATTAAAGCCACAACTGCAAACTATCCCAATGAGAAGGGAAGATAGGAAGATTTGTAAGAGGCCAATATGGTTTCCTCAGCAGCTCTTTAATTAGCTGCAAATCCAAAAAGGAATCCTACAAAAACTGAAAACATGGATGAATTGCCAAGGAGGAGTACAAAAGACTAGCACAAGTATGCAGGGACAAAATCAGAAAGGCTAAGGCCCAAAATAAGTTACATCTACCAAAGGACATAAAAGGCAATAAGAAGATTCTTTAAACACGTTAGGAACAAGGGAAAGACAAAGGAAGTGTAGTTCCTCTACTTAGCAGGGAAGATGAGCTAATAACAGATGATATCAGGAAGGCTGAGATATTGAATGCCTATTTTGCTTCAGTTTTCATGAAAACGATTAATTATGACCAGATAAGCAGCAAAATTAAAATTAACAACAAAGGGGAAGGAATTCAAGCCAAAAGCGAACGTGTTAAAGGATATTTAGATAAGTTAGATGGATTGAAGTCTGCAGGGCCTGATGAAATTCATCCTATGCTTTTTAAGGAATTAGCTGAATCAGTCTTGGAACTGTAAGCAATTCTCTTCAAGAATTCATGAAGGATGGGTGAGGTCCCAAAGGACTGGAGAAGGACATATGTAGGACCTATCTTTAAAAAGGGGAACAAAGAAGACCCAGAGAAACCCAGAGAATTACAGACCAGTCAGCCTAACTTCGATACCTGGAAAGATACTGGAACTAATTATTAAACAACCCAATTGTAAGCAATTGCAGGCCGGTAAGCCTAACTTCAGTACCAGGCAAATTGGTTGAAACTAGAGAATTATCAGACACACAGATGAACATGATTTGTTGGGGAAGAGTCAACATGGTTTTTGTAAAGGGAAATCATGCCTCACCAATCTACTAGAATTCTTTAAGGGGGTCAACAAGTATGTGGACAAAAGTGATCCAGTGCATATAGTGTACTTAGGTTTTTCAGAAAACCTTTGACAAGGTCCCTCACCAAAGGCTCTTAAGCAAAGTAAGCTGTCATAGGATAAGAGGGAAGGTACAGAAAAGGGCAAGAAAAATGATTAGGAGTATGGAACAGCTTCCATCTGAGGAGAGATTAACAAGATTGGGACGTTTCAGTTTAGAAAAAAGACGACTAAGGGGGGATATGATAAAGGTCTATAAAATCATGACTGGTGTGGAGAAAGTAAATAAGGAAGTGTTATTTACTCCTTCTCATACCACAAGCTTTAGGGGTCACCAAATGAAATTAACAGGCAGCAGGTTTAAAACAAACAAAAGGAAGTATTTCTTCACACAACGCACAGTCAACTCGTGGAACTCTTTGCCAGAGGATGTTGTGAAGGCCAAGAGTATAATAGGGTCAAAAAAAAGAACTAGATAAATTCATGGAGGATAAGGTCCATCAATGGCTATTAGCTGGGATGGGCAGGGATGCAAAACTATGCTCTGAAGAGTCCCTGGCCTCTCTTTGCCAGAATCTGGGAATGGGCGACAGGACGGATCACTCTGAAGCACCTGCCATTGGCCACTGTCAGAAGAGAAGATACTGGGTTAGATGGACCATTGGTCTGACCCAGTATGGCCTTTCTTATGTACCTAGAGCATGGGTCGGCAACCTCTGGCACGCGGCTAGCCAGGGTAAGCACCCTGGCGGGCCGGGCCAGTTTGTTTACCTGCCGTGTCGGCAGGTTCGGCCAATCATCATCCCAGGCCAATGAGGGTGGCGGGAAGCTGTGGCCAGCACATCCCTCGGCCCGCACCACTTCCCACAGACCCCATTGGCCTGGGATGGCGAACTGCGGCCAGTGGGGGCCGAGATTGGCCGAACCTGCCGACGCAGCAGGTAAACAAACTGGCCCGGCCCGCCAGGGTGCTTACCCTGGCGAGCTGCATGCCAGAGGTTGCCGACCCCTGACCTAGAGTATAATAGGTTATAAGTAATAGCCAACATGGATTTGTCAAGAAAAAATCATACCAAACCAATCTAATTTCCTTCTTCAACAGGATTAGTGGCCTAGTGGATGGGGGGTAACTGTAGACATAATAGATCTTGATTTTAGGAAGGCTTTTGACATAGTCCCACAGGTCATTCTCATAAGCACACTAGGAATAAAGTCTAGATGGAAATGCTATAAAGTGGGTGTACAACTGGTTGAAAGACCATGCTCAAAGAGCAGTTATCAATGGTTCACTGTCAAACTGGGAGGGTACATGTACTGGAGTCCTGCAGGGAGCTATCTTGGGTCTCATACAATTCAATATTTTCCTTAATGACTTGGATAATGGAGTGGAAAGTATGCTTATAAAAGTTGTGGATAACATCAAGCTGGGAGGGGTTGCAAGCACTTTGGGGGACGGGATTAAATTTTGAAACATCCTTGTCAAATGAGAGAATTGGTCTGATGTCAACAAAATGAAATTCAATAAAGAGAAGTGCAAAGTCCTACACTTAAGAAAGAAAAATTAAATGCCCTAAAACAAAATGGTCAATAACTGAGTAGATGGTAGTAGTACTGCTGAAGAGGATCTGGGGATTGTAGTAGATCACAAATTGAATGAGTCAACAATGTGATGCAGTTGTGAAAAAGGCTAATATCATTCTGGCTGTATTAACAGGAGTGTCTGATATAAAATACAGAAGGTTATTGTCCTGCTCTGCTTGGCTCTGGTGAGGCCTCAGCTGGAGTAATGTGTCCAGTTCTGCATGCCACACTTTTAGAAAAGATGTGGATAAATTGGAGACAATGGAGAGGAGGGCAACAAAAATGATAAAAGGTTTAGAAAATCTGACCTATGAGGAAAAGTTTAAAAAAATGGTTGTGCTTATTCGTGAGAAAAGAAGACTAAGGCAAGACCTGATAATAATCTTCAAATATGTTAAGGGCTGTTAAGAGGACTGTGATCAATTGTTCTCTGTGTCCACTGAAGGTCGGACAGGAAGTAATGAGCTTAATCTTCAGCAAGGGAGATTTAGTTTAGGTATTAGGAAAAACTTTCCAACTATAAGGATAGTTAAGTTCCAAGGGAGGTTATGAACTTCCCATCACTGAAGGTTTTTAAGAACAGGTTGGACAAACACCTGACAGGGATGGTCAAGGTTTATTTGGTCCTGCCTCACCCCAGGGGGCTGGACTTGATGACTTCTCAAGGTCCCTTCCAACCCTACATTTCTGTGATACTGTGATGATATGTTCACGCCACAAATCACCTGAAAGGGTTCAGGTAGCTGGGAGGGGGCTAATTAACCGAACAGGCTGCACTTGGGGGAGGATTAGGTGCCCTAATAGAAGATGAAGCTCAGCTGAGCAAGTGTAGGCTGGGCCGTATAAAGCCAGCAAGCTGAGAACAGAAGGGGGCTGCAGCAGAAGTAGTCTGCAGTCACTCCCTGGAAGAAGGGAGTATGGGCTGGAAATCCTGGTGTATGTGTGTATGGAGATGAATAGGGTGACAGAAGACAGAGCAGAGAGGTAGGTAGGAGTCCAGGGAAATAGCAACAGAGTCTGGGAGCTAACAGACCATATTAGCTAGACATAGGGTGCCTGGACTGGAACCCGGAATAGTGGGTAGTCCCAAGTTTCTCTACTAGCTGCTGGGAAAGTGGCATAGGACCTGACCTTGGATTGGAAGACTGTCTGGAGAAGCATTCTGACAACTGATCCAGTTGGACTTTGATGCCCCCAAAAGGAGAGGAACAGACAGTGACCTGGCTGGAAGGCCAAGTCACGAAGAGGGACCCCACTGAATCCCAGAGAGCGAGAGGGGCTGTGGCGAGAGCAAACAACGGAAGCGGGTGTCAGACCTGGAGAGAGCTAATCCTCTCAGCAGCCAGGAGGAGGTGTCCTAACAGTGAGAGAACCCCATGACAGAAACATTTCTATGAAATCTAAATTATGAAGCTGTTAATACCTTATCTTAATAAGACCTATATAAGCCTGGTGATCTAGCCCCTGAAAGGCTATCAGGGAACCCTCTAAGGAACTGAATAATTTGGCAGCATTCTTTTCAATGCAGGAGAAAGTGTTAAAGAAAACATTGTTTGAGAGGCTGCAACAGCCTCTTCGGTGAGCTTTGTTTGTGAAAATCTACAATATCAGTACTTTTACCTACGTGATCCACATCCAAAAAAGTACACCACCCCATCCACATCACCATTACCAGAGGAATGGATGTACTCTTATCAATGCTGTGCAAACAGGTTTTTTTTTTAAAAAAAGCATATGAAATCAAGACAATAATATTTTAAATCTATGTTAACATAAGTATTTTGGCTTTCTGCCAGAAATTTTTCTTTGTTTCTTAGCTTAAAGTGACTCTCTTCTGACATATTCAGTTTAGGCCCTGTGCCTAAGGAAGCAAGGAGCTCAAATAAAATGGTATAAACCTAGTGAACAAATCTATTGGTGTGTATCATCTGGATTTAAGGGATCCTTCAGCTTCACTTAAGTTTTTGATGCATTTCAACAGACCTAAAAAAAAAAAAAAAGGATAATAGGCCTACATAGCCTGGGACTGTGATAGTATTTGCTGCATAAGAAGGAAATATTTTGAGGGATTTTTTAAAAAGTCAGATATTTCTGAATTTTTGGCCACAAATAAGATGGAATAGTTGTGCCAAAAACACTTTCATTAATGGTGTCACAGCATTGTATAACGTTGTTGATTTAGCTACTGCTATTGTGGTAATGTTGCCCATGACCTTTTAGAAATGGAACTGCTAGGAGGGTCCTGTAATCACAATAGTGTTACATTGGTGGTGGTTCCTCATAAATGAAACTATGTATTTTCTAATTTATTTTTCATGAGAGAGAGAGAGAGATAATATATGAAATATACAAACACTTTCCAATCTATTTAAATATTTTGAAAACATTTGTGGTTGGTTGAACTGAACCACTCATTGGGTCTCAAAGTAAATTCCTTGATAAGGCCTGATAAGAAGGAAGCTCTGTTTGATACTTTGTGTAGTTGATAAAAGCGCTCTTTAGTGGGAGCTGTAAGTGTTACACTGGACTAGTGCATGAGATGGTCTTCCCTGAAGACATAGGTTTAAATCCTGGTTAAATTATTAATATACTGTAGAATGTGCAGTGTCATTACAATTGCTGTTTGTACACCATACAAATGATTTTCTTTCTGCTCTGGAGAGGTGTAAGAATACAATAGTATTAGATTTTGGACTGATACAACTAAGGACGGACATCTGCTTTCATTAAGTTTTCAGTCAAGTTCATCAGTGGAGGTTCCTTATTTTACTCAAATCTTAGCATTATACAATTTCTTGGCAGTAACATTATACATTGGACGTACACATTTCTGTATGGCTTTTCAGTCTAAAACATGAGGTATAAATCAGGAAGATGTAACCTGTACCCAGATGCTCAAGTCCAATTACGTTAGTTTCTGCTTACTTTCTCCCAGTGCAGTTACAGGGAGGACAACTGTTTTATCTGCTGTTATTTCTCATTTTGTCAAGGACAAATCTGCTTTAGGGTAGCTTTGAGGCAATCTGCTCACTGAACATTTGAGTTGACCAAACTGTTTGCACATTCTCTAATTTAAACATATCCTAGATGGATCTGGCAGTTCTGTAAGCAACATACAGAAGAGAGCATTTGGACATCATCAACAAACTCAGATTTGCCTCCAGTAAACTTTATTCCGCTGTGGATGAGGTTTCCAACTAGAAGTGATCCAATCCATACTAATGAAATACCGTTAGCTTACAGGACTCCTTAAGAAGATAGTAGAGGTTGCCACTCTCTTTCTTCTTCAAAAGCTTCCCTAACACTTAAATCATCAGTCAGGAAAGGAGGAAAGTCCTTTCCTGGGTAATTACATGATTAGTGGAATAAGCTTAAAGGCAATCCTGGTGTCTCCGATGGTGTCATTCAGAGAGTGACCTCTGCCATCAGAGCTTTGACTGTTTTTTCCCTCTCATGGCATCCATCACAAATCACCTGTAAGCCAGGATGAACTGTGAGGGTGAAGTGGTGGAAGAAAGTATTTCGGAGCCACAGTATCACTATGGACAAAATATGTTCTTAATATCCCACCAGACAATTCAGAGAGTGGTCAGTTGGAACCATAGACACCATTCCCTCAAAGCCTTCTGGAACCTATCCAGTTTCACCAGTATCCTAAGTGGACTATTAAACAGGTCCTTCACCCCAACTGCATGAGAGTGTCAAAGCCTTAGACTGGAGGTGATCAGTCCATAATAGTGTTACGTAGTTATAATCTCCATATTCTCCAAAGTTATTCCAAACACTAGATCCAGAGTGGTGACAGCAATGGGACCAGGATTTCATTCTTTATGTAAAGAGCCAGAAATCATGCGGGATAACCCTATGGTTGTTATTATAGCCTTGACCTCCCGACTCAGTCCAGAAGGAGCATTGGCATGCACCTTAAAGTCACTGACAACTATCATCCTTGGTATCTCCACCACCACAGTGAGGAATATGAGAAACTCAGCCAGAGGCTCTGTGGTGTAGTGGAGGAATTTATGTAGCAACACAATTAAACCCAACGTTATGCAATTCCAGGTTTTGTACATCAGCTAGACACCTTTTATACAATCATAGCTGCAACAATATTTAATTTTAATTCACTTGAAAGAATGACTATGCAACCCCAGAATTGGAACAGCCAGCTTTTCTTTTCAGACAGTGCAATATGAAGTCTTAGTTGTCCATTGACACGTAACCCAATGTATTCTCAGTTTAATCCTACATTTTTTGATTATATTGTAAACACATGAAAAATACAGTGGACTAAAATCTTAACAAATGCCTGTGCATGTAACTGTAATAGTATTTGAAATATTCTCTAAATATTCCTAAAGTGAATACAGGAAATATTGCAGTAATGTTTTCAACTTGCAAAGGCAAAATTGTAAAGACAGTAGTATAGTACAGGTGACTTGCTAAGAGTAACATTATGTACTGCCTTAGTGCATTATTTCTTTAGAAATTAAATACATTATTAAATCAAAAATTCATATGCAGAAACATTGTCTACATTTAATCAGTCTGGTTTGAATAGAATCCTACAACTCTAATAATTCAGAGTTCAGCTGTATGTTAGTGGTAGTTGGCAAGAGTTGTACACAAATAAAAATATTGTTCTACCATCTGGACCACATTGGTACAATCAAAGCTACAGACAAGGTTAAAGTGAAAGCCAATCTGTGCTCAATTAGTATAGAATATCTAGAGTTTTTTAATGAAGATATCACAATTTCTGGTATAATAACAAGCCTAAAATTCATGGCATTGCAATTGTTCTTGATCATGTACAACAGGTTGGTTGTCTACTTCTCCACACAGTTATCCTAAAATAATGTAGGAGGGGGAGTTTTTGATTAACCGTATACTTTTAAGTTAAACACATATTACTAGTTTGGCAATTATCAGATGCAGAATTGCCTTGGTAGAGTCTCATGCAGTATCTCAGAGGGCTGCTAGTGGTGGTGAAATGTAAAAGTTTGTTAAGAGATCGCTTCAAGGAATAAAAGTGGAGCAAGTAGGGCGAAAAGGAGAAGGCTGATTGGTTTGTGAATAGGTAATGTAATATCTATCTACATCTATCTATCTATATCTATACCTATATATAGAGAGAGAGCAAGAGAGAGACATTTTTTTAAGTGTGTGCGTGTATACAGACCAGCAGATAGCCATGGGATTCAAAAGTTCTTTACCTTTGATTCTTTCTATGATTTGCCCCTTATAGTCACCTTTTTCTAATTTTTGCTACATAAGGGGCATCCACTTGACAATTCTGGGCTTCTGAATTATATGGTTATATTTTTAGAATGCCTGCCCGTGCATAAAACTGAACTGTTAATGGCTTTACTAAGTCAAATTAAATTTTAATGGCCTTGGTTTAATTTTTCCTCTAGCCTGTTCACATCCTTTTAAATAGCATTAAAGGTGATTCAGTAGTCTTCTAATATCTCAGCTGACCTGAATAGCCTTTTCAATTAGGCTTTTTAGAGTAAGCAAATCTGATACATTTTAAATAAATAAAGATCTTTTTGATTGGTTAAATGCTGATATTTACAGCTCATTTAGTCCATTTATTGAGAAGCGATGTCAAAAGAACAACAGGATGCACAAAGATAGGACAGAAATAATCATGGTTCTCTGTCACTTTACAAGTGAACAGAATTTAAGAAGAAGAAACTCCAACTGTTCTATTTAAAATTCAAAAGAGACAGATGTGACGGGTTGGATCACAGAAACCCCCTTGGGAGCTGCCACCCAATGTGCCAAGACTACCCCTGCTTCTGTTTTCCCTGCCAGCTCAGGACTCCAGCACCCCGTCTTGCTGAGCCAGACACTCCAGTCTGCTCTAACAAAGACTCAGGGTCTGAATTACTAGTCCCAAAGCTGCAAGTTTACCCGAAACCAGCTCACAGGAGTGTGCTTGTCTTTAGCACTCAGATGCCCAACTCCCAATGGGGTCTAAACCCAGATAAATCCGTTTTACCCTGCATAAAGTTTATGCAGGGCAAACTCATAAATTGTTCGCCCTCTATAACACTGATAGAGAGATATGCACAGTTGTTTGCTCCCCCAGGTATTAATACATACTCTGAGTAAATTACTAAATAAAAAGTGATTTTATTAAATACAGACAGTAGGATTTAAGTGGTTCAAAGTAGTAACAGACAGAACAAAGTAAGTCACAAGCAAAATAAAATAAAATGCGCAAATCTATGCCTAATCAAACTAAATACAGATAATCTCACCCTCAGAGATGCTTCAGGAAGTTTTTCTCAGACTGGACACCTTCCAGGCCTGGGCACAATTCTTTCCCCTGGTACAGCTTTTGTTCCAGCTTAGGTGTTATCTAGGGGATTCTCCATGATGGCTCCTCTCTCTCTCTCTTCTCTTCCACCCCTTTATCTATCTTTTGCATAAGGCGGGAACCCTTTGTTCCTCTGGGTTCCCACCCCCTCCCCTCACTGGAAAAGCACCAGGTTAAAGATGGATTCCAGTTCAGGTGACATGATCACATGTCACTGCAAGACTTCATTACTCACTTGCCAGCACACACATATACAGGGAGACTCACAGGTAAACAGCCATCTGCAGACAATGGGAGTCATCAAGATTCCAAACCATCATTAATGGCCCACACTTTACATAATTACAATAGGCCCTCAGAGTTACATTTTATATTTCTAGTTTTAGATACAAGAGTGGTACATTTCTACAAATAGGATGATCACACTCAGTAGATTATGAGCTTTGTAATGATACCTTACAAGAGACCTTTTGCACAAAGCATATCCCATTTGCATTATAGTCACTTATTATCAAATTTTTTATAAAACTATCCCAGTTACATTATATTCACTTATTATCATGTTTTTATAAAACCATGTAGACTGCACAACGTCACACCCTCCTCCTGAACTTACTGCCAGAGACTTGGACACTGACCATGGCGGAGGCAGTATACCTAAAATTCGTTTTTGGGCTCCCCTATGGGGCAGACACTCCTGTGTCCCCCAAAAGGGAAAGAGACCCTGATCCAGCTGTAGGCTCACAGCTACCAGCTATGAGGGACCTTTCGCTGGCCAGCAAAATCCCCCCCCTTTCACTCAGGTTGGGTTTGCTTCCAGCTAGAGTCCTTGAGGTTTGTTCCCACCGCAGCAGTCACCAGGACCCCAACTTCCAGCTCCAGGATACATGTCTCTGTGCACCTCTTCCACTCCATTACAGCCAGGTCATGCTTCTGGGTCTTAATTGCTTTGTCTCTTAAGTCCAGGCTGGTGGGCAGCCTTTTCTTTTTCCAGGTCAGCCTTTTCCCAGGCAAATTGTATATCAATTTCCATTTGTCTTCCCTTGAGACCATCACTCGATGAGCTGGGATACCACAGAGAACACCCTCCTGCCAGAACAGGCACCCCTCCACTCCTGTCTTGCTAAATTAGACACTCCAGTCAGCTTTAGCACAGACAGAGGTTGGGCCACACCCATCTGCAGTTCACTGAAACTGAGATGCACTCAGCTCAGGGGCTTCTTAGAGTTAACAGAGACATTCCCAGCGCCCATTGTTCAGTCTTTCTGGGCAATTTGCAACTTGTGTAGTTTTAGCTTCTTCTGATCTTCCTTCTTACTTATTTTGCTTCCTTTTCTGTCCCTACTTCCCTTTCCCGAAATAAGCAAACAGAAAATAACAAACCAGTAACCACTTTGTCTGTTCTCCAGCCACCACACTTAAAACTCACTTAAAATCACTACCAGTATCTCAAAGCAATCAGCTGTGCACAGATCCTGCTCGACTACGCCACTGTGACGGGTTGGATCACAGAAACCCCCTTGGGAGCTGCCACCCAATGTGCCAAGACTACCCCTGCTTCTGTTTTCCCTGCCAGCTCAGGACTCCAGCACCCCGTCTTGCTGAGCCAGACACTCCAGTCTGCTCTAACAAAGACTCAGGGTCTGAATTACTAGTCCCAAAGCTGCAAGTTTACCCGAAACCAGCTCACAGGAGTGTGCTTGTCTTTAGCACTCAGATGCCCAACTCCCAATGGGGTCTAAACCCAGATAAATCCGTTTTACCCTGCATAAAGTTTATGCAGGGCAAACTCATAAATTGTTCGCCCTCTATAACACTGATAGAGAGATATGCACAGTTGTTTGCTCCCCCAGGTATTAATACATACTCTGAGTAAATTACTAAATAAAAAGTGATTTTATTAAATACAGACAGTAGGATTTAAGTGGTTCAAAGTAGTAACAGACAGAACAAAGTAAGTCACAAGCAAAATAAAATAAAATGCGCAAATCTATGCCTAATCAAACTAAATACAGATAATCTCACCCTCAGAGATGCTTCAGGAAGTTTTTCTCAGACTGGACACCTTCCAGGCCTGGGCACAATTCTTTCCCCTGGTACAGCTTTTGTTCCAGCTTAGGTGTTATCTAGGGGATTCTCCATGATGGCTCCTCTCTCTCTCTCTTCTCTTCCACCCCTTTATCTATCTTTTGCATAAGGCGGGAACCCTTTGTTCCTCTGGGTTCCCACCCCCTCCCCTCACTGGAAAAGCACCAGGTTAAAGATGGATTCCAGTTCAGGTGACATGATCACATGTCACTGCAAGACTTCATTACTCACTTGCCAGCACACACATATACAGGGAGACTCACAGGTAAACAGCCATCTGCAGACAATGGGAGTCATCAAGATTCCAAACCATCATTAATGGCCCACACTTTACATAATTACAATAGGCCCTCAGAGTTACATTTTATATTTCTAGTTTTAGATACAAGAGTGGTACATTTCTACAAATAGGATGATCACACTCAGTAGATTATGAGCTTTGTAATGATACCTTACAAGAGACCTTTTGCACAAAGCATATCCCATTTGCATTATAGTCACTTATTATCAAATTTTTTATAAAACTATCCCAGTTACATTATATTCACTTATTATCATGTTTTTATAAAACCATGTAGACTGCACAACGTCACAACAGATACATTGTTAAGTAATGTGAAAGGAAAAGGATTTGCTGAGAAATTATATAAATTAAAACCATTTTAAGAAGCATTAAGTGGGGGAAAAGTAGCAAGTTAACAATGCAGAGTTCTCATGAGTTTATTTTCACACCTTGCATATGGTCTGATCTCAAAATAGTGTTAGAATGTCCCCTGTGGGCTTTAAATCCATTTATTCTATGATAATATAATTTGATGAAATTTAATCTTTTCATGGCCAATTTAAGTGCTTATAAAATTATATGCTTATTACTTATGAAAGGTAATAGAATTATGATTATAGTTTTAGAGCTGTACAACTTTAGTGCATGCAAAAGCATCTTTGATGTTTCCATAATAAAGTTGTTTGATGTTTATTTTAAATTTTGGATGACTGTTTCTTAGAACTTTCTCCACAAATCATAGACTCCTACCGAAATAAAACTGCCACTGGACCTGGGGATGAATGTGGGAAAATACCCTCTGAGCTGAATACTCAGCATAAGATTCAGCCAAAGCCTGCGTCAGCGTGTTTACCATGTAGGCATACTGGAAAGATGGGTTAAGAATAGTTTGCTGCAGAAAAGATGGGAAGAGAATAGTTTCCTATTGCTTTGGTCATCAACGTGTTTAAAAAATTGGTATTGTCTTTATTAGTTAGGGATGTTTTCAAGACTGACTCCATTTTTCCACTCTAGTTTCTTTAGAGGAGTGCCAGGCAGTAAGTGTGTTTACTTTAGATGTATGACCTATCTCTGAAACAGGTGCCCATGTACCATCGTGATAAGCTCAGAAATACCTAGATAGAAAGACATTGTGGCAGCCACCATTTTGAATTGCATCATACCAAATTTGAAACTTCAGCTGTTTATGCTGTAAACACTCTTAAAAATGTATGGTACGGTATTGTTAGCAATGGGGAAAATGTATTTTTCTTCTCATCTGGTTCTCAAAATGTTAGAGGGGATTTTGTTTATTTTAAAGCAAAGACAAGGTCTAGAAAATTTAACCCAAATGTGAATGATTCAGAAAGATGAAAACCAGGGATTCTGATGAAAACCTTCGGCAATGTCACAGAGTGGTTGCTCCCTTTAAGGAGAGAAAGGCTCAGCCCCACCTGTGGCACAATTAACTCACTTCCCCAGTGGTGAGAAGTAATAGTCACATGATTTGTGGGTCATGTGGCTTAGCTAGCCCTCATAAGTATGTCTACACTGCAGCTGGGAGAAGCCTCTCTGTCTTGGTAGGCAGACTTGTGTTAGCAGGGCTTGAGCTAGTGTGTTAAAAATAACAGTGTGGACATAGTGAGTCCAAAAGAGACTTGGCTAGTCAAGCTCAGAGCTTGAAAGTTGGATGGGCTTGAGAACCTAAGCTGCCGCTCAACCCGCACTGTCCATGCTGCTATTTTTAGCATGCTAGCTCCAGCCTGCTGGTGCGAGTCTGTCTGCCCATGCTGGGAGGCTTGCTCCTAGCTGCAGAGTAGACATACCCTTAGGCAAAAAACAAGAGGGTTTAGGGAAAGGCAAAGGGTCTTTCTCTCCAGGCAGGGGAGAAGGAACAGTCCAAGAAGGAAGTCCTGGGAGTTGCTGGTCAGTAAAAGAGCAGTAAGACAAACCAGACCCTCAGGACAGAGGGGCGGGGCCCTGTTTGAGGCTAGGGTGTAGGCTGTGAGGATTTTTTATTTTTCTCTTTTTGGACTGCTATATCTGAGAAGGGGTGGGCTTTTGTTCAATGACTTAGTCGGAGGACCAAGTAACTGGAGCAGCCAAACCAGACTCTGGTGAAGGTGGGTTTTTTTGAGAAACCCTGAAAAGGGGAAACTGAGGCAGGGCACCACGAGCCACCCGTGGCAACAAAAGAGTGCTCAGGAGGTGGCATACCCTTAACTGTATCATGTGTAGCCAGGGACCCATTTAGTAAGTTAATTCATTCATTACTATATTCTTCTAATCCTTCTCTTGGTACAGTTGAACCTGAAAGATTTAGTAATTCCCCTGTGCTAGATTAATTCAGGGCTATATTGTAGAACAACTAACTTATACAGTACTGCTTAGTGCCTATGTATTATTCAGTTGTTTTCTTAAAACATTCTGAGCATGAAACATCAATCTTGGTGGTGGCCCAGACCAAAGGGAGTGAAGTGAAATTGTGAATCCTCTCAAACAATGCCAGTATCCATTCTACAGGAAGGGGGAGCCATCACTAATTTTTGGTCTCCTCTAGAAAAGACTTTCTCAAAGAGTGAAATTCACCCCCGTGTAGAGGTACAGCAAAAGGTCTGAGCACTGTGTACATTCCACATAAGGCCGGTTGCCTGGTGCATAGGGCTTGTGCTGGCTCTCTGGACAGGGATGAATTTCATCCAAAAGTTTTATTTTTTTCTATTGTCACTGAAACCCAGTTGCCTTAGTAGTAGAACACACAATATGTTGCACTATCAGTCTGAGGATTTTGCAACCACAGTAAATGCCAATAGCACTTAAATTGAACTATCCTGATGATTTTATGAACTGGAAAATCTATTTCCTACAGTAGTGGTGATCCACTGCTCTTTAAATGTTTTGGTAATTTATGAGCATGTGACTACATGACAGACATCACAAGAATATAAAAACCTTCGTTATTAAAAGGAAATTGTACAAGTAATTGCTGTCTGATGTTAACTTAAAAGGATGCATACACCAAATAAATTACATTTTCAAAATCTATAGAAAGAATGTCAAATAATTCTTTACAAGAAAACCTCAGGCAAGATCAATGATGATAACGTTAGAACTGTTTTGTAGCACAGTTGTGGCATGTGGTTTGCTGGTAATTGGAAGAGCATAAAATAGTGTTAGTTTACAGTTGTTTGTGGATACTTTCCTTTGCCTGCTGCTGGTATCTGGTATACTATTGTATAATAAATATGTGGTATAAGAAATTACTTTGGCTTCCCCAAATGAATATAGACACTCATATGTTTAATTTTCACCGAGATTCTTGGATTTTATCATATGTTTCACTATGTGGAAGAAAGTTGAAAATCAACAAGGTTTTGGTTAATTGTACCTGGGATTTTTCTGATCATTGGCCTTTTTTTTTTTGGATGACTGTCATGAATAGGGAAAAAAAGCAGCTGTAGATACCATTTTGTAGGAAGGGCATGATGAGGGCAATTAAAATTATTTGTGGAAAGAACAAAGCACTGGTAATAATACTTTTCAGTCCCATTGTCCCCTGCCCCCGTCCCCCAGTCCTATGACATAAAAAATAAAGTTTTCATGTACAACAAGTAAACCAGGGAATAAAATAGTGAGTGAACAAATAACTGAGGTGGGTTGAAAACTTTCTATTGAAACTGCTTCACTTCACTTCTGAAATCCTTTCCCTATTTCTTGATTAAACTGCTTATTGACAAAAAATTGAGTTTTGACTGACTAATTATTTTTGCTAAAAGTGTCAGTTTTCTGTGGAAAACTTAACATTTTCATTGAAAAACTGAATTATTTAGATTCTGAAATGCCACTAGGGTACCTCACGGGAATTGTAGTTCAGGTGCCTCATGCTCCCATTCTCTATTCTGGGCTGGGCTACCCATATGGACTTCATTTCTTGTGATGCAAATCTTCCATACAGCTGCCATGATGAACCACCTCACCTCACTAAAAGAGGAGACCATGGTGCATCACAGGACATGTAGTTTGATGAGAGAGTGCAGTCTATGCAGAAGAATGGGAGTGTGAGACATCCAAAGTACAATTCTCATTAGGAACAACAGTGACATTTCAGAATTGAAATATTTCAGTTCAGTTTTTTACAAAATTTCCTGTGGAAAACATTTTTTTTTCATTTTTGTTGAAATTCTCTATGGAAATCTTCCTCCCATTTTCTGACCAGCTCTCTTCATAGCTTCACTGTGAGTAACACACACAGTAGAACATGATTAGAGAGAGAAGTGAGACTGTAAACGATAAGGATCACAATTTTCATTTTGGGTTTGCAATAAATGCTAGAGTATAAACAAATGTTTTCAAATGTAACTAGTGATTTGGTGTGCTTGGGTATCCAGTGTGATGCACCTTGCAGGGGCATGATTTTCAGTTAATGCTGAGCAACCATAAAAATCAGGTCTCTTTAAGGTTTGTTTAAGCTGACACCCAGAAATTGATCCTCCCCCACCAATTATTCATTAATGTGGAGAATCTCGGTCACTGAATTTCAGCAAAACAGATTTTAGAAAAATACAAGGGGATTCAGGAATGTAAAGCAAGAGTGGGGGAGGGGGGTGTTTTAAAAACATAGGGGAGATAGATAGATGTGTGCCCAAGGGTTATATGTGCCATCTTGCAATAAATAGATGAAGAGTAAAATATATCCACTATGGTATGGAAAAAATGTAAGTAAAAGCCTTAAACATGTTCTAAAATATTAGGTAACCAGGAGAATTATAATGATAACAGAATATAGGGGGGAAGTATAAAACAGATAATTGAAGAAAAATGAAGAATAGATGGAAGATTTCAGGTATGGTGACGAGATACAAGAACATAAGGAACTAGAGGGCAAATAAAGGAGACAGTGTGGCCTTGAAAAGATGGGAAGGATTATTTATTATATAGAGAAAATCCAAGGCAGCATTACAGCTATAAAACAGCCTCCTCAGGGTTCACCAGCTGAAAATATGAATCCTAAAGTAACACAGTAACTCAAAGTAGGAATGGAATAGAAGAAAATTGTTGTTTAGTACAATTTAAATTCTTCCCAGCTCTTTCAAAAGGCTACATGTAGTTCTAAAAATAGCCTAATAGGGGTGTCAGAGTGGAGGTGAAAGCTACACTTCTCTTGTGGAAATACTTTTTAACTGAGTGCCCTCTTTGACAATAGCCATTGGCTTTATCCTGCAGTTTTATTTCCCCTTTTTCCAGGGGGAGATGATGTGGCTTTGGTTTGGCCACTGTGGAGAAGCCAGGAGTTCCATCCTTGACCAACAGATGCCTCTTTTGTTCACTCTGCTACCTAGCTCCACCAGACAGCCTGGCTCCCCTGTGGCTCTTCCTGGAAGCCTTAAGGGATGTGTCTCTCTCTCTCTTTCGCTAGTGAGGAGGTAAAAGCATCAAAAAACGATCTGGGGCAAAAATCTGGGGATTGGTCCTGTTTTGAGTAGAGGGTTGGACTAGATGACCTCCTAAGGTCCCTTCCAACCTTGATATTCTATGTCACAACCTTGGATAATATTAAGTTCCACTGAGTCCCTCTGTGAATTATGGAAGGGCAGAGTTTGTAAGGGCTGGTCTACACAAGGGAGGAGGGGATCGATCTAAGATACGCAACTTCAGCTACGTGAATAGCGTAGCTGAAGTCGAAGTATCTTGGATCGATTTACCTTGGGTCCTCACGGCGCGGGATCGATGGCCGTGGCTCCCCCGTCGACTCTGCTACCGCCGCTCGCTCCGGTGGAGTTCCGGAGTCGACGGGGAGCGCGTTCTGGGATCGATATATCGCGTCTTAACGAGACGTGATATATCAATCCCCGATAAATCGATCACTACCCGCCGATACAGCGGGTAGTCTGGACGTACCCTAAGAGCCAAGTGCTTCCCCATCCCATCCCTCCTTTACTCCTTCCAATTCTGCAGAGCATTGAGCTCAGATGGCATGGATTTGGTGGGATTGGAGTGAAGAGTAAGCATTCCACAGAATGTAAACTGCCCTGCTCCAGGTGCACACACACTTCTTCAGGCAAAGTTTCCACTCTGTATTTTCGTGGTTGTTTGTAGGAGGGAAAATTTGAAAGGAAGGGAAGAATCTCATAGGGTGAGATGTCTCTGGAGAAACACAAATCTATAAGTAGTAAAGGTTCCACAGTATTTCATTGCATGCTTAACTTGAAGTTTAACATTTTTAGAATTTTTTCCCCCAATTATTTGGCTGCAGAAGCAAAGACACACATTTGAGGGCAGTGGTAGTGGAGAGAGAGAGAGAAGAGAAATCCATCTTTAAAATATGGAAAATTCAAAGTAGGATGGAGATGGGAACATGGTCCTTTAGCCACCAGGGAAACCATAGAGAAATGGAATTCCTCTCTTTATGCATTTACAAGAAGATGTGCTGCTCCCTACAAAGGAGTGGAAGAGCGGCCCCAGCATCTTTCTAGCAGAGGTTGTGGTAATATCTAGATCCAACTCAGGGGCTTAAAGGAAGAATTAGTGGCAACCAAACACCAGCCTGCCATATTCCAAATGAGAACATATTCTTCTCTATGCCTTCACCAGAGGGTACGCTTGGTATACATGGGCTATGGTCAAATAGATGTGTACAGGTACATAGAAGCCACAAGACCTCCTAGGGGTTCCTTCTTAGCTCTGTCCTTGTGGCCTGGAGTTTTGGCACATGGAGCAGTTGTAACAGAAAATATCACCTTGTCTAAGGCATTGGTGTCAGAACACTGCCAGGAGTCGTAGATTGAGCACCTAGAAGCAGAGCTGCAGTGCACTTACTGCAGTGCATGGTGACTGGGACTGATTAAGAGATTTAATTAGTTTGTCAAGAAAGAACAAAGTTATTGACTCTGAGTCAGCTCTCAATATGACGTGTCTAAGAGTACCAACAAACCAGCATCCATCCCTTCACCATCTCCTTCACCTATAAACTATACTGCTCACCCTATCCTTGATCGATACCAGATTAAAAGTGCAAGTCATTGCATATTGTCTTGCCTGTAGGGCTCCACTGATGTTTTTTAATTGCTTCCTATCAAAACCTGCTTGTGCCTTAGAAATGTTTTAAAATAGATTTTACTATTTCATATTATTTATAGAGCTAGCATAGTTGTGGTTTAAAGTTAAGTGACTTAGATAAAATTCTATTATATTTTCTGCCTTTCCCTTACCATATTTATTATTAGAAAATTGGTCTGAAAAAGTGTCTTTGTGGCATAGTTCACCTATATCTGCTATTTATTCCTCGCTAGAAGTTGGGTTTATTATCTGACAGTTAGTTGCTGTAAAGATGGTTTGATGTCACAAGCTGAGAATTATAATTGTGTGGCAGAAATAATCATGAGGAGAGAAACTTGTAAGCACTAATGATATTGTGATCATGCTTAGCCCAGAGTAACACACAGTTTGGTTCAGGATATGTGTTGTAGATCCTCATAAGTAAGAGTGACCGTAACATAATTAAGTTTGACATCATCAGAATAGTGATGAAGAAATCTTTGTGTGAAGGCTAGGAACTGAGTGGTGACTAACTCTAAGGCCTGGTCTACACTAGGAGTTTATGTCGAATTTAGCACCGTTACATCGAATTAACTCTGCACCCGTCCACACCACGAAGCTATTTAGTTCGACATAGAGGTCTCTTAAATTCGACTTCTGTACTCCTCCCCAACGAGGGGAGTAGCGCTAAATTCGACATGGCCATGTCGAATTAGGCTAGGTGTGGATGGAAATCGACGGTAATAGCTCCGGGAGCTATCCCACAGTGCACCACTCTGTTGACGCTCTGGACACCAGTCCGAGCTCGGATGCTCTGACCAGCCACACAGGAAAAGCCCCGGGAAAATTTGAATTCCTTTTCCTGTCTGGGCAGTTTGAATCTCATTTCCTGTTTGGACATCGTGGCGAGCTCAGCAGCACTGGCAACGATGCAGAGCTCTCCAGCAGAGATGGCCATGCAATCTCAGAATAGAAAGAGGGCCCCAGCATGGACTGATTGGGAAGTCTTGGATCTCATCGCTGTGTGGGGCGATGAGTCCGTGCTTTCCGAGCTGCGATCGAAAAGACAGAATGCAAAGATCTACGAGAAGATCTCAAAAGCCATGGCAGAGAGAGGATACAGCCGGGATGCAACACAGTGCCGCGTGAAAATCAAGGAACTGAGACAAGGCTACCAGAAGACGAAAGAGGCAAACGGACGCTCCGGATCCCAGCCCCAGACATCCCGATTCTACGAGGCACTGCATTCCATCCTAGGTGCGGCCGCCACCACTACTCCACCACTGACCGTGGACTCTGAGGATGGGATATTGTCGACGGCCGGTTCCTTGGAGATGTTAGCGGATGGGGAAGATGAGGAAGGAGATGAGGAGGACGAGGCAGTCGACAGCGCTTACAACGCTGATTTCCCTGACAGCCAGGATCTCTTCATCACCCTTACAGAGATCCCCTACCAACCGTCCCCAGGCGTTAACCCGGACACAGAATCAGGGGAAGGATCAGTCAGTAAGTGTTTTAAACATGTAAACATTTATTTTTAACAGAACAGGAATATTAACAACATTAATAATGGGTTTTTCATGATTAGTTTGCCCTAGGCGCTTAACGTTTCAGTCCTTGGCAGTGCAACTACTGAAAAAAAATCTAACAATGTCCGGTTTAGCATGATTGTTTTGCCCTAGGCGCTCTACTGTTTAGTCCCTGCCAGTGCAGCTACAGTAAAATCCGGTCTATATGTCCGGGGATAGAGCAGAAATCCTCCTGGGACATCTCCACGAAGCTCTCCTGGAGGTAATTGGAAAGCCTTTGCATCAGGTTCCTGGGGAGAGCGGCCTTATTGGGGTCCTCCGTGGTAGGAAACGTTTCCGCGCCAGGAGACAATCAAGTACTCGGGGATCATTGCCTTGCAGAGCATGGCGGCATACGGCCCTGGTCTTTGCAGGCTTTCCCGAAGCATCCTTTCTTTCTCGGTCTCTGAAATCCTCATCAGAGTGATGTCGCTCATGGTGACCTGCTTTGAATTAGGTAGGGGAATGTTAGTATTGGGACTGCTTGCCTGTTCCTTTACAGAACTGTAACCGGCGGTTTAGAGCCACGCGGTGGAGGCGGGAGAGGAGCAGCATACAGGGATCTTTCCCTGGGACAGCCGCGAGGGGGTGGGACAGGGGCAGAGTTCTTGCTTGCCGGATTGCTGGCAGCAGGGACTGGCATTGCTTTGAACGTGAAAGGAGGCCAGTGCTATTATTAAAGTTTTAAGCAGCCACAAGTCTACGGCTTACCATGTCAGCCTGTTACCCAAATTCCGCTGTCCTGCCCCGCTTGTCTGATCTGCACTGCAAGACCCCAGGCACTGAATGCGAAGGCCGAAAATTCGACCTTGTCCTGAGTGCGCATGTGATAGGTGCTGTGCATGGTCTTGTTCACAGAGAAAGACTATGTTCTTTGTTCACAAAAAAATTTATCTTTCTGAGGAATTCACTCCCTTTTTCCCATCCCACAGCTGCGACTGTCTCCCAACCTACCCTGGCATCACACTCCCAGAGGCTAGCGCAGATTAGGCGTAGGAAGAAGAGGACACGGGAGGACATGTTCTCAGAACTTATGGGCTGCTCCCGAGCCCAGGCAGCCCAGCAGACCCAGTGGAGGGAGAACTTGTCCCAAATCCACCGATCACACATGGAACGGGAGGAGAGGTGGCGGCAGGAAGACCAGCAGGCGACTCAAACGCTGCTTGGACTAATGAGGGAGCAAACGGACACGCTCCGGCGCCTTGTGGATGTTCTGCAGGACCGGAGGCAGGAGGACAGAGCCCTGCTGCAGTCTATCTCTAACCGCCCTCCCACGCCACAAAGTCCCATATCCCCCTCACCCAAAGTCCCAAGAAGGAGGGGCGGCAGAGTCCGTGAAAACTCTCACTCCACCCCTGCAGACTGCTCAAGTACCAGAAGGCTCTCATTTCCCAAAATTTGATAAGTCCTTTCCTTCCCGCCTCACCCAAGCCCCCGTCCCAGTTTCATCCCCCAGTTTCATGTGTAGTTGCTAATAAAAAATACGTTTCTGTTAATTACTGTTTCCATCATGTTCTTTTAGAGGAGAGTCTGTTTGAAGGGAGGGGAGGGGGTTGGTAATTGGACAGGACAGTCACCTTTACCAGGGTACAGACGCGGGGGCAGGTTCAGCAGCAGGGCACACACACATTGCAGTCACTAGTTACCCTGGTCAGTCTGGGAGGTGGTTTTCATGTTCTGTGTGTGTGGGGGGGCTATGTGACTTTGTGGCGGGGGAGGGCGGTTAGAGATCTTATGCAGCGGTCCTTATCCTGGATCACAGAGCCACGCAGCAGGGGATCTGTAACTGTCCTCCCCCTGCCACAAAGTCACATAGCCCCCACACACAGAGTCCCGAACAGGAGGGGTGGCAGGCTCCGTTGAAACAACCAGTCCACCAGTGCTGAGCCTGTCATTCCTCGAGTTTAGAAGCGTCCTTTGCATCACTACACTACACCCGCTCCCCACCACAGTCTGCGTCCCAGGTTCAACACTTTACCGCGAAAACAGTAATAAAGAAAACGGTGTTCATTAACAAATTTCAAGTGATTTTATTTTTAAACGTGTGTTGGAAGGGGGGGAACGGGGTATGTAACTGGAGAGGATAGTGAACATTCACTGGGTAAAGAAACGGGGGCAGGTTCAGCTTCTCTGTGAACAAACTTAATAGTCACAGGTTACCCTGCTCACTCAGGAACCTAGCTTTCAAAGCCTCCCGGATGCACAGCGCGTCCCGCTGGGCTCTTCTAATCGCACGGCTGTCTGGCTGGGCGTAATCAGCAGCCAGGCTATTTGCCTCAACCTCCCACCCTGCCATAAAGGTCTCCCCCTTGCTCTCACACAGATTGTGGAGCACACAGCAAGCTGCAATAACAATGGGGATATTGGTTTCGCTGAGATCAGAGCGAGTCAGTAAGCTTCTCCATCTCCACTCCACCACCATTCTGCACTTGCTCAGCCGGTAGTTGAAGAGTTCTTTTTCACTGTCCAGGGCGCCTGTATAGGGCTTCATGAGCCAGGGCATTAGCGGGTAGGCTGGGTCCCCGAGGATGACTATAGGCATCTCCACATCCCCAAGAGTTATTTTGTGGTCCGGGAAGTAAATACCTTCCTGCAGCCGTCTAAACAGACCAGAGTTCCTGAAAACACGAGCGTCATGAACCTTGCCCGGCCATCCGACGTTGATGTTTGTAAAACGTCCCCTATGGTCCACCAGTGCTTGCAGCACCATTGAAAAGTAGCCCTTTCGGTTAATGTACTGGCTGGCCTGGTGGTCCGGTCCCAGGATAGGGATGTGAGTTCCATCTATAGCCCCACCGCAGTTTGGGAATCCCATCGCGGCGAAGCCATCTATGATGACCTCCACGTTTCCCAGGGTCACTACCTTTGAGAGCAGTAGCTCAACGATTGCGTTGGCTACTTGCATCACAACAACCCCCACGGTAGATTTGCCCATGCCAAAGTGGTTCGCGACTGACCGGTAGCTGTCTGGTGTTGCAAGCTTCCAGAGGGCTATGGCCACTCGCTTCTGGACACTCAGGGCTGCTCGCATCCGGGTGTCCTTGCGCTTCAGGGCAGGGGACAGCAACTC
Source organism: Emys orbicularis (assembly GCF_028017835.1). NCBI lineage: Eukaryota > Metazoa > Chordata > Testudines > Emydidae > Emys > Emys orbicularis. The sequence continues at coordinate 31,040,755 of NC_088689.1, read as the reverse complement.
ACAAAGTTCCAGGAAAGTCCCCTTCCGCATGCGAAAGTTTCGCAGCCACTGTGATTCATCCCAGACCTGCAGCACTATGCGGTCCCACCAGTCAGTGCTTGTTTCCCGGGCCCAGAATTGCCGTTCCACAACATCAACATGACCCATTGCCACCATGATGTCCTCGGCGCAGGGTCCCGTGCTTTGTGACAGGTCTGTGCCACTCTCAGACTTCAGGTCCTCACCGCGCTGCCGTAGCCTCCTCGCCCGATTTCTCAGCATCTGCCTCTGGGAAAGGTGGATGATAAGGTGCGAGGTGTTGACAACGGCCATAACTGCAGCAATGGTCACAGCGGGCTCCATGCTCGCAGTGCTGTGGCGTCCGCGCTGTCACTGACCAGAAAAGTGCGCGAACTGATTTCCCGCCGGCGCTTTCAGGGAGGGAGGGCGGGAGTGACGGTTGGATGACGACAGTTACCCAAAACCACCCTCGACACATTTTTTTCCCCAGAAGGCATTGGGGGCTCGACCCAGAATTCCAATGGGCAGCGGGGACTGCGGGAACTGTGGGATAGCTGCCCACAGTGCACCGCTTCCAATGTCGACGCTTGCCCCGTTAGTGTGGACTCACAAAGTCGAATTACTGCCCTTAGTGTGGATACACACGTTCGACTTTGTAATATCGATTCCACATATTCGATTTAAGTAAAATCGAACTACTCTCGTAGTGTAGACATACCCTAAGAGATGGTAGCAGTATGGAAAAATATTTCCAAAGGCTGTTAAATGATATGAGAGAGTTGCAAGTGCAAACACTGCTGCAGTTATGGGGAAGCCTCAGAAGGTATCACTATCTCTAGAGGAAGTAAAAGAAACTCTGAAGAACATGAAGAAAAGTAAAGCAGCTGGTGAAGAAGAGATAACTGCTGATATGATCAAGGCAATTTGAGATATTGAAGTAAAGTGGCTTCATAGATTACTATGTGTTTTCTGGGATCAGGCTAGGATACCAGATGACTGAAGAATGGAGATGATTGCGCCTTTTTGGAAGGATAAGAGTGATGTAACAGTGCATCATCCTGTTAAGTCAGTCTCTCAAAGTCCTTGAGAGAGAGATTTGGAGGCAAGGTTGAGGTGCAAGGTGGGGGGAAATATAGGAGAGGAGCAACATGAGTTTAGGAAGGGATGGAGAAAAGAAAGCATGGGAGGAAGAGGACAATAAGAGGATGTGGAAGACCGGGATACAATAGAAAGACTCTGTCAAAAGAAGTTTAAAAGGGACTGGAACTCCAAGACCTGTGACCCCTTGCCATGGTCAAGAAGGAGTGGTGAAGAATTGTGGGCATTTCCAACCCCATGTAGTTCTGAAGTGATAGTGGTTGTGAAGAGATAACATGATAAAAGGTAGATAATAGTTTGCTAGATTTTTTTTTGTAGGCTGTGAATCACAAAAGACACTTCTGCACAAGTCAGGTAAGACAGAAATGGTAAAAAGGTAAGAATAAATGGTATGGAGGATTGTGCCTGCTGTAGTCATTTTAGATGCTTGATATTTTTTGCTTTTTTTTGGGAGGGGGGGAATCAAAAAGCCTTTTTGAATAATAGAAAATAATAGAAAATCACCATTGAACACTGGAAACTGCTATGATAGACAGCAGTTACAGCCACCACCTTTTATAGGTAGTTTACAATGCTCGGTAGGGCTGGTTTGAAACAAAAATAAAGCTTTTAAAACTTTCATCAAGAAAGAGTTCTATTAATCCGTTCCTATGGACTATATTAACTTCATGGCATATGTTTATAAAGTGTGAAATCTGTTATTTATCTAGCTCCATATTAAGGTCATTTAATTATGAAAATCTAATGCAGTGTCCTGGTCCAATAAATGGAGCATAAAGTCTTAGTTATCTATTTCTACTGCAGAGGTTATGGTGTCCAGTTGCATGTACTTTGTCTGTGTTAATTATTCTTTATTAGGGACTGTTGCTTGTGAAGTTTCGCTTTGTTGATCTAAGAACCTGCATCTGTTGTAGTAGTACATTGCATGCCATTACATTGCTATCATTAGCAAAGGTAGGCTGAGTATCCTTAATGAAAGTTGACAGGAAAATCAAAGAGGGAAGCATTGATCAGTAGCTTACTGGTACATTCTGGCTAACAGGCTTAAAGTCAATGAGAGTCCTGTCAATGATTTCAGTAGGAGCATGACCAAGTAGAAGGGGTATATTCCCATCTGTGTATGCAAAAAATTTCGTGTGCAACTTCTGATGCTACAGTTACACATATCTCCAGATGTTGGCCAAGGAAACCAGCAGCAGGGCTAAAGCAAAAGAAATGAAGAGATTTTTAGTCTCTAAATAAAATGCTCATACAATTTGGGGAAAGAATTATTAGGAGCTACACAACAATGCAGAGTTAAAAAACAGGTAATATTGGAGAAGAAGCCAAAATAAGACTTTACTGTTTAGAGAAATACGATATGACTGACCTTTTGAGAGATTCTCTGAAAATAAATAGCTAGGACTCTACACTAAAGTAGAAAAAGAAACAAATAGGGAACACTCAAGAGTATAATTCTCAACAGAACATCCCTTTGCCACACTTTGGGATTTAAAAAGTCATTTACTAACTTCAGAACTTTTCAATTTAGGATTAAATCAACTAAGTCTACCTGATGAGCTCCTTAGATTTACTGAAGATCATGCCTTGAAGCCAAGGGCAGTTTTGTAAAGGAGACTGACAAGATTTCAGCAAAGCCAGTCGGCTACTGGACCTTTTTGGAGGGATTTACTTAAGACCAATGGGTGAAAGATAGGCTTAAGGACAATTTACAGTGCAGTTCTTATCTGAAAAACAACTGTAAAAATGGCATTTTGGGGTTCCATGTTTGTTGTGTGTCAGTAATTTCCATATCAAATATGCTCAGTTTAAAAGTAAAGGCTGTTTCTCCTCAGTGACAGCCTAGACTTGCAAACATAGTCTGGGTTCTGAGAGCCAAAGTGGGTTCTGCTCTTATACAAATTTGCTAGATTCTACAGAACAAATTAGATCTCAAAAAACTTGTACAACAATTCCATTTTCTTCAGACTTGCCTCAGTGACACCTTTTCATACCCATTATTTTCAGTAGATGTACATAGATGTAGCTGATTAGAGCTGATTTGCACCAGTCCTGTAAACACTTACACATATGCTCAATCATGTGAGTATCGCTATTGACTTTAATGGCATTACACACATGCTTAAAGATAAGCAAGAGCATAAGTATTTGCATAAACAGAGCCTTAGTAAACTTTTATTCTGATGATGTCCAAGAAGGAATAGATTCAAGCTCACTACCCTAGAGCTGCATTGTTTCTGTAATTATATCAAGATCAAAACAATGGTAAAATCTATAAATTAAGCAGATATGGCTCTGATACCTACAAAGGAAAGTTGAGTAAGAACATGTCATTTTTACATAGTCTCTTTTTGGAGTAGAACTACAATTTAGAGCTTTGAATTTTCCTACATTCAGCAGAGACCACATAGATAGATGGGTAAATGGCACCATCACACCTAAAAGATTTGCCAGGAATACAACTGTAGGAGAGTTCACTTCAAGTTCATGGGAAGTACTGGCATACACTACTGGCCATGTGAAGTTGGGCTTTGATAATCCCTGAATAGTCACTGAATTCAAGCATCTATCAATATACAAGACTATCAGTCAAAGAAATAATCATCTTGAAGTCACTTAAGATAGAAAGATCTCATAGAATGTCAGGGTTGGAAGGGACCTCAGGAGGTCATCTAGTCCAACTCCCTGCTCAAAGCAGGACCAATCCCCAGGCAGATTTTTGCCCCAAATCCCTGGGTTTAGCAGGCCAATGCTCAAACCACTGAGCTATTCCTCCCCCTCTTTTTATCTCTAAATAAAAAAGGAGGGCTAATACTTCTCTTAACCAAACTTTAACTCTGAAACAAACTGGAAAAACTGTAGACAGATTAGCTTTCCAAAACACATTCTTTTAATATCTTCCTGACTTCACCACATGTATAAACAGCTGTCTGCTCCTCTCAGCTATTTCTGCATTAGCTCACGTGGAAGAGACTCAATACTATTTAATGTTAAAAGACTGTCCAACAGGTCTTTCCCCCGCCCCCCCTTCTTCATTTGGTTGAAGCTAAGTAATCCATTTCTCAGTTCAAGAAATATTAGTGGGAAAGCTGTCATGTGTATGTAACTTCCAGTACAGCTGAGCAGGAAGCCAGTAGCAACCTTTCTGTTTGTGGTGGTTTAATTCTGCAGATTGTCCCATTGCTGCCCAAGTAAGTGAACCCCAAGCCTGGACATTTCACATCTCTCAGACACTTTTGCAAATGTGCATGGTTCCTTTCCTACTAGTTATTTATCTTTTCTTTTAAATTGCTCAAAGTGAATGTTTTGATTTCAAAATGATGAAATAGACAAACATTGGAAAAGAACATTTTGTTAGAAGTTTCAGCACTAAATATGACAAAGAAATAATACATTTTAAACCCTCAAAGGAGTTAGCTAGAGAGAATTAAAATGGGTTGGGATTAAATGCACATTTCAGCTGTGCTACCAGAAGGCTTTCGCCCAACAAATATGCTGCCATTAAGCCATTTTTAAATTTTATTATAGCTTCAGTAAAGAAAAATATTGTCCTCTCACTTCCTTCAAAATAAAATATAGTCTCTCTAACATATTAGTTTATATATATTAATGAGATTCTGAGCAAGTAGAATAGAAATATAATTCGAAACCAAACAACCCTCTTTTGGATAATAAAAATCTAAATTAGTAAATGGAAATTGCCAGAGCTACAAAATCTTTTTATTCCAGTTAAAAAATATAAGTGCAACAAATAGCTTCATAATGGCATTTTTTGAAATATAAAGCTTTCATAATTAATAACCTAGACTCTTGTCTACTTATTTCAGTAAATAATTTGAATGCAGCTGACCTTTCTATTTTCCCCTGCTACATTATTAATGAAGCTGAAGAGATCACTGGGTTATTGTTCTAGCAAATATATCTAGCTTAGCTGCGGCTTGGGTTTTCCACTAATGCCTTTTTAGATGTGGCACCTGGCTAGTTTATGTACCAGCAGGGATGGAAGAAATAAACAGAAAAGTTTTTGACTTCACAAACTTGGAATGTCAAGGCATTTCACAAGTTCAGCTCAAATCTCTGACATTTTGGACAAAAGTATCTTTTGGAACTAGGTGTTGATTGTCTGCATTTAAATTAAACAGATATTTAAAAATAGTTCACAGTAGGTAAAATTTACCCCTGAGCAGATCACCAGCACAAGACCTGTGTACCACTTCAGTCTATTTAGAGTCAGAGGAATGTTGATATAATCTCTTCACCAAACCCTGATGTACTTACTCTCTTTTTTTATGCAGGCAAATCTCTACTGGATCTCTTCCTGAGAAGTGCTGATCCCCTGCAACTCCCATGGAAGTCAGTCAGGAGTTGTTAGGGCTCAGACCACTCAGGATTGGGTCTAATGGGAGGTTTTCCTGGGTAAGGACTGAATTAAGATTTTTTTTCAGTATTTCATCCTACATTTTCATAATCCTACTTCAGCTTCTTGTTGCAGAAAATATATAAATTACTTCATTATCTTATTTATGACTCATTCAGGAATAAACTATGGGAGTTCACCTAACAGTGTGAGAGAATTTTTGGATGTGCTGGGTTCTTTCCAGTGTTCTTTGCAAGCACAAGTCATTGAAGAATTTTCCTACCTTTTACCTTAGTTAGCATAATACTATTAATATGAAAGTGACTTTGCTAATGCCTGCATTAGGCCTCTGATCTATGCCAGTACAAACTAAGTGTTTCCAGACTTCTGAACAGACTTTGTCTGAGATTAGTGCTCTTGCAATTAGTAAGAATCTTGCGCCTTCTCTCCTGGCAAACCTGACTCTTGAGTGCTTACTAACTATTACAACATATTCCTTTTTTGCAGGTATCGGTATATGTAAAACTTTATAATTCTGGATAACCAAACCTATAGTGCCATTGTCATGCAGAATATTTCTCCACAGTGAAAAAGTTTGCTGCATGTTTTTGTAAAATATGCTGACAGTCGAGTTTGTGCAGGCAAAACCAGATAGATGTTTTAAGACTAAAGTATCATCATCTGCATATTCTTACATTTCAGCTGAGTACATCAGATCCCAAATCCACATCAATACTCATTGGAGTGCATATCTTTTTTGAACAGCGTAGAAGGGTTTTTGCTTCAGCATTGATTGGCACTCAAGGAAATTTATGCATGCAGGAAGTTGCTATGATGTCATTTGAAATGCTTGATTGGAATGGAATGTAATTTACAAGATTTGCCAAGACAGCAAAAGGAAACCTTGAGCAATGTATTTTATGACTAAATAAAACTGTGACAGATTGGTATGGTACATTTCATAAGCTTTAAAAGCTTGAAATTATATGGACAGCTTCCAGGTAGACTTGCATTATTTACATGAAATTGAGGCTGAGTTATCAGTGATTCAAAGCTTAAGCATAGTTTTGTTTTGGATGGTGAAGTAGTGGATTTATTTCAGACATAGAATTCACTGAGTTTAGAGCTATTAGTACTAGAAAATCTTTTTGTACCAAAGCCAAGACAGGAGTAATCTTCAGCATCAGGATGTAGTTAAAGGCAGCTAAATGTACATACCTGAAAGTTAGGGGACAATAATATTTTACAGGCAATAGAACTACTGAACTACATACAGATGTCTATGGTTTTTTAACAAAAAAAGAAAATGTTCCATAAAAATGTAATGATTATAAGACCAGTCATGTGTTAGCCCACCCCCACTTTGCAATTGACCCTTACACAGGACTTGGTTTACAAACATTTTTAAGTGTCTCTTCTACCATTAATTTTAAATTAATTCATTGTAACTATTTGTTTCCATGAAGAGCTTAATAAATTTGAATTTATGTGGGAATTTAACTTTTTTCCTTTTGCAAAAAAATCACCGTGAGGTTAATCCAGGTGTTTCTTTTTTTACTAAGGTAAGTTACCTTTAGTGCTACTACAAATGTCTCATTACTATAGGTATTTAATGACATGGAACGTTAATATTTCCTTTGGCAATACAAACTAATACAGAATATAGTTCTGTGATACATGTGATAAAACATATATTGAATAAGACATGAACAGGAAATGAACACTGATAATCTAATGTGCTGTTTAATACCACTGAACTTTTAAGCAAAGGTAGAGAAGAGTTAACTTCAATATTTGCCTTGCATAAGGCCCTTCCTCTCAAAAACCAAAATCAAACCAACCAAACAAAAAACCACCCCAAAGCCAAAAAGGCCCGCAACAAACCACACAAAAACTCACCAGACTCTATTAAAATGTATGGGTTATATTATCGTTAGAATGACTTTCTGTTTTCTGATTCAGGAGAGAGAAGTTCTTTTTTGGCCACAGATCTTCTTTCCTTGATTTTGGTTAAATCCCCCAGATTATTGCATAACACAACAGCATGCTTTTCACTCTACCCATGCATAAAAGAGGCCTCACATTGATTTATGTTTTCAAATCTTAACTGAGCATGCTCTGAAAAAAGAGTGTTATAAACGCATGGGTAAAGGTTCACAAAAACTGACACACAAAGCCAGTGTGGACAAGAGCCCTTAAAGGTAAAATCACCATTTGTCAGTTCATTCTTACTGCAAAGAGCTATGTAAATAAGTATGTCAAGATTCTACATTATAGTATTTTCAAACAGTTACATAAACGTTTGTGCAGCTGATCTGACATGGATTTTAGAGATGAATGGACAAGTTTACTTTCAACTCTGCTACTAGTGATTTCTGGTCCTCCATTAATAATAATTTCCTGACATTTTCTTCTCATTGCATGAAAGGTCTGTCCATCTTAAGAAATACTAAAAATATTGCTAAAGCCACGGTTCAAAGGTTAAATGTTTGCAAAAGAGACACCATTAGGAACTGAAGAAGAGTAGTTAAGTGTCTAGTACTCTAGGGAATGAGATTTGGATTCCATTTATGTCTGGCATGTAAAGGACATAGACATACTCAGGCACAGCATACCATATACTTGCTTCTGGAAAGTATATGTAGTGACTGAGTAGGTGGAATAATACGAACCACTGTACGATTCGGAGCAAGGGTAGTCAGTGAGGGTGAAATTAGGGTTTACATGGGATGTAAGTGGTGCTGTAGAAGTCTTGAGTAAATTTCATCCTGATAATATAATTCACATAAATAACCAGAAGTGTGATCTTTTCTGCTATATCAGGTGGCACCTATTTATCCTGGCTTGACACCATGAAGACCATCTTTTAAATAATGTATTACTCTGCATTCTATTTTCAAAAACATTACTCTGTTTTTCTAAACTTCTCTTTGGTCAGCAGCCATGTTCTGAAATGACTGATATCCTGCACTGGTGGATGGGCATGTGTGATGGGGTGGACTAGGACTGGAGGACCCCTGCTGGAGGCCTTGTGGCCCTGCCACACCCCGCACCAGAAAAGGGCAGTAGAGAGGTCCTCCAAGCTGCTTAGAGTGGCTGTGTGGGAAGCAGCCAATCAGGGCCCAGCAGGCTAGTATAAGAAGAGCTGCAGGGACAAAGTAAGTTCAGTTCCTTGCTGGAGTTGAATGAATGTGGATGGTGTGTGGCTAGCTGATGAAGCTGCAGAAGGGCAGTGCTGCCAGAAGCCAGGCAGAGCAAGAAGGAGCCCTGAGCTGGTTGCTGGGACTCCATTAGGACAAAGCCCTGAGGTAAGGGTGAAGATGGCATGGGGCCACAGGGAAATGGCCCAGGGAATTAAAGAAACTGTTTCATAGTTAAAGGGACACAACAGATGGTTGCTATATACAGGGTCCCTGAGCTGGGACCTGGAGTAGTGGGCGGGCCTGGGTCTCTCTCACCCCCCATTAGCCACTGGGGGGGAAGTGGCTGGGACATTGAGGCACCCCAGAGAGGGGACTGAACCATAGTGGCCCAGCTGGAGAGCTGCAACCAGAAAGCCCAAGAGGATGAAGACATTGTCACCAGAGAGGGGCCTTGGGTCACTGCTCTGTCCTGGAGCAGGGGCAAGTTGAGAGAGTGTGCAGGCAGACGCACTCAGCCAAGGGACCACTCATGAGAGGTGAGTGCACCCCATTACAGCATGACATACACTACAGCATGCTAAGTTTTGTGTATTCAGTATTAAAAGGCTGTATTCCCATATGCAGTATAAGTAAAGTTTCTGTTCCTAAGGCAAAAGGGATTTTCCATTGATACTCCAGCTCAGAGCTGGATTAACTTCAAAAATAAAATAAATAGTTTCCACGGCCATGTAAAATGAGTTCTGCCTCTGGTGAATCAGAATTCGTGTTCCACTAGATGAGAAAATTGGCATTTTCATGAAGCCTCCACCCTCAAGTAGCTCTCTGGAGAAGACACCTGTGAATCTTAGTCAAAATACTTATGTGGCCCTGCTGAGTTTCTGTTGAATAGCTTGGCTGGGTGCAGAAGCTGCTATTTGCTACCATTAAGGTCTAACTTATAGTCACTTATGAGAACACTGGCTCAAGTTTTTCCTTGTTTTCTTTTTGGATACATTCTAATTTCAAAGTATTTTGTGGTAAATTAGTGAAAACTAACGCTGCAGACAAATTTCCATCTATTCTGTATTTCAACTGCAAATTTCCTCAAAATGAGTCTGAATCCCTATCACAACTGTATGTTATCTGTTCAGTTAAATATATAATAGTCAATTTTAATTTTTTTTTGCCACTGGCAAAATTTATTTTACTTAATTTGGTTTGATTAGTGCCTTTTCAGACATTCATTGGCATCCTATCAGCATTTCAAAAATAAAAAATTAAGTCTCACAACAAACCTGTGATGTACAGTTATGGAAGAATTTCCCCCATCTTATAAATGGCTAAGGCCAAAATGTCCAAATGTGGCCTCTGATTTTGGGTCTAAAACCTCAATCACTTTGGGTTTGGCTTTTCAGAAAGCTCCCACATCTCCCGTTGACTTCAGCTGTAGTTATGACTGATGCACACTTCTGAAAATCAAGCCCAATCTGAAAAACTGAAACTTGAAGCACCCAAAATCAGAGGTCACTTTCAAAATTTTGGCCTAAGTATCATGCTTAAAATAGCACTTCCTACTTCAGCAGACATTATATTTAATGTCATCATCACCCCCATGTTGGAGGGGAGGCATTGACCAGTCAGGGTGCCCACCAGTAAATCCTCCAATCAGGACGGTTGGGACCCTAGTGCCCAAAGCAAAGTGTAGGGGGCAGAAACTGAGCCAAAGAACCTTTCCCTACCTTGATGAGACAAAGTAGGCATTATTCTTTCCCTCATTTCCCATAAGTATGTTATTTTATTTTGATTCTTGAAAATTAAAGACTAAGGGGGATAAAAAGTTATTTGCTTTTTCTAAAGCAACAAATACTACCTGCTTTAGCCAAACAGAAAATGTATGATGAACAGGACCTTAAGCATGGAAGGGTTGACACATCTTTGGGTCAAATAGGTGCTTGCATATACAAATATAAGTTGCACTGAGTTACTTGTCTCTGTGACTTCCTATTTACATTTCCCATACTGCCATGGAAGTCTTCCCTGAGTTAGGACTCCAGGATGGGCCCTATGTGATTAGGGTAGCTGCAACACTTGAAATGTTTGTTTTACTATACATTTGACATGATGAACTGTCTAGATATGCCTTCTGACCATATGACATGATGAATTATAAAGGAAAGTCTTGCATCTAGCTTCCTCATCCATCTTGCATCTTTGTCCCTCTTGGCAGATGAAGGTGTAAAGATTGTACAGCTAGTGTGCATGTGAACTTGGTGCAAAGCTTATTTGATTGAGTAACTGAGATTTCTTCTTGTTGAATATGCCCTCCTTTCACTTTGTTAACAAAGCAAACAGAAGGTGCACAGCATAAGTCAAACCTGAAAATGGTAACTTTTTGTTTTCTTCTATTTCCGTGTTTTCCCTCTGTCGGTGTTTTTTGGGACGTTAACTTCAGTTCACTTCAATCAGCCTTTCTTTTCCTACTACCTCTCTGTATGTATGTGAACCGATATTGCATTGACACTGCTGAATCTACATACTGTTTTGAAAAATGCAGAGCTGACTTGAATATTAATGGGAACTGCTGAGCTAAAACTGACACGGATTTGAAGAATGGCTTATGTTTGGTATCGAGGGTTTAGCTGGGCATTTGTGATAGCAGTGTACTGGTATAATAATTATGCTGCCACTAAGGCTGTTAACATTTAGTATGGGGTTGATCAGATTATCCAAATTACATTTTTTGATTAAATGACCTTTTCTGCACAAAATCTCAGAAAATAACAAGTATTTTATTATAAACTGCAAAATATTTGTTACATTATTGCAAATTTTCTAATTTTTGTGCATTTTCCAGTTTCCATCATTGTAAATGCTGAGAAACACACTTACTCCTTTCATTCAACAAAGCTCTTTGGCATAAAGCTTCCATCATGAATGCATCCTCACACTTTTGACTCTGTCTGGAAAGCACCTAGTTCACAGTTGGCACTGAACTAATTATAATAATAATTGTGACGTTGCACTCCATAAGCTTTATGAAAATATGCTTATGAATGTAACTGGAATATGCTTTATGCAAAAGGTCTCTTGTAAAGTATCATTACAAATCTTATAATCTACTGAGTGTGTTCATCCTATTTGTTTGCATGTATTATTTCTATGTCTGGAGTTAGGAGAATAAGATATAAACTTGTATTACTGATGTATACATATTGAGTGGAAGCCATTAAGGGTGCTTCAGAAGCAATGAACTGTAAATGGCTTTGTTTACTTGCAAACCTTCCTGTGTATGTGTGGGCCAGCCCAGAAAGAATGGAGGCTGGGGTCTCACAGGACATGTGATCCTGTCACGTGATACTGGAATCCATCTTAAATCTGGTACTTTTCCATTTAGAAGGAGGGGTGGGGACCCAGAGAGACAAAAGATTCCCGCCTGGTGCCAAAGCTATAAAAGGGGGTGGAACAGGACAAGGGGGGCAGTCATGAGAAAGCCCCTGCTTACCACCTGAGATGTCTGCTGGAACTAACACGGACTGTACCAGGAGAATGGATTGGGCCCAGACTAGGAAGGAGTCTAATCTGTGAAAGGAGTTTATTGGAACATCTCTGAGGGTGAGATATTACCTGTAATCAGTTTCTTAATGTATTAGGCTTAGACTTGCGTGTTTTTGCTTCATTTTGCTTGGTGACTTACTTTGTTCTGTCTAGTATCAGAGGGGTAGCCGTGTTAGTCTGAATCTGTAAAAAGCAACAGAGGGTCCTGTGGCACCTTTAAGACTAACAGAAGTATTGGGAGCATAAGCTTTCGTGGGTAAGAACCTCACTTCTTCAGATGCAAGTCTGTTTGTTCTGTCTGTTATTACTTGAAACCACTTAAATCCTACTTTTTATACTTAATAAAATCACTTTTGGTTATTAATAAACCCAGAGTAGGTGATTAATACCTGGGGGAGCAAACAGCTGTGTATTTCTTTCTATCAGTGTTATAGAGGGCAGACAATTTATGAATTTACCCTGTATAAGCTTTATACAGAGTAAAACAGATGTATTTGGGGTTTGGATCCCACTGGAAACTGGGTGTCTGGGTGTTGGAGTGGTAACCTGCTGAGGTGTTTTTGGTTAAAGTCCGCAACTTTGGGGGTGTGGCCCAGACCCTGAGTCAGTGTTGCAGCAGGCTAGCGTGTCTGGCTCAACAAGGCAAGGTTCTGGAGTCCCAAGCTGGCAGGGAAAACAGGCTCAGAGGTAATTTCAGCACATCAGGTGATAGTCCCAAGGGGGTCTCTGTGACCGAACCCGTCACAATAATATCCAGCAAAATCAATAATCTTTCTAGTCTCTTGGGCCCAGATTTTTAGGTGTTGCTGCAGTTAGTGTTGCAATGCCCAACTGATTTAGGTATCTAAATCTCATGTTCAAAAGGGATTTAGGCATGTAGGAGCCTAAATCTCATCAGCTGTCAATGGGATTTTGGCTTCTGAGCAGAGCAACACCAAAATATCTTTTTTAAAAATCTGGGCCTGAAGCCTAGGAAGAGCACAGATGTTGGTGGCTGGATAAGTCAGCCTGTCACTGAAACCCTAATACATAACCATTGCCTCAGGTCCAGAGTTCAGACTAGGATTTTGAAAAAAACCATAGAAGAGTCTACCTTCAAATAACCAATCTTAGATTATACGTTGGTTCCAGTACCTTCAGTGAGACAATACTCTAGTAGGAGTTTCAGTTATGGGTTTCACTTGTAGTTAGCTGGTGGTATGTAATTTAGATGCTCATGTGGTGTGGACACATTCATAAAACTAGTAATTACTTAATTTAATATAGTCCTATTGTTTTTAATTCAAGAAGTTCCTGATAATCTGTGGCATTACTGCAGTGAATGAGAAAAATTCATGGGTATGAAATCCTGATCATATTGAATTCAAACGGAGTTTGTCATTAACTTCACTGGGGCCTGGATTTCCCTCTGAGTTCCCTGCGTCCCACACTTCAATACTAACAATTCAAGGACCTTCTCTTCCTATATTTGCCTATTAAGTCTGCAAAAGTTATAGTCCTAATTATTGTAAAAATCCTTTCCAGACCTGGGTGTGGAAGAGTGATCATTTCTGGGTCTAGTTTCTCACAAGGCAGGCTAACCTCTCACCATCCCACCATCCCCAGATTACCTGAAAACATTGGGGTGATATCAGCTGCCCCAACCAGTGCTCCTCCATGCATTAAAAGTCAAGATTCCTTGGCCTCCTCTACTGGGTGCTGTTGGTGTAGGGCCTGATCGACTCTCATTGACTGCAATGGGAGTTGGATCAGATCCATACTGAAGGGGAAGAACTATCCCCACAACAAATATTGAGGGGGCATTGAAGACCCCTAATGGGAAGGGGGGTCTTAAAAGGGTGTGAATGTATATATGTGTAATTACATGTGTATGCCTACCCTGCACATTGAAGATACACATTCAAATTAGAGTATGTCTAATTTAACAGTAATATGTATTGTATACTATCAGTAAATGATTCAGTTGTCATATCTAAAAATAACTATCCTTCTGCCTACAAAATCTGTTTGCCACTTAAACAAAAGGTGATTTTGCTGTACCTCTATTTGTTAGTTCCATTAACTCTGTGCATCATTCTGCAACATTTATTCCCTTTTCCATTGTCAGATTGTCATCACTTTAGCAATTGCATTTGGTTTTCATAGACAGTTATACATGTGGTTATCTATAGTCAAGGGCTTCTTTAGGTGGCATCATAAATTTTCAGATCACTTGAGGATGTATCTGTCTATAAGCTCTCTTCCTTGCTTTTCCCAAAAGAAGTATGTTGTGGGACATGCACTTAATTTAACATGTTGTAAATTCCCATATTTCTTCCCACAATTAAAGGACTTACCATTTTCTTTTATATCAGCTTCCAGTATCTCAGTTGGTGTTCAGCCCACTCTACAAATGACTTTCAGCAGGATTCATTTTAATCTAAGTTCTTTGGGGGATTTTTTTTATCTCGTTATGTTTTGTTCACACTCTCCATATGATATCTTAAACCCATGCTCCATGCAATTCGGGACTGGGATTCTTCTTTACTAGTTATCCCAGCTTTCCCTATCAGAAAATGATGCAACAAGAAAAGGACTGGAGGCCTTAAGAGCTATGTTATATATAGTGCATATTGGTTGTGCAACAATTCCTGATGGGCTGATTGTTTCGCTGTCTTTCCTGATAGCCATCATTCTCTGACAGCTATTTCACAGCTGAGGTTTCTTCTTACTCAATGAAAAGGCAGGGAAATGATATAGGTAAAAATATCCATTAGCATTATTTATACAGTTTAAATGTGTGAAATGAGAATATATTGTAAACGTGACTCTACTATTTTGGTAAGTACAGCCTAGCTCCCTCACACTGTAAACTCAGAACATTATCTAATATCCAGTGCTTATTAGCTTATGTACTCTCCTCCACACTCTCCTCTTAATTTTAGCTGAGAAAGAAAAGTCTAAAAGAGCAAGAAACCTGACACTGTACATTCTAAATATTTCTAGAGTCTTTCTATTTTCTATTATTCCTTCCTATAAAACATTATTATGACATACATTGTAGACAAGGTCTCTCAGACATGTTAATGGAGTCTTATATTGTTGAATGAATGATATATTTGATGCTTGATGGTCTGTTATGTAATGGACTCTTAGTTCATTCACTGGGACATTGATCAGGTTATGATCTTTATCATGTAATGCTGTTTACCAGATATTGACAATGGTTAGCTGTTGTTTTTGTAGGCAGTGATTCTGGAAGTTCTTATGTACATGCTTAATTATATGCACATGAATAGTCCCTTTGAACTCAGTTGGAATACTCACGTGTAAAGTAAAGCATGTATGTAAGTGCATGCAGCATTGGGCCCTCACGGATCACATTCAGCATTTATTATGCTCCCATGCTAACAATGAGTTTTGCCTGAGTATGGAGTAGGTAAGCTTGCTGAATAGATAGTGGCTTGGCTGTGATATGAATGTTGCAAACTGAACAATTTTTAAAATGGAAATGTTCCATCTGTTTCTCTGAGAAACACAAATAGAAATTGGCTGGCCTGCTTTTAATCTAGGCATTGAGAATTTAGAGCCAGTGGGCCAAATTCATCCCTGGTGATTTGTCTCAGCAACTACCTGAAAACCTTTTTTCTCCTTTTAAATATTGAGTGCCTTTTTTCCCCCTAGTGAGAACATTCTAGTGCCCTTCGCAAGATGCATTTGTGGGCTGGTTAAATTCCAGTATATGGCAGCTCTGAGGAAAGATTTCTTTGACTGGCCTGAAAACACTATTAGTAAATCACATTCCTGCTCAAGAACTTCCAAACAGCAGAACAATATTCACTGGGTTTCTAATTATAAATCAGCCAAACAATTTGCTCTTTAGTAGAGAAGGACAGGTCTGAGGTGAATGATTCAACTTGTATACACTTTCTTCACACAAAAATAAAATCAAGCAGTCTTGATTAAGAAGGATTTGTAAAAACTATAATAATCCCATTATCAATGTAATATGAGCCTGGAAGATTATTTTAAAAATGTTGGCTATAAAGAAGAATCACCAAGTGCTGCTATCATATAACTTAAATAAATGGAATACCTATTGCTCACAGAATCATAGATTTTAAAGCCCGAAGGGATCTTTATGATATTCTAGTCTGACCTCATCTATAACAGAGGCCATAGAATTTCACTCAGTGGTACTTGCATCAAGCTCATAACTTCTGGTTGAGCCAGAGAATAATTTTTAGAAAGATATCCAATCTTGGTTTAAAGACTTCAGGTGATTGCGAATCCATATGCCCCTAGGTAAATTGTTCCGGTGGTTAATTACCCTGACTGTGTGTGTGTGTGTTTATATATATATAAAAAAAAAGCTTTATTTTTCGTCTGAATTCACTTTAGCTTCAGTTTGAAGCTGTTTATTATGCCCTTGTATTAAGAGAATTCTCGCCTCCCATCCCCCATAGGCACTTATAGACTATGATCAAGTGTCCTCTTTGTAAAACTAAATAGAACTACTTGTTAATTCAGATATTCTTGGTATGCAGGAAGACTCATGTGGGTTTAAAGGAACTTTTAGTAGGTAATCTGGCTGATTTTTTTCAGCTTCCAGGCAGGACTGATTTGGTTTCCTCATTCCTAAACTCTTCTTGACTCTTTAAGATGATTCTTAAGTGAGCTTTTTGAACATTATGGATAGTTCCTAAAACACTGAGTTGTGATTGGGGCAGAAGTTTGTATATAGTCCCTGATCCAGTAAAACTCATAAGGTTACTGTGTTTTCCATAATAGTCTCTTATCGAAGTCCTGACCAGTACTAATACTGCTTAGATTGCCAATATAGATCATTCAGGTTTATTCCACAATATACAACATGTGTTGACCAAGCAGGAATTTTTTATGGAGACCAGAACAAGCTTCTAGAAATATCAAAACAAATATGTACATTTTGAAAGATTGTCGGGAGAAACCGAGAGAGCGCTAGGGCTAGGAAGAAATATACAAGTAGAAAGGTTTCAGAGTGGTAGCCGTGTTAGTCTGTATCAGCAAAAACAACAAGGAGTCCTTGTGGCACAAGTAGAAAGGATACTACAGCATTAACTTAAAGAAAAAATTAAATGGAGAAAACATCTGTTTTTTTCCACAGTATGGTTCAAAATACAAAGTAATTAGTAGATAAAATGTTGTGCAAAAAAGGAAAGCACCATATCTGATGTAATGATGCCTAATAGAAAAGTAAAGGTGGATGAAGCCAGTAAGAGAGAGGTGGAAATCATTGGGCTGTGTTTATGAAAAATCTAGGAGAGTGGCCTCCCTCCAAGCCAAAGGGGGAGAAACCACCCTCTGCTCCCTGGTGGGCAGAGCCGGGCTGGGCCTGCCCCTTGTGCCAGAAACTGAGAGGTGGGACAGGAAGTATAAGAAGAGGGGCCTCCGGCTTAGTTGGGCCAGAGCCAGTAAAGGAGACAGCCAGATGTCTCTAGTCTGCTGTAGGCCTCCAGCTGTGCTACCGAGTCAGGTAGCACCCTGACCCTAGAGGAGACTGAGTGCAGAGAGGAGCTGCTGGGATTGTCAGCTGCCATTTACCCAGAGAAGACTGAGTGTGGAGAAGAGCTGCTAGGATTGCTAGCTGCCGAATACTCCAAGGAGAGATGGAGGACCCTTGGACCATGGAGCCCAGTCCCAGACTGTGGAAGGAAGTAGCCCAGGGAAACCAGACTTTACTCAGATTTGCTGTTAGAACACGAGTTAGGGATCTCACTGAAATACACTGCTGACCCAGTGGTGGAGCCCTCCATCACTGTCAGGGCCCTAGGCTGGGACCCGATGGAGTAGGATGGGTCCAGGTCCCCCTACCCCCTGCTTCCAACCCTCCTCTTCCCCTCCCTGCATGGGGTGGCAGCCTCCCCACCTGAGGCTGAATGGCCTGTTTGCCTGCGGTCTGCCCAGCCAGAGAGCTGAGCCCTAGACTGCTTACTGCTCTTCCCTGCCTGTGGACCAGAGGCCCCAAGACTGTTTACTGTTCTGTCCTGCCCAGAGAGCCAGATCCCCATAGACTGGGCAGGGCAGAGTGACAAACAGAGTGCCAGAGCCTTTAAACTGCTTAGTGTCCTACCCCACCCAAAGGGCTGGGGCCCTAGCCCAGTGATTTGCTAATTCCCCTGCTACTTGACTGATCACTGTGACATAGTGAGGCAGAGTGGCCTCCCTCTGAGCCAGATGGGAAAGGATGACTGCCAACCCAGTACAAGAATAATGAAAGAAAGACCTAGATGATATCAGAAAATGTCAACAAGAGACTTGGTAACTAACAGGGGCACCAAGGAGGAGATGGTGGTGGTGATTGAAGAATATATCACTTAGAAGTAAGATTTTCAAGGCAGGAACTATGTCTTCCTTTTTTGTGTGAACAGGGCGTAGCACACGGTGGGTTCTGGTGAGATGCAAACAATAAATAATAATATTTAAGCACACCAAAATATCACTCGTAAAGGCTATGAATTGGTTCTAGTCTAAAGCCATTTAAAACTGTATCAGATCTATCTGAAGGTATTGTATAGTATTTTATTTTACTTTCCTATTATATGTTTGGATGCTATAAGCAATTATTCTGACAAACATAAGATGTTGCTCTTTGTTCTGTATTTCTTACACTACAAGGGCATGGAAAGTTAAGATAAGATTATATTTTACCTAAATGGGAGCATATAAATGGAAATCCAGTATCTTCCTCCATATCCATTTGAACTCTATATAAGCATGGTATACTAAATGGTTTCCAGGGTTTTGACACATTACTCTTCTCTGCAAAAACATTGTTCAAGGCATTCCATTAGTGAACCTTTTGTGTGTTAGCAAAATGCCACTCCATCTAACCTTAACAAAATTCAGTGGCAGCCTGCTCCATTCTTTGAATTGAATTAAAAGCAACTAGTTGTCCAGATCAGTGATGATATGACATGGTCATTAAAGTGAAATAAAGAGGTCCCAAAAATATACTCTACATGTAACTCAAAGTATTGCATGTGTTGTCCTTATGGAAAAATATCATCTGAGTTGTCAATTACATTATCCTTTAATCAATATTATTCATGTTCCATAATAATGCTATACCAGTATGGTGACTTGGAATTTAGATATTTTTTTTTTAAATAAGCAAACCCCAACAACATAAGATTAATTGAATAGTAAGAAACACTTATCAACTTTATACAAGTTTAGTTTAACAGGAATTGAATACATATTTAAACATTCTGCCTTTTATATTCTTAAGGCTTGCCTCCATATCAGCACAGATGATTAGGACAGTCCCTATTACTGTGTGCTCAATCCTGCAAGGTGCTGTGCACTCTGGCCCCAATCTAGAAAAGCACTTGAGCACACGCTTAACTTTAAATCTTGAAGTCTCAAGGGGACTATGCGCATGCTGAAAGTTAAGCAGCGCATAAGTGCTCTGCTGGATTGGGACCAGAGTGCTCAGCAGCAGCAATGTCATTTGCTATTGAGCAAAGGGGGCAGTTGCCCCCTCCCCTCCCAGACTTTGGTATGCTCCTTCCACAGACTCTTCACAGATCCATATACTCCATTATGTTTTCCACTTTTTACTCCCCCCCCCCCCCCCCGACTTTGGATGCGATCCTTAGGAAAGCAATAATTGCCTAGTTTTTCTCATTTTGTGGTGCTGTTTGGGACAGAAAATATTCTGTGTGGCTGGCATAACTCTGCCCCACCACCCAGAATTTTTCTGAAATTAGACCCCCTACTCAGCACCTTGCACAATCAAGCCCCATATGCACTAGTTGTACAGTGCCAGAAACTCCCATATCAATTCCATGGATGAAATCCTGACCCTCTTTAATCAATGGCACAATTCTCATTGGATTCAATGGAGACAGGATGTCACCCCTTATGCACTTTCCTGAGTGTGCATAATGTATAGGCCTTAAACATTTATTCGTCTTAAACACATTATGCAAAATTTGAACCTAATAAATTATTATCCTATTTTGAGGCGGGAACAACCAACAAGTGTAGAATGAAATAAACTCTTTGGTAAATATTGTAGAGGGAAATTAGGCTGAGAGTCTCCCAGTAGTGATCTGACTGTGCAAAAAAGAGTGTAAATCCAATGAGAGTTAATTTGATCGAGAATCTGGAACACTGGTATGACAATAACTTGTACCTTCTACTACAGAAGTTGGTCCAATAAAATATATTATCTTTCCTAACTTGTCTCTCTAATAACCATTATAATAATTATATTCTTTTTATGTAGTGCTTTTATATTAGCCCTAAACACTCTAACATCATGTATGATAAAGCATTTTAATAAGTGCCCTATGTTTGGCCAAACAGTAGAAAAAATAAATGTACTCATGGAACTTTAGAGGCAAGTACAGTATAGTTGCCTGAGCATGTTGAGCTATTAGCCCAAATTAGGGTTGCCAACTCTGACTCAAGCTATTCTGGGAGGTTTTTTCCCCCCCCAACATGACATAATGTCATTTTCTTAAAATATCCTATTAAAGTCTCCTGGATTGCTTTCAGTAGTGTCCGGGAGCTAGATGCCAATTCCAGGAGACTCCAGGCCAATCCTGGAGGGTTAGTAACCCTAGCCCAAATTGCTACATAGAGGTGTGGAGGGGCAGAGATTACTATGCCAGTGCACAGGTCATAATGACAATAGCGGAGAAATGGTTTCAGCCCCAAGGCCTGTCTGTAGGTGAGGAAAGGAATAAGGTTCTTACCCTCTCAATTCCCTGCACAAAACATGATTATTTTGTTGTGCAAGAATGATTTTCCTCTAATGACACTCTTAGGGAGACAATATGGACTGGTGGCTAGGGCACTGGATGGGAGTAAGGAGACCTCCTCTTTATTCTTGGCTCTTCACTGGCTGGTATGTATGACATTGGGCAAGTCATCTTACCTCTCTGGGTCTCACTTTCCACTTCTCTAAAATTGGGAAAGTAATTGCCTCCCTGAAAAGCGTTTTGAGACATTTAAATGAAAATTGCTATATAAAAGCTCTGTATATAATTATAGTTTGCAGTGTTGAAATTATGTTGGTCCCATGATACAAGAGAGACAAGGTGTGTGAGGTAATATCTTTTATTGGACCATCTTCTGTTGGTGAAAGAGACAAGCCTTCGAGCCCCACGGAGTTGGTGTGACCTGAAAAAGCTTTGTGGAGCTTGAAAGCTTTTCTCTTTCGCCAAGAGAAGTTGGTCCAATATTACCTCTCCCGCCATCTCTCTCTGTATAATTATAATTCTAATAATTTACAATATAATGGATTCCATCTTACAGCATAAGTGAAAATCTGTTGCGTGGAATATTTTAAAATTATTTTAACTTCTCAAGGTTTGAACTGCTGTTCTGACTTTGTGCCTAGACTCATGCTTTATTTGAAATTTCTTTTTAAATCATTTCCACCTTCTTAAGAGATTTTGACTTAGTTTGTGCAGTCACTGCACAATAGTTGCATTATCGTAAGTTAGTCTGCTTGTCAAATGTAAAACTGATTTTCATTTCCTTATAGCTCTCTGCTGCATCTACTCTAGCATCTTGCCTGTCAATCATATGATTTCCTGTCATATGGATGCCAGTTGACATGCCTGTCAGCCATATCAATTCTTACAAATATTCCAGGTTTAAGGAAATCTGATTCAGTTTTACGAAACATTGTAGGAGAAAAGAGTATTTGGTTAAATCATAATGCTAGCTCCCACACACTTAAAATGAAAATCTTTTGTCTTGGATATTTCCAATTTTCAGACACACTGTGCGACAATTATTTCACATTGTTTGTTTCCTAGAGCTCTGTCACTTACTTTTGAATGAGTCATTTCCCCACAGTTTCATTGACTTGATTGCCTTGAAGCTTAAATGTGATTTAGGAGGAAAAATTCTCTTTGCAGTGTGCCAGAGGAACTTGGACCCCAGCTGGGAATAATGCAAAACTGAAACTCACACCTGAATTATATCATAATATATGGAAGTTCCATACTATACACTGTATGACATATAGAATATTGACTATGAATGCACCAAGAGTGTAATTCGCTTATCTTGCATAATGTTTAAGTAACAAGACTCTCTCTGGAAGAAATGCTGGTAGACCGGAGAGGTAAAATCTACTCCTCCAACACAGGGCCAGGAGTCAGGGCTGCAGTAAATTGCACTCCATCCAGTTGCTGCTACTACAGGCTAATGAGCTGGAGCAGTGATTCCAGCTCCTCTATACTAAATGCACAGGTTTGGGGGCCACTAGATCTGTTGCCAATACAGGTTGCATGACTTTTGATCCCGTACCTGCTCAATCACAGATCTTTGAGATGGCCTAGGCAGCGACTATGCAGAGATGTGCAAGCAAGCCTGGTGGCAGCGTTTAAACTGGGATGAACACTTCATGCTGGTTCTACACTCCACAGGTGAACTTCACCCTCACATAAGTCACTGCACCTCAAATGCTTTAAAAATCTAAAGATGACTCCCATTATATCTTGTTCTTTACTTGCTAACACCAGTCAAGCTCTGACTTCAACAGGAACATTACTGGGCCCCTACTTAGCACAAGTATAATTCTTTTAATCTCCAAAACTCATTTATAAATATTAATTTGTTAATCCTCCCAAAAGACCTAGAGAGAGGTGTCAGGTTCTAGTTCATGATTATTAATCTCTGTTATGTCGAATTACTTTGATATGCTGGCCTTTAACATTTACACCATAGTATGAACTTGTCAAAATGAATCAATCTTGAGGGTGTACAGGGCAAGCTGGACACTTGGATTTAAGTAAAGAAAGACAAGAGACCATCACATAAGAAAATTCTTTTTTCTCCAAATAACATTTCCAGTTAAACTGATTAACATGGGAGTCGGGACTAGACTGTAGAATCTTTATTCACCATGGTAAACAATCATATGCGTAGTCCCATTAAAGTTGAACTATTCTGTTAAAACAAAACAGACATTTTAAATAGAAGAAATTTTATGCCCCTCATAATAGGGAGGAATACAATTACCTGTAATCACACTTTTTGTTAATTCAAAATGTTCCATCAAAATCTAAAGAATGTTAGCGTCTACAGCAGTTAGATTGGCAAGTTTATCAGCTGTTACTGCTCTGGGTTCATAATATATACTATTATATCCTGATTATGATCCTCCTTCTTTTCTAAGATTTGAAGAGAGAAATTTAACATCTCAAGTTACCAAAAGGATCTGTATTATCTAGTTTGAACAACAGAAGAAATACATCAAATACTGTAAATTATTGCTTAACAAAGAACAGTGACAGGTCTGATAAAAGAAATAGATTCCATTTTTCTTATATTTGAAGAAACATTGCTATCATTTTATCCTGCAAACTCTTCTTATAATGCAGCAAAAATATTCTCTTTGAAAGTAAGGCTGAAATTCAACAGGAACTTTACTGTTTTATTCTTCCTATGTATTCTTGCTAGGGGTAAGAAGATTGGACATGATGTCGATTTTCTGATCAGCAGTCCGGGGCTAGGACAAGAAGAAGAAGTTTTACATAAAGTGATTGACTTATGGAAAAAGCAGGTATGAAGCAAATAATATTTGGATACAAAAGAATTTTGTTAACAGCACTGGATTCAGCATTGTAAGCTGATGTAGAGATAGGTGATGAGTGCCTTAGAAATGATTGTTACTAATATTTAACTCTCCAGGAAGGATTTGAATATTAGATGGTGCAGGTGCCTCAAACTATTTTAGCTCAATAAATATGGTCCCTTGGGAATAATCAATCTGCTACTTCTCCTTACATTCATTACTAGTAAAAATATCACTATAAATTTAATTTCTGTACTGTTCAAAGGGATTGATTACAAGTCAGGCACCTTCTTTGTTGTCTTTCATATGAAATGTAATAGTATTTGTATTTGGAGGACATATTGCTTTCAGAGTCACTTTTCTTGGCATTAAATTGGAAATCATTTTGCTTCATGTAAAAGGGGAACTCTCTTTGTGAGGTAAATTGTCGAAAGCCCAGAAGCTAAGTAAGATCAGCTTTCAGTTCAAGTGGTAGAGAGAGGATAATTTTAAATTAGTTCTGGAATTCTATGTATTTTTCAGTGTGTTAATGAGGAACAGACATCAAACGATTCAATGGTTTGGAAATGCCTCCAAACAGATACCTGTGAAGGTGGTCCAGAACTTTTGAGCCGACCAAATGCTATCCTACCAACTTTCTCAGTAGATCCTGGATCCTTCTCCATGGGCACACAACACAGCCCTAGCTCCCTTCCTCCAGTCAGCTTCCAATCTCTGAAGAAGTTCCAAGCCTCCCTTCTGAGGCCTGGGCTTCCACCTTACTTATGCTCAGTATACTTATTGGGACAGATCCTCAGCAAGTGTAAATTGCCTTAACTCCATTGAAGTCCATGGAAGATCTGCTGAGGATCTGTGCTGTTATTATTGATGTTATTTATTTAAAGCTTCTTTCATGGGGACCCCACTCACTTTATACAGGGCAAAGTACACTGTCTTCTGGGCAGCTGTCTTTAGACTTCAAATAGGAGCACTGGGAGGGCTCTCCAGAACTATATAGCTCAGGGGTAGGCAACCTATGGCATGTGTGCCGAAGGCAGCACGCGAACTGATTTTCAGTGGCACTCACACTGCCCGGGTCCTGGCCACCGGTCCAGGGGGCTCTGCATTTTAATTTAATTTTAAATTAAGCTTCTAAACATTTTGAAACCTTATTTACTTTACTTACAACAATAGTTTAGTTATATATTATAGACTTATAGAAAGAGACCTTCTAAAAATGTTAAAATTTATGACTGGCACACGAAACTTTAAATTAGAGTGAATAAATGAAGACTCGGCACACCACTTCTGAAAGGTTGCCGACCCCTGATATAGCTAATGCCAGATTGAAAAAATGTGCCCTGCCTCCAGCTGGGGTAAGAGTCTGTACACTGAGTGCAGCACTTCATCCCCCCAGGAAACTTCCCACAGTACCCCTCTTATACTCGTGGGAGCAATGCTTATAAATCAAAGGAATCAGTCAGCCACACAAGCGGGCAGTGCAGTTCACCTTGTGCTGCTTTATTTAAACTAAGGGATAGGGAACTGAAAATAGAAAGCTGTTTAAAAAAGAGAGAGATAAAACTAGGCAGATGAAGCAGTGGGAAGAAGAGAGAGGACGGTAAGTAAAGAAAGGAGAAGGGGTTGATAAATGGATCAGGTTTCAGTTGGAGAAGACATGAGAGCGAAGAAATGGAGGAATGGGAGGTAGAGGTGGTGGTGGAGGAAGGGTGTAAGGTGGCAAAAAGAGCCAAGCCTAAATATACTGGGGATCAGTTTAAGTGATAGGCAGAGTCCCCGTCTCCCCCCCCACCCAAACAAAGAATCCCTGTTTATAGTATATAAATCTGCTGCTCGCACTGCTGGTTATGCTGCTTGAACTCAGTGCTATGTCACTTCTAATATGCATCTTCCTACTGTCAATGCTTGAGAAACTGGCTGCCAACAAAATCAAAATGCAAAACAAAGAGGAATTATACTCCTCCTGCCTTTTTTATTACCTTAGATTTATTTAAAAAAAAGGTGTAAAGCACTTTAATACTTTTTGACAGTAAACCTGTCTGCCTCCTTGTTGCTTTCCCACTTTTATGCTACTGCTTCAAAGCTCAGATGCATCAAAGAACGTCACTAAGGTCATGATGTTGACTTTCTTTCAACTGCTCTTAGTGAAAGATTCTGCAATGTTTAACTTGTAAACTATGGAAAAACGAATTTAAATAGTTTAGAAGGAGCTTTTTCTTAGTTGAAAAGTTTAGTGTTGCAGAATCTTTCTACTGAAAGCTGATAGAAAAACTAAGTGGGTAAGTCAACAACACCATATTGCTCTTTGATGCAGCAGCATCAAGGATAAGTGGGTCTAGAAACAGAAGATATGTCTCCTCTGAGCTTCAAAATGGAATGGTAAAATGGAAAAGCTGCAATGCGGTAGACAAGTTATCTTTTAATAGTTCAGTAATGCTTTAAAGATGAAGTAAGTGTGCTTCAAAGGCCATGTAAAATGACTTCCCCTGTGGGCTGCAGTTTGGAAGTCTCCTGGCCAGTAGTTTCTTAGCCATATGTGTCAATACAACTTTTTAATGCATCTACAGTATATAGTGTTTTCTATTTTTATTTTTTGTTAGAAGCATATCTAAATACGTTTCTCTTTATGTTGTTAAATATATACCTGTGACATAGCAGAGATAAATTTGCTGTAAGGATTTTAACGTTTGCATTCTCTCACTTAACATTTTTAACTGTACACACTTAACACTGCATTAGCACAGCTTGGCATTAATTTCCTTTTGGGTTTTTTTAAGAAAGACAAAGAATAACCAGCCTGTGCTGAATAATCTTAGCATTTAAATGGTCCAAATCAGACTCTGACATTCACACCTCATTGAGGGGAATGGATGGGAGAGGAGAGGTCTCATTGAAGTGAATGGCAGGGAGCTAAATAACAGGGCTAAGCTCAGTACTGGAGACTGTTCTATGCAGATCTGATTTAAAAGGGCAGCAACACATTTATTACCTGTGATGGCTGTATCCTGGCAATGGAAAAAAAATAGTTTGAAATGAAAGTTCAGAATTTGCAAAAACAACGTGTAACTTTCCCATACCAATAATTTTCTCCAGCTCTTGAAGATAAGGCTGTGGATTTTTGCTGTGTGTGTGTGTGTGTGTGTGTGTGTGTGTGTGTGTGTACAGCTGACAATTACAGTCTCTGTCATGCAAACTGTTTTTAGAGCAGACTAAACAGCAGCACTTGTGCCTTTCAGGCTTTTAAAGAAGAACATATTGTCAATCCTCAACTGGTATAAACTGGCATAGTTTATCTTCAATAGAATGATGCCAATTTCCACCACCTGAGAATCATGTCTATGTGATGTCACAAATGGGATTGGACTTCATTTAGCCCTGCTTAAAATTAATCTACAGAAGTGATAAATTTATTATTGTCCCCAAACTTCTACCACCCTGAATGTGATTATGGATTTACTCCAAAATGAGCACTTCTTTTGAAGTGCCGAAAAACCTGTTTTTTTTGTTTTGTGTTTGTTTTTTAAGTGTGGTATTATTTTTTTAAGTAGGAAAATTGTTCTACCTGTCCTCCAACTCCAACCTTCCACAAAATCCTCACTTGGTTTCGACAGTGCTGCAAATCTGTGTGATAAAATGTCTATGTTAATCTTCATTTAAAAATCTAAATCTGTAAATAAGGACTAAAGAAATGTACAGAATGTAGGTCAAAGAACTGGTGTTTGCAGAAGGCTGCAGATGCACTAATTTACATGGTGTAATGTAAATGTGCTGTTTTAAACCAGCAATATCCAGAGCTTTACTAGAGCTTCATGGCTGACTGCACACTCTAACAGTCTTTGTTTTTTTTTTTTTTATTATTAGTTTGTTTGAACCTAGAGAAGTGCTGTTTCAGCTGCATTTTATGGAACAATGGCAATGTCCAGCACCTAATCAAATTAAGTTAATTGGAAACATTATGCCAGTGGATGTGTCCTGGGCCTTGATTCCTATTTAAAAGTGGCATTCTGGCTTTTAAGTCAGATTTCAGCTGCTTGTGGAAGTCAGCACTTGTATAATTATTGCCTAATTCCCCCTTTTATTTATGTTAAAGTAGCTATTTGCAGCATGGTACATCTTTACATTTTCTTCCTTTTAACTTTTACAAATTGCCAAGCCATTTAACTATGGAAAAGCAATAAATAATCTATAGATGTGTAGTCCTGAAATAGCCTCCTAGTCACACTTACTACCCAACACTATCTGTGGATACTTAAAAATAACAGGAGTACTTGTGGCACCTTAGAGACTAACAAATTTATTAGAGCATAAGCTTTCGTGGGCTACAACCCACTTCTTCGGATGCATAGAATGGAACATACAGCAAGAAGATATTTATACATACAGAGAACATGAAAAGATAGAAGTAGCCATACCAACTGTAAGAGGCCAATCAATTGAGATACCTGTGGATACTTAGTATATAATCACTGGAGGACATAGCCCAATCAACAAGGGAAAAGGCAGAGCTCCAATACTGAATTACAGCTCTACAATTGCATGATGGAAACCAAAGTGAGCTAAGAAATGTTTTCTTGAAATGTCTAACATGAAAATGGGGAGCAGAAGATCAGACAAGAAACATCCTTCCCTTAAATTACAGGCAGTAGCTGTACTCACAGGACATTTCCCATCTTTCAAAACAGCTTGGGAGCTCTCTATTAGAGAAAAGAACAGGAGTACCTGTGGCACCTTAGCGACTAACAAATTTATTTGAGCATAAGCTTTCGTGGGCTACAGCCCACTTCATCGGATGCATAGAATGGAACATACAGCAAGAAGATATTTATACATACAGAGAACATGAAAAGATAGAAGTAGCCATACCAACTGTAAGAGGCCAATCAATTGAGATGAGTTATCAGCAGGAGGAAAAAAAACTTTTGAAGTGATAATCAAGATGGCCCATAGAAGGTGTGAGGATACTTAACATGGGGAAATAGATTCAATTAGTGTAATGACCCAACCATTCCCAGTCTCTGTTCAAACCTAAGTTAATGGTCTCCAAAGAGAGACTGCTGAACTTGAATTAATATGCAAATTAGATACCCTCACACCTTCTATGGGCCATCTTGATTATCACGTCAAAAGTTTTTTTTGTTTTTTTTTCTCCTGCTGATGATAGCTCATCTCAATTGATTGGCTTCTTACATTTGGTATAAAGAACAGGAGTACTTGTGGCACCTTAGAGACTAACAAATTTTTTAGAGCTAGCCCACGAAAGCTTATGCTCTAATAAATTTGTTAGTCTCTAAGGTGCCACAAGTACTCCTGTTCTTTTTTGCGGATACAGACTAACACGGCTGCTACTCTGAAACCTACATTTGGTATGGCTACTTCCACCTTTTCATGTTCTCTGTATGTATAAATATCTTCTTGCTGTATATTCCATTCTATGCATCCGATGAAGTGGGCTGTAGCTCATGAAAGCTTATGTTCAAATAAATGTGTTAGTCTCTAAGGTGCCACAAGTACTCCTGTTCTCTTTGCGGATACAGACTAACACAGCTGCTACTTTAATAGAGGTTTCAGAGAGCTACTGGAAGTTCTTCCCAAGAAAACCAATAGGATGCAGGTTAGAACTCACATTTCAGAACCTAGAAAGCAAGGTTGAAACCCTAGCAAATAAACTCACTATGATGGATAATAAATAGGGATGAATGGAAACTAAAACTAAATGAAAATCTATGGAGAAGGTCAGAAATAATATAACAATGGAGGTCACTGCTAGAAAGAAAATGATGATGAAATGGGGGATATGGGATGATCACAGGACAAAGCAACTTAAAAACCAAACTAGTGCCAAGAACACTAGAATTCTGGGCATTCGTCAGAGTGTTTTCGGGTTGTGGAAGGTGTCTCAGAAAATGAAATTACTGATAACTGGGCCTGATTGTGAAAGATGACCTGATGTGTATAATGCATTGCTATAGTAGTATAGGTCTTGCACCATCTTCTTTCTGAAAACCGACAGGTATGGGCACTGTCCATCTCCTAGACTGACAGCTCTGTTTGGAATTTGTCAGCCAGGACTATACCCTAAACAATGCAGACTTATTCAATCTTCCCAGATGTATGACATATGGGGATGCACCAACAATCCCCACCTAGGTAGTCTCTCCTGACATCAACCCCAAAATGTTTGGGTGGGGGGGGGGGGCAGAGTAGCAAACATTGCCTCCTGATCAGATGATCTCCCTCTCATGATCTGCTAAGATCTCCCCAACAGCTATGCAGCCCAGTCAACAAGAGCTGGTCTGCTGGGCTTCATGTTGCCAATATGCTGGGATTTGGCCTCTGGTGTACAGTACTGTGAGAACAGTAAAAACTACATAGGTGTGATTTCTAGCAAAATCAAAAGCAGTAAGCAGTGCTTTTCTTTTGTTTAGGGCTTGCTTTTATACTATGATCTCATTGAATCAACATTTGAGCAGGCAAAACTACCAAGCAGAAAAGTTGATGCTTTTGATCACTTCCAGAAATGCTTTGCAATTTTAAAATTACATCAGCAAAGAGTGGACACCAGCAGTTGTGATGCATCAAAAGAATCTGATAAGGCAGAAGTCAAAGACTGGAAGGCAATCCGTGTAGATCTGGTTGTAAGCCCCTTTGAACAATATGCATATGCTCTGTTAGGTTGGACTGGCTCCAGGGTAAGTAACTTCAAGAGCCTACATTTTTTTTTCTTTGAGCTACTAACCTATTTTTGTTGTTGCTGGACTATTCACAGTTGGTCGACTTTTAAAAATGTTCCTTTCTTCATATTTTTCTATTATCATCTTCTTCTTAACCAGTCATTAAGCAAAACATTATCCTAGCTTATGGTGACAGAGGCACCACTAACACTTAACTCTTTTAGCAGACAAATAATATATAACATCTATTTTCCATGAAGTTTAATTTCTGGGAATCATAAGCCCGATCTTTGGTGCACCTACAACCTTCTGCCACTCAAGCACTGCAAAGGGTTTAACTGGCCATCTGGGCAAAGGGGAATTCCCCAGGTGGCAAAGACTTTAGGGTTTAATAACTATTTTATAACTTTAAAATAAAATAATTTATTATTGGTACTGGTAGTTGATCTTGTGATTGATAGTTACTTTGCTAATTGGTAGCTGGTACTGTAATTGGTGGTATAATCGGTATAATATAAAATATTAAAAAATACAAAAATAAAGAAATAAAGAAATAAAATAAATTTTCAAAATGAAAAAGGCAATTTCAAAACTAAAAATCAAAATGTTACATTCTGAAAAGGTTTCCAAATATTTCTTTTTTTTTTTTTTAGAAATTTTGCCAAAATCAACACATTCCAACACAATGTCATTTTGTGATGGAAAAGTGTTCCACTGGAGAGTATTTGACTAGCTCTGCTCTACATCACTGCCCTCTGATGCCACTTATACTAGAGTAAATAGCCCTATTCAGTATGTGGGGATCGGGAGACACATCAGGGAGCTGCTTATAAAGTCAATTTGCAGGACTGGCCACAGCCTCCACATGATTTAGAGCAGCTATTGGACTTCTCTAAATGCCACTGATATAAGGTCCTCAAATGAAGCTCCACTGCTCCCCATCCCCTCCCCATCTCTGACACACCTCTTACACCAGGCCAGTAGTGGGGACGCACTAGTACAGGAGCCAACTGCAATACACTTGTATCAGCAAAGAGTTCCCCTCTGACAGATGAATTATATGCTGGGCTTTTGTGGCCCCATTATGGCTCCTATGGATGGCAGCAGTGAAAAAGGGCTGTAACACAGAAGGCAAGCTTTATATTATCTCAGTTTTACTTCTGTAACTGTGTCCATGCAGGAAGTGCTAAGCAGGGTTAAGGGTGTTCAGGAATCCTATAGTGAGATATGTGCTGTTCTAACTTACTTCTGTCTAGTAGAAATTCAGTGCAGAGATAATTTTACTGTAGAAAACACCTTCTTTTCCCTTCCATGGTCAACATTTTAAAAAAAGCCTATTTTGCTCCTATGTAAAACATAAAAAGAAATTCAGAAATTCAGTTGTTTATTAAAGAAAGAGAAGACTGACTGATGGATTCCCCTTTAATTAACCATTTTACAAACCTTTTCAGAAAAGGCAATTGAAACATCAAATTATTTCCCTTGCCCACTTGTAAATCCTATTTCTAATCTCCTAACCTCCTGTAGCCAATCCTTGAGATCTTAAATTAACCCTCTGTTTTGGCTTTATCGATTGTGTTTCATAGATTCCAGGGCTGGAAGGAACCAGTGTGATTAAATAGTCTGACCTCCAGTATAACACAGGCCATAGAACTTCCCCAAAATAATTCCTAGAGCAGATCTTTAAAAAAAAACACAACAACACCCAAACAAACAACTTGATTTAAAAATTGTCAGTGATGGAGAATCCACCATGACCCTTGGTAAATTGTTCCAGTGGTTAATTAACCCTCACTGTTAAAAATGTATGCATCATTTCCAGTCTGAATTTGTCTAGCTTCAACTTCTAGCCATTGGATCATGTTCTACCTTTCTCTACTCAACTCAAAAGCTCATTATTAAGTATTTGTCCCCCATGTAAATACTTATAGACTGTAATCAAGTCACCCCTTAACCTTGTCTTTCTGAACTTGTCAGGTCCTGCAGACTCAGACTCCCTCCCACTCTGGGAGTATTTGCTATGTGGGAAGGGTCTCTTTCCCCTCCCTCCCCAGGGATCACGCTCCTACACAGGGCCGTAGCAACAAAGAACGTGGCCCCCTCCGAACGGTGGCCCCCTCCGAACATATGTCCGGGCGGGGCCCCTTACAATGCAGAAACTGGAATGCGGTATTTATTTTGCCACTTTTAGGGGCCCCCTTCCTTGCGGGGCCCCCTCTGGTCGGAGGGTACGTAGGGCGCTCGCTACGCCTCTGCTCCTACACCACATTGCACCAAATCTGTGCCTTTGTCAATCACCATGAATGCCCTTAGGTAGGTACCCAGTGCTCTCTAAATGTCTCTACACCACTGAAAAAGCCTAAAATAACCAGCCTTTCTTGATTTAGAAAAATGGAGTTATTAGCAAGCAAACTGTGGGAGTCCAGTATATGCTTCATTTAAACTATTTCTTGTTACAATGCTATACCATTAGTAAGGCAACTAGTATCAGGCAAAGCTAATATAATGTAGTATTGTATGTCAAAATCAGGGCCGGCTCCAAGCACCAGCTTGGCAAGCAGGTGCTTGGGGCGGCCACTCCGGAGGGGGCGGCAGGTCCAGCTATTCGGCAGCAATTTGGCGGACGGTCCCTCACTCCCACTCGGAGCGAAGGACCTTCCGCCGAATTGCCGCCACAGATCGCGATCGTGGCTTTTTTTTTTCTTTTTGGCTGCTTGGGGCGGCCAAAATCCTGGAGCTGGCCCTGGTCAAAATAATATCCCTGTGAGTGTTCATTCATTATGGGACTACCATGAGACTTAAGTTAGATCCATTAAATGAAACAGGTAATGTACGAATGAATGCCAATTCATATTTCTGCATGTTATATGTCCAATAATGTTGACCTGATAAACTTCCTTATAAACGGTGAGCAGGGCCAGCTCCAGGCACCAGCCGACCAAGCACGTGCTTGGGGCGGCACCTTGGAAGGGGCGGCCAATCTTGGGGTGACGGGGGGCGCTCGGGGTTTTTTGTTTTTTTTTTGGCTCGGTGGGGCGGCGCTCAAGGTTGCTTGTTTGTTTGTTTTTGTTTCAGTGGCGCGGCACTGGTGGGGGCTTCGGCGGCGCAGCACTGGGAGGGGGGCTGGCGCGGCACTGGGGGTTTGGGTGGCGTGGCGCTTGGGGGGGGGACGGCGGTTTAGGCGGCACGGCGCTCGGCGGAGGGGCGGGGGTTTCAGCGGCCCGGCCCGGCACTCGGGGAGGGGCAGGGATTTCGGCAGCGCGTCGGGGGGGGGGGGTTTCGGCGGCGCGGCGCTGGGGGGGGCGGGGGTTTCTGCGGCGCTGGGGGGGGGTGTTCCTTTTTTTTTTTGCCTGGGCGGCAAAAAAGTTAGAGCCGGCCCTGACGGTGAGGTAGGCTTTTTCATACACACACATTTTTAAAGTAGTTTTAAATTGATCTAACTTACCTGGTACTTCAGTTGGTGAGACTATAAATCTTTGTGCAGCCTCTGAAAACATTCATTTTATGAAGGTCTTGTTTAGCTGTACTGAATCTGTCCAGAATATGTCTCTTAGCAGAAGATGGTTGTTAATCATGCCATTTTAAAATCCATTCATTTATCATTTGGATTGGCATTCTAACACTTATGCATATTAAGCAACAAAGTGAGTACTCAATTTGGTTTGGTATAGTAATGTAACTTGTTGTGTATTGTACAGCAGTTTGAGCGTGACCTACGAAGATATGCCACTCATGAAAGGAAGATGATGTTGGATAACCATGCCTTATATGATAAGACAAAGGTACAGTTTGCTCTTTGAAATGAAGCTACAGTGTCATAATTTATAAGGATGTATTTTCAGTTTGTTTATGCTCCTCAAGTGCAGTGTATTCAGCTTGCAGATACCCATTATTTGAAGAATAAAAAGTCCCCTTTCCACAGAACCGTTTTTCATATTCATTGCCACTTAAACATAAAAGTTCCTTGACTATGGCCAAATTGTGCATGGCTCAGTTCAGGATTGTGGGATATTCAAAGGTGGCTTTAAGCACATTTGCATTTTTCTGATCCTGGGCCACTCTCCTGTCACAAGTTAGAGCAGCCTTAAAGCTGCTTTAACTTGCACAGGCTTCTCAATGCCCCCAAAAGCACATACGCTAGCTAAGGATCACAGTGGAGGCCCCTAGCCATACCTCCTTTTCCCTGCTATGCCCCCTTATACGGATCAAAGTGGATGTCTGGAGCCAAAGTCACTATCGTAGCTGCTTTACTCCAGTAGAGGAGCTCTCAGGTACAGTGCCACTTTCCAGCAGTGCTGTGACACAAAGCAGAGACAGTGTAGACCAGAATCAAAATAATTTCTTCTGATTGTTCTGCATGTAGTATGTGTGTGGGATGGAGAGGGCGGAAGGGCCATGCAGAGTCAAGCTAATTATGAATCTCTATTTTTTTTATTAACATCAAACCAACAAAATCCCTTTCTTTGAAAACACTTGCCTAATATAATTTTTTAAAAGCTCCTCATACACTATTGCAAATATACCCTATAACAAATATACTTTGATTTCTAATTAAACACAAGAGTGCTTAGAAGAGACTGAGACCATTTGAATCATTTTTGTTATAAAAGGCAGTACTTTCCCACTCTATTCTGCATACTGTGTGAGATTGCTGTGTTTTTATATTAATATTCATGAACACTTTGGCACTGGAGGTTTTATTGTGGCCCATTGCCTGAAATGTGATGCATGTCAGAGAATCCTATTTTTCAATATCAAGGGGTTATGTCAGGGGAGAACCCTGGATACTTTAATATATTGCCAAAGAGACTTTGACAGGAAAAGGCAGCATTAACACATCGGTCATGAATCAATTACATAGCTTTGCAGATGGGAACAAAAAGTAGAGATATTTCCTCTGGGGACTCATTACAAAGTTACACTGTGAAATTATTCCTCAGCCTTGATTTTTTTCAATAGTATGCATGTACATAGTCTATGAATCATTGTATATGTCTATTGGGAGATATTGTACAATTATAAAATTACTGTATTTTTTGAATTCTGCAAATTTTTTGGTGGCATTTCATTAATCTTTCATGGATGTGAGAAATTCCCACACTGAAAAACAAGAATTCCATACAACTTTACTGACAACCCTCCTCTATAGGATCAGGAAAAAAAGGCTATGGAATGGGAAGAGGATTTTAAAATGGTAGCCTAGAAAGAAGATGAGCAAATATTCAAATCCCCCAATTAAACCATCTATAGGGACATATCCTAAATGGATGTTAATGGGCTTAACTTCATTGACTTCTATACTCCACTTTGATTTCTGGAGCTACAGCAATTTACACTAGTGGAGAATTGAGCCTACAATGTTGAGGTTCCCTTCTCAGCCTCAGGGAAGCAAGAGTTCCTTTGGCGCACAACCAGGGAGGACAAGATACAATATATCTACTGTTGCTGCATCAGTTACAAATTGTACACGCAGTTATAAACTGGGCTGATAACATCCTAAGTGTAAAACTTTTACAAATTTACAAATCATCCTCTGTATTTTGATACACTGTGTGTGGTGGATCAGTAAATTGGGGCTTGGTAGCACAGCCATTTTGATCATGTTTTAACTTAGTTTCACTTACTTATATAAATCACAGCTCAGGTTACCTACTTCATATCTTATTCTTCAGAAAAGTTTAGGCTGAAATGAGCATAAAATGTGGTATTGTTGGATTTTTGCATTCTGCAGTAAAATGGGTGATTATGGCACTGGCAACGCTGTGCTTACTTAAAACCACTCCTACAGACTGGGGTGAGCCAGTTGTAAAGTCCTGTATGCCTATGATTGATGCCTTTTCTGCTCATCTTCTCTCTGCCATCATAGTTGCACCTTTAACCTTAACTTTCTTGTTAAATTGCAGATGCTTATCTATATACCTTTTTGACATCTTTAATGACTGCTGTCTGTCTGTACTGATCTGGTAAACTCGTAACTTTATCTCATGTTCCTATAGCTTGGTGTCTCTATGGGTATGTCTACAGTGGAACTGGAGGTGTAATTTCCAGTGCGGGTAGATATATCTGCACTAGTTCTTATTGAGCTAATGTGCTAAAAATAGCCGTGTAGCTGAGGCTGCATGGGTGGCAGGACAGGCTATCCATGCTGAGTACAATCCCATCTGAAATCCTACATATGTTTAAGTGGCAATGAATATGAAAGTAGCTGTTGTAGCTGTGATTTTTTTTTTCTTCAAATAATGGGCATCTGCAAGCCCCCTTCTGACTGAGTGTAGCATTGCAGGAGCTCCCTGCCTCAACTTCCCCCTCACCTGGATTTTGTCTCTCCTGGAAATTCACATGCTCAGCCCTACAGCTGCGATGCTCCGAGTTCAGTCCCCTTTAGTGGTAACAAAAGTCCAAATAAAACCAAAAATGCTTTTGCTGCACCTTCAGCTCAACTTTTGGGCTCAGTTTCCAATCCCTTCTGTATTATTTTTCAGTCTATCTGTGGCTCTGAGATAGAGCCCTGACTCCTGGGCTCCTTCTCTGTAGCCCCCTCACAATCTCCTGCAGATCTTGCTCATGGTCCTCCACAGAACCCTGACAGCTGTCTGGGGTTCCCCCCTCAAACTGACTTTTCTTAGCCCTTTTTAAAGAAATCAGCCTGTTGATCAGAACCAGTTTGTGGAGGAGGGGAAGTAGGTAATCTGACACAGGTGTGGCTGAGCACAACTACCCTGATCGGACAGGTAGGCTGTCCTGCTACCTGTCAAGCTGTGGCTATAGGGCTATTTTTAAGTGTATTAGCCAGTGGCGTTGGAACAAATTGTATAGTGGGCAGGGTGGGTGCAAGGATGTTTCGCGCCCTGGGCAAAACTTCCATCTTGAGCCCCCCCCCTCCCTGAGCCCTGGGGCAGCTCCCCACCCCCCCTCTGCCCTGCAGCAGCTCCCCCCGTGCGGCAGCTCCCCACGGCAGCTCCCCACCCCAGCTCACCTCTGCTCCGCCTCCTCCCCGAGCATGCCGTCACCGCTCCACTTCTCCCCCCTCCCAGGCTTGCGGCGCCAATCAGCTGCGGGGCGGCGTGCTCAGGGGAGGAGGCGGAGTAGAGGTGAGCTGGGGCGGGGAGTTCCCCTGCGTGCCGCCCCCCCCCTTACTTGCTGCAGGCAGCCCTCCGCCTAAATGCCAATGACGACCGGGGCGGCCGAAGATCCGGCCACTGCGGTCGCCGCCGAAGGACCCGAAATGCTGCCCCCCCAAATGCTAGTGTCCTAGGTGACTGCATAGGTTACCTAATGGGTTGCACCGGCCCTGATAGTGGGGATGCTGAAAGCCATTAAACAAAACTGTAAACCCTGTGTATGATGGAAACCACTTCAAGCCAGAGGGTGCTGCCACACCCCCACCACCCTTAGTTCCAGCACTCCGGGTGTTAGCTCAATCAGAGCTAGTTCAGGGATGTCTGCCTGAGCTGGAAATTACACCTCTAGCTCCACTGTAGACATACCCTAAGAAATGCTTCTCTTGGGCAAAAGGGCCATCCCCAAGAACAGCTCTATCTTCTCTCTCTGCTGGAATCATAATTCCTTTGCCTCTGATGTCTATAACTCTAGCATTATCTATAACACTCAATTCTTTCTCCTCCTCATATCTTTTGTGTCTTCAAATCCACTAACTCCCCATTCACTTTAAGATCCAATTTAAAGCCTCCTTACTATGTTTTAAACCAGTTCAAGGACTTGTTTCGCCCTACTTCTGCTTTCTCCACTCAGTAGCTTCCTCTGTGTGCTGCCTCATCATGTGATCATTGGGTGCAAGGGCCTTCCCCATTGTTTCTACTCTTGGTTGATGTGTATGATTGTTTTAGATGATGACACATTTCTGTTATTAGTATTTGATATATGTTTGTACTAATGGCTGTGGCTACAGCTAGAGCTGTGATTTCCCCTGCTCACGTACACATGCTTGCAGTAGCTCGATGAGGGCTAGCATGCGTATAAATAGCAGTGTAGCGCGGTAGCATATGTAGCACCAGTGGAAGCATGGCTAAGCTGGGCCAAGTGTAAACCCACCTAAAGCCAGTGGATAAGTACTTGGTATGTCTCAGCCGTCCTTCTGCTGCCCCTACCTGTGTTACCACAGCTACAGTGCTATTTGTATACAGGCTAGCTCTCATCGAGCTATGGCAAGTAGGTGTACATGAGCAGGGGAATCACACGCATAGCTTGTAGTGTGGAAATAGCCTGTGTATGTATGTGGCCACAGATAGTTACTTTACCTATAGGCAATCCTGGCACATACTTTCATTCTTATATGAAGGAAATATAGTATAGATCATCTTAAGTATTTATAGACAAGCTCATACATTTAGGCACAATCAACAATAAAATTTGTGCAAAGGGTGCTCTTCTGCTGAAAAAAAGGATGTCATGTGTATTACTTTTTTGAGCCCTAAGCACTGTGTCATAAACTTTGGAAACATCACCAGAAATGCACAGCAAAACAACTTGCAACCTTGTGTCCATATGTGGAAGGTTTTGCAGATAATGCTTCTATACTGGTCAGCAAAGAAAGAACAGCTGGTGACATGTGGGGAGGGCTTTCATATGCAGACTGGCAAAATCTCTAGAGATCAAGTTTACTTGCTCCTGCTTCCATTCTGCACTAAATTCATCACTGCTCTGTACATGTGTCCTATGTCTGATCAATTTGTAAGTGGGCACAATGCCATGCTGACAGATTGGGATAAGTAGGCAACCAGAAGATCATGCATGTGCATCAGGTGTGTGGCACTGCAGGCAGCAATCCCAGGTGGGAACAGTCAAATCACTCCTAGGGTTCATCTTAATTAACTGTAATTAATAGGATGTGCCACCAGTCTTCTGATCAATCTCTAGATTGGATTAACTCTTAAAAAGAGCAGCATAAAGAGGAAAGAAGATACAAGGCTTATAAAAAACTGTTTCGTCAAAAATTTTCCAGCCAGCTCTAATAACTATAGTTAAGATTCGGAGTTGCTCCCATGCTATGGTAATGGGGGGCCACGTATCTAACATAGATTGTCTCCCTACATTTTCTCCACTCTGGGTGTAATGTGGAATTACATTCCAATGATCTCTTCACTGTAAAGTTCAGCTAATGGAAACCATATTCCATGTCCTTCTGTGGAGGTAGGTACTAGGAACAAATTGTGCCCATGGCCAGATTTACACCTTATGTGCCCCTAAGGACAGAATCTTCCAGATTCCCCTCCCCACCTACAGCTGACCTTCGTGTTTTCCATAAACAATGAAACAAAAAGAAATGATAATTTAAATACAGTAGAACCTCAAAGATATGAACATCAGAGTTACGGACTACCCAATCAAGGGGACACCCTGTGGAACCAGAAGTCCTCAATCAGGCAGCACTGCAGACAAAGAAACAGACAAAAAAACCCACCCCCAAATACTGTATTGCCCTGAGGTGGGTATGCAGCCACAGGATGGGGGTGGGGTGAGGTCAGGGCTCCGGGCTCTGGGCTTCTGACCCTCAGGAGCACTGGGGTTCAGGGCTTTAGACGGAGGGGTAAGGGGAGTGCTGCGGCTTTGCTCCCAGTTTCAGCCACGGGGCTTTAGCTACAAGAAGGGCACCGGTTTCAGCCCCAGCACTCCCCCGTAGTTAAAGCCCCATGCCCTTGCACTCCACCCCCCTCCCCGCGCTGAAGCAGGGAGCAGAGCCGTGGGGATCCCCAAGCCCTAGCGCCCCCAGTGAGGCTGAAACTGGGAGTGGAGCTGTGGAGCTGAAGCCCCAACCCCAGTGCTTCCCCCCCCCCCCCCCCAGGTCTAAAGCCCTGAGCTCCAGTGTTCCCACAGGGCAGAAGCTCTGAGTCCCCTACCTGGGGCCCTGGCTCCTTGAGAGTCAGAAGCCCCGACTCCCGGACCCCAGCCCGGAACCCTGACCATCCTACCCCACCCTGCGGCAGCAGCCCTAACACCCCATGTGGCTGAAGTCTGTAACCTCTTCTTCAGAGTTATGGACAACCTCCATTCCCGAGGTGTCCTGAACTCTGAGGTTCTACTTTATTAATTTTTTAACTTTTAACTCACTTTTAACCTTTAGCTGCCCCTAGAATGCTGGTGCACCTAGGCACATGCCTACCATGCCTAATTGGAAATCCGGCCCTGATTGTACCCAACATCCAAAGCTGCAGAGGGATCCTTAGAAGTGTAACTGATGCCATTCCACTGCATAAGATGTAGGATTTGGGGGACAGGAGTAATGCATCCACTGTGCAGTGCATAGTCCAGCTCCACAAAGGCCACCTGTGTCACAGTGGCTAAAGGGCATGCACCATTTGTGCAGGATGAGACCAAGGGTTGGGGCAAGAGGATTTCACTGCTGCATGGATTCTCCAGCCCTTTCCTCCCTGCCTCATAGAGAGAGCACAGTAGGGCTGGAGTAACTTGTGTTGAACAGTTCCACTGATTCATTGTGATCTGGTGAGGGGAGAAGGATGCCTCCCCTCCACCCACAGTGATCCTCAGCACCCAGCCAAGATCCTGAAGCTTGGTGCTGAGGACTGGATTTACCCTGTAGCATTTACATTTGGACTCAAATATTTCCCAATATGGTCAAAATTACTTCTCTGACAATCACCTGTCAATCCATTCGTTACTTTCTGCAATTAGATAATGTGTAACATCATATTGTATATCATTAGAATTGCTTTTTTTGTAAGAGAGCAGATGGGATTCTTAATGTATAGTGTACAATAAACGGATTAAATTATTATCATGTTAATGTTCCTGTAGCTAACATTGTAGAGGGTTTTTTTTTTCAAGCTCAGAGCTGGTTTAAAAAGTCACTGAGGTAGAAAGCAGTTATTAGTTTTATGTCCTGTGAAAATTTAAGATGTGGAATAGCAGTCTTAATGATTTCTATTGTTAAAGAAATATTGGGGGGAAATGACACACTATGCAGAGTACTGGATACGATTGATGACAGTTTTGTATTTAAAAACTATTGTGTGATTCTGAATTACATAAAATGTTATTAGTTTCTGAATAACAAGGAGGAGGCGTACATAACTACCACGAATAGCAAATTCCTAAGATGTTCTTAGAACTTTCAGGGGGCCCAATCTGATGAGATGCTGAATGCTAAGCATCCTCAGTGAGAACTATCCGCAGTAGGAATAATTTGCAGCTAAGGGGCAAACTAATATAAATATGAAAGAGGGGAATGTGGGCTTTTTTCTTCCAAATTGCCAAGACAGTACATGCAGTAACTGTTATGAATGTTGCCCATAACTTTATTCATGAAATCCCCAATTTCAGAATCTATCCCTATTCAGGAAAGTGCTTAATTCCTTTCTTGAATAAGGCCTAAACAATCTTTTTTTCATTTTAGTCCTCTCCCTCAGAGTTTATGATAGAAACCGCAAACAGTTCTGTGGTTGGTATAATCCACCTAAATAAAATACTTTCTATCTTGCACTAGATTCAATGTTCCTCTACTAGGAAAAATTCTAAAAACATGAGTGCCATATGTGACCACTGCACTGTCAATTAGTAGTGACTGATGCACGTTATTGGCCTAATCCTGCAAGAGTAAGCTCTTCTTAACTTTTGAGGGTGACTTTAATCAGTCTTGGAATTTGTGGAAAAGCTATTAAAATTATTATTTCCCCTTTAAGAATAAAACTTAGAAGAGAAATAATAGCCGTGCATGCTAAAAGTTTGCCCATGGAAAGCTGTAACATTTCATTTAACATTGTTGCTGATTCCCAAACTGTCCATAATTAGGGTTAAGGAATGGAGGTCTGGATACTGTTGCATGCCTGCTGTAGTGTGTAGGGCAGTATTGTTGACTACATATCTTTGTCCAACTGAATTTTTAAAATATTATATCTTAGTATTAAATCTTCATGCTTTTCAGTCTGCGTGTTAGAAGAGGTTTATGTAAACGGCAAGAATGAAAAACGCAGCATAGTAGATAGTAATGTTCCTGGCATGATATCTGATGAACCTCAACTTTTTGCAGCTGGTGAACATGACAGAAGGCTGTCAGGAGCATTTCTAGTTACTTTCTTTCTGCTTTCTAAAGCCAAACAGTAGGGATCTATTATCGGACCACCTGACCAGGACAGTGATAGTGACAATGAAATGCTAAGGGAGATTAGAGAGGCTATCAAAATAAAGAACTCAATAATAGTGGGGGATTTCAATTAT
Organism: Emys orbicularis; assembly: GCF_028017835.1. NCBI lineage: Eukaryota > Metazoa > Chordata > Testudines > Emydidae > Emys > Emys orbicularis. The sequence continues at coordinate 30,998,200 of NC_088689.1, read as the reverse complement.
CCCCATATTGACTGGGTACATGTCACCTCAGGATGAAATGCAGAGACAAAATTTCTCAATACTTTAAATGACTGCTTCTTGGAGCAGCTGGTACAGGAACCCACAAGGGGAGAGTTAATTCTCGATTTAGTCCTGAGAGGAACGCAGGATCTGGTCCAAGAAGTAACTATAACAGGACTGCTTGGAAATAGTGACCGTAATATAATAACATTTAACATTTCTGTAGTGGGAAGAACACCTCAACAGCCCAACACTGTGGCATTTAATTTCAGAAAGGGGAACTATGCAAAAATGAGGAGGTTAGTTAAACAGAAATTAAAAGGTACAGTGACTAGAGTGAAATCCCTGCAAGCTGCATGGACACTTTTTAAAGACACCATAATAGAGGCCCAACTTAAATGTATACCCCAAATTAAAAAAAACAGTAAAAGAACTAAAAAAGAGCCACCATGGCTTAACAACCATGTAAAAGAAGCAGTGAGTGATAAAAAAGCATCTTTTAAAAAGTGGAAGTCAAATCCTAGTGAGGTAAATAGAAAGGAGCATAAACACTGCCAAATTAAGTGTAAAAATGTAGTAAGAAATGCCAAAAAGGAGTTTGAAGAACAGCTAGCTAAAAACTCAAAAGGTAATAACAAAATGTTTAAGTACATCAGAAGCAGGAAGCCTGCTAAACAACCAGGGGGCCCCTGGACGATTGAGATACAAAAGGAGCACTTAAAGACGATAAAATCATTGCGGAGAAACTAAATGAATTCTTTGCTTCAGTCTTCACAGCTGAGGATGTTAGGGAGATTCCCAAACTGAGCCGACTTTTGTAGGTGACAAATATGAGGAATTGTCACAGATTGAAGTGTCACTAGAGGAGGTTTTGGAATTAATTGATAAACTTAACAGTAACAAGTCACTGGGACCAGATGGCATTCACCCAAGAGTTCTGAAAGAACTCAAATGTGAAATTGCGGAACGATTAACTATGGTTTGTAACCTGTCCTTTAAATCGGCTTCTGTACCCAATAACTGGAAGATAGCTAATGTAACAATATTTAAAAAGGGCTCTAGAGGTGATCCTGGCAATTACAGACCAGTAAGTCTAACGTCAGTACCGGGCAAATTAGTTGAAACAATAGTAAAGAATAAAATTGTCAGACACATAGAAGAACATAAATTGTTGGGCAAAAGTCAACATGGTTTCTGTAAAGGGAAATACTATCTTACTAATCTATTAGGCCTGGTCTACACTACCCACCGGAATCGGCGGGTAGAAATCGACCTCTCGGGGATCGATTTATCGCGTCCCATCAGGACGCGACAATCGATCCCCGAATCGACGCTCTTACTCCACCAGCGAAGGTGGGAGTAAGAGCCGTCGACGGGAAGCCGCGGAGGTCGATTTTGCCGCCGTCCTCACAGCGGGGTAAGTCGGCTGCGATACGTTGAATTCAGCTACGCTATTCGCGTAGCTGAATTTGCGTATCTTAAATCGACCCCCCCCTGTAGTGTAGATGTAGCCTTAGAGATCTTTGAAGGGGTCAACAAACATGTGGACAAGGGGGAATCCAGTGGACATAGTGTACTTAGATTTCAAGAAAGCCTTTGACAAGGTCCCTCACCAAAGGCTCTTACATAAATTAAGTTGTCATGGGATAAGAGGGAAGATCCTTTCATGGATTGAGAACTGGTTAAAAGACAGGGAAAAAAGGGTAGGAATCAATGTTAAATTTTCAGAATGGAGAGGGGTAACTAGTGGTGTTTTCCAAGGGTCAGTCCTAGGACTAATCCTATTCAATTTATTCATAAATGATCTGGAGAAAGGGGTAAACAGTGAGGTGGCAAAGCTTGCAGATGATACTAAACTGTTCAAGATAGTTAAGACCAAAGCAGACTGTGAAGAACTTCAAAAAGATCTCACAAAACTAAGTGATTGGGCAACAAAATGGCAAATGAAATTTAATGTGGATAAATGTAAAGTAGTGCACACTGGAAAAAATAACCCCAACTATACATACAATATGATGGGGGCTAATTTAGCTACAACTAATCAGGAAAGAGATCTTGGAGTCATCATGGATAGTTCTCTGAAGATGTCCATGCAATGTGCGGCGGCTGTCAAAAAAGCAAACAGGATGTTAGGAATCATTAAAAAGGGGATAACGAGTAAGACGGAGAATATCTTATTGCCCTTATATAAATCCATGGTACGCACACATCTTGAATACTGTGTACAGATGTGATCTCCTCATCTCAAAAAAGATATACTGGCATTAGAAAAAGTTCAGAAAAGGGCAACTAAAATGATTAGGGGTTTGGAATGGGTCCCATCCGAGGAGAGATTAAAGAGGCTAGGACTTTTCTGCTTGGAAAAGAGGAGACTAAGGAGGGGATATGATAGAGGTATATAAAATCATGAGTGGTGTGGAGAAAGTGAATAAGGAAAAGTTATTTACTTGTTCCCATAATATAAGAACTAAGGGCCACCAAATGAAAATTGGCAGCGGGCTTAAAACAAATAAAAGGAAGTTCTTCTTCACACAGTGCACAGTCAACCTGTGGAACTCCTTGCCTGAGGAGGTTGTGATGTCTAGGACTATAACATGGTTTAAAAGAGAACTAGATAAATTCATGGAGGTTAAGTCCATTAAGGCTATTAGCCAGGATGGGTAAAGAATGGTGTCCCTAGCCTCTGTTTGTCAGAGGGTGGAGATGGATGGCAGGAGAGAGATCACTTGATCATTACCTGTTAGGTTCACTCCCTCTGGGGCACCTGGCATTGGCCACTGTCGGTAGACAGGATACTGGGCTGGTTGGACCTTTGGTCTGATCCAGTATGGCCATTCTTATGTTCAAATTCCCAGTGCAAATATTTTCCCTCTTCTGCTTTTCTCCTCCTCCTGTATTTTTTTCCCCTATGGATGTCATGATTACTTGAGACAAAGTGGGTGAGAAGATATTTTTTCCCTCTGGGTTTATGTTTAGTAGGGTAAAATACTGTCCCATTTGAAGTCAATGGGAGTTTTGCCATTGATTTCAACTGGGGCCAGGATTTCATCCCAAATCTCTTCTTTCCTTTTTCAATATATCTGCCTGTCACTACATTTGGGGAAAATTAAGGAGACCTTTTGGAAGCTTCCAAGGGAGATGCAGTGTGTAACTTAGAGGACAGTTTAGCTCAGTGTTAGGAAAAGAATTGCCAGTCTGAATGATTTGGGAATATTGAGCAGGTTGTATAGTTATTAAAAAAAAAAGATTAAATTGATGCCATAGTATCCCTGTATTTCCAGAAAACACAGGATACATTAGCTATACTTGTTCTTTGGCAAGATACCAAGTAACCTTAATCATACGCTCAGAAGAAAGATGTTTATGCTATTATATATTCATTTTATTACATAAATATCTACAGCATTCATATGTGTGTTTAGCTATAATGTTAAACTATATTTTAAAGTCAGTTTTCTTGGTGCAGCATCTGAGAATGTTTATTTCATGCCATCTTTTATTATAGGGAATGTCTGCAGTAGTTTACTTGCAGAGTTAAACAGATTCTTTAAAAACTGGATGTTAGTCTTATGTTGGCAGATGCTATGTTAAAATTATGAGGATATAACAGTGAGACAGTCAGCCTGGAGAACATCCTGATGAATTAAACATGCTACAGCTGCAAAGTTTGCTTTAGATGTTGGCAATAATGACTGGATTAAAGGTAAAGTAAACATAAAGATCCAGAGTTTATATTGATTTCCAATGTGATCAGTGTTGTTCTCATAGTCATTGCTACAATTGAACACTGAAGCATTGTAAACAGATGCACATACTTTCATTTACTAAATGCTTCCAATTCTCTTATCTCTTTTGGCAAAGTAGCAATTACACATGTGACTCCTGGGATTAGTTTTTCTTTGCACCTGGTGTGTTTTAGAAATTAAGAACTAAAATAATCTGATTTTTTCTTCCTGATAGATAAAAAAAGATCATGCATTTTCTTCCACATAAGTGCCATTTAAACAATGTTCTCTTGTTAGTTTAAATGTCTAGTAAATCGCATGTGATGAGTCACATTTATAAAGCCAATTTGTAAATCCACTTACATACAAAACTAATCAAGTTATTGTGTAAACAGTATTTTAGGCATTTAGCCACTGCATGTCCAACACAAAATACAAATGTGCAACCTAACCCTGGTCTCCTTTGCTTGGTGTGTTTTCTGAATAGCACAATGAATCCTGGGTTAATACTGAAAGGAAACGGCTTTCAAGTTGTGCAAATATCTGCTCATCCCAAATATTTTGACTATTTTTTTTTACTAATGCTAACTTCTAGTGCTAATTTTGTGGTGCCTCACTTCAATTATTACTTGATTATTTGTATGATTACTTAAATGTATCATAATATAAACCGAGCAAGGCTATATTGCATAAAATCCAGACCTCCACATACCTTTCTGTTGTTAGTCATTCAGATGAGACTTTATTAAAACAAACAGAACAGGTTAGCCTAGCAGTATTTGACAAAGCAGGGCTACTGTAAATATTATGTTCTTCAGGCAAAACAAGAATAAAACTAAATTGAAAGACCAACTAATCCTTACTAATAAATTTCAGTGCCTTTGTGACAAAGAATAGATTGTCAGAGAACTATATGGGGATGTAAGTGCGCAAGTCCTGATATTTTTAATGGAAATTGTATTCCTCCTGTACAACAGTTCCTTATTGAACATGCTAAAACTTACCCGTGGGGTGTCCGCTGGGAATTTGCAAGTTCCCCTTCCCCTTTGTATGCCCACAAATGAAACTTTGAAAAGTTCTCCTCCTCCTCCAGGTGCTAATTCATAATTGGCTTTCTGCATTTGTCATACAGGGTTTTTAATTATGAAAGGACTAAGAGGTGGACATTAATTTTTGTTCCTTATGTTAAAACTAGCCTTATATATGGCATCAATATTTTGATTTTATGCAGGATTTTTTTTATTGAATACATAACACTTGATTGTTTTCAAACAAAATTTCATGCACATTCCATGGATAGTATTAATTTACTCTTGGTTTATTATTTTTCAAAATGTTAAATGCCAAGAGTGTTCAACAGTCTTTTAAACTGGTATTCAGTCTTTATATCTCCTTCACTACAAGTACATACACCTCTACCCTGATATAACGCGACCAGATATAACACGAATTTGGATATAATGTGGTAAAGCAGCGCTCGGGGGGGGGGGGGGGGGGGGAGGGCAGGGCTGCACGCTCCGGCGGATGAAAGCAAGTTCGATATAATGCCGTTTCACCTATAACGCGGTAAAAAAATGTTGGCTCCCGAGGACAGCGTTATATCAGGGTAGAGGTGTAGTATTATATGTAGGCACAAATAATATGTACTGTGTGTGCACATATGAAGGGGAGGAGCGTTGATACCTTAGGTCTGCAGATATTTTGTTAATCTGGGTTTTAAGATACAGTAACAGGACAAGTACCTGGTACGTTCCAATATTAGCATAATTAATCTATTTTACACAGTGAAACTACTTCCTGTGATTATTCAGAGATATAATACTAACAAATCTGTTACTATAGCCCTGGACAAAAACTTTCAGCTGTAGTGTTTCTGATTAAGAATAGAGGACATGTCCAATGGTAGAATGAAATGAGAATTTATCATACTGGCTTTTCTGACTTTCAAAATTTATTCATGCCTAGAATTATGAGAATAACATCCACTGCAGTATTTTGCATCAATACCATTATGCATGATTTTGCCTGTGGGCATTGAGTCAATGGGTAATGCTTGCAATACTGCTTTTTCAATCATGGTTTGTTATAATGTCATTTCAAAGAGTCATTTTTCCCCTCTGACTTATTTGTCATCTTATTTGTAGCTAGATTAGAAATAGATTAGTTCTTATTTAAGCAGGCACAGTGGTGTGAATATTACTACAAAAATATCAGTTAAACATGAAATTTACATTCCTAGCATAACATAATGTCAAAGGCACTTCTGATGATTTGCCAATGAAGGTTGTTATGATATTATCAAAGAGAGAATGCACAGCTTAACAAGCAGGTGCTTGGGTTAGGACCTGCCGCCTAACTGCTGCCGCCGATAGCGGCTTTTTTTTTTTTTTCCCCAATTGCCGCCGCCGGTCGCGATTGCGATCGCGGCTTTTTTTTTTTGTTTGCTTGGGGCGGCAGAAATGCTGGAGCCGGCCCTGACAGCACATGCACAGTGCTGTGGGATATTACTATTGCACTTAATGAAATACTTCACATAACACAATTAGTACTGTGATAGTCTATAATTATCATGGAATTGTACTCATGATGGCCTCATTATTCATAAAGGTATGCAAGATTCAGAATTAAAGATGTTTATTAATGGAAACTCACATTTAATAATTGTTTAGGGCCTGATCTTGGCACATTTTTCTCAGTAAGTAATATCTTACTGTGAAGGTAGTCTCACTAACTATTAGTGGAGTATGGTATTGTACTACTCAGGGTGAGTAAGGATGGCAAACTCAGGTCCTTAGTAGGGCTGGCCAGAAAACCAGAATTAATGTTTCATAAAACATTTTGAGCTTTCAATATTTCTTTTCATTCCAGGGCAGAACAAAACTGACACCTTCTGAAATTTTTCATGAAAAAATGAGAGGGCAAGATAAATATTTCAGAACGGTTTAATAGTCCAGTGGTTAGAGCACTCGCTTGGGAGGTGGGAAACCTGCTCTGCCTAATACAAACCAAGGACTTGAAGCAGTCTTTCCCAGAACCCGGGTGAGTACTCTAGCCACTTGGCTATTCTGGGGTGGGTCTCTGGTTTTGATCAGATCGTCCATCCTGGATCTGAAAAACCTTCCTGACTAAAGTTTTTCTGAAAACTGTGTGTTTCTGTGAAAAGATTTGGTTCAGACAAATCGACATTTTTGATAAAAAAATATATATATATTTGAAAAGTTCCCAACCAACTCTAGTTCTTAGAGAGGTTTGCTTTCCAGTTTATTAATTCCAGTTTTTCTACCATGGGAGATAATTGCTGCATAAAATTAACTGATATTTACTATGAATGACAGCATTGTGTCTAGTTTTCATTGATAATCATTTTACTGAGCTTGATTTTTAATTCCTAGTCTTTTTTCTGGTATTGCCAACATATCTATGATTTGATAAAGGAATGAGTCATTTAGTTTGCTGAAGAAGGTTCTGATTATGAAGGTATTTGTTACAGTCACACATGAAGAGGAGGATTTAGCCAGTTGTTACAAAGCTTTAACCACCATTTTAGAATAACAATAATGACTTGCAGAAAGTGCTGTTAAAACTTACACTTCATGGAAAGTTGGAAGGCACTTTTCTATAATTGCTTTACATAATTGTATGTCATTTGCAACTAAAGTAAAACTGTGTCAAACTTAACTTTGTTGGAGGTCTGACTCGATTGTTTTTCACCACAAAACTACAATATCTTAAAAGTAAAAGGAGAGATGGTAGCTGGTTACATGAGTCATGTTTCCAAAGTTCAACCTTCAACTCTAAGGATATCTGAACAGTAGAGCTAGAGGAGATCTCACATCCATCTTCTGGAAGAAAATGGAGTCATAGTCATGAAGGAACTTTGTAGGTCATCATGACCAACCATATGATTCTATGACCAGAACCTGCCATAGAAGTCAGTGGGAATGTTATCTGATTATGGATGGTAGGATTAGACCCCTCTTCAGTATATTATTATTTAATACAGGTGCCTAGCACCTTAACATATATACAGGTGCCTAGCACATTAACATAAAATGAAATCCCAGTCTCTGCCTCAAAGAGCATTATAGTCTAGGGTTCAAATTATGCTTGATAGGCTCTGGTTTAAGTAGAAGGCAGCCTGAAGCTTCATATCCAGTTCCTCTCTAAGCTCTTCAGTTACACATGAGGGAGCCATAAACAAATGTTCATAATAATACCATCAGGAAATGTATCCTTATTCTTATCCAAATGTACTGCCCTTTGGGTTAGGAAAATATAAATTTGCTGAGATGCATGTTTGATCAACATAGTCTTTCCCTTCTTGATATCATTTACTTTCTAGTATTTTAGTTTTCATACATTGCTCTCATGTGGTTCCTTTAAGCTATGTAGGTTAGAACCTTCAGAGCTGTTGCACAGGTGCAGCTCATGGCTTAGTTAACAATTCACAGGTGTCAGCAAGGGCACTGTTTAATCTACAGGATATTACTGGTGATGACATGCAAGAAGCAAAACTCAGCTTGACTTTTGGATCCCAGAATGACTTTGTAGGGATATATGCAGTGTTGCTGTAACTGTGTTGGTCCCAGGATAATAGAGAGACGAGGTGAAGTAATGTCTTTTATTGGACCAACTTCTGTTGGAGATAGAGACTAGTGTTGGGGCTTACACAGAGCACTTCTTCAGGTCTGGGAAGTAAGAGAAAAAACGTCTTGTAAAGTGAGCATATTGGAGCTGGAAGAGATTGAGACACAATAAGCTTACAAGTCCACAACGCTATTTTTACAGAGTCACCTTGCAGAGTTGAACCATGCATATAACCCTTTCTTCTAGGGCTAATGAACCCAATCAGATAGAATCAACGAGGAGTCCGGTGGCACCTTAAAGACTGGACTTTGTGGATACAGACTAACACGGCTACCCCTCTGATACTTGACAATCAGATAGAATGTGCATCTTCTGTCCAATCTGTAACAGAACCCTTCCTGAGATGTGAAGAAGTTTCCTCCACTTCCCTCCCTAGCATTTATTGTGTGCATTCCTTCATTTCTTGATTTCAGCTGGAAGCCGAGGTAGACATGCTAAAATGCTGTGAATGTCCAGCTTCATGAGATTCTAGTCTGGTCTTATAGACAGCTGAGCCAAGGAGTTGGGAAGCATCTAACTGACCCTCTAAACCTTTTGAAGTTAGGCTATCTTCTCTACTTCCTTTAGTCTTACCTTCCCAGCTCATTATCTGTGTTTCACTTGCTTGTGAAATGACATAGCAACATACTAGAGGCCAATAATTGTTCCCAGTATAGTAAAATCCACTGTATATAGAAAAATCACTACCTCTCTATGATTGCTTTACTGGGCTATGTCTATGGGCATATAGTTACATATAGTTTACTTTTTTTGCCACAGCTGTGTACTATGAGTTTATATTTAATCTGTCCCCCAGTATTGCCCTCCTCAGTCCAAATTTTTTCCTATTGTGTTCTCTTACTAACATTCTCCCTTTTTGAACTTTTCATTAGTGTTATTCTTTGGTAAGTGCTTTGGGGGACCTAAGTTCCCCAGGCTCCTGAGTCTAGGATAAGTTTAATTGAAATCAATAGTGAACAAGAAAATAATCATTTCAAATTGCTATTTTGAAACTCATAAAACTTGAATGTCAATAAATGGAATGTCCAATTATTTGTGCTGTGGACTTTGGTTAATGTTTTATCACTCAGTCCATATAGCCTGATTGCCTCTATTCCAAGTGACCCTTCTCTGGGAAGCGTGTGCAGCAGATATTGAACATATGTTTTCTCCACCTTTCCTTTTCTCTCTCAGGTACTCCTTCAGAGTTAATCTGTATGACAGTAGTGCTTGCCTCCTCATATCTAAAACCTCCTAGTCAGCTCTATGCATTGGTATGGCTTGGAACATTACCTTTTTTTTGAAGGAACACTGTTCTTGCCAGAGGTTGACTTTTCTGTCACCTCAGTGGTTAATGGTTTTCATGCTTGCTCTTGGTTGTGAGCCTAATGGGGGCTTGTGATGCAGAACAGGCTTCCGAGGTGAACAGCAGAAGTCTGCTTACAGGCTTTCAGGAGGCTTGTTTGCTAGGGTTCACGAAAAGGCCATGCAGTTCACTGCAGTCTAAAGAAAAAGGCTTTCACATTTTTTCCAGTTAATTGGCTTTTAATTATTTTGCAATGACAAAACATGGGTGGCAGTGTAATTTTTGGCTTCCCTTTGACAAGTGTTTACAAGGAGTACAGCAATCTGTGATTACATCATGTCATGTAGTTTTAACAGTTTGTTGTTATCTGCATCTCTTCTGGGAATTTTTTCACACTGGACACAATGGCAAGTATTGATACCTTATCTCGTGGGTCATTTTTTTTCTTTCTTGCTGTAATTTTTTAGGCTGACCAAGTTTGTATGACTAGAAAACCAGCCTGATTGTATTTTCTTTAAAAAAATTGGAACAGGAATTAAAAAATATTCATATATCGTTTAAAGCAAGGAATGTTGAAAATGTCATATTTTTTTATTCAGTTTTTCCAAGCGAGGGGTAGTCAACAGGCAGACCGTGGGCCAAATCTGGACCACCAGATGCTTTTGAATGGACCACAAAATCTTTTTATTTACTACTTGTTGTTTTGTTTTTATTTTCTTCCCTGGAGTCTGGACCTTGACTATACCTTGACCAAGAAATTTGGACCTTGGCAAAAAAATAATTGACTACCCCGATCTACCGTTTTGTAAAGCCAAATGCATGTACAAACTTTCTTATTTTCTTGTCCGACCTCCTCTTATATATCCCTTGCTACAGTGTTGTCCATGGTAGGCAACTAAATTATTATAACAGTTCCATTCTCACTGTTGTTCTTGAAGCCATCCTTCATCGTGCTCTATTTGTGATTCTTTCTCCAAAAAGAAAGACACAGAAATCAAGATCTTTTGCCTTCCAGCTCCCAAAACATAACTTCTACATGAGAGAGCATTTTTCATTGCTCTGTGGCATATTGTTTTTACTGTACTCTATTTCTCTCTGCCTAGTGGATTTGTATATTGTCAATCATGGGAACATTCATTTGCCTCTCAAAATATGAAATAACCGGAATTGCATTAGTATAACTGGCGTGCGTGCACACACACACATAATAGGTTTGTACCCAAGAACTGTTTCTAATTTCTGGTAGGCAAAAATCCTCTCAGCAAAATGGAACCCTCAAATGATTTTTTTCCCCCCACAAAGGGGGCCAAAAGGATGCTGGTTTAATTTTATATGTGAAACTTTTCACCCAATTTTGTTAACTGCTAAGATAATCGAAAAGTGTCTGTTTCTTGGTCTGTTTTTAACTTTTACCCTCCAGCAAATCTCATCTGTGTTTTTGCAGAATTTGATATGTAAGCCCAATACTCTCTCTTCCTTGAAAGTCTGATAAATGAAAAAGGGACTAAGTTCAGGCTTTTGAGAGACTGTTTATTTCTTTCTTTCTCAATCTTTTGTGGGTTAGAAGAAATTGCTTTAGGCTAATGTCACATATTACATTTAATAACAATACATCAAGCAAAAAATCTATGAACTGCAGTTACCTTTTAGAAAAACGTTGACAGTGGCTGTCTTCTCTGTTCTTTCAGATAAGTACACTGATAATGGTGACTCTTGCACCTGTTGAAGCTTATGTTCTTATGTCCATTATTGATATACAGATTTTTACAGATGTTAAGTGGTCTGAGGCAGCCACTTTGTTGTTGCCATAACCCTACTCTGGTAAAGTATAATTACTGGATACGCTGAAGAGAGCTGCAGCAATTTTTAAAAAATACTAGAAAAGCTATAACAGAACATAACAAAAAGCACTGAAGTCCTTGAAGACAAGGTGTTTTCCAAATATTTTTCCTGCAATAAAATAGAATCTTTTTTTAGTCGAATATCTGAATTCCTTTGAGGTGATACACAGGGGTGTGGGTCTGAAAGTAATTATACAATTATATATGTTTTTAAAAATCTCCAAAGCAAGTAAAGAATTCATAGGTGCAGTCTGAGGCTTGCACACACTGTTCAAGTATCAAGTTAATCTTTCATCAGGATGATTTTTTTTAAGCATAAGTGAAAGAAAAGAAATTTTATCCTGTGCAAAAATCATCAGCCCTTCTACACCGTTCAGTGCTTTAGCTCATCAAGAGTGTTTGCGCATTAACATAGATGAACGCACGAGCAAGCGAAAGATCTTTATTGGGAAGGTAGATGACTCTTTCTCTACTAATACAAATGTATCTAAGTACATTTTAATTTGGAAATAAAACCAACTGCAACACTGAAAGGGGGAAAGGGGGATATATATATAATATGAGCCTTGCAGAGGAGAAAGAAGAAGAGCTGTGGAAGGGCTGGAGAGATAGCAAGATAGAAATAACGGGATCCAGGAAATGAGGGACTCTCCGAAGGCAGGGGAGGAAAGGAGATACTAGGATGAGGGTGGGGAAGGGGCTAATGGAAACCAACAGGAAATAGAAAGAGATGCAACAAGGGGAAAATTTGAGATGGAGTAATGTTCATCCTGGGACCAGAATGATTTTAGGAAAATGCCGTATTTTGGAGAAAAAGGGAAGCCTTTTGTAAAAGGCTGATTTAATTGAAAATGGCTCCTCAGAGTCCTAGAATGTTAGTGTAATCTACACTCACCGGTGTGTTTCATCAGTAGTCTTGGTGAAGATGGCTTAGTTGGCAGAGGCAACTGAAGTCAATTAAACACTATCAATATTATTTATAATATCGATACTGCATCCACGGTACTTATGTTTCTCATTTACCATATTTCCCTTAGTTCATCTTACCTACCTTAAAAAAAACTTCAGCCTACGAGTACTTGCCAGTTACAATGAACATTTGGTCAGGTCAGAAATGCCTGCCAGTCAGACTTCATACAGTTTGACTGGGACCTTCAAAGTCTGTTTTTTTTTTTTTTTTTTTTTTTCCTGACTGGAAAGTTTGATCTTACATCCTAATGTATTTCAAAAGTAAAAAAGAAACATTCAGATGAGAAATAAGCTGGTGCCCTAACAAGTTATTTATTTTACTGTGATTCTTTCTACAGCAAATACATCTCACATTTGAATGCTTAATTTAGTAAGTGCCAAAGTGAGTTAAGTATATTATTTTGCCAGTTAGACTATGATTGTAGGAAACTGGCCATTTCAGCTGTCTTGTTAGCCTTTGGTATTGTTTACCCTTGGCAATTACTTAGGTTTCCATTTGATTAGTATAATAATAATGCTCCACTTGTTTTTCTGCATCCATAGTCAAAAGAACATAAGAATGGCCATACTGGGTCAGACCAATGGTCCATTTAGACCAGTATCCTGTCTTATGACAGTGTACGGTGCCACATGCTTCAGAGGGAATGAACAGAACAGGGCAATGATTGAGCGATCCACCCCCTGGTGTCCAGTCCCAGCTTCTGGCAGTCAGAGGTTTAGGGACGCCAAGAGCATGGGGTTGCATCCCTGACCACGTGGGCTAATAGCCAGTGATGGATCTATCCTTCATGAACGTATCTAATTTTTTTTAAACCATTATACTTTTGCCTTCACAACATCCCATGGCAATGGGTTCCACAGGTTGACTGTGCGATATGTGAAGAAGTACTTCCTTATGTTTGTTTAAACCTGCTGCCTGTTAATTTCATTGGGTGACTGGTTCTTGTATTATGTAAAGGGGTAAATAATACTTCCTTATTCACTTCCTCCATACTATTCATGATTTTATAGACCTCTATCATATCTGCTATTAGTTGTCTCTTTTCTAAGCTGAACAGTCCCAGTCTTTTTAGTCTTTCCTCATATGGAAGCTGTTCCATACTCCCTAATCATTTTTGTTGCCCTTCTCTGTACTTTTTCCATTTCTAATATATCTTTTTTTGAGATGGGGTGATCAGAACTGCATGCAGTATTCAAGGTGTGGGCGTACCATGGACTTTATACAGTGGCTCTATGATATTTTCTGTCTTATTATCTATCTCTTTCCTAATGGTTCCTAACATTCTGTTAGCTTTTTTGACTGCTGCTGCACACTGAGCTGATGTTTTCAGACAACAATCTACAATTACTCCAATTCCCAGACTCCAGTTTTTATTAGGACATCTTGATTGATTCCACCGGATGACTGTGCTTTGGTTCATGTAGCCCTGCTACCCTTAAATGAGAATTGCAGTGAGTGAATAGATAATTTATAGATATTTATATTTCTGTCAGTGGTGAGGATGCTATTTGGACAAGAGAGGGCAGATAGAGAACAAATAACCGGACAGCCTTGCACTTTTGCTCTAACCAATCAATCATGGTCTAATGTTTAAATTGTAGATCTTTGAAGATGTCAGTGTGTTACTCCTGTAACTTGCCATTTAATGCACTGGCCTTTCACGTCTGGATAAGTAGTTTCAAATCTCAAAGACTGCAAGGTCTTTGTTTAGTTCTGAATAGATATTGTAAAGGGACTAAACTGACATAGTATCTTGGAAGATATATCCATAGTAAAGTGAGAGAGGGTGTGCAAATTGCTGTGCAAGATACATTTGAGCTGCATTATAGTATCTTAGGATGACCATGTTTTCCCAAAGGCCTGGTCTACACTATGGGGTTAGGTCGAATTTAGCTGCATTAGGTCGATTTAAAAATGACTGTGTCCGCACAACCAACCCAGTTCCGTCGACCTAAAGGGCTCTTAAAATCGACTTCTGTACTCCTCCCCGACGAGGGGAGTAGCGCTAAAATAGACCTTGCTGGGTCAAATTTGAGGTAGTGTGGACGCAAATCAACGGTATTGGCCTCTGGGAGCTATCCCAGAGTGCTCCATTGTGACCGCTCTGGACAGCACTTTGAACTCCAATGCACTAGCCAGGTACACAGGAAAAGCTCCAGGAAGCTTTTTAATTTCATTTCCTGTTTGGTCAGCGTGGTGAACTCAGCAGCATTCAGCAGCACAGGTGACCATGCAGTCCCCCCAGAATCGTAGGCCGTAGAATGTTTCTACGCTCCCCCTATCATCTCCATCTCTGAGGTTATCGTAGATTAGAAGGCGAAAAAAACGCACTCATGATGACATGTTTTCCGAGCTCATGCAGTCCTCCCTCACTGATAGGACACAGCTTAATGTACGGAGGCATTCAGTGGCAGAGGCCAGGAAAGAATTAAGTGAGCATGAAGAGCGGAGGCAGGACGCGATGCTGAGGCTAATGGGGGAGCAAACGGACATGATGAAGCGTCTGTTGGATCCCCCGAGCTCATCGCTGGGGAGCAGGAGAGCAGAGTTGCAGGGGAGGTGGTGGAGCCATACACCATGCCCTGGAGGTTGCTAGGAGCTAGGCAGGGAAGACGTTCCCAGAACCCCCGGCCAACCTACATGTCCGACGAGTACGGGTACCAGTCCTACTGCACCGTCTGCTGCGAAGGAAAGGAGTTGCTGCTGTGTAGCAATGCCAGCTGCTGCAGGTGCTTCTGTGTCAAAATGCTTGCAGGTCCTGGTAGGGCAAGGTACCTCGGCCAAGGCAAAAGAGCAAGAGCCCTGGAGCTGTTACATGTGTCAACCACAGAAGCGCTATGGAGTGTTACAGCGCCGACCGGACTAGAATGTACGGCTGCAGGACTTCTTCACCAGCAACAAAGGACAGGAATATGATGCACCTAAAAGCTAAAGGGGCCCGCACATTTCCCAGAGTCACTACTCTTGATAACAGAACATCAATGATTGCATTCTTGGATCACAGCAGCCCCCACAGTAGACTTGCTTACAACAGCAGCGGTGACGGTGAGCTGAGCGGGCTCAATGCTTGCCGTGGTATGGCATCTGCACGGATAACCCAGGAAAAAAGGTGCAAAGCGATTGTCTGCCATTGCTTTCACGGAGGGAGGGGCGACTGATGACATGTACCCAAAACCACCCGCGACAATGTTTTTGCCCCATCAGGCATTGGGAGCTTAACCCAGAATTCCAATGGGTGGCGTAGACTGCGGGAACTGTGGGATAGCTACCCACAGTGCACCACTCTGTAAGTTGATGCTCACCATGGTAGTGAGGACACACTCTGCCGACTTAATGCGCTTAGTGGGGACATACGCAATTGTCTGTATAAAATCGACTTCTATAACATCGACCTAATTTCATAGTGTAGACATACCCAAAGGGAAAACGGGACACCTACAAAACTGGTTTGAAAATAGCTCATTTCCAGGCACACTGAGCAGTAGACTCCCAGGTTTGTAAATGGCGGTCCATCTACATTTTTCTAGCTATTCATTTGTTACTGTCTTGCTTACTCCCACTGTGATGACTCAAGTAGTGCTGGAGCTGTATGAGTATGTTGTTCCAATATATTGAAAATACTGTAAAAATAGTAATAATTATACTGCCAATTAAATTTAACTTTATAATAATTTTAAAATGAATGATAAATGTGTACTAATTAAGTTAATGTAGGTAGATGTCACATACCACCTTGTACATGAAAATTACTGAGTGTAAATCAGGTTTAAATGAGAAAATCACTAAGAACGCTATACGCAAGAGTTTCTCATTTCAGAATATACAAGCATTTTGGGATACAAAGGGAAGACTGGAATGAGAACATGCATGACATTCTCTGATGCACACCTAAAAGTCAATGCTAGGCCAAACACGGCATATTTTCTTTGCAATTTGTTACACTGTTCTCAAAAATATTTTGTTTTCTGTTTTTCCTCCACAATCTGCTCAGTGAGAACCAGATCTTTTATAGGCCTCAAAGCCTAGGGCTTCAAGGGGTCTTGTATCCCAGTTGGCATTCTGCCTCCACCTTCTCCATATTTTATAGGTTCCATGGGATAATGTAACCCAATAGTGTGCCCATTGCATTTTTACAGGACTAATAGTTGCAGCAGCTAAACAGCCAATGCTACCTTACTGGTAGGAAAATGAGGTATGGGACCAGATGCTTCACTCTGAGAAAGACCTTGGCTGTATAAGCCAGAGCAAGATCAAGTATGAGACTCCCAAATAATATTGAAGGGTAGTGGTGAGGGGTAGTATGTGTAGTTTAAAATGAGAACTGATGGCTTTTTGGTGGCCTATGTGAACCAAGCTGGTGGGCTTAGTCTACTATTTCCTAAGGAACCAGGGTCTAATCCTTATCATGGATGGCATTATCATCTTAATTAGCAATATCCCCTGATAAGCCAATTATTTAAATAATGGGTACAGAAAAAATGAACAGCTGATCCTTCCACCAGATGACTCCTGTTCAGGATTAAGGAACGTAAGTGAGGAATGTGTGAGAGCGCTTACTCTGAGGACCTCACTTTCCAGTGCTGTTAGTTTTGACATCTTTTGCAAGCACTAAATCCACTTTTATTAATTAGATGATGTCTGTTGGGTGCTATGAAATTGTAAGTGCTATGTGGGTATTTTATGAGTTAAGTCGTGGCATACAAGCTCACCTCTGAATCTCTGAGGTGGGAAACAGTCTGAGGTAAAGTCCTATAGTGAGGGATGTTTATCTTATGTAACATTTTCTATTACCTCTTTTGCTCAATTCAGTATTTTTACTCTAAGTTATTTATAATAATAGTGAAATGTACTGGTAGGTTTGCATGGAACATATGTGAATGTGAGTCTATTTTGAATGCTAACTGAGTGAACACAGTTGACAGGTGAGGGTGTTTTTGCAATGACTACAACCTATTAGAAATAGAAGGCCAGGTAAAGAATCATAATCTCATGCCGGATATTCAAGGACAACACTATATGTTTGTGCCTTAGACGCTTGTATAAGTTACTTTTTAAGAGTGCAAGTTTTGTAAAAGGGTTTAACTAGGTTAGTATAACTGAAATTGTGGGGTTTCTTATAAACTAGACCTATTAGACAATATCTACAGGCTGGTTTTAATTTGCATATTTTAGAAAGTCCTTTGCTTTCTATTTGTATAAAAAATATTTTCCACATGGTGATCTTCACCAATCTCTGCTTTCTTTGGACCGTCTTACCCTTCTACATGTATTGTATTGGATGAATTGCACCTTACATGCTGAGGATAGGGTGACCAGATATCCTGATTTTATAGGGACAGTCTCGATTTTTGGGCCTTTTTCTTATATAGGCTCCTATTCCCCCCCCCCCCCCCCCCCACACACACACACCCCGTCCCGATTTTTCACATTTGCTGTCTGGTCACCCTAGCTGAGGAACTAGTAGGTCTGTATATGTGTTGGCCTAGTCAAGAGACTGGACAAAATAAGGTTAATGTTGCACACAAAAGTTCTCTGTAAAATGGGAGAAGGAAGCCTGTGAGCCACAGACCTGGAAAGAACCAGAATGCTTTATAACTCTTCATGTTATTGAAATGATACATATAACCCCCTGCAAAAATTGCCTCTCATTCCCAAAAGCAGCACGCCCACTATGATTTATTTAACTAATACTATAATTCTTATTTAGATATTGATGTTTTTGGCTAGCTGGTTTCATAGAATTAAATGAGTTTAAAAAAAAGTAATAATAGAAATAGCATGACATCTGATTGAACTTTGGGAATCAGGAATTAGGAAATCATCAAATAGTGCTTCACAATTTATTAAAGATCTTATTGATCATTAATGCCAAAATGAAAAATAAGAAGTAGCAATTCACACAAGAAAACATTTGGAAGGCAGATTAATCTGCATTAAGTGTAGTTAATGGTCATGTTTGCAACCACAATTTTAATATTTCCATCCATTGGAACAACGGAATTGATCATATGGGATAAGAAGCAAGAGATACCGGCTGCTACAACCCATTGTTTTTTGTAAGTTTAATTGATTATGATGATTGGGAATGCAGCTTGGTTCTGTTGAACTTTGGTAAAAAGCTGCAAAAAATTCACAAGAAAACAGGCAGTTCATTATTTACTTTTGAGCAAAAAGGAGTGTGTGTGTGTGGGGGAGGAAGAGACCCAGGGGTAGGGGGAGAAACAAAAAGGAAAAGAACAGGGTTGATTGCTGATTGTAATAATCAAATATGCATCATTGTATTAGTTCAGTACAGATTGACAAAGAGGCAGCATAATAGGTTATGATTTACATTAATACCACTAGACAGCTAAAGTAGTTGGCAGGTACCAACTAGAGGTTCATTTAGAGACACGGGTTGTAGTGACTAAGAACAGTGTCAGCATCAACTTCTTGTATTAAAAAGTTCCTGTCAAGCAAATGAGATGAGTAATACTCATAAACATGCTATTTCTGTAAGTAGGGTGAGAGAACAAACTTAAAAGTGCGATTCTATTGTGCAACAGAAATGGCAAGTAGTTTGAGGTCCAGAAGACATGAAGTGCTTCCATTAAAGACCATCCGTAACAGATGGCCACACTTTTAAGAACACATCTCAGGTTTCTGCAATTATTCATGGATGTTAAAAGAAAAAAAAAAAATCATCCAAGTCCTGTCCTCCCACATGGAGCGGGAAAATATCATTATTTTGCCTGCTTTTTGATTTTTTTAATTGGATGATTTTAGCAGTTTGTTAAACTGTGAAAAATCTTTATTATACAATCAAAACACAGCGCACTCAGCATTTACGTAAAAATTAATATTTGATCATCTTAATCTACTGTGAGACAGTGCTGCAGATATGCCATGATTCATTCATGTTTTCCTCTTTTCCATTATCCACAAGTGAGTGACAAAATCCTGCCTTTTAGAAATAACTCAATAAAGAGAGAGAGGAGACAAGTAGGCTTAGGAAAATGTGGGTCCCTCCAATTACCACATAGAATACCTAGTTGGTTATCCTCCCACATTCCAAATAATAGTGGATGGTAGGTGCCACTAGGTTTTTGATGTTATTCCCAGAAGTACTGCAGCAGCCCGGAAAGTAGTGCTGTTGCCTGGAAATGTGTTGCAGTTTTGGAAGGCTGCACACCTGATGTTTTGTAACTCAGTTGTAATATATCATTTTCTGGAGAAGAAATATCTGGGGTGCCATTATAGTATTGGGCGGAGATTTAAGGGATACTTACGGGTGTTCTCATTTTGTTGTCTTCTTAGATTTTGTCTTTTCTGGCATTTCTACATTTCCCCCTATATGGGAAAGAATATCTTTTTTTAATGAGGCTTTTTTTTTTGTATATCTCTCGCTCATTTCAGAACATAAGATTTAAAGTACATTTAAAAAGTAATGGAACATAATGGGCTTGTGTTTGAAAAGTAGGCTCTTTATTGCAGATACAATTTTTAACTTACAATTAAAATTGATGCATGATAATTGCAGCTCATTTATATTGTAGAAAATAGATTTCCAACTCTGTGCCTGTGGGCACCTTGCCAGTGTTTGGATGTTTTATATGCTATAAGCTTCACATGCAAAAATTGGGGGTTGGACGAACCCCCATTAAAAATCAGGACTCCTTGCTTCTTATTATTATTATTATTTATTAAAACAAAAATGAGTGTCAAGCTTATTCCATTAGGAGCAAAAGAAATCTCTGAACCACTGGGCCAAATCCTTGCCTTGAGTTTTAACATGACTTGCTTGCAATGGATATCTCCTTAGACATACAGACATAGTTATGTTAAGAGGGAAACAATTCTACATACTTTGTGAAGTTTTGTTACCATTATGTACAAATGATGAACCATCAATATACATAATACTCGGTCTAAACTGGGGGGAAGCATTATTGAAATCAATGGATCTACACCTGTTTACACCAGGGCCAAATGTAAAGCTAGTGGAAAGGCTGCCACTGTCTTCAATGGGCTTTGGATCAGGCCCGTAGTGCAGTGCAATTGGTACACAAACATTCCCAGCAACAAAACTGTGGAATATGAATCCCAAATAATTGGATTGCATGACTTAACCAAGTAGATCCCATACCTAGTAGGAACCAGTGTAGCAGGCTGCACCAGGGAAGTAGAGACTGACAAAAGGTAAGTGGGTTTAAAGAGATCTGGCTATAAAATTTTGTGCACAGTTTCTAAAAATATCTTTATATTCAAAATTATATATAGTTAATACAGAATAAATACTTGCTATTTATTTAATAGCGAATAAATGCTAATGAGTGTTAATTAGAATGTCTAGATACTTGAACATTAAGATGAGTTTATGCTTCTAGTTCAGAAAAATGTTACACATGTTATACACTATTACACAACGTGGCAGTAACTTGCTGAGAGAGAAATGACTTAGGTTCCTTGAATGGGTTCAACTGCATATTGGGGGAACTTTACGTAAATACCTTGTTAGTAGGTTGATAATTTTGAAACTGTGAAATGGGAACCACATATCTTTTCCCCTGTTGAGTTCACTGGAACTTTAAAGGATTATAGTTTCATTCTGAAGTGTCTAACTTCTGCCATTTGATTTAGCCCTCATAACCTTTCTAGAACCATTGAACTGTCTTTCATTCTGTTCTGTAGTCCTGCAAAATAGCTGTTAAGAAAGTTGCTAGTTTGACTGACCTGGTTGTTGAAGCTGATCTGTGTCAATGAAATATGGGCCCAAGCTGCAAAAATTGGATCCAGATATTAATTTCAGACACCCCAACAATGAAAGTGTTGCACTTAGACTTTGATTCAGTTGGATCTATGCTGAACGTAGGACCCAACTGAAATATGGAACACATTCAAGTTTGGGTGCTCAATTCTCCACTGAGCAAAGCTTGGGCACCAGAAAGGATGGGGCTGACAGTGACCCTATTGTAGCTCCCTGATTCTGTTTTACCTGGCCCTGGCATGACTGAAAGTTGCATAGGCCTAGCTTTAAATTGTGCTGCTGGTGGTAAACCTTTTATGAGCAAAGAATCCAGGTGTGGAGAAATCTTGCTCTTCCACACTCCCTATCCTTCCCTCTCTTCCCCAGATCTGGTCCTAGTCTTCCCTCCCTACCTCCCTGTGTGCCCCTTCCCCCCCATTATGTTGGGCAGCACAGCTGCAGTAGAGGAGCTGGTGCAGGTGCTGACATAGCTGCCTCCAGGAGTGGTGCCAGGGTTTTTGGCGCCCTAGGCGGGGGTCCTTCCGCGCTCCCGGTCGTCGTCGGCAATTCTGCGGCACTCCCAGAGTGAGTGAAGGACCCGCTGCAGAATTGCCACCGAAGACCCGGAGCGTGGAAGGACCCCCCCCCGCCGCCAAATTGCCGCCAAGGGTGGCAAAATGCCGCCCCACCAAATCCTGGTGCCCTAGGCAACCGCCTAGGTCACCTAAGTGGAAGCGCCGGCCCTGGCTGCCTCCCCTAGCTTTCCACTGACAAGAGATATCCCCACATGGGGAAATTCTCCTGCAGGTTTTTCCAGCCAGGTTAAGTTCATTTTGCCCCTGCAAAGTGAACTTGGTGGACCAGAGACTCTGGCCCTGGATTCTTAATGGACCCAAAGTTTGAGGTTGTTCAGATCTGGGGTTCTGGTTGAAGCACATCTGAACTATACAGCACTCCCAGGTGATAGTGGTTACCCTCTGAACACCTGTCCTACTTCCAAACTCCTCCAAATGATGGGGTCCACACTATATTTTAATGTTCATCTGCAATGCAAGCTTTGTATCTTTAACTGATATTGCACCACAGTTATGAAAACCGTTCACAACTCCTAAAAGGGAATATTTTCCATATGACTTAGCCATCAGATTTTCTGGTTTTGTTTCTTTAAAGAGTAAATGCTTACTCCTGGTTTCTGTGCCAGCATGTTACAATACAATATAAAATACCCATATGTGAAAGCAAATGTGAATTTTACTGTAACAAGTTTATTGGGGGAAAATTCTAACTGTAGCTGCCTAGTCCCACAAAATTTCCAGCCCGGTTTACCAGGCACATGACATTTCTTTGTATAAGTAATGGGAGTTAGGAAAGCTCTGACATGCTGAGCTTTGCCCATAATTAGTGTAACTGTGTGGAATTGGCTTGAACATATCTTTTGAGACTCGTGCTATTTTCATATATATGACACTGATCAGCTTATTAGGAAAGTCGACCCTGGAGGAAAACCTTAACATTCATTTAAAAAATGAAGTCCTAATCCTTATGCTAACGTTAGCCTTGAAATGTAACTCAGTACAAAAAGATGTAAACTAGTCATTGGGGTTGAAAGCAACAAGCAGTTTGGCCTCACTTCTGCAGGATAAGGAATCATTCTGCTTACCGTCTCCCACGTTCTGAGGTCATCACTGTGCAGATTGATGTGGTAATGAAAAAAAGAGTTGCTTATGGGTGGGAGCGAGGGTGGAGAAGGCAAAAAATGACTAGCCTAAGTTTCAAAAAGCAAACGCATTAATTTAAATAATCAAAAATGATCATATTAACCTTTCCCCCCCTCCCTTTACAGAGGATATTTCTCAAAGCCAAAAGCGAGGAAGAAATTTTTGCACATCTTGGCTTGGATTACCTTGAACCATGGGAAAGGAATGCGTAAAAAGATTTGCCAATGTTCTTTCATCAGTACACAGCTTTGCTATATCTTCCTATTTTTATTATAGTTGTAGTATCTTTCTGAATTAGATATCTATGTTACAAGTGTAAATGTGTCTTTATAAAGAAAATTAGTGAATAAAATATTAGCTAGAATTCATTATAGATACTGATGTTTTATGTGCTCCTAGAAAGAATACCTATTTAAGCCCTGAAAGCTTCTGTTCCTGAGCTGTGCTGTAGTCAGAGCTTGAGTTACCACAGTGTTACTCCAGTTTTATGCTGATGGATTTGCACTAAAACCACTGGAATAAAACTATAAAGTATTGCAGCAGCGAGTCAGGGTGTAAATATACATTTGGCCGAGCTCGTGGTGGACTTACAGTCAACTCAACTACTCTTCACTGTTGTCTGTCTGAGACACAATATCTTCTGACTGCCACATCCACTCAATTCCAACATTTCAGGCAATGTTCTAGGTCCTAATGGCTTGAACCCTATTGATTTTGGGGGGAAATTAGAAAACCAAAAGGGTGGACACATGGAGCCTCTGCCATCTGATTAGTACATCCACCACTTCAAGCACCTCTGCAATTGTTTATAGATCAAGCAACCAGTTTGATAGCACCAATTAGCACCTTCCATCTTAATACCTGTCAACATCTTCCAGTATGACAACACTCCATCTCATTTCTGCCTATCCTCCCAATAGAGTTTAACGTATTGTCTGGCAGAAAAGTAATTTTGGGTGTCAAGTCTGCTTTCTCCCAGACAAGTCTGCTTTCTGCATTACCATGCTGATACATGAAGCACCTTCCATTTTGTTTTGCATCATGATGCTGACACTTAAATAGAAATGGGATTTTTCAATCCTAGTGCAAGAGAATAAAAGCTACAGTTGCCAATCTAAATACAATTCTTAATTCAGGGCAAAATTAATCAGAAATTATACTTTAGGATTGTGCCATTTCTGCATACTTCATACCACAGAGGAATTATTTAACATCCTGGTTTCTGCATAAAGAAGTGTTTGCAACTGGTAACTCCCATCTTGCCTGCCTATGCATTTCTCTCAGTTATGTCACCTGGAGGAGAGTGTATGTCAAATGGAGTTATAGCAGACATGCCAACTCTTGTGATTTCTAAGTAAAATTAAGCCTGAGTTGTACGAGGAGATTTCAGCAAACCAGTAATGTGTCTGAAACCACTATGGCTTATTGCTAAAAGCGGCCTAGTCAGCAGTCTCAGCTTGACCAAGGCAGGAGGGGAGGGGCTTTTGGGTGCCACAGAAAGGGTAGCTTGACCCTGCGTACTTCCTGATAAGAATTGTGTTGAAGTTGCTGATACATGCATTTTAGAAGAGCAGGATGTGCCCTAGGAATGTCTATTGGGGCCTCAAGGCTGCAAACTCTGGAAAAACCCACACCTGGTTAATCAATAATCAGAAGGAACCTCTTGCTTGACCATTGAAACTGCTTACTTAACCTTACTTAAAGTTTTCTTTAAGGGACATGTCATTCTATTACTAATGTATAAATAAGGGGGGAAAGTTTGAGGTAGTTGGACTCTTTTTGGACTCGTTTGGACTCTCTCTCTGGATACATCTTGTGCAGACGGAACATTTGGCCAATGGAAGCCTACCGCTGTGTCACTTGAGAGCCACACTCAGCTTTGGTAATTATCAAGGGTTGGAGGTGTTTTACTAACCTGTTGCGGACGCGTGTAAATGCTTGAGACTAAGTAAAATTTAGCTTTAAGTGAAAACACTCTTGTGTTGTCCTATTTGTGCCAGCCATCTATCGGTCGGACAGCCGTGTCTCCCCTGATTTATTTCCTGACACCACCTTGCACAGAGTAAAAGATACCAAGAGCTTTGGGTTGAAAGAACCCCGAGTAACAGAGTCATGATCTTGCAATAGAACTCTGAAATGTCAGGATTTTTTCCCCAGCCACGCTGAAAAAAAAAATCCTGACATTTGAGAGTTCTATCCTGAGATCATGAGTCAGGCTTAATAATTTTACTGAGAAATCGCTGCCAGCCCCAGTGGCTGGGGCTCCTGTTATCAGTCAGTCCTGGAGCTGACAGGGCTGACAGCAAGAGCCCGTCCTTAAGGGGACACTAGGATACTGGGGCTCCCGCTGTCAGCCACATGTGTGACCTGAGAGCATCTTAAAGGCTCAGAAACCAGAAGGGAAATAGACCCCACATTTTATTGGTTTAAAAATCATAAGGATTTTTTTAACCTCATGATTTTTGGGGGTCTGACTCATGATTGTCCAATGGTGAGATTGGCAACACTGCAGCTCCCCTAACATCGAAGAAAACATGCATCAGTTTGGTTCCCTTTTTCTGAGGCTTTTTATCATTTGGCACATGGAAAATGAATATATTTCTTGCAAAAAATGACAAGCTGAAATAACTGAGATTCACAGTGAATTCATGAGTTACAAAAATTACTATTATTGAGTGAGGTTCTAATTCCTTGGTGAGATTCTCTGATTTCAGTTATACAGGAGTCAGACTAGATGATCATGATGGTCCCTTCTGGCCTTCAGATATATGAAGAAGGTAATACCTGATATTCACACTTCTATACGAGGAGCAGCTATCCTAATTACTACCATAGTGTCCACCTTTTTGTAACACAGGACAACATAAATTAGGGAGTGAGCTAGAACATTCAAGGTTGTACCATACATTAAATGGTTGCAATGGCAGAAGTATGAGGCTCCGAAGAAGTGAGTTACAATGGACCTCAGACAGTGAGTAGGCCCAACTAGTAGGAGAAGCGGGGGCGAAGTCAGAAGATGAAGTATGTGCTGTTAGGTTTCAGAGTAGCAGTCGTGTTAGTCTGTATCCACAAAAAGAACAGGAGTACTTGTGGCACCTTAGAGACTAGCAAATTTATTTGAGCATAAGCTTTCATGGGCTACAGCCCACTTCATCGGATGCATAGAATGGAACATATAGTGAGGAGATATATATACACATACAGAGAACGTGAAAAGGTGGGAGTTGTCCTACCAACTCGAAGAGGCTAATTAATTAAGAGAGAAAAAAACCCTTTTGTAGTGATAATCAAGATATCCCATTACAGACAGTTTGACAAGAGGTGTGAGAATACTTAACATGGGGAAATAGATTCAAATTTCCCCATGTTAAGTATTCTCACACCTCTTGTCAAACTGTCTGCTATGGGCTATCTTGATTATCACTACAAAAGGGTTTTTTTCTCTCTTAATTAATTAGCCTCTTCGAGTTGGTAGGACAACTCCCACCTTTTCACGTTCTCTGTATGTGTATATATATCTCCTCACTATATGTTCCATTCTATGCATCCGATGAAGTGGGCTGTAGCCCATGAAAGCTTATGCTCAAATAAATTTGCTAGTCTCTAAGGTGCCACAAGTACTCCTGTTCTATGTGCTGTTAGTAAAGGATGAACAAGCAAGAAGAAAGTATAGGCCCACTGCTCCACTGGAAGGGACTGCAAAGAGATGGCAAGGAGAAAACTGAAATGCTTTATAGTTACTCTGCTTCAACATTCAACAAAAAAGTTATTAGCGATAACAGGATGCTTATTGCAATAATAGAGGCCAATCCAACAAGGCGATGAACTCCCTCAGATCCTATTGATTTCAATAGCACTTGAGAGTGCTCAGCACCATGAGTGGTGGGTATAATAGACAAGGGGCGGCGTTGCTTTCCCTAGCGCAGCCATCCCTGCTGCCTGAGACCTGGGCTGTTGTGCCCTCCCTCCCCTCCCCGCTCTGACCCTTCCCAGAGGTTCCCAGGGCATGCTGCTGCTGCTTGGTGAGTCTTCCTCCTCGCCTCTCCTTTTCTCCACTCTGTCTCCCTTCAGAGGTCTCCGCAGCTGCCGGCAGTGCTCCTCCTCACCCCCCATCCCTGCAGGGCGGGGGGGGGGGGTGTCTGCGTGTGCGTGAGCTGCAGGCGGGAGAGTGAGGAGGTGAGGGGAGAGGATCCCTCATCCTTGAGAAACTTTACACAAGTGAAAAAGCTTTCCAGACCAGAGACTAGTAGCAGATCACTGAAACTGTTAAAGGGCCATTAAAGTTGTAAGGAAGCCATTTAATAGGCATTTGCCAATGCCCAGGAAGTCTTTGGCCACATTTAGCTGGGTTTTATATTGTAGGAAAATGTGTTATTGGGGTTAAAAACAGTTTCCAAAGGACCATCAGTTATTCTCTGTACCCAGCAGAAGTATTTTTGTCTAAACTCGCTCAAGGAGGAGCTGACATAGCCAGTGAGTTTATTTCTTGATCTAGTGGTTTTATTCAAACCCAGTTTAAGTAAAGAAGTCTGGCAGGGAATTCGGTGTAAGAAAAGTTATTAAACTACTGCCCTAATGCAGGCTGTCAATGACAAACACTTTTTCAAAAGGAGAGATTAGGCTTCAGTTTAGCGCAGGTACCCTGGCATTTCGTCTCTCTCTATACTGTATACACCGAACTCCCTGCCACACAGAGGAAAATCCATCTGGTAATTGATCTCTAGCTGTTGCCTGTTCAGTTCCCTTGGGGAATGTTATTAGTGCTTTAAGGTGAAAAGGGGGGAGGGTCTCGCGGGGGAGGGCAGCAGCAGGGTGAGGAGGCGAGCAGCGAGCTAGCTGCATGGCAGGTGGAGGGGCCTGGTGGGGGGGGGGGGTGAGGAGGCAAGCAAGGGAGGAGGTCAGTGGAGGGGGGGACCTTGCGGCGGGGGTGTGAAGAGGTGAGTGATGAGTCAGCTGTAGGCAGGGGCAGGGGCAGGGCCTGGGGCAGAGCAGGGGTGGAGTGTGGGCGGGGCTGTGGGTGAAAGAGGTGGGACAAGAAGCTAGCCTCCTCCAGGGGAAGTTTCACCCACCACCCATGCTCAGCACCTTACAAGATTGGGCCCTTAATTAAGAAAGGGAGAGGTCATGAGGGAGAATCACAATGGAACAGGTTAAAGAAAACAAAACCTAGATCACATATTCTAATCAAGACGAGCTGCTGCCATCTCCCTGCTAGTGGAACTGTTGGAGCCATTGGTAATAATTCTTGTGAACTCATGACGGACAGGTGAGGCCCAGGGGATTGGAAAAGGAGAAACACTTTAAAAAGGGCAGACCTGTGTTTATGAAGGGAGGCGGGGAAGACAAAATTTCAAATCGGTAATCGTAATATGTATTACATTGCTAGGATGATTAATAGACTTTATTTTTTTAAGCACCTAGAGAAAAATAAAGTGATAAATCATGGGTAACATAGGTTCATCAAAAACAAATCATACCAAACTAATAAAGTGTTAGAGTCCCTGGTGGTTGTTTTAAAAATGTCTGTCCCTGCTTCCATGCCAAAGCAATTTGGCAAGGGGCGGGGAGGTTGGGGAAGAGGGGATGGGAAAGGAGAAGGATAGTAATTTTTATAAGCTTCTGATGTTTAACATTTGATCAGTGACTCTGCTTCTGGGAAAACCAAAAGATTTACAAAGCAAAGTTAAAATAAGA
The DNA here is from genome assembly GCF_028017835.1 of Emys orbicularis. Lineage (NCBI taxonomy): Eukaryota > Metazoa > Chordata > Testudines > Emydidae > Emys > Emys orbicularis. Next base: position 30,969,595 of record NC_088689.1, on the reverse strand, counting down.
GTAAAATCATTATGCATTTAATCATTTTCATATCATTCAGATAATTTTTAATGACTGTCAAATATCCAGGAATATCTGATGTAATGTTTACCAGCAATAAACATAGTTTCATTTCCCACATTCTTTAGGCATTGTTCTGTTATAGTGACAGATATATAAAGAAAAAATATTTGTAAAGCAAATTGCTCCAAATTGTCTCTTTCAATCCTTTTAAAGCTATCCTAACAGCAATGAGCAATGTCAGGGCATGTCTTACTTAGGTTATAGGTAACAGCACCAGTGAACCGGAATGAACAATCTACGGTGATGGAGGAGGAGCTTGGCTGTCTCAATGACTCTCCACAGAATCTTGAAAGCAGACGACATAGCTCTTTGTACAGATTACATTATATATAAATAAACTCAGCCGTGCACAAACTTTCTGATGCTGAGACTGTTCTGCTAACTTGTCAGAAACCTGTGAACTATCCATAATTTGTGTGTGGATGGATACATATTAATAAAAATCAGCATATTCCCCAGCTTCCTGAGCTCTGTAAAGTTGTGTTTTACATTGTACTCAAACCCTGATTTCATTTCTGCCAGAATTGCTGGACAATGTTATACTTTTAGGTTACGGGAGGTTTTCCTCTTATTCACAGAGTTCTGTGCGCGTGTGAAATGGAATCTCCCATCTAGAGCATATGGGTTGTTCTCCCCATGGCGTACTTTGTTCCATCAGCTGCAGTTAAAACAATATACTCCTGGGACAAAAATGTTCAGTGAGGACAATGAAGAGGCCCATAAAGAAATAAAGACTGAGGCTTTGGACAGCTTTGCAAGGACAGATTTCTGTCTGAATGGCTGTTGGTACAATAATATTCCAAAATCAGCCACTGCTACTGGTTTTGCTCACTGGCAGTAAATAACTTGTAATTCGGGTGCAGGGCAGCTAATTAGCTGAGGTGCATGTGTTTACAGCTGTAATTTTTTTTTTACTATAAATCATTCTAATAAGATGGACTAACTAGTGGTTGCCCAGCTGCATTTGTGCATCAGGCACCTTTTATTTTGATCAGATAGCACCAGATACAATGTGTCTTAGCTAATCAGATAGTTCCTCAAGGAACAGCGCCATTCAGCTCTGTGATGGGTTGCCCCCCCTTCAAGGTGCCATTTGATGTGCAGAGATACCACTGAGGCTGCCTGTTCTGCCAGCATAGGCCCCCTTTAACCTGTCTTGCTGAGCCAGGCTCTTAAGCCTCCTCTAGCACACACACAGCCAAGGCCATACCTACCTGCAGAAACACACAGACACTGATATCAACTCTGGAAAAACTAAGCATAAGGGACTTGCCCCAGCACTCAGGTGCCCTCCTCCCTTGGAGTGCAGACCCAAAGGTATATTGTCTTGCTCTGTATAGAAAAATCTGCACAGTGCAAGCTCATAAAAATTCACTTTCTCCCTCAATATGAAGAGAGATATGCACACCTTCTTGCCGCCCCGCCCCAGTTAGAAATTGCACAAACTGGGTTTAATAATAAACCAAACAAATGTATTAACTATAAAAGGCAGAGTTTAAGTGATTATAACAGATAGCAAACAGAACAAAGCAGATTACTAAGCAAATAAAACAAAGCATGCAAACTAAGCTTGATTCACTAAAGAAATTGGCTACAAATAGTAATTGCTCACCTAAATGTTGTCTCTGGCAGATTACAGAGATTCTTGAAAGCCAGCTGCACTGGCCTGCAGCTTGAAACTTCAGGTATTATTACTAACAGGTTAGACACCCTTCCAGCCTGGGCTCAACTCTTCTCCCCCCAGTTCAGTTCTTGTTTCCAGGTGTTTCCCAGTGTCTCTTCGGGTGAGGAGGCAGAGGAGAACCATGATGATGTCACTCCCCTGCCTTATCCTGCCTTATATAACTTTTGTATATGGTGGGAACCCTTTGTCTTCCAGTGGAAAAACACTGGCATTCGAAGGTGGGGTCCAGTACCAGGTGACTCAGTCATATGTCTCTGCAGGGTCGTAGCAGCCATTACTTGCAGGCTGTTTGGAGCATCCACAGGAAGACTAAACTCGTTCACAGTCCAGTGTCTTTGCTGATGGGTCATCAGCCCTGTCTGGCTTTTTCATTGTTGTTCCTGAATGGCTAGTTATGGGTGTCACCCAAAGTAGTAGATACATGGTCAATATTCCTAACTTCAGATACAGAAATGATACGTGCATACAAATTGGATAATCAGACTCAGTAAATCATACCCTTTTCCCTTATCAGATTCCCAGTTTGACCAGTTCCATTTATATTTAACGGAAGGTTTAACCATTGCAGTGTGGAATCGTAGGGGCCTCAAGAACCCTGTATAGAATCATAGGACTGGGAAGGAACCTCGAGAGGACATCTAGTCCAGTCCCCTGCACTCATGGAAAGACTAAATATTATCTAGACCAGTGGTTCTCAAACTTTTGTACCGGTGACGCCTTTCACATAGTAAGACTCTGAGTGCAACCCCCCTTATAAATTAAAAACACTTTTTTATATATTTAACACCATTATAAATGCTGGAGGCAAAGCAGGGTTTGGGGTGGAGGCTGACATCTTTCGACCCCCTATGTAATAACCTCACACCCCCAGAGGGGTCCCAACCCCCACGTTGAGAACCCCTGATCTAGACCATCCCTGACAGGTGTTTGTCTAACATGCTCTTAAAAAGATCTCCAATGATGGAGATTCCACAAACTCCCTAGACAATTTATTCCAGTGCTTAACCACCCTGACAGGAAGTTTTTCCTAATGTCCAACCTAAACCTCCCTAGCTGCAATTTAAGCCCATTGCTTCTTATCCTATCCTCAGTGGTTAAGAAGAACCTGTCCTTGGCTGTAACTAATACCTGACTCTTGAAAAAAAGGGTAACTCTCCCCCACACACCCCGCAACAGTCTCCCCTCCATAATTTTCCAATCCAGTTATGAATTGTTATATTGTACACAAGAGGCTAGTATTGCCTGGTGGATGAGTAAGGGTTAATAAGAAATCCTTTATTATATAAAACAAACAACATCCCTCTACCGCCATCCTCTCAGCTCATGCTCAAGGAGTTCCCTAATCACTCACAACACAGATCAATCCATAATACTTTTTGGCCTAAGGCTGTCTACTAAAGACAAATTCTTTCTGTTCCAATATCACCTCACTCAATGTCAAAGCACTACTAGAAAAGGTTCTACTTCATTCAGTCCTCTTGAAAATCCCTCATTTAAAAAAAATAGAAAATTCTATTTTCAGTCCATAAGTGTAAAAGACAATGTAGAAAAATCTAACTCCATCCTTTAATTCAATACTCCCCAATAAATTAAGATGTTTTAAATTTTAACTGGTTACATGGACAACCTACATTGCCTGACTAATAAACTACATGTCCCAGGAGTTCATTGAGTGGAAGTCAAAGGTCAGAATACTCTCCAGCTAAAACCGCTACTGTTTGCAGCCAATCATTATCATTAGTAAGAGAGGTCTACCTGTGAAGACACCATGGGTGAGTACTAAGGTTACTAGTTTCACTTGCTCATGTAGGTATTTAAGCAAACAAAGTAGTTACAAAGAAAACCATAACAAAGTTACCTTTTAAAGGTTGCATAAACTAGAACCTGGCTCTCCCAGGGGTAGTCAGCACAAGCTTTATTTATATATTACCCCTTTGCAGACTGGTCTGCTCAAAACAACATGAGGGTTCAAAAGGACTTCTTGAAGGAATAAGCTTTACAATTCCTTTTCCATTAGGCTTTCATATCATATGGGACAAACTTTCATCTAAAGGTAACTCTAGGCCATTCATTACAACAAGTAAACAAAGCCCACTTACCAGCAGGTGTTAGGAGGAGTGGAGGACCCCCTAATTCACCCATTGGTATACATGGACATACTTGACACCTCTTCTGTACTGAGTTTCTCTCATCTGCAATGACTTTTCCTTGCTAGGAGGTTATTCATTAACACCTAAAAGAAATAAAATAGCAGACAAGGTAATTTCAAATGAATACAAGTAATGTAGGCTATATTCCTGTTGCAGTGGGTCTCAGTACTACTGGTTCAATGTCAGCTCTTGATTGGAAACTGGATGATGTATAATATAGAAAAGAAAATGGTGCCAACTGTTTGGAGGGTCAACTATCAACCTTTATAGCATGTATGTTAACATTTGAAGTATACATTCTGTAAGACTGCTTCCTATCCTGCACTGGTTTTACGCTTGTATACCAATACCAAGTTCAAAGACGTTACTCTTCATTTACACCATTGTAAGCAAAAGTAGAATCCTGTGTTAAATTTAGACCCTAGCCTTCAATCTGATCAACATAGTCTAAGCCTTGACCCTGGATGGAGCCCTGTTGACTTTAGTTGGACTCTACATGGATACAAAAGTCCACCTACACAGGTCCTACTGTGGGGTCAGATTCCTGAGATCCTATGTTCCTGGGGGCAGCTATTATGCCTTCTGTTTTTCTTCTAGTACAGAGCCAGTCAGCAAATAACATAATCAAACATGGCACAAAACTAATAGCATAAGGCCTACTACCTCAGAAGGGTGAGATGTAGAGAAGGAAGCCTAGTTTTTTTGATGGTGAAAATATGAACCAGGGTTGTATATAGGTCATGGGTATCATCAACAAGCTGAGCTTTTTGAAAATACTGCAAGCTACTCTGTCACATGACTGTGTGTAGGGAAATAATCTATGAAAGGCACCAAAATGAGACAGACTCCGTGGATGAGTGGGCCTCTTAACTAAGACTGTTAGCAACAGATGGCTGCTTTGACAATCGGGATGACATGATAAAGGAGTGAATTTAAATACCTACACAACCCAAATAAGTGCAAGAAAAGTGCCTCCAAGAAGACACTTTAGATTTGGACTCAGCTTGAAAGGTCATATGAAATTATTATCAAACAAAGAATTACAATGTGTTAAAAAAGAAGACAGGATAAACCAAAAAGAAATATTCTTTAGAAATAAGAGAACAAACCAAACCCAACCCACACATGAAACCTATCAACAGTGCAATGAATATTGCAGTGATACCTGTCCAAGAGAAATTAGCGCAAGAGCCTCTGAGAGATGTGGTAAGTCACTTGGTAAGAGAAGGCAGTGTCCTGTGCTCAACAACATGAGCTTAGTTTGTGGCAGTTGAAGCCACCATGCTAGAGCCTGGAAAATCTGATTAGCAGTGATGTAAAGGATTGGACAAATTAGCCACACACGAATGGATGAGACTAGTGAAGACAGATGATGATGAACTATTATTAGCTGCACATGTCAAAGATCAGGGTGTAATATTTGTAAAACAATTATTGAGGTCTGCAAGATGTGTAATTTTAAAGCAGACTTGGGAGTTCAAATAAACTGCATTACATTAATGGAGTTCAAGAAAAATAAATGGAATAAAATCCCACTGCATGATGAAAGAGCTAGCTCAATGGTCCTATGATGCACCAGGCAGGAAGGAAGGGTTAAGGAGTTGCTCTGGGCTGGAATGGCCCCCTTGTACTGCACCTGCAAGTCATGTCAGAAGTGGAGGAGGAATTCAAACGAGGGAGAAGCTCAACTCAGAGGCAGTCAGTCATGCTGGGAAAATAGACTCCTAGTCATCCCAGCTCCCAGGAGAAGCCTGATAGAGGACAGAGCCTGCTCCCTTGCCTGAAAAAAGGTCCAGGTTCCCTGAGGCAAAAGTGGGCTGGACCATATTTCTTCTGGTAGCTAATCAGAAGACTTTGAGAAAGACTAGGCTTGTTCAAGGCCTCTCTGAAGGAAAAGACGCCGGCACTGACTGCCTATTTCCTTTTCCTTTGTTTGTTTTTCTGCTCCTACTTTGTTTGTTCATTCCTCTGCTGGAAGCCTGGAAGAGGTAAATATCCAGAGAGACTGGGGTGGGAGGGCTGAGACTCTGCCCCATGACAGGTCTACTGAGTGTCCCCATCAGAGCGACTGGAGCTGGAGTTAGTACACAACCTTGTGATACCCCAAGGGTAGAATTACCAGAACTCTAACAGGGCCATTAGTGACAAATCACCACTATGAGAGAACGGATGCTTCATGGACATCTACTTTGTAGCTGATATAACTACTTCAGCACTTAGTTGTAATACAAAGAAGGAGACATAATTAAAGTTGTTCTTAACATAGATGAAAATTGTTTAGAAAGCGGTATTGTCATAACAAGACAATTTTCTAAAGTCTAGGAGTCTGGCAGAGGCTTACCACATACACTTTCAAAAGAACAATGGCTTAGGTAATACTTGCCCTTAGAAAAGTTGCTAGTGGGGGATGGATGGGAGGGGAGAGTAGTAATTCCATGATTCACAGTTTCATGTCACCTAGCCACTGCCTGTTATTGGGCTATGATTGATTCGTTTGTATGATGAGGTTTTTGTTCTCATTTACACAGCATGATGCAAACATTATGCTTGTGAGTCAGAAGGCCTGATTCTGTTCTAATTTATGCTGGCATTGCGCCAGCAGAACTCCATTGTCTTCAGTGGAGTATTTCCTCACTTTTGCCAGGGGAAGAGCCCAATGAGACCCAGAATGCCTGTGTGGAGTGAATACAATACCGGAAATAACCTGCAGTTATCTAGTTTCTCTGAAATGGGGAAAAGTATGCAAGGGATGTGCAAAAGATCAGCAAAGAAACTTGGACAGAGAATTCAGTTATATGAAAATGAGTGGGCACTGGGATACCCTAGGGATGGGCAAGGTACAAAACCTTGCATAGAACAGAGTGCATATTTTACAGGAATTCTGAATATTTTGTATGGGCTTTTGGATTTTAAAATATCAAACTAATGAACAAGTTAATAAAAGCTGTGGTCTCACTCCGAAACAACAGAGTAATTCTTTGTTAAAATGTGATCCAGATAAAAAATAGTCAAGGTATTGGCTTTATAACTGATAGTAGGGTAGCATGCTGTCAAACATCATTGCACTTATGCTGGTATGCGCTGCATGGGCAAATTATCATCATTACTCTTCTCTGAGAAGAACTAGAGTTGGCAGGGAATTTTTTGACAAAACATTTTTTCAGTGGAAAATGCAGCTTCATTGAAATGGAAACTTTTTGTGGAGACATACTGGCTTGGACTAAACTTTTGTTGGGAAGGTTCCTCAGGTCCCAGATGCAATTCCAGGTCAAAGCCAAAGAGGGAGACCCACCCAGAATAACCAGTAGCACTCACCTATGAGATCCAAGTTCAAGTCACTGCTCTGCCAAGTCAGAGCAGAGATTTGAATGTGGATCTTTCACATCTCAGACAAGTTCCCCAACCACTGCAGAGTCAATCTCTTCTGTTGGGGCTTTTCTACTTTGTATAAATAATTAAATATTCATTGGGCCAAAGACAGACTGAGTCAATAGCCTGATGGTTAGGGCTCTCAGAGACTTGAACCGAGGTTTTTCACATCCCAGCTGAGTGCCCTAACCACTGGGCTATTGGTCATCCTAAAGTAGGAGGGACTCTCTTTTTTTGTGAAAAATTTCCAATGTGGAACAAAAACAAATGAAAAAAACATTGATGTTTTTCACAAAACAGAATTCTCGGTTTTTGGCCAGCCCTAGTAACAACACAAGACTGGCTTCTGGAACATCTTTTGAAAGCAATTCCTATCTTCTAAACTATTAAGGGTGTTGACTACTTAACAAATGCAAACAGAATAATCACACATATGTTAAATGAAGGTGGAAACAAAAATGCTCCCTTTTATTGTCCACTATTTTACTGCAGGTATTGGGCTAAATTTTACCTTCAATTATGCCTAGGCAACCGAGAGCAGAATTTGATCCAATGACTGCATTAACAAATTAACTTAGTTTTATGAAGATGCTAAAAAGGATGATACTTCCATTGCTATTGCTATTAAAAATGTCTTAGCTAAACACAAAACTGAGTTTACTGAATGCATTAGCATTCATGACTGATAATGCAAATGTGAATTATGTCACGGTACACTCAGTATACCATCTGCTCCACAAAGAAAAACAGCTGTTGGTAAATGTAAACTGCCTAGCTTACGTGGTACGCAATATGTTCAAATGCTATATGGAATAAATAAATTGGATGTTGTCAATTTATTGCGTTAAAAGTATTCAACTACTTTCTTAAGTCTGCAAAAGGAAGAGCTCAGCTGCAAGTATTTTTGAGATGATGGAGAAAATTATGATGCCATGTCCCATCCAGATGGCTTTTGCTGAAGCCAGCCATTGACAGGTTGCTGCAGTCATCATCTGCAGTTATGAGATGCTTCAGAAGCATGGACAAAGATGAATGTGCTGTTCTATGGTAGAGGTTTCTGTGCTTGAATTGTCATGATTCTGATGACACTGCATTTTGTGTTGACATTAATGAAATTGCTTGAAAAATGTTGCTTAAATGTTTGCTGAATTTTTGATTGCACACTTCTGAACTCTGATTTTGTAAAAGCTAGTATGATGGAAGTCTGTAGGGTAATGAGTAATTTTAAGAGTAAATCACAGGAATGCTATAATTTATGGGAGTAGGGTGGGGCTAAATAAGAGTAAGGAAGGTATTCTTGCTTTTCTATGTTTAAATACTTGGTTAAATGATTCAAGAAAAGCAATGTCATGTGCCACTTGCGAAAGTGGCAACATCTGAACTAGTCACTATTTTCCTGTTTATATTGCCAATATCATGATCATGAAACATTAAATTTCTTATGTATGAATGATATAAAAGAGCTTTGCATCCCAATTACTGTGAATACTTAAATGTATATAGAGCTTTATATTTTCAAAGCTGTACATTAATGCAATTTTGGTAAACAAATTGATGCTTTTGAATGAAAAAGACCATGCAAAGCATCTTGCGTTTAATGCTGTTTTATCTAGAGTATCCAGATCCTGTTCAAACAGATACTTTAGTTTAAACAGATCAGTGGACTTCCCTGAATTAATTTCTATGACCAGACCAGACCAGATGATCACAATGGTACCATCTGGCCCTTATAATCTATGAAATCTTTAAAATCCTACAACTGCCTGGTCTCTCCAGCAAAGAAAGGATTTTGCTTTTGGCTTGCAGTTCACCTTAAACTTCAAGCTGGGACTACAGTTCCCATACTTTCTCAAAGAGAAGAGTGCCAGTGACATCAATTTCTCGACAATATATGCATTCTTTTGAGGTCTTTCATCCGAGTACTGACATACAGCCCATCCCTGCGTATCTTGTGGAATCTAGCACAGCACAAAGGAGAAACAGGGCAACAATCCAGCTGTTAAAATCAAATCTCTAAAATAGAAAATTCCTGTAAAAATTGAGGATTTTAGTTTGGATTTAAATTGGAAAGAGGAGTAATTACTTTTTAGTATTATTAGAAAGGAAAAAACCATATAATCTCTATCTAATTCAAGACAAACTGTTACCAGTAGTGGTGGTTTGGAGGTTCAGTTTGAGTAAGCATTTAAGATTTTTAATGCTTATTTTTAATCTCGCGAAAGGTTTTGTGTTTCCCTAAGGCTCTCTCACTGGAGCACTTCAGTAGCCTGCAGGTCAAGTCTCCACATGGCCTTTCAGTAGCCTTTCCCACTCCTCTCAGTTCACTGTTCTTTTTCTTCAACCCTCCAATATGTTCTTGTTCTCTTTCAGCTCATATCTAGAGTCGGGCAGAATAATTTGCGAATAAAAATCATGAATTCCCATCAGTGCTATTTGCAACCCTCTTCATACATTTTTCTCTCACATTTGTGTGAGCAAAACTTTTTTGGGGGGGTTGTTCACAAGAATGTTGGTGGAAAGTGAAAGTCTCCCAAACACTGTGGTGATGTGTTTGCATCAGACAATAAAAGTATCATTATCTGGTCAGAGAACAGACATGATAACATGTGACTTAAGTGACTGATCACATGACATGAACAACAAATAATTAATAACAAATACTCAAAGCAGTCGTTGCAGTGAATAGTTGTATGAAATACACAAGATCAAATTTTTCATATAACACATTTGTCAAATGACTAACAAACTTGTAAAAATGTACTCTGTGAATAATTAGAAAACAGAAAAAAGGCTGAATAGATGGAATAAATTATTTGTTATATATAGTGTTCACCTACCACTAGCCACAATCCTCTTCTAGGACCTGGCCCCTTCCTCTTAAGCTGTGAGTCCTCCAGGAGCCCACTGCTCTGCCAGTACTGTTGTGCCATTTGTCTGTTCCTGAAGCTTCAGTTGTGTATTTTGGGTATTGCTAAAATAAAGTTTTGCAGGCTTTGGAGCTAGACTGGGGCATGTGCTTGACCATATAGTCTGTCTAAAAGCATTATAAGCTTAAAAATATATTCATCCCTCCGCTGAACAAATACTGATAAACTACATTGTTGAACATAAATAGAATACAAAATACCAGGGACGATATAGACAGCGGATTTTTGGATTAGCTGCAATTTGCCAGTAAAGAGCTTAGGAAATACAGCCAGCTTTACAATGATCTTGTTGGAAGTAATAAAAGTGTAGACTCAAGGTATCAATAGATGATATCCAGATAACAGAACAAGTGAATTCTTTTTCCTAGGTAAAATAGGTGGGTAATAGAGCCTCAACTATCAATCCTAAAGCCAAAAGTTCGCCTCAGTTTTAATGCTTGGACTTCATGAAAGATATAGCACTGGCCACACACTGAAGAACAAAAAGGTAATATAGCTAAACATCACCAGGAGCCTATAAGGATAGCTTTTGCTTTTTCTGTCAAATTTAGATGCAAAATATTGCAACTCATCCAGCAGCAGAGATCAGACAAACAATGCAACAACAATGAAAATGCCTCAGAGACAGAAGGTGTTGAAGAAAGATATCGCTGGGTAACAGCATCCATGTAGGCATCACACAATGCCAGGGAATTAGGCCTCACAGTGCCGGCATATAGATTAGGAATATTACTGGGCCAAGAATGGAACCCTCTGGGGAACATGAGAGCTGGGCTTATGTTCTGCAGAAGAAGAAAATAGCCCAAGGTCAGAAACTGACCCCACTACGCTTCAGACTGAAGCTAAACAAGGCTAGTGTAGCAACCAGGGCAAAAAAAAAACAATAATTTTAATCTGCTCGATAGGGTCCCATGATCAAAAGCAGCAGTGATGTCTAAAAGAACACATACAATGAGGGACAGAGAGAGAAATGCTAAGTCATGATGAAGTGTAGTAGGAATCAACACATCTCTTGTAATTAAAATATATGGATTGTACAGTGGCACAAAGAGAATAAAAAGCTTATAGCAGATCTAGGTGAGATGTGACCATAACTCAGTCCTGGTCCTTGAGAAGGACAAGAAAGTTAGATAAAAGCGATAAAAGTGAAACTGCAGAAGCCTTGAAAGCCAATTCAAAATGCCAGTTACCTTCAGTTATCTTCATAAACTAAATATGAGTCAACAGTGTAACATTGTTGCAGAAAACCCAAACATCATTCTGGAATGTGTTAGCGGGAGTGTTTTAAGCAAGACACAAGAAGTAATTCTTCTGCTCTATTCCGCACTGATTAGGCCTCATCTGGAGTATTGTGGCCAGTTCTAGGCACCAGATTTCAGGAAAGATGTGGACAAATTGGAGAAAGTCCAGAGAAGAGCAACAAAAATGGTTAAAGGTCTAGAAAACATGACCTATGAGGGAAGATTGAAAAAACTGGGTTTGTTTAGTCTGGAGAAGCGAAGACTTTGGGAGGGAAGGGGGGGACATGATAACAGTTTTCAAATACATAAAAGGTTGTTACAAGGAAGAGGGAGAAAAATTGTTCTCCTTAACCTCTGAGGATAGGACAAGAAGCAATGGGCTTAAACTGCAGCAAGGGCTGTTTAGGTTGGACATTAGGAAATACTTCCTAACTGTCAGGGTGGTTAAACACTGGAATAAATTGCCTAGGGAGGTTGTGGAATCTCCATCTCTGGAGATATTTAAGAGTAGGTTAGATAAATGTCTATCAGGGATGGTCTAGACAGTATTTGGTCCTGCCATGCGGGCAGGGGACTGGACTAGAAGACCTCTCGAGGTCCCTTCCAGTCCTACCATTCTATGATTCTGCAAAGAAGGCAAAATCTAAATAGAAGGAGAGTGAAAGACCTTTGAGGTATTTGGGATTATTGTTGGGGATCAGATCAAGAAATTAAAATTGTAGTTCTAAGATAAAAGCAGGCACAAATGGTTTTACATCTTTTAATATATTGTGCATACTGTGAATTCGTGGACCTTAAATAATTGTTTGCATTTCACAGCAAACGTGGAAGCAGTCCTAGTATATACCAGTCCAGTCCCCACAAATGGATATGCAAAATAAAATCAGATCATTGTAAATTTGTATCATCTGTTAGAAATCTTGTGTGACGGCCATTAAAATAAAGGAGTGTACACTGAGAAAACAGACAAGGGAATGGAATTAAAGTGGCAAGAGAGATTTGGGGGAGAGAGAGGCAATAATAGAATTCACAAGAAGCTGGTCTCCTCTGGGAGAGAGTGGAGGTGCTGGCAGTTGACAGACTAAGATAAAGGGCTGTCTTATGTGCCTGACAGCAGTGGAAACAAGGACATGGGAAGGCTGGAGGAACATGGGTTTGAAAAATAACACTCTGGTGCATAAGGCCTGAAAAGAGGAAGTGGGTGTAAAGTTAAGTTAAACATAAAAGGAAAAAAAGTGTTAAGTAAATGAAAGGCATGTCAGGAATCATAGCAGTGGCAGTGATTTTTCCAGATCTCAATCCAAGGAGCAGGGAGTTGATCCATGCAGGGCTGATGTGAAAAGGACATAGGAGTGGATATCCAGGAAAGATTTTTCTTCCCATTATAGGAAAAGGGTTAGATTAAGTCTGGAGTTTGTATCTATTAACTAAGCCCCTACTGTGATCACCAGAATCAGAAAAGAGAAGGATCTGATGATGTGACACAGCAAAGTCAAAATACATCTGGAATGCTGTGATGGGGAGTTCATCCCACACCAGCCTTGAAAGGGTTAATGAGGCTGAGAAGGGGGCCAATTAAGTTGATAGCCACACCTGAGGGGAATTAGGCTGGATAAGCAGCCCCTATTGGGAATAGAGCCCAGCTGAGAAGGAACAGGCAAGACTATGTTTATGATACAGCCAGGAAATTAGCAGCAGGAGGAAGCCTGTAGTCATGTTCCTGGTGCTGGAGTGAAAGGAGAAAACTCAGGGGGAGAGGAGAAGTCCTCGGATCTTGACCCTGAGGGAAGGGCATACCTAGAGGAGAAAAATAGGAGGGAGCATAGGAAAATGGCAGTAGGGTCTGGGAGTAAGTGGGCTGTGGTTGCTGGACTGAATGTCCTTGTGCTGGAACCTGGAGGAGTGGGCGGGCCTGCATTCCTGTACCAGCTGCTGGGGAAGTGGTACAGTCATGGCAGTGGAATTGGATGATGCTTGGTACCCTGGAAGAGGGAAATATGCATAGTGACCTGGCTGGAGGGCCAAGACATGAAGAGGGAGTATGCTGAGTTCCACAGATCAAGAGGACAGAAGGGGGTGCTAGACCAGGTAAGTGCTGATCCTCAGAGCAGCTACAAGAAGGTGCCACCTCAGGTGAGTGAACCACTTTGTAAATGTACAAGAGCACTCCTTAGCAAAGGCAAATTTCAGCCATTAAAATATGCTGAGTGAAATTAATGTTATGCAATTTTCCTCTAGTTATTGAGGAGGATTTTCTGTAGCTTTCATGTTAGTTTCATTTTGCTGCTGAAAATGCTTCATTATTTATAGTATGCATGGAACCTGATTCTCTAAGGTTTATGAAGGACTTTTTTAAAAAAAAGCCACCAGTACATTCCCTTTCTCAGTAACATGCCAACAGCAAGAAGTGCGGTTGTGAGTGCCCCTACCTATTCTGTTTGTACCAAGACTGTATCTAGGATTTTCAAATAATCAGAGTTTGTTATAAATTAAAACAAGAAAAATGACTGGATAATTAATTATTCCTTGTAAAATGTTTTTAAGGTGAAAATGCTACATAAATGAATCATGGTATATTATTATAAATTAGTAATTTTTTGGAAATACCCGGTACAGTAGCATTAACCACTGATCATTCCTACAAAGTTTTGGAAGCACTATGTCACCGTGGCAAGAACATATATATACTGTGGGTAACATTAAAAACTGGACATTTAATACACATAGCAGTTAAATTCACCAGGGTATGAGTTACTTTCCATCCTGAATATGGAAAATACTGTGGTTACTTTACTGCTAGAAACATAAGATTGTGGTTCTAGTAAATACTGCAGTGTGGTAAATGTCCATTTTCAAATGGGGTCAATAATATAGACTTCTCTCTGCTACTACCTACCTCCCTGCTCTTATTTCCTCCTCTGCCCCTTCTCAATCTGCCAATGTTTCTGTTCTTTCTACTAGTCCCTGTATCAGAGTTAATTGCCTTCACCGTCATTTCAGATTATAAACTCTTCCAGTCTCAAAGAAGTCTCTAATAATAAACCCCCATATGTTTTGTTTTTTATTGCTTAGATAATTGTAATAGTTTGCTACAAGTGGCTTATCCTGGTCTGTGCCATTCACCTCCTTGGCTCCCTTCACAGGCTTTGTTTTACCACATCAGTTTTGTGTTCATAAAACCTTCACAAATTCACCCCAATCTATATCTGGATGGTCCAGTGATTAGAGCACTGGTTTAGGAAACCTGGGTTCAATTCCCTGCTCTACCATGGGCTTCCTGTGATGTGGGGCAAGTCACTTACTCTCTCTCTGCCTCAGCTCTCTCCTGTTCCTTTTCTTCTGTGCTTCCCTATCTCACACGTATTGTGAAGATGAATACACTAAAAGAGTGTGAAGGGCTTTGAGATCTACTGATTAGAAGTGCTATGTGAGAAATTGGTATTATTATTTATTCCCTTCTACTCCCTATGATCCTCTAATCGTCTCTCCTATCTGTTTCCTTTATCTCTTTGTCCCACTCTTGGCAATATGCTTAAGCTACCTTGGAACAGTGGCCTACTGCTTATCTGCCAATGCCCTCCCTTACCTTTTTCAAATTCTTCCGTCACTTGGGCAGGTTTCATAATTGTTTGACTGATAGTAAGCTCTTTGGGGGCATGATTTCTTATGTTGTAAAGCACTCTGTACATTAAAACTTTCTATACATAATGTGCTGAGTTCTTAAACTTTTAAGTTTAAGTTCTTAAAAGTTTTAAGAGTTGCAGTGACTCTTTGAGTTGTCAAGGAATTAAATTAAACGTGCAGACTCTTGTACAGAGTATAAGATTCTTTACAAATTTAAAGTAATAGGGAAAGCAGTACCTATGACTTTATTTTCTGAAGCATTGTTATTTAAATCCCAATTTGGAGAACCATAAATGTTTTGAAAATTACGATTTTTAAAGTATCAGAGGAGTAGCTGTGTTAGTCTGGATCTGTAAAAAGCAACAAAGAGTCCTGTGGCACCTTATAGACTAACACAATACATTTGTTAGTCTATAAGGTGCCACGGGACTCTGTTACTATTTTTAAAGGATTTTTTTCCCATGTAAGAAGAGTTTAGGTGACATGGAGTGAAAATCTGGCTCTGTGAGAGTTTGCCATTTACTCAGCAGGATCAGGCTGTCATCCAACGCTTATATTAGTTACTAAAACTAAGTAGGGAAGAATCTCATAGGTCACAGGACCTAGAAAAATTTCATCATATCCTTTTGGGAATTAGAGTGTTCCAAGAACATATATAATGGAGGATAATAATCCCCTTGTTCTAAGTGAAATGATGTCCTTAATTTGTTTTCTACATCTCTGTCCTCCTTCTTTTCTTTTGTGCTTTACGTGTATGAAAGTGATTCCTGAATGAAGGATCCTAACTCGAATCTTTATAAAGGCTCAGTGCTGTTGGAAAACACTTCCCCCAGCCCTGCTTGAGAGGTTCTTTAGGTTAGATTTCAATCTGCATTAGACAATAAAAGGTATGTAAAAGTTTGTAGAGCTCCTTGAATACAAAAGTGAAAAGTACATACAGTAAGTGGAAGCTTTCTTTTTTGTGTGTTAAATTAAGTATATAAAGGCTCAGGAGGCAGCATGAGATTTGTGCAGCTAAAAAATTTCTGGTTCAAAAATTCTGCTGAAGAAGTGACCTATTCATTTCATCTCTTTGTTTGTTTGCCTGCCTTCATGTAAGAGAAGGTGACTTGTGGTCTTATAGAATGCAGCTGGAAGTTATAGCTTTAGAAATACAGGACCAATTTCCTTGCTGGCATAAGTATTGAAATCCGTAGAGAATTGGGCCCCCAGTGCATCTTAATGGGACTATAGGGTTCTTGAGAACTGCAAAATCCACCATACTGGTTGCTTCAAGGAGCTTGTCACTGGTATGCCATAATGACTGCTGAAGGAGCAAAGAGCCAGATGTTGCCCTAGTGAAAAGCTCTGAATTCGCTGATTCTTCTACTGTACAATTAAGGGATTTGTTCCCTAACATTTTGAATGGGTTAAGAGATGAAAGTTATGAGCAGCATGAGTGTGTGTGGTGTGTGGGTTTTTTGTTTGTTTGTTCTCTTTTTTTTTTTTTTTTTCATCCTATGGTATCTGTTTTGTAGAAATGGCTCCAGGAATGTAAGGTAACTAGATTTGCTTAAGTCAAGGAAAGATGAAACTCTGTCTGGGGTTTACGTGTGATTATCACAGGTGAAGAAGGTTAGCTAACAAATTAGTCTCAAGAAATGAGCAGGCCTTTTTGTTATAAAAGTGCAGCCAGTGTTCATTAACACTTCTCTCCTGAATGAGCCACCACAAGCGAATCTCTCATTGGAGTTTCTTGTGAAGTATAAACAATTATAGCTTTTCCCCCTCCAAAGTTCTCATTGTGCACAAAGGAGGATGATATGGCAGGACAAGGGCAATTTTGGTCTCCTCACTTCCTCATTAGTCCACTTCTGCTGGGATGACTGACCTTCCAAAACTGAGTAGTTTCCAACAGTTATCACCTCTTGAAAGGGAAACAGTATTGTGGGAAGTTAATCAATTCCACTTAAACGACATTGGTCTGAGATGTGGCAAGTGAATATTCAGACCTGGATTGGTTTAAGGTTTGTGATAACTTCAAGGACTGAGATCTAGTAAACTGTCAGGATTAGAAATGGATGATTTGTCCCACTGGAATGCCTGGACTCTCCCATTTTCAGTGGCTCCCAGCTTTCATTTCTAACTCTTGACAATAGCAAGGTATTGTATCCAACTTGATGATGATGGGTATATAAAAGGGATTTCTGAACTCTCTAAAGTATTATGGTTTTTCTTCCCTCTGAGGCCTGTATGATTATTGGATTTATGGTACAAACAGAGCGTGGTTTTACAATATTATTTTTCATATCCCTTCATCAGTAACATTTTTAAAAAAACTTTTTAAAAAGCAGTTCTTCCAAATATGTGGCTTTTTAAAAGTGAATTAGTCACAAACTTTCCACTGCTGCAGAATTGTGCTCTATTGAAGCTTCCCCCCGCCCCCCTTTAAGGTACCAAAACTTCTTAGCCCTCTGGTTGTGTAAAAAGCCACTCAGATGTGAACTAATCATGGGCTTCTGAATCTTCCAGCCTCTGTCAACAAACTTCCAGCCTCTGTCATGTGGATGACCTAATCCACTCATCTAAGGCTACATCTACATTGGAGCTAGGGGGGGGTGATGTGATTCCCATCTTGCATAGATAGGGACTTTCTCTAATATTAGGACAAATGTGAGGCGGTCCTGTACAACTCCCATTGATTTCCTTGATCCATTGTTCACTCCCTGCTCAGTGCAAGGACTTGAGGTGGGGCTCTTTGACCCTGCACATACAGCTGGACTCCCTGCTGTGAAATTCACCTCTATTGGAGATCATCTCGTTCATAAAGCTGCAAAATGACCCCGGCTGCCTGCTTTGGGAAACTAACCACCTAGATTTGGGGGAATGGGGATCAGATGATTTCTCATCCATGAGGATGTTTATAAGTAAATATATGTAATGCATATTATGGAAATGTGTAATATGACAACCTGCTGTGTGGATGGGTGTCTTGGATATACATCTTGTAGAATAATACAACAATTTATTGACCATGGGAGCTCTTCTGTGTTTGATTTGTATTTATTACCCTTTAAACAGGGCATCTATCAAAAATGTATTTTTAGTCAAATCTGGCATTTCTCCCACTTTGTGAATCATGGTCTGGGTGTTGTCACTGGCCATCTATATCTGGCCTCTGTTGTGGGGCATAGCACTTGGGGGTGGGGGGGGGGAGAGGAAATTAAGTACAAAGTTGCACAGAGAGCTGCAGGGGGTAGACTTCCTGATTCATGTGTTTGGGTCATTTCAAGTCATTGAAAGCCTCTGGCTTGTCATGGGCAGCGAAGCACAGCATGGCAGAGTCCATTAACTTAATTATTAGGAGGTCCAGTTATTTTGTGGCCCACTCTTAGAACATACTATGGATTATTAAAATCCCTTCATCAGCATAGTCCTAAAAATAACAATAATTTGGCTGCTTCATGGATAATCTACTGATTGCTTAAATGCTTCCTGTTGTAATTGGGACAAAGAGTGAACTACTGGCAACTGTATAAATATAAGGAGACATTTCTTTGTAAATATTTAATTAAACATTAAAATAACCTTTCAAATTTTTGTACAATAAATGGTTCCGCAAACAGGCAAGGATTATAGTTCTGTAAGTGTCATTTACTCAGTTCTGTAATCAAGGTAGAGATCTAATGGACTATCTTAAAAGATTCACCCAAGTGAATTGTGGTGTTTTCATAGCAGTCTAACACATGAATTGGATGCTTTCTAATGCACTTGTAAAAGAGTATCTTTTTGCAGACATGTACCACGGAGAATTTAAGCAAATGTGAAGGGTTTTGTACATTTTTTGGCTTGGTAATTAGTAATTACCATTGAAAAGGAACACAATTCACACAAACTGATCAGATGGTCAACATCTGGAATTTATACTGAACTTTCCAAGGTCTCAAATCTGGCTGTCCTCCAAGCCCTGAGCAAGGGGTAGAATATGTTTGCTTCTGGATCAGCATTACTTAGGAATCTGACTCAGAATCAGGCTACATCTACACTACAGGGGGGGGTCGATTTAAGATACGCAAATTCAGCTACGCGAATAGCGTAGCTGAATTCGACGTATCGCAGCCGACTTACCCCGCTGTGAGGACGGCGGCAAAATCGGCCTCCGCGGCTTCCCGTCGATGGCTCTTACTCCCACCTTCGCTGGTGGAGTAAGAGCGTCGATTCGGGGATTGATTGTCGCGTCCTGATGGGACGCGATAAATCGATCCCCGAGAGGTCGATTTCTACCCGCCGATTCCGGCGGGTAGTGTAGACCAGGAACTCAGTCTAGTTCCTAGCTCTCCTCCTACCCCTCCCCTCCCCTGTCCCTGGCTCTCAGGGTGGTGGTGACGTAATCTGCCCCAATGCCCACCCACTCTCCACCTACATCTGTGGGAGGGGGCGTAGTAGCCATGCAGAGATTGCTCTTCTGTGATGCAGGCAAAAGAGAAGGGGTGCCATAGTGCTTGTTTTCACTAGAATTTTGTACTTCAAGTTTATTACAAACATGTTAATTACCTCAAGTTAATTGGCAAAGGCTAGTATGGACACTTCCTGCACTCTTGATCCAGGTTACAAACATTTGGTTTTTACCCTCCAGTGGTCTCTGGGTAGAAAACTCTAATGAGACTGTTCCTTTATGCTCCCTCACTCCCTTGTATTTGCATGTAAGTTTGTTTTGGCAATTGAAGCTTCAAAAGACCACTTTTATTTTCTCAGAGCAAGAACAAACTGGGTAGTTGCTACATCAAACACTAGCTCATCCATCCTTGCTTGCAGTACAATCCTTCATCCTCTTCTGACTGGGTATGGGTGAATGTGTGCAGCACAAATAGGCAACCTGGAAACATGTCTATTATTCAATTCAATACAGCTGCTTTCCATGGAAAACTAATGAGATTAAAAAAAGCTCATAGGATCAACTTAAGGCATTTACAAGAACAAAGCACATTTTTAAAGCAAATTGTTTCCAGTGTCAGAACGCATGGTGTGATCTTCAAAGATGAAGAATGAATATGAGCATGAAATCAGTAATTGTGTGCATACTACATTTTCTTTTCTGTGAATATTAACAAACTGCTGGCCTTTTTAGAGATGATCCTGTTGACTATTTGCAGTGGTGGCTCTTAGGGTACACTTAAATGAGATGACAATGGTCAGTGATGCCATCCCTGTCATCCAATCCCACTTTACATTCCATTACAGTGAACCCGGTTACAGCGAATCCCCTGAGAGTAATGTTTTTATGGTCTCAGTACTACCCAGTGTATTGGAGGGTAGTAAAAACACAGCTCAATGGAGGGGGGGGGGGGGAATCCTGTTATACTGAATTATCACTTGGCAGTGCTGGTTGTTCTATTAGATGGATTCCTTTAAACTTTCACCATCTGTCCTGGCTTCTAATTATAAATGCAAAACCCATAATTCACAAGTGTATCATAAGAGGAAAATATAATTGATATCTCTGTATTGTGTGTTTGGTTATTCAATGCCTCTATTTTCCTTTTTATTTAATACACTGCATTTCCCCTGGTATATGTATGGTGACTCCTTCCTGGCAAACATGCAAGAGATTAATTCTACTGTATTTGGGGGGAGGGGCAAGAAAGTGGTGCTGACCTCCTTTGTAAAGCACATTGAGATCTCTGTATAAAGGGATAGTGATGGAATTACCTGGGTAGCTTATTTCTAGAGGCCCTAAAGTTTTTTTAGGTGCTAAGGTCTACTTCAGCCAGTGTCGGATGCTAAAAGGGGGTGGGGTGTGAGAAGGACAGATTTCTATTCTGTAGGCAGACAAACATTTGAAGTTACCAGATCCAGCAGCTAGGAAAATGTTCATCACATTTTTCTGTATTAAAACAAACACCACCCCACCTATACAGTACCTCTAGTGGTCTAGCCTTTATAGAGGCATATTTGCCTGTGCATAACACACCTTCCTTCTTTTAAAGGTGTCAGCATAAGTAAGCTCAACAGTATATCATTGTCTCCCAGCTGGAGTGTTACTTTTTAACGCATTGAACCCAGGCTGGGAATTAACCTTCGCAGTCCCAGATTTCTGTCTGGATTGGTGAGGCTTCCTCATAAAGACATTGCTGGGGCATGGTGTAGCAATAGTTTGGAGTGCCTTCTAGAAACCCCTAAATGACTGCACGCTCCCTCCTTGTCACCCTTTTGGAAATGTACTTATAACATTAATTGAACATTATGCCCAGTGACTAATGTAACTAGAATTAATATTTTCTTTGTGGACATTGCAATATACCTACAGTGTAACATATAACTCTTTGATAAAAATGTGTATCCAAGTATAATGGTCTGGCTACAATGTGCTGGTGTAAGCCGATTACACACCTAAAAATGTTTAGGTTTGGCCCAAAATTTTAAACGGATGGTAGTCAAGGGGGTTTGAAATTAAGCAGGATAAATTTTGTCAATCCCTAATTTTGTAGTAGATGAATTGCATTTGTATACTACCTTTTGTGGTCATTAAGTACCCTCTCCCAGTGGCTCTTCTGTTATGTTTTTTTTTTTTTTTTTTTTTTTTGGTCCTCCAATCTTAAGGAGATTCATAGGTACTTTGTGACCCTAATATTTATAATCCAGATCATTACTTCTGCTGTTTTGGCCTCAATCTTCTTCCAAGAACTACAGTACACCCTAGTAGTGCCATGTCATGTCTTTTGCTCTTGCTATAATGTCTCCTTCCCTCATTCTGACAGGTAATTTTAGAAAGGTGTGTGGCAGGCTTCCATGCATATGACTCCATGGGATGGTGAAGGGAGTGAGAGAGAATGCGGTTTGGGGGTGGGGGGAGTGGAGACAATTGTTAACTGTTTGGGTGCATGTTTGGGCACTGATACCTATATTTAAAAGTATTTCTACTAGTCAAGAATATGTGCAGTCATAGCAATGCAATCATGTAGAGAATCAACATTTCCATCCTTTAAGCAAAATTATGAATATTTTTCAAAATCTCTTGGGGGTTTTTTTAAATGCATTTTTCTACTGTTTTGATATAATTTTCCATCCTATGGTAGCTTGGAGATGCAATGTACAGATTCTTTTTAGTTTTTAAAAAATACAGGATATTTGCCAACATGGTACTTATATTATTAATGAGGGCTACTAGCAAGTGCACTGGCCTGGGATTCACGAGGCCTGTGTTCTGTTCCCAGCTCTGCTACTGGCCTGCTGGATGACTTTAGGCAAGTCACTTCTTACTGTGAGCCTCCATTTCTCCATCTGTAAAATGGGGATAATGATACTAAGCTCCTCTGTAAAGTGCTTTGGGATCTAAAAATGAAAAGCACTAAAGAGGTATATACCAAAACAGTATCATCATTGCATATGAATGCATTGCTGTCACTTGGAATAACAAATATCACAGGCAAGTTACAAACACTTTACCTATGTAAACAAAACTAATTAGTTAGGCCCTGCTCCTTCAGTTTAAAAAGTATGAGCAGACTCCTGGACCAACGTGGAGTCTCACTGACTTCAGTGGGGCCACACATTGTAAAATCAGGATTTGACCTTTAGAGCCTGATCCAAAATCCTTTGAATCAATGGGAGTTTTTCCACTGACTCTTAATGTGTTGGATCAGATGCTTAGTTGCTTATTCCAAAAGGTGAACAGAAACCTTCGTCATGTAACCTATTAGACTGATCTGTTGTTGTGACTGGCCAGTTGGCTGAGTGTGGTATACCAGCAAAATATGTCAAAATTATGCCTATTTATGTTTCTTCAGGATCGCTATCTTGGCAAGAGAGAATACTCACTCACAGCAGAAATCTCTTATGGATTAAAACTAGGGTACACTTTTTTTTTTTTTTTTTTTTTTTTTAAAGCTTGTTTAAACTAATCCAAATGGAGGAAACTCATTCCTGTTGTTGAAATACATATATTTCTCCAAGGGTCACAAACAAGCACTTCCCTAGCTAAAGGGAAACCAGTGAGCTATACTGAAGATAGCTGAGACCAACTGCTCCCAAAGCTAGCTGGTGCCTGTATATCCCAAACCTAATGTATCTACTTATTCATAAGAATTTTTTCCCTCTGCTCCCGTCACACAATCTTTGTATTTAACTGTTTGTTTTACTTTACCTGGCTTTTGACATATTTTTTACATTTATTTTTCATTGGGTTTTCTTTCCCCTCAGCTACTTTTTTCAACTTTAGTAAATTGCAAACCCTAATTGGAATCTGAGATTAATGTTCAAACCCATGTTTTTCTACACCTTTGAAATTTAGCCAAAATAAATTACTCTAAACATAAGTTTAATGACAGATACATAACCTGAAAGAATTATTTTATTTCAAGGAATGTTTATTTCAAATGAAATTAATTCTATTTGTATATCTCAGCATGATTTAAAGACTTTTTTTTTTCCTTCTGTGATCACAGATCAGACTTCTTTTCAGTAGATCAACCACAAAGTAGGGATACTGGTTCATTCTTAAATTGTTTATAGTAGGAAATATTTAAAATGTAATAAAATGACTTTTAGTAGGTCAGTGACCCAAAGAGTATAAGAGGCTCTCTTATCAGTGATGAGAGATTCTTCAGTGGATAACTCCTCTAATTTATATGCTATCTGCAAAAGAGGACTACTCCAACCAGGCCCCAAATCACTTAATCACATGATTTGCTTTAATGAAACTTCATAGATTGATAGACTATAAGGCCAGAAGGGACCACTGTGATCATATATTCTGCCCTCCTGTATGACACAGGCCATAGGACTTTCCTGAATTAATTTCTGTTTGAACTAGAGCTTATTTTGTTAGGAAAAACGTTGATCGCTTAATAGCCTTTAAAGTCAGAAGGAATGTTTAGATGATCTAGTTTGACCTCCTGTATATCATAGACAATTAAATTTCACCCAGATACCCATATATTAAACTAAAACTTGGTGTAGACTAAAGTACTTCATTCCTCAGGAAACTAAACTCTTTGCCACAGGCACAGAACAGGAGACCAAGGTGCCACCAATGCTTGAGGCTCCTGCAATGGCAGGGAATTGATTATGTGAGAGATGCCTAGATAAGTGTCCAAAAGCCAGCCTTGATTTAATTTTCAGTAATGGTCAATCCATCACAATCCTTAGTAAGTTGTATCACTATTTAAAAATATGCACTTTTATTTCCAGGTGGAATGTGTCTAGATTCAGCTTCTGGCCATTGGATCTTGTATAAATTTTAGTTCCCCATGTATGTACTTACAGGCTATGATCAAGTCACCCCTTAACCTTCTTTCTGTTAAGCTAAATAGATTGAGCTCTTTGAGCCCTTCACTGTAGGGCTTGTTTCCCAATCTATTAATGATTCTTGTGGCTTTCCTCTGTACCCTCCCCAACTTATCAAGATCCTTCTTGAATTGTGGATGCCAAACTGGTCTCAGTTCCAGCAGTGGTCTTACCAGTGCTAAATACACAGGTAATATAACCGCTGTATACCTACTAATGTCCCTGTATATACATCCAAGGATCATTGTCCCTTTTTGGACACAGTGTCACACTGGGAGCTTATGTTCAGCTGATTGACTAGCATGAACCTGGAGTCTTTCAGAATTAGAGAATGGGAAACAGTGAGTATGGCAGACTTTTTGTTTCTAGATACATAATTTTAACTTTGGCCATGTTGACATACACTGTTACCCTTTTGACCTGAAGTGTTAGCCAAATTGGGGATGTTGCAGGTTGCTCCAGTTAGGAGGAGAAATTGATGATTGCATCAGACAATGCCTGGTTGTATCGTCTTTATTTAAACTGGAGGAACCAAACAGGATAGCTTCTTTCTTCACAGCCCCAAGCTTCTTTAGCCAGAACCAGACCCAGAGGCTTTTTAGGGGCAACACACCATGCTTCTCCAGGCGCTGTCCATCTGTCTGTATATCTCTTTCCCCTACTCACCCTGAGTCCCTTTGTGCTGCTGTCCCCTGCTTTTCTTACCTCACATCTGGGCAGACAATACCCAGAGAATGCTGCTGCTCATGTTCAAATTTCTGGGCACCTTTGTTTTGCCTCTGTTTTGGATGGAGACGTGCCTGTGCTTTAAGTTTGGAGACTATTATTTCAGTGTGGGTGGATGGGTGGTGTGGTATGTGTGTGTGTATGGTGGGGGGGGGGTTTCATTTGTCCTGAAGGAAAGGGGGTGGAGGTTACACCCAACCAATAACAGCAAGGTTTAACTTAGCCCACAACGGCATATCATTTGCTTGTGCTCAGCTGGCCAAATGATCCAATCTTTGTTATCTGCAAACTTGATGAGTGATTTTATTTTCTTCCAGGTCATTGATTGATAAAGTTAAATAGTGTAGGGCCAAGAACATATCAGTTACTCCACTATTTTGGCCAGGATCAGCATCAGGCTGAAAGGGCAAAAATTACTTGCATCATCCCATTTACCTTTTAAAAATATTGGCACAATTGCTTTCTTCCAGCCTCTGGAACTTCCTCAGTGTTCCAAGACTTATCGAAAATCAACATGAATGGTCTAATGAGCTCCTTGGTCAGCTTTTTTAAAACTCTCAGATCCAAGTTATTTGGAGCTGCTGATTTTAAAAAAGTCTAGCATTAGTAGCTGCTGTTTAACATGCTTCTAAGTTATTGTTGGAATAGAAAAATATGTAATCATAATCCGATATGTTCATATCATGGCGTTTTCCCAAACACAGAACAGAAATATTTATTGAACACTTCTCCCTCACCTGCATTATTTATAATTTTACTACTTCCATCAGTAATGTGCCAATACCATTGTTAGGATTCCCTTTGTTACTAACAGTGGTCGTCTTTTAAACAGTGCAGCCTTCGTTCTCAATTGTGGCTTTTTTGGAGGGGAGGGAAGCGGGTGGAGGGGCATTAGTAGTAAAATATTCTTAAACAGTACCCAATTGTCATTCACTTTTTATTCTCTTTAAATTCTCTCCCACAGTTGATTTGGCACTCAACTTTTTTTGGAATTGGCTTTTTTTTTAAAGCTGTGTATGTATATAATGTGCAAAGAGAATAAAGTCATGATCACTTGCATCAAAGCGGCAACAAATCTTCTTTATCAGTTAGAATCATAGAATCATAGAATATCAGGGTTGGAAGGGACCTCAAGAGGTCATCTAGTCCAACCCCCTGCTCAAAGCAGGACCAATTCCCAACTAAATCATCCCAGTCAGGGCTTTGTCAAGCCGGGCCTTAAAAACCTCCAAGGAAGGAGACTCCACCACCTCCCGAGGTAACGCATTCCAGTGCTTCACCACCCTCCTAGTGAAATAGTGTTTCCTAATATCCAACCTGGACCTCCCCCACTGCAACTTGAGACCATTGCTCCTTGTTCTGTCATCTGCCACCACTGAGAACAGCCGAGCTCCATCCTCTTTGGAACCCCCCTTCAGGTAGTTGAAGGCTGCTATCAAATGCAGAATTCTATGTTGAATGCAATACTTGTTGAGTTAGGAAATTGTCAGCTATAATATTTTTAGAAATTACAAGGAAGTTTTAGTACTGACAGCATGAGACCTCCATCATATGTAACTCAGATTGAAGTCCCCCATGATAATGTAGCTTTTCGCTACACAAAATAGGTCATCCTGTTCTCTAGTATGATTGGATGGTCTGTAGTCAACACCAACTAGTACCCCATCTCATGCTTTCAGTATTAGAACACTGACCCATAAGCATTCAAGATAATCTGCTTCCAAGTTGTCAGGTAAACTTAAAGCTAAGCACATGTTAACATACTGTGCTGAATTAGGACCATATTTAATTCATTGGGACTACTGAATGTATAAACTTAAGCAAGTGCATAAGACACAACTGCAGAAATAGACCCCCACCCCTAATTTAGAATGGTTATCAATAGTGACTCTTGTCAGTTACCATACCGTGATATGAAATAGCTATTGGTAAATGCTGGCTTCCAATGGCAACCAGTGTAGGTAACTTGAAATGTATGGGTTAGAGAAGCTCACATGGTGTAAGTGAGCACCAGTGGATCTAAATCTGTCACCCTGCCTTGTTACAGGTTATTCCCTAAGCTGTATACATAATTTATGTAAGAGCATGAATTTTAGGAGGTGAGAATCTGTAAAAACTGAAATATGAATGCAATGGAATCAGAAAAAGGGAAGAGTGCAAGAAATGCAGATGTAAAGAAAATAGAAAAATATTTCCTTTTTCTTTTGTGTAAATAGTGGATGATCTAGTATCATTCTTTTCTATGCAGTCCCCCACTGTACACCCATTCTTGCTTATCTTTCATCCCACGCAGTGTGGCAGACCTTAAAATATCTGTGTGGATATGAAAGGTGTCAAAGTATTTATTTAGACATGAGAAAAATCAGCATAATTTGGTACTTGATTAAAGTTCTATACTAGCTATACTGACCAGCTGCTGGGCTTGATAATATAGGAATTACCTTATTGTACTAATTAACTATGTACAGTTTCTCTTGTAAATTAAATTCTGAACCTCATAGGGCTGCTTCCAACCAATTGCATATATGGCAAAAGATTAATTGTTTTGTAAAAGGGGCACCTCTATGACTCCAGATATAAATGAAGAAAGTAATGAAATCCTTCTGTGGAAATTCACCTGCTTCACACTTGATGTGCCAAGTGTAAAACTTTTATGACACCCTGCTTTTCAAAGATATATTTGTATATGAGATGCCATTATTTTACAAACACACATACAATGCCTGAGTTGCTCCCTATGATACTCAAAATTGGTCTGTTTTGATAGGGATGATGTCACAGGGATTATATAAGGTGTATGTTTCAGGTATGTATATAAGTGCAAGTATATGTAGTTGCACAAGGGAAGCTTGAAGCATGATGAAAAAAGAACTGTACAATACTCTACCAATATACACTGCACCCACCCCACCGCTCCTATCCAACTAATGTCGCATGAAATATTGATATTACTCATTAGTGGAAAAGTCATGAGTCTCATGCAAGTCATCCCGAACAAGTGCCAAAACATGCTTTCACATGGCACCACAAAATGGCACAGTTAGTTTATGCTGCATAGTTCATAGAAAAATCATTTTTGAAGGTTTTTACAATATACAATAAATGTAACTGGTATTATGGCCAGATCCATAAAGAAATTTAAGCATTACAATCCTGAGCATTGTGGGGCCTAGAAATTCACAAACACTGCAATTCATACGTGCTGGAACTGGGGGTGCTGCCGCCATACCCCCTGGCTTGAAGTGGTTTCCTGGTTATATACAGGGTTTACAGTTTGGTTCAGTGGCTCTCAGCACCCCCACTATAAAAATTGTTTCAGCATCCCTGCTGCGATTCACAAAGCTTAAGTTAGGTGCCTAGGCTCCCTAGACAATGACTAAGGAGAGAAAGGTATCATAGAAATCCACAAAATCAGCTCCCCACCTAGTTTGCTGACTAAGACAACGAGACACTTACCAGAGGAGGTAATGCTAAGCTCCACCCCTTTTGTGGAGATGGGCACCTAAAGCTGGGTTGCAGGGAGCCACCTAATCTGCTAGTGATCCACAGACTGGAAGAAGATTGAAGTAACCAAACGCCTATTGTGTACAGGGCCCAATTTGGTAGGAGTTCTTAGAGGCTGCTTAAAACCACAAAATGAGGGGTGCAGGCCAGACCTCTTCTAGCATAGTGAATAGGGTAATCATCCATGATTTGTCACAGGTCAAGTATCCCCTCCTGTAGAGGGGGAGAAGGGATTTGAACAGGGGTCTCCCTGCTGTCAGGTAAGAGTACCTACAAGTGCTCCCTCTGTCCACTAAATACCAATAACAATGCTCAGTGCTTATTTGGTGCTTTCCATCTGTAAAATCCCAAAGTGAGTAGTAATATACAATCCTCCTCAGTCTGAGGAAGAAAATGAGACTACTTACCAATGTGAGGAAGGTGCTGTAGTCTGGCCCCATACGAATAAAAAGTGTAGAGTAAATGCTGTACCTGTTACAGTATATCTTTATTCAGTCAAAGTTGCTTGCTGGAAACAA
The DNA here is from genome assembly GCF_028017835.1 of Emys orbicularis. NCBI lineage: Eukaryota > Metazoa > Chordata > Testudines > Emydidae > Emys > Emys orbicularis. Next base: position 30,940,525 of record NC_088689.1, on the reverse strand, counting down.
AACCAGAGTGAACCTCTGACATACTCTTACACTTGAGACTCACTTCAAGGTTTTCCACAGTCCTTCTGTTGAAGTGTTCAATTTGAGGGGAAAAATAATTAATTAGGCAACGTAACAAAAGTTGTCCTTTTTTTGGCAAAATGGAGCAGACAAGAAAACTGTCACTAGTGCTCAGCAAATATGACTGACAAAGCATTACACTGTTGTATGCAGTATAGTTGTAGCTGTGTTGGTCCCAGGTTGTTAGAGACAAGATGGGTGAGGTAATATCTTATATTGGACCAACTTCTGGTTGTGTGAGAGACGCAAGCTTTCAAGTCACACAGAGCTCTTCTGGTGGGGGGAGAGAACAGACTTGAAGAGCTCTGTGCTCTGTGTGGCTTGAAAGCTTGTCTCTCACACAACCAGAAGTTGGTCCAATACAAGATATTACTTCACCTGCCTTGTCTCTCTAAAGCATTACGCTGGCAGGTGCACATCTTATATCCCTTTGAAATTGTGTGTGAGACAGGCATTAAGTTTTAGTTGGGTACGAGTTGGACTGGTGGATGATAGAGTATTTTGAATTTTGGAATGTGATTAGGCTAAAAATGAAAGGAAGAATGTGGAAAAAAAAAGTATTGTAAAAGAGAGCTCTAGGCATATGCAGACATTAACTTGATAGTTTTCTGCAAAAATCAAGGGAAATATAGAAGCTGTCAGAAAATTAAGGGGAGAAAATATAAAATCCTATCATTAGAATTATAAAAGCAACTGAGCACAACTACTATTTCATTAAGAACACTTGTTTCTATTTAGAATGTTCAATGAGCTCTTCTGATTTGTTTGAGATCGTCTGGCTATCAGACTGATTGGCTAGGGCTTACAGGATTCCAAACAGAGCTGAATAATGGAGGTCTCAACATTTTTTTTGTATTGTTGGATTACATAAGGGGGCATTATTGTAGTGCCTAAGAGCCCCAGTCATATCCCATTGTGCTAGGCACTGCACAAGCAGTTTGTCTGCTCTGCCATCTTTTTTTGTATTTTTAAAAAAAAAAATTTAACTTTGTACTGTCACTTATTCCAGTAGCCCATCTTTTCCAATATCTTGGTGCTGACAGAAACTAGTTCTAGATGCTCTTTAATCATATGTTTTTGTCTAATTTATATCTAGTGGGAATGTGTTCCACAGGTTACTTATGCACTGTGCAAAGTTTAACAGTTTTAAATTTGTCATCTTCCAGTGTCATTAAGATGTTCCTTTGCTTTTATAGTATATGAAAGAGAGTAAACAATGGCATTACCTGCAGCTTAAGCATCTTTTGAAGGACATACTTGGCTTTGCCTTGGGAGCACCAGAGATTCCATAATTGTGGTGGAGGGAGCTGTTACTATTTCCCGATGCAAAAGACCCTCCTTAATTTAGATGGCCTGGAACAAACTTGTGTATGTTCTTGAACCGTAGTCAATGGGGAAGTGCCTCTCTACTATTGATCTATGATTAAGGCTTATTCAGTTGAAAACTTTGTTCGCATTTCATCCTTGGATAGGTTAAAATGGAAGGGCCTTGCCAAAACAGACTGCTGCTGGAGATGTGGCTCTCCCAGAGCCACACTGGCTCACATGTTTGCAGCCAATCCATTTGGCTAGATGCAGGCAGGGGGATTAATATGATAATGGATACCTCTCTAAAAATTTGCTTCCAAGAACTCTGTTTTGGGATATATCCCATCTTGGAAATTGTCCACCTCACAGAAAGCTTGTTTCTCTAGAGTAGTGCTTGTAGCCAAATAAGCCATATTGTTTACGGAAGAGCAGACTGCCTCTAGGGATAGAAATGTGGCATAGAGAGTTGGCTGACCTGCAGCTAAAGAGCAGGTAATCTTTCAGAGAAGAGACTTCTGACAAATTTTGAATAGATTTGGTTGACACTTTAGAAATCATTGATTAGTTCCCAGTGGATAGAAACCAAGATGTTGCTCTCCTTTCTGTTCCCCGTCCCCCTTCCTTCCATTTCCATTCCTTTACTTTTTTTGTTTGTTTTGTTCTTCCCTTATTTTGGGGGGGGGGGGGGGGAAATCAGTGTCACCGCCTTTTCACTACCTTTTCCATACCATGACCCTCCCTGTTACAACAGAAGATTTTCAGGCTCTCCCACTCCTGTAGTTTTGGTGTAGTGGGTGTTTTCCCTCTATCCATAAAAAGGGAAGTTTATTACAGTGCCCTGTGACCCATCTGGAGAGAACCCATGCTCTATCACGTTTCCACTTACTCGCCTCTCCTCTAAACTAAGGTAGTCCGAATCTTTTCAATGTCTTTCATGGTTCTGAAGTTTTGTTCTTTGCCCATTTCTGCTATAACTGGCTTTTGGCCAGAACTGAGATGATCTGATGCTTTTGACCAACACTTCTAACCAGTTTTATCAGAACTTTTCTGTGGTGGGGATGGGTGTATGGTGGTTTGGTGTGTGTGTGTGTGTGTGTGTGTGTTTGTTTTTGGTTTTTTTTTTAAGTCAGACTCAAAAGTCTCCTTGGTTGTTGCCCTTTTTAAAGTTTACTTATAGGATACTAAGTTGTAGACTTCTCCATCTGGTTATTGCAGTTTAAGAGAAATTTATAGATATGCAGTCCTGAAGCTTTTCTTGTTCCATATTTCTTCATCTTCATTTTAGAGTTTTTCCTTTAAGGACAATTATGATACTAATGAGCCATGCATCATGGTAATACTATAGGAAAAGTAGTAACTTTATTAACATGACAATATATACCTATTAGCCCAATAATGCCTTTTAAATAACCTTAAAGCTAATTCTGAATGCAAATTGAATAAAACTCCAATAAAATCTTCATAAAAGATGACCATGAGGACATAATTACTCTTGATTGTGAACATTTGATTTAGCTGCTTTTAACTAAATGTATATTTTGTTCTTACTAATTATTTTTAAATGCATGCTTCAATATGTCCTACAGAATTTTTGGTTACACACAGTTATGAAAAACAGTCTCCCCCCCCAAACATATTTCACAAAAAAAGGCTTTTTTGCAAATATGTATGTACCTTCCAATTCATTCTAAATTGGTATTAACAGCTTTAAATACTCTATAGCCTGTGAGTTCATATGTCTCCCTGCTTCAGGCTATAGAAATATTTACAGAATCTCTTTGGTTTAGGATTCATTAATTCATTTTATCAAGGCTAATTTGGTGGTTGATTGTGGTTTATTAAGCATGTGCTTCTCCTTGTGCTTGGATGCATTCAGTCTTTGATCTGCATTTTGCCTCACAATAATGTGTGATCAGATCATCTATTTAGTAATGAATGATAGGTTTGTGTGATAACCCTGAGGCACAGCCAAGGGCACTCCAGCTGATTAATACCTGACCAGTGAAAAGCACAAATACTTCTCTACTAATAACTATCCTTATTGTAAGTTGTGTGTGACTTTTTGAAGGATTTTAATTTAAAGTAGTTCTGATCTTAATTCTTACCATTGTCAATACCAAGGGAATTATTTTTAACAGGGCTTTGGAGTGGAGCCCGGAGCTGGAGCGCGGAGCAGCTCTGGAGCAGTGGAGCTGCAGGTTTTTTGCCTGGAGCTGGAGCGGAGCTGGAGCACCGCTCCAAAGCCCTGGATTTTAATGTAGTCAGCAATAAGTAGTAAATTCACTGGAATTAAAAATCTAAAATCAATTTTATTGTGTTTGTGCTCTTGGCAGAGCCCTCAAAATGAACATATTATGCTCAGCACATCTGTTTGTCTTGTTACCACTGAATTTGAGATTGTGGAACCTCTTCTAGAAGGGATAGAACAACTTGTTTTGGAGTCAGTGTTGGTCCTGTTCTGTGCAATGAGTGTCACACGGTGGCATGGCTATCCTTCCCTGTAGTAGATCTACGAAATACCACCTCAACTCAGCCACCACCGTTTTATGGCTTGGAGGATCTAATTGGCTTTAAAGCAACTAAAAGGGGTCATTCAAATGTTTTCATAAAATAAGCAGAGCTTGCTGTAAAGCTGTATGGACTAATGGATTCTCTTCTAGATTCACTCTTCTTTAAAAAATATACTATGAATAGATTTTTTTTTTCATACCTACTTTTTTTTGGTAAAATATATTTAATTATTCCACTCTAAATTCACTTAACACAGCTACGTTCCTGGCTCTGTCTGTCCATCACATCTTAGAATGATCAGATAGAGGTCGATCCAAGTGAAGAGAATCTAATTCTCCATTGAGCAAGTTGGCTGCATGCACCTTTTGGGGGGGGGGAGGGGCGCGGCAAGAAAGGGAAAAGCTTGCCCTCAGCTGAGTGCCTCTGAGTCTGTAGGAAAGGATGATGATGTATATCCACAAAGTTAATGAAGGGCCAGATCCTAGTCTCTTTCGTGAAACCCAAGTAAATGGCAGTATGGCTTGGAGAATCCATGAGTTGCAATAGCTTCCAAGCCTGCTGCCTTTACCCCCCTGCATAATAGTTTCAGACAATAGTTTTGCATAACTGTAAGGCTACGTCCTCACTACGGGGGGGGGAGGGTGTCGATTTAAGATACGCAAATTCAGCTACGCGAATAGCATAGCTGAATTACCCCGCTGTGAGGACAGCGGCAAATCGACCTCCGCGGCTCCCCCGTCGACGGCGCTTACTCCTACCTCCGCTGGTGGAGTACAAGCGTCGATTCGGGGATCGAATGCCGTGTCCCGACGAGACGCGATAATTCGATCCCCGAGAGGTGGGGTTCTAGATTTCTACCCGCCGATTCAGGCGGGTAGTGTAGACGTAGCCTGAGCCACCTTTGCCCCCACCTCGTCATCAACAGGCACTACATGGTATTACAGAGCTGAGCAACTCTTTATCATGCTCAGCACAAAGATGTTGCAAAGCTCTTCTCTATGGCATCTGCATGGGTCAATCTCCTCTGCAGTGCTGCTGCTTTTCAGGACTTGCATATTCATTCAAAAGGACAAGATTTGGCCCTAAAACACATCTGAGAAAGTTATAAGCAGCTGAAGAGGGAGACTAGAATGGAAGCTGCATCTCTGTCCTGTATCCAGTGTTCCATGGCAGAGCATAGGCGCCGACCCCATGGTTGCTCCGGGTCTGGAGCACCCACAGGGAAAAACTAGTGGGTGCTCTGCACCCACCAGCAGCCAAGCTCCTCGCCTCTGCCTCTGCCTCTGCCTCCTCCCCTGAGCACGCCTCTTCTCCGCCTACCTCCCAGCGTTTGCTGCCGCAAAACAGCTGTTTTGCAGCGTAACAAGCTCCAGGAGGGAGGGGGAAGAGCAGGAACGCAGCGCGCTCAGGGGAGGAGGTGGGGCCATGGTGGGTATTTGGGGAAGGGGTTGGAGAGGGGGTGGAGTTGGGGCGGGGCCAGGGGCAGAGGGGGGTCGAGCACCCACCAGCGCTAGCAGAAGTTGGGGCCTATGTGGCAGAGAATTCTTACATATGGGAAATATCTCTATCCTTAAAGGATGCCATGTGACTTTCTCCTAGAGTAACCTCTGTATCTCTGATTAATTCACTTGTAATAGTCAAGTATTAAACTAATCACCTACTTTTAGGAGCAAACAGTGCTATATGTTAATCATTCAGGGATGTTAAGACACTTACAGACTTCAGCATGTGATAAGAAAAATGTACCACCTAGCTGTCTCTTTAGAACAGTTCTTGCAGGTTCAGGGATGACCCTGGAGTTTACAAAGTTTGGATGCGTTTGAATTAAAAGCAACCTGTATAATTTCCCTTTTGCTGGATAAAAGAACCATTTAAAATGTGAGTGTCCTATTGTACAGTAACATAAACCCGCTCTCATGAAAAAGAGAATATAATGGTGTATGCCATTCTGTTCTTTCATGTCAAGTGTGGGTTGGAGGAGGAGGTGGGGAAGATGTATGTTAATACTTTTGGCTTCCAAAGAGTATCTGATATTCTTTTCATTGAGACATCAGGAGTAATGAAGCTTGATTTGACAAATGGCAGGATGGTGTGACTTGTTTGATTATGAAATCAGGCATCTCCTGGATATATAGTACATGCTTCTGAAATGCTAGGACAATACTACTCTAAGTAATATTTACCTCTCTCTGAAAAACTCAAGTCCATTATTCAGATACTTGATTCACAAAGAGGCAAGCCATTGACCTTAAAAACAAACACAAGCCCAACAAAACTGTCAGTGGGTACAATCAGATATTCCCACTGATTCCTTTTGTAAATAGTTAAAAACTTGGATGACAAAGTTTGAATTTAATCAATCCCTCTTTCACCACCTTAGAAGTATGATTCAGAGATGTTTTTCATGCCTCTATTTCTTAAAAAAATAGGGTTCTTGATTAATTCTGCTTCAGAGTATAGAACTACTAAATTCAGGGAATAAATACTTTGGCTCCATAAATGGATTACTCATCTATTTAATTAGATATATATATATATAATTTGAAACGTGTAGGTGCTCCATAAAATACAGTCCATATTATTCAAAATCCTTAAGGATTAATGCTTCTTTTAGGAAATGGCAGATATAATGAAGAAAATAGCTGGTACTCGGAGAGATGTCTCTGAGTTCACTTATCGTTTAATAAAAAGAATCCTCTAGGTTCTTTTATAATACCCATAGATAGCAAAGGGTTACTGACTTAAGTTTCAAAACACAGCAATTTGCTGCTGAACATGCTGAGAAAATCACAGCTTTGAACATGCAAGATGTTATGGCAAGGCAAATTCTGCAACTTTCAGTAACATTTATAGTTTGTAAGTATGTAGCTAAATACTTTCACACTGCAGTTTTTATAATTTTTATGCTAGTATTAGTAATTGTGAATAGATAACTTTTATGCATCATTTGTATATCCATGTGGAGTATTAAATTTATGAATTGTAGTCCTTCAGGAGAGTAAAAAAATGAGTTTGAATAGCTGACAATCCCTGCTTATTTTTATACTGAGGTAGATCAAGTAGGTGGGATTTGGGTTCAAGGCTGAATCAGGGCTAAAGTTCAGGAGCAGAAATGATGCTAAAAACACGTGCACTGGTTTCATGAGATTACATCCCCAAATGGCAGAAATCAGCTGTCTTCTAAAACTTTTAGTCACTTCTGAAACAGAACTGAATATAGGTCCCTTCTGTTTTGGGTCCAGTCCAGAACCAAACCATAAGATCAGGTTCAGATCTGGAGAACTGAATTAATATAGCCCCACCTATGCTGAAATTCAATGGAGTTCATCAAGGGGCTTTCCTGATGAACTGCATATATTAAAATACGGCAGGCCAATAAAGAATTTGAGAATAGTTTTACCACTGAATATTTTTACTAAATTAAGGCTCCCCAAGCAAAGTGCTGAGCGTTCCAGCCTCAGTCCAGATACATGCTTAACTTCTGCTTGCATTTCTAAAGTTACACATGCTTAAGTGCTTTACTCAGTTGAGGCCAGAGCACTGAGCACCTGGCAGGATTGAGTCTTTTAGTCATGATTTTTAACCATCCCAGAGTTTTACTAGAGCCCATCCCTTCTGTACCTAATGTAATAATTATGGGCTTGTTTTCCCTCATGTTAGTCCCGGAGGGCAGGGGTGTGTGCCTTGGGAGAATGGGGTGAAGTCACATAGAGAGGAGGTGATATTAGCACAGCAGGAGTTCTGCCAGAAATACCTGCTCTAAACTACAATTGAGCCTTTATAAAAGCCCTGCAGATGGAGGGAGAGCTGAAGGTGCCCTGAATCAGAGCACCTCCCAGGCTCTTCTTTCTTCCTGGCCTGTGCTTGCTCATACTGGGATTCAGATCAGATTCTCAGAAATGATGGTGGATAAGAACAGAGTTGCTAGATTGTCCCTTTAAAATTTCTTAACTGTCATAGCTGATATCAGCCAGCTCAAGAACAATGTAGCCCAAAGCCCTCTACTTCAATGCTAATGCTTTATGCTAGTCCTTCTATGCCACAGATAGGTATATTAGATTAGGTAGCCAAAACATCATTCAGATCAAAGGAACATAAACATAAATGGCACATTGGGCTGAACATCTTCCCCCTATCTGCAGCCCTTACTGGAGTCCAATATAAGGATTATCGTAACCTGCAAGGCTGTGAGAACTCCTGTGGGCCAAACAGGGCCATTATGAAGGAGAACAGTTGCTAGAATTAGAAGACCTCTGGATAGGTCAGTCAAGAGCATAGCTGGCATGCACCCCAAAAGCCATGTGCTATAATTTGTGACTGGGTAGATCCCATATATAGCACCATTGGGATTATTTCATCTACCTTTTATCTAATTTATTATTAGTCCGTTTAGCCTTTCTTATAAATTCACTTAAAAATGATCATTTTACAAAAGGCTGCAATGGAAAAGTGCAGCTTTGTCTATATTTGACTCTTTTATAAACATTGGTATATAATGTACCTTTGAGTATTTGACTGCTTTTATAATTCTTTTGTTGATTTATCCAGTGTACCCTCTACCAGCGAAATTGACAATGAAATTCCCTTTGCTTTCCTGTCAGGTTTATAATTTAGCAATTTTAGTGGTCTGCCAAAAGTTGCATTTCCCCTCCACTCACTTCAAGCCTCAATTACAAAGTACCTGCTTATTTGTAGGAATGTATTTGTATTTTAGTTTTAAAAATAAGAATGAAGCAATTGTCACCACTACAGCATTAGGGGGGGGGGGGGAAGGATCAAATATAGCACTTGCATAACTAAGTCAGGTATATATTGAAATCAAACTTGATCTTTCAAAGAGAGACTCCTCACTTCCTTTTCATCATTTTCCATGTTACCATAACAATTTACTGGGGTCAAAGGTGGCATGGTGGCCAGTTTCCCCCCAAGCTACAATCAGAAGTCACTGGTCTGGGATCATTTTAAAAACCATCTGAGGAACAAAAATGACAGAGGATTTTCTTTCAAGTTTGGGAATCTCCATGTGTTGGAAGGAAACCAAACTCTCCTGGTATAAAAGTAGAAGCTGGTGAAAACTAGGTGATAAGGAACTTCTATACCTCAACTATAAATAAGTAAAATGATTTTTGACTCATTGCAGGATGTTTTCCTGTATCAGTTTGTTTGTAGCCAAGTTCAGCCCTCAGCAGATTACTGTCACTCAGGGCATGGGAAAAGGCAGTATTCTACTCCCCCCCCCCCCCCCCTTCATTTAGAATGCAGGTGGTGCATGCATTTAGTTTAAACAGAATGCATTGTTATAACAGTCTAGACTGTTATGATCAACAGACTGTGTACAGGAACAATTTGTATTTTTAAAACTTTTTTATCTGATTACAGGGATAATGACTAAAAAAATCAACCTGACAATTTTGCATGATTAGAAAAGTGATATTCATGCAGATTTCTCTTCATGTTTCCAAATGGAATGGGATTCCTGTCACATGCTGCATACCATTTATCTTATAAGATTACTCAGTGCCTCTTACTTTCTGCCTCTAAATAATCTCAGATGCTTTATGCATGTAACTAGTCTGCTATTTTGACAGGTCCAGACATATCAAAACCATGTATTAGCCATTTTTCCACACCACTGAACCTGTATAAAGAGCAAGATGCCTTGAAACTGAAGGGACAGAATGGAAAAATAATCAGATTGCATCAGGTATGATATTTACACACAAATGGATTCCTTAGAGTGCACCTTTATGTTGACATAAACACTTCCATTTCTTGTACCCCTTGTGAATGACCATTTTACACTGAACCCTTCACTCCCATGTTATGTAATATTTAAACGGATTGTTGGTGTGCTGGCTCTAGCTACACAGTCTTATTCTGAAATGTAGTAGTCGGTCATTCAGATTGATCAACATTGGATGGCAGAGCTGGTTGAAAATTTTCTGTCATTCTTTTAAATAGAAAGTTGCATTTTGGATTAAACTAAAATTTTTGTAAAGCCGTCTGCTTTCCTCAAACTTTAGAACTTTTGCTGTTAAACCAAAACCTTTTTAGTTTTCAGCTGTTTTCTCCTGGAAATTCTTGTTTGGTAGGAAGTTGTTTTTAACAAGGAAAAGTATCCATGGCTCTGAAAAAACACCCATTTTCTGACCAGCTGCATTTGATAGAAAGCCAGTGAAGAGAGTGGAATACTGGGATGATGCGCTTGTGGTGGTCTGTGTTGCTGAGCAAGTGGATTGCAGTATTCTGAACCAATTGTAGGAACTAGTGGTGGTCCTCAAGTTTATTTAATATTTTCATTAATGAACTTGGCACAAAAAGTGGGAACATGCTAATTAAATTTGCAGATGACACCATGTTGTATGATATTCTGGTCTCCCTCCATATTGGCAAAATCTCCCAAGAAAATTTGGATGACCTTGAAAACTGGAGAATTAGAAATGGGATGAAATTTAATAGTGCAAAGTCATGCACTTAGGGACTAATATTAAGAATTTTTGCTATAAGCTTGGGACTTACCAGCTGGAAGCAATGGAGGAGACAGACCTGGGTGTATTGGTTGATCACAGGATAACTGAGCTGCCAATGTGATGTTGCTGTGGAAAAAGACTAATACCGCACCTGATGCATCCTAGGATTGTATTTCTAATAGAGCTAGGGAAGTGTTATTACAATTATACAAGGCACTGGTGAGCCCTCATCTGGAATACCATGTGCAATTCTGGTCTCACATGTTTAAGAAAGATGAATTCAAACTGGAACAAGTGCAGAGAAGGGCTACTAGGATGATCAGAGGAATGAAGAATTTAAGGAGATTGTCTTGTTTATCTTTCCCGTCAGCCTTTGGTTTACATGATTCCTTCTCTAAATACATCAGAGGGATAAACAGCAGTGAGGGCACAAGAACAAATGGATACAAACTGGCCATCAACAAATTTAGGTTTGAAATTCGATGAAGGCTTCTAACCATCAGAGGAGTGAAATTCTGGGACAGCCTTCCAAGGGAGATATGGGGCAGAGAACCTAACTGACTTCAAGACTGAACTTAAGTTTTATGGAGGGGATGGTAAGATGAGGTTGGCTACTATAGCATATGGCCTATTCGTGACTGCTATTAGCAAATATCTCTAGCCATTGGAGATGGGACACTAGATGGGAGAGCTCCGAGTTACTCCAGGGAATTCTTTCCCAGATGTCTGTCTAGTGGGTCCCTCACGTTCTCAGGTCTACCTGATCACAAATATTTGGAGCCAGGAAGGAATTTTTTCCCCTAGGTCAGATTGGCAGAGACCGTTGGGAGTTTGTCTTCCTCTTTAGCATGGGGCATGGGTCACTTGCTGGTTTGAACTAGAGCAAATGGTAGATTCTCTGAAACTTAAAGTAAATCAGCCAGAGGCTTTGTGCCTACTGTAGGAGTGGCTGGATGAGGTTTGGTGACCTGTGATCTGCAAGAGGTCAAACTTTGATGATGATGGTCCCATCTGGTCTTTAAAATTTGAGTCTAGTTCATCCACCCCCTTTGCACTTACATTAGACTTACACTGCAGAGAACAATGAATTTTCTAATGTCCTTTTAAATATTTTGGCTACTGATGACCACTACTTCCCTTTGGAGAGTATTCCAATCTAATGGATCTCTCTGCCAGGTGTTCACAACCTTCAAATGTTTGTAGATGGTTATCATTCATGTTTGCTGTTGCTTAGCTAAGTTAAACATATTTAGTTTCTTTGGTCTTTCTTGTGCTCTAAATGCTTTAACATTTAAATATTTTGCATCTCTTCTCTGTGGAAACGAAAGGGAGGAGGGAGAATAGGTACAGAGAAGGTAATGTTGTGTGACTGAAAGATGCTCAAAGAATTTGAGAATATGAAAGGGAAAAAAATTAAGAGAACAGAGTACAAGCAAAAGGCCTTTGTCAAAGCTGAAATGGAGTAGATAAGACATGAGTAGGAACTATGAATTGGCTTCCTTGGCATTACCCATGGCCCTGAACTTTCCTACTCCCACATCTCTCTTATGACTGTAACACTGCCCATGTCAGCCATTGCCTGAATTCTTACTTTACTCTGCTAAATTTTCCCCACCAAAATTACTAGTATCTAACCTTAGTTTCTATAGTCTCCCAAGGTTCCAGCTCTTCAGACTCTAGGAGGTGCAGAATGCTGCAACCCAATTCATCACAGGAGGTTATGCCCTTTGCTGTATCAGCCATATGCTGAAGACTCTATGTGGTGGTCTCATTCATTCTGTGATCTACTTCAGAACTGCTCCCTTCATTTTATAAAGCTCCTTCATTGACTTGCTTCAACCTCTTTTTCATAAACCTTGTCTTTCTGCTCTCCTCTATTCTCCATTCACTCACCTACCCCTGCTATGTTCTTTGCCCCTCCCCAGAATCTTGCCAATGTTTGACAGGCTTCTCCTTTGTAGTGCTTGCTACCTGGAAAAGATTGCAGTGGAGATACAGGTAAAGTAACTCTCAATTTCCCTTCAAATTTTAGCTTAAATAGCTTCATCCCTTGGCTATAACTTTTTACATTTCTTTCTGCCTTAGGACTGAATACTTTAACATATTCACCGTGCAGTATCCTTCCTTCCTCTTTCTGTAGTTTGCACCATACTCAAAGGTTTCGTTGAGACCTTTTTGGATACAGTTTGGATGGATGATACTGTGCAAAATAAAGCTGTACTATATATATTGCACCTTCACCAAAGGGGTCTGGGATCAGTGCTGCTCATTAATAAATGAAATGTACTTTGAGCATCTTTTTGAAGACTGCAGCTTACATCAAACTGGTTGTGAGTTACACCTGCTCTCCAGCTCAGTTCAATGAATTATGGCTTAAACTCCAACTATCAAGCCAGGACTACAGTTTATAGAAGAACTTGGGGGTCGGGGGAGGCAGAAAGACATGAATTTATTTACTGCATGAATTATATTGGATGTGAACTCTACACATCATCCAAAAGAAGCTTGCCAATAAACTGCTAAATTTAGCCCAAGAAATTCTGGAACCATTGGGTGTAGTGGAGCTCACAAAGGAGTCTAGTCAATAGATCACATGTGTAGTAATAAGGGTGAAACCTAAGAAGGAGCCAGTCTGCCAAAGAATGAGAACTTCCATATTTTACAGCACTGAAAAACTTGGTCCCAAGGTCCCCCTCATGTACTTGATGCCTTTCTGACAGGCTGAAAAACACATCAAAATCCTGTGTGGGGTTTGTTTTTACTTCTCTTCGCCCCCCCCCCTCCCCCCGACCATTGAATGTGTTTAAAGGGTAGGGAGATTTGAAGCAGTAAAGTTGGATACCTTTGAGAAATAAGTTACAGCAGTACAAGTCATTCTCATGGGTTATGTTAAATTACGTGAATAATTATAATGGTGCGTTTGTAGCTAGCTAGGAGAATTTCAGCAGTGTTGCCAGCTTTTCAAACTAGTGCCCACAAGCAGGGCCGGTGCAAGGATATTTTGCGCCCTAGGCGAAACTTCCACCTTGCGCCCGCCTCCCTCTCCCCTTCCGCCGGAGCATCGCTTATTATAAACGTTCAACAATGAATACTGCATAATGTGGCATTGTTCATTAGAATTAATACGTTTGGCTTGAAAATTTATTAATTTCATTACTTAGTCTACATATTTAATGAAAATAAATGGCCTTGGGTCTTCTGCACATGGCTAGAGTCCCTTCTGCCCCACCCGCCCCCCATGGATCTGGAAAGGGATGTTTTGGGGATCAGAGCACAGAGCTGGGAGTCAGGATTTGGCTTCTATTCTCCAACCTGGCACCAACTCACTGGATGACTTCAGGCAAGTTACTTCCCATTCTGGGCTTCAGCTCCCCCCAGCACTAAGGTGTGAAATGGTTCCTTGCTCCTGGGCTGGAAAGTGCAATGCAGGCAGGAGGGGGTGTCTGAAGGCCTGTCTTCCCCACAGGTGTGGGGCGAGGACAGAGTTCCAGCCTCCGTCATGACCATCCTGGTTGCTTTACTCTGCCCTACGCCAATTGCTGCTGAAGCCCCTTACTCAGAAAGCTCTGGCCCAGGGCAGAGGCATCAGTGTCATTTTGGGCCTGATTTTCAGAGATGCTGAGCACCTGCAGTTCCCCTGATGTCTGTGGGAACTCCAGGGTTCTCAGTACTTCTGAAACTCAGGGCAATTTCTTTTGAATGCTGGGCCAGGACTGATCCTGCAAAGGCAGGTCCATATACACCCCTTAATCCACAGCAGATCTCCCATCAATAACAATACAAGCAATCAGGAGAATGATGAGGGGCAGTTGGCCCAATGCTGGGAGTGGGGAGGATATGCCCCTAATGTGGTCACTAAACTTCTACCTAGTAAAGTTACTGGTGCATCTGCTGTCATTCAGTGGGAGAACAAAAATCTCTGGGGTGCTGCACCCTGCCCAGGGTTCAGCTGCACTTAACCTGAGTTGCTCGCACACTTGCAGTGGTTGTGCACCATGCAACTGGTCACCCATGTTACATGAAAATCTGGCTCTGACGGTGTCGTAATTAGACTTAACAGTTACTGCTGCATTTCCTAGAGCTGTTGTCCCAGGCTGGCTGCAGACTCGGGCAGACAGAACTGTGTTAGCTAGACGCCCATCATCTTTGGAAGATTTTCCTTGTAGCCATAAGGGCTCGAGACAGCCATGTTTCTTCACTGAAAACTTGCAGTGTGCTGCCCCTGAATCCCAGATTAATACCTTGTGTTAATACCTTGTGGGCAGGTGCAGCGCTCAGAGCTTGAAGGCCTCTGGTCTAATCGTCTGAGCCAGCGCAGAACAAGGAGCCTCAATCTCTGTGTTCAAAGCAGAACTCCGACAATGACTCCCCAGGTGACCTTGGGCAAGTCACATCCCTGTTCTCTGCCTCAGCTTCCCCAAAAATGGGGCTCTATTTACCTGCTCCACAGGGCTGCAGGGATGGATGGGGATGAAGCCTTGGAAGGTGGCACGTGCTGAGGACAGTTACTCTTTTGCAGCTCTTTAACCCTGTATCCTCTGGCAGGGCCATGATCCACCCCCGCAGGTGGACAAGTGGCCACGGTCTCCTCTTCCTTTCCCCCACCCCCAACCTCGCCCCCCTCCCGCCGCTGCATTGCTGTCAATAGGGCCAGCTGCAGGTGGGCTGATGTCACCCGCTCCCAACTGCAGCCGGCAGCCCTTGGGCAGCAGCCGCTGCTGCAGCAGAGGGTCCAGGACTGCCAGAGCCGGAGGGAGCGGGCTAGGGAGCGATGCGGCAGCCCAGGGGCTCGGGGAGGAGGTGGCTCCAGGCTGACGGGGGGGGGGGGGCACAGCAGAGGGAGGCGGCGGGGCCCGTGGTTGCAGAGGACGCCTGTAGAGGTAAGTGCTAACGCAGCTGCGAGCGGCCCATCCCCCGCCAGTGTGTTTAAAAAAAAAAAATTGGGGGCACCGCTTTTTGGCGCCCCCAAATCTTGGCACTCTAGGCGGCCGCCTAGTTCACCTAGTGGTTACACCGGCCCTGCCCACAAGAGATCCACGTTCATCATTTCACACAAGTTGGACAGTCTAGTGTTGAGTAGACCCTCATACATCTATCTTTTGGGTATGATACACAATCACAATACGATGGAATGTGGATCTCTTTCGTTTCCAATCTGAGGCGAGGGAATAATCACCAGTAGTCTTCTTCTTTCACTTTAATTTTCCCTGTAGGGAGGAGGATGGAAAGAGCTCCAGTTTTCACCCGAATGTTTTCATTTGTCAACCATTCAAAATTGGAGCAAAGAACAAATCCCTTATGCTCTTTCCATGATAAAGAAATGTTCCAATTATGCATTACCTACAATTACAGCCAGCCACAAAAG
Source organism: Emys orbicularis (assembly GCF_028017835.1). NCBI lineage: Eukaryota > Metazoa > Chordata > Testudines > Emydidae > Emys > Emys orbicularis. The sequence continues at coordinate 30,924,811 of NC_088689.1, read as the reverse complement.
TAGCATTTGAGTTATTTCCTTATGCAGGTTGCACATTTTGTTTTGCTGCTTCTGTTTTGTTGTCTTGATAAATTTTATCGCTCGGCTGTATGATTAGTAATTTTGCTTTGAGTTTGTTTTCCTAGGGATGCGGGGTTTTTTTTGTTTTTTAAGAGTGGTGTTTACTTGTTTTACTCAATCCAGTCTGAGTTTCATATTTCTTTGGCTTTTTAGTTATGATTCTCCTTTGTATGGTGCTACTTTTACCTTCAGTTTGATCCACCCCTCTGTGCACACAGCCACTCTTTCATGCCTTCATTTGGAAAAACACATCCTCAGACAGTCAAATGGCAATAAAAATGACATCCCCTTCTTTGTTTGTTTGTCTGATTGTGCATGTACCCCCTGCAAGATGCTGATGATCCCCCTTAGCATTCATTTAAACTTTTTTTTTAATGTTTATAAGGGGGGGCGGGAATTTGTGGTCAAGTAATGCACCAAAAGAGCAAAAGTGTGGGTTGATGTGTCGATGCAACAGCACTCTTCCCCCCCCCCCCCCAAAAAAAGGAGCATTGCACAAGAGTTCACTTGGTCTGGGGTGGGCAGTCAGTTCCTCTTCTCAAGTCCCACTGGCTTCCTCCTTATTCCTGGTGGGGTCTGCTGGCTCTGGTGCCCAGTGGAGTCTGGAAACCTCCTTAATTAAAAAGCAACAGAGGGTCCTGTGGCACCTTTAAGACTAACAGAAGTATTGGGAGCATAAGCTTTCGTGGGTAAGAACCTCACTTCTTCAGATGCATCTGAAGAAGTGAGGTTCTTACCCACGAAAGCTTATGCTCCCAATACTTCTGTTAGTCTTAAAGGTGCCACAGGACCCTCTGTTGCTTTTTACAGATTCAGACTAACACGGCTACCCCTCTGCTCCTTAATTAAGTCTCTCAGGAGGTTGGTAGGGGAACTTGGGTCTGCTCGCTCCACTGGGGTATGGCTGAAGGCCCTTAAGCCAGCCAGGCAGAATCAGGACTCAGTGACTCCAGATGTACCTTGATTGCTGGGCCTGCTTTGGATATATGCAGGCCCTGACAAGCCCCTTTAAGAGTTTCTATTTTCAGACAAGTGATTAAGGTAGAGAAGGAGGATAACCAAATAAATTCTACAGAAATAAAACATGGATTATTTCATGGCTTACATCTACATTGAAAATACATCCAGGTCCTACTGCAGAGGCTGAAAGACTTGGGCCTAGATGCCCAGCTGATGTAAACTGACATAGCTCCAGGTCCAGGCAGTTGCCATAGCTATGGCTTCCATGGAGCTCCATAATCTTACACTGGCTGCAGAGCCAGGCTGGCATCTTGTTTGCATTAGTTTCTTTTCCCATCCTCTGGCTTTTTATAAAACTAGATTTTTAAGATCACAAGATTGGCCAACTTGGAAACAAATTGTCTTGACAGGCTGGCTTTCCCTAACTTGTCTGTCTAGAAAATAATTACATCATTCTTGACGAGTTGTATAGAGTTGAGGATGAAGTGAAAAGCCCTTGTATTCTTTCTCCCTTCTGAAAAATAACTTTATAGATGTTAGAATCCATCTTCTTTCAAAGATGTAATGACATGTTTTCCTCTTATCTGTCCTTAAGACATTAAATCTTTTATATGAATTGGCTGACAGTTTTTGAAAGATAACCTTTTCAACATCATAAAATAAATGGAGGTGGTGAAGGATTTAGATGCTAAATGCTTTCCGTACACTAATAATTTGAGCACTACTATCATTTTTCTAAAATGGCAGTAGATTAAATCTGAGTCTTCCAGCAAATTCCTTTGAAAAGACTCACCTTTAAAAGGTGATGCCACAAAACAGCTTTGAAATGTAATTGATATTTGAAATGTCCTGTTGGCAAAGCCCACTCTTAACAATGCATTATGAATATTCTGTACATTCATTCTGGTGCTCTTCTTTAAGTATATTTACTAGGACATGATATAGTTTCTCGCCCACAGTAAACCTTGTGCTCTGGCAACTCTCGTGCTTTTGCTGTTTCTCCAGACATACAAGTCAGCAGCATGTGGCCATGATGTGAAAGGAAATTGCTTCCAACCCCTCCAAAACTCCTTGCTTGGCTTGAATTAATCTTAATCTGAGATGTTAAAAACTGTGCTGAATCTCATCGTTTGAGCATCTCTTTGCTAATTTGATTCTATATAAAACATTCAGAAAGTGACAGCCACTTTTGAGGCCCTGCACGATTTCTGTTGCTGATACTGTTTCTGTGCAGGTGGTATGAACCACACTGGTCATTAATGTGACATACCTTTTGTAATCAATGTCCCTTTAAAATTGCTGGGGATGCAAGTTCATTGTTTTCCTATTTAACTGCATAGTCTTGCTGTCTGAAGGGCCAAATACACACTTAGTCTTGTGAAAGGAGACTTTAAACAAGATACAGTACACTTGTCTTCAGACACTTAATTTAGGGATCAGAAGTAAGTGACCTTACAAACGTGATTATTTTTCATTCAAGGTTATACCAAAAATAGAGACACAAGATGGGCAAAAAATCAACATATCACCAAATGACTTAAAGATGACTTTGGGCTGGTAACACTTAAAATCAATTTCAGATATCTGGATAAATGGCTGTTACTTTCCAGATGAGGAACCAGATCCCAGCTTCCAGTTACTGTTTCGTGTGTAATCAGTTCTGTTAGCTCATTTTCTGGAAGTGCTTTTTAATTGACAATCTTTCTTTTAATGGCAACCTTTTAGGCTCAGTTGCATTTTCTATCTCCATATTGGTCTTATGTCCACACAGCTGCCAAAGATGTTTTTATTATGACATGTAGTCAGTGCGAATCGTTCCCATTGATAGTCAGTCAGGAAGAGCTCAGAGAGAGATTTCTCCCCCCCCCCCTTCCCCAACAATATCAAAAATGCTAAATCTATCCATTTATCTGTCTCATTGTGACTTGTGAAATCTCCCTGCAGTAGTCTTTACATTAAAGACAAAGTTTCCTGAATGGGCTACTTAGTGATAAAGTTCAGAGACATCCATAAGTCAACAGTTTATACAGTAACTCCTTACGTTGCTGATCAATTAGGGAACATGCTCATTTAAAGTTGTGCAATGCTCCCTTCTAACGTCATTTGGCAGCCACCTGCTTTGTCCACTGCTTGCAGGAAGAGCAGCCTGTTGAAGCTAGCTGGTGGGGGCTTGGAACCAGGGTGGACCGGCAGCCCCCCATCAGCTCCTCCTATCAGCTCCCCGCTCCCTTAAGTTCCCTGTGCAGCAGCTGCCAGCAGGCTAGCAATTGCAGCTATCCCTCCCCTCACTTCCATGTGCTGCTCCTGCCCTCTGCCTTAGAGCTGCTCCCCGAGCCTCCTGCTTGCTGTGGGGGGTGGGAAGGAAGGGGGGGCTAATGTCAGGGTGTCCCCTGCCCCCTTGCTCCTACACCCCGCTTACCCCTTCTCCATATAGAGCAGGGTGGGGACACGGACTGACAGAGAGCCTGGGGCACCAGCTGCTATCTCAACTTCCTGATCCACTTAAAAAGACAATGCACTTAAGAGTGGGTCAGCTTACTTAAAGGGGCAGTGTGCATCTCTCTCTCTCTCTCTCCCACACAAGGTGTGTGTCTGTCTCTGTCTGCTATGCTATCTCCCCTCCCCTCCATTCCTGCTGCCTTGTAGAGTGAGAGGCTACATTAACAACGTGTTAACCCTTGAGGGCTCAGCCGAGTGCTAGTTCATCATTTAGCACAGGGGTTCTCAAACTGGGGGTCGGGACCCCTCGGGGTCACGAGGTTATTACATGGGGGGGGGGCACGAGCTGTCAGCCTCCACCCCAAACCCTGCTTTGCCTCTAGCATTTATAATGGTGTTAAATATATAAAGTATTTTTAATTTATATGGGGGGGGGGGGCTTGCTATGTGAAAGGGGTCACCAGTACAAAAGTTTGAGAACCACTGATTTAGCAGCAAGGCATTCCCTGGGAAATATCCCACCCTCTAACTTCACCACCTCAACCAAGCTTCACAATCATCATAGCTGTGAACAGTATTAAATTGTTTAAAACGTATACTGTGTGTATATGTGTGTGTGTGTATATAAAATATAGTTTTTTGTCTGGTGAAGAAAATTTCCCTGGAACCTAACCCCCCCATTTACATTAATTCTTATGCGGAAATTAGGTTTGCTTAACATCGTTTCGCTTAAAGTCGCATTTTTCAGGAACATAACTACAACGTTAAGTGAGGAGTTACTGTACTGGAAGAATCTCAAATTCTGAGAAATGCTGAGATACCTGGAAGCAATTTGAATGTTGGCTAAACTAGACTGACTATTAGCTCAAAGAGCAGCAGAGGTATCTTAGGCCCTGTCTACCCTGGGGGGGGGGGATCGATCTAAGTTACGCAACTTCAGCTACGTGAATAACGTAGCTGAAGTCAACGTACTTAGATCGACTTACCGTGGTGTCTTCACCGCGGTGAGTCAACTGCTGCCGCTCCCGTCAACTCCACCTGAGCCTCTCGCCGAGCTGGAGTACAGGAGTCGACAGGAGAGCACTAAGGGATTGATTTATTGCATCTAGACTAGACGCAATAAATACACACACACACACACACACACCCCTGCTGGATCGATCGCTGCCCGCCGATCCAGCGGGTAGTGTAGACATACCCTTGGCATTCATTTTGTGAACCAGATTTCTGCTTGCTGTAACACCTGAAACAAATATATGAAATGTATTATATGAAACAAAGCTGGCCAATAGGTGCAAGCAGCATGTTTTCCTTGGCTTTGATTCACATTTTGTAATATTTGTCATGTCCAATCTCAGGATAATGGAACACATTGTAAGGAATGTAATGCAGCCAGAGAAGTCATAAGTATGGTCGTAGTTCCAGGGGCCTGGTGTGTCACTGATTGTAGACTATGTATTCAATGTACTAAAACCTGGGTCTTATCAATTCAATACATGGTAGTGTATGAGCCTTGCATCTTCATAGATTGGATTGAGACTGTTCGTACCTTTCTTTGGTAGGCAGAGGATGTTTTGTAGAGGTTTCTTTTCTTTGACAAGTCTGACTTTTTCAAATAAACACTTTTTTTTTAATTTTGTTTGTTTGAGATATGCCCATCAAATCTAAATAATGTTCATCATTTGCTTATAGCTTTGCTGTGTCATCAAAATACATATCCCAGCAATTAACCATATCATTCAATTGGACATGGAGGAAATGAAAAATGGGGAGGATCTGGTTGCAAATAAGCCAATTGTACTGTGTATGTGTGCGCACATACTTTTTAAATGAAAGAAAAATAGCGGTGCTATTTAAAGCAATGCAAAGACAGTTTTTACTTGTGTGGCACTTTTTCAATGTAATCCGTGAATGTCTGACAGATATTGATAGCAATATACAGGGGACAGTTCCACAGAGATGAACTCTTCTTGAACAATTTATCCAATGTATTGCGTATAAACAGGGTTCCTTTAACATCAGGCAGCTTTACACCTATTGCGTTACATTCTTCACCAAACATAGTAACAGTGAGATTTTTTGTAAAGCAATATCTGCTGTTTCCTTATTATGTGCTCTGCGGGGATTTCCTCAATTTTGAGGAGCCCATTATTATGGTAACAGAGGGTCCTGTGGCACCTTTAAGACTAACAGAAGTATTGGGAGCATAAGCTTTCGTGGGTAAGAACCTCACTTCTTCAGATGCAAGTAAAGAAGTGAAGTGAGGTTCTTACCCACGAAAGCTTATGCTCCCAATACTTCTGTTAGTCTTAAAGGTGCCACAGGACCCTCTGTTGCTTTTTACAGATTCAGACTAACACGCAGGGCCGGCTCCAGGCACCAGGCAACCAAGCTGGTGCTTGGGGCGGCACCTGGAGGGGGGCGGCGCGGCGCTCGGGCCGCCGGGGAGAGCGGGGCCACAGCCGGGCTCGCTGCCCTCCCCCCGGCGCTCTGGCCGCCCTCCCCCCCGCGCCCTCCCCCCGGCAGGGGCTCGCCGCCCTGCGCTCTGGCCGCCGGGGGGAGAGCCGAGCCCCAGCCGGGGGGAGAGCCGAGCCCCAGCCGGGGCTCGCCGCCCTCTCGCCGCCCTGCCCCCGGTGCTCTGGCCGCCGGGGGGAGAGACGAGCCCCCGCCGGGGCTCACCGCCCTCCCCCCCGGCGCCCTGCCCCCGGCCGCCGGGGGGAGAGCGGAGCCCCCGCCGGGGCTCGCCACCCTTGCCCCGGGGCTCTGGCCGCCCTCCCCCCCGGGAGGGGGGGGGGGCGGGCGGAGGCTTTTTTGCCTGGGGCGGCAAAAAAGCCAGAGCCGGCCCTGCTAACACGGCTACCCCTCTGATACTTGACATTATTATGGTGTTATCTTCATTTGGCTGTTACTAAGCCAGAAATTTTACTGAGTGGATGAGAACAATGCTGCATATATTTTATGACTTTATATATAAAAATCTGTTCGCATTTTCCTTTTTAGCTTTGTTCTTGTTGCCCCTGCAAAGAAAGTTTCAGCAGCATGTAGTTTGATAGCTGGAGGTCTGCTGCTGGCTTCTCAGTAAGGTTGCTGTTCTATACCCTTCAGTGACCCTGAACATTGCCTAACGATTGGGTTGCGGCGGAAGCCCTTCCAGAAGCAAATCTTCCCTTGCTTGGAGAAGAGAGAGGCATCATGCTAGCTTATCCTCGGATGTCAGAAAGGGTGCTCCATTGGGTCCTGGAGCAATATCTGGGGAAAACATGAGGGAAGGAGTATGGTCAGGATAATGGGTGAGGTCTGTGCTCTATCTGCCCAAAAATTAACACGGCTTCAGGTATGTGACAGGGTGCTGGGCAGGAACACCTGAGCCAGCCCTCTGTTATGCCAGCTCCAATTAAGGGAGATAAATTGGAGCTGGCTAGAGAAACCTGAACCTGATTGACAAAGGGGAAACAGCTGCCAGCCCAATTAGCCTGGGGCTATATACAGGCCTGAAGGAAAGAAGTGGGGGAAGCCAGAATGGAAGCTCTTCCTTCCTGGCTGCAGAATCTGAAGTCCCTAAGGCTGAAACCCCCCAACTGTATGTGGTGAGAAGGTGGTGGGATTGCATGCTGTAAATAAACTGCACCAGTGATTGCTGAACCTGAGGGTCTCTGAGTGGTTTTTGGAGCAGAAGCAGGACCAAGGGGATCCTGCTATGCCCTGTTACAAGGTGGCATTTACTTTTCGTATAGAACTCCTTTGTGCTGTAGAGCCCCACTTTAAGGGCTGGCAGGCCAGTGGCAGTCCATCAGTACAGTAGTGCTGTACTTGCAGAAGACTGTGGGAGAGTTGCAGGCCTCGGGTGGATCTCATCTCCAGGTTCTGGGAGCTGAAGCCTGTGGGTAATCTGGTGGCAACTCCTTTTTCCTGTCCCCTTTTGCGGCTCTACCATATTGAGGGATAGTCTAGCTCTGTCTTACTTTCAATGCAATTAAAGCTGTAAACAAAACAGAGTTTAGCTATAAGACCTTAAAATACTAGGGGATTTGAATTGAGGTCATATAATCATTGGCATGGATGACCTTACCTGTGCTAAACACCCACACAAGGAAAAACAGTCTACTGAGGAAACTTAAAATATAAAAGTCATGGATTTCAACGTAGTTTAATTTGTCAATGAAAGGGATTTAGTGGTTGGAGGTTTGCACCAAGGGGGCAGTGAAGTACAAATCGCAGTATTCAACAGAGATGAGTGAATCTTCATTCACTCTCTAGACTGAGAATAACTGCAAAGCTTGTTTTAGGGCTGCATTTGAAATCCCTGCTACTTCATTCTAGTGAAGTTTTGTGCTGCTTGATACACAAATGCACCAAATATGTTCACTTGTTAAGAATCTCCTGCTGTGCTTGGCAGCAGTGAAGAAAATTTCACACATTGGCTAACATAGGAAATATCTCTCAAAGGCAGAAAACAAATGTGCAAAAGTAATGCCTCATAAAACCAGGTCTGTCAGAGGCTACAGTTCCTCTTCTAATGCCTGGCTCCTCTGTCCTAGGGCTGAGCAACACTAGCTAAAATGCATTGCTCTAAATAACTGAGATGGGCTCCTAAAGTCAGGAATACCATGGAATTAATTGAAGGCTGTAAGGTCAATGGCCATCCTGGATATAACTTTCTCAAAAGAAAATACCCTTTTTGAGTGCTAGAGAGGTCACACCCCTTTAATAGACACTCTCTTCTGTTACCCTCAAAAACTTCTATGCTTTGAACAGTCTGAGGTCATGAGACTCTTAAACTTAACCAAAACACCATAAGAACCAATAGCTTGGAGCTTTAGAACTCCAAGCTCTGTAGAGCTCTTACTCCCACTGAGCTCAGTGCAGGAGTAACTATTTGGAGGATCAAATGCTGTGCGTAATGCCAACAGACCCCAGTCGTCAGTGGGTGGGATTGAACCTGGGACCTCTGGAGCTTAGTGCATGAGCTAAAAGCCAACTGACTGTTAGCTAAGAATATAGAGCAGACTCATTTCTGTCTCTCTCTTCCCCCCCCCCCCCCCACTAGATGGGACAGAACACCACACCCAAAAGGTGTGTGGGCTACATATGCACCTAGGGCTAGATTTTTTATTTTTTATTTTTTTTATTTTTTAAACTTTATAGTCTGCCCGGAGTCAGGGGACATGTAGTTGCACAGCTCCTGGGTGAGAATAGAGTACAATTTGACTCAGTTAATGCCAACCCTCTTGCTCTGCAAAGTAAGTTACATCATCCCTTTTTGTGGAATGGCTTGCACCCTGCTGTGCTTCTGGTGTGTGTGTGTGTGTGTGTGGAGCCAGGGCTCCCCTGAGTTGGCTCCTCACCTGCTTGCTATGGGGAGTTGAGGGTAGGTGGGCCACAGCAGCAGGTGGTCATTTGTCTGACCGGGGATGGATGTCTTGCTCCTAGCTTCTCCCCCTGTGCAGCGAAGTAAGGGCTGTGACAATCAGCCCCACTAGAGATTTACATAGGTGCTTTGAACTACATTGGAAATAAACTGTTTTCATCATTGGAGAAGTATCAGTCACTCTTCTATTAACTTAAGGAGATGCAAATGGCAATGAAGGGTCTGAAGTATGATCAGTTTGGCACTTTTAGCAGGATTCTTTATGAATTGCACATTACTTTGCCTTACAAAACAACTGGATTTTAGTACAATTCATTCTTTTTGTGGAAAGTGGTGCAGATTTAACTTTTTTTTTTTTTTTAAAGGGGGGAGGGTGAATGGTTTTTAAGTCATTCTGGAGCTTCTCATTAAGTAGAATATAAACCTATGCAGATTACAAATTGCTGGAGAGTTAGTGCACTGAAGTTCACCCTGTTTCCTAGGTTGGAATTGCTTGGCATACAACTAACCTATAGAAGAGAAAATCCCACTACATGCTCATCAATAGTGTTCAAGGAGTGCTCCAAAAACTCCAAGTCATTAGGTTTGCCAACTTTCTACTTGCACAAAACCGAACACCCTTGCCCTGCCCCTTCTCTGAGGCCCTGCCCCCTCTCTCAATCACTTATTTTCACAGGGCTGGCTCAGAGGTGTGGAGTACAGGCTGCAGCTGGGGGTTTAGGCTGGGGGAGTGGGCCTGGGGATGAGCGGTATGGGGTAAAGGAGGGTGCTCAGGGCTGAGGAGTGTGGGGCACAGGAAAGGGTTGGGGTGCAATCACAATATGATGGAATGTGGATCCCTTTCCTTTCCAATCTGAGGTGAGGGAATAATCGCCAGTAGTCATCTTGGCCAACCCATACTCTGTCTCTTCATATTGTCGAAGTAGTCAATATTTGAGACTAATGTTTTATTTTAACCTGAGCATATTTATTCCAAAGAAATAAACTACAATATAAAATCACATTCATAAGCATCTTTATTGCAATCATTGATATAAACAGATCAAAACCAACTGGTGTTCTTTACCATTTCAACCTTCTTTTGTTTTTGCAAATTAGCAAGAAATATTTTCAACCCTTCAATCTTACTAATAGGTGGCATTGCAATTGCTACCATTTCTATAGCAAAAACCATAAGCAGGTTTCTATTTCATGAGCATACAATATTAACAATTCTGTGTTCCATTATACACAATATGGCTGAGGGGAAATTAAAAACGAAGGCATTTTCAGTGGGGACTTCAACTAGCATTGCAAACCTTCCGAGTTTTTAAACCCCTGCAGTTAAAGCATGATCTAGTTCTGAGTTCTAAGCCCTCCTGCAGCTGTGGACAGACATCTACTTGATCTGTCAGGAGTCTGATGAATGGATTTTTAAGGCCAGACATAGAGGTAAGAGATACAGTGCCTTCCCTCCTTTTATTGCTGTACAGAAGCAAAGAAAAACTAAGACAGTGTAAGCACAAGGTAGGGTCCCCCAAGAATAATCTCTTGTCAAATGGTTTCCTACTCATGATTTAACTGCAAGTAGCAGAGAACTCTCCCTTTTCTTATTCCACTCACTTGGCTTTCTGTCCCTATTCCACCTTCCCACTGAAAACAGAAAATCCCTCAAGTCAGAAGGGCAGGCCACTCTTTCCCTCTCCCTACACCCCCTTCTGCCTCTTTTTTTTTTTTTTTCTTCCTTTTTTCTTTGTTGCAAGGACCTTTTAGCAAAGTTGGTTATGTACCATAGGTATTGCTGATGTGAAACGCCTATTTCTTCTTATACCCCACCTCTCTCATGTGGAGGGGGGGGGGGAAATTCCAGTGTCCTGATCCATGCTTAGGTACTACAATGATGAGCAGGGTGTGGGTGGGGTGTGGGTGGGTTTTTTTTTTTTTTTTTTTTTTTTTTTAAATCCAGACTGGTAATAAGATTCTTACTGGAATCTTCCCTCCTCTCACTCCCAGTGGAAGTTGCCAGCTAATGTTTAGATCTGACCTAGGTCCATGTGCAGTGATAAAGTACAGTAAATCTGACACCTGTGTAACTTATGCCACTCAAGCAGCATAAATAGGCAATAGAATTCAGGAGAAATCTGAATTTGCCCCACAGATGGTAAACTGTGGGATGCTGGCAAATAAGTAGGGGGGTTGAATTGCAATCTGCTGTCTAAGTAGCATATTGAATGCCCCAAAACCAGTGAAAACAGCAAAATATCAATGAGACTGTGTACCAATGAGACACATCTAAGAAAGTTAATGTTTGCAAATGGGAACATGTTCTGAAATTGTGTTGCATGCAACCCTAATTCTTAAAGATTTACAGGGATGCTGTGATTGTTGATAACACCATTTTTATATACAGCGCTATGCTAACTCTGTGGCACTTGCTCACTTGTCTTTGAAAATTGCCTTTATTGTTTTGTTATGAAGCAGTGGTTGGTTGGCCCATGACAAATATGCTTGCTTTCTGCTGTTGGGAATGACTGCTTTGAAGCTCCGTGTTCTCTTAAAGCTGACAGTCCTGAATTTAAATACATACCCAAGCATTTCATAATATCTTGTACTAGCTCTGAATGTGCCCAGCCTAGCCACATGAGATCAGTGGAGTTGCACTATAGATGAATTTGACTCCACATGTCCATCAGCTGTGCAAAGGATAAATAGGAGGAAACTATTAAAATAGGCACCTATTTGATTTATTATGTTAACTATATGGATGCAGTGGACACTTTTTTTTTTTTTTTGGGTCCCCCTTTTTGTGGGAGGAAAGCTATAGAAAATTAGTCAGGACCTACCTGGGGATAAAACCTAGGCGTCTGGCTACTGTCTAAAGTGTTCTGACAGCTGTGCTATGAGTCCCACTAGATTTTAATGCCAAGCGAACCATTGTGTGGAAGGTTTTTTTAATTTCACAGCAGGGATTTATCACTAAATCTGGGCAGCTAAAGGGGCATTTTTACCTTTTGGGTATACTGTGCTGATGAGCACCAAGACTGCAGGGCTTTGATCCTGTCATGTTCTAATGCAAGCATGGGGTAGCCAGCCAATGCACTCTGGTGCCTGACTTGAGGAAAAAAGCAGAATGAATTATCTGAAAGAAAAATAGGATAGCTGTAGTACTTCCTCATTACTGCTCTTAAAATTGTATGAATGTACAGGGTTAGACATGTTGGAATCTTTTTAGGTACCTGCTGCTGGTATTTGAGCAGATTGTAAACATTCTCTTCTTTCACTGGGCTGGTCTCAGTTAAGACCAGAATTCTGAGCTGTACAACTCTGTCCTGGAGAAGGTGTGCCTGAATCACACTCAAGCTGCTTTTAAGACCTGCGTATTAGTTATTTAATACTTCTATTATGATAGTATCTAAAGCCAATCAGGGCTAGCCCCCAGTGTGGTAGGTGCTCTACAGTTATACACTGGACCAATGGACCTCTGCCCCTGTTCTCTTGTTTTCTTCTAATCATTCCCCCCCCCCCCCCCTTTCTCTCCTCTCTTGCTTTAACTGGGAATTGATTGCTTTTGACTGGTGGGATGGCTCGTTTGTATCAGACCTTTATTTCAGATTAGCTGTATATTTGGGCTGGTTGGTATATTGATTTTAATGCATTATTCTGAATTTAGTGAGTTCCTTATGAACACAATAAATCATTCATATGCAAAAAAAAATAAATTCCATTCATTTAACAAAACTGTAAAGCTAAAGGTCAGGAAATGAAAATGCACAGTTGCCAGCAGCAGCCTTAAAGTTCACATCCTAAATATTTTGTGGTACATATTTAATGACATAAAGAGCAATATATTGAGATACATTTAATAAAAAAAGAACCTGACCAATTTGAACATACATATTTTTAACATTGCTGTTGGAACCGTCACTTTGGCAATGGGAAAAAGTCTTTCAGTCTCCTATCATTCAAAAATTGCTAAAGAGATTCTTTTCAGATAGTACAGAGAAAAAATATCATTCCAAAAGAGGAAAGCTTCAGAAATTTTTAAGCCTGTGAAAATAGAGGGCCATGATGGAAAGAGGGGGGAGGGAGGCGGGGGGGACGGGACTTTTTTTGTGGTGTTTTACTAGTTTTACACCTCTATACCTCTTTAGCTATATGTGTGGTTTCTACAAGCATCTCTTATAATTAAACTCCAATATTTTTCTGTATAATTAAGATGGTGTACTAGGATACTGAGAACTTAGGAACTGTATCATTATGATTATCATAATGTCCTTACTCCTTTGTATTGGTTATTTGTACTATATATGTTTACTTTACAGAATGGGCAGCACATTGGATTAACATCTATATAGACTTTTTATACCTTTAAATAACTGAATAAACATGATTACTTGAATTAATACATTTATTAATGGAATAACAGACTTTAAGAAGATGGTGTTTTTGTTCATACAGTATTTGTGCTTTACACACTGAAACCAATGGAGCTTTCGCCATTGGTTTTTTTATTTTTATTTTTTAACTGGGAGCAGGATTGATTAGTACTGATCTAAAGCCCATTCAAGTCACTTCATTGAACTGTGCCTCAGACTCCTACTGTATATGTGATTTGTGCTGCATGTGTATTGGATCATTGGCTTTTTCTAGGGAAAACTAAGAACCTGATGATGCAATCTCAACTCCCATTGACCTCAGTGGAAGTTTTGCTTGAATCAAAAGCCTAGAACCGAGTCTTGTACTTTTTTTTAAGGTTTAAAAATCACCATGGGCACTTCTTCCTTATGAAAACTGTCCTCTTCCAAGATGGCCACATGGAATGGAGCTTGCATAAAAGCTGGGTATCTAAGTATTTCAAGGGACAGTAATGTAAAGAGAGTTAGTCAGAAAAAATAAAGGAATATTTCTACTTCAAAAGCTAACAAATGTCAGGTTCCAGTGAAAACTAGCTACCCGGAGATTTCATAGGTATGGAGTATGAATGTTTTAGTATCTGGCAGTACTTTAGCTATCTCTATAGATTTCACCTTAAAACTCTGCCCTCGAGTACAAGTGTTCCTCTCCCACTAAAGGCAGTCAAAATTAATGTGCTATATGAAGGCAGAATTTAGTTCATAGTATCTACATATTTATGGGTTATTTAGAGCTGGTTGGAAACCTCTTTCTGTGAACAAATTTGGCAAAAAAATGTAATTTTTGTTTTTGGAAAATGTTCCTGGTTTTATTGCAAAACCCCAAACCCAAATTTCTGTGATTTTTGTGTGTGAAAGCCTCAACACTTTCAGTGATGATGGTATCCAGGGCCGGCTCTAGCGTTTTTGCCACCCCAAGCAGCGTGCAAAAAAAAAACAAAAAAGCCGCGATCGGCAGCCGGTCCTTCGCTCCGAGAGGGATTGACGGCCCCTCCGCTGAATTGCCGCCGGACGTGCCGCCCCCCTCTTCATTGGCCGCCCCAGGCACCTGCTTGCTACGTTGGTGCCTGGAGCCGGCCCTGATGACATCGTTTCATGAAAAGTTTTTAGTTTAAAAAAACCAAAACCCTTCCATAAAGGAAAACATAACAGGATTTTTTTCATCTACATCGGTTCTATATTTAAAAAATAGACACAAGATCCTTTCTAGGCTACACTTGGAAGAGTCCTATTCCAGCTGACCACACTGGCTTGCAAAATGAGTGCAGAGGTACAATTCAGAACGTCCTGACTTATAACCTTGGCTCTGCCACTCACTTGGTTTCTTATGTTGGGCAAGATGCTTTGTCTCTGGCTCTGCTTGCCCATCTGTTCATTGTAAATAATAACACTGATACCTGTAGCTCACAAGGGTGTTGAGGCTAATATTTGTACAGAGCTTTGAACATGGAACATTATATAATGTATTCTTGACAGCTGTACTGTCATGGCCATGAAATGTATGTAACAAAAACTCAGAACTATAGTTACAGCATTTTAACTAAAGAATTGCAATGTACAAAAACTAGTCTGTATTACCCTTTAATGTCACAATTTCACCATTCAGTAGTAAATGATCTTAAGTACAAAGAATGCATGGTTTTAAAACATCCAAAAAATTCTACCTTTTCTTAGTTTTTGTCCTGGAAAAAGAAAATATCCACTGCACTATTTTTAAAGAGGTGTACACTAAATTCCAGATTCATAGATAAATCTAAATATGTCTTCTCTCCCAGTCTTCTGGGTGCACAGTCACTGATATAATAGTGCAATATAGGCTTCTTATGCAACAATAATAAAAAGCAGTCATCAGCTCATGACGAATAATGCTTCAAAGAAACTTGCCCTTTATCTTAAGATTGAGAATGCAACAAGAAGCATGTGTCAACTTTTTTGTTATAAATGTCTTCATTAATATACCAATGTCTGCAGCAGTATGTATAGAGCTGAGTGGAAATTCTTCAACTATGTTTGTCAGAAAATGCTGATTTCAGTTTCAACCAACTTTTTGTGGAATTGGGTTGATAGAATTCTCTCAAAGAACAATTTCCAGGTCCACAATGGAATCTCTGGTCAAAATGAGAGAGAGCAGAACTGACTCAGGCACCCTATTGCACTCTAGAGTCAATCTCCGTATATCAGTCTGACTCTGACTCTATAACTCGCTAGTTAGGGTGTTCATGTAGGATGTGGGACACCCAAATCTCTGCTCTGGGTGATTCAGAGCAAGGACTTGAATTTAGGAATCTGTCAAGTGAGTGCCCTTGACCACTAGGCTAATGGTTTATTTCTCTCTCTTCCTCTACCCTGCAAATTTTCCATGAAATATTTCAAAAAGTCTAGAACAAAAACACGTCAGAATCTTTAAACCTTTTATGAAATGGAATTCTTGTTTTCTGCCCAGCCCTAAGTATAATATTATCAATTAATTGTCTCTCTCTCTCTTTCTTTTTTTCTTCCCTGTGGTCATTTCAGTTTTTATAGTATGTATTTATCTCCTTTTCTTTCCCTTTGTCTCAGTTCTTCCAAGCATGTTTGAATCCATTCATATGCATATCTATCCACTGAATCCCTAAATCTGTTCCTACTGTCTAAGGACAATGGGACTCTTAAAAGTAGATTCTAGCCGTAGTTTACATTAATGCAGGTAAACATCTCAATTATTGCTGTACTTTCATTCCTTCGCTTCCTTGTGGGGCTTCTTCGCTTTGGTCTACACCAAGTTTGCTGCCCTCACCACCATTTTAAACCTTGAGGATACTGCAGATTGTACTACATGTTTCCTTGAAATTAAGATAATGTGCTGGCAGAGAATGGTAAGAAAAAAGGACATTTATTTTCCTCATACATATAAGCAAAAGATGACAAT
Source organism: Emys orbicularis (assembly GCF_028017835.1). Classification (NCBI taxonomy): domain Eukaryota; kingdom Metazoa; phylum Chordata; order Testudines; family Emydidae; genus Emys; species Emys orbicularis. Next base: position 30,908,685 of record NC_088689.1, on the reverse strand, counting down.
AAGAGCCTTTTGCTTCTTGATGGTAACTCAACTCAAGTTAATTATAACTAAAATTCTGATGCCTCTGTGAAGGCTAATCATAATTTTAACTAAGAAAAGGAAATGTTATGTTTACCTGCCTTAACCTTAACACAAATGAGTTAGTCTTAAGTTTCAAAAGGTGGTGGTAAACTTTTATAATAAGCAAGCTCTATATGTCCCTTAGGGCTAACCCAGGCTGAACACTGGGGATCTCTTGCTTATGCTAGAAAACCTTGTCCTTGAGAGTCCAAGCAGTATAGAGAGAGTTTATCCTTGTTAGGGATTTTTATTCCCTTTCCCCTTCTCTGAGCTATATTTGTCTAATGGTAAGAAAATTATATGATCATTCATTGGAAAACTTTGAATCTTAGTAAAGTTGCTTTTGGTTTATGAACATACTTATTAATGCTGAAAGAGAGATTCCTAATGTATGTTTATTGTGCTTCTGTATACTTAAATTTCATCTGGAGTTAAGGGAAATAATCACCCTTGCATCTGGCCCACATCAGTGGCATACTGGGATTCATAGGGACTGGTTATTTGCCTTTCTCCTGACAAGTGGAGACTGGGTCAAATTCATCCTGTGGATAAGTGCAGTGAAATTTAGTGGTGTTTACTTTTATTGCATTCCTTGTATTCCAAGGATTGCCTGTGCCATAAGTACACCCATTAACCCTACCCTTAGTACTTATCTCCATGCACTAGGACCCTGAGAGAACCAAGTCCTCCATATAATGCCATAGCACAGTGGCAGGTCTTATTGGACTGTCCAATACTTACCTGCTGCTTCTCATGCATTCCCTTGACACTCCAGCCTTGGTTGTAAGCAGGACAAAGAACTGAAATCCCCAGGATATCCTATCCCCATAGATATGAAACCATTTTAAATGTCTTGTTGTTTTGCACTTGTTCCTTATTAGAGTTAACCTGCTTGTTTGTGTAATAAGTTGAAGTATTTATCTCTGAGTCCACTCATCATACTGTATTTTAATTTGCTCTCAATACATCACCACTGCACTGCCTCATGTAAACTCAGAGCTGCTACCAAAAAAAGAAAAATATACCTAGTACACAAGATGAAACCCACCACTAACAAAACAATGTTTTATAGAAGCAAGTTCTAACATGGATTTCTGCCTATTTCAGTCCTCAAACTATCCATCCTTACATTCTTCTCTGTGCTGGCAAAATATGTGCATATGTCTCTGATTTTGTTCCCATGTCCAGTATAGGCGGCATTCACATAAGTTACACTTCAGGTAAGATTGTTTATCCAGTCGTGTAATTTGCTGCAAGGTCTGTGGTCTCTTCACGCCACAAAGTCTCTCTTAAATCCTTCACACTTTCACAAAGGCTGTGCAGAATTATCAGGCAGATACTAGGGTACCCACATTGCTGATTCATCTGTCGTTAAATGTCTGCCCAGAGAAGTCCCAAGTTTTAAAAAAGTTTGCATGATGCACTTTGCCTGGCTACCCTCTTTGAACAACTTGGAACTGGCCATTATGATCTCCTAAGGCTGGCATCACTCCAACATGGTAACCTTTCCTATTAATGGGCTGCTGCATTGATGGGGAGGCCACCGAACAGGGTCATGGGTTCAAGCACAGTTTGGGAAACTCAACTTTTCAAATTCCTCATTGATTTCTAGCACATTTGCCACCTTGATCACATATGCCTGAGAAACTTGATGTACTAGTAGCCTGAAAGTCTCCACCATAACAGCACCCACCAGGAGCTTCCCAACCCCAAATTGGTGTCCAACTGACTGATGATTATCTGGGGTGGTGAGCTTCCATGGGGCAATTGCCACGCTCTCTTCTGTGGTGAATAGAGCTCTCATCCTAGCAGTCTGAGTCCCACTTTCCAGAAGTTTTCTTCCCCCTCCTCCCCTTCCCCCCGCTCTTTCCCCCACCTTCTGAAGATCTGTAGCTATTGCTGTTTGCCATCCCAGGTCTTGAAAAGAACTTGTCCAGTTGTAGACCAAAAGCATCTTTCTATTCAGTAAACTTAATTCAGAAGTAGCAGGTGGATCCAGTCACTCCATGGGTGTGGGATCATGTTCCTTGCTCACTGGGTAACAGCATGAATTGCATTAACTGCTGGTTCTTTGGCTGTCTGCAGATGTTGCAGGAACATCCTTCACCACCTCTTCTGGGCCACCTGAAATGATTGGCAATTATTTTTCAGGAGCTCCAGAAGAAAATTGTACATTACAGCAAGCACAGGCCATTCATCCTGGCCTCCATTTTGAGTTTCTTGCCAAGAAATAAATGAACTTCCCTTGGGAGTTATGGAAGTTTGACCAGTTCTCCCACAATTCCCTTAGGTGCCCCAGGAAGGCCTTTTCACAAGCCACTGATTCAGTTAGTTATGCCAGGAACCCTGGGTCAAGGATGCTGGGCATAGATACTGAGCAGAACTAACTTTGAAAAAGGAAGCCTACTTTGGATTCTCTGCACTGCTGCTTTTTTGCACCAGTGCAGTCCTACCTGTCTAGTTACCAACACAGTTCACTAGTGTCAAAACGTCTGCAGGTCTTGATTATACTCTCACCAGTTTTCACTCCACTGACTTCAGTGAAGTTACTCTAGATTTACAGTAGTGGGAGAGTGAGGGAAATGAAGTCCTGAGTGCAGGCTTGATTAAATAGTGTTTTTCTCAGGTTTTAGAAACTTAGTTAACAGATTTTTTTATTTTTTTTAATTGTGAAGAAAGATGTACCTTTTCATTTCCCAATCCATAGCTGTGAGTGATTAATGTGCAGGATTTAAAAGGTGTGGATGAATGCCATGGCTAAAGAATGCTTCAGTCTGTTTCTGCTCTTCTATCACCATATGCTGCTTTTATATAATTAAAGCAATCCTATGATTTTTCAGCTACAAACTTTCTATCTTGTCAGATTTATTTTGCTGCTCAGCAGGAATCTATTCAAGTTTTCTCCAGTTGAAGCAAACAGATTTAGACACACTTGTGCAGATCTATAAATTGCCTTTATTCTCACCCAGTTTAGGTAATACCATTTACTCTCCCTACTTAGTTTATTAGCATTCATTTAGAATATGCAATTACATATGGATAAAATAACAAACCCTTTGTCTTTGAAGGTTCACCTCCATCGGGGGGTGAACCTCCTCCCCCCAAAAAAAACTATATCTGAAAAGTACACCAAGACAAGTCCTGTATTTATGCAGTATTTTTAGCGAGCATTAAGTGTAACAATTCTGGTTAGGTAAAAAACCTATGATTTTCTTAACCAGTGTGAAGAACAAATCAAAATGACTACACTGCAAGTAAATGCAGTTTCAGAACACGTGAATATCGGGACTAAATAGCTGACAATGGTCAATAGACTAAAATGAAAGGTGACACCGTTCAGTTCATGCCTAATGGAGTATGTACATTTCAGAAAGAATTACAGCAAGTTTTTCAATGGCTTAATAACCTATTTTTCAGGCTCAAAGACCTACTTCAACATGATTGGGTGTTCTAGGAGACATCATTTGTCAGAATCTGAAGAAAATTAAACCAAACTGTAGTATAATGAATATACTCTCCTGGTGCACTTCCTGAAAGCAATTAAAAGTAGGTGATGGACTAAATTCTTGATTGATCGGATCAAAACAAGAATGTCTAACAATAGATTTTTCAGGATGCTCCCAATTGATTTTAATAAAGCAATTTTTCCAAGTTATTTAGGTGCTGTCTGAAATTGGAGACCAATAAAAGAATGAGAAAAAAGATGACAGGTTTTCCCCACCCATTCCTCAGTGATGTTTTAAATTGACTTCTCGATTTATTTTCTCCTGTGTACTTTGCTTAGTGGTTCAGGACAAACTAGCTTATTTCAAAACTATTGTTGAACCATGCCAAAGACATTTTAGTTGTACTTTTGTCTCTTAAATGGTAAGAACATTGTATTCAGAACTGAGTATTTTCAATATTAACATTGCTTTACTCCTAAAATTTTCAGGTTCAAATAACTCTAATGAAATAAATTATACTAATTATGGCCATATTTGTATAACAATATAGTTTGATTATATAAATAGAGCAGGAGCTGGAAAATAAATCTCATTATTTATGGTATTGGTATATTTCTCAACTGGTGGAAAGGCAAACTCTAATCTGAACCTATGTTTTTCATTTTAGGTAGAGTAATGGACAATTTAACATCTTTACTCCTTTAGCATAAATCTTTTATTTTGGATAACTTGATGTATTGCCAGCTAATATCCTTTCCTTTTGTATGGTTGAGAGTAGAATGCCTGTGTCTTGATTTTTTCCCACTCACTGCCTGCAAAGCCTGGCATGTTTTTTTGTTTGTTTTTTTGTTTTTGCATTTCAGGCCCACTCCTGGAAACAGAGGGCCTGACTCTTTACTGGAGTTACACTGGACTAAAACTGGAGTCCCAGTAATGGGACTATTCACAATAGAAAAAGCTGCATTGAGAAGTAAGTGTATGCAAGAAAGCACTCTTAATTTGTCTGCCAGCTTCTGTCTTAAAGTGATTGACAGTAACTTTGCACATAGTGTCTAGTATCAGGGGGTAGACGGGTTAGTCTGTATCCACAAAAACAACAAGGAGTCTGGATGTAGCTTAAAAACTAACATTTATTTGGGCATAAGCTTTTGTGGGTAAAAAAACACTACTTCAGATGCATGAAGTGAGAATTATATAATGCCTGCATCTGTAATGACACATGAAGAGAAGGGAGTACCTCACATGTGGAGAACCAGTGTTGACAGGGCCAATTCCATTAGGGTGGATGAGGTCCACTCCCAATAATAGACGAAGAGGTGTCAGTTCTAGGAGAGGCAAAGCTGCTTTTGTAATGAGCCAGCCACTTCCAGTCCCTGTTCAAGCCCAAATTAATGATGTTAAATTTGCAAATGAATTTTAGTTCTGCTGTTTCTCTTTGAAGTCTGTTTCTGAAGGTTTTTTTGTTTTTTTGTTTTTGTTTTTGTTTTTGTTCAAATATAGCTACTTTTAAATCTGTTATAGAATGTCCAGGAAGATTGAAGTGTTCACCTACTGGCTTTAGTATGTTACCATTCCTGATGTCCGATTTGTGTCATCTATTTTCACATGGGGACTGTCTGGTTTGGCCAATGTACATGGCAGAGGGGCATTGCTGGCACATGGCATATATAACATTAGTAGACGTGCAGGTGAAGGAGTCCTTCATAGTGTGGCTGATGTGGTTGGGTCCTCTGATGGTGTTGCTAAAGTAGATATGGGGACAGAGTAGGCAACAAGGTTTGCTACACAGATTGGTTCCTGGGTTAGTGTTTCTGTGGTGTGGTGTGTAGTTGCTGGTGAGTATTTGCTTCAGGGTGGGGAGCTGTCTGTAAGCGAGGACTGGCCTGCCTCCCAAGGTCTGTGAGAGTGAGGAATCATTTTCCAGGATAGGTTATAGATTGCTGATGATGTGTTGGAGAGGTTTTAGCTGGGGGCTGTATGTGATGGCCAGAGGCTAAAACCTCTCTTTAAGGTGCCACCAGACTCCTTGTTGTTTTTGCACATAGTGAAGGCCTGACTGTATTTGAGTTTTCACTATCATGAAGTACTCACCTGAGCTATTGTTTCTGCTTGAGGAGCTAGAGTTTCTTATGATATGTTGCTTAATTTGCTCCCTCCATTGTGGAGAAGACTGAATTTCTAGGATTTATTCTATAGTGCCTTAAGAACTAGAAGGGAGGGCTGAATACTTCTGATAAGCCAGTCTTTGTTTCTGCATAATGTAAACATTCATGTAACTTGATGCTGTCAGAGTGACTGGCCCCTTTGAGAGGGAGCAGGGTCCAATGCCCCTGTGACTGGTCAGCTGACCCCAACTGGGCTTGACAGGGCACCTGAGCCCTAGAGGGAAGGAGACTGGGTGAGTCTGCCTGGGAGGAGCCCTTAAGAAAAGAGCAGGTGAGAGTTGCCTGAGAAAGCCAGGAAGGATAGGTCAGAGCTGCCTGAGGAGGAAAGGAGAGACTCCTGAAGAAACAGGAGCAGCAGGGGAGAGCTGGGCCAGAGAGCTTTTGGGAAGACTGACAGGTGAAGAGTGTTGCTAGTGAGGACTGGTCAAAGCTGGGAAACCAATGCAGAGTCACAGGCAACAACAAGGGGAAGAACCAGCCTGGTTAGGCAGAGCCAAGAACAAAAGGGTTAATGCTGGAGGGTGGATCCCAGGAGCCACAGGCAGGGAAGCCTGGGTGAATGGAACCGTGCTGGAAGCCTCCCTGCAACAGGCCTGAGTGGATGGCTGTGGGACATTGATCCCAGAACAAGGGGCTGGTTCTGAAGTGATGCTTCCTGAGCAGGGGTAGGAGTGCTGCAGGGAGTTCTCGTGGGAGACCTCATTTGGGGCTACCAGAGAAGAGTCAGGAAAGGAGTGAATGTGGGAGCTTTTGGGTGGATGGCCTGGAGAGTGGAGCCCTGGAACAAGGGCGGACTGGAGATGGTCTCTGAGGAGCGTGAGCAGGAAATGATGTTCCAGGAGGGAGCATGGCAAAGTGCTTTGTACTTGTTTGCAAGAAGGGTTTTATCTTGACAGTTCTGTGGACTGTTGAACATGTACAGGAATAAATGGCTACAGGTGAGATTTTTGAATTGGACTTTGAGAGCGACTGTTCCCTTTGTCTGGACCAAAGGGAAACCGAGGCCACCGGCCTCTAGCATGCTACGTACTGCAGGATGGCTCTCTAGGAAGGGCCACCCTATGACAGATGCCTTACTCAGGGCGGGCTCCAGGCACCAGCCCACCAAGCGTGTGCTTGGGGTGGCACCTGGAGGGGGGCGGTGCGGTGCTCCGGCTCCGGCCGCCGGGGAGAGCGGAGCCGCAGTGGGCTCGCCGCCCTCCCCCGGCGCTCTGGCCGCCGGGGAGAGCGGGGCCACGACTGGGCTCGCCGCCCTCCCCCGGCGCTCTGGCCACCGGGGAGAGCGGGGCTGCGACTGGGCTCGCCGCCCTCTCCCGGCGCTCTGGCCGCCAGGGAGAGCGGAGCCCCGGGGGGCTCGCTGCCCTCCCCCCCCGGCGCTCTAGCCGCCGGGGAGAGCGGAGCCGCAGTGGGCTCGCCGCCCTCCCCCGGCGCTCTGGCCGCCGGGGAGAGCGGGGCCGCGACTGGGCTCGCCGCCCTCCCCCGGCGCTCTGGCCGCCGGGGAGAGCGGGGCCGCGACTGGGCTCGCCGCCCTCCCCCCCGGCGCTCTAGCTGCCAGGGAGAGCGGAGCCCTGGCCGGCTCGCCGCCCTCCTCCCGGCGCTCTAGCCGCCGGGGAGAGCGGAGCCCCACTGGCTCGCCGCCCTCCCCCCGGCGCTCTGGCCGCCGGGGAGAGCGGAGCCCCGGCCGGGCTCTCCGCCCTCCTCCCGGGGCTCCGGCTGGTCGGGGAGAGCGGCCTGCGGCCGGGCTCGGCGCCCTCCCCTGCCACGCTCCGGGGGGGGGGGGGGGCGCGTCGGGAGGCTTTTTTGCCTGGGGCGGCAAAAAAGCCAGAGCCGGCCCTGGCCTTACTGAATCTGTAAATAGACAGAAACAATAGCTATATGAAAGATGTGAACTGCTTGCAGTTGTCTCGGTAGTATGGTATCTTTAAAGTCTTATTAAGATAACGTTCTTTTACTATTAATGGGTTTAACAGAATGATCTGGCTACTTTGGGATTCTGAGTGAAGTTTGAGCAGAGCTTCCTACAGATTTTCCAGCTGGCGTGTTCATGGCTTGTGCTTAACAGTCCAGCATGGTCACATGGCTTGGAACAGTTGATCTGGAGGAGTGCAGTATATTCAGGGGGTTTTGGTCAGGTTTTTGTTCTAGGTCATTTAATGCCTGGTTATAGAAAGACTTTGAGATGACACCAGAATTCATTTGATATCATTTTTTCCCCTCCAGTTCTACTCTATTTTCATTGTCAGGAGCAGCCTGTGGACCTGTAAATTAGTTTTCTAAATAGGTCATGGTTTCAGCTGGTGGTATTTTGTCCTGTTCAGTATTATTTATATTGATTGCTTGACCCCAGTCTTCACTCCAGCATGGCTGAATTTTAACTAATTATTCTATCTATAGTATTTTTATGCATTTATTATTGGGTCATCTTGTAACTTTTAGTGGCTAAGTGTACTTATTGTATACAAGTATGGTGTACAATATTAGTCCATTCCTCTCCCTGAAATTTGTGCCTACAGTTGGACACTTGAGCATATAGGTGGATAGACATTTTTGCCAGTTAGTCTTGTATGTGTTGAAGGGTGCACTCCAGGTAGGCTGTATCTTAAAGCTGTATTATGCACTGAACTTCATGTCCTACCCTATATATTCACAACAACACTCAATTTCAGGCACGAGGTTCAGGGGAGATATCTGACAAACAATCAGGGGTGAAAGTAAATTAAAGGACTTACCAGTACGCCGGAGTCCTGAGCGGGGGTGTGGCCTCAACCGGAAGAGGCGGGGCCTTTCAAGATTAAAAGGCCCTGGGCCTCCGGCTGGGGTTGGGAGCCCCAGGGCCTTTAAATCACCTCGGAGCTACCAGCTGCAGAGGTGGCTGGGAGCCCTGGGGCTTGGGGACGAATTAAAGGGCCCGGGGCCCTGGCCACCGCGGAGCTCCGGGCCCTTTAAATCACCTGGGAAACAGCTGGTGTGCTGACATGGTATTAGGGAATAGAAACACAGGCCATTTCTGTGCTTGATAAAGTGCTATCCCTCTCCCTTCCCTTCTCCTTGTTAAGGATTGATAAGCACTGCAGCTGCATAAGGAATTTGGGGATCTAAAAGACACACTTTTTGTGTAGAGCACTGTTATCTTCTCTCCCCCCCCCTTTCTTTCCCAGCTACATAAACAAGTTTGGGGTCATGGCCTCTTCCTCCCTCCCCTGTGAACTACTGTGGACTTGTGGCTACAATTACTGCAAAGAAATGTATTTTCAAAGTAAAAAGGTCTGTATAATATATGTAATGCTGTAGATAATAAATAGGGGTTGGTATAATCATAGTATGGGCATTCATATTACTTAAGGGTTTTGGGGGTGTAGTAGTAAATTTATGTGTTTACTTACTAAAATAAAGTATCCTGTAACTAATTCAGTGCTTACTTGACAATTGGGTCAAGGGCAGGGGTTCTCAAACTGGGGGTCAGGACCCCTTAGGGGGTTGTGAGGTTATTACATGGGGGGTCGCGAGCTGTCAGCCTCCACCCCAAATCCTGCTTTGCGTCCAGCATTTATGATGGTGTTAAATATATAAAAACATGTTTTTTAATTTATAAGGGGGGTCGCACTCAGAGGCTTGCTATGTGAAAGGGGTCACCAGTATAAAAATTTTAGAACCACTGGTCAAGGGGAACAAGTACCACAATAAAGAAGCCAGTCTACTCAATCCGCTTCTGGGTCAACCTGCTCATTCTTCTAACATTTTTTGCCGGTTGAAAGGCTTGCTGCGGTGCACAATGGTCCTTTTTTTAAAATGTTTTCTCTATTTTGTCCCCTCCTGGACATTGAACCACAAATGGGCATGCTATACCCACAGTACATTTCTCTTCCCCCCACCCCCCATATATGACATCAGAAAGGAGCAAGGAAGAATAGTGGCTTAAACAAGTAAATGTTCACTAACACTGCGACCTACAAAGGGATACTTCATATCTTGACTCATTTTCTATGTGCTCCAAAATTTTAAAAATCCCCTTTCAGTGCTTTAATTTTGTATCCATTATGTTTAATTACTTCACCTTTGTCAGGCATTTTTCTTTTCCTAAAAGGTGAATTATCCAGAGAAGAACTCAGTTCATATAGCTTAATAATACTCTTAGAAGAATCTTCTGAAAGGGGTACACTTGTCGTCATATAAAAATTCATAGGAAAGTATCTCCGTTCCTACCGTATGTACTCGTTTCATTTTGTCTTTCTGTTTTTTCATCGCTAGCAAGAACCTATTCATCATCATTGACATTTTGTCCAAATTCTTCTTCTTTTTTTTTTTTTTTATATGACCAGGGAGAGATTTCTCTTTTGCTTTATTGGGTACGTCGTGGAGGATTTGTCCTTTGTTGTAAAGGGTTTTTTATGCTATTTTCCCCCCCAAGTGCTATTGTATGGTTCACTGATGCCAGCAATCTACAATGTGTTAAGATTAGTTTTCTTTGAGTGTTATAATCTCAATATGTTTCTAAAGATTCTCTTTCTTCTTCCACTTTGAGACCTACTCAGTCATTGATGTAACTGTTCTGTTTATTCATTTGGTAAGACTTTTTTTTTTTTTAAATGGTTATACATACTCCTTATTCTCAATAAGCTATACATTTTAATAGTTTGGTGTCTAGCATGGATATTAATATTTTTGTTTTCTGTTAACGTGATCTGTATACTACTGCATGTTTAAGTCTGGAGGCTTTTTACATTGCACAAATACTAATTATTATTTTCCCATATATTAAAAATAGCAAATGCTCTCTGAATCTATGGATTGTTTCACACATTACACTTTATTAGATAGTTCAAATTCCCTTTTACAAAATCATTTTAATTTTCCTAGTTTATTCATGTGATTCTGTCTCCAAGTGCCAACTGCCTGGCAGAGTCAGCAACTGAGCTGGTTACGTTATTAGTTAGCCCTTTTTTTCCTGTTCAGTATTCTGTGCAATCCCATTGTGATTTATATGATTGTATTCATTAGTCACATGTAATCACCATACAGTTTTGATTAACAATTTGCAGCCAATGGATAATTCAAACTGTTCACTTTGAATATTCACTACACATGAAGTCTGGTCACTTAACTCCCATGGTGGTGTTTCTGTTCTCTGGTTGGATGAAACTCTTCAAGCAGAAGAATGACTAGTGAATAGCAAATGCTCTTCCTTTTGCATGAATAGATGTGTTCCAAAAATACTTGTACAAAACAGACTTTTGTAATCGTTTGGGTGAACAAAAATCATGTCTGAATAGTGAATAGCAAGGGGGTAAAAGCATTGTCAAACCAGAGAGCTATTCCGAAAACATTTTTCCAACACTGTTTAGAGCTGAGTATGCACAGTCCATAGTGTGGAATGGATATTTTTCTTCTAGTATTTTTATTTAATAGCTCTTTCATTTTCTTAGTAAAACATATATTTGAAGATCCTCAAAGATGAGTGGTGGTCTGAAGAGTCAACGCACCTTTAAATACTTGCATTGCTTTATAACAAGAAGGCAGATTTCCACTTTGCGTATTACACTGTCATCATTACGGAAATTCTGTAACTTGAATATTTGGCTTCTAATAAAATGAACAAAATATGTAAGCTTTTGTGAAATTCATAGTGACTAAAATATTTAAGTCCATATTTTTTAAAAATATATTTTAAAGTATTGGGAAACTTGTCCCAAAAGCCTTCTGTAGACCTGATGACTAGTCTCCTCATCTAGGACAGTGACTAGGCAAGAAGTCATGAATGGCCCTAAAGATTTTGCTGGCTAGGGTGAAAATGTTTCTGATGCTTCGCTGGCGTGGTCAAGCAATAATAATAATAATTAATAAATCAACCAATCAGCAGAGCAAAAAAGAGTTGAGTGACACAGTGCCCAGCAGCAGGGTGTCCCCGGAAGCTGGTGTCCAGGACAACCGCCCTACTCACCTGCTTCCTACAACCAACCATACAAGAAGTACTGAAATATTTTTAATTTTTTTATGGATTGATTCAAAGCATTATTACATGTAAAACCCCCCCCCCCCTTTCCTTTTCAGATTACTCAGCAGGCAACACTCACCTGGATGCCCAGGTGTCTGCTATCAACAGTAAAGGAGATCCTGAGTATCACAGTGGTGGTGATGGATAAGTTTTATGAGAACTGCAGCAGAACTCAATACTATTAAAAAGACATTTAGGCCAAACACACACAAGGGGTGGGTGGTGGGGGGAACTTCCCTTGACTTGTCTTTTAAAAGAGTATGGGAGGGATGGGCCTGTGCCTTCAGGGAAGTCTTCAGTAAACTACTAATACATTGCCAGTGAATTTAATAGGATAGAGCAAAAACTTTTTGACTTGCGCTGGCCTCTATTTTCTTAACAATTCTGATATGAAATTAATATAACTTTTTGAATATTGTCATGTTCATCTCTCCTTGATTTTTTTTTAAAGTGTGATTGAAAATAATGACTAGCATTTGCAGAGCACCTAAAGTTTGCAGCCAGATTACAAGCCTCCCCAGGGAACAGTTCACACATCACAGAAAGACAACTGGCTCTGAGGTGTAAAGTGGTAGCCTTTAAGCAGCACACAACATCCCTTCATAACAGTTCAGAATAGAAATAGAAAAAAATCCTTACTACTTCAAACAGCTGGTGAATTTCAGGTAGGCAGAATAAAATTAGCCATGTCACTGTTTGGTTATCACCACTACCCTTGGGCGGGGGGGGGGAATGCCACTGGATTTTCAATAAGCACAACTGGCCAGGACCTCAATTTCACATCTAATCTGAAAAACACCACCTCCACTAGCATAATGACCCCAATTCTATGATGGGTCATTGTTTTATTACTGTCTCACAGCGAGGCGTGTTACCTGTTTAAATCACTAGTACCACTTCCTACAGAAAGTTCTGACTGGGTTTAATGTTGTGTACACTATGAGCTCTGAGGTACTACGGCTGCAGGAAACCCCTACTTTAGGGCAAAGGGTGGTGTAGAGATTCCATAGAAAACAGCAAAGTAAAGAGCAGAAAACTGCCTGCAAAGAAATGTTTGGGGGGAGGGGGGTAGATATCCATACCAAAATGTAACAAGTTATGACTGCTCATGGTTGAGGCTAGATGGACAGTCCTCTAATTAATTAACCACAGAACAGGCACATCATTGCAAGTTATTGACACTCTGGCCCATGTTCTTCTAACCTCGCCTGGAGCAGCCACCTGTAGAAATGACAAGTATTTCTACATCTCCCCTAGTTTTTAGTTCAACTGGAGTAAGTCCAGTAACTCATTTTACAAAGACTACATAACAGATGTTGGATTGTGAAAACCTTCAGTTACTATATCCGCTGGTATCCAAGAGGAGAATGATTATGGGAATTAAGCCTATATGTATTGAGCCATCCAGTATCCCAACAGGTTTATTTTGAACACCTAGTGACTACCTCTGTATTAACCTTCTCACAGGCACCTTCTGGCGGAAACCAGAGTTTCAAATAAGTGTACTACAACCTTGTAAATGTATGGGCCCTTTACAGTTGCCTCAATACAACCATTTATTTTTTTTAAACTATGCAAATTGCTTCTAAGCGCTTTTTCCATAAAAATTCCAGTGATGGCTCTAAGAGACCTGAATACTCTTTCAAATCATATATTTCATCCTTTTGTCTGTAACCCTATATGCAGCCAAGTCTAATTTCATAGCAACCAAAAAACCTAGTACTATTGCCTGATGTTCTTTGAATCTGCCTCATTCTGTCTCCTTTTTATAACAAGGACTACAATTACAGTGCCAGCTCCTGATGTCCTTGCTCAATTTTTACATGGGCAACAATCCCACTAATTTAATTGAGTAGAGGCTGTGAGAAAACTGAGAACTATATTTCTGCTCTACTCCACACTGATTAGGCCTCAATTTGAGTATTGTGTCCAGTGCTGGGCGTGACATTTCAGGAAAGATGTGGACAAATTGGAGAAAGTCCAAAAAGAGCAACAAAAATGATTAAGGGTCTAGAAAACATGACCTATGAGGGAAGATTGGGGTAATGGAAAATACCACAAACCATCCTCAGCTTTTTTACTTGAAACATAATCTGATATTGTAATTTTTTGTATTTTTTTTCTAGATATCTTCTGTCTTTGAAAAATTGTGATTTAGTCTGAAAAAGAGAGGACTGAGAGGGGACATAAAAGGTTCTTACAAAGAGGAGGGAGAAAAATTCTTGTTCCCATCTGATGATGGGACAAGAGGCAATGGGTTTAAATTGCAGCAAGGGAGGTCTAGGTTGGCCATTAGGAAAAACTTCCTAACTGTCAGGGTGGTTAAGCACTGGAATAAATTGTCTAGGGAGGTTGTAGAATCTTCCTCCTTGGAGATTTTTAAGAGCAGGTTAGACAAACGCCTGTCAGGGATGATCTAGAAATTTAGTCCTGCCATGAGTGCAGGGGACTGGACTAGATTACCTCCCGAGGTCCCTTCCAGTCCTATGATTCTGTGATTGCCCTGTCCCATGTTGGACCCCATGTGAAAGGGCCAGAGGATCAGAGAAACTGTTTCATCTCAAGATTTCCCAACAAATCATTCCTCAAGCTTTTGGGTGTTGAGTATGGAGGTATGAAACTTCTTATGCTCATGGATCAAAGGCATGAGGGGGAAGGGATCCAGATCTGCAGAGGGCAGAGCTGTTTGTATGAATAGCTGCTCCACTGGGCCCTGCTGTGTTGTTGCCATTGACTGAGTACCCCCACAGCCACTCAGTAGCCATGGAAGGGACCCAGGAGGAGTTAGTGCAGTGTCCACTGTATTAAGCCCCTGGCAGAGGTGGTTTTGCATGTAATTCCTGGGGGTGGTGGGGAAGTCTGGGTAAGGATTGTAGGAGGTGGTTCACAAAGAATGGTATAACTCCCATATTTTCATAAGATTATTTTTATCCTTCAACTTGGATTCGAGGATCAAGCTTAGACTTTTAAATAACTTAAGATAGCTGATGGACTTTATCTTTAGGTATGGTAGTCCAATATTCTAAGTCAACCACAATCAGGGTTTATTTTGAGGCTCATATACATATAATCTTCTCAGACTTTCTTTTTGATTAGTTTTATTGGATAGCTATTCAATTCAAAAGAAGGTTAACCCTTTCAAAGCCTCTTCCCCACCCACCAATTAATAACATGCATTTCTCCTACTTTCTTAGCATCCCTCTTTTACATTAAAACTGTGATTGCTATTACCTGTCAGTGCATGACAATTTCTTAGGCTTGGTCTACACTAACCCCCCAAATCGAACTAAGGTACGCAACTTCAGCTACGTGAATAACGTAGCTGAAGTTCGAAGTACCTTAGTTCGATCTTACCTCGGTCCACATGCGGCAGACAGTCTCCCCCGTCGACTCCGCGGTACTCCTCTCGTCTAGCTGGAGTACCGCAGTCGACGGCGAGCACTTCCGGGTTCGACTTATCGCGTCCAGACAAGACGCGATAAGTCGAACCCAGAACTTTGATTGCCAGCCGCCGAACTAGCGGCTGGGTATAGATGTACCCTTAGAGAATCCCTCCTTCCACACCATGTACAGTCCTTCAATTAAATCTCTATCAATGGTAACAGCCTATTATTTTCGACCTCCATAACAATTAATGCTGCAATGCACATTATTCAAAAAAGGAAAGAATAAAGAAAATGATTTGACTTTTCCCAACACCAACAAACTATATATTATCTATGCATGGAGAGCTAGTGCTTTGGCCGCAGCTGTCTCTAATACTTTCTGTTTTCAGCATTCCATTAAAAATGTTTACAAGAGAAGAGTGATTCCATGAACTGTTCAAATAGTTCACCTTCAAAATACATTGAGGCAAAAGGTCTTTTTAGCCTTTTGAATACATCTTGTTAAAAGTTCCTAGGTTTCCTGAATTAAGATGACACTTATTTCACATGAAATCTTTCTCGACATTCTCCTCTCTGAACTGCTAGCCATGTGACTGTTGAAAAATTCTTTAACACATTCCAAGGTGCACTTGGCTATATTTATTAAAAAGCTAAAACGTTCTCATAATTGTGAATCTGGAACATTACTTCTACGCCTGTAGAAAAGTCTCTTTGGAGCAAAGTCGATAACATAAAAGATAAACCAAGTTGTGGATGTTTTAAGGTACGTAATCTTAGCAACCATAAGCCTTATGTGACATTACTATTTGGGAATGCCAAATATCTTGCCAAAGTCCTCGAGCACAGAAAAGCAAGTGAGAACCTGATATTTCAAATGTTTAAAAAAAAAAAAAAAAAAGCTCAAGTACAATATTTTCACTTTAAAAGGCTTGAGGCCATCTCCTTTATCATAAAAGAGCAGTAAAGGGGGAAAAAATGTTTTTTGGCTATACAGGTTACCACTAATAATTAGCCATTGCTACATTCTATCTAGCATAATAGACATTTAATTAGGTTTTTTCCTCCTCCATTAAGAAACTTTTTAGTTGCTAATGATGAGTGGGAGTAGTCTGGTTTATTTTATTTTTAATTTGTAATTCAACTATTAATACTAATAGCAATACTTCCCACCCTCCACCCCCCTTCACATTTCTTCATTTTGAAGCAAGTTCTTACGCTGCCAAGGGTCAGCATCCCAGCCCACTTCAGTTGGTAAGACAGCTGCAGTTCAGGTTACATTGTCAACTGACAACAGGTGTCAGACTCTGCCAAATCAAAGCCAGTTAACATATCATCTCTTCTAACTCTTAAGGTAGAAAAGAAAAATATTCCAAGACTCCAATCCTGCCTTTGGATCTGCATAAGTGGGCTAAGATTGGGGTCTATATGGAAATCAGTGCAGTGTTGTCGTCTTGAGTTTGCAGACAGAGCCAGAAATAACCTGGGGAGGTTCCCCCAATGAATTTCATGATAAATTAACTCTGAAGTCTAATACTGATAATTTAAATGGTTTCTTTATTAACTACTTTAATGGTGTTCACTTTACTAGAAACATCCAGCAACTCTGGGGTTGTAGGTTGAGCTCCTGAATTGGGATCCAGGGGTTTCTACTTCCTTCCACACATAGAAACTGAGGTGATCTTATGGCCCAAAATATTTAGACTGCCTTCTATTTCTAGTTCCAGTACTACTACTTTATGCAGGAGATGCCCACTTGAGTATGTTGGGAAGTCTGCCATTACCAGGAATTTGGATATGTCTGCACTTCAGAGGGTGATGCTGGCCTGCTAGCACCAAACTTCAAATCTTCTGTCTCCTTAGAAAAATGCCATATTTGTACACTACAACTTTATTGACAAGATCAAAAATCTGATGTTTACAAAAACATGCACCAGAAGTTCAACCACAAAAGGAAGTGAAGAAACGGTGAAATTTGCTTCTCATTTGATGATTTAAAGTTAGCTTTTCCAAATCAAACTTACCAATGCACATTTAATAATACAATATAGGAGTGTGTGGAGGGGGGAATAATACTTTTTATAACAATAGGACTAGCAATAAAAGGAAGTAGTTCTAGAGAATAAGTTGTGGGAATAGGATCAGCTTGATATTACTAATAAGAAGAAATGGGCTTCAAGACAGGAGAAAATGAATATAATGATAAACAGGTAGAATATTCAGAAAGAATATAGCTTGGTCTCAATCTTATGTTGGATTGCTGCATCGTGGAGGCCTTAACTTATTTTTTTAAATAGTAAATTCAGCCAGGGAGACCATCAAATCACCTTCAGGAAACTGAGAAAAGGGGAGCTTAGGAAGAGTCCCTAAATAATTCTGTGTCACTCACTGTTATGACTATTAAATTCAGTTGAAGAAATTATGAAAACTTGGGTAAAACTAGATTTAAATGCCTGATCCTGCGCTCAACAAAGTTAATGGTAAACTTTCATTGACTTAATGGTGAGAAAGATTGGGCATATAGTTGATAAACTAAAAGGTTACGCTCACAGATGTAAATTTGTCCTTGTCTTCATCATTGGCAAACCACTTATCTCTGTGCCTGGTGCTCTGGAGGAAACACAGGCTCAACTAGAGCTTCTGATTGCCTTGGTGATATAAAATGTGACACTGTCCAGTGGAGAAGAAAGTGTTGCTATATGCTTCCATCCATGGATCAGAGTAACAAAAGTGTATCAAAACATTCTTTTAGAATGCTTGGAACAGCATCCCAATTAGCGTTCATTAATTATTCTCCCTCTTCACCTTCAACATTAGAAGCATCACCTGTTCCATGCAGCTTTCTTGATATAAATCACCAGTCTGTGTTTTTTGCTGTATAGTTTCATACTATTCCTGACTGCTGTGAGAATGTAAGCTCTTTGGGGCAGCTTGGTATTCTTTAGGTAGCTTGGTATCCAGTCCTTATGTTGTTGGGGAAGAGTATACAAGGAGACTCCTTTCTTGTGCACCTATGTGGGATCAGGCATGACAGTCCTTTGTGGTCTTTCCATCCCACCATCAACCTCAGCCTAGATCAATCCACACAAGCGGTCCATTTCCTGGACACTACTGTGCTAATAAGCGATGGTCACATAAATACCACCCTATACCGGAAACCTACTGACCGCTACACTTACCTACATGCCTCCAGCTTCCATCCAGGACACACCACACGATCCATTGTCTACAGCCAAGCTCTAAGATATAACCGCATTTGCTCCAATCCCTCAGATAGAGACAAGCACCTACAAGATCTCTATCAAGCATTCTTAAAACTACAATACCCACCTGCTGAAGTGAAAAAACAGATTGACAGAGCCAGACAAGTACCCAGAAGTCACCTCCTACAAGACAGGGCCAACAAAGAAAATAACAGAACACCACTAGCTGTCACCTTCAGCCCCCAACTAAAACCTCTCCAGCGCATCATCAGAGATCTACAACCTATCCTGAAAGATGATCCTTTACTCTCACAGATCTTGGGAGACAACCTGTCCTCGCTTACAGACAACCCCCCAACCTAAAGCAAATACTCACCAGCAACCACACATCACTGAACAAAAACACTGACCCAGGAACCTATCCTTGTAACAAAGCCCGATGCCAACTCTGTCCACATATCTATTCAAGTGACATCATCATAGGGCCTAATCACATCAGCCATACCATCAGGGGCTCGTTCACCTGCACATCTACCAATGTGATATATGCCATCATGTGCCAGCAATGCCCCTCTGCCATGTACATTGGCCAAACCGGACAGTCTCTACGCAAAAGAATTAATGGACACAAATCTGACATCAGGAATCATAATACTCAAAAACCAGTGGGAGAACACTTTAACCTGTCTGGCCATTCAATGACAGACCTGTGGGTGGCTATCTTACAACAGAAAAACTTCAAAAACAGACTCCAACGAGAGACTGCTGAGCTGGAATTGATATGCAAACTAGACACAATCAACTCAGGATTGAATAAGGACTGGGAATGGATGAGCCATTACAAACATTGAATCTATCTCCCCTTGTAAGTATTCTCACACTTCTTATCAAACTGTCTGTACTGAGCTATCTCGATTATCACTTCAAAAGTTTTTTTTCTCTTACTTAATTGGCCTCTCAGAGTTGGTAAGACAACTCCCACCTGTTCATGCTCTCTGTATGTGTGTATATATATCTCCTCAATATATGTTTCACTCTATATGCATCCGAAGAAGTGGGCTGTAGCCCACGAAAGCTTATGCTCTAATAAATTTGTTAGTCTCTAGGTGCCACAAGTACTCCTGTTCTCTTTGTGGTCAGGAGATATAAAGACTGCATGGGACTGGCACCAGCCTTCCAAAAGGAGTGGAGAGGGCTGGGAGAGTGGGGAGGTGTGACCCTCTCCACAGTACATCCAGAACCATGAGCCGTTGTGTTACCCTTCTGCATCAAGGGGAGAGCTTTGCTGGGACTTGCTCCCTGGCACCCTAGTCTGTCCATCTCACCAGCAAACTCTTTGAGACTCTGCTGGTCTTAACCTTGCCTTCCAGGTAACCATCAGTGAACCCCAGTTCCCCAGACCCATCTCTCTGCAGTATCCAGTCCCTCCCACTGGACACTCGTAGAAATGTAAGTTCACTGCTTCCAAAGAGCGTACACGTGAGCCTGTTAGATTAGCTGAGGACTCTTACTTTACTTTAATATAACAGCACTGAGATGATTTATAGTAAAACTAAGAATAGGTTTATTAACAAAGAACAGAGATTTATGTGACTCTAAGTAGAGATAACAGAAACAGAAAATGGTTACAAACAAAACAAAATAAAACACGCTTTCTAGTGCCTAAAACTTAATTCTAGCAAGCGTGTGTCTTTGCCTAAAATAGTTTTTCACTGTCATTTCACGACATTCACTGTCCCCTTTGTCCACAAAGTGATGTATAAATAAAAGGTTCTCATCTCTTCTTTGAAAAGTAAACCCCGACAAAGTTCTTTTCCCCAGCTGCTCCTCCTTTAGGGTGCAGGCACCAACCCCGCTTTTCATCTTCTGGCCAGTTTGCTTTCTTGATTGGCTTAATTACTTTGTTTACCTTAGATGCAAGTGTACTTCCCTTTGTCTCTGGCATTACCTTGCTGAATTTACATTGGTGATACAGGCAAAGCAACATTCTTTTGTCTAGGAAAAACTTGTTTATGGAGTCTGTCCCCAAAGCATAACCGGTGAGACACTAGCTTTCATTTGAGACATGACTTGATACTTTGCTATTACAATAATACTGAACTTCTTGGCTGCCCTTCACAAGTTTATACTGTAATTTTTTAATTTTCTTTTGTTCTTGGGCTTTTACAGCCATAACACTAAACAAAGTATCAAATTCATTCTATGGTAATGAACAAAATCTTATCCTAAAACATGAACCAGCAATAATTAAAAAGATGCCCCAGAGGGCTCTATGGATTGTGATTATTCTTTTCTCTTGATATATTTTAGTGGCCCCAGTGATTTCTTGTAGATTCCAGTACTGATTTTATGCAGATTATGCTGTTATGTGCATAAATAGGCCATCTGTCACAGACCTTACGATTGAAGTACAGTGCATTTTGAGCTCTGTGCAACTGATTCCCTCCCCTCCCCCCCCCCCCCCCAAAATTAACAACCTGTTCCCTCGTCTCTCCTTCCTAATCTGAATTACTTGGATGAGTCTTGTGAAATATCCCCTGTATGAGCATACTCCTCTTTAAATATATATAGCCAGCCTTTGGACAGATTAATTTTTAACTTTTACACCTTTTTTTGATTACCTTATCAGTGACTGTTGAGTTAGATTAGGATTCCTCTAAATTAATTTAAAATGCTATGCTTGCAAAAGGTACTTGACATTAGTTTCCTATTTTCCATTGCTACAAATTCATTACAGTGATCATATGTACAATGGGACTTTGTTTGAATTTCAGGTAAAACCAAGAAGAATGTACCATAGTTCTGTTAGATTCATTTTCCTCAGATCCCTTGGGGAATCTCACAGGGACATATACTGAACTGATTGTGCTGAAATGAAAAATTCTGCCTGCATTAACTAACAGTTATTCCTAAATGTGTCTTGTGGAAACATGCCTACTTATGTCAGAATCTAAAGTCTAGAATCTGACACACTGCATCTTACTGATACTGGTGCACTGAAATAGTCAAAATGCAAATCTAGTCAGATAAAGTCCTAATTAAAAACTCTATTTCACGGATAGAGAGCTTCATCTTATTTTTTCTTTTATAAAGACCTGGATGTACTGAACTGGACATAAAATATTTGCTCAATGGATTTGCTTTTTTTTTAACTTTCAGATCTTTTTTTTTTTTACTGCTTATCTTGGGCCTTAACTGTTGAAGTTGTCATTTAAATGAATGCATGAAGATCTCCTTAGGGTTTTTGTCTTGTTTAAATAAATTGAATCAGATTGATTTAGGATTCCTATTACAATCTGTTAAATTTACCCAGGCTGTTGAGGGATATAATGTTATCAGGGTTTGTTATGAATTACAAAGGGAAACAAATGAGAACTGCTCAAGAGGTTGCCATAATTCATCATTTAGGTAACATCCATAACACAATCACTTTAAAGCAAAAATCTAGATCTTGTTTAATTAAACTATTTACATATTCAATTGATAAATTGCAGGTTTTAAGTTTTAAAAAAAAATCAAAAAACTTTAAAAGCTTCCTTTTTTATTAGGGTCCTTATTTTTAGTCTAAAAATTCTCATTAACTATAAAACAAACTTTGAATGCTCAGCTGTGATTCTAAGATCCTGCTGAGAACTTTATATTGTAGATCTATGGATATTTGTTGTAAGTTTTAGTTATCCACCATTATTTCATTTTTCCTGTTGTGTTTATGTATCATTAAGTTAGTTTAACTCGTGTATTGGGGGAGAGGGGTGAGATAGGAGTTAAGTTTAAATGAATACCTCTCATTCCCATGAATGTCAGCATTTTTCCCTCCTACTATGCTCTGTCTACATCAGGCCACTTTTAAACACAATTTAACGGATCAAAACATTTTAAAGGGTGCTTCCTTTATAGTGTGGTTGATGGTAACATTCCAAACTGCAGCGAGTGCTGCTGAGTCCAATAGTCGTCTGCTCCCTTTCTTGCCCAACATCCCTCTGCAGCTCTCTGGAACACCTATGACAAGATAGCAATAAGAGTTTAAACTGTGGAAACAGTGATTCAGGTGCACCTTGAACTAAAGGAATTGCAGACACAGCAAAAAAAAAAAAAAGTTGTATAGCCTTGAACTAATTAAAATGTGCACAAATGGTCTTTGTATGACCAAAAAAAATTGACCTTGGGACACAGGTAAATGTAATAACAAAAAGTGTGCTAAAGAAGTAAGAAGCACTTATAAGTGGATGAATCAAAAATGTCTGGAAAAGACTATAATGAAGGAGCAATTCCAATGTTGGGAGAGTGCACACAGACACTTTAAATACAAAGGAAAATCAATTTCTGCTGGGACAGAGGCAAGCTACCAGTCTTGGGCCAACATACATATGAGGCTCTTGGTTTCATTAAGAGGATGCATACCACAGAGACAGAAAGACAACATAGTGGATGTAGGGATTCTCAGCTAGAGTATTGTGTCCAGTTCTTGGCACCACATTTCAGGAAAATTTGGAGAAAGTCCAGAGGAGAGCAACAAAAATGATTAAAGGTCTAGAAAACATGACCTATGAGGGAAGATTGAAAAAATTGGTTTGTTTAGTCTGGAGAAGAGAAGACTGAGCCGGGGCATGGTAACAGTTTTCAAATACATAACAGGTTGTTACAAGGAGGAGGGAGCAACATTGTTCTTAACCTCTGATGATAGGATAAGAAGAAATGGGTTTAAATTGCAGCAAGGGTGTTTTAGGTTGGAATTAAGGAAGGGTAATAGAATTAATACCAATCAACATGGTTTTATGGAAAACAGATCTTGTAAAACTTATTTATATAAAATTTCATGATTATAGGTTTGGTTGATAATGGAAATAGTGGTGTTATGATAAACTTGGATGGCTGTAAAGCATTTGACTTGGTATCACATGAGATTTTGATTAAGAAATTAGAATGAAACATTCAAATGGCACACAGTAAATGGATTAAAAACTAGCTAAATGGTGCCTCTCAAAGTGTAATTGTAAATGGGGAATCCTCATCGAGCAATTGTATTTCTAGTGGGGTCCTGCCTGGATTGGTTCTTTACAATAGCCTATTTGACCTAGAAGAAAACATAAAACCATCACTGATAGTCTGCAGATAACACAAAGATTGGGGGAGTGGTGAAAAATGAAGAGAACAAGTCATTGATACACAATGATCTGGATCATTTGATAAGCTGGGCACAAACAAATAATACACATTTTAATATAGCCTAATGTAAAAATGAAAAACTGCTTGGGTCTAAAGGGGTGACAATGCATTTAAATGGGGCCCAATATCAAGTTATACATCGAGGAACAAAAAATGTTGGCTATCGTTACAGGATGGGGGATGCTATCCTGAGAAGCTCTCTCTCTAAAAACAGACTTGAGGGTCATGGTGGATAATCAGCTGAACATAAGCTCCCATTGTGACATCAACCAAAAAGGGCTAATGCGATCCTTCGATATATAAACAGCAGAATATCGAGTAGTAGAAAGGTTATGTTGCTGTGTATGTGATACTGGTGTGACTGCTACTGGAATACTGTCCCCAATTCTGATGTCCACAATTTAAGAAGGATGTTGAAAAACTGGAGAGGTTTCAGAGAAGTCTTGGGAATGATTATAGGATTAAAAACATGCCTTTATAGTGAAAGACTCAATGAGCTTGATTTATTTAGTTTAACAAAGAGAAGGTTGGGGTGACTTGATCAGTCTGCCACTATCTAGACGGGGAACAGACTTTATATAAAAAGATCCAAAGAGATCAAATGGCTAGACTTTGAAGCCAGACAAATTCAGAATGGAAATAAGGCACATTTTTCAGTGAGTGTAATTAGGCATTAGATCAGTTTACCAAGAGTTGTGGTGAATTCTCAATCACTGGACATTTTTAAGTCAAAATGGGATGTTTTGCTGCTTTAAAAAAAAAAAAAAAAAAAAGCTTTAATGCACAGAGGAGTTAATTCAGGAAAGACCTATATAGCCTATGTTACGCTGAGGGTCAGACTAGATGATCACAATGGTTTCTTCTGGGATTATAAAATATGAATTATTCTTTTATTGACCAGTAACACTTACCACGTTCATCAAAAGTCCTTAAGAACCATATCCCAGATACTTAAGGATCTGCATTACACACATTTAATCTAAAATGTAATCATTAAAGATGGCTACTTTTTTAATAGAATGATAGGTAACCATTCTTGATTTATTAGAAAAATCCCAGATCAAAACATCTTTAAATCTTTCACTTGATCTAATTTTATAGTTTCGTTGCATCTGCTGATGCAAAAGCTTTACTTTGTTTTTTATAAAAATCTAATTTAAGCTAAATAAATGTAAAGAATGTTTGTCTCCAGGATATTCTTGATGGTGCCATTCTGATGATATATTACAACAATCTATTATCACAGCAATTGTTCTCTGATAGTGTACAGTATTAGAACAATAAATCACTGGTATCCTAAAAACTGGCATGTTACGTTTTTTTTTTAATTTTTTTTATTTTAGAGGGAGGGTGGAGGGGTGTGTGTGTGTGTGTGTGAGAGAGAGAGAGAGAGAGAGAGAATGAACAAGAAGTTGAGAAGGAAAGAGGAGAACTTTTAATAATGGAGGGAACACTTCAAGGTGCTGACGAGTTCATAAGGTGCAGTGTATGTATACAGCTTTTTATTACTGTAGGTCACAGTGAAAGGAACAATTAACACAATAACCCACAGATCTGGTAAAGTTCAATATACATCAGTGGCATTAGACATCAATATGGGGTAGAATTTCACATTTTTAGTTCATAGGCAGCATTTAATTCTTGTTTCCATATATTAGGCACTTATATGGCCCCCATTACCAGAATTTTTTAAAATTTAAATGCAACTATTCTAACACCCCGTGAAGTATTATTCCCATTTTACAGTTGGCAAACTGAGATTTTTTTTCCCTCAAGGTCACTCAGGCAGGCAGTGGAAGAGCAAGGATATGACCCGGTGGCCTTTTCATTTCCTAGGCTAATGCCCTACCCACCAAACCATGCTTCTTTTGAGCTTCTGCTTTTTCTGCATGTTATTGTTGGCAAAAAGAATGTAGGCCTCATTCACAGGATGGGGAGCTGTGTCCTGAGAAGGATATAGCTCTTGTCCAACTGGCTATCAACTATGATCCCTAACATGACCTTTGGATATATAAAAAAGGAAATAGTAAATGGTATTCTATTGAATTGGTTTAACAAAGTGAGACCATCACTGGAATGTGTGTCCACCTCTGGTGTCTACACTTCATAAGGGATAGTGAAAAATTGGAAAGGGTTCAGAAAAGAGCCAAAAGAGTGGTTCAAGTCTATAAAATCTGCTTTATAGTGAGAGAAGAAGCTTAACTTTCTCTGATAAACTAAGTAGATTAAGAGGTGACTTGATCAGTCTATTAGTATCTGCCTCTGATGATCATTTCTGATGAGAGCTCTTTAATCTACCAGAGATAGACAAAACAAGATCTAATAATTGAAAGCTAAAGTTAGACAAATTCAGATTACAAATAAGGTATACACTTTTTTTCAGTGAATCACTGGAAAAACGTACCTAGGGATATGGTGGGTTCTCCATCACTTGAAGTCTTTAAATCAAGATTGGATGTTTTCTATACTTTAGCTTGACCAGAAATAATGGGCTTGATGCAAGAATTGCTGGGTGAAATTCTAAGGCCTGTATGATGCAAGTCAGACTAGATAATCATAATGGATCTTTGGGGTCCATTGTATTAAACAAATGATTTGTGCATTATTGTGGGCCAGGACTGTATGTAACCCCTTTGGGGGTGGTGGCAAGGGGAGATGTGAGACCTGGGGGTTCAAAAGACTATATTGAACTATGTGTCAGACAAGAATGGACTCCTAGAACAAAACATGTGAAGTGGTTTTCCTAGCGATTATCAAGGGGGAGGTACATGCAAATTCCCCATCTCCCGTTATGCAAAAATCCAGCCCTTTGAAGCTACATGCTGAGATGCATGCCATTGTCTGCTGATCACCTGTTACATGAGGCCAAGATCAAAGGCCCAAGCTGTATAAAGGAAAGGCTGAACTATGCGTGATTGTTTTGGTTCTGAATCTGAGACCATTATGAACATGTTATCAAGGGGAAAACCCACTTGAGGTTGAGATGGGAGCTGCGGTGTTTTCTAGTAAGCCTTTTAGTATGCATATAGGTTCTTACTGTTTTATAATATGTTTTCTGTGTAACACTTTCACCTTAAGAATAAATGTGCTTGCTTATAAAGATGTGTGGTAGCTTGTAACTGCTGGCAGTTACACTGTTTATAGCCTTCGGTGAGAGAACAAAGTGGAAATGATGTCCTATTTATGCAGACTGGCTTGCTGGGGATATTACAGCTTAGGTGGGGAACTGTGCAGACTGGGAAAAACCCTGGTCAGGAGGGAGAGAGACGCAGATCTCTACCCGAAAGAGGTGACAGCTGAGGAGCTGGGACTACAGAGTGGTGCCCTTGAGGGACCACGGAATGGGAATACAGGTTCAATTGCCCTAAACAGTGACAGGTTCCTTCTGGACTTACAAATAATAGATTCATGGATTTTGTTACATGAGCCCCTAGAGGACAAGATTAGGTTTGGGGCTTCATCATGCTAGGTACTGTACACACACACAATGAAAACATTGTCCCTACCCCCACAAACTTGCAGTCTAAGTGATGATTAATGACCAGGTGCCATGAATTCAGTTAAATATTGTAGGGGGCTCATGCATGTCTGAAATTTTAGCAAACCACTTATGTGTGGAGACAGATGTGATGAGTCTTCTAGTCTGTAGCTCTGACAGTTCCATCTGCAAGGAGGAGTAGTTGTAGCAGGCATCTGAATTGCCTAGATCAGAGTGATAGGATTTTTTTTTTAAGAGTATAGGAGCTCCTGTCAGTGCAACACTGAACTGTTTCTTTCTGCATTCAGGTTAATTGTGGAATGTTCTCAGTTAATAGGACTGGTAGGTTTGATGTTTCCCTGAATTGTTTACCGAGAACTATTTTTTTCCTCAGCTTGGAAGCTCTCATACAAATTTAAAAATGAGGCTAACACCAGGCATGCCAATATAGCCAGCAAATTCTGTAGCCACCTCCATCATGCAGCTCTGCTAATATTATACTCTTGCTCTAGGGCATCTCTAATATTCAAGTCATTGACTCTGATGAATAGTGACTATGAAATCAGTTGTATGATAGTTTTGTTATATACACAAACGGAAGCTGGGACGAGGTCACAACTCATTATTCCTCTTGATTCCAAACATGATTGAACCCAGGTTTCCAGAGGTAAAAGGAGAATGCACTAACCCACCCTGACACCTAGCTTCCTATCCCTAGGCGGACCTACACTTGTTCCATACCACAGCATGTGAATAAAGCTTGTCTTATTGTTACAGGCTTACTGAAGATAACAAGGACATTTAACTCATTTACATTTGAAAACAAATAAGCAGTCATGTGTTTTCATAATGCTGATACTGAAATAGTTTAACTTATCATATAAATCACAATGATGAGTCCTTTGACAGTACAGTGTGAATCTGCTTAATGTGTTCTATGGTTTCTCAGGTAAACTAAAGATGATTAGTTTCAGTTCCTTAAATACCATCTCTGTAATATGCAAATAAAAACACCATTAGGTGACAGCAACTACTCTTCTTTAATAAATAGTGATGCTGTTTTATGGTTTCTATAGAATAAAGAAACAGTACAATTCACCAGTGGTGAAATCCACCCATTGCAAAAGATTTATGCTCCATTTAAATCCCATTTGAGTCCCATTTCGAAGGTGTGGAGAATGAGGGAGTTGCATAGTGGTTTTGTTTTATAAATATTGTAACCTTGAGGGGCTTGATATTAAACTGCTTGACTGCGAGGAGTTAAATCAAAAGAGGCTGTTAAGGGAAAACAGATGCCAAAGATAGAATCATAGTACTGGAAGGACATTGAGAGGTCATCTAGTCCAGTCCCCTGCACTCATGGCAGGACTAAGTATTATCTAGACCATTCCTGACCGGTGTTTGTCTAACCTGCTCTTAAAAATCTCCAATGATGGAGACTCTACAACCTCCCTAGGCAATTTATTCCAGTCCTTAACCATCCTGACAGAGTTTTTCTTAATAATGTCCAACCTAAACCTCCCTTGCTGCAACTTAAGCCCATTGCTTCTTGTCCTATCTTCAGAGGTTAAGAGAAACTGTTACAAGGAGGAGGAAGAAAAACTTTTACATACTTGAAAACTGTTATCATGCCCCCATCAGTCTTCTCTTTTCTAGACTAAACAAACCCAATTTTTTCAGTCTTCCCTCATAGGTCATGTTTTCTAGACCTTTAAACATTTTTGTCGCTCTTCTCTGGACTTTCTCCAATTTGTCCACATTCTTCCTGAAATGTGGCGCCCAGAACTGGATACAATACTCCAGTTGAGGCCTAATCAGTGCGGAGTAGAACAGAAGAATTACTTCTTGTGTCTTGCTTACAACACTCCTACTAATACATCCCAGAATGATGTTTGCTTTTTTTGCAACAGCATTACACTGTTGACTTATATTGGTCCACTATGACTCCCAGATCCCTTTCCGCAGTACTCCTTCCCAGGCAGTCATTTCCCATTTTGTATGTGTGCAACTGATTGTTCCTTCCTAAGTGGAGTACTTTGCATTTGTCCTTATTGAATTTCATCCTATTTACTTCAGTTCATTTCTCCAGTTTGTCCAGATCATTTTGAATTGTAATCCTTTCCTCCAAAGCACTTGCAACCCATGCCAGCTTGGTGGTATCTTCAAACTTTATAAGTGTACTCTCTATGCCATTATCTAAATCACTGATGAAGATATTGAACAGAACCAGACCCAAAACTGATCCCTGTGGGACCCCACTCATTATGCCCTTCCAGCATGACTGTGAACCACTGATAACTACTCTCTGGGATGGTTTTCCAACCAGTTTTGCACCCACCTGATAGTAGTTCCATCTAGGTTGCATTTCCCTAGTTTATGAGAAGGTCATGTGAGACCATATCAAAAGCTTTACTAAACTCAAGATATACTATATCTACCACTTCCCTCCCTGTCCACAAGGCTTGTTACCCTGTCAAAGAAAGCTATCAGGTTGGTTCGACACTATTTGTTCTTGACAAATCCATGCTGACTGTTACTTATTGCCTTATTATCTTCTAGATGTTTGCAAATTACTTGGTTGTTTTCTCCATTATCTTTCTGGGTACAGAAGTTAAGCTGACTGGTCTGTAATTCCTTGGGTTGTCCTTACTTCCCTTTTTTATAGGTTGGCACTATATTTGTCCCTTTTCCAGTCTTCTGGAATCTCTCCCATCTTCCATGACTTTTCAAAGATAATCGCTAATGGATCTGATATCTCCTCAGTCAGTTCCTTGAGTATCCTAGGATGCATTTCATCAGGCCCTGGTGACTTGGAACATCTAATTTGTCTACATAATTTTTAACTTGTTCTTTCCCTATTTTAGCCTCTTCCGATCCTACCTCATTTTCACTAGCATTCACTGTTAGAGGTCCAATCACCACCAACCTTCTTGGTGAAAACCAAAACAAAAGTCATTAAACACCTCTGTCATTTCCACATTTTCTGTTTTCTCCCCCCGCCCACCACCACCACCATTCAGTAATGGGCGTACCCTGTCCTTGGTCTTCCTCTTGCCTCTAATGTATTTGTAGAATGTTTTCTTGTTACCCTTTATGTCTCTAGCTAGTTTGACCTGGTTTTGTGCCTTGGCACATCTGGATAGACAGCTTAAAGATAACAATGACTGGGCCCTCAGTTGGGAAGAAGTTACCTGGATGGCTCCTGCAGGGCTGGCTAGAAAGCCTAGGCTCAAAGGGAATCCTAAACCTTAAAGATTCTGCATATGGGTGTCAGTGAGAGGCTGAGAGCTGATGGTCTGTGTGTCTCCTTGCCAGCCTAAGATGGCATGCTGGGGGTTAGTTGGGCTGAGGGGAGCTTACAAATGCTTGCAAGGAAAGGTTAAAATTTAGGTGGGTATGGCTCTGTTGAATTAACCCTTTGCTCTGTGTGCTACATACCTCTAGGTAAAAGAATAAATAAGGGGATTTTTTTTAAAGATGCTGTTGCTGTGTCATTTCAGTTACTGTTGCAGGTTCCCAAAAGGAAATTCTGACCGGTACCAAAGCCAGTTGGGCTGGTCACATTAACGAGGTTAGGAAATGGGGTGCTGCCACCCAGGATCCCTGTGGTTCCACCCAGACTCAGGTACAAGAAGTCAGATGTACTCGTGAAGAGCAAGAGGTCTCGTCTTAGGTGTGGCTCATCCTGTAACCATGACATGGGGTGAAACAATGCATAAGCTTTGTGCCATCCCTCTGTAAACACCCCAAATTTGTCTCCATTATTTAAATTTTGTCCAAATGAAATTTCTGAAGATAATTGGTGCTCATAGCCCACCTGTCAGGTGCAGAAGGTATGTTATCCCTATTTACTGATGGGGAACTGAGTCAGAGATGAAAACATTTCCCCAAGGTCTCTCAGTTTGTGGCAAACTAGGAACTGAAATCTGGTCTCCCAAGCCTTACTCACAGGACCACCCTTCTTCTCTCAGCTGGCACAATAAAAAGTCCTGGGAATAAGAATAATTTAAGAAGAAAGAAATCAGTAACTCTGACTGGATCTAGTCATACATTGACCTAGTACCATCATCTTACAGCTATTGTAAAAAGAAAAATGCAGTAGGTACAGTTTGAATTTTAAATACAATTGAAACTGCACTGATAAGCAGTTCTTCTGCTTCCGTATAAAAGGAATCTTGAGTTTCATTGTAACTGGCATTATCAAAGATATATTCTCTATTATGGAAAAATAGCTTTTTCATACACTTATAGAAATTAGAGATGGAAAAGACCTATTAGGTCACCATCTTCCTGTCAGTGCAGAAGGTTTCCATTTATTTGCAACCTCAGGCATATTTTCCTTATTACAAAGATGCATGTATGCCATGTAATTATCTCATTCTAACCCCCTAGGCGTCTATCAGTGGTTCTGACAGTTACATCTACCATGTGTTAAGGATAATAACGGAGGGTAGGTTGATTGTCAGATTAGAAATCCTTTAAAAGGTTCTGACAACATTAACCTTAGGGACACTCGGTTTCTGTGCTAATGGAATATTAGAAAAAAAATATGGACTCCTGTTGGCCTGATTGCATTCAAATTTAGCCCTGATGTCAGTGAATTTTCACATAATGTCCCTAGCTACAAAACTATTGTATGAACTGGTAAAAGTTGGAAAAGGCAGTTTTTAACTTAACAGTTGTGCAAAATATTTATTGTTTATTTTTTCAGTGAAATTTGACTTTTAAACTCATGAAACTTTTCAAAATTTTCTAAAATGGCTCAAATTTTGTAAAATGTTCAACATTTAGTGCAAAATATCTATCTGGAAGCTTGTGAAAAAGCCATTTTAACATGAAAATTCATACTTAAGAAGAGCCTGCAGAAGGAGGAAGACACCCCCCCCCCCCCAAAGAGTCACATGATCTTTTATATCTGGATTTAACACAGGTTTGGGATCCATGAGGGTTGAGTTCTATTCCAATATTTGATGCTAACTGACCTTTTTTAATACTTTTCAGTTATTTACCATAAAGCTTTTGATTTCTTCAGAGAATGGCTAGTGGTATCCTCCACCACTAAGGCCGTTCTCTAAGCTGCTTCTCTATTTGCTGTTTTTAAGTATAAAAGCCAGCAAAGTACACCATACTTTCCCAGTCGAGTGAGCAGGCTATCTGCCCATTCCCCTAGTCTGCATCCAAGTAATCAGAATACTTCACCTGGTCCCATTGGCATTACTGGAGAAGTGGGGTGCTATTTGCAGATGACAAAATGTAGGTAGACGTGTAAGGTCTGTTGTGAGGAAGAAAAGTCTAGTTTGACCAGGTTTTGAGATTTGTTATGAGATGGTCACACAGATCTGATTACAGGAAAGCTTGCAGACAGTTGTCAGATCTCACAGGTTTTCTCACTGAAAATAAATGGGAGACGCAGGAAAATCTATGGGATTCTGAAAGTCTCTAATACTGTCATCAATATAAATCAAATGTGTTTATGATAAATTCCAAATCCCAGCTATAGTTATCTACACTCAGTCACTGATTATAGTTATGTTCCTTTTTCACATGTACTATTTAATAGCAATACAGCATCAATAAACTGAGAGTAGGGAAATACTGTAAATGTTATGAATTGGGAGGTACAACTGGCTACTGTGTGAATCTACTTGTATCTATATAATTATATACATACATTTATATGTGTGCCTATATATAATGATTTCTGTGCCACTTTCATTTTGGTGTCTTAATTTGCAGTACATCTATTTTTATATACAAGGGTTGTTGATTAATCACAGTTAACTCACGGAATTAACTCCGAAAAATTAATCGTGATTAACAAAATTAATTGCAATAATCACAGTTTTAATCGCACTGTTAAACACTAGAATACCAGTTGAAATGTATTAAATATTTTTGGATGTTTTTCTACATTTTCAAATATATTGATTTCAATTACAACACAGAATACAAAGTGTACACTGCTCACTTTATATTTTTGATTATAAATATTTGCACTGTAAAAATTATAAAAGGAATAGTATTTTTCAATTCACCTCATACAAGTACTGTAGTGCAATCTCTTTATCGTGACAGTGCAATTTACAAATGCAGATTATTTTTGTTACATAACTGCACTCAAAAACAAAACAATGCAAAACTTCGGAGCCTACAAGTCCACTTAGTCCTACTTCTCATTCAGCCAATTGCTAAGACAAACAACTTTGTTTACATTTACGGGAGATAATGCCCACTTCTTATTTACAATATCATCAGAAAGTGAGAACAGGCATTCACAAGGGACTTTTTTAGCCGGCATTACAAGGTATCTACGTACCTCGTATGCCCCTTCATGCTTTGGCCACCAGTCCAGAGGACATGCTTCCATGCTGATGACTCTCGTTTAAAAAATGTGTTCATTAAATTTGTGATTGAACTCCTTGGGGGAGAAATTGTATGTCTCTGGCTCTATTTTACCCGCATTCTGCCATATATTTCATGTTATAGCAGTCTGGGATGATGACTCAGCACATGTTCATTTTAAGAATACTTTCGCTGCAGATTTGACAAAACGCAAAGAAGATACCAATATGAGATTTCTAAAGAGAGCTACAGCACTCGACCCAAGATTTAAGAATCTGAAGTGCCTTCCAAACTCTGAGGGGGACGAGGTGTGGAGCATTCTTTCAGAAGTCTTAAAAGAGCAACACTCCAATGCAGAAACTATAGAACCAGAACCACCAAAAAAGAAAATCAACTTCTGCTGATGGCATATGACTCAGATGATGAAAATGAACATGCGCCGGTCCGCACTGCTTTGGATTATTATCGAGCAGACCCGTCATCCGCATGGACGCATGTCCTTTAGAATGGTGGTTGAAGCATGAAAGGACATATGAACGTTTAGTGCATCCGGCACATAAATATCTTGCGACGCCGGCTACAACAGTGCCATGAGAATACCTGTTCTTGCTTTCAGGTGACATTGTGAACAAGAAGCGGGCAGCGTTATCTTCTGCAAATGTGAACAAACTTGTTTGAGTGATTGGCTGAACAAGAAATAGGACTGAGTGGACTTGTAGGCCCTGAAATTTTACGTTTTATTTTTGAATGCAGTTATTATTGTACATAATACTACATTTGTAAGATCAACTTTCATGATCGAGATTGCACTACAGTACTTGTGTTAGGTGAATTGAAAAATACTTAAGAACATAAGAATGGCCATACTGGGTCAGACCAAAGGTCTGTCAAGCCCAGTATCCTGTCCTCTGTTCATTCCTTTTGGGGCACCTGCCATTGGCCACTGTCAGACAGGTTATCATCAAGTGATCCATGCCCTGTCACCCAATCCCAGCTTCTGGCAAACAGAGGCTAGGGACACCATTCCTCCCCATCCTGGCTAATAGGTCCATCAATGGCTATCTTCCATGAATCTATCTAGCTCCCTTTTGAACCCCGTTATAGTATTGGCCTTCACAACACCCTCTGACAAGAAGTTCCAGAGGTTGACAGTGTGTTGTGTGAAAAAATACTGTACTTTCTTGTGTTTGTTTTAAACCTGCTACCTAATAATTTCATTTGGTGGCCCCTAGTTCTTATATTATGGGAACAAGTAAATAACTTTTCCTTATTCACTTTCTCCACACCACTCATGATTTTATATACCTCTATATCATATCCCCCCTTAGTCTCCTCTTTTCCAAGCTGAAAAGTCCTAGTCTTATTAATATCTCCTCACAAGGAAGCAGTTCTATACCCCTAATCACTTTTGTTGCCCTTTTCTGAACCTTTTCCAATTGCAATATATCTTTTTTGAGATGGGGCAACCACATCTGCATGCAGTATTCAAGGTGTGGGCATACCATGGATTTATATAGAGGCAATATGATATTTTCTGTCTTAATATCTATCCCTTTCTTGATGATTCCCAACGTTCTGTTCGCTTTTTTAACTGCCACTGCACATTGAGTGGATGATTTCAGAGAACTAGCCACAATGACTCCAAGATCTTTCTTGAGTGGTAACAGCTAATTTAGACCCCATCATTGTATATGTATAGTTAGGATTATTTTTTCCAATGTACATTACTTTGCATTTATCAACATTAAATTTCATCTGCCCTTTTATTGCCCAGTCACCCAGTTTTGTGAGATCCTTTTGTAGCTCTTTGCAGTCTGCCTGGGACTTAACTATCTTGAGTAGTTTTGTATCATCTGCAAATTTTGCCACCTCATTGTTTACCCCTTTTTCCAGATTGTTGGGCCCAGTACAGATCCCTGGGGGACACCACTATTTACTTCTCTCCATTCTGAAAACAAAGGGTATGAATAAATGGTCTGTTTCCTGTCTTTTAACCAGTTACCAATCAATGAGAGAACCTTCCCTCTTATCCCATGACTACTTATTTTGCTTTAGAGCCTTTGATGAGGGACCTTGTCAAAGGCTTTCTGAAAATCTAAATACACTATATCCACTGGATCTCCTTTGTCCACATGCTTCTTGACCCCCTCAAAGAATTCTAGTAGATTGGTGAGGCATGATTTCCCTTTACAAAAACCATGTTGACGATTTCCCAACAAATTATGTTCATCTATGTGTCTGACAATTTTGTTCTTTACGTTAGTTTCAATCAGTTTGCCCGGTACTGAAGTGAGGCTTATTGGCCTGTAGTTGCCAGGGTCACCTGGCAACTACAGGCATCACATTAGCTAGCCATTTGGTACAGAAGCTGATTTAAATCATAGGTTACAGATGACAGTTAGTAGTCTTGCAATTTCACATTTGAGTTCCTTCAGAACTCTTGGGTGAATCCAGGACCTGATGGTAGACTTTTTACTGTTTAGTTTATCAATTTGTTCCAAAACCTCCTCTAATGACACCTCAATTTGGGACAGTTCCTCAGATCTGTCACGCAGAAAGAATGGCTCAGGTTTGGGAATCTCCCTCACATTCTCAACAGTGCAGACCAATGCAAAGAATTCATTTAGTTTCTCCACAATGGCCTTATCTTTGAGTGCTCCTTTAGCATCTCGATCATCCAGTGGGTCCACTGGTTGTTTAGCAGGCTTTCTGCTTCTGATGTATTTTAAAAAAATGTTTGCTATTACTTTTGGAGTCTTTGGCTAGCTGTTCTTCAAATTCTTTTTTGGTTTTTCTAATTATATTTTTACACTTCATTTGCCAGAGTTTATGCTCTTTTCCTCATTAGGATTTATCTTCCCCTTTAAAAAGAATGCCTTTTTGCCTCTCACTGCTTCTTTTATTTTGTTTAACCATGGTGGCTCTTTTTTGGTTCTCTTACAATGTTTTTTTTTAAATTGGGGTATACATTTAAGTTGAGCCTTTTAAAAAGTTTCCACTTTTTTTCCCCACAGTGTAAATATTTGTAATCAAAAATAAATATAAAGTGACCAATGTAAACTTTGTATTCAGGGTTGTAATTAAAATCAATATATTTGAAAATGCAGACAACATCCAAAAATATTTAAATTAATGGTATTCTATTATTGTTTAACAGTGTGATTAATCACGATTAACTTTTTTAATCACTTCACAGCCTGTGTGTGTGCGTATATATACATATAAAACACTGCTTGCTAACACAGCTAGGGATAGCAAACCTCATGAGTAAGGTTTTGCAGATCTTTTGAAGTTCCAGTGCAGAGTCCATCCATAGCTCAGTTGTGTGGCCACACTCCATACCACAAAATCCTACAACAGTACTATGCGGGGGCAGGGGGAGGGATGAGAGTAGGAAGCTCTGTGTTTATAGAAATGCTGTATCTACCCAACCATGCCTTCACCCTTTACACCAGGGGTAGAGTTGAGTTTTCCTCCCCCCACATGCAAATCCCACTGCCACCAGTAGGAGAGAACTGGGGAATAGTGGCAGGAAAGGTGACCCAGCATTTTGTGGCTTTTTTTCTCCCAGCCTTTCCCATGTGGCCTGTGAATCAAATAACACTGAAATTCTTAGGCATGTTGTTAAAGTGGGTTTGAAATTAGGCAAATTTGTCAGTCCATCCCTCAGTGCCAAATACAATCCCAGGGTTAGGTAAGCGAACACTGGCATAATGTCCTGGATTTTAAGGTCTTTAAAAAAAGAATTTTTCTTTTCACTATAAAACAGCATCCATATTAAATCCAAAACAGGGATCCTTTGCTCAGGCTCCCAACCAATGCATTTACAACCGGTACACTCGGTAATTAACTTGGAGGAAAGTTTACTTATACACTCACATAGCTGAAGCTCTGAACTTGCTGCAGTCTAATTTAGTCCATGATAGTAACGGTAATATGAGAGACCATGAAAACGTATACTTAGTTTTGAACTTATGACTTAAGAACTGGATGTGGTTTTAGCTGTAAATATGAAGGCTTCTACAGCTTGTCACTCAAAAGGCTCACTAACTATATTTTCTAATGTACTCTACTAACCCATTTAAAGCAAATAAGAAGGATCAACTTTAACACCGTCTGCTAATGTGTGGACAGCAACAAATATTGCCATTGTGACTTTATAGCATATTCAAATTCCTCCTCTACACAAGCTGTTTTGCTCTCTAAATAAAAGGGTTTGATGCTTAGTGAGGATGTGGCACTGGTGGATATGCCTATCTTCCCATTCACTTTGCCTTCAAGATTTGTCTTCTCATTGCTTCTGACCCACTGAGATATAAGCACAATAAGAACTATGTACTGCTGACCACTTAGTTACAAGACCAGGCTAGTAAGGTGTTCAGTGGAAGCATGGCTTAAATAAATTGTAGGTTTAATAATTGATAGGTTTATACTGGTTATGATTATAAAAAACATTTCATAGGGAAACTTAACACTTAAGTATTGAAACTCTAATTCGTAAAGCAGGAACAACATAGTCATTTTCTAATTTATCTGGGTAGCATGTAGCTATCCTCCTCCTTTAATTACTCAACGTATTTTCTAGGAGACTGAGTTACAAAACAATTTTTGTAACAGCATTTCTTATGTTTTGCTGAAATTGTTACAAAAAGACTGGTGAAAAAGACAGAGCATAGAAATATGATCATAAGTTATTCTCTAAGCTTTATTACCCTTTGTATGATTTCTCTGGGTTCCAAAGAGATTAAACAAAACTACTGTTAAAATCAACTGGGATTTTCAAGTTAGCAAAGGCCTGTGAGTTGAATTAGAAGAGGCAGATTATATGATAGGGTCAAATGAAGGCAATCTGATACATGTAATGAAATGAGGCCTAGATAAAATGCAGAATATTACTCTTTGTGGAGACCTGTACTACCAGGCAAGATCATCTGCAGTTGATAGTAAGAGTTCTTTATGGAAGGATCTTATCAGGTTACGTATACACTTTTTAGCATTAAAGCAAAAGTGGATGATATACTTCTGATTTTGACTGTCCTTACTCAGAAATGGTTATATTTATTCAAAGGCTGTGTCCCAACATTATAAATTATCCATTCTGTTTTGTTTTTTAAAGAAAGGCAAAAAATTGAAATATGGCTTTCTTTTAAAGTTGACAATATCTTTCATTCAGGGGGCAGGAGTTCATAGGGAGACCTACAAGGTAAAAGTTAAAGCGTAAATAGGCTAAGAATGGCCTAGCTAACTTTTTAAATTACATATTAAGAGTCCTAGTTTCCTCCTGCTGTACAGAAATTGGGGGGGAGGGGGAGGAGTGGGAAACCAGAAGTGAATGAAAATGAGAGAAAATCATGCTACATTGTGACATTAAACAGCCATGTGTAGGAGCTGTTTGGAACCACCCAACCCATCAGGAGTTCTTGGAGCTATTGTTCCAGATGGCTCTTGGGTTTGCAGAGATGCTGATATACCATCTGTTGTCATCTTCAACTAGATGAACTCCATATCCACAGCTCCTCCCAACCCCGTGTAGAAAGTCTAACACCAACAGTGGTACTAAGCCTGTAGAATCCTTGAATGCTTTAACACAAGGAGTCCCATTGCACCTGCTGCTGTGTTGGGGGCACAACGGCAGGGGAAGAGTCTCTTTGCACCCTCTCCTTCCCTTGCATGTCCTCACAGAGGCCAGATGGAAACTAGCCTTAAGTTTTCTGGACCTCTACCACAAATAATAGCAATTCTACATTGAGGTTGGTCCAGTAAAAGATATTACCTCACCCACCTTGACTCTCTAATATCCTGGGACCGACAAGGCTACAACTACACTGCATACATACTGAAAGTTAAGCAGGTTAGGTGCTTTTGTGAATATTGGTAGGCACCATTCTGCACCTTTAGGCACCTAAATACCTTTGCAAATCTGACCTTAAATAAGGAGGGGCTGATAAATAGGGATGTGGAAAATGAGAGTAACGGGGGTGAAGAGAGACTGAAAGATCATAGATGATGGAAGGAGAGAGCATACCACAGGAAAATAGTGGGGATGGGATGGAGGGGAAATAAGAGCTTCCTGATCCCTACTGAGAAAGTAGGGCAATTGGCTAGATATCTTGGGTGCATGTACACAAACATAAGAAGCCTAGGAAACAAGCAGGAAGAACTGGAAGTCCTGGCACAGTCTAGGAACTACGACGTGATTGGAATAACAGAAACTGGTGGGGCAGTTCACATGACTGGAGAACTGTCATGGATGGGTATAAACTGTTCAGGAAGGACAGGTATGGGAGGAAAGGTGGAGGCATTGCATTGTATATAAGAGAGCGGTATGACTGCTCAGAGCTCCAGTTTGAAACTGGAGAAAAGCCTGTGGGGAGTCTTTGGGTTAAGTTTAGAGGCGAGAGCAACAAGGGTGATGTCGTGGTGGGCGTGTGCTATAGACCACCGGATCAGAAGGATGAGGTAGACGAGGCTTTCTTCGGACAACTAACTGAAGTTTCCAGATCACAGGACCTGGTTCTAATGGGGGACTTCAATCACCCTGACATCTGCTGGGAGAGCAATACAGCAATGCACCGACAATCCAGGAAGTTTTTGGAGAGTGTTGGGGACAACTTCCTGGTACAAGTGCTGGAGGAACTGACTAGGGGCTGTGCTCCTCTTGACCTACTGCTTACAAAAAGGGAAGAATTGGTAGGGGAGGTAGAAGTGGGTGGCAACCTAGGCAGCAGTGACCATGAGATGGTTGAGTTCAGCATCCTGACAAAAGGAAGAAAGGAGAGTAGCAAAATACAGACCCTGGACTTCAGAAAAGCAGACTTTGACTCCCTTAGGGAACTGATGGGCAGGATCCCCTGGGAAGCTAATATGAGGGGGCAAGGAGTCCAGAAGAGCTGGCTGTATTTTAAAGAAGCCTTATTGAGGGTGCAGGAACAAACCATTCCGAAGTGCAGAAAGAATAGAAAATATGGCAGGCAACCAGCTTGGCTTAACAGTGGAACCTTTGGTGAGCTTAAACTCAAAAAGAAAGCTTACAAGAATTGGACATTTGGACAGATGACTAGGGAGGAGTATAAAAATATTGCTAGAGCATGCAGGGTGAAATCAGGAAAGCCAAGGCACAATTGGAGTTGCAGCTAGCAAGGGATATGAAGGGTAACAAGAAGGGTTTCTACTGGTATGTTAGCAACAAGGAGGAGGTCAGGGAAAGTGTGGGCCCCTTACTGAATGGGGAAGGCAACATAGTGATAGATGTGGAAAAAGCTGAAGTACTCAATGCCTTTTTTTTTTTTTTTTTTTTTTTTGCGCCTCGGTCTTCACAGACAAGGTCAGCTCCCAGACTGATGCACTGGGAAACACAGTATGGGGAGGAGGTGAGCAGCCCTCAGTAGTGAAAGAACAGGTTGACTATTTAGAAAAGCTGGACTTGCACAAGTCCATTGGTCCAGATCTAATGCATCTAAGGGTGCTGAGGGAGTTGGCTGATGTGATTGCAGAGCCATTGGCCATTATCTTTGAAAACTTGTGTCGATCGGGGGAGGTCCCGGACGATTGGAAAAAGGCAAATATAGTGCCCATATTTAAAAAAGGAAAGAAAGGGAACCCTGGGAACTACAGACCAGTGAGCCTCACTTCAGTCCCCAGCAAAATCATGGAGCAGGTACTCGGGGAATCCATTTTGAAACACTGGGAGGAGAGGAAGGTGATCAGGAACAGTCAATATGGATTCACCAAGGGCAAGTCATGCCTGACCAACCTGATTGCCTTCTATGATGAGATAACTGGCTCTGTGGATATGTGGAAAGCAGTGGATATGATATATCTTGACTTTAGCAAGACCTTTTGATATGGTCTCCTACAGTATTCTTGGGGCACATGACTTACGAGGAGAGGCTGAGAGAACTGGGGTTATTTAGTCTGCAGAAGAGAAGAGTGGGGGGGGGGGGATTTGATAGCAGCCTTCAACTGAATAGGGGTTCCATAGAGGATGGAACTAGGCTGTTCTTAGTGGTGGCAGATGACAGAACAAGAAGCAATGGTCTCAAGTTGCAGTGGGGGAGGTCTAGGTTGGATATTAGGAAACACTATTTCACTAGGAGGGTGGTGAAGCACTGGAATGGGTTACCTAGGGAGGTGGTGGAATCTCCATCCTTAGAGGCTTTTAAGGCCCAGCTTGAAAAAACTTTGGCTGGGATGATTTAGTTGGTGTTGGTCCTGCTTTGAGCAGGGGATTGGACTGATGACCTCCTGAGGTCTCTTCCAACCCTAATATTCTATGATTCTATTCTATGATTCTAAACCCTGGTCTACACTACACGTTTAGGTCGAATTTTGCAGCGTTAGATCGATTTAACCCTGCACCCGTCCACACGAAGCTATTTTTGTCAACTTAAAGGGCTCTTAAAATCGATTTCTCTACTCCTCCCCGACGAGGGGATTAGCACTGAAATTGACCTTGCTGGGTCGAATTTGGGGTAGTGTGGATGCAATTCGACAGTATTGGCCTCCGGGAGCTATCCCAGAGTGCTCCATTGTGATTGCTCTGGACAGCACTCTCAACTCAGATGCACTGGCCAGGTAGACAGGAAAAGCCCCAGGAACTTTTGAATTTCATTTCCTATTTGACCAGCGTGGCGAGCTCATCAGCACAAGTGACCATGCAGTCCCAGAATCGCAAAAGAGCTCCAGCATGGACCGAACGGGAGGTACTGGATCTGATTGCTGTATGGGGAGAGGAATCCATGCTATCAGAACTCCATTCCAAAAGACGAAATGCCCAAATATTTGAAAAAATCTCCAAGGGCATGAAGGACCGAGGCTATAACAGGGACCTGCAGCAGTGCCACGTGAAACTTAAGGAGCTCAGGCAAGCCTACCAAAGAACCAAAGAAGCAAACGGCCGCTCCGGGTCAGAGCCCCAGACATGCCGCTACTATGATGAGCTGCATGCCATTCTAGGGGGTACCCCTACAACTACCCCACCCCTGTGCATGGACTCCATCAATGGATTCTCACGCAACAGGAATGCGGATTTTGGGGACGAGGAAGATGAGGAGGAGGAGGAGGAGAAGGAGAAGGAGGTTGAAGATGGTGCACAGCAAGCAAGTGGAGAAACCGTTTTTCCCAACAGCCAGGAACTGTTTATCACCCTGGAGCCAGTTCCCTCCCAACCCACCGAAGGCGGGCTCCCAGACCTTGAAGGCAGAGAAGGGACCTCTGGTGCGTGTACCTTTGTAAATATAATACATGGTTTAAAAGCAAGCATGTTTAATGATTAATTTGCCCTGAAGACATGGGATGCATTCGCGGCCAGTACAGCTACTAGAAAAGTCTGTAAATGTGTATGGGGATGGAGCAGAAATCCTCCAGGGACATCTCAATGAAGCTCTCCTGGATGTACTCCCAAAGCCTTTGCGAAAGGTTTCTGGGGACGGCAGCCTTATTCCGTCCTCCATGGTAGGACACTTTACCACGCCAGGCCAATACACGTAGTCTGGAATCATTGCATAACAAAGCATGGCAGTGTATGGTCCCGGTGTTTGCTGGCATTCAAGCAACATCTGTTCTTTATATCTCTATGTTATCCTCAGGAGAGTGATATCATTCATGGTCACCTGGTTGAAATAGGAGAATTTTATTAA
Source organism: Emys orbicularis (assembly GCF_028017835.1). Lineage (NCBI taxonomy): Eukaryota > Metazoa > Chordata > Testudines > Emydidae > Emys > Emys orbicularis. Next base: position 30,865,812 of record NC_088689.1, on the reverse strand, counting down.
GGGGACATTCAGAGGTGGCCATTCCTGCTGAGCTGTTTGCCTGTGGCTGAACAGAAATCATCCCCGCTGTTAGCCATGTGGTGGGGGGAGGGGTGAAGCGATCATCCCAAAGAATTTTGTGTGTGTGTCGGGGGGGGGGGAGGGTTGGTTAGTTGGGTTCGTGCTGCACATTAACCCGAAAACCACAGCCCCTCCTTTTAAATGGCCAACCCATTTTAAATGGCCAACCCAATGGGTGCTTGGTATGGGAAATGAGGGCGCTGCTGTTTGAAATCATTCCCACATGTTATGAAGGTTAAAGAAGCCAAAAGACTGTGGTTTACCATGTCTGCCTGCAAGCCAAATTCTGTTGCCCGCCGGCCCTGCGTGTGTGATTTCTCACACCAAACCGGCAGGCCCTCAATGTAAGAGGCTATGTAATGTTAACAGCTTGGTTCACTGTGAAAGAGTCTACCCATTGTTCTCTAAAATGTGTCTTTTTAAATACTACTCTCCCTTTTTTTTTCTTCCGCAGCTGCAAATGTTTCAATGCTCCCCTTATCTCCATCCCAGAGGCTAGCGAAGATTAGAAGGTGAAAAAAAACGCACTCGTGATGAAATGTTCTCTGAGCTCAGGCAGTCCTCCCTCACTGAAAGAGCCCAGCAGAATGTGTGGAGGCAGACAATGTCAGAGTGCAGGAAAGCACAAAACGAACGCGAGGACAGGTAGCGGGAGCAAGAGGATTGGTGGCGGGATAAAGATGATAGGTGGCGTCAGTGTGATGAGAGGAGGCAGGAAGCAATGCTGAGGCTACTGGAGGATCAAAATGATATGCTCCGGCATATGGTTGAGCTGCAGGAAAGGCAGCAGAAGCATAGACCGCCGCTGCAGCCCCTGTGTAACCAACCACCCACCTCCCCAAGTTCCATAGCTTCTTCACCCAGATGCCCAAGAATGCGGTGGGGGGGCCTCCGGGCACCCAACCACCCCAGAGGACTGCCCAAGCAACAGAAAGCTGGCATTCAATAAGTTCTGAAGTGCAGTGTGGCCTTGTCCTTCCCTCCTCCCCTCGCCCACCCCTCCCAGGCTACCTTGGCTGTTATCCCCCCTTTGTGTGATGAATTAATAAAGAATGCATGAATTTGAAACAACAATGACTTTATTGCCTCTGCAAGCGGTGATCAAAGGGGGGAGGGGAGGGTGGTTTGCTTACAGGGAAGTAGAGTGAACCAAGGGGGAGGGTTTTCATGAAGGAGAAACAAACAGAACTTTCACACCGTAGCCTAGCCGGTCATGAAACTGGTTTTCAAAGCTTCTCTGATGCGCAGCGCGCCCTGCTGTGCTCTTCTAACTGCCCTGGTGTCTGGCTGCGCATAATCAGTGGCCAGGCGATTTGCCTCAACCTCCCACCCCACCGTAAACGTATCCCCCTTACTCTCACAGATATTGTGGAGCACACAGCAAGCAGTAATAACGATGGGAATATTGGTTTCGCTGAGGTCTAACCGAGTCAGTAAACTGCGCCAGCGCACTTTTAAACTTCCAAATGCACATTCTACCACCATTCTGCACTTCCTCAGCCTATAGTTGAACAGCTCCTGACTACTGTCCAGGGTGCCTGTGTATGGCTTCATGAGCCATGGCATTAAGGGGTAGGCTGGGTCCCCAAGGATAACTATAGGCATTTCAACATCCCCAATGGTTATTTTCTGGTCTGGAAAGTAAGTCCCTTGCTACAGCCATTCACACAGACAAGAGTTCCTAAAGATGCGAGCGTCATGTACCTTTCCCGGCCATCCCACGTTGATATTGGTGAAATGTCCCTTGTGATCCACCAGGGTTTGCAGCACCATTGAAAAGTACCCCTTTCGGTTTATGTACTGGCTGCCTTGGTGCTCCGGTCCCAAGATAGGGATATGCATTCCGTCTATCGCCCCACCACAGTTAGGGAATCCCATTGCAGAAAAGCCATCCACTATGACCTGCATATTTCCCAGAGTCACTACCCTTGATAGCAGCAGGTGATCGTGTTGGCTACTTGGATCACAGCAGCCCCCACAGTAGATTTTTCCTCTCCAAATTGATTCCCGACTGACGTCTGGCGTTGCAAGCTTCCACAAGGCTATCGCCACTCACTTGTGAACTGTGACGGCTGCTCTCATCTTGGTATTCTTGCGCTTCAGGGCAGGGGAAAGCAAGTCAAAGTTCCATGAAAGTGCCCTTATGCATGCGAAAGTTTCGTAGTCACTGGGAATCATCCTAGATCTGCAACACTATGCGGTCCCACCAGTCTGTGCTTGTTTCCCGGGCCCAGAATCGGCATTCCACGGCGTGAACCTGCCCCATTACCACCATGATGTCTAAATTGCCAGGGCCCGTGCTTTGAGAGAATTCTGTGTCCATGTCCTCATCACTCTCGTCACCGCGCTGCCGTCACCTCCTTGCCTGCTTTTGAAGTTTCTGGTGCCGTATATATTGCGCGTGGTGTTTACAGTGCTCATAACTGCTGCGGTGATCTGAGCAGGCTCCATGCTTGCTGTGGTATGGCGTCTGCAGGAGAACAGGAGAGCAGAGTGGCAGCAGAAGCGGTCGTTTGATGACGATGGTTTGCAGCCCTACTGCACCGTCTGCTGCCAGCAGCACCTAGGACACAACGGTGGCGGCTGGGCTGAGCTGAGCAGGCTGCATGCTTGCTGTGGTATGGTGTCTTTGCGGAAAAAAGGCGCGAAACGATTGTCTGCCATTGCTCTCTTGGAGGGAGGGATGACTGACGACATTGCTTACAGGGAATTAAAATCAACAATGGGGGTGGGTTTGCATCAAGGAGAAACACACACAACTGTCACACTGAAGCCTGGCCAGTCATGAAACTGGTTTTCAAAGCCTCTGTGATGCGCAGTGCACCTTGCTGTGCTCTTCTAATCTAATCGCAAACAGCCTAGTCAGCAAACAGCGCCAGCGAGCTTTTAAACATCCAAAGGCACATTCTACCAACATTCTGCACTTGCTTAGCCTATAGTTGAACTGCTCCTTACTACTGTCCAGACTTCATGAGCCATGGGAGTAAGGGGTATGCTGGGGTAGGTGCGACCACGCGGTGCTGCTGGCTGGGAGAGCAGCCTGAGGCAGAAGCCTCCAGCTCGCATGATATTCCAGGCAGGACTGAATCTCCATGAGATGAAACTTAAAGAAGAGAATGACCTGGAGTCACTCCCATTTATGTCCAGGCGCCCCTGGCAGACCTCACCGAGGTCGGCCAAGAGCACCCAGGAGGAGACGACTATGGCTAGCAGTCGTACTGCATCATCTACTGCCGCGAAGGCAAGGAGCTGCTGCTGTGTAGCAATGCAGTACCGTGTCTGCCAGCAGCACCCAGGAGACGTACGGTGACGATGAGCTGAGCGGGCTCCATGCTTGCCGTGGTATGTTGTCTGCACGGGTAACCCAAGAAAAAAGGCGAGAAATGATTGTTTGCCGTTGCTTTCACGGAGTGAGGGGGGCCTGATGACATGTACCCAAAACCACCCGCAACAATGTTTTTGCCCCATCAGGCATTGGGAGCTCAACCCAGAATTCCAATGGGAGGCAGAAACTGCGGGAACTGTGGGATAGCTACCCACAGTGCAATGCTCCGAAAGTCGACGCTAGCCTCGGTACTGTGGGCGCTGTGACGTTTTGCAGTCCATATGGTTTTATAAAAACATGATAATAAGTGAATATAACGTAACTGGGATATGCTTCATGCAAAAGGTCTCTTGTAAGGTATCATTACAAAGCTTATAATCTACTGAGTATGATCATCTGATTTGTATAAATGCACCACTCTTGTATCTAAAACTAGAAATATAAAATGTAACTCTGAGGGCCTATTGTAATTATGTAAAGTGTGGGCCATTAATGATGTTTTGGAATCTTGATGACTCCCATTAACAGGACCATTATCCGCAGATGACTGTGTTTACCTGTGAGTCTTCCTGTATATGTGTGTGCTGGCAAGTGGGCAATGAAGTCTTGCAGTGACATGTGATCATGTCACCTGAACTGGAATGCATCTTTAACCTGGTGCTTTTCCAGTGAGGCGGGGTGGAAACCCAGAGGGACAAAGGGTTCCCACCTTATGCAAAAGATATATAAAGGGGTGGAAGAGAACAGAGAGGGAGAGAGGAGCCATCATGAAGAATCCCCTAGCTATCACCTGAGCTGGAACAAGAGCTGTACCAGGGGAAAGTATTGTGCCCAGGCCTGGAAGGTGTCCAGTCTGAGAAAAACGTACTGAAGCATCTCTGAGGGTGAGATTATCTGTATTAAGTTTAATTAGACATAGATTTGCACATTTTATTTTATTTTACTTGGTGACTTACTTTGTTCTGTCTGTTACTACTTGAAACCACTTAAATCCTACTGTCTGTATTTAATAAAATCACTTTTTATTTAGTAATTTACTCAGAGTATGTATTAATACCTGGGGGAGCAAACAACTGTGCATATCTCTCTATCAGTGTTATAGAGGGTGAACAATTTATGAGTTTGCCCTGCATAAGCTTTATGCAGGGTAAAACAGATTTATTTGGGTTTAGACCCCATTGGGAGTTGGGCATCTGAGTGCTAAAGACAAGCACACTTCTGTGAGCTGTTTTCAGGTAAACTTGTAGCTTTGGGACAAGTGATTCAGACCCTGGGTCTGTGTTGGAGCAGACAGGAGTGTCTGGCTCAGCTAGACAGGGTGCTGGAGTCCTGAGCTGGCAGGGAAAACAGGAGCAGGGGTAGTCTTTGCACATCGGGTGGCAGTTCCCAAGGGGGTTTCTGTGATCCAACCTGTCACAGGCGCACTCCGCTGACTTAATGCGCTTAGTGGGAACACACACAATCGACTGTATAAAATCGATTTCTAAAAAAATCAACTTCTATAAAATCGACCTAATTTCGTAGTGTAGACATACCCTAAGAGGAAGGAAAAGGAAAATTATTCAAAGTCTTGAAAACAAGACTGAAGAATACACCAGCACGCAGAATAGAAGGAAAGAAAAACTGAGTAAAGGTTGGTAATGGAGAAGTTTGTGATCTTCCTCCTTAAACAGTTCCACACAAGGACTGATGAAAGGCCACTGTAGACATGAGAACATGAAAGACAAGAAGTATAAGGTATAACTATAAAATGCATGTATAACTTTCACAGATGTCAATGCATGTTGAACATAAAAGAGCAAAATTTCCCCCAAAGCATGGACAGGAGTGTTATATGTGTGTGGTTTGGTTTTTTTTTAACAGAGAACCAAATTTAAGTAGGGGGAAAAGACAGATGACTGTTGCAAATTATAATACTAAAATGCTATGATGAGTGAATTGAATGAGAGAGACATTAACAAACATAATGAAGGCTAAAGGTGAAATTCTAATCAACAGATAAAATAATGAGGAGAAAACACAAACTCCATAACAGAATGGATGGAGCTACAGATATAAATGAGAACATGCTGAAATATACCTTGACTAGAGTGATTATTTATAACTCCCTTTTTAATGAAATGCCAGGTAATTCTCTACTAAAAATGTCATCTATTTAACTAGTGCAACCTTTTTATATTCCTGCAGTAATTCCCCTGAATTTATCAGATATTGCTGTTAAATTATAAATATTAGAATCAAATGCCTTATGATAGAAGGCTTAGAAAATAAACTAAATTATCGCCAACAAAAATTCTTGCCTTGTGAACATGAAATATAATGAATATGACTAGCCATATTCAAATGTAGGGTAGCTTAATGAAATAAGCCTATATTGTATTCTTTCTGAAGGGAAAGTTACTAAAGCACTTATATTGATATTCTAGATACATTGCAATTCTTTATGGTGATCCAACATGGCTGTTATGTCACTGTCATATAATGAACTATATTTTCCACACCTGCTTTGTTTGTATGCTTAAGGTTCATACAAACAATGCTGTGTTGCCTAATAAAATTAACCTACTCATTTAGTATATTGTTCTATTGATCTGCCTATTTAGAAAATGCAGTGGAGTTCTACCATCAATCACATAGTGTGAAATCATAGTTCTGAGCTCCGACTGCATAAAGCCCTTAATGTCAATAGACTCTAAGTAAAATAACGTGGTGCATTATTCACAGTAAACGTTCCACAATCCTTCACCATATTGATCTACTCTTACAAAATACTTAGGCTCAAATTTGTAAAGGTATTTTCGGCGTTGCTGTGCTCAGTGTTGCAGTGCCTAACTGATTGAGGAGCCTAAATCTAATTTTCAGAAGAGATTTAGCCCATTGATCTTGGGACAGAGCCTCACCTCATATAAATTGGTGCCACTCCATTGACTTCAGTGGAGTAATGCCAGTTTACACCAGGTAAGAATCTCAACCCACTAAAACTTGTTTTGATCTATTTGTGGTAACATCAAACATAGAAGAAAGAAGTCCAACATTACTAATCATGGAAGAAACTGAATTAATGAAACCGCTAGAAACTTTCTAGGACTTCAGATGTTTTTCCAAGGTAGTTTAATGTATCCATATATTTTTATTTGAATTTAAAATTTAATTGATAACTGTTCTTAGGAAACATGGTGTACATATGTCAAAACAGAGAAGTACATTTTTAAATAAGTTGAAGCCCGTGCTAAAATGAGCTGCTACATTTCTGGATATCTGGCACCTAGACAAACCTACATTGTATTAACGGCCTCAGCAACCTATGAAGACAATTAGTGTTATGAAACCCAGTGTAAGGAAAGTCTTCATCCTCTCCACCCCACCCCCATGTAATGTGTGTGTGAGGCCAATTTCATGGCAGAAAATGGCATTATCAAAAGAAACTAAATCAAAAGGGAAGTCCCAGAGATAATTTAATATTCAAATTGAGTAGTAAACAAGGTGCGCCAGGCCCTTCAATAAATGGCATCAACAATGAAGAAGCATGTGGATGCCTATTTTGCCTGATGTGAGATGCATCAAAAGTATATAATTTGGCATAAATGAGTCCAGGGACAGCTTCTCCTGTGGGGATGACCCTAAGTTTTTATGGTTAAATGTATTTAGTCAATACGTGCAAATGATTGTAATGCAGTATTTGTAACAATCCAGATTTATGGAACAATACCTTCAATTGAGGTCTTTTATTTGTTAAATTCTTATTAGTTGCAAACTACTATGTAAGGTTAGTAACAGGATCCCAAAGATGCTAGAGCTGGCTTACTAACACTGCTGGTGGTAGAGCTAAATTAATCCTTGCCAGGAAGATCCCAGAAGGCAACTCTTCACACACCATAATAATGCCTGTAAAGTGTAATTTATTCAAACATCTCAAATGATCTTAAACATCAAGCAGAGTGCAAGGTGATGTTTCGGTAGGAGTCGGCTTTTGTCAAACCACTAGTGAAAAAGAATTTTGAATCCTGTTTATCATTTAATTTACATTTGAAATGCCTGAATAAATTGCACTTTATGTACTTCATTTCAGTGTGCAAACTCCCTTCTTCTGGGAATCTAACACGAACAAACCTAGACCAGGGTTTATGAAGTCTCTTAATTTCAGGTACATTGTTTTTGAAATTAGATTGCCTGAGAAGGAAAAAATCCTTTTCAGTATAAAATACTTTATAAAAAAAAAAAAAAAAAGCAGCTAAAACCAAAATTCATGAACAAGAATGAAATTAAAGTTGTGACATGAGTGCACTAGATAAAGAAAGACATAGTTCCTTTTCCAAAGAGTTTACAATCTAAGAATTAAGAACCAATTTTTCCTCCTCTCTTCTCATAAACCGATGTCTTCACCTATTGCTCACAGCTGCACGATTAAGAAATACTAGTGCATTTACAGGGAGACTCTTCTTATGCTTAAATATTTTTAATTTAGTGATTTGGATTTTTTTATTCTTAAAACAAAAGTCCATATGTGATGCTTTGGGGATTCACTCAGACCAGTAAGGGGTTTGGTAACCACCTGCTGCTGCCTAGTAACCCTGGATGCCTCAGTTCTGTGTAGCTTTGGCTCAGAGCCCTGACGCTAGCAGCATGCTCACAGCACAGTGGTCTCACCCTGGCTTCCACCAGCCCAGTTACTCCTTGCAGATGACCCCAACAACCCTTCTCATCCCAAGGCTCCCCAAACCCATCTCCCCTGCAGGGTCCTGTCTTTCTGGACACAGAAGTCACACCAAGTTTGCTGCCTCCAAACAGCCAATACACACAACAGCTTGTTAGCAAAGCTGGGGTTATATGCTTCAGTACACAGCACTGAGAACTGTTGCAGTAATACCAAGAATAAGTTTATTAACAAAGAAGAGAGATAAGTGGCAATAGGTAGGGATGAAAGATACAGGTATGGTTACTAGTAAAACAAAGCAAATCTCCCTTTCTAGGGACTAAAACTAAATGTCAGCAAGTTACAAGCTTTGTCTAAGCAGGTTTCTCACCTATAGTCAATCTCCAGCTACTCTTGCCTCCATGGCCCAGAGGGTCCACTTTTCATGAACTCAAAGGCTGCTGCTCCCCTTGGTCCCCTAAGTGATGGATGACTCAGATATCTCTTTGCCCTCTTTATATTACCCCAAAGTTCATTGTTTCTGTTTCAAGAGCCAGGAAGGCTTCCTGCTGACTCCATCCCCTGTCATGATCGTTAAATAGTAATCTCCCCCATGTGCTAGTTTGATGGCTTTGTTTACTTTATATAAATGCACACTTTTTTCATTGTCCTCTGCAGTCCAGCCAGTCAGACAATAAACATTCCTGTGTAGGGCAGGATGCGCTGCTGACTAAAGACATTTAAGAACCTAAGAATGGCCATACTGAGTCAGAGCAATGGTCCATCTAGTCCATTTCCTGTCTTCCAATAGTGACCAGTGCCAGATGCGTCAGAGGCAGTGAACAGAGGGCAATTTAGTGAGTGATCCATCCCCTGACGTCCAGTCCCAGCTTCTAGCAGTCTGAGGTTTAGGGACACCCAGAGAATGGGTTACATTTTGACTAAGAGCCAATAGCCTCCATGAACTTATCTTTGGGTCAAGTTCATAGCTGATGTGTAAAATGGTGCAAATTAGACCTCTTTATACCACCTTACAGTATCTTACACTCAATACTCATTTTGTCCTACTTACAGACACACTTCTGAGATGTATGGGAGTCAAAGTTGGTGTAATGTTGTGTGCAGCTGAACTAGAAGGTTTAAATTGGGGTACCCTCACCTTACTTTAACTTGCATTTTGCTAACTAAACCAGTTTAGACTCCCTTGAATGTGTGCACACGCACACATTGGTAAATGCGAGTAAGAAAGTCTACGGGAGCCTGAGGGTATGTCTACACTACGAAATTAGATCGAATTAATAGAAGCCGGTTTTATAGAAATCGGTTGTATACAGCCGATTTTGTGTGTCCCCACATAAAATGCTCTAAGTGCTCTAGTCGGCGGACCGCGTCCACAGTACCGAGGCTAGCGTCGACTTCCGGAGCATTGCACTATGGGTAGCTATCCCACAGTTCCCGCAGTCTCCGCCGCCCATTGGAATTCTGGGTTGAGATCCCAATGCCCGAATGATGCAAAACAGTGTCGCGGGGGGTTCTGGGTACATGTCGTCAGGCCCCTCCCCCTCCGTCAGAGCAATGGCAGACAATAGATTCGCGCCTTTTTACCTGGGTTACCTGTGCAGACAACAAACCACGGCAAGCATGGAGCCCGCTCAGCTCAGCTCACCGTCACCATATGTCATCTGGGTGCCGGCAGACGTGGGACTGCATTGCTACACAGCAGCAGCAGCTAACTGCCTTTTGGCGGTAGATGGTGCAGCATGACTGGTAGCCTTCATTGGCGATCTGGGTGCCGGCAGCCGTGGGGCTGGCAGCCGTGGGGCTGCATTGCACCAGCCCCTTGCCTTTTGCCTTTTGGCAGTAGATGGTTTATTACGACTGGTAACCGTCCTCGTCGTACAGCAGTGGCTGTCGATCATGGGCACCTGGGCAGAGATGCTCAGTCCTATGGAACTGTCTTGATGATGATGGTTATCAGTCATAGTATGCCATTTTCTGCCAAGCGCCCTGTTGGCTCATCGCACGTTAGCAGAGTCTTCCCTGAGCAGCAGATCGTGCAATAGGCCTGAAGGCTAACTGCCAAGCGCCCAGTATTTGCTGCCAAGCACCCAGAAAATGCCGAGGGCTATCAGTCATGCTGCACCGTCGTCTTAAGATGTAAAAAATAGATTTGTTCTGTATTCATTTCCTTCCCCCCTCCCTCCGTCAAATCAACGGCCTGCTAAACCCAGGCTTTTGAGTTAAATCTCTGGGGGGGGCCATTCTGTGTGACAGTTGTTTGTGTTTCTCCCTGATGCACAGCCACCTTTGTTGATTTTAATTCCCTGTACCTGTACGCCATGTCGTCACTCGCCCCTCCCTCCCTCCCTCCCTCCTTCCCCTGGTCCGTCAGATACTAGTTTCGCGCCTTTTTTCAGACCAGACGCCATAGCTAGCACTGGGATCATGGAGCCCGCTCAGATCACCGCGGCAATTATGAGCACTATGAACACCACGCACATTGTCCTGGAGTATATGCAGAGCCAGGACATGCCAAAGCAAAACCAGGACCAGCCGAGGAGGAGGCGATTGCAGCGCGGCGACGAGAGTGATGAGGAAATGGACATGGACCTAGACCTCTCACAAGGCACAGGCCCCAGCAATGTGGAAATCATGGTGTTCCTGGGGCAGGTTGATGCCGTGGAACGCCGATTCTGAGCCCGGGAAACAAGCACAGACTGGTGGGACCGCATCGTGCTGCAGGTGTGGGACGATTCCCAGTGGCTGCGAAACTTTCGCATGCGTAAGGGCACTTTCATGGAACTTTGTGACTTGCTTTCCCCTGCCCTGAAGCGCCAGAATACCAGGATGAGAGCAGCCCTCACAGTTGAGAAGCGAGTGGCGATAGCCCTGTGGAAGCTTGCAATGCCAGACAGCTACCGGTCAGTCGGGAATCAATTTGGAGTGGGCAAATCTACTGTGGGGGCTTCTGTGATCCAAGTTGCCAGGGCAATGAGAGACCTGGTGATATCAAGGGTAGTGACTCTGGGAAACGTGCAGGCCATAGTGGATGGCTTTGCTGCAATGGGATTCCCAAACTGTGGTGGGGCGATAGACGGAACCCATATCCCTATCTTGGCACCGGAGCACCAAGCCACCGAGTACATAAACCGCAAGGGGTACTTTTCAATGCTGCTGCAAGCCCTGGTGGATCACAAGGGACGTTTCACCAACATCAACGTGGGCTGGCCGGGAAGGGTACATGATGCTCGTGTCTTCAGGCACTCTGTTCTGTTTCGAAAGCTGGAGGAAGGGACTTTCTTCCCGGACCAGAAAATAACCGTTGGGGATGTTGAAATGCCTATCGTGATCCTTGGGGACCCAGCCTACCCCTTAATGCCATGGCTCATGAAGCCGTACACAGGCAGCCTGGACAGGAGTCAGGACCTGTTCAACTACAGGCTGAGCAAGTGCCGAATGGTGGTAGAATGTGCATTTGGACGTTTAAAAGCGCGCTGGCGCAGCTTACTGACTCGCTCAGACCTTAGCGAAAAGAATATCCCCATTGTTATTGCTGCTTGCTGTGCGCTCCACAATATCTGTGAGAGTAAGGGGGAGACATTTATGGCGGGGTGGGAGGTTGAGGCAAATCGCCTGGCCGCTGATTACGCGCAGCCAGACACCAGGGCGGTTAGAGGAGCACAGCATGGCGCGGTGCGCATCAGAGAAGCTTTGAAAACGAGTTTTGTGACTGGCCAGGCTACGGTGTGAAACTTCTGTTTGTTTCTCCTTGATGAAATCTCCGCCCTCCCACCCACCCGGTTAACTCTACTTCCCTGTAAACCAACCACCCCACCCTCCCCTACCCTCCCCCCTTCAAGCACCACTTGCAGAGGCAATAAAGTCATTGTTACTTCACATTCATGCATTCTTTATTAATTCATCACACAACTAGGGGGATAATTGCAAAGGTAGCCCGGGATGGGTGCGGGAGGAGGGAAGGAAAAGGACACACTGCAGTTTAAAACTTTAAAACTTTAACACTTATTGCTCGGGAAATCATCTGGGGTGGAGTGACTGGGTGGCCGGAGGCCCCCCGACCGTGTTCTTGGGCGTCTGGGTGAGGAGGCAATGGGACTTGGGGAGGAGGGCTGTTGGTTACACAGGGGCTGTAGCGGCGGTCTCTGCTCCTGCTGCCTTTCCTGCAGCTCAACCATACGCTGGAGCATATCAGTTTGATGCTCCAGCAGCCGGAGCATCGACTCTTGCCTTCTGTCTGCAAGCTGATGCCACCTCTCATCTTCAGCCCGCGATTCAGCACGCCACTCTCCTCTCGCTCATATTGGGCTTTTCTATAATCAGTCATTGACTGCCTCCACGCATTCTGCTGTGCTCTGTCAGCGTGGGAGGCAGTCTGTAGTTCTGTAAACATTTCATCACGCGTCCTTCGCTTTCGCTTTCGAATATTCACTAGCCTCTGAGAAGGAGAAAGATTTGCAGCTGGTGGAGGAGAAGGGAGAGGTGGTTAAAAAAGACACATTTTAGAGAACAATGGGTACACTCTTTCAAGTTAAATTTTGCTGTTCACATTACACAGCACATGTGCTTTCGTTACGAGGTTGCATTTTTCCTCTTATATTGAGGGCCTGCCGGTTTGGTGTGAGAGATAACTCACGCACTGCCAGGCCACAGATTTCAGCTTGCAGGCAGCCATGGTAAGACACAGTCTTTTGGCTTTTTTAACCTTCTTAACATGTGGGGATGGTTTCAAACAGTACTGCTCTCATTAACCATACCAAGCACCCGTTGGGTTGGCCATTTAAAATGGGTTTGCAATGTAAAAGGAGGGGCTGCGGTTTCAGGGTTAACATGCAGCACAAACCCAACTAATTCCCCTCCCCCACACACCCAATTCTCTGGGATGATCACTTCACCCCTCCTCCCCACCGCGTGGCTAACAGCGGGGAATATTTCTGTTCAGCAGAGCAGGAAGGGGCACCTCTGAATGTCCCCTTAATAAAATTGCCCCATTTCAACCAGGTGACCGTGAATGATATCACTCTCCTGAGGATAACAAAGAGCGATAAGGAATGGATGTTGTCTGCATGCCAGCAAACACCGGGACCATACGCTGCCATGCTTTGTTATGCAATGATTCCAGACTACGTGCTACTGGCCTGGCGTGGTAAAGTGTCCTACCATGGCGGACGGGATAAGGCAGCCCTCCCCAGAAACCTTTTGCAAAGGCTTTGGGAGTACATGAAGGAGAGTTTTCTGGAGATGTCCCTGGAGGATTTCCGCTCCATCCCCATACA